>NC_083520.1:5000000-6250000 GCF_032362555.1 Amyelois transitella
AAGGCACCACGTAGAACCTTCAATGTAAGTAGGCACTACTATGTATAATTACAAGCCCAAAACGGATAAAGCAGCTAGTCTTCACCTAAAAGTAAAAATTGTTATTACTACTCAGCAAATTACGTTTTATATCATCACATAACTTTCCGATTTAAACACTCGATGAAACTTTGATGTTCGATCGGCACTTCAGATGGTCCATTTCGATAAAACCTTTTGTGAAATTTACTATGACAAAAGATCTTTTATGAAATTTAATATGACAAAAGATCTTTGATTTCCGTTCTTTCTTTTAAATATTTAAGCAATTGTCAATTGTTATAAATACACTTCCATAATAGGTTTTTCAGCATTTGAGTCTTGGTAATATTTGTTTTTACTTTAACAATATATAATAATAATCTTATATATAAAATACTCATGTCACAATGTTCGTTCCGGTACTCCTCCGAAACGGCTTGACCGATTCTCATGAAATTTTGTAGGTCTTAGAATCGGCCAACATCTATTTTTCATACCCCTTAGTGATGAGGGTTGTCAACCCTCAACATTTTTTTCTAAGTATAAATTACTCAAAAATTATTTATATGGCAAAACAACGTTTGCCGGTACAGCTAGTAAATATATAATACAATATATACTGTACAAGCACGCTATTTTATTTTACTTATAGGTACTAAATGACGTGTGCGCACGATGTCGTCGCTGGGCGGAATGGGGCCGAGGTAGGGTCGCGTGGCCGGATGACGCCGCGTCCCCCGCTCCTCGTCACTTCCCCGGCATTGCGTTCCGTTCCTCGTATTGGGCGCGAACATATACAATAAATAATAATAAGATTTAATGTAAAAGATTTAGTAAAACGAATTTTATTAATATTTAGTATTAGTACCCCATCTCCCACAACCATTTCATTGTAAATCTGCCACAGACTCAATTTCGAGATCGTTAGTCTATTACAATATTGATACAAGATGCATAAGAAAATATAATTATCATCGAACATATATTTCTTAAGAAAATTTATTAAACAACGGCCACATTTGATCTTTTGGAGATTTATTACTTTAAGGTAAGTTTTGATTAATTATTATGAACTTTGTATAATAATTTTAGTTGTGTTTTTTTTTACCCGACTTCCGGAGAAAAGAGAGTTACGTTTTTATATTATACATTTATTTCATCTTCAGCTATGATTCGCTATCACAAGGATGCTGTATATCGTGACATTAAAAAAAACGCGATTGTTCCTCGGCTTAAATAAAAGCGGGGTAATGTATTTTTATTATATGATTTTAATAATCTAGTATGAAGAGAGTTATGATTGTGGATCAAGCTAAAGAAGTATGCCAAGATCGTGGCAAGTGCAAAGATGTAGTTTCTGCCTACCCATCTGGGAAAAAGGCATTATAGCTGCATGTATGTTTAGATTGGTTTTGGACTCAAAATGACTGTTTTTGAAAAAACATGGTGGCACGTGGTTGAGCCTATCTGAACCAAATTTCAAACGTGTCACGTGTAATAAACAACTTTCCAAAGATCCAGACTTATTTTTTATCCTAATCATTTTTTAAATGAAGAATGTACTTTCTTTTTTTTACGTTTGCTTTTTTTTATAAGAAGGTTACAAAAATCATTTGTCTGAATTGCATAGTCACCCAGCCTGCAGTTGCTTCAGAAAATCCCTCTAAAAAGTCACAATATTTGATTTGCCGTCCTTAAGTACCTACTTGCAACGTATAACAAACATCTAAACTTCCACATTCGTAAGTAAGACCTTCGATCAACTAACTGTTTATAGTACGTCAATGAGAAAGACCTTAAAAGAAGTCAGTAGGTAGGTAAATGATATTAAACTCTACTGAACTTAAAAAAATAACTTTTCTCTATTACGATTATGGCTCAAAATTGTTTTGTCCCTCTCGATGCTCGCTTACCTCTGTTATTGTTGTGTACGTGACTAGCAACGCACACATCTATACTTATAATAAAACAGTAAAACTATTTGGTCTGTACATTTAGTATTTTTGACTGAAATGGATAGAGGGACATTTAGAATGAATAATAGGAAGCAATTTTTTTTTAATTTTTGTCTTTCTGTCTGTATGTATGATCACGTTTATCTCAGAAAGTACTGAACCAATTTACTTAAAACTTTCACCAATTGCTCTGTTTTAACTCAGAAAAACATTTAAAGTTTGTTTCATCAAAATCGGTTCACTAAAAAAAGTTAAAAAAAGGTTCCCGGCATCTATACAAAAAATATAGGACCACTCCATCTCTTGCCCATGGATTTCATAAAAGGCGACTAAGGGATAGGCTTACAAACTTGTGATTTTTTTTAGGCGATGGACTAGCAACCTATCACTATTTGAATCTCAATTCTATCATTAAGCGAAATAGCTGAACGTGGCCATTCAGTCTTTTCAAGCCTGTTGGCTCTGTCTACCCCGCAAGGGATATAGACGTGACCATATGTATGTATGTAGTCTACTTTAATTTCGAGATTACCGCAGCAGCCTCGATGGTCCAGTGGTTGGCGCGTGAGACTGAGGAGTAGGCGGTCCAAGTTCGAGCCCCCATAAAAATTTTTCTTTTTTATTTAATTTTTTTTTGTGTTGTTTTAGTATTTTATTTAAAAAAAAAAACTGAAAATCAAAATACTACATATAATAGAACGTTAAAAATATTTTGTCTGTACAATAAGTATTTTGACTAGAATGGATAATTATTTTTTTTCAATTTTTTCTCTGTTTGTCTGATCAAGATTCAACTCGAAATTTACGCGGACGAAGCCGCGGGCAACAGCTAGTCTATACTAATATTATACAGCTGAAGAGTATGTTTGTTTGTTTGAACGCGATAATCTCAGGAACTACTGGTTCAAATTGAAAAATATTTTTTGTGTTGAATAGACCATTTATGAAGAAGGTTTTAGGCTATATAAGATCACGCTGCAACTATAAGGAGCGAAGAAATAATGGAAAATGTGAAAAAAAATATTCATCCTTGAGGGCTTCAATGATACCCAAAATAACTATTCCACGCGGTCGAAGCACAGCTAGTAAATCATAATGCATTGTTTTACCTTAACCTGAGCGGGTGATTTCTGTGAAATGGCGTTTAAATCAGAATAATTTGTGGCATAAATGATGAACACTTAAAGACTCTCTAATGGGTCCGGTGGACCCAGTCCTTTGTATTTTGTTGATTTATTTAAAAATACGACATTTGCGATGTTGCCGTTTTTAGTACCATAGCATAAGGCGGTAAATTACGATCTAAGTTATCAGTCAGCGTGCTGCCCGTGCGTGCTACGGACGTAAAAGGTGCATATGGGTCAGCTGGACCCGGTAGCGATTAAATACGTAAGTGTATTTTTATCTAATTCGTAGTACTTTCATATGATCTTACCCGAAGAGATTTTATCAAAACGTTGCTATTTCTTTGATTAAACCACATCTACATATAAGAAGATGTATTATTTATATTTCACAGCATATAAAACCCGTATTCGAAATATAATACCGGAATTAGAACCAACTGCAGCATCCAACGCACCCCTACCAACGAGTGGACGAAAAGTACGTTGCGGTCTATATAACTGGAAGAGAGATAGGAAAACCAAGGTTTTTTGTGTAAAATGTAATACACCAGTTTGTGGAAAACACATATAACAGGTTTGTGGAAATTGTTATGGCTTAGTTTGATGCAGAGAAATGTAGGAAAGTGATTTTATCCCAAAAAATTACACTCTAAAATTTCTTGATTTTGAAAGTTAATTTGCTTGTTCCTATGAAAATTGATGTCTTATATATTTTTTTTTTCTTAGTAGATACATTATAGTAAAATATAAAGGCAAAGAAAATGTTGTTTAAAATATAACGTTACAGAATTTATTAATATTAGTCTAAGTTCAGTCATAAAAATATGCCAAAATTACTTATATTTTTGTAATGACTACTTGTCATTACAAAAATATAAGTAAGATTAAGTAAAAACAATAAATATTTCTTTTTATTTAATGTTTGTTTTCTTTTTGAACTTAATTAACGATATCTAAAGAAATCAACTCCTTTCATTAAGCAGTTTATAAAAAAAGATTTTTTTTTGTCTGGGTCCGCTAGACCCGGTAGCGGGTGTTTATGTTGCTTTTTGAAGCGCGTGTCCCTAAGTGTTAAGATATCTAAACGTAATGACTAATGAAAACAATCTTTATTTTATGAACTATTTTTTCTTTATTCTTTTATTGAAAATTTGATTTTTAATTAATTAACCATTAATTTTGAAAAAAAATATTCGTAAACGTTCACATCCTTATCAAGCAAATATTACAGCATTTAGTTTATAATATCATACATTAGATATAATAAAGTCATAAGATATTAAAATGAAGTACCGTTAAGGTCCCGATCCGATACCTCACGTCCTGGGTAAATAACTCCTTATTACAGCAAATTACATTATTATATTCACTTTAACTTTGTCACGAGGCTTAGACGACACGATTTAGCGCTTAACTGAATATTCAACATTCTGAATACAGCTGGTACTGGACTTGACTTCTTCTGAGTAAAATCCAGACTTACTTTAATTGACCTTTTAGCTGAACTCAAATGTCGTTGAAATATTATTTCCAAAATTCATGTATTACCGAGTTATGATTTATACGTGGACAAGCATAAGTATTTGTGACGTTTTCTCAAAAAGTCACTAGAAATGGCAAAAGCATCCACAACTGCCTATTACTCGACCATTATGAGATGAATACCATATACTCGTAAAGAGGGCTAAGTAAATCTCGACACTGGCGAAAATAAGCTCACGAAAAAGTTTGATTGCCACACCGAAGAAAAGTAGGAATAACTTTGGATAACATTTGAAACTTAGGCCCATAGCACACGGCGTATTTTAAACGCGCAGGCGAAGCGCGTATTACGAACGCGCGTTTTCGGCACCGTATACGCCGATTGTTGCGTTTACATTGATGATATAAAGCAGCGATACAAACGCGGCGCGAATAAAGGAGCGGCCTGAGAGGGGGAAGGGGGTGCGCGTATACGTGCAGAAGAGGCGCGTATCACGATCGCCCCGTGTGCTTAGGTTACAAAGTTGCGTTCAAATCTCGTATGAAGCGCGTATACGCGCATCATCTGCGCGTCGCCTGCGCGTTTAAAATACGCCATGTGCTATGGGCCTTAGTGTTGAAGAGGGTGGTAGTTGTGGCCTAGCTCACCACAAAAACTTTTAACGTTCTAGTAAGAAATCTTAAAATGAAAACATACTCGTAAAGAAAACTCGGAAATAAAAACGTAATTATATGAATGAAAAACTCTAAAAACGTTAATTGTGTAAGTAGTGATAATATTAAACGAAAGACACTGCCATGAACAAAGTCAAGATTGTATAAATAATATCAATTTACATTTATTTGTAAAAACAGAACAGGTTACAATAACATACATACATAAAATCACGCCTCTTTCCCGGAGGGGTAGGCAGAGACTACATCTTTCCACTTGTCACGATCTCTGCATACTTCCTTCGCTTCAATTGACATATAATTCATATTTTCGGTTACAATAAGAATATTTCATATGGGTCAATAGAAAATGTAAAAAATAACCAAAAAAAGTTCAAGTACATGCCTACATGCCTTAGTAAAACGAACGCAAATCCTGCACATATGTAGGACATACATAAACACATTCTTTGCAACAGAGAGCGATCAGTTTTATCGACTTATTGTTGACGCGGACTCCGAAGAAAGACCAATAATACATGCAGTCTCCTTTGAAATTTGTTTCACCTATTCCACAGACGTTCTTGGGCAGTTTGTGAGAACCGTTGAACTTGTCAGACCACCAAGTGGAATCATAAAATCGTCGATATATTAATGTTAAACGTCAAGCTAACGAGACTGAGGATGGTCCGTATTTTGCGTGCGATTAGTAACTGGAAGGTTGTTGTCCTTGATGTGCATTTATTATACACGGAAAAAAGATATATCAAAAAACATTGTTACGATTATCTGCACGAAATGCAGAAATTAGTCACTACATTTTTCCTCTTGCCACAAGAGGAAAAATGTCAACGCAAAATTAATTTTTCAATTCGAACCAGTAGTTCCTGAGATTAGCGCGTTCAAACAAACAAATTCTTCAGCTTTATAATATTAGTATAGATTAGTTCAAATAGAGAACAAACTTGGCCGCGGCGTCGTGGGCACGAATGATAATTTTACTTGCAGCGTTCAAAAGTTGATGTTAATACTATTTATTTATTTTTTCTTCTATTAAACTTTTCTTTGTACGAGTGCCCGTAATGCCAACACGGGCACCCCCGGTAGATTAGCACTGGCTGTGATACATATTTGTTTACAGCCAGCATTACCCTTTCGGTAACACCATCCTATGTACTTACTTTTATATATATTCTTGTTTTATTTTATTTAATGGTGTTCCTTGAAAAGATACTTTTTACTTTTCTTAAAAGAGGCGTGATTTTATGTTTGTATGTAAAAGATATATAAATATAGATGTTGTTTGCAGTAATAATACTATAAAATATTATGCTCCATTCATTTTCTTGCTTATCGAATTACTTGCCATTAATCGAATTTAATAACTTATTAATTTTACTCTTTGCTGTACGGAAGAGAAATAAATGTAATTATGTTTCAATCAACTCCTGCAGGCGCTACAATCTTATTTGAAGAACGAAGACGATAACATAAGTTCTTAAAATATACAATCGGTAATCAATATAGTCACAATAGATAGGTAAAATATTTGACTAAGATAATTCCGTTTCAAACAGTTTTAAAATCAGTTTAAAAAAGTAAATTTTGACTGTCTTTTTAATGTTATTTTCAAGTAACTATAGAACATTTTATAATTCACATGTTTTTTTCAGAAAGAAATAGGATGTAAATATTTTTTTTTATAAAATATTCTAATAATGATATATTCTAAATAACAAACCTGAATAACGAATCAAGAAAGAGTATGCTTCTGAGGAAATGGTTTTTTCTAAATCAAGAATTACCTGTAAATAAATAATCTGAAATTGCGATGGAACATTTCGTGGTTAATTAAAGAGGAATTAGGATTTTTTTTAATGTTTTCCTTTATGTATTACCTAGTACCTTCATCAATCAAACTTCTGTTAGAATAATACCTTAGAAATTTGGTAGGAATTTGAGGGAAATCAATTGATAAGTATAATAAGTAGATATATCAAACATTCATAATATGTTGTAAGTACTTGCTATAAAAATACTCTTAGTAGGTATGCCTACATTATTTGGATAAAGGAATTTTGGATCATTTTAATAATACTAAAAGATTCAATTTTATAGATTTTATGTAATGATAAACACACTTAAGTCACTAGTTCAACGTGGCTTTTTCAAACTGCTGACTCTGTCTACCCCGTAAGAAATATAGACGTGACGTATAAACGAATCGATAAAAAAAGGAACGAATCGATAAGTATTAAAATAAAGAAAATATTATTTTCCTTTTTAAGATTTAGTTCCATCCATACCTATAACGGTTCATTTGCTGAAAGCTATTTATTTTCCAAGTCATTTATTGGTACGAAATCATTTGCGAAATTATTAAGATCCGTTTAACTCTGGTGTCTTTTGTTGACGTAATGTTAAATTCGGATCGTCTATGTGGATCAACCGTAAAAATAAGGTTACGAAATTGATTCTACCAATCTCTTTTAACTTTACATACAAAACCATTTTTTAAATGATATGCACTACTTACTCGGCGTCGAAATGTTTACTTATTATTGCTTTTTTTAATAGAATTTTATTTTGATTGTGAAATGCAGTTTGTTAGTGATAATTGAGTACCAGATTTGAAACCAAAAAAAAATAAACAAGTTTTCACTACAGTTGGCGGTTAATCTCATACTATCTGCTTTCCCTTCACCTCTTAAATTTCATAGTAGCAAAAATATTTTACTTTATATCAGGTATTATCTGTACTTATGTCAATTATATTCCTTGAATTTAATTCTATCATTTTCTAATCCGACAAAATGGAAAATGATTGATATTTTATGTTTTGACTGAATCAATCAATTATAATATCTTGTAAAGCGTTATTGTTTGTAAAATATTTAAACCGCTAATAAATAGGATTATAAACTTGGGATTCTTCTTTTAGGCGACAGACTAGCAACTTGTCACTATTTGAATCTTAATTCTATCATTAAGCCAAACAGCTAAACGTGGCCTATCAGTCTTTTTAAGATTGTTGGCTCTGTCGACCCCGCAAAGGATATGGACTTGATTATATGTATGTATGTAACTAAGTGAATATTAGGGATATTCTACGAAATGGTTTCTACGAAAAAATTGAATAACTATTAAAATTACACAGAAAAAGTATTCGCCTAGTTTGAATGTAATTTTGAAACTAATCTATTCTTAAACACACCAGGATTCATCATCAGAAAGAAATTTCACGGACCTAGTTTCATATTTTTGTCTAAGAACCATGATCGATCAACTACGCAGCTGCTGAAAATTATTTTTATAATAAAAAACACCCATCTAACTTAAATAGAAGTTTTCATTCAACTTTACAACAATAGCCCTTCCTTCATTGGCACACTGACGGTTGATTACAGCTTAAGTACGGACAGTAAAGAAAGAGAGTTCTTGAACATTTGAATTTATTTTTCAAAGAATACCATCAGAGATACAAATATGTGTTAAATTGAAGAATCGTTCATGTCCATCTCATAATTTTTACACATCCTACCCGAAGGAGTAGACAGAGACTGTATACAATCCAATATATTTTACAAGTTCAGTCATCGTTCTCACTTTTGTTATCAGTTTTAGTAGCTTTTTACTCAACTTCAGGCTTTGCTGTTCTCTATATAACTGGTTATTTTGATAGAAAATACCTATCCCAAGAAACCAAAACTTACAAAATGATTCCAACAACCAATGTTCTCCTAATGCATCACTACGAGTAATTTTTTATTATTACAAAATTAGCCAAACTTGATTCCGTGTGGTTCCCGGCACTTTAGAAAAAACCACTTCATATCTTTACAATGCAAGTCGTAAAAGGCGACGAAGGGATGGGCTTGTAAACTTGAGATTCCACTTGTGGGCGATGGGCTGACAACCTGTTACTGTTTGAATCACTTAATTCCATCATTATGCCATACCTCTGTACGTGACCCTTCAGTCTGTCCAAGACTATTGGCTCTGTCTACCCCGCGGGGGATATACGAGTAGTTCCTCTGCTGACGGTACCACAAACACAACACATACGCACAACTAGTTAATTTCCTTTGTGACAAAGGCCGACGCGCGGGATGGGTGCGTGAAAATCGCGATGCGTCACGGTGATCCACGCTTGGCGGGTGCAACAGACCAGCGGTTCTGTGGGACGGGAAGGGATTATTCGCTGGTACACAGTGGCGCCGTCAGCGAGTGCACTGAGAATCAAATTCTATTTTTTACAATAAAAAAGGACATCGACTTAGTGACATATCGACGATTAGCAAAAGCCACTGGGTGGTGAAATTTGATATTTGGAATGTAAGTTCTACATATAATGGGTCACGGTGATCCACGCTTGGCGGGCGCAGCAGAACGATGCTGTGAGATGCGAAGGGACTTTATGATGCTAGCTAGTCACACACAAAAGGCTTTCCCTTTATCCACTACTAGCTGTTGCCCGCGACTTCGTCCGCGTAAATTTCGAGTGGAATCTTGATCATACAGTCAGACACAGACAGACAGACAAAAAATGTAAAAAAAAAATTCTCTATCCGTTTCAGTCAAAATACTAAATGTACAGACAAAATATTTTTACCGTTTTATTATAATGTATAGATTAGGTATATATTTTTAAAAGAGCACATTGACTAACCGACATGAAGAGGCGGAACCACTAATGTCAAAAATCACTTGATATGAAATTTCACATGTAGGTTCCTTATGAGTCAAGATAGTAGTGGTGATGGTGGTGCAGACTCGGCGGTGCTGATGTGCCATTGGAAGGGACTCTTCGCTACACCGGCTCCGTCAGTAGGCGCAGTGGGAAAATCCTCCTCAAAAAGTTTTCCTTTTTACATACTTAAATATATTAGGGTCAAAAACTACTGTACAATTTTGATGACATTTGGCACAGAAACAGAAAAACTTAAGTTGGCTACTTACTTTTTTTGTAATTCCTATTAAAGCCAAGCCTCACACAATAGCTGTAAAGTTAGTTTTTTGTCGCTCTTGAAAACTAGATCCATTGCATGAGTGTCTTTTGTTTGTCCTAACTCAACTTATTCAATTTCTTCTAGGGTACCATATTTTGCATCCAAATAGTTGCCTCGTTTTATTTATACCTTTGTAGTTATTGAATCAAAGAGGAGTAGGACTCGTAATAATTCTAACTGTACACATGATTTTATTTCACAAAATCACGCAGTTTAGTAAGTAAAACCAGTAACATAGGATGAACTCCTTACAAAAAGTGAATTCGACTGTTTAAAATATTAAAAGCATTAAAAATAAAATTCACTCAGCCTCCTCTAAATATAGCCACTTACGCACCAGTGGGACAAAAATAGCCGTTTAAGAAGCAGCAGAAAATTTTCCACCCCGATAATATAAGTAGGTACTTGTTACCAAACACTTGTTTATAAAAAACCTCAACGTGTTATTTGCACGCAGAATATTAGTCGACTAAAGTTTTGGCAATTATCTTCCATATAAGTTTACTTACTGGGACGAACAAAAACATCTACTAAATGCGTCCTAATATTAAATTAATTTGATATTAAGCGCATGATTTAACTTTATATAGTAACTTCATCATCACGTTGAAAGAATAAAAAAAAAGTAAATAAACAAGGCGAGTGTATTGGAATGAATCACACTGGCCATATTACGAGTACATATACTAACAGAAATTTATCTTTGCTAAACAATGTAAGTACCGCATCCGAAATCATCGGGCATGAAAATTAATATACCTAAAGGAATTTTTGAGATAAATTACTCGTCCGGTAAAAATATGAAAAAATCAATGCAACCTCAAGGTTTCGAAGCCAATTTGCATATTCAAAAATATTTAAAGCAGTTATCAGAATAACCTGATACCTAATAATTTATATTATAAGCTACCCTAGACTTATTTTTATTGATCCCCACCATCGCCTATAAAAGGAGGCACTCAGTCCACAGCAGCCCCTTTTCGCTGCCCGATTGTCGCCTGGTAAGGTTGTTGGTTGTGGTTGGCATCAATAAAAGTGAGTCTGTTCCATTTATTATTTTTGATCAATATTTTGGTTGAGTTTTGTTTTGATTATTAACGGTTGTTTGAAAATTGTTTTATAAATTAATTTGCTTTGATTGAAATAAATAAGGGTTTATTGTAATTGTCTTTTTTTTTAAGTTTAAACCCATTTGGTCCCTAAGATCAGAAGTGGGATTGGCTTTCGCTCACAATCAGCCTTGCAAACAACTTAAACAACCGTTAATTCTTTACAATTATGCCACGTGTTAACCGTAAACGGTCAATTAGCAAAACACCGCCTCGTTCGGAACTCGAGCGTAGTGGTCGTTGCAAAACTCTGCTGCATAGCAGGCACCGTTCACGTTCGCGTTGTGATAGACCGTGTACACAGACCGGTTCCCATTCGCGTTATGATAGATCGCGTGCGCGCCGTGATAAGTCACGCTCGCGTTCACGTCGTAGATCGTGTTCGCACTCGCGTCCTGTCAGATCGCGTAATGATAGCACGCGTTCCCGTCATCGCTCGCGTTCTAAAGACAATCACCATTCACGTGAAAGGTCTAGGTCACGCTCGATTAACTTGCAACGTCGCCGAAGCAAATCACGTTCCTATCCTCAAGATGACTCTGTTAAAGTGGCGTTAAGCGCGATTATGTCACGACTAAGCGCTATTGAAGGAAATACTGCCAGCGGTCCGCATGTCCCGTCCTCCATTCGCGGTACTACGCCTCCTTTGGATAAAAGTAACTCATTTACAACACAAGCGCTTGTAGATATGCTAGGCATGTTAACTAAAAACAAGCCCACCAATTATTATGTCTCAAATTTTGACCCGGCCATAAATAACTTTGATGTGTGGTGCAATGAGGTGGAAAGGGCTAGGTGTGCGAATCGTTGGGATGATCTCGAGTGTTTTTCACGTGTAGCCCATTGTTTGAGAGGTGATGCAAAGATCTGGTTGAACGAGTGGACTACCAATGACCGCTCGTGGTCTAATTTTGTTAAGGAATTTAAGTCCCTGTGTCCACAAAAAAGGAATTACGCGCAAATTCTTTATGAGGTGATAAATTCCACGTCTGATAAATTTAAATCATATGCAGAGTATGCGCGTTGTTCTTTACTACGGTTACGTGTCGTTAATGGATTAAGCGAAGAACTTATGGTACAAATAGTTATTTACGGGATTGGTGATATCCAAGTACGCGCCGCAGCTACAAACGCTGACTTGACAACAGAAAATCTAGTCTCATTTTTAGCTACTTATGTTAAACCTACCCGCAAATTTGATAATTATAATTGTGATAAACAAACGTTTTCAAATTCACACGCAGCTAAAATGCGACTTCATGATTATTCTAGCAGAAACGAAAATAAGTGTTTTATTTGCGGCCAAACGGGCCATTATAAAGACAAGTGTTCGAAGAGGCGCGACATTACCGATAAGACCAGTGTAGGTGGTAACTGCCTTGGTCAGGGCAGGCCGAGCGTTATATAAGGACTGTTCTTAATTTAATTCGTATAGAGAGTAACAATAAGAAATCTACATGGTCCGAGGCTTTGTGTAAAATTCAATTAGTCTTGAATGTAACAAAACAAAAAACAACCCAGTATTCCGCTTTGTACTTATTAATCGGTACCAACGCGACGGTGATCCGCGACGTTGCCGTCGAAAACTCTAGCCCTAATCGTGAGGCCATGAGGGAACTCGGTAGAAGCTCCGCTAAAGCATTTTTAGATAAAAACCGGTATGGTCAGGATGCACGAGTAAATCGTCAGACACCCACCCAGAAAGTTCCAGGTTGATGATAAAGTTTTTGTCCGCTGAGAAACTTGACCCTGGTATGAGGGGTTCATACCGTGTCATGAAGGTACTACCCAGTGACCGCTATGAACTGAAACTATTGAGCGGGGCGAGAGGCAAGACTTCTCAGGCTGCTGCTCAATACATGGTACTCTGGAAGGGCGAATGGTGTCCTGAGAGCTGTGCTGCATTTTTTGAAAGCAAGGTTCTCAATGAGCTTTTAATTTGGTTTCTTTATGTTACAGTAGCACGCATGTGTATACATATGAGTGTGTGCGCAAGTGTGAGGCGTATATCCGCCTTTCTTGAACAAGCTGCCGGTGAAGCTCTGTTACAAAATACTCCCGAGGCTGCGAGCGCTTTGGAGTATTGGGCTCTGGCTGACGCGCGCGCATCCATGAATGTGGTACGCGAGTGGCAGGCGCTGTCCTGGTGAACGTGTACGCAGTACGCGTGGCAGGCGCTGTCCTGGTGAACGTGTACGCAGTACGCGTGGCGGGCGCTGTCCTGGTGAACGTGTACGCAGTACGCGTGGCGGGCGCTGTCCTGGTGAACGTGTACGCAGTACGCGTGGCGGGCGCTGTCCTGGTGAACGTGTACGCAGTACGCGAGTGGCGGGCGCTGTCCTGGTGAACGTGTACGCAGTACGCGTGGCGGGCGCTGTCCTGGTGAACGTGTACGCAGTACGCGTGGCGGGCGCTGTCCTGGTGAACGTGTACGCAGTACGCGAGTGGCGGGCGCTGTCCTGGTGAACGTGTACGCAGTACGCGTGACGGGCGCTGTCCTGGTGAACGTGTACGCAGTACGCGAGTGGCGGGCGCTGTCCTGGTGAACGTGTACGCAGTACGCGTGGCGGGCGCTGTCCTGGTGAACGTGTACTCAGTACGCGAGTGGCGGGCGCTGTCCTGGTGAACGTGTACGCAGTACGCGTGGCGGGTGCTGTCCCGGTTTACGTGTTCGATGAACGCGTATCAGCCGCTGTGCTGGAAGTCGTATACACTGTATGCGCATCGGGTGCTGTCCCGGCGGGTGTTGTCCCGGATTACGTGTTCTATGAATGCGTATCAGCCGCTGTGCTGGCAGCCGCTGTGCTGGAAGTCGTATACACTGTATGCGCATCGGGTGCTATCCCGGCGGGTGTTGTCCCGGTTTACGTGTTCTATGAACGCGTATCAGCCGCTGTGCTGGCAGCCGCTGTGCTGGTTCACGTTATTAGCGTGTGGGGGGAACTTGTACAAGTTCAAGTATGAGTATGGATGAGACATTTGGTTAGATGAAGTATGCATACTTATGAATGTAAAGGAGTTTTCGTTTTGTCTCGAAAGAGTTATTATGTATGAGGGCCTTGTATGCGCGATGTATGACAGACTAGGCAATGGTGTAAATCGTCATAATCCATTAACATTTGGTTTTTCACATAGATTACGACGACGATGACTCCAAAAGCGCTGGCGAGCCGTCGCTTGCTCCTGCCGATCTCATGAACGCTGTGAGTGATGGCGAACAAGCTCCCGCCGTGTCTGCTTGCGCTGTTACAGAAGATCCCTCCAGTGCAGCCGAGGACGGTGCACAGTCAGGATAGGCCGTATAAGCTACCCTAGACTTATTTTTATTGATCCCCACCATCGCCTATAAAAGGAGGCACTCAGTCCACAGCAGCCCCTTTTCGCTGCCCGATTGTCGCCTGGTAAGGTTGTTGGTTGTGGTTGGCATCAATAAAAGTGAGTCTGTTCCATTTATTATTTTTGATCAATATTTTGGTTGAGTTTTGTTTTGATTATTAACGGTTGTTTGAAAATTGTTTTATAAATTAATTTGCTTTGATTGAAATAAATAAGGGTTTATTGTAATTGTCTTTTTTTTTAAGTTTAAACCCATTTGGTCGCTAAGAATATATTTTATTTTACCAATTTACTTCATTTTTGCGTTATTTCGCATGTATAATAAAGATTTTATTTACAAACAAACAAACAGTAAATTTTTGGACTGTTATTTTACTAAGGTAAGGTACGTCTGCAATGTTTCCGGTAAAGAAAAAATTGGATCAGTAATTTATTGAACATGATTGTACTCATATAGGTATTACTGGACTTCTCCCGCGGCTTTTTCCGTATCCAAAGTACCCTATGTCCATCTCCGTACTCCTCCTATATGTATACAACATGTTATGAAGAAGGGTTCAGTGGTTTTAACATGAAGGCCGGTGAAATATACACACATTTTTAAAATATCAATAATAATCTTCGATCAAGTATAAAGTATTTATACTTTATTGAAGGTATTAATAACCATATTTGTCCAGGATGCCTATAGATTCTTTTGATAATCCCTTTGTTACACAACATAAAGGATAGTTAATAATTGAAAATGACTACATAAGATCATATAAAGTGCAAATCATTCTGATATCAACTGTACCGTTCATTAACGTGTGGCCGCCAAAGCAGCTTTCTTAGTCATTGCTAATTGGAATCGTTTTATTATTTATTAGTGCCGTGTGGTTCCCGACACCAATACAAAAAGAATAGGACCTCTCCATCTCTTTCCCATGGATGGCGTAAAAGGCGACTAATGTGTTTTTTTTAAGTTTCTGGTTAGTCTGCACATTATTTTAATAAGAAAATAATCAAGAAAAATAAACACATGTTTTTTTTTTTAATACATAACATGATAACAAATAATAAAAATCATAACATTGTCAATAAAACACAACAGTCGTTTTGAATGGTTATTCATTGTCTTCGGAATAATTATTGACGATTTTTCTATCTTTATTACATTAAACATAACGAGAGCAAAAGCAGCCACAATGTCTACAGCGGACCTCCGCCGACGCTCGGTCTCCGTTCCGGGAATATTCCCGCAATTAATACCGACACAAACTATTTCCTCCTAACCGCGACCAATCATAATTACTACTTCGGGTTTGCTTATACGCACCCCCTTTGATGTTTTTATCCGAGAGACCCGTTACGACAACTTAAAACAAATAGAACGTCTCTAGCGATTATACGTTTGCGTTAAAACGATTGGCCACGGTGATAGCTTTGAAATTTCGCCCGTCTTTGCCCCTGTGTGGTCGCTACGTTTTCGGAAATTATTGTTTTTGTCACCGCGTCAATAATGTGACGTCTGGCTAATCGAACGGAACCATTCAAATTATGTTGGAGACCGAACAAACTTTTCTTTTTGCAGCCGAGTTCAAAATTTATTAATTGAAATTATTAGTGCGTGGCTTTATTTGATAAAAGACTTGAAAGTTGATGAGAATTAAACAGTTAGTTGACAGGCAAGTTTTTCTCGCAAGCGACTTTAGAACACAATTAATTCTATTAATGCAGAAACTTTTGTAATTAGTAACAGTAATATTAGTCAGCTTAAAATAAACTAGATTTTCATTGGTCGCGATTCGCATCACAGCGCGTCGCGTATTTTGGGCGCAGACAGGCGGCAGCTATGGTACAGTCGCGCGCAGATGCGACATCCGTCGGTCTCTCACGTGGAAATCGATTTTCCACGCTACGCCAGCTGGCGCGAGCGACAACTACAAACTGCGATGACTGTACCATGATTCTAACAAAGATGACGCTTTGCACCCCAGAATTAAGGGCGACAATTGATTGATGCCGTATTATTAGGGATGTTATTTAAGATTTGTATGGTAAATTCAAAGTCAAAAGTTCCTTTGTTGATATTTTTAATGTTTCGCACATTGTTCGTTCTGACGCGGACCTACCGCGTTTGATCCGATTGCAGTATTATTTATGATTATTAGAATAGCGTGCCGATACCGAATAATTAATTTTTACGTTCACTTTAATGGTGACGATGGAAGGTAACTTAATATTTCAAGTTATTTTTTATTTTGTTTTTGTTAGATAACAAAAGGATTTTTTAAGTTATCAAAATATTTTTAATAAACCTGAATAAATTAAATATATTACTCATTTACTTACATAACTATCATTTTTTCCTGTTTGGTTAGCAAAAAAACAAATAAAGACTATGCTTATAAATGTTCTACAACTACTTAAACTAACTAAAATGATCACTATTTTTATGCTTTAATAATTTTATTATAAAAAATATGTTATCAACGAACATAACATTCTAGCGAACATTACGATTCAGCTGCAAACCCAGTGGAATTAAACTGTAAAGAATTTTAATTAAATTCCGATATTGTAAAAATAAAAAGGTATTGACCGTCAGGCGGGCTGCGCTCACTTGATTGACGACTTACAATACATAACGTCCGATACTCAAGACTGATTGCAAACACTTAAACATCTCAGAAACGTCAAAGTTTGATTGGTGATTCCCATGTGTAATACTAGTAGTCTGTTAACAAAGAATATCCGTAAAAGACTCTTTTAAATTGACAGTGGCACTTTACTATCCATCATTGTCCGGACAAGGTCGAGACCGAACGAAACAATGCTAAGAATTATTAGGAAAAGATTTAAAAAAAAAATTGTCGTCTACAATATAGATGTTTTGCATTCCGGTTTAGAGGCGAGACTATCGATTGAGCACACTTAAAATTGGTGTTTTAATTAAGCATATGACATGAATTGAACGGGTATCACAAGGGAACAAACGAAGCATAGAATTTGTGATATGATGGCACAGCGTGTCCGAAGCGTGTCGACCGTGGTGTATGGATGTGACCGCTCTATCAGCTAAGCCACTAAATACCTGGAGCTAATCAGCATTGCTACACTCATTTTTAACACTTAATTTTACACTTATCTTAGCATTATACGTTTGATTTTACGGGTTCAACTGCATGTGTCGGATTGATGGTTTGTGCGGTCTATTCATTGAAAAATTCTTTACTTTTATTCGAATACTTGAAATAGAATCTCATTATTTACTTTACTTTTGTGTAATTGAAATTAATGAAATTACACAAAAGTAAAGGCAAATATATTTACGGGATATTGTAGTTATACAATATCCCGTAATATATTTGCGTCTTTATAATCACCTTACTACTAGTATTAGGCAAAAAGAAAGGTGAAAGACATTTTGAAGTACACAACGGATAGAACTTTTATTGGTGTCAAAACTCTACATGACTGTCAATCTCGGGACAATCCCACCATCCAATTTCAAGCTTCCAATTTGCAAACCACTGTTCGCGATTGTAATCATGGTTGATTGTAGTAGTAGTATAAATAAATTAAAAATTCAGGCACCGCCGACTTGAAGGAGCTACACAAACAAAACCCAACCCTTCAAGATAGTCAAGTAAAAAATACGTAATTAAGAAAAGCGGAATAACGTCATATTGTGTTTCCTCATGTTTACTTCACTTTACATAACAGTTGCATGACAGCACGGTACTTATATAGATACAACTACCTCAGCATCTGATGTCTTCAATAATTTCACGGATCGTTTACATATAACATTCTGTTGAATAATCACAGATTTGCTGATTCACATTGTATTAATTTAGCAGGCGAGTCAAATGGCAAGCTTGCTCGCCTCATAGCTCTGGTGAAACGGGTACAGCGTGAAACAAAGAATGAAATGTGATCTAATCTAGTATTTACAAGCATAGTTATTTGTTACATGGAAAGTGTTATTAGAAATAGAAATATATATTTATATATACATATATGTGTCACGTCAACACTTATCATAAATGTATAAAAGTCTTCCGTTAAAAAATAATCAGTCAATGAAACTTAGCTCGCTCAATTTGAATTTAGTACCATTCTGTTCGTCTTTAATGTCAATTTTTATAAAAGTTGCCAAACCGTATCTAATTACTTATGGTTGTGGGAAACAATGTCCGTTACATTTATGTTTTATGATTTACATGTTTATGTTGTTAGCCTTAATGATTTTGAAAATTATTTTATTTACTATTGTATTGATTAGATACTACTCTTATTATATTTAATCTCATTTTTAAAATAACGTATTCTTCAAATATGTTCTGGCACCGATCAAAGAATTTAAGGTGTACCAGCTGATTTTCTCTCCGAGCAGATCGTAAAAGCCAATTAAGCTTATAAACTTGGGATTATTCTATTAGAATATGAGCTAACTCTTCTTATTAATCCACAAAATTTAACGCATTCTAAGAAGATATAAAAGCATGACGACTTTACCAGAAACTTATGACCTACAGTTAAATTTATCCAAAACTTTATTACAACACGACTTCTATATTTAATAGAAGCGACCGATCCCGGCATAAATTTATATATATAACCTTACACTTGAATCACTCTATCTTTTAAATAAAATTGCATCAAAAGCCGTTGTGTAGTTTTAAAGATCTAAGCACACATACATACAGACATAGGGACACACGCAGAAAGAGACATTACTTTATATCTACTAAATATAGTAAATGCTCTCGTGAAAATTTCCTAAAAAAAAGTATGCTTTGTTACTCTTAAGTTTTATTAGTAGTTTTTGAGTTTATTCGTTCCAAGCCTGTAATATAAGTAAGCCAATGTAAATAAATTTTTAATATTACATTGAATGTGTAGCATATTACCAGATATGAACGTTCGCTGTACACAGTAATCTCCTTATATCATATGCGATGCAAAAGGGAATCAATAAAGGCTTCATAAAAGGGGCGAACATCAAACATAAACGTGCTCTCGTCCTTTGTCCTCAGTACGCTTAAAGTTCATAAATACGGAAGTGAACGAATATTATCGTAATTATAATCGATAATGATATAGTACGGACTGTTTTGGCAGGATTAAAACTTTTCGGCAATGAACTACATGCAGATTCGAAATTATGATGATGACAATGATGACTTCTAGGAAAGCAAAAAAGGAAATGATTCAATCCTGAGCAATGTCTATGTCCTAGAAGCAGAGTTAAAATATCAACCAGTACAAACAAGTAGGTACCTACATCAAAAATACTGAAGATTAATTCGAGCTTAATTATCATCTCTTGACATTATTTCCTTTTGCATCCTCTAGCTAGATTTGGTCAATCTAGCTAGACGATGCAAACGGAAATTACAATGGCAAGCTTGTTAAATATGGATAAAAAATACATACATACATATTGTCACGTCTATATCCCTTGCGGGGTAGACAGAGCCAACAGTCTTGAAAAGACTGAATGGCCACGTTCAGCTATTTGGCTTTATGATAGAATTGAGATTCAAATAGAGACAGGTTGCTAGCCCATCGCCTAAAAAATGGATTAAAAATTGGGATTATTATTCGACAAGGCGAATAAATTTATATTTTAAATTCCATTTCAAAACACAAATACCATATTTCAGTTACAACAACAAAATCCTTTCACGATAATGTTTAAGAGCTCCAAAATAATTTTCATAATGAAATTCCACATACTGCCCCCTTGCAGCCATTCGAAACCCCCCAACTATAACATCGCCCTCCCAACGAGGCATAACGGAACGCGTTACCATTACAAAACCCCAGAATAATTCCGACTCCCGAACAAGGGTTGTAGCTAAATAAATCGCGAAAAGTAAATAAACGACTGCCATTACTGCCCTGATTATTTTCACCCCTAAACTCGACCGCCATTTTGATTTTTATTATTTTTTTCACTACACAAAGCTGTAAGAATTATAGCTTAGTTAAGGCTAGGGGATATCCCTCGTATTTGTAACGTTCGTTAAAATATAATGTAAGTTTCTAATAAATATGACTTTACATTTATCATCCTTTGATTTCTTAATTTTATGGTTACGATGACACAGTATCGTGTGTTTTGTGTGAGTGTCTATTCTCTTAGTCGCCTTTTACAACACTCACAAAGTGATAGATTCTAATGTGCCGGGAATCACACGATAACATTTCCCTTAACTTACATACATACATACATAAACTCACGCCTCTTTCCCGGAGGGGTAGGCAGAGACTACCTCTTTCCACTTGCCACGATCCCTGCATACTTCCTTTGCTTCATCCACATTCATAACTCTCTTCATGCAAGCTCGGCGGTTTCGGGCACTTTTGACCTGACCCTTCACCAGGACGTCCTTAATTTGATCAAGATATGTTCGTCTAGGTCTTCCCACCCCGACCTTTCCCTCCACACTCTCCTTGTATATCTGCTTAGTCAACCTGTTTTCATTCATCCTCTCCACATGACCGAACCATCTCAACATACCCTTTTCTATTCCTGTAACTACATCTTCTTTCACATCACAACATTCCCTTATCACGCTGTTCCTTATCCGGTCACTCAATTTCACACCCAACATACTCCTTAATGCTCTCATTTCCACTGCATTTATTCTGCTTTCGTGCTTCTATTGCCATACCCAACTTTCACTCCCATACATTAATGTCGGGACCAACACGCCCCTGTGCACAGCCAGTCGAGCCTTTTTGGATAGTTTCTGACTGCTCATAAAGGCATGCAAAGCTCCATTCACCATGTTCCCCGCGTTCACTCTCCTTTCAATATCACTATCACACTTGCCATCTGATGTAAACTTTGATCCTAGATATACAAACTCTTTCACTTGCTCAACTTTTTCTCCTCCAATCAAAATATTACATGCTGTCATTTCTTTCTCCATTTCAAAAACCAGTGTTTTAGTTTTACTTACGTTCACTTTCATTCCTTTCTCTTTTAAAGCTTCATGCATACAGTTTACCATCTCCTGTAACTCCTCCGCTGATGACGCCAGTATAACCTGATCGTCGGCATAGAGCAGACATTTGACGAGTAATTCATTCATCCTTAATCCACTTTCAGACTCTTTCAAATCTGTCAAACAACTATCCATAAATAGGTTGAACAGCCACGGTGACGCAACACATCCCTGCCTAACACCTTTCTCAATCTTAAACCACTCAGTGTGCGCTCCGTTTATCCTGACACAAGCACTCGAATCCTCATATAAGGATTTCAGTGCTCGTATCAAGAGACTGCTCACCCCATGCATAGAAAGTGTTTCCCTTTACTTTGATACTTTAATTAATTGATATTTAAATAGAAAGCATTAACTTTATTGATTTAGCTTTTTTAATTTTATCCCTTTTTGTTTGGACTCATAGGAACTGGTCCGGTATAATTTACGCCTGCGGATCGTATTAAACTCGTCCTTTTAAGAGGATTGTGTCGCAGACAACCGAAGATTTTACACAAAATTTGGTAGCGGGGTCGCGTTATCCTAATCTCTTTCTTCTTCTGTAGAACAAAAGGAAATACAGACTAATAGTCTTCCAACGTACACCGCATGATATCACTCAAATTTTACAAAATTCCCACACATGAATAAAAATTTATTTTTCATAACTACGAAGGACATATTATTCAAATGGTAAAAACTTGCCCAAATGCAATGGTAAGTGGGTTACTAAAGGGTTGCAGTTACAAAAACGAAAAATCCTTTTAATCTTATCGTCTCACCCCAAACGGCGCAGTATTTTCTATTTTCCGCCCCTTGACATTGACATTGACACTGAAGCTAGGGTAAGTAAAATGTCTTATCTGCCACACAACTTTTTCAAAGGGTGGGTTTTCCGAGGATATTTATTGACAATGACTTGTCGGAACATTTTAACTGGTTATTTAAATTGACAAGGAAATCTGTTGTATACTTACCTAATATCTACATCAATTTGTTGACTAGGATGCAGGTATTTTTGGATGTTATTTCTGTAAATCCGTATATGTTTTTTTTGTGTAATTTATTGTTTATAATTTTCTCTAGAAATCTAGTATTCAAAAAAATCTATATTATTACGTTCTACGAAAAAGGAAAAATAATACTAATAGGTTTTAGTGTTTGTATTATTACTTGTAGTAAACCTCAAAATATTCAATTTTTACGGAACAAATATACAAAACACGTCCATTTTTATGATAAGTTCTAAGTATGAATGAAAAATGAAAAAACTGTAAGACATTTACTTTTTCTCTCCAAGGGTTAATTTTCTCCGCACTAAATTGTCGCAATGTCACTGAATTTCATGAAATACCAACGTTGCTATAGACTAAATTTTCTTCCCTAGTGTTGCTTGAAGTGTGATGTCGATAAAAAAAAGAGTGACGATAATTAATGATACCGTATAAGTATACTTTATATAAATTCATGCCCCTTTTCCGGAAGGGTAGGCAGAGGCATTTTTCCACTTGCCACAGTATTATTCATTAAGTCTTTATTTTAACATGATATCACCATTATCTGCTTCCTTCTTTAAACAGGAACCTGAGACGTCTATGACCATGATTTACACACAAGAAAGTCAGGTTATTTACGTCAGATGATCTACGTGACTGGATGAACCGATACAACAAACTGGGTCAGTTTACTAAATTTTCATTTTATCTTCTCTAATTAGTATATTCAATATTGACATATACATATTATAAATATTCATCCTTGGGTCTATTAATATTACCCAGCACTTATCGATTACATGCAAATTAGATTTGGGCCAGCACTGTCTACCGAAAGAAATTGGACACCAGCAATGTTGAGAGCTTTCAGTGACAGGCTATGTCTCGGAAAAGTTCCATACGCAGTTACACAAAATTCCAGCCGCTTGTTGTAAGCATTCCACTGTCATTTGTTTTCGAAGGCGAGTTAAATAAATCAAATGGAAAATGTGAAAGCAGGCTTGGTTAGTAATTGTTCGAGAAAATTGGAATGTCAACTGCGTCAGGATTTTTAGGGTTTAATGGCACTTTACTTTATTAATAGTGTAGAAAATAAGTAAAATAAATTTGTTTTTGGACCGAAAATAGTGTATAGCCGTCGCTTATGTTACTGCGACTTAGTGAAACTAAAACTGAACACAAGACCGGACAAATAGAAAAAAAATGTGTTGTAAAACAGACCTCTGGCCCCGAAGCATAATGGTGGAGTAGCAGAGGCGTAGGAGTAATTAACTGAAAACACCCAAAGATGAGAAAGAGATACCGAAGAACAGACAAAGTAGAAATTGAAATGTCTGAAATATACCATTGGAATTCGAGCTTAAAACGGGAAGAAAATACTGAAAGAAGGAAAAATATAAGTGCAATGCATATGATATTTTGGTTTTATGTATCGAAAAGCATCTATTGCAATTAATCTTACAATTAATTAATTTAATCATTCTTTTAGTTACATACCTCAGTAAGTTTTACTGGAAAAACCATGTAAAAAATAAATCACAATGAACTCGCAAGTTCCGTTTCAACTGTCGCACTGTCCCCATGATCGAACCTCTATCTATGGACCATATATTAAATGTCACATGTTCCCATTCGCAGACCTCCTCGACTCCATTACCTGTCTTGAAAAACAGACAACAATGGACGAACACTTCACACCTATTACGTTACTCCCAGCTCCCATTCATGTCTGTGACGCCACACACAATGACATCAACATAAACGTCAATAACTATGGCGGCGTTTTTTCAAAAATCGAACGGTCTTCATTCTTTCGTGCCAGTATTTGATGCATTAGCGACGAATTAGTCGGCCAGTCCTTTCATTCGCAAGATATATTTTTTACTTTTTAGACTATCAATGACGCATTCTCAAGGTGACAAAGTAGTTACGCCCATAACTTGTGTGTGGTAGAACTTGGGTGGCTCTATTTCTGCGGGATATCTGAATGAGTAGCACAGAAGGAGTATTCTATGCAAATATTTGTAAGAGACTAAAACTTCGGATGAGTCCACCTTGTTTCTCTTTTTTATGTTGCGTTTTTCTTCAGTACTTGTAAAAAAAAGAATTATAAAGTAAAATAATATTATTCTTAGCATGATAAATGAACGAAGTTTACATTAAACCTTAGATCTTTATTGCTCCAAACTGTCGTTTGTCTGCGTCATGTTATTTAATAGCCTTACAACTACCTAATTGAATTTTCTTTATAGCTAAGTGTACTTATTGGTTATCCGCAATAATGCAACTAAAGGTTTTGTTGTCAAGCTATACAAAGTGGGAAGTGTAATGGAAAGATCTGGAATATACACTACAGAAAACAGGAGGAGAACAGAAGAGAGAAATAATAACGAAAATGCACTATATTTTTGAAAATCAAATTTTTATTGTTTAATATAAACAATAAAAATCTGATATTTTTTTCTCGTCAAACAAGTCATGGCAACTGTTGCTATGGCATACATACATATGCATTTGTATGCCAGCTGGCTTTGCCTGTTAATATAAACAATAAATAGTTAAATATAAAAAAGAAGGTTTTTTACATATATTATTAATTGTTTAATTACTTTCAACAGCCCAATGACCAAATGATAATGAATATATACAATTCGAATATTTAAAAAAATTTCTTTAATATTTCTAATAAGTATGTACTTGTTGTAGACAGAAGACCAAAAACAAAATATTAATTCCCAGAACTTGCCATTAGTTTACAACGTCACGGATTTTACAAGGTATTTATTGACTTTCCAATTGTTGTCACCTAAAAGTGCTAATACGAGTACACTTGCAACCACACAATTTGGACCTCACGTCGATGAAGAACAAAGGAAGGCTCCTACTGTTCGGTAGCCGTTCGACCCCCGCGACGCTAGCCGTATAGAATCAAACCACAACAAGACTAAGAAGATGGTCGTCATTTCTTTGTTTCGTAAAAGTTTCGTGGCTTATTGTTGCAAGCCAAACTATGATGCTACCGGTGGGTGGTTGCCTTTATTCGGTTGGGTATCTGATGACAGACTTACCAGTTGTTATTGATTGCTTCCTGATGTATCGCTTCCAATGGACCTTGAAAATGGCAGCAATGAATGTTCTATTTCTGAAAATATCAGAGTAACAACAGTCTTTTGTTTTGATTAGATAAGGAAGTGCATGGATGTTTTAAACACACAGAAAATATAGAATTTAGGTACTTACAAAAAATATCTTTCGTACATTTTTCAAAATTTTCCCTTTTATTTATAATACAACTAGCATTCGCCTGCGGCTCCACCTGCTTAAAAAGTACCCTATATATATTATATATATAGCATATATATATATATATTTATAATACAACTAGCATTCGCCTGCGGCTCCACCTGCTTAAAAAGTACTCTATATATATATATATATATACATATGTTCTGCACGTATGCAAAATTTCATGTTGATCGGTTCAGTGGTTTTAGTGTGAATTAATTTTCTAGTAGCCTTTTAATGTCATATCAAAGTTACCAGATTCTATAAAAAAAATGGTGAGCACAAAAAACTTCGTATTATTTAACTGAAAAAGAAGGATGTCAAGACCTTCAAATAAATTAAGAAGTTATCTATGATCCCTCTTTCAAACGCTTAAAATAAAGCCCAGCTTAAGACCAGACTTTCAATTAAAAAATATATGAAGTACAAACTTATACCCGCGACTTCTTCTTACAGCTAGTTTAAAATATAATCTTTGCTAGAGAAATCCTTGCGGTTTCTTGAGATAAGAGCTTAAGGTGGAAATATGCTCATAAAATGTTATGTTTATGAATTTTCACTGTACTTACGTCGCTAAACAACCAAGGCAGCTTTGTTTGATATTTGTAAAAAGGTCTACTTTTCTTCTATCTTCTATGGAAATATATCGTATTACTTATTAAAATTTATTTGATTATTATTGTCATTAAATTCTAAGTATAAAGTTAAAATCTCGCCTCTCATCCCGGAATGTTAGGCAGAGACTACGTCGGGCAAGTATGTAATCTTAGTGCACGACAGTTAGTACTAACTTAAATCCGTCATGTTTCGCAGGGAATTTCAGAAAATTTAAAAGATAAACTTTAGTTTTCATGTCAATAATTTCGACTTCGACCCAGCTTGATTCTTCTTTAGATGACACTGACTGATATACTCGTACTTAGGTACATACATATAGTCACGTCTATATTTCTTGATAGACAGAGCCAACAGTCTTGAAAAGACTGAAAGGCCACGTTCAGCTGTATGGCTTCAGAGTGGAATTGAGATTTAAATAGTGGCAAACAAGGTTGCAAGCACATCGCCTACAAGATGTATATTAGCCATTTCCTAAATCGCCTTTTACGTCGTCCATGAAAAAGATATGGATAAATTCTATTATAAAAACCCGACAATCACACGGCACACATATAAACAATACTGGTTTTTTGTTAAAAACTATTTGATGTACTAAACTAAGTAAAAAATAAGATATTTTAAAACAAAAACGGCACGTACCTACTAAAAGAACATCTCTTATTATTTCACTTACTTATTATAACGTTTGGCACAATAAGGAGCCGTAAAAATAGTCACACTTTTTGTCTTCTTTCTAAGAACGTAGTTACGTTGGTAACAGTTGTAAATCTTAATTACCCAACAAATTCAGTGGGCGTTCATTTTCAAAAGATATTTTATGATACTACCTCCTGTGGCTTCGGGAGCTACGTCGTAAAACAATAAAACACCCTTAGTACTGTTAGAGGCCTTGTTTCGACGACAATCGACATGACATTGCCCATAACTGCCTATTGTTTCACATTTGACAAATGTAAACGTTGAATGAATCAAGCGTATTTAGTAGGAGATTGATTGTTCAATTCCGCTTTATTGCTGTCGCTCAAAACTATACCTAGTGAATGTTATTGAAATAAGGTATGCTTATATTAGTTTGACGGCCTCTGTGGCGCAGCGGTTTAGTGCGCTTGTCTGTGACACCGGAGGTCCTGGTCCTGAAATATAGTATCGTTGAGTTAGTATCTCGTAACACAAGTTTCGAACTTACTTCGAGGCTAACTCAATCAGTGTAATTTGTCCACAAAAAAAAAAAAAAAAAAAAAAAAAAAAAAAAAAAAAAAAAAAAAAAAAAAAAAAGTACCTGGGTGACCCGGCTGTGCTCGGTGGACGTCAGGAAAACAATTAACATAAAATATTAACATAAGAAGCTTGTCTCTATTTCTAAGTCTGTTATCCATTACCTAAGACATACAACATAAGACGACTGAACGTGGCCTTTCAGACTTTTCAAGACTGTTTTTCAGTGATGTAATCATGTCTATGTAAGTCAGTTTGTTGGCAGACAATCTCCGGAATCTAAAACCGATTTTATTGAAACATTTTGTTACAGCTTTTTAACCTTGGCAACATATAGGGTATAATTTAACCCTGGAACTAACCGGAACACCCGATTACAATTTTTTTTATCATAAACACCTCTCGCTATCAACCAATACTTTTCAGAAGCTTTGCAATAGGTAATATTTTTTTGTATATTTGGAATTTTCTCCCCAATGATTTCTTTGCTCCTCCAGTGACATTTTATTGATACATTTAACTTTTTCTTATTTTTCCTTTTGAATAAGCCTCTTTCTTTTTAGCCTACTCCGCAACATATTAATTTGGGTCATTTTTAACTTCTTGTATCTTTCTCGCCTTGGTATTTGTTATTTTCTAACTTAAATTCAAATTTGTGCGGTAACACGTATTCCTTACCGCACTTATTAAATTATAATAATAACAAAAAAACTTGAATGAAATTTTCAAAAATAACTAAAACCATTTTTACCAGATAAGCAATAATAAATTTGTATGTAATCAATTATACATTTACTTCTTTTCATAATATCTTTATTAGTTACATGATAACAAGCTATGGCTCGTTAAAAACTACACAATAACGCGCTAAGAGGTCTATCAATATATTTCGTTCCAGTATTACATAGTCAATCATTGTCATCTAGACAATAAAGTTCACTTCTAAAGAAGCCATTAAAAACAACACCTCAATAAAATGTTTGTAAACAAGTAAAGTTATCCAGCTGAGAGAGACTTGGAAGCTGATAACTTAAGACAATATCGCCTAAACTTAAGGACGAGACACATTAGAGCAGTGCGTCACGACTTTTTGTCACTGGGCAGTTTGTCATTTTTTAGGTTAGGTACACACAGTCTAATAATTTTTTTTAGCTCATATATAAACGTTATATGAAGCACATTGGCTAATAGCTGCCGTGCCGTGTGGTTTCCGGTACTTAAGAAAAGGACCACTTCACATTATACCAATGGATGTCGTAAAAGGCGACTAAAGGAAAGGCTAATAAACTTGAGATTTCTAGTAGGCGTAGGCGTAGGTAGTAGGCTATGGGCTAACAATCTGTCACTTTGCATACAGTCATACAGTTGCACGTGGCCTTTCAGTCTTTTTAAGTCTGTTGGCTCTATCTACCCCGCAAGCGATATAGACGTGACTTTATGTATGTATGTATTTATGGGTAACAGCTACAGTTGTAATTCTATTTCCCAATTTGTTTGAACTTGATAATTTCCTGTTTAATTTATAACTTCAGATTATTTAGGTATGTCAATTCGCCAAATACGAGTATAATATAATAAACATTAGTAAAAGTGGTCTTTCTACTTTAACACGACGATATTAAGATCTGCGGCATAGAAACGTGATGTTCTAGCATCTTTTTGCCTTTAGTACCATTCGATGACTCATGCCCAATAAATCATTGTTTACTTCAATACTTAAGGAATCACGAGCAATTGTTCGCTCTTCTATGCTAAACCAGACTAATAATTTGTTCAAAACAAGACGATTCTCGCTTTCCCTTATAGGGTCACAGTGTGACGTCCGTAGGAAAGCCCGTGTCCTTTGTTGATTTGAAAACAAAACACTATGTCGACACCCTCGTTTCTTTTTTGTAACTCACTAAATGCACAGAGACGTTGGAACGAATGAATTGAAAGGATCGCAGGAAATCATGGAGGCAGTTAGTTTTAAATTATAATTTCAATTTATTGTACTCAAACAGTTTACTGAATTTAAAATCTTGTTTTTTTTTTTTTATTTTATACAAATTTGGTCATGCCTTTAACTAACGTAACAAAAATCATTGGAATTTTCTTGTCAGAATGAGTTATTGTAAAAGTCACATACTAACACTTTTTAAGCTTCATTTGATACAAATAATTAAGTCTATCGCAAAATACCGGTCTCGTTCTTATTCCTAAACAGCTCTATGCTATTCAAAACTAGTCAAGTCTTCAAAAGTCTGTTGAATTATTCTTTTTGGTCGACTGATCAGCGGACATGCACGACTTTGGCGTTTGATTAGGAATTTCGGGTGACATTCTAGAGGAGCGCCTGAGTCATTTCTCGTGAGAACTACTGAACCATCCACGTCAACTACCGAACTGTTGGGTGATTGTAGATTTTCGCTAAGTAAATGGTTTCGTCACGGTGGTAAATGGCTTTCTTGAGAAGCAATTTGGCTGAGGCAATCGTCTTTCAGGTAACTGTTACTTCCTGTTGAGCTAGGGTCCTGAGAACTGTGTCAGGTGATTTCGATTTGATATGCCTAATAAGAATATTTTACAAATTTTGATGCTTATTTTTTAATTTTCACACCATTTTCCATGCTTTTTTCTTTTTACACATTATAAAATGAAATAAACGTCTTTCTCCAACAATATAAATTGAAACTTTTGTCAGAGGATTTCAGCGGGGAATCCTCTTTTCTTCTATTCTCATTTTTAATACTTTTATTTTAAGAACCTACCTACAAAGCAAGCTTTATACCTGTTACGTCAAAATATCTATTTTTATCAATACATGAAAATGCACATTGCTCAAAACTTTCAGCAGCATGACGAATAATTGTGTAAAGTTTTTTTTACCCGGTTAAAAATAAATGACTCATAATATAGCAAAAAAAAACTAAAGCGAAAAAATTAATTACATTCAATCTAGGCGACTCAACAAGTTTTTAGCAAACAACCTGTCGTAGGCATTGGTAAAACGGTCACAGCTTAATCGCAACGAGCGACAGTGTATCGAATTAGAATCGAGTCGGAACTCGACACGTGCGTGCACTATCCGCTGTGGAAATCGATCAAAGATACGATTTTTCCGAAAAACTCGAGCCGACGACCGATTATCGACGATTTTCGATGGATTCAAATCCGAGAACCACGATCCACCTGCTATCACACTCGACATAACTGTCGCTAGCCACTCGATGTTTAATTGCCAGACAGTTACTATTAGTCGTTCAATTTTCGATTTATTTTCTCACGCGTCGCACTGTGAGAACAAAAGATTCAAGAATTTCTTGATTTCTGGCGATAGCTCTTAGATTTGTTACACTGTTTACATTAGGTACCTACTAGTAATTTTTATGAGGTTTTCACGGGATTATTGTATCTATATTCTTAAAAAAAAATCATACGTATGAAGAGTAAACGAAGTGTTTAAATTTAAATATTATTCGTTTTAAATATAAGTCAAATTATACTTAACCTAGTATGTACTAATGAGCTTGCATGAATTTAACGTCGATAAATGTCGATAGAGCGAAAGAATTATGCAGGAATTGTGGCAAGTTATAAAATGTACTCTCTTCTTACTGTTCCCGGAGACAGGTGTGATTTTATTTTAGAACCTACATACTCGTATTTATCAACTAGTGTTTCATATATAAATTGATGAGAATGAACTGTAAGCAGTTTTATAATAAAAACCGTATGTCACATCCGCCTCCGTAAACAGTCTCCGCCCAAGTTTTCCAACAAACTTGATTCGTCATGTTCAATTAAAAAGAGGCACGATTTTTCTTATCGGCCTTCGAAATGTTCCATAGAGTCTTAGACTAGATAGGACTTGAATTTTAAACTTATTTTTAATATTTTTTCAGTCTGATCTTAATATTTTATTACATATGACATATGATTATTATTTTATTACATTTAACATGTGGTTTCTGGCACTTTAGAACACATCCATATTTTTTTCCATGGTTATCGTACAAGACGACTAAGGGATAGGTTTATAAATTTGGGATTTCTCTTGTAGGGGATAGCATCATGAAGCCATACAGCGGAACGTGGCCTTTCAGTTTTTTCGGGACAGTTAATTAAATATTATAGATAAATCAAAATATCATCCTTGTGTAATAAGTCCGCCTATTACGATGCGTTGAATGATATTCCTTGACATTACCACTGACTTAACCATACACAACTATAGAGAACAATTGGACATAACTGAAGTGTTTTCTCAGACATATCTATTACCATCACGTCTATCTTTTCTATCATGTCTTTTTCCATTTACTGAACAGACAGAGCCAACCGTTTCAATAAGTCTGAAAGGCCACACTAAGCTGAATGTATTGTCGTATCCACCAAATATCTACTCCTACTGCACAACAGCCCACTCAAAGCAAGCGGCGGTTCCCACGCGTGTGCCTTACCGATAACTTTTTGCTCAAAACCGTTTTTATGAACAAAAATAAACTCCAATCACGTTTTCCATTGAACGCCGGTATCTACGCCTACTTCGATGGCCGATTTTGTGTGATGACATCCGATTGATACCGATTATGTAACTAAATGCCTCTTATATATTAGAACTTGCTGTCCCGGCAAGCATTGTTTTGCCATATAAACAATTTTTAAGTAATTAATATTTTTAAAAAAATGTTAAGGGTGGACAACCCTTATCACTAAGGGGTATGAAAAAAAGATGTTGGCCGATTCTCAGACCTGCTCAATATGCTCACAAAATTTCATGAGAATCGGTCAAGCCGTTTCGGAGAAGTACGGGACTCTAAACAGTCACTCAGTTACTCAGTAATGAATGAGTTTTATGTACAGGTGTATATAGATAAATTGATTTTGTTAACATTATAACGTTGAAGCCCATCATGAATGGGCATCTGTTACCTTTACATGAAAGCCTTCAGATATATTTCCATTAAAAATGAAGCGGTCTCGCAACCGACGGAAAAAGTTGCTTCTTTTAAAACCCGCGGTGTCCGGATTTTAAATCAAGCAGCAAAGATAACAACTGACAGTCAAAAAATATATTTTTTTTCTATTGTAATCGATTTTCATAATTTTAAGACAACAATCTTCATTTTAAATAGTACCTACTTACAAAATTACTCATTCCTTAAAAAGTTATCAAAGTCAATCAACATTCATAATCTTATATTACGTGAACGGACTCAGTTCAAAATGAATCAAGTTACTTTATTTTTCATTTCTTAACTATAAATGAAAAAAGTCATAAAGGTTTATAAACATGCTTACGCACTTACACGAATTCTAGTACTACCTTAGTAAGTATTAAGTACTATTTGGTGAAATCGTCGGAAAGAAAAGATTTTCTTAAAGATTTACTTGAGAAAATCGGGAAAATTATGTCAAGATTATCATAAACCGACGAATGGCGAGTCTCTACCTACTCATATTCTGCGCCAACACCAATCTCCTGTTTGGTTTCCTTCCACTCAAAGATCGACAGGAAGAGAATGCATTAGCGATAAGTCCGCCTTTGTACCATCTCTTATCTGTTTTGTATGTTTTACTCTTATGGTGCAATGAAGAGTTTTATCTATCTATCTATCATATTATGAGATGAAGAAATGATTATAGGTCGGTATATTACTGTGCTATGCATACTCTATGCACCTCCCGTTGAGAACGTATGGAACCTATTGTCAAAATGCTGCGTGTTCGTATTACTGTAATTGCATTTGACACTACATTTTGCCAAATCGGATGTTTGAAAAATGAGTAAGACCAATCAATTCCTCTTATATTCAAATAATTAGTACATAACATTTACTCCATTGCTGACTTCTGGCTCAGGAGGTGTCCAATTTATTTTTAACCCGTCCTATGCCGTCAATTACCAGTTGACTCAACAGAGCAAAATTAAATTTAATATATTCAGACCTACAGTCACAATTAGCTAATTTATAACAAATAGATTGTAATCTTTATTTCGACATATTTTTCAATTATTACCTTAGCTATTAACGCGTTATTGTCTGTCAATTCATATTACCTATACGAAATTAAACATTTACCACTTAAAATTAATTGAAAAATCAACAACACGTATCACCAATGCATGTTTTACGATCGCATATCGCTTGGAGAACCTATTGAGAGCCAAAGTGGTAGTAAAACCTACTCATGAATGAGAGTAGTAATTATTCATTCACACGTAGCTTTCTTCATCACAATGAATGTTGGACTTGGAAATAGAAATGTTGGGTTTGGTCGACTCTGCTGAACTATGTATGTAGCCTTGTTATTTATTTATTTGACATAGACCCCATTAACACACAACTCAAGCTTTGACCTCAAAACTTTGAATGTTGTAAAAAATTAAATACACTTATAACGAAATTAAAATTACTGTTGGAAAAGTTCAATATCAGTATCAGGCAAAAACGATATTGAAAAATAATATGTAAAAAAAACTCTCTCTATCTATCCTATCATTCCATACTTACATTTTTAAAATCATAAAATTCAAAAAAATTCAAATTCAAAACTCAAAATTTTTTATTCATTATTATAGGATATTATTATATCGCTTAATAATTGTCGTATGGTTTAACAACTTGGTTGACGTCAAATAAATTACTTAAAAACTAAGTTTACTGCCGCTTCCAAGGCGTCAGTGCAGAAGAAGCGGTAACAAACTGCACTGCAGCATTTTCTTCAACAACGTCAACTTCACAATATTAAATTATACTTAGAATAGAATGTGGACGGGAGAATACATTGTTCACGGGAGATTTATATATTTATGAGATTTAATATTGAAAAAAGAAATATATATATATATATATATATATATATATATATATATATATATATATATATATATATATATATATAAATCATATTTTGTCTCATCCTCTTAATACACCCAGTACAAAAGGACAAAATGTATAGACATTCATGGTAGAATAACACATTAGACAATTAGTGCCATAATAACCTGCAGTGGACACATATCTCCATTATTGCTAAACCTGTCGTTTCCGGGACCCTGTTATATGAAGGAAATGAAGGTTTTGAAGTAATAAACCTATGGCCATAAGTAGAACGACTATTACTACAAGAGACGAACATATTATTATTGTTTTATTTTGTTAGTAGGTAGGTTTTTGATTCATCAATTTTCAGTGGACCAAAACCCAAAAGCATACTTACAAAATTAAAAATGCTTAGACTTCGATGATGCTAAGAGATTTATTTGTTTGTAACCTCTGATCGCTATAACACCTCGTATTAACATAGACGAATATTTTTGCTATTAAGGTCTCTTTGCGAAAAGCTGTTATAAAACAAAATACCCAATTAAGGACGTGACAATCAGATGTGTTGATCAGATGAATCATTCGACGATTTTATGCATGTGTCATTAAATTTTCAGTCTGCCTCTTTTTATCTAGAAATCGAAAAATGACTAGACAACTGTTGATACCACCCCTCAGAACTGCGCAAAATATGATAAGGTAATGGAGCGAGACCTATTTAAGGTATACCTTATTTATCCAAGCATGCGTTGCTGAAGAAAGGTTCCCCAAAGGTTTCCAATCAGTTGGAATTTTAACGTTTATCCCACTAGCCTCATTGAGTTGTCCGACGAAAGTGAGACGATTTTAGCTCAGTAGTCACATAGGCCAAGTGACACTAACGAAATCGTCTGAGTGTCTCACCATGGAACAACTCAATGGCACTCAAGCCATCCAGCGTATGCTGCTACGTTCATTGGAGCCAAATAATAGGTGGTTTCAATTCGATATGCTATCTGTAGTTACTCATCTTCTCATCTAAATATTTGAGTGGTCCCTTCGTAGTTTCAGTACATAAAACGCGTGACAGTGTCAGTAACTTTGAACAACGTTTTATCAAATTTAAAAGTTATCTGAAGTTTTTTTAGACCTTATAATACTTCAAAAAAAAAACGTTATATAATTTTAAAATAATTTATTTGGGGTAAAACAGTTAATTAACAAAGGTGAATATTGTTATCCTAGTTTCCTACAGTACAATGGTACTTAATAAATACTTTCGGTTATACATATAATAAGATCACATTTCCTTACAAGGCATTTAAAGGCTCTTTTGATTTAGTACGTAAATGATGATAACTGGACCTTATTCTTTAAAAATATTATAAGTATTTTTAATATTTTCTACATACAAACATACATACATACTCGTACATACCATCACGCCTGCCTCCCATTGAGGTAAGCAGAGGCTATGGATTTCCACTTGCTACAAACCTTTATTATTATTTTTTTTTTCATAGTCGACGATTACAGATACTCTTACTCGATTCGAAATTTGGTCCTTGAAAGTTCGATGAGGCAGGCCTTGTCCCACTTTTACAGTCAGCTCTTCATTATAATATTTTTTCGTTACTCCGTCCTCATCCATTCTCTCGACATGTCCAAACATCTTTTAATTTAAACTCTTTAAATTTTCGTCACCACATCCTCGTTAACTCTACATATTTTTCTTACATCGATAATATATCTCTAATTCGATCTTTAAAACTAACAACACTCATACTTAAAGCTCTCATTTCAAATTTTCGTTCACTCTACTTTCACTCCCATACATAAGTGAAGGCATTAACACTTTTAATATAGCTTGATAGTTTGTCTCAATATAAATTTCAACCACTTATAAAACTAAATTTAACAACAATTATTTGGTTGCATTCTCACCTCTCTGCGGAGAAGCCCGGGGTATACCTTTGAACATGGATCCTGGATTGGGTGAGTCAGGTTTTGACACGAAGCGACACCCATCTGACCTCCGCAACCTTTGCAGGTAAACCTAATCTGTATTGGATCCATGGTTACACATCCAGTTGCCTGAATGTGGAGGTTTCCTCACGATGTCTTCCCTCACCGTAAGAGCATCGGTTTTATATTCAAACTAATGTACTAAATAACTCTGAAAATGGTCATTTACATGGCCTGGTGACAGAGATTTGGGTGGAGGTGAGATTTGAACCTGTGCCTTTCTGTGCATCACGCATTTTAACCTGCCCGGTTTTGGCCCCTTACACTCTTTCAACAACAATTATATTTAGTAAAAATAATAATTGTTTAACAACAATTATTATCTTAAATTAATAAATCTTATCCAAATTATAGTGTAACCTTACAATATGATAACTACTTACACAAGTGCATATCAGGAACTATAAACAATATAGTTAACATTTAAATTAATTTCTGCCATTAGATACATCTCTAAATACAATTTAACATACATACAAGTACACACACTCTCATGTATAACTTGAATTATGTTACAACAAATCTTACATTTTCTATTTACATGTCTTTAAAGAGGCATGTTATTTTACCTATTTGCAGTGCACATTTATATCAATCAAGTGACTTGATGGTGTCTGCGCAGATAGTCGCCAATTTGGATCAATTTATTCTCCAACTTTTGTAAAGTGACGGATATGTAAACCCATGCCTCCATATAAATAATTCATATTTGCTTTGATCACCTATTTTTAATAGAGTGATGTGTAAATTTAGCCATATAAATTGGACCAGATCCGAAAATACATAAGTATTAATATCTAAAGTACTAACTAGTTATATTTTGTATCTTTACACTTTACATATAGTAAAAAAATATTAATTTTCTACTGATTTACATTATATACAAACATTCACATTAATTACGCAAAAAGGCACTCAGGATATGTTAATTTCAAACCATTGGATCAAAATACATTTAAAATATCTTCATATGTACAATTGATGAATTTGTTTAAAGCAAAAATTCAGCTCTTTTTTTATTAAATTTTATTGCAGCGTTTAATAGCGCTAACCAGTCTAATGTACTCTACCCATATCCATACCGCCTAGTTGACCTAAATAAGGATATCCAGACTTAGCTTCTGTGGGCGAGTGCGCATGAGACGCGTAGTGGGAAGGGTTGGTGCCGAAGAACGAACTGAAACAATAGAAACAAATTGTCAGTTAAATTGAAACTTTATAAATTAAAATAACGAACATATTTTTTAAGAAATGACGACAGGCGGGAATTAATAAAAGGCTAAGTAATAGGTAGAAATGAAAGTTATCTATTGTTTAGCAAAATCATTGAAAATGAGAACTCTTAGACCAGTTACAAATACCTAAGTAATATTGATTAAATATATCATGTTATTACCAGCAAACGTATTGATTTAAGATCATTTGCAACACTTAGGCATAAGCATTGTTTTGCATAATTTATAGACTCATTGTTACGTCATATTACCTACTAATAATAGATTGTGACTTGATTTTCAATGATTCATACTTCGATGACAAATGATGTTATTATTTATGACCTGTATTTTACTATTAATTTATTGCATCTGATTATTTAAACAAATCTTTGCTAAACAACCAAGAAACTAAATCACGTCAGATTTCTCGGAGCATTTGACTAAGTTAACTAATTTTAAGGTCCAAACGCATTTAAAGAATGCGACGACGCGACGCGATCCTACTATGCCATTGGAATGTAAAATTTTTGACAATACAATACCATATAAAAACACACACACACACAGAATACGGTTATTTGATTTTATTACAACACTCGAAAATAACTGATCTAAAAAAATCATAGAAATTTTTGTCCTTAAAAAACACAAAAACGAAAAAGCTAAAAAAAAGATAACGGTCTTTTGTTTAGCTTTATGATGCTTTTTGCCCCGTATTGAAAAGTTTACATTTTTTACGCAGAATAAATGATGAGAAACATTGTTCTTAATATTTTAAGGTACTTTTTGCGTTTTATATTTCCATACGTAATAACAGATGCATCGCGACGTCGCCTCCGTATCGTCTTGCGACGTCGAGTCACATCGTATCGACTAATGTGTTCCGAACCTAAACCGTATGAAATTGACCGTGGGAATTCTGCATAATAGCAAAGGAATTTACTGATACACCGATCGAATGGAGTTTATACATGAGAGCAGCCGGCACTAATACCGAAGTGTAATCACAGAGTAGATACCCTAATGTGCAGTGTAATTGCTACTTACTTTTTGACTACCAAAGTTCTTAATTCGTGCACGGTAGACAAAAAAGTATAAATGTAATTATAACTTTTACAGATATTACGTTATACGTTTTTAATGCTTCGGAATGATTTTAATTTTGACGTTTATTCTATTATGCGCATGTTTATGAATTCAAAGTTAAATTTAGTCGAGGATAGAGATGTTTTATTAATTTTTTATACTCAAGGAAGAGATCGTATGAATCTAGAAATTCCTAGGAGACAATTGCAGTCTTTCTTGTTTTATGTCACGAAAATTATGTTACTTCGGGAAGCTGGTAGTATTGTAAGCGACGAACAAAATATTTAGTAGAAATCGTGACTAGTGGTTATAAACTTAAATTTGATTTTAATTCAGTTGCTAATACTACGTAATACTGTATTTAAGGCCCGCATTGCGAAAAACGAGGTCGAGTGTTTGAAATGTATTCAATTTGGCTTACAAACCCAATAAAAAATGGAAAATTAAGTTATGGAGAAAAGGTTTAGCTTTTGTGGAATTATGTGACGTAAGTTAATAAATTATTTTTCTACTCGAAACGTGTCGCCCAAACAATAAAAGAACTTATTAAATTGACTCCATGGATTAGACTCGTAATTCATTGCAGTGAAAAAACCACAATATTATGAAATTAACTCTCCATTTATAAATTTCTATAAAACTTTGAAATACAAGGCCTACTGACTTCTTACAAACCTACATTTCTCGTTACTTGAATGTGTATAATTTATATAAGTTTTTTTAACCTATTTGAATGTCAATTCCATCGTCAAGCCATACTACTGAACGTGGCCTTTCAATATTTTCAAGACTTGGTTTTGTCTACGCCGCGATGTAAGGCTGCTTTATTTATTTGAAGGTGATGGTAATTTATATCAGGAGTATGATTTTGCACACCAGCAACGTCTTCATACGTCGTTTACATAATAACACGCTATGAGTAATGGTTGTTCGCTACCGATAATAATCTGACGATATAATTCCTGACAAACTGGGGGGGAAACACGCAACCTTATCGGTAAGTACTTATACAACCACCCCGACTACTGATATAATCTACTTAATGCTAAAGAGGACTTCATTAGCGGGATATTCTTGTTGGACTACAATTTGACAATAACAAGTCAATTCTGTAGTAATATTAATTCATGTGTTTAAATTTACGAAATTTGATACGTTTTGGCTTTTTTCCATCTAAGAAATGGTAGCATTACAAACACAAGGGTAACTCAATATCCTAAACATCATGTGCACATTCAGGTTTACAAAAAAATTGCTTTAATGCGGAGTTTTGGAGATGTGTGATCGCCAAAACGATACTTTTAAAACAATCAATTACACGCGCATTCAAAATTTTTCCATTTCGAATCCCTAATAACACGACTATTCGACTTCCGCGTAATCATAAAACAGCTGCTTACAATCACTTTAAAGATTGCAAATTGCTGGAGAAACCGAATGTATGACCCCAAACTACAAGCGTCTGCGTACACCAGCCTTGTGTTTAGGAAGTTGAATGCAAATGGCTTCAGATAAGTTTTAATACCAGCGTGTGCAGCTAATGCCTAGGTTCACTGCACTAATGTCACGTCCGGCCACACATTAATTGCAACTGGCTACAAAGCAGCTATGTTTATCCCTCACCTATGTATTGTTCTCTTATTACATGCATACGCAGTAATTTCTTGCTCTTTGTTAGACTAACGGCTAAATCTGGCCTAAACAAACCAGCTTAATTTGTTTGTTCTGTCCTATAAAATGTTTGGCGAAGTCGTTTAAGTAATTTGAAATTGCTTTGACTAACTTTTGCGATAAATTTAAGCAACCTTAGTAGTGTTATTTTATGACTGTTGAAACGTACTCACAATGAAGTAGAAAATAATTGTTCTATTTTATTCGATTTTTATTCTTCCCTTTCGTCATCCGATCTTGTTTACATTATTAAATTCATCTGAAAGACTGCCTATATTAAAAAACGACCTGTTTAAGGTTGTCTTAGTTAGTAGTTTTAGTTAACTTGGCATGCTTTCAAATTATAGTATTTCACCTTAAAATAATAGTACCTTACATTATTTGTATGGTCACTCTGTTTAATAGAACTGATAATAATAAATGACAATCGTCACCTTTAAGTTCGCGGGTAAAATTTTGCTATTTTTCGTCGTAAACTTTTTGGCACAAAAAAATCTTACAGAAAACTTACGTCAATCATAAATATGGACTAGATAAAACACCGCCAAATAACATGGGCTAACCCATTTATTATTAGTGTCCGTCATTGTGCGACAAGAGATATTGTGTGTGGTCCAATGTGTGGTTTATAGACATGCTTTGTCTCGATAACACAGATAAATGTCGTAGCCGTATTGAGTACAAAGCGACAATGAATTTGACACATTCTCTTTCGACAAATTCACTTTGGGAGTTACAGTTCTGTCGACGACATCACGAGTGATGTCTCCATATGACCCTTTTGCGTAACAATAGACGATCTTATACTGCGTGAGAATCGAAAATAAGGTAAGAAGAAATTAATTAAAATCGATTTTAAACCTCTATTAAATTCGCAGCCCTATTGCATTCACGATCAGATCGGCGTATTACGAAGCCCCGGTAATAACCACCCGCGCGGCGTATAATGGCCGACTTCTTACACTCTTAATTGATTAGCGGCCGCTCCGACTAATGATAAAGGAAGGTGAAAAGAAATAAGACGAACGCGCCCCGATTTGCGATCGAAACCTATGCCTGCCGATAGCCACCGGTTACACGGTGTAAAAATCAGCCGCTCTCAATATCATAGCGAATTACCGCTTCCCATAGATTTCTGTAATAACAGGTCATAGACAGATGACGTCACTTCAAATTACGAAGCCTAAACCTGCTATTACAAAAATAACAACCATGTGAGCAGTAATAAATAAGCATTTAAATTGTCCGCAGTAAAGGTCAGATTATTATGATTGCATATTCATTCGTACAATTCAAATTGTGCATAATTCATAAAGCTACTTGAACTCCGCCGTCATGGATTATTGAGATGTACAACATAATATATTTACTCTAATATCAATTTGTCATTATGCCATACGATAAACAATAGCGTGGACTCACCTATAATTTTCCGGCCAGGCACTGACTTCTGCCAATTTGTTTTGGGGGTGACCGCTTAGTTGTCTCGAGGTCCAGTGGTTGTGGGCAGACATGGCGTGTTCTTGCTTGGAGTAGTCCCCGTACCCGTATGCGTGGGAAACAGCTTCACTGGGGTTGGGATATGTGGAGTGCTGGTAAGTGATTGCACTACTTTGGTTTGTTGACGGACTGGCAGCAGTTGGACTCGAACTGGGGGGAGTATCTGCAGTGGGTTGCAAAGGAGTTGTTAATTCCGAAGAATGCGAAAGAGGAGTCAAGTTTCCACTCGCAAAGGAGCTTGATGAAGGCGGATGCAGCGACGGTGCTGTCAATGCAGACTGACATACTGAAGGGGGTGTAAGAGCAGATTGATGAAGTGATGGTGCTAAGGCCGAGTTCAAAACTGAACTGGATCCAAGTGCTGATGAGTAAGATTGCTGCCAAGAAGCGCATTGAGCGTTAAAGGTTGTTGGAGGCTCATACTGTTGATGCACAGATGGAAATGCAGATTGCAACGACATAGTGTTAAATGCACTAAGTTGTTGGGAGTTAAGCTGTTTTCTTAGCCGAGCTCTTCGGTTTGAGAACCAGACCTGTGAAAAACTCATCGTTAGTAAAATAAAAATAAAAGATAAGCACAAGGGCAACTAAGAACGAAAAGCTATTCTAAAAATAAATCCACTTTACTAATTGTTTGGGCGAGATGTTGCGACGTAATCCTTGGAGCAAAACTCGAGAGAAATCTAAATAATTAATTTGCTTCGACATTGAGTTCAATACTGACACTAAAAAGCTTTGTTTAATTAAACTCTTGAAAAAATTGATATTAATTACTATGTAAGGGTGTGAGCAATGCCGTTCACATTGAAACCTACAATTACAAAGGTTATTAATTCAACAAAAAACTAGTGAAGGAACGGTAGCGATGCACAGCATATGGCTACCTTACAAATGATATTTATAATTAATAATATAGGTAATTACGTTATTTTTTGGATACGGTGTTATGGGGCGGGTAGTAACTGATATAACAATGAATTTGTTTGATAACACTCATCTATCATTCGACTCCTTTGGAAACCAAAATTACTAATGACTAACCTGAACCCTCGCTTCCGTCAGCTTGGTCTTTTGTGCCAGTTCTTCTCTAGTGTAAACATCGGGATACTGAGTTCTAGTGAAGGCACGTTCTAAGGCTTCGAGCTGATCTCCAGAAAAGGTAGTTCTTGATCTCCGCTGTTTCCGTTTAAGAGTGATGCCCGGCTCGGATTCAGTATCTGAATCTTCACATGATGATGGACCTAGAGAAATTGGAAAAATATTAACTAAGTACTCAAAACAGTTGAAAGTGTCCAAGTTAATGACGGTGCTATAAATACAAGTGGTGATTTAAAAATTTCTAGAGTTTCAACTCCGTATCTAACAAAAAATTACTGGTGATAAGTGCCTAAATGATTATTACTTACATAAAAATTGTCATTGTTACAAATGTTGACTTTCTATCTACAAGTGTGTGTTCATTTTGTTTCTTGAGTCGATTACCGCCTGCTACCGCCGGACCACACGCGTTCCCGATTAAATTAAATGTAACCACATCATATTACATTTGTAGAAGCCTCCGATGAGTTCTTTCTGACCTTAATAAATATTACTTTAGGCTGTTTGATGAAAATAGATTTAAATTACTTTGAGTTTGATGGTATAGTCGCTCTTTATTGTCATTTTATGTAACCACAATGCGTTATTTTATTGCGTAGGTACTTTGCAACGTAATATTTTTCACTATTGTACCGATATTATAATTTAGATGAAGTTAAAAATGTATGTGGTATATTTTCCGCAATGTTACGTATCAAGATACCGTATGCGAAATTTAATATTTCCGCGAAAAACTGAGAGCAAATGTACCGTTAGCGGCCGTCACAGGACAAGCACGAACCTCACATTTCCAGTGCTGTGCGAGTGGTAAAGGGGCCGCTTTTCCAGTGTAGATATTACTTTGGCTGCGCACAACTTAATATGCATAATCTTATCGCGGCGCAAAATCTCGCCGGCAAAAGCGCACTCAGTCGCTCAACCGGGATATTAGGAGCGCCATTTTATATTGGATAGCTATACGGCACAAGACGTGCAGTACGGACAGATTGTCGTAATGCAAGCCCTGCGGCCAAACGCGATGGGATAATAACACCTTTGGATACTAATTTCATTTTTATAACCTACAATTTTGAAGCCGACACAAGGGGCGCTGCTGTGGCGTGCGCTCGCGCCGTCCGCTTCACTTTTACGTGGATTATTAACTTTATACGCCGTTTTCTGAAGTTTGCAAACGTTCCGACAGTCTCATTATAGGAATAAATTTATAATAATAGTGTACTTTGAACTAAATTAAGTGATTATGGTCTCGAATTGGCGTTAAGGACTACGATGACACGGCGAGTTATGTATGCATCATTACTGCGAAGGTTTCCTCAACTTTTAAATAATTGAATTAATACGTGAAGGATACCTAGGTATTGCTTAATACATTTTTATTTTCATCTGACACGACCTTACTAGTATAATCATGCAAGCCGCATCTCAACATCTTTTATAAAGAGTGCATTCAGTTGGGAACTAGCGCAATATAAAGTTTAATGCAAACACATTATTATGGCTCTGAATAGCTCTACAAGTTGAACATACAAATAAAGTAGTTGAAAGTGGCGATTAAAGGCAGGAATATAAATATTATTCAAATAAAAGGAAGTATTTTTAGCACCGACATTATCACTTCCTAACGGGACATCAAATCATAGGATAAATCACAAGATCAATAAACTGAGATATCTTTGTAATATTAGCCCGAGGTAAGTTTGACTTACCTAATATACCATCGATGCTGTGATTTCTTCTAGGATCTGACTCATCCCGTTTGCCTCCTCTTATTAATCTCGAAATGGAACTGACTGACGGTGCTGTGTTTTTATCACAGATGCCTTCCTTTATAAGTTTATCTCTAATTTCCCAGGAAAATATACCTGGGTTTTGTCTCTTCAATTCTTCAATCCTGTTTTCTACTTCAGGCGTCGCCACTCTGGGTTTAGATCCTCCAATGACTCCAGGGCGGATGGAACCGGTTTCCTATAGGAGCAAAACAAAAATCCTAATTGTAATCGACCTTGAAGAAATTTAATACTTAAACAAATTCATTGAAGATACCGGTTTGCATATCAAATCCCATTTATCATTGCATTTCAATATGAGAGTTAATTTTATTGAATAGCGAAGGTTTTTCAATTTCATGAGTAACTCAATATTTAATTACAGACACCTTTTGTTCTTGACTGATTTATTGTAATATCAATAAATCATTTTAATTTAATTAACTGTGATAAACTGTCTGCAAGCTAACAGCTGTAAAAATTTGGTGTCAGGTATTTTTTTAACGAAATGTTTTTTGAATTTTCTTTATTATTATATATATTACCTGGTATCTATTGAGGATCTTGGAGACGCAGCCATGGGAGACCCTGAGCTGCCGCGAGATGACGCAAGGCCGGACCCCCGCCGCCGCCATCTCCACGATCTTCAGGCGGATGTGGTTCGGCAGCGGACGACCGTTGATGAACACACCCCCAAGTTGATTCATACGACCTTGCCCTGCAGACAAATATATAAAAAATTAAAGAAAAAATGATTATAACAAAATATCTCTAGTTTTGCTCATATCATAAAACAAGTAATTTGGGTTCCATAAATATTGGATAATTAAACTTTTGAAAGAAAATTTGCTTCAAGTTTATACAGCCAGTAAACTGGTAAAACTAAAAATATATGCTAAGATAGATAACTTTTCATCAGTCAAATCATTCGGTCATTTAATTTCAAACAAAACATCATCTTTGTAACTTACCTATGTATGTTCCCTTTCTATGGATGAAAATAATTCATTACAAAGTTTTCATACGATTCAAGGCGAACAAGTTTATAATAAACAAACCTAAAACCAGTAGCGCTATTGAAATCAAATAACGCGTACGGCATCAATAGCAACAATACGTTACTATAGAATACAAAGCGATAGTACGTCACTCGGATGTCGGCTTTGCCGTCCACGGCTGCCGTCGAAGATTTCGATCATCTGGTAATTTTACGTCCCATTGCAAGTGTTCTCAAGCAAGAGTATCCAATTTCTTTTAACACGAATGCGGTCAACCAGAAACGATAACACTTAAACTATTTTCGGACGCCACTTGTTATATTATACGAGTATCGACGAATGTTTGCTGAACAAAAAATGACTGAAGAATGTAGATAAAAATGCCTGAGTGTCTCGCCATTTTTATTTTTCCGGAGTAAAAAGAGAGTCGTCAAGATTTTTAATTAATGTTTTAATGTGATGGGTATCGAAATGTAATTAAGTTTCTTCAATAAAGGTTGCAAATAAAATGCTATGAGTTGGGATCGCAATATTCCTGGATTTATTAACGTGGGAGATAAAGTGTCGCTATTATAATCACATCATTCGCGACCTGGTGGACCACCTATCGTCAAAGGAAACCGCCGATCCTCGATTTTTGCTGCGCCTTTGTGGCCGCACGTTTCTATTGAAATATAAAGGCGTTTCAAAAAACTACGGCTTCTATTATACTAATATAGAGCAAATTGAGTTTCGTGATGAGATTTCAAAATAAGATATCGAAGACACATTATTTCTGTAGTGATATGTATTTATTCGATTAATTTCAATAAGGCTTTTGATTTTTCGACAGCATAATAAATTTTTTTAGGCGTGTTTGAAATAATACGGGGAAAATAAATTTCGTAAAAAAATAGAAAATTCTAAGACTATTTATTTAGATACAAAATTGCAATTTCGACGAATATTACATTGTTTTTTATTTTGAAAAATATGAGTGAATTTAATCATAAATATTAATTAACTATATATATCTCTCCAACAAAATTGCTGTTCCGACCTATATGTATAAAAATAAATAACAGTGGCATGTTCCACTTGTAAAGGCATTTATAGTTTATCAATTTGGAATAATTCCACAAAGACACCGCCGCGTGTAGAGCCTTAGACCCCTGCTGGGAAACACCAATCAATTAGACAACATGTCAACAACTGTGTCCTTTGATAAGGAGAGGAACCGAGATGGTTAACACGACTCAATGAAATATAAACCATAATGCGAATATGATAAAGTCAGAGATTGAAGGGAAATGTAATAAAATTAAGATTTTGGACCAACACTTAAAATCGAACCTTATGTAGAAGCTCTGAAAAAGTAAGTTGCAGTGGAATATGTAAAATCGTTTGTAGCAAAGTTGGACCTGCGGTGCGGTTCTGCGAGGATTCCAAACACTTTTTTTAAGTTGGTAGACGATGCGGTGCCTCGAAAGGCCATGTTTTTGAGTGTTAATTTTATGTTCCCAAAAATATTTATGACGCATAACGTGTCCATAATAACCCCACTATACAAATGTGGGTGGCTTTGTAACGTATCACTTTATTATAATATGTTTCACTATTAAAAAGTAGGTTCGTGGATGTAATCAATATTTTTTGAAAAACATGTTATTGATACATACACACATCACTTCTTTATCTTTGATTTTTCCCTTGATTGATAGCAATAAGTTTATTTAACGGTTCCAAAATCTCACAAATTTAATAATACCTAATCATGATTTTTACGAGAAAAAGATGCAGAATTTTATTCTATATGGAATAACAACAAAATTTGTTATACTTGACCGACAAATCGAATACACGTATATAAAGACTCAATACGTTGATATTGAAACGGGATCAGAAAATGCACAATCGATGAAAGGCACACAATAATCACACAAAGCGGGTCTGGAGTGCACAATGCCGTAATAGAATTCTCAAACATTGTAACACTATTAGCGCAAAAGGAGGCGAACTTAACAACAAATTCAAACATTCATTTGAAACTAATCGTCCGGAAGTACTTTTGGATCATGCACAAGTTGATCACAATGCCAGCTACCAGGGTGGCATAAAAATGTGGAGCACGAAAAATACATTGATAAAAAAATATGTATAAGAAGAATATTTTCTTACGTGCTTTATTCATAACAACGTTGTCTTGTTGAAACTGAGGCACATACTAAGCAAGCAAAGATACAAAAACGCATAAAATTTCTCACAATCACATAATCGTGTTGCGATTCGTTCGACCGCCGCTTTCGTGTTAAAAGAAATTGAAACAGAGTCAATCATTTAATGCTAAACGCGAGAGCTAAACCGTGACCGCTCAAATGAAGATTTTCAATTCACCATTCGCATTTCTGTGTCAACTTTAATTAACAATCACATTTTCATCAACCTATGAAGTACTTTTAGGTTATCTCGCATTGTTAGTAGAAAATTGAATTTCTTAATCTTCCATATTGAAGAGATTCGTTTACAGTTCACTTGAACCTGCTCGATCCATTATTAACTTACATTTGATTTTGAAAGAAATTATTTTACCCGAATCGCAATTAGTTTGGTCATTCGATTTAATTTTTTTAAGTAAATATATTTATATAACAAGATATAAGAGACAGGTTAAATGAAAAAAAACTATTTTATCACCACTCCAATTTGGAATTATACTAATATTCAAGTATTTTCACGAAGCAAATATGTCAAAATCATACAAAATATAATAAATAGTATTTTCAATTCGCTAACCGTTGCTTGCCTTATTTTACACATCACAGTCAGGCTAAAGATGTTTTCGTAACCATTAGCAATTTAATAATAATTATGTAATCCGCAAATCCACTGAGCGAATTTTCCACAAGCACTTGCAAACAACGTAACACTGATAGTTTATAATGTACGAAGTCGATATCGTAATGTGTAAATAAATCGTAAACCCCGTTTTCACAATCATAATATATTTCTACCTGCAAATCAATTTCACGTAGCGACATTAATGTGGCCATAGTAAAATTTATATGAGGCTGTACGTCATAGTATGCCGCTTTCCTTCTCATAAGTTGTAAGAGTCGATAAAGAATGACGCGTAGTTGAATTCTTTGAAAACTGGTCATAGTTCAAAGTATCAAATGTTTCTCTTGTCTCAAATGAACGTAATACCTACGAAAACAAAGTACCTTTCATTAAGGATTGAGGCTAAAACCTTATTTACTTCACGAGTATAAGCTGATTTTATTGTTCATTTTTGTTTCATAAAACAGTTATTTAGTTTAATACAACTTATACCTACTAAGTACTATTGCATTATTCAAAACAAAACATCATTCTAGGTTAATAGTAAAAATAATAACAAAATTAATCTCAAAAGCAAGTCATATGTAAGGTTATAATCGGAATACAGTCAACAAACGTGAGTAACATGATGTCATTATGAAAATCGGATCCACTCGTGACTGCGATGACAAAAGTTGTTCTGGAATTCGATTGACACGAGATTTCTTTTCGTAACCTGTTAAAATTCATCTATACACTAATAAAATAACCTATTACTATCCAAAATCAAGCAACAAAGAGGTGAAATGCCATCTGAATAGGCATTAGAATTGGTCGGCGTTTACAAAGGCGGTGTCATGCCATTAAGCCTGCTTCAAGCTTGAGGAGTTCTGTGTGGCCGTGGTCGCGTGGCCACAAAATGTAGCAATCGAATATCAAATCAATTCTATTATACTTTCATGCGTTACATAGCGGTTTATTATAGTATGGGTAAATATCGGTCGGTGCGTGAATACAGTTATCGTACAATTTTTGATGTTACAATTCTTTCATGTTAGAAATAATTACGAAGATAAATTAAAAAGGTATGTACCGTACATCATTCCATGATCACCGGTTTTCAAAGAATTTTCTTACAACTACAGTAAGATTTAAGTTAATTTTCTATAAGTGTCAAACCTTAATAAAAACAATAAATAAATCATTCCTAATCTGAGGCTTATCACTAAACATGAGTTCTAAGTGCTGAATATTAAAATGCACAAGGAAAATAAACAGGACTGTTACAGAAGCGTTCAGAAAGCGGCAAGGGGACACACAAAAAACCATTCGACTAATTTGTTTTAAACGCATATGCATCCCATTGAACTAGCGGCCAACTGTTCAAATCCCAACGCTTTCGGCGTCCAAGTCCCAAATGTTACTAAAAGTAATGAATGGATCTGAATATTTTATTCCAATATAATGGTCTATTTGAAAATGCCCTGTTCGACCTCATTATGTATTCATGCCGCGGTATGTACTAATTTGACGGATTCCTTTCTTCTCTAACAAGAAATGGACTTTAAAACATGTTTGCTTCGCCGCTAAGAACCATTCTGACTAGAAAAAGCCAAACGGTTTTTGAATTATTATTATAATATTATACCAAAAATAACTTGTACAGTCATAAGTGTCCTAAAATTGTTAACAAAAAACAATGGCTCTGAATTCGCTCTCTGTTACTGTGGTGAGATAAAGAACTTCTTTGGGTAATAAAATAACAACACGCAATAAAATAAATAATCAATCTATAAATCAATGCTCAAAGTATTCTTCTACTGCAATAAACTCTTTTACAACACACGGCATAAGACTGTTTTGTTCTTACTTTCGTCAGGGCAAAAACAACTTACTATTTTTAAATCCTTTTTAAAGGATTCGTTATTTAGTTTTATCAACTATAGAAGTTTTTGTTGGACATCATTTACGATAGATTTTTAACATGTGACTGCGATTTGCGAACATATATTAGTTTTGAACAGATTACTTCTTATCTCAAGATAGTTTTTCGCAGATATTATCATATGTGTGATCTTCCAAAAAGTGTTTCGTCTATCTCTCTAAAAATATCATCAAAAACGGTCCAATAGTTTTCGAGTTTATTCGTTACAAACAAAGTATGAATGTGAACACCAAATTCCTACTTATAGGCAACACATATCATATTGAGTGGACATGCAGGTTCTAGACCTTGATCGAACCGTTTATCGAGGCTAGTTTTCATGATGTCGACAGTAATTGAGGAGAATTTACGTAATTTTAATGGAACAATGATACCCTGACCGATGGCGCACGTGACCGATACCACGCTGTGGAACCCGCCGAATACTTTACAATGAAAATATATTTAAATACAAAATACTATATATAACGTTCGCTTTCATTCCTTCCTTTTTCAAATATTCACACACACAGTTTACCATATCCTGAAACTTTTCCGCCAGTGACGCCTCAGCGTAGAGAAGACGTTTGACGAGTAACTCATTTATCCTTAATGTACTTTCAGACTATCAAAACTGTCCGTTCCATATCATTGATTGTAAACTCTAGTAATTTATATTAATAAAATTGTATCAATGTTTAAAACTGTCGTACAATTAAAGAAATTGAAAGAGTTCATAGAAAGTCAAGTTAGGCAACAGTAAATGAAACTTCCCGCAGTCATTTCAATCAAGAAACTATTTTTTTGCCGTGTGGTTCCCGGCACCAATAAAAAAAAAAGAATAGGACCACTCCATGTCGTTCCCATGGATGTCGTAAAAGGCGACTAAGGGATAGGCTTATAAACTTGGGATTCTTCTTTTAGGCAATGGGCTAGCAACCCGTCACTATTTGAATCTCAATTCTATCATAAAGCAAAACAGCTGAACGTGGCCTATCAGTCTTTTCAAGACTGTTGGCTCTGTCTACCCCGTAAGGGATAAAGACGTGATCATGTGTGTGTATGTGTATGTGTATTTCAATCAAGCAACAAGTACTTTGTCTTCAACAATTAGTCAGCATCAACAAACTCTAATGTCGTCACAACTCATGCTAGATAGCAATGAATTTGTATAGATAAACGTGGTATTCGCTGTAAGTACGAGTACAAACGCGATGCGGTGTCGCGAAAGGCGCGTGTCGCCTCGAGCTGTGTAGATACCAATCTATCGTCTTCGATTAATCTGATCGTTATCGTTTCAACGCTTACAATTTACCCGCCTATGATCGTGATATTTTAATGCCTTTAAAATGAGCATTGTTAATATGAACCGACTGAATGAGTGTGGTTGTATTGTATTTTTTATTCGTGCTATTTATTGAAATGATGTGTTTGATTTATACATTTTTGTAAATCAAAGAAAGTTCTTATGGAAACAGATAGCTCAGTTCTTGCGCCATCTTTAAGCCTTTGTTCTTGTCATCTAAATTTACCTTCAACCATTGGCTTTCCCTCCAGTTGGCCGCGTTGTTTGCAATATGAGTTCTTCCAGTTTGCAATATTGATATCTCATATTTCGTTCAGCTTGTAGTATTGTTTCTAATGTGTCGTGTTTCTTGTCCACTTCCAGTTGCAGTATTGGCCCCAATGCGTCGTGTTTTTTCGGTTCGTAGCATTGATTCCGATTTGATTTCCTCTTGTTCGCAGCCCTAATTTCAAAACCGTACATCATGTTTTCTTGCATTTTGAGCATTGATTGTAATACGTTGTGTTTTCTCAGATTTGCAGCATTAATTCCAATATGTTTTCCGTCAGTTCACATCATTAATTTCCAATACATCATAGTTTGTCGGATTCATAGCCTTGATTCCAATACGTCGTATTTCCTAAGGTTCGCAGTATTGATTCAAATATGACTTCGATCAGTTCGTAGTATTCATTCCAATATGTTTAGGATTTTGCATAGATTCTAGAAAAAAATATATATTTATTTCAAAAACGAACAAAATATATAAAGAAACATCAACACGTAACGTATATTCCAATCAAACAATAAAACAAAACCTTATAACAAGCCTCGATTAATTTATTCCAAAGATTTAAATTGAATGAAATTGTTGTCGTAACATCCGTTATATCAATTTGTTTATTAATAGATCGACATAAGTAATGGCAAAGCCTGGAGGAGGTTCAGTCGGCAAGGCATTTCGCCTGGCGGCTGGGACGGGGGCGGGGGGCGCGTCATATTATGCGGCTAAAAGAGCCTGTCGGTGCCTTTGATCCGGACACCGCGGTGTGCGTGCGCGCAAGATGTGCACCGCTTGTCGGCTTGATATGAATGTGACTAAACCTTGATTATGGTACTGAACTCTTTATGGAGGTCAAAATTATGTTTTGTAATATCTCTGACGTTAATATTATTGTTGGATTTATTAAACGTTTTAAAGCTTTTAAGGATATTTTCAAAGATGCTATTGTTTTTTTGTCTTTCTTATTCATGTTTTTTATAAGCAAAGTTTTGGATAATTTCTTCAATATCATAAGTTCACCCGTTGCTTAAACTAACATTACTCGTAGGTGTTATAAAGTAAATAAAATTAATATAAAAAAAATAAATTTAGTTATTCAAAAGGTTGTAGCAAATTGCATTACATGTGAGAAACCAGGAGAAAATGCTCGCAATATGGCGCGTTGACGAGGAAATTGCAAGGCTCGCATCGACCGGCGGCGTCACCTAGCCGCAGGCGCATCTGATCGCAGTGTTTCATCGCATATATTAAACGACTAATATCTGCATTAACGTCCCCGTTTATAACTGCGATATTTATCTGCATTGGTATGCGATCATTAGTCATTATGGTGATTGAAGTGATGTAATATACAAAAGCAGAATAGTAGTACGTGTCTTTCAAATCTGTACCTAATAATATAATTGTAAAGTGTAAATAAATGGAAGATAACAATAACAATAAAATTTAAACAAAGATGAATAAGCAGACTAAGCTTTGCGTATTATATAAATGTTTTCTGATATTCTTGGCCAGTCCCCGTGGTCTTTGACACTAAGCCTGACTTATACTCAGTCATGTAGTTTGGTGTCGAATTAAAAAATTTTAACATTTTTAATAACCGAAAGGGACCAGCCGCTCGGCCTCATCTTGTGTCACTCCAAGTCGAAGCCTTTGTAAGTTGTATGACTCATCTAAAAGGGCAAAAGTATTTTCTTAAACTAAAAGTTCTTTTTCACTTTTAATTGTTCTGCAAGGCAGATTTACCTTTAGAAATTCTATAAAAGCATCATTTGTAAATATATACTCAAATTATAACTTAAATACATATATTGCATTAATCCTAAAAAGATAATTTAACTGAACCATTCTCTTGTGCCTTGTGACAATAGGTTATATGAAGTCGGTATTTTTAAAAGAGCTCTTTTCCTTTTAAGCCTTCATAAAATTCTTTCTTTTTCTTTTTAATTTGTTTTAAACGAAACAGATCACAAGCTGGTATGACATTTTTAACAATACCGTCGTAATGTTTTTCTATGTTAATTATAACTGCAAGCGTTTTTGAACAGCTTTAGTGCCTCTTGTTATTTATATTATACGGTAAGCCTTTGAAATTATTTTACAGATGCTCCTCGTTATATTACTGGCATCTGAATTCATTAGTCTAGGTTCTACTTGCATTTTTTAAATTAGGTTTGTAGGTTGTTCCTTCCTCGTTGGGTGCATGCGATACGATAATTTTTAGGGTTCCGTACCTAAAAGGTAAAAACGGGATTAGTATAGGACGGACGACAGACGGAGAGACAGACAGTGGAGGTTACCCAAAAGGTAAAAACGGGACCCTATTATTCGCCTAGAAAAGAATCCCCAATTTTTAAGCCCATCCCTTAGTCACCTTTTCCGACATCCAAGTGATTGCTGCTTGTGTTACTAAAAATCCTCATAAAAAGACTGCATAACTATTGTCTCCTAAAAGATGCATCACGTATTGAAACTATAAATTTTATTGCTGGGAAAATAGTTTTGTTTAAAATTAGTATTATTTCTATTGTCAACCCCGCAAAGGATATAATCTATATCTATATATGAGATGTGATGTTATATTATTATGTGATATTGATATTTGCATTTAATGTATATAGCGGCAACGAAGATACATACATACATAAAATCACGCCTCTTTCCCGGAGGGGTAGGCAGAGACTACTTCTTTCCACTTGCCACGATCTCTGCATATTTCCTTCTCTTCATCCACATTCATAACTCTCTTCATGCAAGCTCGGCGGTTTCGGGTACTTTTGACCTGACCCTTTACCAGGACGTCCTTAATTTGATCAAGATACGTTCGTCTAGGTCTTCCCACTCCGACCTTTCATCCACACCCTCCATGTATATCTGCTTAGTCAACCTGTTTTCATTCATCCTCTCCACATGACAGAACCATCTCATATATAACATCACATCTCATATAATCTACATCCCTTGCGGGGTTGACAATAGACATAATACTAATTTTAAACAAAACTATTTTCCCAGCAATAAAATTTGTAGTTTCAAAACGTGACGCATCTTTTAGGAGACAATAGTTATGCAGTCTTTTTATGAGGGTTTTTAGTAACACAAGCAGCAATCACTTGTATGTCGTAAAAGGCGACTAAGGGATGGGCTTACAAATTGGGGATTCTTTTCTAGGCGAATAATAGGGGGCCGTTTTTACCTTTTGGGTAACCTCCACTGTTTGTTTTTCCGTCTGTCTGTCACCAAGCTGTATCTCATAAACAGTGATAGCTAGAAAGCTGATTATTTTTAAATTATGTATTTTCGTTGCCGCTATATAAATTAAACGCAAATATCAATATCACATAATAATATAACATCACATATCATATAAGCTATATCCCTTGCGGGGTTGACAATAGACATAAAGCAATGCAAATTAGTAAATTTTAAACAAAACTATTTTCCCAGCAATAAAATTTATAGTTTCAAAACGTGACGAATCTTTTAGGAGACAATAGTTATGCAGTCTTTTTATGAGGCTTTTTAGTAACACAAGCAGCAATCACGTGGGTGTCGTAGAGGGTGACTAAGGGAATGGTGAATAAACTTGGGACTTTCTCTTAGGCGATGGGGTAGCAACCTGTCACTATTTGAATTTCAATTCCTTCACTAAGCCATTAAGCTAAACGTGGCCTTTCAGGCTTCAAGACTGTTAGCCGTGTCTACCCCGCAAGGGATACGTAAGACGTGATTATGTCTAATAGTATGTGTATAGATTTATTTATTCATTTATGTAAGAGAATTTTTTTTTCGAAATTACAACTACGAAACTTAAAGTGAATTTAAGCCATATCATATCATGTCTGTAATAACTGCATATACCTATACATACCGCATATTACACATATAAAATACCTACTTATATTGCTTTATACTAATAAGAATATGAAATCTGGTTTGTACATATGATACTGAATCCTAACATTCATCGCTAATGATAAGTTCATATGCCAATAAATAATTGATTTGATTTTAATTTTTTTATAGTGGCGAATTTTTTTCAAATGCTTTATATTTTCCTTACAATAAATAAGGTTCACGGTCATTTGAGCAACCCGCGAAGCTTTGACAATAAACAAGTCGTGACATTAATTGTTTATTCAATAAAAACAATCACTTTCACAGGAACACTATTATTGGCGCCTTGACCATTTCGAAATTTATTAACAAGGCTATTAATAAATAAAAATGTAGTCAGAATAACTTTTTTTAAGAAGAATTATTGTTATATTGACGGTAGTAAAAGCCGCTCTTGTTTTCCAGTCGGAAATCCAGCCGAAAGTCCCAAAAATTATAAATTTTTGGGACTTTAGGATGGAAAACAAATCTCCTTCTCCCCTTCATCATTATAATATCATTTGAAAATTATCCCACTTATGTTATAAATCGCTAACTAGCTGTTAGTTGTTTTTTTTTAATAGTTTTGTTGCTCATTTCTCAAAAATTACGATAATGCTTATTCTTATTGTTTTCCGATATCTATCACGTGTCTTGATAAGTTATATAGCATATAGTTATATACCTATTCCCGTTAAATATATGTATAGTAGACAGTAGGCGACAAGGGTTAGCTCTTAAATATACCTACGCAAGTAGAAGAAAACAGTAAATCTCAAACTCGACCATAATGGAAAAATATAAAAACACATTAAACAACTAAACGTTGAAATAATATTCAATTAGTTTCATGCATTACTATACTTATATGAAAAATCAATGCAAAAATAAAAGTGAGCAAAATTAATACAAAGCAATGGTTTTACTATTAGAATACTAGAGGCCGCCCGCGACTTCGTCCGCATGGAAACCCTATCAATCCCGCGGGAACTCTGGGATAAAAAGTAGCCTATGTGTTATTCTGGGTCTTCAGCTACCTACATACCAAATTTCATGGTAATCGGTTCAGTAGTTTTTGCGTGAAAGGGTAACAAACATCCATACAAACTTTCGCCTTTATAATAGTAGTAGGATAATTTTACCTTGAAAAGAGTATCCTGTAAAATACGGAGTCATGTTTAATGTCGATACCGCCATTAATGCTTTTGATCAGCTGCTCTCAACACAAAAGTCCTAGACAAAACACTAAATCAGTCTTTCACTATCACAGGTTGCACGCAGACATAATTGCATTAAGGGAAACTGCGTGTGTCTAATCCGTGTTACTTTGAAGACAGTCCAGTGCCCACTGACGTGTGATGTAAAGATGTATTTCGACTCTCGAGTGTAATCTTTCACGATCAGCGGTCCAACAAAAAATGGTCAAACTTGCCGCCTCCGCAGCCTTCAAGACTGCACTACCTGATCTTTTGTCTCTTTCGCGCAGGCGAGTATTGACTACCAAAAGATTTTCGCCGATCTCAAATTTAAGTAGGAAAACTTCCAAATTTTGCACAAATTTTCAAAAAACATTTATTTTACTAATTACTTCACTAACAAAATTTGGCAACAACGCACTCTCCGACTCTACTAATCAAAGAATGGCAATATTAAAACATTTGTATGGAAAACCGGTGTCGAAACGAGATAGCAATAGAACCTGATTCTGGTGTCTTCAAAGCGAAGAGCGTTTGCATTAACAATGTGTGAGTCGCGCCGGAGTCATTGTGCCGTGACGAAAAACATGAGGCGTGTTGCCACAACGATCATACAACCGCTGACGGCTATTGGTCAAAATCTGTTTGGGGCGGAGTCCCCATCACACCACGAAAAACGAAATGGTGTGCTTGTATGAGTTAGGTAATTGCAATGTCGATCTGTTACTACACAATACAAATTTTATTTCGAATGTTGTATGACTTTTCCGCACGCCATCATTTTTGTGACATTGAGCTTCATGAATAAATGTCAAAACGTGTTTAAATATCTCATATGCTAATTTTACTGAAAATAAATGCATTGTTCTTGATATACTTATTATTATTTATTTAAAAGTTTTGTTCACAAATATAATTATCCTTTTTTTCAACTTCTTTGCAAATCCACCCCAAATTTATTGTTTAAAAACTCTTAGTATCGCTAATATTTAATTTTTTTTTTTTATTTAAGATCAAATTTGTTTGCATATTTTTATAAGCATAAAGTAGGTATTAGTATATTAGTCTGATTATACAAAGTGTAGATATGCTATCATTAAGACGCTGATTACAATATAACTTAAACTTTCTGATCCCAAGATTTGTGGTTTATTTCTCTTCTTTTGCCATATTTTTCTATTGTGCCTCTTTTCTTTTTCTTTCAAGCAAATTCCAGGCTCTTATAGTGGCGCAGATGCATATATTATGGGAAGACATCCTAGGAAGACGCTAAGATGAGAAAGATCAAAAGGCAGGTCAGCCGTTTTTAATTCCACCGCGAACAGATAAACGGACAAAGCGACAAACAGACAAAAATTCTGAAATCAATTGTTTCGGTCTCAGTAGCAAATAATCCAAATCACTCATTCCTTCGAAAAATATTCGTGCAGCGTCGTTTATCATTTATATACAGTACATTTTCTTGTAGAGTCCTGGAAAGGTTATTAGAATTTAGAATTTTATATTTAAAAAAAATTGTAAATTGTATTTGATGTCATCCGGTAAAATATATAAATTTTATGAAAACAATCTTCGTGAATACTCATTTTTTAAAAAATAAGTACTTAACAAAAGGACTATAAACACTTCGTTCTTAAGTACTTAACTTATTAAATAATTTCGTTTCATATGGGCGTTTCTGTTTTGCTTGTCTATTAAATTTATCGTTTGTCCATTGCCATTTTTTAAAGTTATTGATCAACAACAACTATGCAGTAATAGTAAAGTACAGTCGCAAAAAGTGACAGTGGTCAATTAAATCACTTGTTTTAATCAAGTTGTCTCTAAATGATCGTTTCAATGTAAGGTCTACAATTTGTTAAGCAAGGACGGGTTGCATAAGATAAACTTTGAATAAGGCCTCTATCACAATAATATTTCTTTATTGAAGATTAAACTAAAATGCCTAAAGATAATTATTTTTTTCTTGAAACAATATTATTTAAACAACAATACAAACTAGCCGTCAGCTGTTAAATTGTACTCGTATTATAAAAGATGAAACTAAAAAAGGTAACTAGATTTTTTTTAATTCACCTATGTATCGGAAACATTTGGCCCTTTACCAACCCGATTATGAGACGCGAAGTCTAAGGGAGGTAGCACACTGGTAAGTCGAGGCGCAGGTATGGCGCACGCTCAAATGAAAGTCGTAGTAGTCATTCATCATATACCTACTCGCACTCTTATAAGTAAATTATTTAAATAGAATAAGTCAATTTTGGCTGCATCCATATTTACTGAAAATTGTGCCGAATGAGGTACTTTTTGAGATGTGTTAGAATTAAGGAAATACAAAATGGCGGCGGCTCCGCACCCCCGCTTCACCTGCGCCCTACGACGCAACGCCGCAGCGCACGCGCCGCGACAGTGACGCGACTCTGACAGTGCGCGTTCTTCAATGAGATTGTAGGGAAATGTTAGAAGAGGCACGCCTGAGCCGCGATAGCGCTCTGATTCATCTATCAGTGGGCTATATCCCTTACAGAGCCCAGACAAACTAGTCATAAATTGCCGGAACTATGCGCATACGCAGTGCTCTTTTGGAAGTTATCAATTCAAGTGATCATATATCTGGTAACTGGTAAGAACGTAGACAGACAGCTGCCATTTTAGTTCAACTTATTTGTCAAGTATCAATTATGTACTATCATCAAAAAAAAGGACCGAGTGTCATCACAATATTTTCTGTCACCATAAGCCCCGGACTTAGTCCTTATTGGTATTAGAAGTACTTAGTTCATGAAAATAACGCAAAATTGCAAAGTTTGCATTATGATATTCTATTATACAATATTGGTGAAAATTTTCTTGAAATCTGTTTTGAATCATAGTGTAAATTGCATATTTTTATGTCTTTTTTTTACAAATGTACACAGCTCTTTATTGTCCATCAACAATGCTAAGTATACCGAAATAAACAGAAATCGAAGTTTCATTAACCTTGGTAATTTTAGAGGTTCTAATTAAAAACCAGCGAACGCCTCAGTGGGCCTGCTTACAAAACCCTTAATTTGTTGCCGGACTGTTTGTTTGAACTGATAACTTTTCGTTTCTTTGCAATTTCGTAACAAATTACCTACTTACCAAAAAATATAGATATTTTGAAATATCATTAAGAGTTAACGAAACGAGCAATAAAGCCATTCCACTTCGAGATTAGTTAGCTAGAGAATTATTAGCAAATATTTACTGTAAATAAAGAATAATTCTATATAAACTCTAAATAAGGTTTGTGTGAGTTAATTGTTGAAGTCATTTCACGCACAGAAATCGGATTAATAAGGGTCTATTATTACGATTTCTGTAGTTTAACTATATCACCGACTGACAAGGTTCAATTTCTGGTAGATATATTAAGACTTAAAATTCATAGGTTTTGTCACACTTACTCAGTTTTATACAATTACTTTAACAGTCTTACAGGTTTTTGAAGAAGACTGTCATCTTTTTAAAGAAGAAAAAATTTACTAAGAACTTCCTGGTTCTCTCAAACTAACAAAATTTGGAGAATACATGAATAAGACTCAAATATAACTTGTCGCTATAGTAAAACTTCAAGTTCACAACTTACAAAATCCAATAAAAAGTCGTTTGTTTATCCCAGCAATTAAGTCGACAGTTGACACTTCACGCGCAATTAGAAGCGTTCATACGTCGTACAAAAAGGCGTGAAAATCAAGCGCAGCCGGCGCGTCTCCAGACTTCAGGCATCATTGCCCTGCAAAGATACCGCTGCCTGAAACTATGCGTTGATGGGCCTCACACGAAGCGGCTTTCACTCGACTGAAAAAAAAAGTTTTTTATACTTATGACATTCATGCTTAAACATTTAAGAAACATACATGCACACAATATTATACTTACGAAAAACGTTTTAAAAAACTCATTTTTGTTTTTATTGTATAAAGTTTGTAGTGCTTCATGAAATCCCAACTGAACAATGAAACCTGTTACTATACTCGATATTACAAATATTAAAATAATGAAAAAAATGATCATCCCATAGGTACACATATTTCGTGGGAACCGAATTAAAAATCCCACCGACTCCATAAAACCATAAACAATTAACTCCGAACAGCACGTGCATCTATCGTCTTTTGTTTCCAATATCCGATACACCATCAAACTCCAATTAAATGAGTCATAGGTTAGGTTAAATTTAAAAACTAAAAAATTTATGCTCTGGAAAAATTCTTATCCTCTAATTGAGTTTAAAATTGACATGCGTTGTATAAATTATTTGTTGGCTATTTTTATGATGGTACACATGCTAATCATCTCATTTGGACTAAATCGACCAACGGGTTGAAACTGTATTTTCTTCTGATAAGTCAAATAAGAGTGAGATGATAAGGCAAATAAGAGTGAGATAATAAAACAAATAAGACATGTTCAAGAGGTTAATGACTTGATTAGCTGGCTTAGTCTATTCAACAGAAAACCAGAAGGTGGTTTTACTAAACATCATCGTTTTCACTATGAACATAATTTAAACAATTCCTCAAAAAACATGTATAGTATTGTACTTCTAAATAATACTTATCAAAAGCTAAATCGCTTCTTAAATTATCCTAAATCCTCACAGCTCATCTTTTAAGGAAAGGTTCAAAACTTACCTTATTGGAATTTCAGTTTCTCATTCAGACTAAATTGGATTTTCATTGTGATAATTTAATCTTCTAGATCCTGGACAGGACACTAACATCTTCTTACTAATATGCGGCTATGAACTGCGTACCTGCTAATTAGCATACACGGAACCACCGAAAATATAATACCTGGTACACACAGTTATTTTATAGGTCAAAAATTTAAAGAAAAAAATTCTTGTACACCCTGGTGGACTACCGGGATGAACACCACTGATTGAGACTATTCCAAATGTAAAAATCAATACATATAATAAAACAGTAAAATAAATTTGTCAGTACCTTGAGTATATTACAAAAAAATAAAAGATGGAGAAATAGTAACCGAGAATGTATTTAAAAAAATGTCTGTCTGTTTGTATGTTTGTTTGTACACGCTAATCTCCCGAACTACTGAATGGAAGAAAATATTAAAGAACTGGATCATATAATGTGGAAGCCAAAAGGACCAGCTACTCCGTAATATGTACGAAAATTTGGGTAAATTTAATAGTCTTTACGTTCATATTTCCAATAACACGCAAACGGAGTTGCAGGCAACAGCTAGTTTAGTTTTAGTTTTTGAGTTAAAAAATAAAACATCTGGATTAACTTTTCAACTGTATTTCTACTCCAATAAATTTCACTAATAAATGAGGGTTCAAAAAATATAAAGATAACATTAAGAAAAACATATTTAATCTAACCCATAATCATAACAAGCCAAATCACAACCTTTCATTTGAGACTATCGAAAATAAAACATACGTAACGTTTTTGTGTGCGGCCTAATGAGGCGGCGTCGCAAAGATGCGATAAATTATATCTGCGGATGCGACGACTGACGCGGACACGCGACTATCTGCTAATTGCTGATTTGCCGACCGTGTGGACATGCCTTTATGATTCACAGCAATTGGATGGAGAGTTGATGTTATTTATCGTAATATATTTAAAACATTAACATATATAGGACAGTGGTCTACGTATAATAGACGGGAAAGACTAGCGTAACAATTCTCAAAGGTAAATTTTCGCAATTACATATTTTTATTATATACATATATCCCTTATGGGTAGACAGGGCTAACAGTCTAGATAAGAATGTAAGGCCCGGTTGAGCTGGATAGCCAAATGGTAAAATTTGTATAATAATAGTGGCAACTAGCCCAATGTAAAGTCCCAAGTTTCCTTTGATTGAGTTTTTCAATTTGCGCAGCCGGCACACAATGTTTTTTGTTAGCTGCTTAATGATTTTGTAATATTGCCACAATATTATCTTTTGGTAACGAATCCTCCAAAGTTCACCTATGACGGAGTGCGTGATAGGTTTATGATATTCAATGGAAAGATAAGGATCTTACGTAACCGACACTAACGCCAGGAGGAAGAAAAAAACAAAACCTCGAGCCCATCACATCCCTAATGACAATATTAGATTTTACGGATATTGGATGCAGAAAAAGACCTATGTTTAGATTTCATACTCCCATATAACCGTTTTCTTATTGACACGAAAGAACGATCAAAAACTTCATATCCGCAGGCCATATATATGTATAATTTCACCCAAGAGTGTTCAGATTGCTCGAGTAATAAGAATAAGAATATAAACATAAATTTTCCTACTATGCACAGTACACATAAGATATTGTCTATTTTCTTGTGAAATATTTGTAACGGCAACAGTATGATTTTCCAAGATTCTTGTTATTAAAACTTTGGGAAAGGATTTGGTGGTTCAATGCTATCATATTACTAAGTAATTATTCTTGTTTATATTTGAAGCCTAGTTATTTAAATATTGTATGGTCCATACAATATTTAAATGATCTTCTATGCTTTAAAGTTAAGATGCATAAGTAGTGTGAGTTCAGCTATCATTATAATTATCAGTTTGTAATTTTTGTAAATATGATGTTATTTTGTTACGAAGTTTCGAATTATCACACCTACGGCTCATTGGCCATTAGGCTCAAATTTAAATAAAAAAACAGTATTTAATCAAAGACAGCTCGTCGAATGTGAACAGGCACTGGGAGTCAGTCTTCGATGTAGGCCACATGTCACGCTGCGCTCTGTAATTAGTACCCAATTCGTTTCACCCCCTGTTCCGGTGCGACATATGACTTTAATGTACTCATACAATTAGTTAAGTATAACTTGGAAATTTACTATGATCACCAAACTAATAAATAAATTTTTGTAAATCTTGTTTTGGGACTAATGACTATTGATTTTGCTCTGGACTTGGTTAAACGAATATGATAGTTTATGAAAGTTACCACGGGAATGAAACCAAGGTATAAGTTTACTCGATAAACATGATTTGAAAGTTTTTTTAAATGAACTACTAAATTTAAATTAAATTATTAATATTTTTTTATTTTCACTTCATCAAAGTTGATCTTTGTTAGACATATAGTTTTATGACCGGAGGTATTACAAAAACAATGAGAACAGAAATCGTTAACTTTAATATTTAAGCCAGTCCTTACTACCTACAAATATAGGCTACACTACAAAACAGCATTAAAAGAAAGGCACTAAAAACTAACAAAAAAATATTAAGATCGAAATCAACCGAATAGTAAATGTAGTGAAACATTTAAAGAATGGCAATTTAACGCGGCGTGTGAAAAGGGGCCCGCCCTGTATGAAAAACAAACAGTCGTAAAAATATGTCCAAATGACATGTAAAATTTTTCTATGTCACGATGAGATATTGTAATGACCCGTTACGAAAACGGTAATGTGGTGCATGCTAGGGCCAAATTAGACCGCCCTTGAAGACATGTGGCTCAGGATTAGAGGCCATTATAGTTGAGAAAATCCAATTCACTCAGTGTGAATTGAATAAGTTAATGGGCTGTGGGAAGTGATGTAAGAAAGTATGGAAATGATAATGTTTCTATGATACTTGTTGAATATTGTACGATACTTAGTAGGTTACTTGCGCTTTAAATACTGAACAACTTTGACTTTGAAAAATAGCAACATAAAAGTTATAAAACATACTAGTATACTTACCTACTGAGACAAATTAAGTAAGTGACTGGGAAACAATTCCTTTCAAAATTAATTAAAACTATTATAATTTATAACGGCCAAAATTTTGTTTCATTGAAAACATTTAAGTTAAGGTATTGGAAATACAATTATTTTATGCACAATTTATTCACGTTAAACTGCTGAAACTACATATATTGCGATTGCCACTTCCAGAATTTCATGTAGCTCATAATGCTTTGGTCGCGGCGTTCCTCATTTAACACATTTGACTTGTTTCCACAAACATGGCGGGAAGGCATGCCGAGAGCGTGTGGCGGCGCGAACACACACTTTTTTTTAATTCTTTTTTCTTTTCTTTTTCTTGGCGGCCTCCTCTCAACTCGAATCTTAGCTAATGACTTAAATTAACGTTCACCATAAATTATTAATATTCTTTTGACATTCGGTTGTGTTAGGTCGTGCTCTTAAATTGTTTAGACATTTAAGAATTTAATCACAAAACTGGATGGAAACATCCATGTTAATTTATCCATTAAATCGTTTTGTGTTCAAGAGCTTATATTGCGGCTGAGCACAAGCCAGCCAATAAAACTCTGTAATAGTAACACGTTATTACTAGAGTGAGTAAGATTATAAAGACATTAAATTAAAGATTAATATATACCTAGACAAGACTTTTTCAGTTTGCTTCAAAGAAGCAACATGCATATTGCTTCGATAGCCAGTAACAATATGAACATGTTTGTAAAAAAAATCCGCAAACGGTAATTTGTATCGCGATTTCATTTATTTATTACATAAAAGTTCAAACCTTGGGGTATATCGGGGTTGGCCCCGAGATATTGCATATCTTTAAAAAATCTTTCCCAAAATGCATCTGAAAAATATTCTCTTAAATCCTAGTTCTAGTGTATCTGATGGGTTCAGAGAAATTTTAACATGAAATGAAGTTCTTTTCTTACACTCAACTTCAACTCATTGAAAGTGGTTGAGATCAACAAGCACTACATAATGAAGAACAATGGAACTGGTTCTATTTACTATGAAACCTACATTTTCAATCCTTTGAGCAAGCAAAAAGACTGAAAATTATATTAGGAACTATTTAATAGAAAGATTATGTGAAATTTCAAGATTAATACAATCTTATAAGATCTTTTCAAGATTAATACAATTAATACAAGATTAAAACAATACCTAATGTAACTTTCAGTACAGTTAATTCAAAAAGATATTCAAATCGCCTTCAACAATTTGAATATTTTTAATTTACCAAAAATCATCTGAATGAACACAAAAAATATTACCCATGTCACTCCAAAATTTCAAATAATAATGCTCTATCGTATCATACAAAAACAGGTTGAAATATGCTCTTATAGTCATTGTGATACTCAGTAGGCGATTTTCAAGTAGGAGCACTATCGATTATAACCGACTAATCCCAAGGCGCCACTCGATTTTGTTTTGACACACGACAACGTGTCACAAATCGATCCTGCCACTACACTCGAGTGCATCTCATAACAAAACCAAATCAAGTATTCATTCAACATTTTTTTTAATAAAACTGTGAATGGTAAAACACAATAACTCAATGAGTCAGCAGTTTACAAAATGTTAGAAATGTTATAATTACGAATGGTTAATCCAGAATGAATTATTAAGAGGGACCTAAATCAAACATTTTATTATTTCACATCTTTTTCTACAATCCGCTTCTGACTTAAAGAAAAGATTTCATTTTCAGTTCGTTACTCTAATTAATAACGAGCATGTGAGTATAGAAAGACTTTTATTATACTTGTATTGGGTAGTTGATGATTTTAGTAGTCATAATATTCACCCTATATATTTGATTTCGTAATTTAATTGTAACTTTAAGCCAAGATAATGAAAAACATAATTTACTATTGTTTTATTGTCTAATATTTAAAAAGAATTTTGATGCATATTCAAACGTCAAAACCAGCTGCCTCATAGAAATTTGCCGTAAATACCAAAAAACGCAACGCGAATCGAATCGCGGTACATACGTGGCAGGACATCGGAACATTCGGAAGGCTCGATACAATGCGCGACACAATACTCGATAATTTGCATGACGACTTTTTATCGATATCATTGTCGGCGGGCCGCCCTAGCAGCTGCGGCGCTGATGACATCAAAGTATGATTAAATGTTTGGGAAACAAATACTTATAATACTGACAGTAGGTATAAAAAACTAAGTAAACTTCTAAAACAAAATTAGCCTTTTCTTTCGTTCATTATAACTAAATTGAGAGGAATTATTTCATAGAAGTCAGTCAGTTTTATTCAGTAAAGTGTTGGTTCTACTAAACATATACACACCTTTATTGAAATATGAGCAAATAGAACGATTTGTAGGCGTCGTGAACAAAACTGCAGAATAAGCTATGTAAATTTCACTATATTATTGCAAACCTTTAAGTATATTTACACTTTTACAATATGCACTGATGAACTAATTCACACTTTTTTTAAACTATTCAAATTAAAAAGGACTTTGAATAATTATAATAAATAAGTTGAACTAAACAATAAACACGTACTTAAATTCGGTTTGGCGCTAATAATCCAGTTTTTGTTTCTTTTTTTTATTTCATTTCTTTTCCAGCCTGTACTACCTACTAACCAATGAGGTTGTGTCTCATTTTATGTGCCTGTTTGACCAGTACGGTCTTATATTATTCCATTTTATTCTCATCAATTTATTATCTTAAATATTTATACATTGCAGTATAAGAAACTAGAACTTAAAGTCTGTTTTTCTTATACTACGATTAAAAAAAAATAGGCCATAAAATAATTTGACGGCCTCTGTGGCGCAGCGGTAATACGCTTGTCTGTGACACTGGGGGTCCCGGGTTCGATTCCCGGCCAGGGCATGATGAGAAAAGAACTTTTTCTGATTGGCCTGGGTCTTGGATGTTTATCTATATAAGTATTTATTATAAAATATAGTATCGTTGAGTTAGTATCTCGTAACACAAGTCTCGAACTTACTTCGAGGCTAACTCAATCTGTGTAATTTGTCCCGTATATATTTATTATTATATTTATTTATTATAAATATCTAAGAAAGAAAATGTTAGCCATAAATTTTCTCCTATAAATTCACACCCTTTTATTCCTGATCATTCATACGTAGTTACTGCAGCACATACGCGTCAGTTCCCTGTGATTTACTATTATTACCAGTATATAAAAAGTGGTAGGGGAGCGAAGAGGTGGAGCAAAACGAGTATTGTAATAAACCCAGAGTGGGGTCCAAAAATAATGCAGCGGTCCGATGCGACTTTGTAATTGATACTCTTATGCCGCATACATGCAATGACTTTGTTCGTATCAATATTCTAATATCCTTATAAAAACGAAAAAAATATCGCAATCATACAAGTGCAATTTAAATTATAAAACATATTGTAGTGAAGTGATACATCGATGATTTAATTGTGAAGTGAAACAGTTATATGGTAATTAACAAAATGGATTACACAGGAACTTCATCGATGAACAATATGAGACCGATATTCGGCGCGTACGCCTTTCAAGGTGAGTCTTAATAGACCATAGACACGAAAGGATCAAGAGAGATGAGAAAAAGACGCGATGTGGTTAATTACAATGTTCCCAGGTACCAATAAAACAAGCAATAATGCGTCGGTATCAAAGACCCGAAATCAATATCGACTATTGCCTAAACAATAAAAAATTGGGCACAGCGCATTACATTTGTATCCCACGATCGGTTCCGTAAAGAAATATTATAACGTATCTAACTTAAATGGTGCACGTATTTTACAGTTTATCACGCATCTAATTACTCAAAATCTGTCGTATATGACTCACGAGGTGTGGAGTCAAATAAAAATCTGCAAAAATAGGCTAAAATAACTATATGTCATTTGTAATTTTAACCTATGCAGTAAGCTCTTAAAGCATTGAAAAGTTAAATAATAACAATATTGGGGTATATTTTCATCATAATTATGGCTTAACTACAATAAATTTTATACCGGCGGTTGTAATAATCAGAGTCATATTTCTATTATTAACGCGGAACTCTAAAAAACTGAGATACCTTTCAAAGTGCCGCTTATTAACCTCTCATCGACTCGACCGTAAAATGTAAACTCGATAAAGGCACCAATTAAAACTAAATATGAGAATCTCGACAATCAAAGCTCGAGCCGCTATATCTGACACCGAACAACATTTCCCAAAAAATAAATCGCGTTTTTTGTTGCGGCGGCGCAAGGTCGCAAGCGCAGCATGATTTTCGCCTTTCGACAATCACGATTACGAACACTAACACGCGAGAATCGTGCACGTATCAAACTCCGCTAGTCTAAATTCTGAACCTTACTGCCCGGGGAAACGTAAGATTAAAAAAACAACTGAACGAATTAATCGAATTTTGTCGATACGTATAAGACGGGGTAGGTGGTGATAATAACAATGCTTTATGAAAAGGTTTAGCCAACTAATTTGTTTTTTCTCGGCTACTGTCGATCTCGGTAGCGATGCAACCTTTTTTTGCTGTCGGGGATCAATCAGTCAAAATAACAGTGTGATACCGCCTTTGATGAGATCCGACCGAGCTGTTTTAATCTCGACTGATACATGATTAGATCACCAATGATGCAGCAAAGAGTAACTGATCCGAAATTGGACGGATACATCATTCCATTTGTAGGTTTAATGACGAAATCCAGTTAGAAAGTTTTCACGGTAAAGCTGCACTTATGTGAATGGAGCAAGAAACCGGACAATCCACAAGTCATATCTAGACAAAGATGCTAAGATAAAGTATTTTTGAGTTTCTGGACACATATTTGTTTCAGCTGAACTTTGACTATGTCTACCCTAAATAACCCTTATAATTAAAATCTTTCAATCTTGCACTACTGATATGAAAGCATATGTGATTAATTTTCATATAAGGGCTTACCTTTGCGAATGTTACACGATGCTATAATCCACCTTTAAGAGCATTTTTTTCTTGAATAAAGAAATTACCATTCAATAAGTAACATAACAGTAGCTGACCGCAACACCAGTGCTGCGGTTTTTCCAAAGCAAAACGAGGAGGGTAAAACAAATGATGTCAATGACACCGTAATGACCGCACATGGTCCATCATCTCACGACGCCCGTCAAAACTGTCTCAATGTTCGGTTGCCACTTTTTTCAACACTTTTTTGTCTGATTTTTGCAGTGATGGAGCGACGAGTTTTAGAATTATGTGCTGGTGTCAAGGTCTTTCACTGAAGCATCTTTTCTTAATAGCCTTCTCGATTATTTTCATATATTTGTCCAAGAATGTTTATTTATTTAGTTTATTTTTTAATCGTATGACAATTTACAGAGTCGTACAAATAATAAAAAAAAACTAAATACAAAATTAATTAAAAGTGAGCTGCTTTTGCTTCAGGAGGGTCAAAGAAAGGTTCAGGTATTTTAAAATATTTAATATAATTTTTTGTTTTAATTTATTATTTTATTTTTTTGAATTTATTTTTCAATACAATGTTAAGTTAACCATTATCTTTTTACTATATTTTCACTATTTTCAGTCTATTCAAGACTGTTGACTCCATCTCGTAAGGGATAAGGGCATGATTAAATTTATCTATATTTTCACTAGTCATTTGCTACAAATATAGGACCTGGGCACAAAATTCCAAATTGTTTTAACATATTTTTTTTTTATATTTCGTATAGAAATATTACATTAACAAAACGAAGTACTAAAACAACATTTTCTAATAAACCAAAGATCCTTCCTGTTACACAGCAACAAAAACTGACTCGCTTCCTTGGCCATGTTCCATTAAACTAAAACAGTCATTAAATCCGTAATAAGAGTAATACAACAAGGGCAAGAAATCATCATTGTGATTCGAAATTAAACCGGGAGCTGCTCCCATCACACCTCCATTGAGAGAAATACTGTAATCAAAAGGAACACTGAAGGTGTATGATTAATTACGGCCAAGATTGTGTGAAGTTGCTATAGGTGCTACATTGATGATGGATGAATAGATTTGGATATTTTTTCCAAACCTAGTTGAGATAAATTTTGCGAAATTGGTTGTTGGTACTTGTGCAGTTTTGTGCTTCATATATGGCATATGTGTCCAGTAATTTTACAATGTGCTCACAGATAGAGCAAAATGAGCGATACAGGAAATATGCACATTACAATATCATTGATCACACAAAAAGTTTGGTGGCTAAAAACGCTCCTCGCAAACTTTTGCAATTTTAAACAACGGAGCTTTTTGCTATAATAAAATATCAAAATATTTACATACAATTGTAAACGTGCTTAAAATTAGTTCACTACCAGACAAAGTAATGTGAAAACGAAACAATGATATTGGGTTTCATGCACCAAAGTAAAATTCTTAAAAGAAATTTCTCAAATTAGATTGCAAGAAGAAAAAGCAAAAAAAAGGCTAATCAATAAATCTTGTCATATCGTATCAAAGTTAACATTCCCGGAAACATTGTCTATCTAAAAATGCTTGGAATTTTTCATTACCTTTTATTTCTCTATTTTCTAAAGCAACTGTCGCGCTCAGAACCGATGTCTGACATATTTGTCTTATAGGAATGCAGATAATGGTTGAAAAAGTATAAAATTCCTATCGAGCCAGCGCCCGTAGGACACGACTGATTGAGTTATAAGCTATAATGGCAATTCCATTTTGTTTTTGCACAGTTTCCCACTTGAATGCCATGTCGCGTCCACTCATATTTAATATACATTAGGTGCCCGTCGATCTTTGATTTCAGCTTTCTTGCTTTACTTGAGAATGCGTATCTTGTTTATTTTGATTTGTCACCTTTGATATATGAATCCTTTTTGTTATTAACTCGAATACGGCAGTGATGAGAGTATGATTACTTTCGCTTTCGGCATCACTTCTATTTCATTTTGGGATTTTTAAGGACTTTTGGAGTAATTTTTGATACTTTTATGTAAGAAGCAAGTATAATCTTCAGCGAGATACGAAATTAAGTGGTCCAAATTTGAAGAGAACAAACACATGCATTAACTTTGTGTTCATATATAAAAAACAATATCATATTCGAGACATTGAGTCGCCGTTCACTATCACCGAATTTTGGTTTTAGAAGTAAAATCTGTATCCTCATGATAATAAAACCGATTTTAGCTTGGTCTAAGTATACAATCTGGCAGGTAGACAGCGAGGGACAAAGTCGAGTAGCCGCTTCTTATAATCGAGAGTGCCTCCGGTTTGATAGTTAATTAAAGAAGTGAATAACACGCCGCATTGCAAGTCAGCTGCAATCTTCGACATTGTATTGGAAGTTTGTAGAGTAGATAATACATGATGCTAAACAAAATTAATAACACGTTTACAAAAATTTACAGGTTCTTGTAAAGGATTTATTTTAAGTCGCAGGAAAAACACGCTATTACAAACTTAAGTGCTGGTAGCCTATTGCGCACACTGTAATGTTATTCTGAGTTGTCATCATTTACAAGACAACAATGTGTAATAAATGAACGAACCGATGTTCTTATACTGCTTAAAATAAGATTTTATATGCTTATGCTAGTTAAGAGATTTTCCTGCGAGTTACGTCCCAGAGATCGGACAACAATATTCCAAAATATTGAAAAAACTCTTTAAAATGACATTCCTGTACTACAATCATAGACTCCCTGGGGGAGGCGTTGTCGGCATAAACGATAGGAAAGACTGCTTACCTGTCATTGAATTTTGTCTTTATCGGAAACAGTATCTAATTAAATTTTCGCGTAATGCTCGAATGAAGTCTTTACAGATCTAATAGATGGGAGAAAATATGTATTATTTTGTCCATTAAACTCGACAGGAACCATCTTTTGTATATCATTTAAAAATGGAATATAGTATTGATAATTGTAACTCTTAGTCATTTCAATTGTTGAAGCGTCTTTAGTTCGACTTGTGTTACAATGATGGTATATGAGTGAACTGATACAAATAAACTCTTAATTTCTTCCTGAAATTCGTTGACATAAAGAATTAAACCCAAGCAAGTCCGTCGCCTTATAGAAGATTACAATTAATTATTAGGCAGCCTAGGAGCAAACGTTTGCTAAGCTTTAATGATTTTATACGTAAGTTCATACCTGCTTGCTTGTTCTACACTTATAAAAATGAAATTGATTGATATTCAAGTTAGGCAAACCTAACCGTATTACATAGAATAAGCAGACAATAACGAGTTTTAAACGGAACGTTTGGTTGATTCAGTAAACTGTAGTTAAGAGCATCACGTAATAAATAATTTAATGATAGGGGCCTTAGACCACTCTATATTGATCCCTATACACTACGACTGCCATACTTGGTGCAATCTATGAGGACATAGAGACATCATGAAGTTTGCTCTACTTCAACTTAAACTTCGAGGAAGTCGAGTATTCTTTTGTAATGTGTAGAAGAAAGTTGTAAATCTCACAGTGCCTTTCAAAAGTAACAGAACGACAAAATGCAAAAGTCTTTAACTAAAAATTATTTGAATATTTACATGAAAGTATGCTGCTGCTATATAAATACTGCTTAGTAACGTAAATACTTAATCAAACATCGCCATTATTTTGCAACTAAAATTTTTATGTTCATTTCAAGGATTAAAATATAAATAAAGCACAATGGGCCTGGAAAAGCAAAAAGCAATAAAGATAACAAAAACATAAATGTTCTAGATTATTCTATTGTCACTCTTAGATTTAAAACAAAAGTGGCTCGGGATACGCAAATAGGTAATATTTGAGGCAATAAAACCGTTATCGTCGAAGTTATCGCTGCGCAACGGAGCGCATTCTGCACGGCTCTAATGAACGCCTTATGAAACAGGCAATTTATCACATACGGCCTTATCATGAAATGCACTGATAAATGTTATATGAGAACAAACTTAATAAACAATAGCTATTATAAAAAAAACTGCTGGTGAATTTCAGTGGCATACTTTTGGAGGCTTTTGAAAAATTACTCTATACCTAAGCGATGATTGTGTTCTATTACGACATTTTTAACAAATGATTTAGTTAACTATAATGAATTCACTATAAAGCTACTATAAGCTGCTCTAGCTCTTTTAACTGATTCCGATGACTTCTTTATTCCTCTAAAGCTTGGTAAGAAAGACGTATCTCAGTATTGCAACATGTATACTTTCAAATTCTTCTGGTTTAACTAAGGAATAGTAGACTATTTGTTTTCCAAATTTTCTTATCGCTCTATACAATAGTTTCACTTTGGGAAGCCGTACGTGACTTGTTATTTGGTAACGTTTCACACAAACTCTAATTACCAATTCATACGAGCCGGTGTTTCAAAAGGAACATCTTTGTCGGCGCCTTCAGCCTTCAGTCTGACCATGAATAAATCAATGAAAACAAATAGTATTCGGCTACTAGTATTCCCAAAAGCTTTTTTAAATGAAGTATGATCGTCTTTTGTTTCAGCTCCCGTTTTGTTCACATCCTGAACATATGTAAATTTATGCATGTGGAAATAATAGGTAGAGCATATTTTAGTCCCAAGATCGGCTATACTATACATATAGATAGGTTCGAGGCGTAATTTGGTAGACACCGAAACTAATTTATTTAACAAAGGACCGGCCAACCGATAGAGCACTTTTTATGCGTACACAAATATATTACGTCCTATACATAGATAGTTCTTTGTAATTACATATTTTGTTTACGTGTTACCCAGCAGAGATTATGAATGTGATTCGACCTCCAACTTGGATTGGTTTTTTATTAGGTACGAAAGGTAGATAAAAAATAAAGAATACCCACTGTTAGTTCCTTGAACTATTAAAATTGGAGTCCGAGCGGAAATTTAGAAATTCCTGGATGAGGCATTTGACTTATTCCGAAATGAATTTGTCACTTTGAAATAAAAAACGCTGATTATTTTAGATTGACTCTACCTTTGTCTATTCAAACTAGGATATTTTATTTTATTCAGTTAGTCAATTTCGTTCATCATATTATTATTATTCTCCTAGCGCATGTCTTAGTAACATATTAACCTCTCTGAAGAGAAGCCTTCGATCCTGGAGTGTTTTAGTTAGGTTTTTACGCGAACCGTCTCCTGTCTTGCAGGTGACAAGATTGTGGAGAAGAGACAGTAATCCGAATAAACAATTCGATTGTGATAACACATTCAGTTGCCTGCAGTTGCAGATGATAATGTTTTCTCTCGCTGTACGAGCATTGGATAGCAACTCAGAAAAGACGTCATGGGTAATAACCACGGTAGGGTTCGAACCTGATGTGCACCTACATCGATCACTCTTGAAACGATCACTTTTGAGTGTTTCGTATACCTATATAAATTTACAATTTTAAATAATTAATGTCTCTCTACTTTATAATCTCTATATAACTGCATTTGTTAAATTAATGAAACAATCGATAAGCCTATTTAAAAGCACTTATATCAATTTCGGCTCAAAAAGTGTGAGAATCGTCATTAGTAGTAAATGAGATTTAACATTCCAGAGAAAAAAACTGAGGAAATGAGTCAGGAGTGAGCAGAGCTTTGGTGTCGCTTGGCTGGCCATAGTGGGCCTTCCGGTGCCAGCCACTGTGAAAACGGGACAGATTGGATAGTTACTTGCACCTGTCGTAATTGCTTCATTTCTATTTATAATTGCTACCTACTGAAATGCCGTAAAGATCATTCAAGCTCTTCACAACTGCAATTAAGAGTTAACTGCATTTCAACTTATAGAAATATTAAAAATCAGTTGTGTTTTTGAGTTCACTCAGAAGTGTTACAGAAGATTATATTCAACTCATTATGAAATTGATTCTTTATAACAAATCAGGATACAAGTGAAAATATCAGAAAACTTTTTTGTAATTAGCTTTGAAGTTTGCATGAGTAATTCCTTAGAAAAGAGATTTTACATACATAATCTTTAAATATATTATGACATTTGGGCGGTCATTGGTCTCAGATCAGATTAAACATACATTTTTAGTGTAGTTTCTTGTCTTTTTAACATACTGTTTATAAAAAAAAACCATTACACCAAAACACGGATATTAAAAATGAGGAAGCCAGGATAGAAAACGGACATCAAGGAATGCGCAGTAAAAAATTAAAAAACCGGACACTTTATTTTTGATTCCCGATCCCGACATCCCAGAGACTCAGGTCGAATAAAAAATTCGGCGATAAAAAGAATAACATCGAGTCTATTACTTGTACGGCATGTCATCGACGGTTCATTAAAATACGATGACTTTACACAAACACTATAGTGGACTTCATTGATAGCCGCGGACGTAGGTTGAGATACATAAAAAGCTGTAAAGGAAAAATACACCTTAGAAATACGAAATAAGGATGATGTCTTTGGCCAAAGATATAACTCTCTAGTTCGTTTCGGAATGATAGGTCGTTAACAATAGCATTTCATTCCGTGGAATCCATTGATAAGTTAGTCGCTACCAGTGTTACCAATGCTGTTCTCAATCTTACGAGCGACGGCTTAAAATTACTTTGGGACCCTCCGTAGAGAACGTAGTAAAACTGAAAGTTTATCAAATCTTCAAGCTGGTAAATTATTAGTTGTATGATATATATTTTTCATTGGGTTTTTATCAACGTAGTCCTTAGTCTATGCAATACGGTTAGAAAAGACTAGTCTCTGACGCACCTGAGTTTGTTTTCATATCAGAGCATGGTAGAAAAGAATTCTGATTACTCGGAGTGTTTACCATATTAATCGATACTGGAATATCCTCCTCAGTTTATAAACAGATCAGTTGTGTCATTTTGTCAATCAATTGATCGATCTCCATTATCGACAAAATTTTCTATTGTTTTTTTAATGTTATTCATGTAGGTACAAAATTTTCATATGAAAGAATTTCAATATACACATGTAAACAACAACGCTTAAAATTTCCAAAAGTATCCCGGCCAGGACGTAATGAGAAACAAACTTTGATTAGCTTGGGACTTGAATAATTTTTAAAGACAGTATCGTTGGTTTAGTATCTCGAACTAACTTCGAGGCTAACTTAATCTGTGTAATCTGTCTTGTATATAATGTATGTATCTAAAATCGCTATGTTGATTTTAAAGTGAACAAACAATAAAAAAACTACGAAAATATTTTACAAAGTAACGCAAAGAAGAAAAGAACTCTAATCAAATACTTTCTCATCTATTTTTACTTAATTTCCTAATCAGAAAAATAAGTAATATTTATTAAAGGAATCCGACGAACCGGAAAACTAAAATAAAACAGTTTCATTTGCCTTATGTAAGCGGATAAGAAATTTCCAAGTATTAAAAAAGAAAGCTAAACAACTATTTGCTTTCCAAAACCGTGAGAAAACGATCTCTTCCAAACTAGTTGTAGGATTTAATGGAGTGTGAGGGGCAAAAAACAGTAAAGCAAAATGATACAGTTATAAATTATTGTGCCGTGGAAATAAGCAATTCAATGCAAAATTGGATGCTTTGAAGGCAGTCTGTGAGCGGATTCTGTTTGGAATAAATTAATTAAGGCGATTTAAGGCAATTTTCCATTGTCGCTCAGTCGACACCACCGTTCAAATTACGATTTAGTGGCTGCTGTTTATTGTCTAGCTCCGTAACAGAAAATATCTCTCCATATTTTCTACAAAAATACAACTTCCTTCACTTTCTTCCATATTTGACAAATCTTTCAAGTGTTGCTATTCTAATAGCAACTTATGTTTCCCCGGTTAAAACCAAACATATACTTAAGTTTTGACGGAAAATTGGGCTTTGAGGAAACTTTACTATTTTGTTCCTTCATTAGTGGAAAAGAATTAATCCAAACATTTCAGAACGAATCTTAAAAAATATAATGTTATAAAATATATAAGTCGATCGATTCCTATTCTTATTTACGATATAAATTTTCCACAAGTTAGACTAATTTGGTTTTTGTTTCTCATGGCGCTCCTCAAGGATTCTTTCTGAGGCCATTGAAATTTATTCAGTACACTTTCATACAAGTCAGAAGCAGTTTTCTAAGTTAATTCCTATTTCATAAATTCGATTCTGATTTTATTCCAGAAAGTTTGCAGCTAAGCATGCTAATATATTAATATCCGTCAGTTTGTCACTTCACGTGCACGTTGCTTATTGCCGTAGACTGGATTGTCCTGATTTGATTGCCAACATTTTTTACCGAACCCCATTGACTCGGACGCGTCAGACCACCCTTTTCCATTCTCCGGCGTTTAAAACTAAATACGCAAAAAATGTGATTACAGCGCGAATTGTGAGAACATATAATTCTACATTTCATGATATCGACCCCTTTGCAGGCACCAGAGCTAAATTTAAAAAACAAATATTGGAGGCATGCAAGTGACAGTATCATTATAAATATGTTAAAATTATGTGTGTGTACATATATGTATAAACATATGGCATACATATATGTATACCTGTATTTTTATTTTTTTTATTTTTTAATATCTCTTTATAGTATTAGTATATATAGATTATTTACTCGATTCCACTCCATTAAATTTTTATGAGTATTTAATCTAAGCACTTCAAACCACTCATTCCACAGATTGCCATTCTAATTCGGTTAAATTTAACTTTTTTATTCACACCTAAAATTAGAGACTTAAAACATACTTGCGTCTTGATTAAGCGATAAGTACTTTATTCATCAGTAACTATTGACTTTATTACAGTAATAGTAAGAGAAACCTGTCATTGGCCTTATAATAGCATAAGTTTAATACTGTATTAATATTTAATGTATACGCTGTTGGTTTCTTTAATAAAATAAATAAATAAATAAATAAATCTTTCAACAAGAACCTGTTTTGAAATAAAGATTTAATTATTACCTTTACATTAACTTTTTAATATATTATTGATTTTAGGTCTCATTAATTAAAATATTAAAATATGAGACAATTATTGTAAGTCGCTACCACAATTTTTATTATGTAAGTACCTACACCTCTACGTTTCTTCAATTTATTTTCTGTACATTACACGCTAGACGGCGGCGTTGTAAAAAAAGTAAAGTTAGCAAACTGAAACACTGGGTTGGAATGTCGAGCCCGCATCGCACTTGTTGGACGAGTTTCCTCAATGAAAATAGTTTTATCGTGGTTTTCCAACTCCGCAGAATGGTTTAGCGTTGCTTTAATTAAAGCGTTTAAAGCTAATTGTATCGCTGTGGGTAATGTCTACATTCCGTTTGTTAGTTGTTACTGCAGTATGTAGTAGTTTACATGGATTTAAACCAATGTTGTATATAATAAGCTAATCATTTAGTTAACAAAAAATGGCTACTTAACCAACAAAATTTGTTTTTCTATTGGAATAACTTACTTAAATAGCCAATGTTATGATACGTGCAGCTCTTATATTAATTTACAATGATAATCCAATAGATAACTTAAGCTCGATTAAGTGACAAAATAAAAAGATAACTAAGATTCCGAACATGCTTTTGTTAGAAAGAGACGCGTATATTTCTGTGAATACCTTACGATAGAGTGGGCCGAACGAGCCCCTCCACAAACTCTTGCGTCTGTTTTGGTACAAAACTCGGGTGACAACTCAAACCAAAATTTCGGAATAAAACCTAAAGATTTTTTTTTAAACAATCATAATGACTTTTAAATGGAATCATATTCGTACCAAAGAGAACATATAGAAAAAACTTACCATGCTTAAAGAAAAAAATTACAATAACATATAACTAGGATAGTTTTATAATAATTTTACTTCTACGTTCTACTAGTACATACAAACATATATATAATCATGTGTTCATCCCTTACGGGGTAGACAGGGCCAACGATCTCGCTACGACTAAAATGCCACGTTCAGTTGTATGGCTCACTAATAATTTTACTTCATCTTTCAAAATAAAGGATAGAAAGTCTGACACTTGCTATAAAGCGAAAAGCGTGCGCAGAATTGATTTACCTGGCAACTCACACAAGGTTTTCTTAACTAACAACAGTAAGAAAAGTCCTATGGGCCACATGGATCCACTACTTTTTCACACTTGTACAGTGGGAGTGTTCCATGCACTCACTCACACACCTACCTCGGCCCTCAACACAGAGCCTCCGTGGTAGAGCTCACGCACACACTTACATCACACCCTGTCCATACAAACACAGCGGCACTCTCAGTTGACTATACAACCTCCTCTACTGCACTCACGCGCAGAAAAAAAGATAACGCGATCTATCGATCTTTTTTCAAATCGAAAAAATAAGTTTGATAGGCTTCATGGCTATAGTTGGACAAACTTGACGTCTACAAACGAACGTGCCGGCCGGATATTTTCCATCACAATTTATGACTTCGTTATTAATTTGACATGTTTTAATTATGTAAATAAGAATGGGTGATAATCAATTTAAATTATGTGTTACGATCTCGTTCGCTTAATTTAATGCAAACAGATATTTATCATTCATTTGTGACGTTTTCACGGTGTTAATTCGAGCTTTATGTTATGTTTTTTATTGAGAGTTAGTCAGTTGTGCGCCGGTAAAATGTCTGATATTCTACCTCAGTGGAGTCGGCTTTAGTTTCGTGAACATTCGTGGTAAATGGAACTGTAACACTGACTTACATACCATTATGGAACGCCACCAAAATGGTATGGATGTGTGGGTAGGTAAGGGTATATAATACATATTATTATATTTCGCTACTATATTTGCTAATTAAACTTAGTTATTAGATATTTAAACTTGAAGTTGCATTTCATAGCTGATTTATAAATATGATACATTGTGATACATTAAAAAATAAACATAATAATAAATGAACATTAAGATGTTAATACAATTATCACAAATATATTATTATGTTTGTCAATATTTTTAATTTACATTATTCGAAATCCAAGGGCAATTAATCAAGTATTCAAAGTAGTAAACCATAGAACTTTATCATTGAAGGATCAATCAGATGAAAGATTTATCAATTTTGAACATAGACGGGTTTTGTAAAATAAACCTTTAGTGTAACCAACAAATTTACTGTAAACTAACAAAGAGTTTTTTATAAAGACCACTTAGACGATGACGGCACCAGAAAAATAATATCCTATATTGAAATCAGCTTCAGGACGAAAAGTATTATAACTGACATTATATGTATGTTTCTTCTACATATTATGTATTATTTACAGCTAATAAAGATAATTTGTATTGTATTGTAATATCATAATTATATCGATACCTGTATTTAACGTAAAGCTAACATAGACTATACAATACAACACTAATAAAACTTTTGATTCTTTATTTTTAAGGTCAAGGACTTATCTTTAAAATTACACCACTAAATAAATTACTACCTATAACTACAACAATTTAAGTATGCATTAAACTTAAGTTTTTCTTATTACCAAAGTTCATTACAACTTTAGGTGGATCTACTCCTGAATGACTCTGTGCTAATTTGACCACATTCATGTAAATTTTTACCACAAAGATTAGTAATAAATATATGGTGATAATTCATATCTACCTAGTAATTGACGTTGTCTACCGATAAATCTAACCAAAACCATGTAACATATTTTATTAAATTTATGTTTTAATCCTCTTTCCTAATTATATTTGCGATTGATATAGCATTATCAGAGGCAACATACTTACTACTCATTCAGTGTACTTACTTTCAGTTGGTATGAAATGTAAGACACGCCAGTAGATTCGATATAGTCGTTACATATTTTACAGTTCACAATATTATTTTCTAACGAAATAAGCCCAAATTTCCTGAACCTTAAATTAATAACAATAATTTTAATTCTAAACGCTTTTAAGATTTTAGTCTCCACCAATCTTTTTTGTCGTATGCTCAAGACAGAGCAGTCATAATCAGTTATATTGCTTGGAGACGTGCAGCATTGTTTTTCTCATAAAAATCGGAATAATTTTTCAATCCAATGTCTATGGTTTCTCTTCACATGCGTCGAATAGATGTTCGACATTTTCATTGACATTCGTCTCACTTATCGACTCTTAAACCCTTTTTTCTGTTATTTTTTCACCAACAAATTTGTCTACCAGGGCAAGGTCGCGTCAACCAACTAGGAGGATTGTTCATCAACGGTCGTCCGCTGCCGAACCACATCCGCCTGAAGATCGTGGAGATGGCGGCGGCGGGGGTCCGGCCTTGCGTCATCTCGCGGCAGCTCAGGGTCTCCCATGGCTGCGTTTCCAAGATCCTCAATAGATACCAGGTGAGATTCTCTCGTTTTAAAGTTCCGAAGCTAAATGCTAAAAAATAATAATCATTAGAAACTGAACACTTAATACTTAAAGTTTATGAAGTCAAGGAGGAACTTCCTTCTTAATTTCTGTTCCTTAATGTAATTTTCAAAACGTTTAGCTCCATTAAATTTATTAAAAAATAAAACAAAAATTTTTTTTAAAAATCTTTTTAAATTTAATGATGAAAATTTTATCAATGTACTCGTATATGCTTAGAAAATAATTCAAAAAGGCAAAATAAGTACAATAAATGTCAATATGCAGCAAAAGCCATCACCTAAAATGCTATTAGCCAAAATTTAATCGTGTCATTTTTTATTTTTGTTTGCTAGTAATTAATTTGGAGACTCTTTTATTTGCCCAAAATATTTACTATAATAAACTAGTTACCAAAACCACAAAATAATATACGAGGCAAATACATAAAGACCGCCTGGTTCTATTTGGATTTCTTTCGACAAATCGTTCTAGATAATCGCGAAAAGAGTTTCAGTCTAAATGTTATTGAACTAAAAGCAAAGTAGGTAAGTACAGTCCGTTTTGCGGCTATTCATGTCTTTCAAAGAACGTTTTATAAATCTGCTGTGAAAAACTTATTTGTTGTATTTTTATTACTCGCTTGTAGACTAGTATGACTTCCCCTTTTTGAATAAATGTTTTTTGCCTTTAACTACAGGTCAATGGTTTATCTTTCGCATTCTAAAATTGTCCTTGACTTTACCAGGAAATTAAATGTATTGTGAATATGGGTTCTCTTTCCAAGATTTATAAATATAAAGAATTAGTACAGCCTAAAACAACTGACATGAAAAATGCTACTGTTTTTCCTTTCTCAATAAAAAAGGTAAAAATAGAAAATATAATTAAAATGTCCATCCTTTTGACATACGCAGATTTATGCTAAAATTAGTTCTTTACCTATATCAAGCTCTAAACTCAAACCCACAAAAGGGGGATTACCTTAATACTGCCTTAGCGCGGGACAAATCAGAGCCATAATTTTAAAGGACGCCCACGTCCATATACCTCCATTTATATGTTATTGTCGATATGTGAATAAACATGGAATTGATAGTGCATCCCACGCGTACGCCTGGGTCGGTCAATTGAACAATCACCATTGATCCCGAGCCAGCCAAGCCTGAAGGCCTGTTTTCACCACACCTATAGTCACAATAAACTATTGTTTTCCCCAGGAAGCGTTTCTCTACGCTTCGGGCGTAGGGTACGACCTCTACGGTGCTTGATTGTGGCGCTTTGTAAGGGAAGTTAACTGTTCCTTATGAATCAAAAACTTTACTTAACTTTAAATATTCAGAGACGTATTCTAGTTAAGAGGCTGAAATAAAGAATCGGTCATATTAAATTATATTTATAAAAGGTTATTTTAACGTTTTTTCTAATAATTTCTGTATAACAATTTACTAATGTGGTTTCCGATGCTAAACATAAGGAGCAAAGATTAATCTGAAAATTAAAGCAATGAGCGAACGCTTGGTTTTATTACACGACAAAATGAATAGTGAAAAACACGTGAATCTAGTAAAAGCACATATAAATTTACTAGATGAATGTGTTGGACTCGTAGCGAAGATTCTGTTATCTCACTGCCATCACTAAGCCAGTCAGCTAAACGTGGCCTTTGTGTCTTTTCGAGACTATAATTCTGTCTACCTCCTAAAGAATATGGACAAGATATACATATGAATGAATGATATTTTATCAAACAAACTTGAATTTTAGTCCGATTTTATTTTTCCAATATTTTTAAAACCCTTGTTATATTTCAGGCTCAGTGGCCTTACTTCAAGTGTGCCACATCGGGAATACCAATGAGCTACAATAATAGAGTTATATCCCTAGGACGGAAGGAAATTCTACCTAAATTTTTCTTGGGTGTTCCTATGTATTTATGTATGAACACATATAGCGTCTTTTTCCTTAACAGGGTAGACAGAGCTATGAGCCTCGAAAAGACTCAAGAGTCTACGTTCAGCTGGATAACCTAATGACAAAATTGAAATTTGCTTTAATATTGAGTACGTACATAAGTGGACAGCGAGCGGGTCGATATGTAACTACCGACTTAATTTTCTTTATCAAAATTATGTATTTGAATGCTCACGTCAATAAACGAATATTCATGACGATTATTTAACAGAATGCTAGTCCAAAGTAAAGTTTTGAGTTTATCAATTTTTCCTGTACCTACTTAATTATATTTTTCAATGTGCACAGTTAGCACACACAATGTTTTTCTTAGCTACCAGATCGAGCATTTGCTTTATTCCCTTAGTCGCGATTAACAACATCCATTTTGCATGTTATTAAAGTAAAAAAAAATAAAATTATGTCAATAATAGAAATATTAAAAAAGTAGTTTATATTTTCTCGTTTTTCACGTGATGACATTTTTTGTTACCAATCTAATATTTTGCAACCAAATTTACAATTTTGTAATGGCTGATGCATTGTACTCGCTTATTCATTTTTAATGTAATTGAGTCGATTCAAACCTTTTTCACATTATTGACACACAGTGCCCACCTTTCGGAAATAAAATTGGTTTGTGAATGATTTCAATTCAACTTTCAATCTTATTGTACTCATTTCTCAATCTTCCATATTTTTATTCATACTAATATTAATAGTAACAGATACAAACATTGTTTTTCAAATGTAAATTTAAAATCAATTTCGTCTTTTATATATCTCATCATCAATAAGAAATTATAATTATTTTAAATGAAAGATACCTTTTTTTTGGTAAAGAACTTCATTAATGATGTACATTTTAAATATTGTAATACTATACTTAATTGACACATTTAATTTTTTTTATCTTTTAGGTTTGCTGTACTGTTGAGTACTAATGTATGATTTTCTTTTACAATAATTTTTACTTTTCTATCGTTTAATTTTTCTGTTTGACTGAAGCTGACTCTACAGAAGTGAATCGACGGTTGAACAACTTTTTAATAGTAAGCCTGTGAAACCTGAATTATTATCTGAAAGTAAACTTTTTTTTAAACGTGAGAAACCTGCACATTCAGGCAACCAATGAACCAAGATCTTTCCAATACGGGTTAGGTTTCCCTGCAAAGGTTGCAGAGGTCAGATGGGAGTCGCTTCGTGTAATTACCTGACTCACCTAATCCAGGATCCATAGTCGAAGGCATACCCCGAGGCTCCTCTTAAGAATATTGAGGATGCAATCGGGACTAAAGCCAGGAGGAAAAAGAAGTGAACTTTTGTTAAAGCCTTCCCATTCTTGTCTAAAATTACTGTCGTCACCCTCTACGGAAATTCGCGGCTTCTATCAAAGAGTAAAACCCGGATTTATTAAATCCATAAAATAAATACACAGATTAAAAAATCACTACTTAAACATACCCTACTAATGAAAACACTAATAAATTACGTATATAAATTTTTATGCATGTTAATAAAACAATTTCTTTCGCCTAGGAGACTGGGTCCATTAGACCAGGCGTGATTGGAGGTTCCAAACCCAGGGTGGCCACTCCAGAGGTAGAGGCCAGAATAGAAGAACTAAAGCGACAGAATCCCGGAATATTTTCTTGGGAGATACGAGAAAAATTACTGAAGGTATGTAACTATGTAATGAGATATTTTGAATACCTTATTATAAAAATAAATTAAAAGAAAGAAAAAGAAAATCCATCTACTTTTCTGATGGCATAATAATAACCATTTTTCTTCAAGAGAGACCCGATGATGATATTTATGAGTATGAAAAAAAACCTCCGATATCCACCACATAACTGCAAGATCTCCAAAAATAAATTGAATATTCAATGAAAAAGGAACGAATAATAGCCCTGCGGGGAAGAAGTTGGGCAAAAACGTGACTGTGTTTAGCAACTTCCTTAGTTGGTTGGTTAATATTTAGAGACTGCAACATAAGTTGAAAAAGTTCGATACTTTTTGCGATAGCCTTTGTTTTAAGCAACAGATGAGCGAGAAAAAGTCCGTGATATTTTGCAACCAAGTTTAGCGTTGACAAGTGACAAAAAATGTTTTTAGAGGGAATTAATGTATTACAGGAGGGCGTGGCTGATCCACCCAGTATTTCATCAATCTCCAGGTTACTACGAGGTGGAGCGAGGGACCCTGATGGAAAGAAAGACTACAGCATTGATGGAATTTTAGGCGGTAAGACGCATGATTTACGACTATAATTTGTGACTTAATATTGTAAACATTGCATAAGCACTAAGCATGTTATGTGGAATACTATTTAGAATATTTCTCAAAATAAAACTTAACTCTATATTTTTGAGAATTATGAAAAAAAATTATGTCTACGGATTTTTTACAAGGCATTGCTACTCACGACATATTTCCAGTTACATATATAAAAATCCCGGAAGTAAATAGACGTTGACCACATCGCGGCATCTAATCTCCTTTTCTGATTGCCAAAGATACGACACATCCGTCCAAAGTTAATAAGCGAGTCGATAAAATGAAATATACTTCCGCAACAAGGAGTATCATCTCACAATATTGCACAATAACTTCCCGACCGTTCCCATTCGCAATTTAATGGCCGAAACCTGTCAAAGCTTTCTCACGCGTTCTAAAAATCAATTTCCGTACACAAATATCACCTAGTCATTGTTGCTGTGGAAATATTGGAGTTTGTTCTCGAGGCGTCAAAGGGCGGGTTTCTTTGGCGGGAAGGGTACAGAGGCCGACAAAGTTTAGCCGCAGTCGCCCGCAGCGCCCACGAGTGCTGAAACGCGAACAATGCGCGTAACATGTTTTGGTCTTCGTATCATTGTTGCGGCTATATTGGTCTACTTTGTCGCAAAGTTAATTGTCTATTGAATTCAACCGTGTACCTGTCGCTTCACCGTTTGACCGATCGCCGCGACTGTTTATAGCCGATCTTTTTTCGCAGTTCTTAAGTATTGTCTCTTTTATTTGTCGTTGGAATGGCGAAGTCATTTTGATTCATGTATTTTTAGAACTACAGAGCTTTGTAATGAAACTAATTCTTAAAACGAAGTGTTTTATTTCTAGAGATAGAACTCGTGTTTCCAGTTATTACATTCCTATAGGGATCCGCTTTTTTTGCCAATTACTTTTTCTCTACATTTTTGCCATACCTTTAGCCTATGTGTAGGTGGAATAGTTCCATTATATTATCTTTGGTTACAGAACTCTCAATTATAAAATATTCTCGTGATTTTAGCCTAATATAGCTTAGTTTACAGCTCACAAACCGATGGTGGATTGTCATCTACATGCATCCGATACCACTAGAGTTACCTGTCGAGTTTCGGGAAATCACAGCTCTCCCATAAAACATAATGCTAAATGTCAGCCTTCTGCCTTCTAACAGTTTCGACTGAACATTATCTTTTTGCATCTAAGACTCACTTGACCCATGAGACTACTTAAATAAACTTGTCCTACTTGTTCTTCCATGGGACAACATAATGGGACTAGTGGAGAATGTATAAAGTTTGCTTGATAGGTGATATCGGAAAAGGTATAAGCATTAGCCAATGTCTATTAATATATATATATTGCTTAGATTCTCAGTGAATAAATTATTTTACAGTAATTGCATCATAAACGACAATAGCTGACCACTCATTATTACATTCATTATCATACTGAATACTTTCCATTATTTGGATTACGACAAACTTACTTTGGCAGCTTTCTACAACTTATACAAAATAGTTAAACATATCTAAGTATTTTGCTTTAACAATTTCACCAGAATTTGTCAATTTAAATGACTTGTTATGATGTATGTAGTTTGTGCAAAAACACCTGCAGACTAGTTTTTACAATGCTTTCACAAAATAAATAGAGTACCTACTTATTACAACGTATAAGGCATTTGTTTGATTTGCTTTCTTTTCAATAAATTAGTTTACTTGTTGCTGTCCGCATCGTATTTACGTGGACCTATCTTTAACATCATAGAGTATTCCTGATAGCATCAAGCAGATTTGTAGTTCAATATACGTTTATAGGACGATCTAGACCGTAGACGTATACTTATCCAACGAAACTTAAGATATTAGGTGTTGCTGAAAAAATAAATAAAGGCATAACATTCGCGAAGTAATTGTCTCCATTACTTTATTGTAGATGAGAAACGGATTCAGTTAGTCCTAAATACGAATCTCTGACTATGTATAGTATAATCTTATAAGAAAGAAAGGACAAAAATAGAGAAAAATTAGCCTTTCGATATTTCCGCTATAGAGGGTAGTTAGCGCCATTTCTAAAATCCTATACCTTATTGCGGCAACTGGTGTGAGACAAAAGAGTGATATAATCTAGCATTTGTTTAATAACATGTATAGTTAGAACGAAGTGTGGAGCGGAGGTGGCCTTAGTCGATTACGACGAACCTCCACGACACGCGACGCTCACGCAATCACAATACTATAGAGAGGAATGCTTGGATCACATGAAGAACAAATTGCTCTTGTTGTAAATTTTTATGAAATTAAATTAATTCATTCCTTTCATTGAAATAAAATTATTAGTTTTATTCAATCTACTCAATTTTTATTAATAAATATGTATATACGAGGTATTTGCACAGATTGAAGTTTGACTCTTGTGTTACTAGATACTAACTGAACTTTACAAAATTTTAAAACAAATACTTATATACATAAACATCCAAGACCAAGGCAATCAGAGAAAGTATATAATTTCTTATCACACAATTATTTCTATCTTACAAGTCTCCAAAATCGATTAAGCAGATTAGTTTTTGTAACAAAAAAAACTATGAAATCAATTCTTTTAAGTTTCAGTTAATAGGTATTTTTATTTTCAGTTGTTTTACTTATTTCAATATTTAAAAAAAAAATCTTCTTAAAAATAGATGAAAAATGAGCAAAGAACTAAATTATTCAACCACACAAACCAATAAATTGCAACTTTAGCAACATACATAGATTGTTCTGTCGTAACTTTTCGATCGGCATGTAAACCCACCGCATCGCACATCGTCAAAACTATTTAGAGGGCATTTATTACGTCGTGTTGCGTTCAGGACAATTTTGTCTCATCACATTAGTCAGAGGGCCCTCCCATAACGACACGAGCTGGCCGGAAATACAGTCACTAGCACATCAACCTACTCAATTGTTTAGATTTAGCAACTATCGTATATGAAATTAAGGTCCACGCTGTACTTTTTAACAAATAACGTGTGGTTCCCGGCACTTTAAAATAGGACAACTTCATCTCTTTCTCATGTCGTTCAAGGCGACTAAGGGAATAGGAGCACATTTATCTAGTGCCACCTTCCTTGCTGGTCTTGTAGCGAAGAAAAAACTTAGTGTTGCCACTCTTCCCATATTGTATAATTTAATCAAGTAAAATGCTAATGAACCTATTACTATTTGAATCTCAATTCAATCTCAATTTAGCCATACAGCTGCACGAAGCTTTACAGTATTTTCCAGAGTATGTATGATTCCTAATTATAATTAACCCATCTACCAAAGTCTGTCTTTAAAAGAGTTGCTCTTAGTCTTAACTATTTAGTTAAGTAAAAAAAAGGCAAACTAACCTTAGAGTGGCCAATATCAATACTATCAGACAGAGCAAAACATCACGTTTTATTATTTGTTTGCTTAGTGGAAGGACAACCTTTTCTCTCTTTTCCTTTTAATGGATATTTCCTTTAAGAAACATTTATACCTCTCAGAAAAATTTCCTATGTTTGTGTTTGTTTATTTTTTTGTAGACTTTCGCAGCACGCACTACGCTTACATTTTTGCCATGAAAATTTCCATAAACATTTATGTTATTTCTAAACCTAAAAAATTGCCTAAAAGAAGAATTTTTTACACTATCCCTTTATTAACGTTTACAATCTGTTTGGTTCAAATACTAACCAATGCTCTTACCATGAGAGAAAAGATCGCGAGCAAACCTGCACATTCAGGCGACTGGATGTGTAACCATGATCGATCCAATACGGATCCCCTGCAAAGATTGCGGAAGTCGAGTCGCTTCGTGTAAAAACTTATTGTAAACTGTCGTCATCCAATCCAGGATCCATGGTCAAAAGCATACTCCGGGTTCCTCTCTAGAGTGGTGAAGATGCAACCAATTTATAAGGATACAAAAAAAATTTTCATTGCTACCAGACAAGTATGGAAGCTGGCACTAGATGAATATATTCCTATTCCCTTTTACGACATCCATCCAAAAGAGAATTTTAAAAAAAAGTTTACAAACATGTTCATTAAGTACGAAACGATCAACAAACAATTCAAACCGTATTTATTTGAAAGAAGGTAGCGTAGATACATTCCTAATTGAAGATTAAAATTTAAACTAATGGAAACCGCAACACGGTCTCTTCCAAAGAGCCTATTTTCCAAATTAAGTTGGAGGGGAGGATCGGTTCAATGGATTTATTTTATTACTTAACAACTCTTTGAATAAGCCCTTGTTTATGCAAAACATTTTCTCGGCGTTGGTTGAAGAAAGTTTCATCGATAATTCAGCGCAATTACAAAGTTTTTCATTATTGAGATAAATTAATTTATATTTTCTTAACAAACATTCAGTTGTGTGGTTTAATGTGGAATTGAGATTCAAATAACAGTAGGTGGCAGCCCATCGCCCAAAGAAGTTCCAAGTTTATTAGCCTTCTTGTTAGATTTTTAAACAAATATTCAGTCACCGCTTGTCTTTTCTAAAATAAATAAATATTAAGAGTTCAAAGCCTACCGATTCATGGCAAATAAGCACCAACGCCCACAGAGCTGAGCAGACGTTAAGCCGACCATCTGTTAACATCGGAACAACCCGCTGAAACAAAGGCCGCCCCGCCGCTTTAATGAACCCAGATTATGAAGGTGTTAAAACGGTGCGGCTCTTTCAACTTCCAAATTATGAGGCGGCCAGGGCCTGCGGTCTTCACGGGGTCACATTTCGGCAATCGCTAAAAGTTTCTCCAACCCTCTTCAACTCAAAATACTGCCATAAACCTCTCTCCTTTCGGCGAACCTTAAAATCCTACACAGACTTTGTACAAACAAAAAGAAGAAATGAACTTTATGAATTCGTTTTAAAGTCTCGTATTGCCCTCGAACGCTTTGTATTTTCGATACACGAAAGTCATTTAGTCTCATACGTTACGATCAGGCTCGGGAACAAAAAAGGCCAAATAAATCTGTCCCTGTCTCGCGGGCCCGGAGAATTTGAGCAATGTAAATCATTTTATTACAATACCTTGTTTTTTATTTGGTGTCGCGGCCTTTGCGGTGGATATGTTGCCTGGTTTAATGATCTTTAAGCCTTCCTACCAGATGAGGATAATCGCTTATATCCGTTAAGTATTAAAGTTTAATGGCAATATAAAGTATATTTTAGTTGAATTATTATAAAAAATCGATACTTATGAATATCACCTCCATGTAGAAACCTGACCCAATCAAAAATCATAGTCAAAAGGCGGCAAGGAATTATCGAAAGGAAGAAGAAGAATTAAAACAATGTTTTTCTTGTTTTTAATTTTTATCAACGTTTAGTACGTTTTAACCAGCCACTAATAGTGCCCAAGCCAACTTAATTGATTAAATCAAAACATTTCGCCGTCAACTACAAAACAACATGCACGCAAGACAATGTCAACCTTCGCAAGTTCGAACAAAGGATGCGAATCTCAAATCACGCGTCGCAATCCCGAATATTTAATTCGCGTATTCGTTTACATGTCATAAATCCAGATCGCAACACCAACGTATTGAATGGTGCCAAAATGTCACCAGAGCAAAGAGGGCCGACAAAGAAGCCGCCACGCTGGGTGTTCTTATTCCGCGCCGCGCGCCGGACTGAGCCCCTATTTTTTCATCTCATTCAATTTTGACTTCTTTCAAAAGGCTATTAATATAAGCCGCATTTTTTAAATTCAGTTCTGAAGCAAAGCCGGGTATTGTTGATGTAGTTTTTTAATATGTTTCCGTAGGATACCGCTACCGATTAATAAATGAGACGACCCGCGATCCCGACGGTCCTTTATTTAGTCGAATTAAAACATGATGTGGGTTTCACAAAAAACATTCCGCTAATAAATAACGCGTGTCTCAAAAAACAGATGAAGACAAATTGCAGAGATATAATGTCAAATAAATTATAACTCGCCTCGAGGGAGACAAGTCAGAAATATGCTGCAGATTAGTTTTTAAATTGATAGTTTCTATATTTCCGCTGATTTATTTGGAAACACAAAATATATACGGGGCAACTTTAAAAATGTGGGATTGTTTTTGGTTTATGATTACTTCCATGCTAGTCTGGTAACGAAAAAAAAACAGTATTTGCTAGCTTCCCCACTTCTTAGTATTTACTAGCCTCCACTTCTGATTGTATTAGTCAAAACGCTGCAACCTATAACTGTTAAGGTATATTAACTGAATATCAATTTCAGCATAAAGCCATTTAACTGTGGCCCTGTTTTTAGCTATGGCTACGTTGCAATAGTTAAGTGTATTCTTGTTAACGGCAATATTTTAATGCGTTGTAGTAAAATTCTTAATTCAATTTTTTTTATAATATTTATTACAGGCCGAGGATCAGATTCTTCGGACATCGAGTCGGAACCAGGTTTGACGTTGAAGAGAAAGCAGCGGCGATCTCGTACAACCTTCACGGGAGAACAACTGGACGCTTTAGAAAGGGCGTTCCACCGTACCCAATACCCTGATGTGTACACAAGAGAAGAGTTGGCATTGCAAACCGGGCTGACTGAGGCTAGAATACAGGTAAATGATCTTCAAAATGCAAATAAAAGGTTTTAACCCTTTATTTTTTATTTAATTTATTCCATCATCAACAATCTTGTTGGCCCTATATACTCCGCATGGGCTGGAATCGTGACATAAATGTGTGTAAATTCATCCTTTTGTACGTCTCGTTACGTACGTTGGAAATAAGCCTTCAGTTATAGATTTTCAATCTTGGATTTGGAATCAACAGCACTTGAAATATTATTAAAATTATAAATTAAATCAATAACATTAAATCTTTTGATATTTCAGGTTTGGTTCTCAAATCGTCGAGCGCGCCTGCGAAAACATACAGGATCCAACACTACGCCTAGTCTAGCTGGCTACTCTACCTTACCAATGCCTCAGATACCATGTCCCTACCCCGCTGGAGAAATACCATCTCTAAATCCGCACCATACACAACATCCTGAATCATGGCATCATCAAAAATACGCAAATTATAATCAATTAATGGCTCAATCACAACATCTGAACCAGGCTTTCCAAAGTGCTGCTTTCCCTAGTACTTCAGGGTCAACATTCGGCCACCTGGTGAGTGGCAGCAATGGATCTGCACATAGTCAATTATTAGACGCCGCCGTACCAAGGAATGACTACGCAAGATACCCTGCCAACGATATTTATAACAAACCTATAAACTATTTACCAAAAGAAGCCGATGACGAAGAAAAGGTTCCTAATGAGGAATTAATAGAAACTAGAGAAGATACGTTCGTGAAGCCAGGAGAAGATTTTAACAAAACGTTACCTAGCAATGATTATCCTAAAGTTCCTGCAGATTATTCCAAAGTACCGGTTGATCCATCTTCATCTGCCAATTGGAGTCCTTCTCAAAATTCTTTAAATATGAGTTTAGCTGGAATATCTAGCGAATACAAGTACATGAATGATCCATATTCTTTTTCGAATATTCCTGATCCTCTCAGTCAACATAATTACCCAGCTCCACCTAACCCTGCTAATAAATATTGGATTTGACATATTACCTTCTGGTTTACTACGGATATAAATTTTCGGTGTAATCGAAATGTATTCTATTATATTGTGATAATATTCTATCAAAATGTCACGTATTATCTACCTGCGACTAAATAGCTATGATAATTACACATTACAAAAAAATATGAGGAATGGACATTGAAGTAGTTCTACTTAGGAGATTAAGTAATTATATTAAATATATTTAAATTTTCTTTTAATATAAATTTTATTTAATTTAGAAAACATTTGGAAATTACCTCTGTTTTGCATTCCATCTGTAAATTAATACCTATTTTTAAACCAAATTACTGTAAATAACTAGGTATTTAAAAAGTCATTAGTAAATAGACTAAAATTTAAAATGTATTTTCTTTTATTTCAATTTTAGTGCCCTTTTTTATAAATATATGTCTAATAATATTAAATAAATTAATTCATTAACCTTTCTCTTCTAATAAAAAACAATGAATTGTTTACTAATTGAATATTATTATTAAATTTCAATTTTACCAATGCTACCATCGATCTAAATACGTGAACAATTAATTGCATTAGTATTAGAAAATTATCGTTGGATTTTCAGTACTATCTGCCAATGAATGCTGTATTTCACTTTCTGTTGCTGCTACAGTTGATGAACTTGAAGCGACGGCGTCAATCGATAGAGAGCTTAAATCATCAGTCTTAGTTGCTTCTTTTTCAGCAACTACAATACTTGTAGCATTGAAATTGAGGGCAGTTCCTTCAGTAGTTATATAATTCAAAGCCTCTGGACTAGCCGCTTCCGAGGTTAAGGTGGTTGTGGAATTGGATGTAGTTGCATTAGGAGTTGTGAGATTTGATATATCAGCATTGGTTGCAGGTTCTTCGGTAGCTACAGGTATTGTTACGCTATCCACACTAAAGCCAGTAGCTGTAGAATCTGCATTGCTTATGATTTCCAAATTTGTTGTAGTTGCTGCAGAAGACACATCATTAAAGTCTTTGCCATTTGTTGCAGTTACTTCATTAACTACAGTGGTTCTCATATCAGAATATGCAGTGAGATTGATATAGGCTGTAGTTAATTCAGAAGTCGTATTATTGGAAATATTTTCATTAAAATCGTCAAAAGCTATTGTAGTCGACGAATTTATACTTAATCCAGCACCACCAGACTCTTCAGTACTATATACATCATCGTTGATGGTAGATTTTTCAGTTATTTCAGCATTGGGTACAGCCACTTCAAAGATTTCAGTGGCTAATATATCAGCTGTAGATGATATATTGGAATTCAGCACATTTATATCAGAAACTGCTATGGCTAAATTGTTACCATTATCAGCTGCTTCAGAATCTGCAGTGTTTGACACGGCACTATTTGTGACGTTGGTATTGATTGATACGGTTTCATATTCTAAAGAACTTGAGGTAACGGGGATTTTTCCAGTTTCACCAATAACACCCGATTTTAAAAAGCCAGTAGATGATACTGATTGAGACTGTACGGATTGTGAGTTTATGGGTCCCGTCGTTGTTACGTCGATGCCCTCAGAATTTAAGGCTGTGGTTTGAGATACTCCAGCTGCAGCTGCTGCTTCAGGAGCTATTGTACTAAATTCTTCGAAATTTGATGAAGCTGCCTCAATACTGATAGTGCCGATTGCAATAGAATCAATTCCAGTTTTCTCAGAGGGGTTTAACTCAAATGAAGTTACAGAATCATCAGTGGATGCTGAGTCACTACTACTAATCCAACTAGGAAATGGATTGAGTAAAAATGAACTGGGTTCGTTATTTTCTTGAACAACGGTAATCGATGGAGTATAACTCAACCATTGTGCCCAGATATCTTCGGCATTCGTATATGATTCTTCAGCACCAGATGATTCTGTTTCATCATAATCCACAATAGATTCAATTTCCGGTTGTTTCAAATTTTGTAAGCTTGTTTGTAATGTACTTTGTAATTTCCTTAGTTTGTCTTCATATTTTCTGTGCAACTTTTTAACTTTTTCCTGAAGCTTTAGAATCTCCTGTTCTGATGACGTATTGTTAGTACCATCAACATTATTTTTTATTTTGAATTCTAATTCTTTGATATGTGTTTGTATTTTTTCCTCCCTTTCTTCTAATTCTTTTCTATGTGATATTTGCTTTTCTTCATATTTATTAATGATTTTCATAATTTTTTGTTCATATTGTAGGGCACTATAGAAAGACCCAAAAGATATACCTGTTCCGTACTGCCATAACTGTCCGGGATCATTTTGGTTGTTTAATAAATATTTTGCACTTGTAATCGTAAAACATACCTGAAATCAAAACAGATTTATTAATAAGTATTGTGTATCTTCAGATTACTTAAATAAAAAAGGAATGTGATATACAGTAGGAAATGAAACTAATATAATCCTTTCATTTTCAATTCATATTCAACACTAAAAATATTATTTTTAATCAGAATGAATACAATCCTTTCAATACATTTTTTTTTTGTATTTGAATACATGATTCAGGCATATTGTTTTTTAAAACTCGCATTTTACCTGTTATATGATAGATGGTAATGACGAGAATGCGAATTAAGAATCTCTCATAAACTGAAAATATATTAAATAGAGTACACATTTAGCTCTTGGAACTGTAATTTCTTAAACAAGCTACCTATTCTAATCCTTTGGTAGCAATTGTTACACTTGTATATAAAAATTCTCACTTATTCCGTACGGCGGTAGTCCCACTTACATCACTTTTTAAAAAGGAGATCGGGAACAAGTTTAAATGATTTTACACCATTCTGACCTCCGCAAACTTTTCAGAAGAACCTAATCTACATGATCATAGTTACACATCCAACTGCCAGTTTCTTAATAATGTTTTCCCTCGTCGTAAGAATCGTAAGGAAACAGAAAAGTTTATAATACTTACAAGTAACAGACAATATAGCACTTTCATTGTAACTAAAATTTTTAATTAAGATTCAACACAAAATTCGTTCGTTAAATACAAAACAAGTGTCTCATACGAGTTCGTTCGATAGATATGTTTCCAAATTCCCTACAATTATGCTTTTATACTTCGCTCACAAACAAAGTATACCTATATTTAATATACCATAGATAACGTGAGATATGCCTGTTACTAAGATAACTAGGCGAAGAGTAAAATCTCTTACATGCCTACTTCTGAGTCACGATAAACTGTTATTTGGAACTACTTAATTGCACATAGGTATAATAAATTCAGTAATATTACGAAAAACAAAACGGATATTTACATCCGGCGTAAAAATTTCTAAACTTAACCAAAAAAAATGTTATGCTTATAAACAGTCGTTTTATTTACATTGGGTATAACTATCGTGACTTATTCTTGCTATATAGAAATAACACTAAAACTGGTAGAAGCCACGCAAAAGATACAAGATACTTAAATATTACTCAAACAGGAAGCTTCCAAAAAGCTCTTTGAAGCCAATTAATGTGGTGTCCCCCCTAGATTTATTAACAGTAAGGTAAGTATCCAATATCCGGATTCCCATTACGCAACAGCCCTTAATGGGTATGGTATACAGATTTGCCAAAAGTATTTAGTGCAACTCTACAAAGAGGCCCAGTCTAAGCGGAGTTGGACGGTCTGGAAAATTATTATTTGGGAGCAGAGTTGAACACGCATTCCTGGCCTCCGCAACATAGAGACCTCTAGAAATAGAGTGGCTCTAGAGTAACAATTTAATTAAGACAAGAAAAAAAATTATTGCCATTGTTTCGTCATTGTATTTAATCGCTCGGAAAGTCCCGTTTCAATCTGCCCAGTGGTTTTGGTAATAATATAAGCTATTATAAAGAGTCAGAAAATATAATTTCCATTTAATGAATGGCTGTTATTCAGTTACTCTGATGTTATTTATATGTACAGATTAGAATAGAAGAGCAAATAAAAACATGCAATAACCACCGCGTAGTATTTTTAACAGACTTCTTACGTTGACAGTACTTATACTAGAACTGTTCAGGAAATAATAAATAATGTCATTAAATATTACATACATACATACATATGGTCACGTCTATATCCCTTGCGGGGTAGACAGAGCCAACAGTCTTGAAAAGACTGAATGGCCACGTTCAACTATTTAGCTTAATGATAGAATTGAGATTCAAATTGTGACAGGTTGCTAGCCCATCGCCTAAAAGAGGAATCCCAAGTTTATAAGCCTATCCCTTAGTCGCCTTTTACGACATCCATGGGAAAGAGATGGAGTGGTTCTATTCTTTTTGTAATGGTGCCGGGAACCACACGGCACAAATATAACATTTAAATATAAATATTACGGAGAAAGTTGATTGTTCTGATTGTCGAAAAACTAAATATGGCCGATTAAATATACTTCATACAAGTCCTCATAATAAGTGTACATTTTAAAATTTACCTTCACTTACTATATAACAAAATATAAGAGCCATGCATTGTTATGCTTTAAATATTTTTATTGGGAATTCTATCTTACCGTAAGATGTTTTGAAATCTTTGATAAGGCGCTGACAAATAAGAGTATAACGTTGACACTATTACGTCGACCGAATGTACACAATTAGTTTGATTAACTTAATGTCGTGTGAGCATTCTAGCTTGTTAGTACCCAATAGTTACTATGATATTGAAATTTAGAATTTTGCATGCAATTGGATGCCGTTAATAACTATGGGATGGCACAACTATTTGTACAAATATACAAGTTAAGCATGAGGAAAATGGAATTTTCGTTTCATAAATAAAGATTCATCATTGGGGTAAGGTCTATTTTGGTTTTTAACCGTCAATACGTTATCTATGTAAGACTTTATCTTATTACAATTCCTTAAGTTCTACCAGGCCTTACAAAGTAAATAGATACTTATTAAAATTATCCTAGTGAAATACATAAACCACTGCCTATTATTAGTGACCTGAGAATAACAAATAATAATTTTAATGAAGAACAAAAATAAACAAACCGAATTAGAAATTTTCAAGGAGTAATTTTTAGAAATTGAACTTATGATTGTTTACCATTTCCTAATGATTTAATTAAAGCTATTAACAACAGGATGTATGTAAAACATGCCCCCTGTGAAAATTCCACTAACAACAACTAACTAGGTATACCTAAGCTTTTGTAAACAGTTTGATTAAAATTTACTTACGATATCATCATCAAACAAAAACAGCAAGATAATGTACCGTTAGCTATTTTGATGATTTATTTCAGTTAACCGATTCCAAAACAGAGAGTGTTTTATTTAATTGCATACTTTCTATTGACGATTTGTAGATAAATAGTATTTTGGGATAAAATATTTCATTATGATTGTTCATGGACATTCTGTGCATCCAAACTTCATTTATTTTGTGCTGTAATATTTTTTTCTAATGTTTGTTTGACTGACTTTTAATATTTTATAAGTAAGGATTATTGATTATATAGTATTCGGACAAGCATGAGTGTTGGAGACTATTACAATAACAGATTTAGTGAATGTTGATGTTTCTACATAAAGTCCCGACAAAAGGCGATGAAAAGCATCCACACCCATTATAAGATGAATATTAGTTGTATACTCGTATTTCTATCTATGATGAATATTCTATAACGAGGTCTGACTGAAACTCGACACTGATAAAAATAAGCTCATTTTGTCAGTGTCATAAGTTTGATTTCATTCATTCATTCATTCATTTTCTTCCTCTTGGCGTGCCTAAATCCCGGTTACATCTTTACCTCTCTGAAGAGGAATCCAGAGTGCGCCTTTTAACCATGATCCTGGATCCGTAAAGATTGTTGATAACAATACATGAAAATAACTCTTAGAATATAAACAATAAAAATATGAGAATAGGGTCACAAAGCGTCAACAATAAAAAAATATATATTTAAATCTTAACTTATTTGTTCTCTTCATAAGTACATCGTTTCAAAGTAAAACTAGCCAACAATTTGTAGCAGAATGGGCATCAATTTTTTGTGGTGAACTATATCGAAAAAAAGGTTATAAATTTATTATTTAATCTGTGTAAATAAGTAGAAAGAGGCGTGATTTTATGTATGTATGTATGTATGTAAATAAGTAACATACCTCTTTTTTTCAAAAAGTTAGTGCCACAACTGATAGAAATTTACGTAATAAACATAAATTAGTCATGCCGTTTCATAGGCTTAGCAAAGTCAGTAAATCATTTATGGGGAACTGTATACGATTTTATAATAGGTTGCCGGAGTCTGTTCTTGATATGCCCAACCGAAAATTCAAAGAGTATGTAAAGAAAGTACTTTGTGGGAAGGCTTATTATAGGACTGATGATTACCTTAATGATAAAAACATCTGGCTCGAGCTTGGCACAGGAACCTCGTAATTAATTGTAGTTTAATTTGAACTTAAATCAAAATTTCAGTACACTCTGTACATAAATCTTTTTAAAATTGGCAATCCATAATATATATATATATATTTTTTTTTTCTTTTTTCAATATTAAATCTCATAAATATATAAATCTCCCGTGAACAATGTATTCTCCCGTCCACATTCTATTCTAAGTATAATTTAATATTGTGAAGTTGACGTTGTTGATGAAAATGCTGCAGTGCAGTTTGTTACCGCTTCTTCTGCACTGACGCCTTGGAAGCGGCAGTAAACTTAGTTTTTAAGTAATTTATTTGACGTCAACCAAGTTGTTAAACCATACGACAATTATTAAGCGATATAATAATATCCTATAATAATGAATAAAAATTTTGAATTTTTTTTTTTTTTTTTTGAATTTGAATAACACTGTACGTAATAACAGTAGTTGCTATCTGTACTGCGTTATCAATTCTGAATTTAACAGGGTAATTACTAAACGGGAAACCCGATCTGAAAGTAATCTTTAGTTCAAACAAAGATACTATTTATAAGAGCAAAGTCGGCTGATAGCAACATATAGTTTAAAGTGTTTCAAGCGAGCTCATCGAACGAACTACGAAATTTAAACATGAATTCCAAAGTCTCATTTACCCTGTGCCTTTTGGTAAGTTTTTAATTTTCTTGTAAGTAATCAGAACAGTTTGGTTTTATACTTTGGTTGACACGACAAATACTTTTTTCAAAGATTACATAACAATTAAGTAGTATGGTCAAATTATAGGAGCAAATGCAAGTGTATCATAATTTTGTTATCGCTTTATTCCTAACAGGTGGTAGCAGCGTCGGCTGTACCCCAACCGCAACCCAGCGCAGGATGGGTGAACCCATGGGCGTCATTATACGCCGGAGGAGCAGGCTGGGGTGGTGGGGCTAACCCGTGGGCTGCCGCAGTAGGTGGCGGAGGAGCCTGGGGCGCGCCGGCCGCACCAGCTGCTCCAGTTAACCCGTTCATTCCCCCATGGATCGCCACCGCTCCCTGGATGCCCCAATGGAAACCTTGCACAACCGTCGGCGCGACTTGCGCGGATTGCACGACCAAGAGCGTATGCACGCCCATCGGAGGAATCAACAAGGCATGCAGTGACCCCACATTACCTTACTGCAACCTTGGGGAGTGCTCAGCAACCCCCACCGCCGAGTGCGCCCCCACCACCGAAGTCCCAACAACTACCGCTTAATTTTTCCAGAGGCTGTAAAACATGAGTCTCATTAGAACATCAAAGGATTGATCACTCCTGTTTTTTTATTTATTCCTGTAACTGTGAAATTTAATTATAAATAAAACCATTGTATTTATACAATTTTATTTTCCTTTTTTTACCTTAATAACCAGAATAAATTTGCCATCTTAAACATTCGACTGTCATAAGATTTTAAAACTTTCGGCTATGTCTATAAAAGATAAAGATGCAATTATTTACTTTGCAACGGAATGTGAGGAAGCAATAAGAATGAGAGAATATCCCAAAATTCTCATGGGAAAAAGACTTTTACGTGGACAGAGATGCAGGCGTAATCTAATTTAAAATATATCTACAGGCTACTCATGTAGAGTTTTCTTACATAGGATTCAGTAAATATATCAATCATTTCCTAAACGTAAATCATGAAATGTAAGAATTACGAGTATACAAAAACGACAAAAAGAGGTAGGTATTCAAAAGTAATATTTGAATTTACTGTGCAAGTAGTCTTTGAAATAGCATAATATAAATCAATTACAAATATCATTACATAAAATAAAACAATACAAATCGAGTGTCTGTAGATCAAATATTTTTCCAAAATCTGATAGGAGTTGATTAACTTTGATAATCAACAATTACAGAAAACAAAATACAGTTTTTGGAATTTTTGTCTGTCTGTTTGTCCTGTACGTTAAAGCTACTCAACAAAGAACGCGGTTTTCCCAGGTGAATTATATAAAATTAAGAGTCAAAACTCTGTTTCATCAAAATCTGTTAAAAATAAAAAGTTATGGTCAATTTTATAGATACAAATATTAAATGGTTTGAAATCATTATCATTACAGGTTACAGATTTTTCCGAAGGTCCGTTAAAATAAAAGTAGCCTCTCTTCTAGCCCCGAGTCTAATATTATTTCTCATATACATATAATCACGTCTATATCCCTTGCGGGGTAGACAGAGCCAACAGTCTTGTAAAGACTAATAGGCTTAGAATTGAATTAAATAATTGGTAAAGTCTTCTAATAAAAATATTTTGGATTTTGAATATACATATCTCATGCATGACCGATTTGATAAAAAAAATTGAACTAGATCTGGACACATTTTATATGGAGAAATATAGAAATGCACAAAGTTAAAAAAAAACACAGAATGTATGGCAATACTACAACCGCTATCACTTGAATGATAAGTTCTCAGCACATGGCCGGGTGAGATTTGAACCAGTGCCTTTAAGCGCATGATGCATTTTAACCGGGCATCTTACCGATTCGACTACCGACGCTATTATAATTCATGATTTTAAAAAAAGGTCTTTATCCAGTACAGCAAGTCACGGACCGACACCAGAGTTATTCTGCATTCATTTCCAAATAAAATTTTAAGTTTTATTCTTTATGACAATGTTTAAACAGGAGTTATAAATTTACTCAACTCTTACCAAAATCAGCAATATGTAATAATACTACAACATTGTTCTACGGTCGTAATATTCCTTCTTCTATACAATTTCAAGAATTTTAATTGCGTAAACTAACGGGTTTTCACCATATTTCTTTGACTCAAATAACGTTTTCGCGGCGTACCATGTATGTAAATATTAGAACATATGACTACACTGCGTTATTATCTATAAGATTCTTATCTAGGAGAATCAACTAACTGGATGGGAAAACAACCGATCTGAAAGTAATCTTTAGTTCAAACATTACTCTCCATATAAGAGCAATTTCGGCTAGGGGCAAAACAAAAGATTTCAGCGTCTCTACGAGCTCCTTGAACGAACTGCGAACAAACATGAACTCCAAGATTGTATTGACTCTTTGTCTTATGGTGAGTCGCTTGTTTGTGTATTGTATTTTGAAAATGATTATTTAATTTTAAATTAAAGGATCCTATAACCTGTATAAACTGCTTTGTTATCAAGAGAAAGGTTCGTTTAAACCGTTGAGGACAGTAAGGCTAATTCTCATTATGGCAACCAATTCGCTAATGAACTATTTATCAGTTTAACGCACTTCAACAGCATTTTATCTTTTACTTAGTATAAATAAAGCAATGTACCTTATTATGGGTATAGGAAGGTATTTTCTGCTCTACTGGTGTTAGTCCCGGTTGCGTTCTCACCTCTCTGAAAAGGTGCGCCTGTGACTGTGGTCCTGGTAAGTCAGGTTTTAAACACAAAGCAACTCCAGTCTTACATTCTTAACCTAGGCTAAGATACCTTATCCATTCTGAATCATAGTTACACATCCCGTCCATATCTCCCTTGAATATGCAGGGTTCGATAACGGAGACACTAATAAACATAACACAAACAACCAATACAACTAATTTTAATTTGCTTCCAGTTGGTAGCAGCATCAGCGATACCCCAGCTGCCTGCGGGAGCGGGATGGGCTGCCAACCCCTGGATTCCCCAATGGCAACCTTGCTCGACCGTCGGTGCATCTTGCTCAGATTGCACGACCAAGAGCATTTGCACGCCCATTGGAGGAATCACCAAGGCGTGCAGTGACCCCACCTTACCTTACTGCAACCTTGGAGAGTGCTCAGCTACACCTGCAGCGGAGTGCGCCCAGGGCCCGCAAGCTCCAGCGGCTGTTGCTTAAACTATATACTTCTCAAGAAGAATCTTAATGATCGTGATTGTATTGTAAAGATTAAATTCATATAATTATTTACAACCACTTTACCTTTCTGCAACCTTAGAGAATGCTCTGCTACCCCATGTTATATGTCCATAATTTTAATGATTGAATTTTCATATTTATTCGTTTCATTTCACATCTAAAACTAACAGTGTTATATCCTGTACTTATAAAATATCTAATTTTTAACACTTTAATGATTATATTCACATATCCATTAAACAAGATCAAATAAGTATTTTTAATTTTCAACCTAAAAATACAAGCACATCATTATTTATCAATGTAAGAGCAAAAGGCTACATTTTACGCAGAAAAGTATTGGCTGCTTTGTTTTCTGAATATGCCTACTATAGTCCTCCCCCGCCTTATAGAAAACTGAAATCAAAGCAAATATTTTCATTTTCCTAAGAGCAAATGTAGGTGTTAATGTCAAATATAAATATGAGAAAGTACGTAGCTAATACGACATACGAAGTCTCCAGTCGTGCATATAGTTTCCTCTTCACTGATTTATTTAATCAGCTTGTTATCGGTTGCCTCGCGACGATCAGTCGGAGCTAGATTTACGTTATTCATACCTATATCTAGATGTTTGTATCTGCTAGTTGGTCTGAATATCGCTTCGACTTTGAACGTTATTAATTTTTGATAAAATTGAAAAAATAATCGATAACAAAATTAAGGCTATTAATGTTATGAAAAGTTTCAAATATGCAAAAGACAATTTGTCATTTAATAAAACTAAAACTTAGCCTCGATATCGAGCCTTAAAATAGGATCAGTAGTTTTAGAAAATATCGCTAAAAACAAATTATTTACATACTGTTCGAGTAACATGCAGCATGGACTTATGTATTCTGAATGAAACAAAACAAATATAAGAAATCAAATTTATCTTTTTAATGGCTACAGCTGAAAATTAAACTAGTAAATTTACTTTTTGGGGAAATATTATTTCATTTGTCGTTCCTTCATTTGATAATTTGATCTGTTTACTGCGGACATCCTGTTAATTCTAGATATATCAATCCAAATCTTATGTCTATCTCTGTGAGGACACTCATTCAGATACTTGAAAGATATTGAATCATTATCAAACTACTTATAACATAACTTTATTAACTTCCGGTTGAGTAAGAAATTAGAAATGTTTATTTCAACCTATTCAATATTTTCTTTAGTCATTTATTCAGATAAATAAAATCTTCTATAAATTATATTAAACTAAATTATAATGTTGTTTTAATTAGAGCGCACATTACTACACACACCTTTCCCTTCCTCCTGGTTTTAGTCCCGGTTGCACCCTCACCACTCTGGAGAGGAGCCCAGGGTGTCTCTGACAATGGATCCTGGATTGAGTATTTCAGGTTTTTACACGAAGGGTGTTCCCGTCTGACCTTCGAAGCCTTTGCAGGAGAACCTAACCCGTATTGGATAGATCATGATTACACATCCAGTTGCCTGAATTTTTAGCTGATTGCGCTCACCGTAAGAGCATCAGTTAGCATTCAAACTAATGTACATAACTTCGACAATAAATTGGTACATGGCCGAAGTGGGATCTGACCTGTGCCTTTTTGCGCCACACTCATTTTAACCGGGCCCTTACCAATTCGACCACCGACGCTCTTTTACTACACAACGCACAATATTAACAATAAATTTCAGAAAATTATTGGTACATTACATGCCATGCGCAGATGTGCGTGTGAGTGCATTATCATGTTCCACTAACGTCATTCAATATGCAAATAGTGTGCAGTATAGTGTGTAAATAGTATGACGTGTAATAAATAAGTAAATAGTAATGAAAATCATCATATTTTGTTAAAGGAGTTAAAATGTTTGGCGGCGAAACTAGTTAACTCCTTTCAAAGTATATTTGGTTTGAATAATTATTAAGAAAAGGAAAGAAGGGAAAGGATAAACTTGGGATTTTTCTTGCAGGAGATTAGGTAGCAACCTGACACTAATTGGATCTTAATTCCATCATAAAACTGTACAGCTGAACGTGACCTTTCAGTCTTTTTAAAACTGTAGGCTGTATGGCTCAAGGCAAGGAATATAGACGTGATTATAAGTAGGTAGGTGGAATTAAATTTTTCATAAACAAGAATTTTAATTTACATACATATAATCATGTACATATGTATGATTTTAAAAATCCCTGTTATTTATGACCAAAAATAAATCTGTGGTATAAAAAAGTTAAGTGTGTATTCTACTTTATGAAGATTGGTCAAGCAGATAAAGCGTGAAGAAGAAACAAACAATTGCGTAATTAAGTATATTATTAGTGTGAAAAAAATGCAGTAGAGTATGAAAGGAAATTTTCTCAGATCAAAACAATAATTTAATGTTTACTCTCACTGGAAAACCCTACGTAAACCTATTGTTATTTCCTTGATTATTTTCTGATACAGGTATCTATAAACTGATAACTTCAGATGAAGGTATATAAGCAACGAATAATACAGATATGCATATAGTGAAATAATGGGTTGCGCTAGGAATATTTTCGCACTTATAGCTTTGGTAAGTAGTGACCCCTTAAAATTTATATTTCCAATCCAATAAGCATGTTTAATCAATCAAAGCAATCATCTTTTATTTAGAAATCATGATAATGTTTACTAACTGTCACCCGCGACTTTAATAATGGTTACTTATTATGTTATTTCAATATCTAAACAGTTTTGCAATAATATACGAGTGGTATATTACTGCAAAATTTTCATGAATATTCTTTCGGTAGTTTTTGCGTAAAAAATAACAAACATACATCCATTCAAAACATAATATTAGTAGGATGATAAGTATTCCTTTAAATTTAAACTTTTTAGGTAAAGGTTTATAATTACAAAATTTAAAAAATATGTGTAAAATGCTCCTGTATTTAATTTTGTGTACATAAATAAGTAAATAAAACATAAAACTATGATAATCGAAATTTACATTCACCTGCAGAAAACTAGGTTTACCTCATAAGGTTTTGGTTTGTATGAAATTATATTATATTTGGAGTAACTTAATATTTGGAGTAACTTAAACTCGTGTTCATGAAAATTTTTCTAAATTTAAAATATCTCTTAAAACCTACTCTACTTATGAAGGAGTACCTACTTAAATTAATATGTTTAACAAAGCAACCGCTACACGCGCTCCAAGTACATTAAAGCAAATTGCTTTTAAAATTTATTAAACTTTACATTTCATGGAACACTTTGCTACACAATAATTAAGTGTTGTATGTAAGTTGTTGTATGCTTTCAGTTTTAAAAGCAAATTAGGTTCCCAACTTTAGACAGAAAATAATGACAATCTTGAAATTATTGAACAAAAAAGAATTAATAAGTATCGTCTTATGGTAAATTTTTCATATAGAGAAGTTTTGCTTTAATTTCTGAACATAATTATTAAACTTCAAAACATTTACAGTTTCAAGAAAAGAGCGGGGATGCAAAAAGGGGGCTTATTTTTCCTCCGCAATGAGTGATAACCTTTTTACCCTATTATTTTTACGATTATTAATTTAAAAAATAAATATATGTATTGTTACATAAATGTATAGATAAAAAATAATAATATATATTGTTGTTCTTGCCATTATATGTAGGTATATTTTCTTGCCTAAATTCTCGCAACTTACTTCATTTAAAAATACGTTTAGGTAGTAAGTACTTTTTGGTGTTTTAGTCTTCCCTTTTTTCCACAGCTGGTAGTTATAGGCGAGATATGTGGCCAGATAAGCCAAGGCGGGCCTCATCAATCCCAAGGGGGTGCCCACGGACTCCAAGGCAGATCTAGACGTCAAGTCGTTCAAGATGGCGAGGAAAATGTCGAACCTCTGATAGTAGCTGCGTGTGATAACAATACTATTCCTAGTATATCTTGCTACGATTGTACCACCAGATTGATTTGTAAACCTAACAGCATCGTTCTGGTAAAATGTAGGGGAAATGTTAGACCTTACTGCAACAATGGAATTTGCTCATCTGTTCTTACCCCTGAGTGTGAATAATGAGAAGCGAAGTTTGATGGTATTATACAAGAAAACTCGTAATACCTTTGTCATATAAATGTCCAATTACAGATCAAAAGTAAAGTGGAGACAAAACAAAAAGCATACTTAGTTTTTGATAAATAAATTTTGTTAAATATGTCGTTTGTTTTTGTTTAGTTTATGTGTGATAAAAATACCTATATGGTAGGTAAAATATTTTTCAATGATATTTTACCCGCTCTGATATTAAACACAAACTTTGCCCTGCCTGCCTGTCACCTACTCTACAGTTAATACATTTTGGCTTTCTAAATTCACGTAAACCATCAACAGATTGAAATTTAGAAGAGCCTTTGTTCGACACTAATTAAATGTTATTAAATTAGGAAATTTATTGAGAAATCAATTTTGATATGCGCTTCAATAAGCTGAATAGCCGATTATCCCTTTATAATTAGCTGCTCCTAAAAAAATCGGTTTACGCCATAATCAATGATTATTGTTCTGCAAATTTCTGTGCATTTCTCAATCAGGTTATTATATAACTTAATGCTCTTCATGCGCTTATTATTTTAACTTATACCGAGCTTCTGCCTAAGTACAGCCACCAAAACAAACACCAGGGGTATGTTATTACCAAAATATTAAATCGTTTGTCTATAGTCTCTTCGATCTCTAAATTTTTCTGATTCATAACATTTACTGCAGGTAATGCTCGTACATACTGGTACATGGCTCATACATGATAATAACTTTTCTTGATAATTGTTGTCCTTCAAGTTTCCAATGACAGTTTCCCCATTAAGCATATCGCCATTTTAATAGTTGCCACCAGAACAGATTTTCTATTGAAGACAATGATGTCGTGGCTGCTTATACGTTATTCTTAACAAATTATTAGACGGATATTATCCTTATCTCGTATCTACACGCTTTTGTCCCTATTCTCGAGTAATTCGTATATATAATCGGGGAACTCTCATGCTTGGAACATTACCTTTCTGGATTTGAGAGAGTAACTAAGTAATTCCCGCAGACTATCAACATGGTCGGAAACAAGACTCTTATTTACTGCGCCGTTATTTTGGTAAGAATTTTATTTCACAACTTTTAAATATGGGTAAAATGAAATATAAAACACGTAGGTACAGGTACACCCTTACACCACAGGGTGTACTTACAGATGTAACCATGGCTTAAGTATAGTTAAATTTACCTCATTACAATAAAGTAAAACTTCTATGTTTAATAAGAGTATAAATAAACTTGGTATTCTTCTTGTAGGTGATGGGCTATCAACCTGTCACTATTTTACCCTCAATTATTATAAAGCCGTACGGCTTAACGTGGCCTTTCAGTCTTTTCAAGAAATATATGCATTTAAATATATGAAAGACAACAAATTCGTCTCAAGAAACAACGGAACTTTTATTCCACTTCATATGTAATTTATTCCTGCCATACATGTGTATGTATATTAATTTTTTTTTTCGGGAAAGAAAATACAGTATAGTGCTTTGCAAAGTAAAAACCAAATAAATATAAAAAAAAAACATCTTATAATTTTAAGGCCACCATGTACTTGACCTCAGTAGCTGGCGAAGAAACTGCTGGAGAAGAAGTACCACAAGCTCCTTTCCAAGGTGTCATGAATTGTAATTTTACAGAAGAGGTGAGTACTGTCTCATAGCCCATTTCTTTAGTTACTTAAATTAAGGTTCACAATTTTTACAGAAGACCTATATTAAAGATATTTATATTAATTTTACTTTTTTATATCAATTTTAACCTCATGAAGAAAAAGTAAAATCAAATAACAGATGCACGAGTGTAATGAATATTACATTTGCCCATAACCATAGTTTATTATACAATTGTACTTTTTAAGGAGTAATTTCATGATTGTTTACTTTTATTTCAGAACTTAAAAAGAGTTGAAATAAATATCTTTCCAAGACTGAAACATCATAATTTCATCCTGACTCCGGATCATACATTATTCGTAACATTGTCTTTATATCGTGTTCTCCGGAATTTTATTCTCCTGGGATTCCTTGTTCTATAAATTCTAACATTTCTACAAAAACATTACAAAAGTTTTTTTTGTAGCCTTTAAGATTTATTTAATATATATATATTTTATTTAGAGAGACATGGCGTCTTCAATTGAGCATTTAAGGTCAATGTTTTTTACAAACGTTCTTAAAGCAAGTTGCTATTTTAAATCATTAGGAGTCATCGTTACTAGATGTAAAGTTTGGGAGTTAATTATTTGCTTGAAAGGGCTAATCTGCGGAAATATTAAACAGAATACTTAAAATCTTTTACCCTTAAACAGTTAAATCACCTACGGGTAATAGGGTGTCCCATGGACGAAGCCGTGATGGGTTGGTAGTTTCTATATTAACTTGAAATAGTATTTTATTATCAACAATTATGTTTTCTTCGTATTTAAGTTTTATTCTTTATTAATTTTTTTTCCACATAGCCCTACTTATTTATGTTTTATAACGTGTTATTTATATAATTGACTAGCAGCTCGCTCCGGCTTTACATCGATATTTATACATATAAACTCCTGAATCACTGTATCTATTAAAATAACTGTATATAAATCCGTCGTGTAGTTTTAAAAGTTTAAGCATACAGATATAGCGGCAGACGCGAGAAGCGACTTTACTTTATTCTATGTACCCGGTGATAATGTGTTATTTATTATATAATTTCAGGCACTACGGGAGCACTGTCCCGGATATACAGGAACCCACCCGGGCCAAGGCAATAAATGGAGCGTGGGTTTAACTTACAACCATGGACGCTAAATGTCATCTACCCAGGAATGCAAAAATTTTACAGTTCTTAGATCTACTATAGCTAGAACAATTACGTATTTAATTTTTTGTTGTTCATATTTAAATAAAAGGCAATTACATAAAATAAAATATTGAGTTTCCATTCGTAAGGAAGCCTAAATAGAAATAGGAACATTTAAAACACTCTGTATTCCACTCGGTATCGCTACGGGAGAAAAATATTTGTGATAACTAATACAATACAATTTTCCATATACTTAGATAAATTCATGTGACCCGTATAAGTCACGTCGCCCTGGTGCAAAATAGCCGAAATGAAAATTCTTTTCCAGTAAAATTCTGTTTACCATGGAACCTTTGTCAACCGTTTTGCGATATTTCTTTTAGAAAATAATACGGGCGTATAGTTTTCTTGATATACTTAAAATATGGTATCCAATTTTATCAAACATTTTCTACGTAAGTTATAAAAAAGTCAATCTATTTATTTCTAATTCTATAATTACATTTTCACTCAATGAATACGTTGTAGTGCGAGAGCCTAGACGAACAAATTATGGACGCCCTAGGGATTGGTCAGGGATCGTGAGAAATGGGAAAATATAATCTCTGTCTACCCTGGAAAGAGGTGTAGTTTTATGTACTTACTTATGTATGTTTTTACCCATTACAAGAGATTTGGTTATATAATATGGTCACGGTGGTACTCAAACTTGGTACTCTCGCTTAAGAGTCCACCAACTCTCTAGATAAAAACGTGTATGTTACAGAAATACAGAATTGCAAATAGTACAAGATTTGTTAGTTCAACAAACATGCGTTATTGATAAAATATTGCACTATTATTTTCTTAATCTAGGCAATACTTATAACTGATATGCAGGTACATCTTCTATGTATGACTATCATATAAAAGCATTGAACGTTTATCTTTAAATCAAGAAAGTGGTTACAATGAGTTGCTGTAAGATTGCCATAATGCTGGCTGTGGTAAGCGAGTATTTATTAACAAACAATAGTTCAACATATTTTATATTTACTTTTGACATGTGATAACTTTTTCTACTATTTGTTTGTAATGTTGACTAGCTTTTTTAAAATCCCACTACAATCTTGCCTCGATCAAATCAAAAATCAAACCTTTTTTATGATAAAAACCGTTCTTAATAGTTAAACTACATATTTAAGATATTTAGTAGACTATGTTAACTTTACTATAAAGCATGAAACTCCGAAAGAAATTATTACATTATCTCTATTCTGCCTGTTTAAAAACATAAAATATTTCTTAAAGTATTTTTCAAATTATTAATCGAGAAATTTAAATTATTATCCCAAATTCGAAATTGCTGTTCTATATAAAATACACCTACTTTACATAATTAATTCGACTGTATAATTAGATTTGTAACAGATGTACTCTAACCCCTCCAAGATGGAATACGGAGTCTCAGAGCATGTCTTGAATAAGAAATAAGGAGAAAAGGATAGCTCCGGACCGTTTATTTTTACATTTTACGAGAAAAATACCACACATTATAATTTGATAAATGTGTAGGCTCACCCAATGTTTAATATATCTATAATACTTTATTTAATAAAATCCAATAAAACTTTATTTAATAAGCATAGTAAGTAATATAAAAATAACTTCTTTCTCTTCATTCTGGCTTTAGTGCCAGATGCATCCTCACCATTCTAAAGAGTAGCCTGGGGTAAGCCTTGGGCCATGGATCCTGGATTGGGTGCGTCAGGTTTTTACACGAAGCGTCTCCCGTCTGACCTCCGCAACCTTTGCAAGGGAACCTAACCCGGCTCGATCATGGTAACACATCCAGTTGCATGAATATGCAGGTTTCCTCAGGATGTTTTCCCTCACCGTAAGAGCATCGGTTACTATTCAAACTAATGTACAAAATTTTCTGAAATAGTCTTTGATAAGTAAATGGCCAAGGTAGGATTCAAACCTGCGCCTTTCTGCGCATCACGCTCATATAAATATAAGTGACTAATAATAATGAAATGCGAAAATATTGTAAAGCCTGAACAAAGGTGAAAATCACTCTGTGTTGCAAGCGAGACAACAACTATAAATAACTAGATCTAAGTACATTCCCGTAAAAAGTGTCCGAAACAAACAAATATGTCCGTACGTTCAAAAACGGATCTTATATAATAAAAATAAAGCACACATTCCTCAAATACATAATTTTTCTCGTTCACAATGAGCATTTTTGATATTTGAGAATTGTGTGCTTTAATTTTTGAATGGTTTATATCTGTAAAATTACGTTCACGTTCGCATTAGTGCATCTAGAAATAGTTAATCGTAGGAAACTAGCTGAAGTTAAATTCTCATGTACGATTCCATTATTTTAGACGCAACCAACATGTTTCGCATTTATGTTGTGGTTTTCATTATATACTACGCACTTGTCGTTCCCGAATGGCGGATTAAACGGCGATATTCCAGAAATAGAAGGGAATATCGGTTATTTCAGCTGGTATTATCTGCAGCTGGCTAGGATTATTCTACCTGATTTGCCTAATATAATTCTAGGCATTACGTATCTATCCTGTTAAATAATCATTGTTAAATAAATGCAGGTTCCTTATGTAATAAGAGTACCTACCTTTTAGGCATCCATAGACAACAGGTATTAAAAAAATTCCAGCTCTTGGTAGCCTCTTAGAAATATCTGGTATAAATGAAATTGAGTTTAAATACTTTTGGGGAAAGCAATACATAATAAACGTTGGCAATGTTTTTTTAAATTATTTTTCTTAACATTGTTGAACCTATTGCGTGATACATATAACAACACCTATAGATGTAATATACTTATATCTTACAAATGTTATATAGGTACTTACTTCAGACCATCTTCAGAATATGACACAAGAAAGTCGTGATTTCCTCTTCTATGTAACTATTCTTATCTGTTTATTATGTCGATTCAAAATAGTCTTTTGTCTTTGATAAGTATATAATATTAGCTGACATATCCTGCTCAGTAGTCCATTTTGATAGTTACTAGAAATACCAGTAAAGTTTCATAATGGTTTTCATCAGAGCTGTTTTGTACTGCGCCGTTGTTATGGTAAATTGTTATTATTTGTACTTGAAATTATAAATATGTATTGATATTATCAATTATGTTGATGAAATAAATATAATATCTGCCTTACGTAGTACAGTTATTTATTCAATTCAATCAGTCTTTCATTTGGTACGACCACAAAAATCGTAATAGTCCACAATTTCCCATATTGGCAACTTATAGATAGAGTGCACCATACACAATGTAAATGTAAAAGAGGAATTCCCATAATGCTTTAAAACAACATTAGAGACTTTATTGTTTTTATTAATAAAATGAAGTTTTTTTTTATTATATATACGTTAATCATGGGCACAGTTTATATATATAGCCTGCTAATAAATTGTACTAATATATTGAAGTCTATCCGATATAATAGTGATGACCTTTACCTGTAATCTACTTTTTCAGGCCACTTTATATTTGACATCGGCCTCTGCAGATGAGAACCCTCGCGAAAGTCGAGGGTTCTTCAGTCTGTTTCCTTCGATAGTCGCGTGCAACTTCACTGAACAGGTTTGTTATATTTTTCCTTAAGTTTCCTAAAAACTTATTTGCTCTTTAGTAATGAAATCGACTTCATTATTCCACGCAAAAATATATCCACATTATATTTTTACTTTCTTTTCTATAAAACAATTCGTTCTTTAAATCCTCGTGGCGTTAGTCCTGGTTGCGTCCTCACCTCTAGCATCTATGACCATGATTCTGGATTGGGTAAGTTAGGTTATAACATAAAGTGATTCTCGAATGACCATCGCAACACTTAATTTTTGGATATCATTCAAATCACCATGTTTTGCACACTGTAAAAGCAAGCAAGCAGTACGGTTAAAAGAGTAGAAATGTAACTTATGAACGACTCAGAAAAAAGACTCATTGGCACATGGCCATAATTCAAACAGTATGATGCACATTGAAACTGTGCATCATACTTTTTGAGTCGGAACCTTAACCTTTTAAACTACTAGCATTTTCTATAAGTTAGTTGTTTAACTTTAAAAATCTTTACTAAGTACTTGATTAACTTTTGACTAAGACTCTTCAAAGTTAGTAAGTATATAACTATTCAAAGAGAATGTTTGCTTGGCCGCAGAATTTGTTGAGAGGATGTTTATACGAGTAGTCGTCTGTTTTAAACCAAGAGGGCGGCCCACCTTTTTTTTGCGAAGTTAAAAATAAAAAGTTGAATCATTTTATTCGTACATTCAAAATGACGTCTCACCAAAACACTAGCTAATTATAAAAACTTGATACAAATATGTCACCTGTATCCCATATGGGGAAGCAGAGCCAAAAGTCTTAACAAAACTCGGAGGCCGCCTTCTACTGCACGGCTAATTAATGAAATAGATTATAGTTATAGTGATAGGTTGCTAGCATGTCGCCTTAAATAAGGAAGAAGATTTTTTCATAGTTGGCTTTTGTTATCTTGATTTTACCATACATTTCTTTAAATTGTCTTCTATCCATTCACAGAGTGGCAGCACTTGTCTCAGCTGCAACCAATCCCTCTACTGCTTCCAGAACAACGTCTGCCTCCTTTGGAACTGCGGCGGTCTTCTTCCCAACTGTCATGAGGGTCACTGTTCCACCATCAGACCAGACAATTGCACCAGTTCGTAACAACGCAATAATATGATCTCTACATTTTCCAACACTTAAACGGATGCAAAGAATTTTACGTTCCAATTTTAAATTCTTGAAATGAATTATTTAGTTATTTTTTCGGCTGGATATAAAAATAAGTGATATTGGAGTTAATTTTCGAATAAATTTGAATATGAATGAAAAACAACAATTTGTATTTTTTTTAACCTACTTGAATTGTAGTAATGTTTGAAAAAAACCTTTTTCTGCGTTAGGTTTTCGGTAAAAACACTTTGTTGTGACACTGTAACAGAACATAAAATAAACCAGCTTAGAACATGGCATATTCAGCTTGAATATGCACATAAGTATTCCTCTGATTTACCTCATTCATAAACATTATGGCCGCAATTAAATCCAATGCATTAAAACCGGAACAATATTTTTTGCGTGATACAAACGTACAAACAGAAATTCTAAAAATCGCATTGTCATGTAACTTTTGCGTTGCATTATACTATTTATAAATAATTTGTAATAAAAATACCTCATTTTTGGCCAATATCTTCCAACAACGATCGGTCAGTTTTTTATTTACTGTTTTATTACATGAGTAAACGAATATGTATGGATTTCTGTTTTTGTGTTACCCACGAGTTATGAACCAATTTTTATAAAATTTTACACAAAGACAGACCGGAATACCAGACCTTCAGAAGTAAGAAATAAGAAAAAAAAACTATAATTTACTGAAAATTCTCATTAGATTTTTATAAGAAGGTAATACCTATAGTAAGAACGTATAGAGACGAAATTATATTTATGTAGAGTGAAACCCCGGGAAAAAGGTTAGCTCGAAATATGTATATAAGTACATTTATCATAATTTTCTCGGCTATTTTCCCCTGAACCACGATTTAGAAGTCCAAAAATAAGGCATTTGAAGGCAACATGATGCACACAATCCTCTTGGCGCCAGTCACAGTTGCGTCTTCACCTCTCTAGGGAAGGAGCTTGAGGCGCCTATGACTATGATCTCAGAATAGGGGTGAGTCAAGTTTTTACTTCTCTCGTCTTCTCACCTTCTCCTTGTCTTGCGTTTTGACTAAGACTTTTCAAAGTTGGTAAGTAACTATTCAAAAAGAATGTTTGCTTGGCCGCAAAAGGGAGTCAGAGAAACCTAACCCATATTAGATCTAGGGCATTAAAAAATGATCTAAATGCACAGTCTTAGAATATTTTCAAAATAATGTAAATAAGAAAATGAGAGCATCGACTATCAATATAACTAATGTTATAAAGATTAGTTACTAAGGTGAGGTCTTTTGGTTAATGGCAAGATTTGAACCTGTACTGTATCTTTGAAACGTATTTTTAAGTTAACCGCTCGATCACCGAGCCTCATAATAATATCTGTACATGTTTACTGAGAAGGTAATATTGAAATGCTATTTTCTATAAAGAACAAGTATCGTGTATACGGGAAGTGTACGTAGGTATTGTTCTGCAACTATTCTCAAACATCAAATAACATCATACATCATCAGGGCTGTGAGTTGTGAGCAAAGCTTTTACTTGATTGTTCAAAAGAAAATAAATATATTCACAGATTAATTAATGTTGATTCATAACTACACTTCAAATATTTAAAAATAATCAATTTTGTTGGTCTTTTGAATACAAAAAGTAAACAATTTCAAGAACCCAAACAAGAAAATACATAATATGACCAACCCTGATATCGGACATTGTCATTATCATAATACTATTATGATAAATAGTATAAATGTGGCGATCAGGGCTGGAACATTATAGTTTGATCGATATCAGCAGAAGAAGCTAGTGAAAAAGCAGATCTTTAAATAATCCATAAAAATGGCTGACATCAGAGCTCTGATCTTCTGCTGTATTGCATTGGTAAGAATAACCTTTATCCAACTAAAATATTTTCTATCCACCCGAAACATATCAAGCTTCCGCGTAGGCATTTAGACCAAAAAAATGCCTAAAAAACCCTACTTACTAAACTACATCAACTTTCAGTTTTTCACTTACTACAGATTCAGTTATATACAAAAGAAGATCCTTGTAGTTGTTGCATTTGAACCTAGTTTGATACCTGCGTGCCAATGAACCAATCATTTGATTTTTTTTCAGACCTCAATCAACCTATCATCCAGTTCTGAAATTCCAAAACTCGATTCTGATCTCGAAATAGCCCAACTCAACATGTCCCGGTTCGGTTTCCCACAATTTCCTGGATTTGGGTCCGGTTTTCCCAGTTTAGCTTCATTCTTTGGAGGGGGTAGAAAACGGAGAGATGCGGGCTTTCAAATTCCTAATCTCAACATGTCAGGAGTAAATTTCCCCAAATTTCCTCAACCACCTGGCTTCGATTCGATGCCCAGCCTTACTTCATTTTTCGAAGGTGACCGATGGCGACGAGACACTGAAGCGGAACCAACAAATAATGATGGAGAGCATCAAGACAGGTTCTTTAGCCACTTTTCTTCCATAACCAGTTGCAATACCACAACACAGGTAAACTGTTATTGGTTTTTTTATACTCATTTATCGGATCATATGTAATATTTTTTCGCTGTTTTTATTTTTAAGTAATGATGATAAAAAAATAAACTTAATTTTATCTTCCTTATTTTATCAGGGTGGCCGTTCATGCCTGAACTGTCGCCAAGCGCTTAACTGCTTGTCTAACAACTTTGGATTACTGACTACATGCCGTGGCCTCTTCCAGTACTGCGATCAGGGTAGATGTGTCTTCAATCGGCCTTCCAACTGCACTGGATAAATATCCAAAAAATGATTTACAAGTAGATGGAAATATTTGTTTATGTAGTATATTTCAAATTAACAATTCAAGTTGAGTGTTAGTTTAGATTAAACTTAAGTAGGATTACATTCCAATTTTTAATAAATTATATTATTTCGTGAAGATCTGCAGTCTTTTTATATTTTATCTTCATAATTATTTTTGAAAACTTATATATGAACATATTGACCTTTTATAAGAAGTAAAAGCAATAAGTAACTTGTCTTTGACCGTCAACGAACCCGTAGTTTTGTAGCTGTTTTAGGGAATAGGTTAGTTAATCGAAAATGCGAGCAAGATTAATTTTAATTTAAGAGTGAATATTAATTTAAACAATAAACCCATTCCATAAAATAATAAGTCAATGTGCATTAATACGTCACATACTGTGGAATTTATAAATTACATATATACATACATATGATCACGTCTATAACCCTTGCGGGGTAGACAGAGCCAACAGTCTTGAAAAGACTGAATGGCCACGTTCAGCTATTTGGCTTAATGATAGAATTGAGATCTAAATAGTGACAGGTTGCTAGCCCATCGCCTAAAAAAAGAATTTTTAAGCCTATCCCTATAGTCGCCTTTTACGACATCCATGGGAAAGAGATGAAGTGGTCCTATTCTTTTTTGTATTGGTGCCGGGAACCACACGGCACAAAATAATAAGTCAATGTGCATTAATACGTCACATACTGTGGAATTCATAAATTAACGAATTACTTTTGACCATTGAAATATTTACTCCATTTATAACATAGTGTGGGCAGGGCACCCCTAGAACCTTCTTATTTAGCACAATTGCAGAATGCAATAGATGTTCTCATTAGCATACTTGTATTATTAATATCAGTATATAAACTGTTGACAGCAATTCAGTATTAGCATAACAATTTTCTCAAACAGATCATTCAAAATGGCTTGCATAAGAGCGGTGATATTCAGCTGCTTAGCACTGGTAAGTGACCATATTTTCATTATTGAGACCACAATTATTTTATTACATGCGCAGGTTCCTGACTAGAAACCTGCGAATGTAATAAAATAATTAAAAAAAAAACCAAAATCTAGGTAAATTAGACTTAATTTACCTAGATTTTGGGGGTTTATTTTTTTCATTAAATAAAGTATCGTAGAGCTTGTATACCGAAACACAAGTCTTGAATTTACTCTGAAGCGAGTTTAATCTGTGTAATTTATCCCGTTTATATTTATAACTCTTGTCCTAATAATGATGATTTAATTTAAATACTATCCATTCCTGTGTATGTATGAAGCCAGATTAAGAGACAAGACAAATAAATACTGTACCTTAGCAGTTAGATAAATGTTTAATACTTTTACTAGGTAGTACTTGTCTCTGCGTATAATTCCCCTGTTGCTATTTGTCTTTAGTTTTATTACCAGTGTTTACGATCTATGAGGTGGATAACAGCTTAACGACAGCAAGGCTATAAAAACGAGTTTAACAGTACTCAAAAACTTTTCTATAAAACTTTTTATGAAGCATTTGATAAATTACATTTGCAGATTAAATATTAATCCACCTACACCTGAAGCTGAATATCTCTCATCCACATTTCCTATCTATACCATAGCCATGGTAGGATTTGAATCTTTGCTTAATTAAACCAAAATAATCCATCCTCCTATTAACCTGGCCGGGGACCGAACCCGCCGATCGCCATCATCCATTATAAACTTGTCATTGACATATTTCATTGTTGTTTCTTTTGTTTTGTTTCAGACAACTTTAAGCCAAGCATTAGGCACGGATGATTTTCCAAAGTTTAACATTTCGGAACTGGAACTGCCTGAAATGCCAAAATCGGGATTCCCATCAAATCCAATGAGTATGTTCATGTACTCCCTAGATGGATTAGATCGATCTAAACGACAATCCGGATCAGGAACTGACGAAGAAGAAACCCAAGGCGAAAGTCCTACTTTAGCTAACTGCAACACAACGCAGGTAGGTAAACGAACAAGAATAGAATAGATTTTTTTTCAAAATTGGATACCAGGTATCACTTATTGACATCGCATCACTTAAATGTAATTATAACTACTACCGCTTCCAAAGCGCATGTGTAGCAAGTTAAATGTAATAAAAGGTGATGCTCACTGCTTGACTAACTGACTGATTGACAGACATATAAAGGAACAGCCCATTCCGCAGCAAAAAAAATTCGAGGCGTATATGTTGAAGTATGTCCCTTATGTAGTGAGTTCCATTCAGTAGATAAATATTACACACACAAACATTCGCATTTATAATATAAGTGTGTTGGCTAAAAAAGCAGCTATTTATTAAATTCTGCCTTTTATCTTTAATACTCAAATATTCACTTAAAAACTTAATAAAACTCAACTTTATATTTTCAGATTACTTCAATTTGTTTAAACTGTAAACAAGTTCTCATTTGTACGAAAAACTTTGGCTTTATAAAAAAGTGCGTTGGTAGCCACCAATTCTGTAACGGAGGGTCATGCTCAAGTCAACAGCCCATCGATTGTACCTATAATTAGTAAGATTCATAACTATAATTCTGAACCAAAACACACGACAATATATTATTGTGTAAATTTCGTGATTATCTAGTCAAATATTGATCGTAGTCATCGATCTAAACTGTTAACTCATAAAAGTATGTATATCTTTTAAGATTGATGAGATGATATTAGTAATAAAACATGTGAGATTGGACCAAAACCTTTTATTTACAACCAACACCACATTAAGTTTACACATAGTAGGTACCTGTATAATAGATAGAGATAAGAACTACAGTATAATATTTAAAAATATTATTATCAGGCGCCATGGTCGCAAAAGTTTTTATTGTCCTCTTCATTAAAAGACACTACATTTTGAAAATATAAAATAGGTAGAATAAGAGTAAATTATCAAATTGATCCATCAGTTTTAAAGCTTAGAGTATATTTTTCAAATCTAAAATATTTAAAATTATTTGTCGAACACAGCTAATTCTAGTCAAATAAGAGACTTAAAGATATGTTTTTCAACGATTTTAAAATAAATTTGCCTAATTTATCACATCACATCTTTCATAGCCTTATCTGGAAGCCTGATGATTAACCAGCACTTAAGTTTTTCAAACCATCAATTCAACCATGAAAACAAATTTAAAAATGTAAGTTGATTGAATATAATGAGAGCTTAATAATTCGAATATTTAACTACTTATTTATATCCTCTACTAAAAGAGTTGATCTGAATGACCTATGTATTTGCGATTGACATCTTAATAAATGTATCTACAATTAATTTCTTAGACGATATCTGTCATGAGCTGGCCAAGTCGTTTACAAAATTGGGATCCCTTATATCCTAGAATTTTCTAATTTTATTTTTAATAGTCATCATAATATTAATGATTTTGAAATCACAACATATAACATCAATTGTAGAATTATTATCATTTAAGATATGATTATTGTCTACTTTAATTTCAGTATTCATATCCCCCATTACTTAAAAATATTCAAGAAAAATAAAGAATAGGTACATCAAGCTTTTCATTATTATGTAAAATCTTTCAACGTATTTTAAATCTCATTGGAAAATCCCGCAAAAATAACGATAATTCATCCTTCGGTACATTTACTTTATCACTTCACAGTTCATTTCACATTACTGTGTAACCTGGCTTCACCCAGGGGGCACCGGCACAGCTACTGATTCTTACGTCGACTCGGAAGGCTGCTGTTGCGGTAGGTCTTCCTGAGAAGAATATTGTCGACAGCCGGTAATAGAAGATACCTCTTCCCTGACGTGTGATACGGAACTTTCAAAGACCTAAAGTGGTAAAATTTGGGAACTTCTTTATTGGATTGCCAGCTGTTCTTAGTTAGAGCGTCGATGAAATTTGGTCGCGGGTAAGGTGCTGGGGGCAATGGGGGAGAGGATACGGTGGGGAGATCATTATTTAGTGGTCTGTGGAGGAGCCTTCCTGTCGGGTGCGAGTAAGAAGATACTGCCGACGACGATACGTCGGCGTCGTCTGGATCGACGTCAATTTCGGCACCAGGGATATATTTCCTGAGGACAATTCAAAAAACAATATTTTTATTATGTCTGGCATGGAATGGAATATTTCACTAACATTTTTCACCCTGAATTATTTTCAGTGGAATTAAAAAAATAAACAAATATAATATTTTACACACATACTTATATGTCTTAGTCTTTTTGTCTTAAAGACTTAAATTTAAATGTCTGACATACAAGTTTCGCACGGTATATATGTATATATTAAACTATAGATATACCGATAATTTTACAAGTAGGTAATATTATAATCGCGTCACATTTAATTACACCGTTTTACTCGAAGAAGAGTTGCTGAGCATACTTCATAAAGTAGTTTAAGCAATCATAATGGCGTAATATCAATACAAAAATATAATTAATAAGTTTCAAAGACAAAGAGCCGTGTTATCAGCGAAGCGGAACGGGAAAGGTCTTTCCGCCTTTTCCAGCCTAGCTCGCTGCGGGGACTATAACAAACAATATTACGTAGAACAACACATCCGGGAAGTTGGTGCGGGACTTGCTCGTGTACGCCTACGACTAATTTCTGTTTCAATCGGCATGTACTTCATCATCGAAATTAGATAGGTATATTAATACTTTGACGGTAAAATCGTACGAAAAGCTGAGTGAAATAAAAAAAAAAGAAAATATTTTTCTTACCTAATTCCGAAATTCTCGTCAGAGGAATGCTTCCTGAAAAACAAAACTTATATTATACATTGACTTGTATATTATTTCAAATTAGGAATTTGTTTACAGTAAATGAAAAGGTCTTAGAGGTCACCTCATTAATAATTTCATATTGATGTGTTTCCATATCCGATAAAAAAAAAAGTGTGAACAAAGTAAATAATTTGCTCCTCAATAACTTCGTAGGCATTTTGATTAGTACCTAAGACATTCTTATCTCAATTTCACACTCTGTGTTAGATACGACATGCTTTGTACATTTTTTTAACATCGTTCTACCAAAACTAGGTGTTGCACGTTGCATCTACACATCTACCAAAAACCGTGACATAGGTATGCTTACATAAATCTATAAGTGTAAATAGTCATATGCGGTTATCTTTAATAATTTCTATATGGTGCGTATACAAGTACATTTACAGTATTCAAAGCGCCCTAAATTAATCCCTCTATGAATGCACATATCACTCGATGTACGAGTTCATAATCCGTAATCCCCAATCTAATCCTAAACTGAAACATTTACCTACTCTAACATCCATCCATAACATTTATCAGTGATGCACTAAACATGTATCATGCCGCTATGGGTTTCCGTTAAAAACTAGGCGTTTTCCTAATCAAAAACACTAAAGCACATATTTCTTAATCTACACACACTAACACATGGATGCTAAAATATTACAAGACCTGTACAATTCTTGGCTGGGCAATAGCAATCTGGCTCTTCCAGATCTGCTATAACGACCTCCCGAAAACCTAAAGGACGGAAGCAAACCTAACCGAGCCAATGAACCGATATGACGCTTTTCAAAATTTTCACGTACATCGTTATCTTCATCTGTAACAGGTGTAATAAATTTCAATAAAGTTCAAGAGATTTTATTTAAAACCATCATAAGATCAAACTACTCACCGACAGAACGCTTATCATCATCATTTGTATTCTCAGTATTTTCTGGAACATTAATATCATTGTGATCCAAAACATCAGGCAAAGATAATATGTATCGTTTGTTTCTCACACTTCCCTCACTGGGTTCTATAAATACAGATCTGTAAAGGCCATGAACTGGCATTCCAATAATTCCTCTTTTGAAGTTTAAATTATTTTCCATATCAGCTGCACTGGGTTCAAGTTGCAAGGCCCAAGCAGGATCACTTTTCTTAAAAACTTGTGACAAAGGTGGCATCATATCAGGATTAATAGACTGTTGGAAGTCGTACATTTCATTAAAGTCGAATGGCCCATCTATTTCTGATAGAGGGGGAATGGGGTTTTGATAAAATGGGAAATAATATTCGTCACCACCAATCTCATCTTTCTTGTGAATCATTCCATTACGAGCCAACGAAGCTAGATTGCGCTTGTCATTTGGTTGATTGTACTGTCCTCTGCCCGCGCGATATCCATCCCTGGCTAAAGCTTGAATATTCCTCTTCATTGCGGCATAACTTCTAAGACGTGCAATGGAAGCTACATTCCTTTTTTCGTGAGATTCGTCATCGTCTTGTTCTTGTTTATCAGTTTCGTCGTACGGCGATCGGAACGTAGGCAATTGGCCATTTTTCGCAAGAGTCGAGATGCTCCTTTTATAACCAGGCATGGAATGCTTGAGATACCCATCTCGAGCTAAAGCTGCTATATTCCTTCTAGGAAACGTTGGCCATTGATTCAAATCACTTGGCATACCCATCACCTTAATAGAAATAAAACGTATTAAAAGATGACGAACACTAAGGAATTCCTACCTAAATACAAAATAAAGATAAGTAATAATACTTACTTGTCCAAAATAGCTGGAAAACGTGACTGCCAGAGCCCCAAGCAATAAAAAGTAACCATGGTGCCGGCCAATATTTAATCTGCTGTTGTTTCTCATCTAAAAGTAAATAATTTAGCGTCACACATTTCTCTTTTGAATATACATATATAGATAATACCTTTATGTTATAGATATCTATACACGATTCATGAACTATGAATACGCGCGTCTTACAAACATTAATTTTTGCCGTCTATCCCGTTCTCATAGGAATTACCAAACTTTAATTGTACCAATTTTTATGAAAATCAATTCAGTAGTACAACTGTGGAGAGGTAACAAACTTTATTCCGCATTTATATACCTATTAGTCGTGATAAGAATTGTATATAAACGATAAATTACACAGAATGAGCTAGCCCAAAAGTAATGAACTTGCCTTTTTCTGGTTATCATTAAAATGAATTGATTTAATTAATTAACGAAGTTGGAATTTAATAAACATTTTCCACATACGATATACATCGATTTTATACCACAAGAGTAAAGGAATCATTTAAATTATTAACTTAAGGTAAATCCAAAAAGTTAATTTAGACTCATAGAAATCGGGAAAATATATTCCGAACTTTAGACTGTTATGGAAACCTCGCTATAATTGGCTGTCTGGAGTTTGGACTACGGGATAATAGCATTGTTAAGCTCGAATATCCATTGACACATCCAATAATAGTGTGTCACAGAAACGGATATAAGGCTGGCATATTCAATTACCCACGGAAATATGGAAGGGCTTAGTGGCTTCCAGCAACCTAATCGATGTTTACTTTTCAATATGGATAAGACTAAGTAAGCTTGAGACTTGTGGGGACACTGACTCAACGATACAATGTCTTATAATATACATCCAAGAGCCAGACCAATCAGAAAATGTGTATTTTTCTTCAGGGCTTGGTCGGAACTCGAACCAGAAACCTTGTGTATCAAAGACAAGCCCACTACCGCTACGCCACAGATAAAAGCTATCATTAAAAATAGCGGCTACGGCGTAGCAAATGCTACGGCCTAAGTTATAAGGACAAGACTCTAAAGTGCACTAAAATGTATTTTTTTTAATTTAGGTTCTTTTAAAATTAATTCATTGTTTCGAAGCATCATTTTATTGTGATACTACAATAAGCTTTATTTTTAATATAAATAAATATTTGTTAATATAAAAAATATAAAAAAATAGAGTAACTTAGCTCCACCCAAAACCTCGCGTCGCAGAATATAATTACATTATATTCTGTGTCGCGAGACTAATGCAAGAACAAGTTCGAAGATGTTCCCGCGACACAATCTGAAGGCTTACAAAGGAAATGAGAGTGTAAACAACCAAAAGCCTGAGTGACACCGCAGGAAACGACGCTGGAGTCGCTCGCTTCTTTGTTCACTCCAGTTGATATGATAAATTCACTTTTCATATAATTTTCACACGGTACCTACTGTTACTTTGTTTTTCAAAGTAACAAAAGGGTTTTTATTAAAAACGCTTTATTTCAAGTAATTTCCTATAGTGTAAAAGAGTTAGTGTTGTAAATATGTTTTCCAGATTGCGTTCAACTTACGTTCGGCATTGCAATATACATAGCAGGAACAGTAATATAATAAAGAACATTATTTTCAATATTATTTTTGATGCGCATGGTTTTCCAAATAATTGGCTCGACATAAACTAGTTCTAGCTCCCCTCGTTCCAGCCACGGAACCGTGTAAATAAAAATTTAATACTAGTGCGGTATTTTTTTAAAGTTTTAATTTATTAAATGATGACATATTTAGTTTATTTTTTTACGTTACGTCATAAAAAGCAGGTCGAAAAAATTAGGGGCTTTTTGAAATAATTAGACGATAAAGGTCCAGTGTAGGGCGGGTCGGGAGTCTCGGGAGTAAAATAAATGGAAGACGAATTCCACATATAGAAAACGATATTTCGATACATTTGATCAGGTGGAGTGTTCACTAAATTGTGCTATGAAATTATCTGTCTATGTATTAGTAATTTCCTGTCTCAAGCCCTTCTTTTTATGTAGTTTTTGGAATAAATTGTTACAATATTTTTGGATGAAATAAAACGGATGAAATATTTTTGTCTTATAAAAGCACTTTCATCTCATCAGCTGTTTTCAGTGCTACCTTCTAATTATTATTTAATTCTTGAATAAATTACTATTATAAAATTACAGTCAAAGTTTAAGTTCAATAATAATTAATCAAAATGTGTGTGTGTCTTCACTGTGAAAATATTTTAATCAATTTAAGTGCAGCATGATGTTGGCAAGTTGTTTCTTTTAATATTGAAGAAAACATTTACTTATTTATATTATTATAATAAATAGAGTACCTGTGCCGTATGTCACATGAACAGCAATTCAGCTTTATAAAACAACTACTTACTTTGAAGGCCCAGCACCGCGCACTCAGAAAGTTAACTAAGTTTCCAACTTTAGAAGACTCTTCGGTTTGAAGAGTAGGCTCCAACTTGGTGAGAATGAAACTTTGCCGGCTACCTCCTGCTTTTTATACTGCCGTGATATAAGCACGCATGCGCAGGACGCTAAGGGAGGAGCTTACCATTACCTATGCACTTTAATTGACCTGTAGACCATATGAGAATTATTTTTCAGGGTCAACAATAAAAATTCTTGAATAAACCAATTTAACTTTCCATCAAATCTCAATATGAAATAAATTATTGGTACTCGTACATGCAAAAGTAAGGATTTTTAACTTATCACGTAAAACAAATATTTTTGAAGCAATCATTAGAATAACAGATTGGCAATAAATACATAGGTACCTATGCAAGTGAATCAGCAGAGAAACGCTAGTAATTATATAAAACAAAAGTAAATTTATTTATTCCCTCTTCACGCTTTAGGTAAACGTGTACTACTGAGTTAGCAGAATCTTCTTGAATATTTTCTTACTTACCTATACATATTTTGGAAAACGTGCTCGGAAAAAGTACGATTCCAATCATAATTACCTACCTCAAATAACTAGATACTTAGCAAGCGACGTTACTGTAGTGAACATACATTCATAATGATAGAATAAACAGTAACAGCCGTTATTACACTTTCCTTTTACAAAATATGTTTATACAACTATTGTGTAAGATACATAATTATGTGCATATTTGATTTAATTATTAAGATTTGTGATGACCTCAGCTGTATTTGTATTGGAAATTCAAATGATACCTTTTCCCCACGGTCGAGAAGGGTTAAAGGGCAACGAGACATTTGGGGACATCGCATTCGCATACTGATTGGAAGCCCAGGGACGCTCGGGTTTCTGTCGCCCCTTGATTTACACGAGCTTCTTGAATTTCAACCGACGATAATTCTTCGAAACTACTACTTAAATCGTTTGCTTACAACACTATGCAGGTTTGGTAGCAAAGAAGAAATAAAGTGTATGCTAGTTGCTCCATCAAGAGAATATGTACTTACATTTGATATTCTATTCTTATAGCCGATGTGCTAGCAAACTATCACTTTCTCTGTATCTGATCACAGAATTTCATTTTCATCGGGTTTTGTTAATGGCGGCTCTGACTACCCCGTTACTACCCCTCAATATAAAACAAGAAAAACGAGCATACGAATACCTACATATGTCTAATTACACACGCACAGACCAAATCGCTAGGTCCAGAGTTTACAAATTAGCGTAGATAATGTGGTTCAAGAAATTTTATAAAAATAAACAAAATCAAATATTAAATAATTTATTGGTAAATAGATCCTATATCTTATTCCCTGTAGGCACTGTTTGAGTCGCATTCAGCAATTCCTCTTCATGCTTGATCTTGCACTTTGTGGTAGGGATATCTGAGCAGATCCCGTTGTTGCAGTAGGGTCGACGACCGTAGCACAGAGCAAGGAGGCCCACGTTGCCGAGCATGCAGTGCATGGCTTCCCCGCAAGAATAGCATGTATAGCCTCTCTGGAATTATAATAGAAAAATAGATAATCAAATATTTGAAAAGAATAAGTGTTATGGATTAAACCCATATTTCATAATAGCACAGAAACATCGTGGACATATTCCTCGTGTTATAAGTAGATACGTCTTTAAGGGTAGGCAGTCAACAGCCTTCAAAAGACTTGAAAAACGTTCAGCTGGATGGCTCAATGATTAAATTAAAAACCAGATAGTGACTTGTCAATGGTGATAGATTATGTCGCGTAAGCCCTTGATTGACTTGCACAATTAACAGGAGAATGCAATACAAGAAGCAGCCGACATACAATTAATACCGAAGTATTATTATCCTGGCATGGCAAATCTCGTGCTGGCAGAAATGAGTGTTACCTATTTACCTCAAACATGGAATCGCAAGAAGTTGGGATCCAATAAACTACTCTGGATTCCGGATCGGACGGTTTGCCAGCGTCATTGGGTTCAGACGACGCGACTTCAAAACGTGAGGGCACCTTCCGTTCATAATCCTCTGTGGCTAGTGTTGCAGTTAAACCCTGGAAAAACATAAAAAATGTAAAACAAATAATAAACTAAGGTGAAAAACGCATTTTTCAAATTATTCAAAAAAAAAGAAACGCGAACTAAGTAAGGTAGGTAGTTATTAAATCAAAAGATTGCCAGTTAATATTCAACAACAAAGAAAATTTGAAACATTTAACAACAGCAATGGCTACAAAAAAAATTTAAAATTAAAGTACATCTATTTATTAATTTAATACAAATTTGAATATGTACTTACCAAAACTATGAGGAAAGTATACATTGTGTAATACATTTTGAAGTCTTCCAACAAGTGCATTGCGTGTGATTGAATCGCGTTTGTATTGTATCCGTTTATATAGGACGGAAAATATGCAAAATTATTTATGCACGGTCGTTTGGGACTTTCTATGCCGTGACATTAGTTTTCGGTTAATTTCCTTAAAACCTTCACAAAACTGAAATATCTCCAGCACACCAGGCCCCTATTGAAGATGGTCCCCGCACAGTTCTAAAGCCCAATAGACCGATGGTGTTACTCATTATTAGATCTAGTGATGTCTGCTCTGCTGATTGACCATTGTCGTGATAATCACCACCACCGATCAGACAGACCACTTGTGGAGGCGTATTCGCGATTGTGGACAAGGCAAAAGGCTTTGTCAAGAGAGCTCAATTTTGCCCTTTTTCTCTCTCTCACTCAGTTTTACCAAAAATTTAGAAAAAGAGTTACCATCTGTACCACATTACAAACCGAAGTTAAATAAATGCAGTAATGACAAAAATTCTACTCCATTTTTTAGACCTAAAGATTAAGAAGCTCAAGACTTGTGTTATGGGCTACAAACCTAACCAAACGATGCTATTATTTATGTTTTATAATAAAAAATACTTATGTAGATAAACTATAAACATCTAAAACCCAAGATTATTTCCGTCATCACATGACCAGGGATTGAAACCGGGGTGTGTTTAGAGGAAAGAAAAACCACTGCGCCAAACAGTTATTATAAAAAGCAATAATTTTTCAAGTTATATCAAAGTCAGAGTCAGCAGTTCATCGTAATATTGACACAAAACTATTATTAACGGATATTTGCTCAATGGAAAAACAAGCGATAAAACCACTCTGCATGAAATTTTATGCGCAACTAATAATACGAACGTAATATACTTGTAGTTGACGTCTTGTAACTAACAATTTTAATAATAAATGTGTCATTATCCTTTAACAGTCGATACTAGGTGTATATTTAGCCACTTACCATTAGGTAAGATGAAAGACAAATGCCTAATCCAATATATAAAAAAAAATATCTATATTTATATCCTTTTAACATTTCCTGAAAACATGTCAAATAAAATGCATAATTTATCTTTAATAATTTAAATCTACGATCGACTTGAATAAGATCTAACTTACAATAAAAAAGATGGAAATAAAACCCATGTTAAAATATAAGAAACAGTATATTAAAAAGAATATCATTTGTATCTATAGGACGGATTTCATTGATTTCAAAAGATCTACTTAATTATAAAAAAATGGTTCACAATTGTTACAGTAAGAAAAGTACAAAATTATTCTTATTGCTATATATATACATTTTCGTCCCGCATGTCAATTCTGCTATTTTATTTTAATCCGAAACGGATCTGAAACGCATTGATTACAACTTATGGTATTCTACTAACAATTTGTCATAACGAAGCCGTAACGCATTGGTTACGAAAACCGAAACGGTTTGGTTGTCGTATTCTGCTAAAGGACACGTAACCTTCCGTTTGCCGTTCGGCTATTATTTCGTATTCTGATAAGTTTTTGACAGTTGGTCCGGCCGAAACGCAACGGTTCTGCATTGGTTGAATTGTCCAAAGTTACAGTTTTGCATCGGCAGCAAATAACCAACCGCTTCCGTTTCATTTGCGTTTCAGCTATCAGCGTAAAGTTACTGGAATACCGTTTGACAATATAAACGCAACTGTAACCAAGCTGAAACGCATCCGAACTGTTTCGGTTAACAAATAGCAGAATTGGCCTGCAGCACGTCACATGTACCAGTGACAGAACATCGCATTGTTGTTTTAAAAGCGTTTGTCCGGCAAATTCACAAATTAAAATCAAGCTATACCTTAAGCCTTAATTATAAAAAATCCATTTCATATTTTTTTAAATTTCTTAATGTCAAGAAGAAAGTTTACATTAAAACATTCATATTTACCGCATTGTGAAACGTTAGAGCATCGTATTTTTCACAAACTGGTTTCAAACTGCATAGACCTTAAACTACTAAGTCTACTTTCCACCCGATTTAAATCTTCAATCCTTTCCAACGTAGTCACACTGGACGGCTGTGAAACACTTGAAGAATTTGTACTTCCACTATTATTAAAAGGCTCTTCCACTACACTGGCATTCACTGGAATATTCCAGATTCTTTTGGAAATTGTATTTTGATTGTTTATGCTCAATGTGAGAACATTCTTTGCAAGCTGCTTTTCCATATTGCGTGTCAAGTTGGGGTTAGTTGGAGATATCATATGCGATAGATTGTCGATTTCGTTGAGAACATCTGAAACGGAGAGTATTGTGTTTGATTAACAAAATTTTCAATGTTAATTAAGAAAAGATCTTACTCTTACTATTGGAATCTAAATTCCATCACAAAGCCATACAACTAAATGTGGACCTTCAATCTTTGCGATACTGTTAGCTCTTTCTACCTCCTAAGGGATAAAGGCATGATGAATTTATGTATCTTACAAGGACTTTAAATGGAATTTAATAACTTAAAATTTAAGATGCTATTTTTTCAAAACGGTAATTATAAATTTATAATTTCACTTTGTGTATTGACTGACAACTTTGAAATCAATAATGAAGATCATCATTGTTACTGTTATATATTGTTCCTGCTGTTCAAAATAAAGGTGATTTCTTACCTGTAATTTGTAAACTCATTGTCTCATCCATAATGCTTTCTTTCTCTTTATTTATTGTTTTTTCGTTAAATTCCTTTTCAGTCACTTTGGAGTACGGCAGTTTGCTACTCAGCACTGCTCTTCGTAAAGACGACCGAGTTTTCGTCGGTGAATACTTATACAAAATAGATGTTTCGCAAAACCGAATCACATTTGTACTGACATAAGGTTTATTCTCATTCGGATGGTTATCGTACGCTTCTACTAATTCATCTAATTTCACAGAGAAACTCAATTCCTCGCATTTTTTTACTTTCAAATGCTTCGTCAACTTCAATAGTGGGATTTTGTTTGTTGATGACCTTACATTGGAGGTTCTAGCGAAAATACTCCTTGATGCGTCATTTACAGGCTTTCTTGGAGTATTTACGTACGTGTTTGGGTTTATAACGTGGACTGTACGAGTAACGTTGTTCACTATCGGCTCGTTTTCGCAAAGTTCAAATAAATGGTCTTCGTTCTCTTTCGGATGGAGTAGTTCATTGATTCTGGTTACAAGGGTGTATAGAAGTTTCAATCGTTTGAGTAATTTGTCAATTGAAGCGTTATTATTCTTTACTGGCTTGACTTGGTAAATGTAGTCTTCTCCATTGGCAAGCAGGTTGCTGACGATTTTACATTCGTGTTGAACTGAAAATTGAAATTAGGTGTTAATAATTTCACTATATTCAGGATATACTAGACTTTAGCCAAGATTTCATTACCAAAGGTATAGTATAAAATAGAAGTAGTCCATAAAAAAATTGATGGATTGTTATCAGTAGTGGAACAAACAAAAAGAAAGAGAAAAACGATGTATGCACTGAGGACACAAAAGCGACGATAAAGTTTTCTCACCTTTGTTCAAATCAGCCAACAGAGGCAACAACACGTCTTGTTGAATCAAAGCATCAGGTTCGCAGTTGTTGTAGACAGCGAAGAAGTCGTGAACTGTGCAGCCTATGTTTATAACTGTGCATACATTATTGTTTACATAAGATTTATCTTTGAGGAGCTCAAGGAGTATTGGGTGCATCATTGTCTTTGCTTTCTGAAAGAATAAGTACTTCTTAAAAATCAGTATTCAATATATGACATAAGTAAATTTAACAAGTTGATTTGTTATAGATTTCTGTGAAGCATTTAAGTAATATTTATTTTTTTATGTAGGTAAAGTCTTGGTAGTTATTTTTTCTGCGAATTTTGTCAGAAAAAGAGTGTGCTTGTTCTATTTTGTGGAAACATTTCTTATCCAAATGTTCACCATTCACGTCTACACCCCTTATCTTACCCCTTATTAAGGGGGTATGCTTCACATTTGAAGGCATGATCGGCAGTTTTGGAGTATCGGGTGTCACCTTGAATACTTACCCCTTACTCTGTTTAGCAAAGTAAGGCGGTTCACTGCTCACACTGTTCGGCCAACATTCAGCTGGATAATTTGGTGATGGAAGCGAGCTTCCATCGTAATATAATTTAAAACAAACAGCACCAAAATTTAAAAGTAAAAATACCTCAGCAAAGGCAGCAGGGTCCACAATTAAAAACACATTATTTTTAATCTCTTGTACTTCCTGATTCCAGATATTCATCAACAAGGTTGCATGGTGGCTGTTTGGAGACATCATGACTGCAGGAACCAAATGTGGGTCTAAAGCCTCCAAACTGGAGAGTCCACTACGCAAGGATAATATTCCTGTAATATTTGAAAAGAAAAATAAAATAAGTATGCATTGTGTTTCACATGTTTTTTTAAGTATTTTTTGTCCCTATTTTACTCTAAATGAAATTACAATAATGTATTGACTAAAAATGCAACTCAGTTATACCTGTAAAAATTGTGTAGATTTTTATAATGACCGCCTACTTGTCACGCACCCATAGATTTTTGATGCAATTATAAAATGCTTTTATCTGTTAGTCGCCTTCTAGGATATTCATTAAAAAAACGAAGTTATGTACTCACTAATAAAATAAGATAGTTCTAATTAAGTATGCCTAATGTAACACTATTTCCCTTTATAGGTTTCTTTATAGTAGTCACTAACTATATTTCACTAAAATTAAAAACAAAATTAACATACTACTTTGATCTGAAGAACACGAAACAGCGAATGATCCAATTTGAAGCAGCCTTTCATTGTACATATCAAACTCCGTGAGAACTGGACATTCTTCCATTTCAACAACACATTTTGAACATTTTTCTTTTCCTTCAAAATGCTCTTTCAGGACTTCCACAGGTGATTTACTACAACTAAAACAGTGCACTAACAACGCCAGTAAAGCTGTGTTTGTGTTTGTCTCAAGTACATAAAGGACATCTTTTAAAACGTCAATCAATATGTTCACATTTGAAGGCATGATTGGCAGTTTTAGAGTATCGGGTGTCACCTTGAATACTGAATTTGTATTTTCCGAAATCAGCTCACTTATCAAAGCCTTGGTTTCCCGGAGTACCTGCAATTAAGAAAAAATCAAATACATCAATATACACAATATTTTTTTAAATTGATTATTTTCTCTTCAAAAAGTTTCTGTTAATACTTGCCTCAGGCTGCTATTTCATAGGAATCATACCAAGGAAAATTATTGCTCTAACAGTTTCAATTCACCTGTGTCGATATTCATGAAAGTCCAGTAGTTTCAAGATTCTTTATAATGTATTAAATGATGTTAAACAAAATCAAATTGTATGTTTTTAAATGTTTAGCAACATCATACTTACAACTTGGCATCTTGCTTTAATAACATGCTGGTCACAAGGTAGACAATATCTACAAAGTGTCATAGCTGACACTAGCAGCTCATCAACACATGTATGAAGTTCTGTCACACATTCAATCATCTGAAAACAGAGAACATATTTAACTTTAACTTGTTTTAATCTTCTTTTAGGAGATGAGCTAGCAATGTGGCTTTATTTTCATCTCAATTCCATAATTGTGGCCTTTCAGTATTTTCAGAAATTGTTTACTCTGTCTACCACTGAAAGGTATAAAGAAGAGATTAATATACATTACACAAACTTACCTTGTATTTTAAAGAATTAATTTCTCTATTACACTAAAATAATAGCTTAGTAAAGAATAATAAAATTAAAACGAAAATTAGTATATATGGAGCTGCAATTTGACAAATAACAACCAGTAGAATAAGTGCAGTGCAAGAAAGTTGGTGCACACATATAAACACATCTTTATCATTTACACTAACTAACTGAGTTATATTGTAATAGTGAAAGTTGGTGCCACTCAACTAAATTCCCTAATATTTGTTGAACCTTCAATAATATATTGCCAATAAGTATAGTTTCTAGTGTTACCACTAGGAATGCTCAAGATTGTTCACAGATGACAACAAAATAAAAAGAAATGTTTTCATTATTATGGGATATTTCACAATAAAAGTTTTATATCTATTTAGTATTGTAATACATATTAAGATCCATTTTCGCAAAAATAGATGAATTTGTTTAAGACACTTTTAGCAGGATCATGAGTCTAAAGATAGTATGTTCAACATACTTTCTAGCCCACAACCAAAAGATTGAAACTCACTTCATCTTTCCACTGTTGATAAAATTGGACATTATCTTTATAATCTGTCCTGTAAATGCCTTGAGACAACTTTGCAAGAACCTCAAAAGTATTGTCTATCCAATTCACAAAGTACATTGGAGTTGTAAATATAGATTCCTCTGCATTATTTGACCTCAGACTTTCACTAGTAGCCTGAGTCAGGTGGCTATCAATTGTCAGTAGCCTGTTGATGCACCATGCCATCCTTTCAAGTGCAAACTGCCGACTCTCCTGGAAAATTAAATTGGTAGCAATTAATACCAAGATAGTAGCGTCTTCCCCATAAATGCGAAAGTTAGTAAGGTGTATGTTTATTATTTAATTCACACAAAAACTACTGAAGGAATTTTCATGGAACTTTGCAGTGATATAGTTTAAACATTGCAATAAAATAATAAGTTAAAATTTAAAGAGATTCAAGGCAGATAAGTATGTACGGTAGTTATTTACACTTTTATTAATAATGTTAATAAAGTTGTATTTTGCTTACCTGAAGAAGAACACAATCATCATTTTCTATTTTAAAAATATCAACTAAATTTAATATAATCTTTTTTATTTGATTGCAACACAAATAATATACATCCCGTATTTTTCTTTTCTCTTCATTATCGCAATCTTCGTTAATATATTTCAGTTTGCTACGAATTTTAGTAGACAATGGGTAGATTTCGGATAATAATAATTTCTGTAACAAAATGATGAAATTCGCAATGTAGACCCAATGTAATACTCAATAATGTAGTCGAATTTTAGTAATAGTAAGCTATGAAACAACCATTGATGTGAAACGAAGTGAACTTAACATTCAATTTACTTACAATTATAAACTGTAAAGCCACCCGAGGTTCATCTGGAACTTGAGATATTGTCAAAGAAAACTTGCTGGTCATTTTTAATTATACATCAATGTACTTTTTTACCTTTAAGAGTTTCTCATTTCAAAGGTTTCTAAAATAAAAATGTAAAAAAGTCAACAAAAATTGTTTTGTTTCGTATCTTCCTTCAAACAAAATCAAAATTGTTTTCCGTTGCTTATTTTCCCGATAAGACAACAACGAACGAAACAGGAATAGGGATGATGATCAAGGATCGATTAAACAAGAATAAATTTTCAAGCCCAAACGATCAAATTTTTAAGTAGATATCCAGTGCTAAATCGATCCAAGAAATTGATGTTTCACCCTTAAAAATCATCATTTTAATTCGATTTTTACATACCAACATAACATATAATGACTTTTATATCTCTTGCGGGATAGACAGAGCCAACAGTCTTCAAAAGACTGAAGGCCACGTTTAGCTTTTTGGCTTATTGATACAATTGAAATTCAAATAGGTTGCTAGCCCATCGCCTTAAAGAAGAATCCCAAGTATATTAGCCTATCCCTTAGTCACCTTTTACGACATCCATGGGAAGGAGATAGAGTTGTCCTATTCTTTTTTTTATTGGTGCCGGGAACCACCGATTTTCTTTTTTGGAAAAAAAATCATAAAGTGATTTACAGTTAGTTACATGTATTTGTAATATTACGGTGTAGTCGATAATAGGGTTAAATTACTAAATACATGAATAAATCCATTGATTTGAAAATCGTTCTTTTTCGGAAAGAATCGTCATTACTAAACAAGAGCCAATGTCAATGTAAAAAAGCTTTTCCTATATTCTGTCTAATTAAGATTTTTTAATTCACCATTTGCCTGTTCTCACCTCAACCCTGTTCTATATACTCTACTCCGTGTACTTTGTTGTCCACCTGAGGGGTAAGTGCGAGTTTACTCGATCAAACGCGTCGAGTAAGTCACAAATTTGTATGGTATTGCATCAATGCCATCGCGTTACCACTAGGTGGGACTGATCAAGTCACATACAAATTCGCGTTTACATGCTCGACGCGTTTGATCGTGTAAAGTTCGCACTAATCCCTCTGTCCTTATATTGACCATGTACATATATTTTACTAATATAATCATATGTACCTAACTAAGTCATAATCAGAGATCGGAATAAGTAGATTGATTTTATGTACGGTACTTGCATCATGAATAACCATGGAAAGCATAACATGGCTAAGCCTCTTTTCCGGGATTCCATTTCAGTGCTTACGGGATTGAATTAAATATTATAAATTTATGGATTTTCAAAATGAAATGATGAAATTTTAAAAATTCTTTCACTGTCCGCCGCGTCCGCGTGTAACATAGGACTACAATTTACGTGAACGAAGCCGGGGGAAAACAGCTACCACTAATATATACTTCATCCCACTTGTAAAAAATCTTAATAATTTACAAATCCCGCAATCCCGGAGGCATGTCCATATTAATATATACGTTTCAGTTCATTGACCCCAATTCAGTCTACCTATTTCGATCTCTGGTCATAATGTTGTCTTGTTTAAGGTTACACACACAGATATTTCTTTAAAATATCAAAGAGTTCGTCACACGGATTTACGATTCCATCGCTAGTCAATTTCAATCGTCTATTGGTTGGCAAAATCAAATAAAAATAAATATGATTGGATAATTTTTTAATGAAGGCATTAGTTGTGCGTGTAGCCGTGATGCGTAGTTTTAGTCTTTACTTTTTTTCAGGTTGTACGATTTAATTCTAAAAATTTCTATTAATTTTCCTTGTTGTGTTGTTGCAAATAAAAGTTTGAATTTGAAAAAAATATTTTTTTATAAGTAAGTTATAAATGCTCTATGGTTTCTGGCACTTTAGAATAGGACCATCTTTTCTCAACTCATGGATTTCGTAAAAGGCAACTAAGAATAGACACACACTCATCTAGAGCAAGATTCTATGCTGGTCTGGTAGCGGAGGAAAACATAGTGTGTGCCAGCTACTTGTTTTCCTATGAAAATTGTAAAAGTCAATCAAAGCAAAGGCATAAAACTTGGGATTCTTCTTTTAGGCTATGACTTATTAACCTGTCTATTTGAATCTAAATTCCGTCACTAAGCCATAAAGCAAAACGGGGCCTTTCAGTCTTTTATAGAGTGTGGGCTCTATCTACTTCTGAGGTCTACCCCGTAAAGGATACAGACACAATTGTATAGGTAGGTATGTATTATCTCTTGTTTTATATGCCCAGGTATATAAATCTTGAAAATGTTATATTTATTATTAACATTACATTAAAAGTTGTCTTTTATTAATTTCAAGTGGCGGTTATATAAAAAACATCATCATCATCTCAAAAACTATAACTAGATTCCCTTTTTGGCTCCAATTTTTTTAAATGTGATTGTTATTTTGTGATCTATACATTCATTTTGTAACATGCATAAGGAGAGTTATGAATGTGGATGAAGCGAAGGAAGTATGCAGAAATCGTGGCAAGTGGAAAGTATAGTCTCTGCCTACCCCTCCGGGAAATGGCGTGATTTTATGTTAGTATGTTATAATAGTTATATTTTTTACCATTTAGGAGTCCCATAGACAAATAGACTAGTATCGATATCGACATATCAATGAAAGCGATAAAACAACATTGGTTCTTACGACTACACAAATCTTTAATTTATGGAAGTGGAAGCTTTTGCCTCACGCTCTCCCTATACTTTAGTAAGATTTCTTTGCTCGTTGCTCTCAAAAAAGAAATTACACTTATTCTACTGTCTGTCAGTGTCAAATGTCTCCAAAACGCCATTTCATTCTTGGGAAGCGTTTGCTTTTAATTGCATTGCAAATCATTGCAATATAATCCAATTGGCATCGGCAATTAATTTCGTTCTTATTCTGATTGTCTGAGAAATATTCCGATTAAGTAGAATAAAGAAAGTAAATAAAAATGAGCGAGTTAGTTTGGGGTATTAAAAATGGTGACATCGATCAAGTAAAAGACATAATTGAAAATAAGGTAAAAATTGTACTTTCCGTTTCAGTAATATTCTCATGACAATAATTGTTTTGTGTAGCGGTTGTAAGAACTATGTTATTACATTAAAAATAATTGTGTGGTCAAGAGAAAGCTGCTTATACCTTCTTGAAATAAAATTAAGCAGTCTCATTAACTTTCCATAACGAAAATTCATCGCATAATTTTATTTAAGTACTGTGCAAAGTGACATTTTCAGCTTATTTTTAACTATGTAATCTCTGTCTATGTCTCTGGGACATAAGCGTTATTTTATGTGTTTATAAATTCAAAGATAAAACAAATTATATTGTCATGTTTTTGCAGAAAATCGACGTGAACGCTTTGATAGATGGAAGAGTTCCTCTTCATTATGCAGCTGACTATGGTCAAACAGCTGTGCTGAATTATTTACTTGACAAAGGAGCAGATCCAAATGTAAATATCTTGATTGAGGTCCTCTTTTGTTGTGGTTACCACCAGGAATCTTTGCTGTTGTTTTAAACCATTCATTGTTTATGTTATTTTATTATTGTTATTACTGATAGTTCATAAACCTTAGCTACCTTTTACTTGTTTTTAGTAATTTTAACTTAAAAGATCAATTTTCTTATTTAGTTTAGTTTGATTTTTAAGACGTGGTTAAAACTTAATCGTTTTTTATTGTAAGTTAAGTATGTAAGTAAGTTCTGTAAGTTAAGTGATGTCAAATTAAATTAAAAATGCATACCAAGCAATAAACATTGTTAAATTCTAGCCAATCTGAAGGTCAGGGATTTTACGAGTACAATAATCACCTGAAGATATGAAAAGATGAAAGTGTATGGCAAAAGAAAATGATTGAACACAGTCTACATTTTCTCTTCATATAGATTTATATGACAAAAATACCTACCTTTAAATGTTTACCTTTCAGATGATAGACAAGCATGGAATTTCTGTAATTCTGGCAGCTATATGGGAAGGACATACTGACTGTGTTAAAACTTTACTGAATAATGTAAGTATATTGATTTGCTTTTGTTAGTGCATACATATTCTTTAACATAAGAAATATGTAGTCAATTTGAATTTTTCATTAGAACTAACCTTTCAATATTTACTCTTATCTTCACTACATGGGGCTCAGTTTCACATGCCTTTTTTTTGCATTTTCATCATGAACCAACTGATATGCATAAATAGATGTGTCATCCTAGATGTGTTTCAATGGGACAATTGTAAAAAAAAAGGATATATGACTGGCCCAATTTGACATAACATTTACTACATACTACATTGTTTTTATTTTTCAGGGAGCTTCTAAAAATGGAAAAACCCCAGATGGTACTCCGTACATAGAAGCTGCAGAGAAAGATGAAATCAAAAAACTGCTTACATAGAAATGCTTCACTGAAAAAATTAAATATGCTCACTATACAATATAAAGCTATAACAAAATAACATAATGTAAAATGTTTTACATGCATTTATTTCAAAGTTAATGAATTATTTTTATACGCTCTGCATATGAAATATAGTACTCATATGATTTTTGATTGTGCGTCCATCTAGTATTAGTTTATGTAACCAAAGGCCTAAATCAATTCCGGGAAATCTTGCACCAGATCTTAGTTTAGAAACCATAAAATCAATTACTTGCTGGGGTGAGATTTCCGAGGGGCCTTATATTCTAAATTTAAGCTAATAAAATATTTAATATTAAGAAATTATTCCAAGAGGACAAGTAAGATGTAATTTTTATTACTAAAATAAGAAAACATGGTACTCCAAATTGGTTTATTTCTTTTTTCCAACATACAAAACTTTATATAACAAAAACATAATAACAAAAGCTGCAACACACAATTTTTCAAAATTATATGTAACATATTTTTCTCAACAAAAGAAGCTCATCTACAACAATAACACTTAACAGTAGCTATGTAAAGTATAAAAAGTTAGCTACAAACAATTTCTTTACAGTTTCTCCCTATGATCTTAAAGCAAAATTACAATGATATATAAGCAGTAAATTTCAGACTTAGATTTGACTTACTAATAAGACAACCAGAAATTTAAATAACAGAATTCTGTGTGATTGTATGAATTGGGAAATAAATAAATGTTGGTATCTCAATGTATAGTAAAACTACATATAGTTATTATTCTGCTTGGTATATCTAGCCATAATCAGAAGTTACTTATACACAAGCATCAATCCCAATGATCACCAAATCAACAAATTGGAAGCATATTGGAAAGATACATACAATCACATCTTTATCCCTTATGGGTAGACATACCCTTCACTCACCAAAAGGCCTTATGTATGAAAAGATTCAATAAAAATTTAAAATAATTACTCCACACAAAAAGTATTCAATACACCTATAACAAAAAATTACTATAACTCCCCAGCACCAGTAGCATACTTTTTGTATTTATTCTTTGGTGGTGGGCAATAACATGCATTCTTCTGAGCATCCAAGTAAGACTTGCAGCCAAGTGTGAGTGTACCAGTGAAGAGAAGCTTAGCTGCTGCTTTACAACCTGAAATCAATGTTTGAATTCTTTTATATCTAGCATTTAACCTTAGCAATGTAAGTTTATGTTTGACTGAGTCTTGAACTACATTCATTACAAATGTGGTAAAATCTCTAGAAGTTAATCCATAAAAATAAAACATACAAGACTTACATAATATTAGCATTGATTATATGTATATTCTGGTATAACCAAAGTTTTGTTTGGTTCACAGGATGTGTTACCAATATTAACAACAATTTTGACAGTAGACTGATGTTCATAAACACAATATGACTTACCCTTAGATAATGTTTCACCGGCAACATTAACGGATTTATAAGTATCACAGTAATTATAAAGACATCTTTTAAAATCTAAATCACAAGCTTCTTTCCCACTGTTGCAAGTATCATAACATATATCATGTGTGTTGCAACACTTAGTCATCAGATCAAGTGGCAGATATTCTGGTGATATGTTTAATCCCAATGAGCCACATCCATCAGATTTTGGTACATGATTTTTATTTCGAGTGGGTTTTACACCTGAAAAAAGGGTAGTAAACTTAATGATCTATAAATTATAAGTACTGTTAGTCAAGTAACTAAAAATATAATAAACATAATACCATCAGGACAGGAATAAATACATTCTTCTTCAACTGCTGCATCAAATACTTCATGCAGAGACTTGAACTTTTCAGCCACTTTGATTACATTCCCAAGCATATCTCCAAATACAGATTCGGCTGATAGAACGGCATCTTTTAAATTTTTTAACATATTTGAGCCTACGCCAGTATAAGCGTAGGCTACAAATGTTAAAACATAAATAAAGATCTTCCTGTACGGTATCTCCATTATTTCACACTTTTATCTTTAATGAATAAAATGCAGAACATATTATCTACTCCTAGAATTATTTAGAAAATACAACCAATATTATGTAGACACGTAACTTTCATTTCACATTTCATAATTTTAGCTTTAGCTGCACTTCAGCATTTTACTGTCGGAAAATCCAAATCTTTCAAAGTCAAATTCATTCATTTCATTTTTCTTTTCATTATTTTTATTTACCCATACTGATAGATGACAGAAAAGACTGACATATCAATATTTAACCGAATTACCGTTTTGGCATTATGGCTGGAGTCGATTCACCCTCTTCGAATTAACTCATGAATAGTTTAATAGTCTATGAAGTTTATGCTGGCAACATCGGTGAGAATATCCGGTAGCCATATTGTTTTAAAAAGTCATCCTTTTCCGTTTTGTTGTCGTGAAAATGACGGGCTTTAGCAACAAGGTGAGAAGAAAAATTGTTAAATTCGCTTTACCGCTGTGAATGTAGTGAAATATGATTAGTAAAGTCCTATGTCAATCCGTTACCAAAATAGTTTTTATCGAAATAGTGCTAATAAATTGGTAACATGCAATCTTATCCACGTGCTTGTGTTACATATTTTAAGGAGTTCCACTTCTTGTCTTTCTCAAAAACGCGTGACGACACGGATCTCATCCCGTAATAATAGTGTAATATCATAGTAACTTTCAGCAATGAAATAAGTAAATAATGAGTTTTGAGGTTATGCGGTATGGACGTCAGCGCTGAAGTCAAGTAAGCTAACATATCTTGAAAATGTGTTTCAGGCCATAGTTATCGATGGTCGTGGGCACCTTCTGGGTCGCCTGGCCGCAGTCATCGCTAAAGTCCTGTTAGAAGGAAACAAAGTTGTTGTTGTGCGATGTGAACAACTGAATATCTCTGGCAACTTCTTCAGGTAAATTCGCTAGTTATTCAGTAAATTCAAGGTATTAATAGGTATATTACGTTATAACTTTCAGTATTTATATTAGTTATAAATTTTTGTGACATATCTAGGTACCCTGTTTTTATGTTTAACTTTGTGTCAAGTGTCAATGCTACCTGGTTGTGATTTTTTATTAGTATAAATTCATTTTAAATGTGTATTAGCGATGACCACATTTATATTAAAATGATGTTTACATTTTGGGTAATTTGCGACTGAATGTCAAAACACATGTTGCCAATCATATGTCTGATTTTATCACATTAATATGAAAGTTCTTTGACTCACTTAAGCATATTATATAAATTGTGTTGTGATTTCAGAAACAAACTGAAGTTTATGTCATTCCTGCGTAAGAGGTGCAATGTGAACCCTGCCCGTGGACCATTCCACTTCAGAGCCCCCTCCAAGATCCTCTGGAAGACAGTTAGAGGTTATTATAAATCTTCTTTAATTCCAAAATAAGTTTTCTGCCACAACAATTAATTGAATGTAAAATTGTTGATGAATGAAGCATATTATATCATATGTATTCAAACATTTATATGTTATGTGGGAGATTATGGTCTGCAATTATCAAAATAAGTTTTGTTGTATGTCAATAGTCACCAACTTTGTGACATGTTCAATGTTTCTCATATCACTTAAATGCTCAGATGTGCCCACAAAAAAATTACATCATACATTCTCATATCCCCATATAATTTTGATGTGCTAAACTAAATAAATCTCCCAATGCCTGGATGAGAGCTTAACAAGAAACTTACCTATTATGTTCAGATAGTAATTGTGATAGTGACCAAAGGTTTCTGTTACATTGTTTATTTTGATGGCTTCTATGGCACAGCGGTAGTACGCTTGTCTGTGACACCGGAGGTCCCGGGATTGAATCCTGGTCATGGCATGATGGGAAAAGAACTTTCTCTGATTGGTCTGGGTGTTTACCTGTATAAGTATTTATTATAAAATATAGTATTGTTGAGTTAGAATCTTGTAACACAAGTCTTGAAATTACTTCGAGGCTAACTCAAACAGTGACTGTATATATTTATTTATTTATTACAATAATTGCTGCTTTAGTTGTGCGAGAGAATCCAACAGACATTCATACATATCCTTGATGATTATTCACATACATATACCTACATTATTTGATGTGTCAATGATAAAACAACATTATGAAGCTATAAAACACCTTACAATTTGTCAATTATAAAATCATGATTTATTACAATTTTGCTATCATTCCAGGCATGATCCCACACAAGACTGAGCGTGGAAAGGATGCGCTCAGAAGGCTACGCGCATACGATGGTTGTCCTCCGCCATATGACAACCGACGCAGAGTGGTTGTGCCGGCCGCTCTTAGGGTATTCTGCTTGAAACCTGGCCGTAAGGTATGCATCTTTTTTTAAAATCTGATTCATGTTTCAGTTTCACAACTTCCTCTTTTATATTTCCCTTTAGCCATGGGAAATTCGGGATTAAAACTACCCATGTTCTGAATTTCATCAAAATCAGTCTATTTGTATATTTTGTGTTGAACACTAACAAATATACCTACATACATTTTCACACTTTGTGATTATAATATTAGAAGGATAGGATAAAAAGCTTCTGCTTAATTAGGTAATTAATTTTAATTTAATCAGTGATGTTATGGTATTTGGGTAATTTGCGTCTGAAAATAGATGTTGCAACTGTTTTTATATCTGAGATTTCCTACCATAAATGAACTATATGAATTTATAAGGAAGATTTTAAACGAATCCATATATTTCAGTACTGTCATGTGGGCCGTCTGTCCCATGAGGTCGGCTGGAAGTACCGTGACGTGGTCCGCAAGTTGGAGGACAAGAGGAAGTTCAAGGCAGTCCACAAAGTTGCATACGAGAGGAAACTCAAGGTTTGTGTTTTATAAACTGTTCTGACCAATAACAACTGTCAGGTGTAAAACAAGATATGTAAGAAGAAAAGTGACGATTTAATATAAATGCTCTCAGTTCTAGTCTGGCTGCAGAAATAGTCTGCAGCCAGACTAGAACTGAGAGCCAGCCGTAGAGTAGCCAGGGATCCTGTAACTACTACTACTTAGTGGAACCTTATGCCCTAGGCATAAAGTGGATATATAAAGGTCCTATGAAATACCTGGTCAACTGTTTTAGTGATCCATCCATTGTATCATGTCAGCTTTAGTCCACAAGGTACCAATGTGTTGCGTTGAAGCAGTTGAGTTATTCTTTTGTATTTCCAACAACACAATAACACACAAATCTCTACTAGACTGACTGAACTGTAGAAAGAACTTAATTTGTTTGTGTTTAGTTTACAAATTCAGTCAAGTGCTGTTTTATTTTGCTTATTATGATGATCAATTTTCTTACCTACATTATTTGATGTTTCATGAAAATAATACATGACTGATCCCTAACGTGAAATACAAATCCCCCTACATGGTTTAATTTTTACTAATGAGATTTTTTTTTTTCAGAAAATCACCAAGGATGCCGGCGAAAAGGTTGCAAAGGCGACAGCGCCCTTCTCTGCTGTCATCAAATCCTATGGATACAACTAAGACTAAGAATATTTTACAAAAATAAACCTTTGGTTGCCCAAACTGTGATTTTATTACAATATCCTGTCCCTTTTGGTTGAAATTTAAACCAAGGCCAATGTCTGTATAGCTCTAGAATTAAAATAATATTACTATGCCTCTCTCGGAATTCGATTTAATCTTGACGTGATGAATGGGAGTATGTGTAGATGCTTCCAAACCTGAGACAAAATGAATCTTCAAACAATAAATGAACGAGTATGTAATAATCGCGTAATAAATCCCATTTATCTCGTGCCGTTAAAACTCATCGAATCATAGGTCGAATTGTGATATTCATTCTTTTTTGATGTCTGTTGAAAATCATAATAATATATTATATCTGTTAAATAAAGTTTGTATTATGGAGAACTGCCGTTTAGGGTTCTAAATACTCAGGTTTCGGTTTTTGATGTTTCAATACATGCCAACTATTTAGTCCAACATACAATATGTTTGAAGAATACATAAAGATATGTTATCACGTTAATACCCCTTGCGGGGAAGACGAGAGCCAACAGTCTTATAACGACTGAATTGAGATTCAAAAAGTGACAGGCTGCTAGCCCATCGCCAGCAAAAAAAAAAGTCCCAAGTTTATTCGCTTTTCCTTTAATCGCCTTTTTATGACATTTACGGGAAAGTGGTCCTATTCGTCCTATAGTGCCGGAAACCACACACAGTGCCTTGCGGTTCTCTCACGTATACTTATTTCTTTTGATTTGACACATTTTACATAATATGTGTATCTATATAAAGGTTAAGCTGCCTGGCTGGGTTTATGCTGTATGAAGTAATTTTTATTAAAAATGTAAGTCAAAAGCCAAAAATAGATTCCTTATACATTGACGTCATAGGAGTTCAATTTATGGGGGGCCCATTTGCAGCTCCAGCGGGTCTGATCAGATAAATCTTTTTACGCGCTGGGGACAAATCTGCCGGCGCAGCTGTGGCCGGCGATAACGAACGAATTATAGCAGGACTCAAAACTTCTTGATACTATAGTCAGGAAAATTAAAATCCACAATGATTATGAAGTTAGAATTATGTAAGTTGGCTCTGTCAACCCCGCAAGGGATATATACCTGATTATATGTATGTATGTATGTAAGTTCGATTTTGTTGCATTATTTTTTTTAAGTTCTTATACTTGCAAAAATATTGTAACATAATCGAACTTACATAATTCTAACTTCTAAACTTTACTTAAATAATTTAATGAAGTCTAATCAGCTACCTACTAAAAGAAAAAAAAACATTAACTCACTTTATTTTGTTACCTACCTAATAAGATGAATTTAACTCCCATAAAATTATTACAGAGAAGTTGATGATTGTACCTGGTAACACTCACAAAGGTTACCAGGCCACCAGCATTATCTTCTCTTGTGACACATATCTTGAGTCCTCATTGCCTGTATGTGTCCTCCCTGGTGAGGAGCTCTGATTCTGCTTTTGACTTAAATCCAGGATTGGTCAAATAAGCGATAAGCGACCCCCTGTCTTACCTCCGTAACACTGTTAACAGGGAAACCTAATAAAGCTTGGTAATTATCTAAATAACACTACTCAAGTATTAAGATTGATCAGTCGGTGTTCAAAAATACTGTAGCGTGGCCCAGCGTAGGTTGTTTCAAATTGAATGCGTTCTAGCGCATAATAAACGTTCAATGAAAGTAGCCGTCGAACCAGTATAAAACGATGTGTCTGCCAACTAGCTCATCATTCCAGAAGCATCCTTCTCAGGTCCACATCTATCTCTGAAATCGCGAAGAGGATACTCATAATAAGGCCATACAGTTACTATGTATAAGTGGAGTTTACTGCTACTTGCGTCTGCCGCAGTGTTTCAGCCTATTGCGTCCTTCACCGAGCACAAGCTCGTCGATGGAAGGCAACAGTGTTGTGATCACCAGCCGCAATTACTGCACCGAGACACAAGGCTCTCCGTGTATGGAGCCATTGACAAAGTATCCCAAGAAGACCGTTTGAACAACAGGTATGCGGTGCCGGCAACAAGCTATGAAGTAAGGAGCGCTGAATCTAAAGTGTCACGTGTGACAGAAAGTCCAGGTTCCAGATTAGTCACCAGCCGAACTGGTAGAATATCCCAATTCTCCCGTCAAGCTGCTGACGGGAGTGATTTTCGCGGACAAAGTGGCACACGTTCCAGCTGGATCTCAAACCAGAAAGAACGCAACTTGCGAGAAAACCGATTAATAAGATCGAGGGATGCCACAGCACGAAGTGCCAACGAGCGACGTTTCCGAGTGTCGGTGGATATTCGGCAAGAACCTCGTTTTACCAGAGATACTGATAACATCCACAATAATCGAGCAATCAGGGAGAATAGAAACATACTTCAAAGTGCGGGAAATGACGTAGACCGGGCTAACATTTGGAACAGCCGAATTCTTAGGGAGACTTTAGAACAAAGCGTTCGCGATATCAGCCGTACTAGGCTTCCTGTAGATAGGTCTATGATGGCGGACGAGAATAGGCGAGTTGTAAATGACGCTAGGATCCGCAAAGTCAACTTCAATCGTCATATGATTAGAGAAATGTCTTACGAAAAAATGAGTGTTCGTCAAACTCCTGAAATCAGACGTGTTACTAATGACCATCGAAGAGAGCAAACGCGTGAGGATTTTAGGAAAGAAGATCGTGTTGAAGCTGTCACTGGTCGTCGATTTGCAGTATTTTCTGTAGGAGGGCGTCAATCTCCTAGTTACTCCAGGTCTGATAGAGAACTTCGGCAAACCCCTTATGTCGGTGATCGTAGAACCGTAAGGTCTGTTAAAAGCTCATTTACTAGAAATTTCAATGGAGAACGTCGTCAGTTCGTACCGAAGTCATTGGATTCTCGATCAAATCCAGTTTTATCATCACTGGAAACCAGGACTTTTCTTGAGCGCAGATATGTGGACGAAACAATGAATGTTCGCTCAAAAAATATAGAACGACACAACAGAGATATGACAAATCATGAACGTTTCAAAACACAAATGACAAGAATTGACGAGCGAAGAAACTCTCTATTAGATGAACAAGAACGCAAACAAATTAGAAGATCCACTGTGGAAAGGATGGAAGCTAAACGTAGCCGTCGCGAAACTCGTGACATATCTTCAGCAAGGCAAGGTTCGGTTGAAAGTCTAAGATTCGGACGTCGAGACACAAGATTTGACAATAGAGCCGAGACTAGAAACCAGAGGAGCTTTTCACCAAATCAACAAGATCGCAGATCCTCTGACCGACACATGGAGCGAAACAACAGCGTTCGTGACGGAATGACTTTAACAAGACAAGTACGCTCGGTAAAAGATCTACGGTTAGAACGTCGAGACATTCGGTTTAATATTAGGGCCGAGAAGAGATCTAACAACTATGAGTTAGAAAGTTCATTGAATGAACGTCAAGAAAATCCTAGATTTACTAACCGACGAATGGAACTTAGCCGTCGTGAAGCTCGTGAGAGGGTGACTCTAACAAGACAAGCACGATCGGTTGAAAACCTAAAATTTGACCGACGAGACACAAGATTTGCCAATAGAGCCGAGACTACTACTAGAAACCAGAGGAGCTTTAACAATATCAATGAGTTGGAAAGTTCATTGAATGAACAACGTCAAGAAAATCGTAGATCCACTGGCCGACGAATGGAACTTAGCCGTCACGAAGCTCGTGAGAGGGTGACTCTAGCAAGACAAGCCCGCTCGGTTGAAAACCTAAGATTTAACCGAAGAGACACAAGATTTGCCAATAGAGCCGAGACTACTACTAAAAATCAGAGGAGCTTAACCAATATCAATAACGTAGACATACGAAGGAATTCACGAAATGTACAAGAACGTCAGGAAAATGGCAGATCCACTGAACGACTTATGGAACGAAGCCGAAATGATGCCCGTGATGGCATTCCTTTAACAAGACAAGCTCGCTCGATGGAAAATCTACGATTTGATCGCAAAGACACAAGGTTTGCGAATAGAATAGAGACTAAAAACCAAAGGAGCTCTGGCGATTCCGATTTAGGAAGATCGTGGAATGAACAAGAACGTCGAGAAAATATCAGATTCATGGATAGACAATTGGAACGAAATCGTCCCCAAACTTTTGACAAGATGACTTTAGCAAGGCAAGTACGTTCGGTTGAAAGCCTAAGATTTGACCAACGAGACACAGGATTTGCCAATAGAGCCGAAACTAGAAATCGGAGGAGCTCTAACAATATTCGTGTCGTGGACGTACAAAGGAATTCTCGAAATATACAAGAACGTCAGGAAAATCGCAGATCCACTGAACGACTTATGGTACGAAGCCGAAATGATGTCCGTGATGGCATTCCTTTGACAAGACAAGCACGCTCGATGGAAAATCTACGATTTGATCACCGAGACACAAGGTTTTCAAATAGAATAGAGACTAGAAACCACAGGAGCTCTAGCAATTTCGATTTAGGAGGGTCATGGAATGAACAAGAACGTCGAGAAAATATCAGATCCTCTGATAGGCAATCGAAACAAAGCCGTCCCCAAGCTTATGGGAGGACGACTTTAGCAAGGCAAGCTCATTCGGTTGAAAATCTAAAGTCTGAGCGCCGAGACACGAGATATGCCAATAGAGCTGAAAGTAGAAACCAGAGGACCTCTAGCCGTTTCGAAGAAAGGTCCGAATTACGGCTACCTGCGAAATTAGAAATAGATGTAAGTCGCACTCGTGAAACTCCCATGAGCGATGACCGAGTTCGGGAAATACGAAATAGGCAAGTCCGAAACGCACGAATCGCTGACAGGAGTGAGACTCGTTCCCGACTGGCGTTAGCAGAAGTTGCAAGATTCCGAAATGAGTTCGCGAGCACGAAGGGCACGAAGCAGTCGTTCGTCTTGAATTGGCAGCACCTGTTCTATACTCTACAAGGGATTTACCTTTGTGGCGTTATCGTGACCATGATGAAGGAAAACCCTAGCAGTCACAAAACAAGGTAGGTAATGTTCAGTATATAAATCCCAACTAATAAATGCGAATCCTTTTCGCGCGTTATCTGCTAAACCAATTTCTTTCAAATTTGCCTTTATATTATTAAGAGTCTAGAGAAAGAAATAGGGTACTATAGATTCCGTGCGATTTGGGAAGATCCTGTATTATTTTGTAGGTGGCGCTGATCTCGCGAGGGCGAAGCTGCTGGTAAAAGCTAGTGTTTCCTTTTCGTTTCACATTTTTGGCTCAAATCTACTTCTGTGATCCTGTGGTCCATAAATATTCGTATTTATTTTGTGTTAATACCGACCATAAATATAATAGTTTATCAATTTTTGTTTTGTGGTAAATTAATAAATAATCAAAATGTTTGTTTCAGATCTTGGTGGGGACTATCCACAAAGGCTATCAAAGTTGATTAAATTTTTGTGAGATCTCTATGTAATGTTTGCTTATTAAAATATGTATTTGATGTTATAATTGCATCCATGTTGTTAGTTGTAATGTAGATTTAGACTTAATAAATGTGGTGATATAATCATAAATAACTTATCATTTCCTCTATCCTTACTTCCTTCAGTATAATAATAAAAGAAAAACATCTGATTTATTTTTAATTTTTTTTTATTATTGCAAGTATGATACACTAGCTAAACTAAACAAGGTTACACATCACATACTTTTGGAATCAAATTGGAAAGACTGATACTGAGACTTATATGTCTACAAAACATAATACTTCAAAAAACACATGGCGTTTGTGGCATTCAAATAAAAAATTATAATAGTAGTTACAAGTACACTTAAAACTTAACCATATGAAATTAATATAAACTTACAAACCAGGGATCTAAAGGTCTAATGTATCAGTTTTCTTTTTATGCTGGCCTTCATACCAAGCCTTTGAAATCATCCTCTTCATTTCATCATCACCAGTTTCATACCTGGAATTAGAAATTTATTATTTCCTTTCACGGAGAACAACTACATATGTATATGATGCTCTTACGGTGAGGGAAAACATCGTGAATAAACCTGCACATTCATGCAACCCGATGATCCATCCAATGCGGGTTAGGTTTCCTTGCAAAGGGTATGGAGGTCAGATGGTAATCGCTACCTGTATAAACCTGACTCACCCAATTCAGGGTCCATGTTCAAAGGCATACCACGGGGCTCCTCTTCAGAGTGGTGAGGATGCAACCGGGACTAAATCCAGGGGGAAGACAGAGAACAACAATATCATTATAACTATGCTCTAATTGCATTCTAAGGATGTGACCTGGATGGTTTCACGCCCTTCATATTCAATAGTATGAGTGTTGTAAAAGGTGTCTTAGATAATAAGGACTTTCATAAAGTGCAACAACAATGATCGGCATTAGGTTTCCTGTTTACATGATCCACAAATTCAGATTGGAGTGGCTTTATGACAATTGATTCACTCTTGATTTGCGAGATGATGAATGTTGGTCACTTTTTGTTTCATATCAGAATAAAGTCAATGTAGGGTAGGGCTAATAAAAATTAGTGGTAACTGTCTTATAACACAGTTCCATAATTAAGCCACCCAACTAAACATAGCCTTGTGAGTAGTGAGATGTGACTATTGGCTCTATCTACCCTGTAGGATGATAAAGATATGTATGTTGATTATGAATTTGAGATCAAAATCAGAAAGGACAAGGCAGGAACAAACAAGAACATTGATAATAAGCTGCATTATATATAATTTTCACTCACATATTCTTCATAAGGCTCATGATAGACTCCTGAGGATCTTTCTTTTCCATGTCATCAGTCTTGAAGCGGTTGTTTCGTTGGTCTTCAAACTTCTTCTCAATTTCTGTCATATGTGACCATTTCACATTTTGCTGCTGTTTTGCCAAGAATATGACAACACGGTCTAGAAAGAATATATTATAAGACTTATTCATAATTCCTCAACAATTTTTTTCTTAATATTAGTGAGCATATGAATGAGAAGCACCATATTAATGAGATACATAATAAGGAATTTTGGAAATTAATCTCCAAAATTAGAGACTGGAAGACATTTTTGGCTGAAACTCCAATTCAATTTTTTTTGTTATTAAAAACTTGTATGTATAGTCTAGTTACCTAAACTTAGTCCAGTTGACTACACAGTCAGATATGCAAATAGAATGTAGCAAATACCAAAAATAATAGGATAATTAATAAACCCATAGGAAAACTAATTCTTACCAGTCTTTTGTTTCCAATGGCTATCTGCAATGTTGATAGGCTCCAGAAGTTTGTTGATGACCAGCAGGTAATCTTTATTGTCCAAGTCATCCACGTGGAGTTCCATGGAGCGCTCTGTCAACTTGCAGTATACCTGTTCCTTTGGCACTGTGTGGACATTCTTCAGAGTGACAAACACTTGGATGTACTTGTCGGACTGATCCCAACCTGTGAACATGTTGAAATTCTAAAGAAACAGCAAAAATCTAATATACATACATATGGTCACATCTATATCCCTTGCGGGTAGACAGAACCAACAGTCTTGAAAAGACTGAATGTTACATATACATACCTATAATCAAATATAGACGATAGTTTTAAAAAGACTGAAAGGCCACATTTAGCTGTATGTAATATATAGAGTATAAAATAGTTGAATACTAACCATATCCATTTAATTTTATCTGGTATCTCTTGTTTTGAGCCGGCGTTGAAGTGGTAGGGACAGGTGACACTTCCATAGGACAGGCTTGAGAGTTTTCATTTTCTTTGAGGGAAATCCACTCTGTTTCCAATTTTCGGACCTCGAGAGACAAAATATCTTGCACCTTCTTGCGTTTGGCTTGCTTTAATAACGCATTTAACTCGTCGATGTCACCTCGCAACTAAAAAGAATATGTTTGAGAAACGAACAAACAAAAATCTACCAATTTCTGCCCTGTCGGTACTATACTCACCTCCTTCAATTTTTCAGACATTTTGATCGATGATTATGTCGATTGATAGAAAATATGAATGGAATGATAATTCTTAGTAAGTTATTCTTCGCCTTGTTGACTCTTTTGTCTTGTAAGATATCAAGTTGTGTTTTTTAACGAATGCGAGAAAATCTGGAAAATACTGGAATCTTGTCTTGCTTCCTTGATTGATGTCTTGAATTTGTAGGTTATGAACTTATTTAATGACATTGACAGTTGTTAATGACAGTTACTCTTGGAAATCCAATGGAAAATGGAAATCAAAATAAAAGTTGCAAAAGAATAAATTTATATTTGCATAGAAACATAATAACATGAGTACAACAAGGTCTTGAATTTTTATACCAGATCTTCATATAAGAATCGTAATATATCCTCTAAATAAAAAAGAAAAGGATGTATGGAGTTTATACGTATGGAGAGTACTAACGTAGTACCTAGCTAGGTACATAAAATTACGCTTCTTTCCCGGACCGGAGATAGGCAGCGAAATTTATAACTTGCCACAATTCCTCCTTGCACACTTTTTGCGCCATATCCACATTCATAACTTTCTTCAGGAAGCTCGTCGCGCGTCGTATTTGCGAAAAATCTGTATTATTTGTAGGTGGCGCTAAATTCGCTGGGGCGCCGTGAAAACTAGTTTATTTATATACCTACCTTTTAAAGGGAAATGATCACTATACTTGTGTACATAATTTATTTATTACTCTAAAACGTATACAATAAAATCAAAGTCTTTTTTTAAATGCTTAACGATTTAACATATTAACGTCTATACCATGTTGTTTTAATAAATGTTATGTTTCTATATATACAGTTACTGTAAAACAGAAAATCTTTTTGCATGGTAATTTAAAAGTCAGCAAAAATGGTATAACAGAATACTCAAGTTTCAGTTATATTTTCAAATCTACAAGAGATCACATTATTTTAATAGTTGCTAAAACAAATTAGGAATGCGCTGCTGATTGCCTGGTGGTCGAAGTATTTTCCGCCGGAATTATGTATTTTTTTCCCACGGGAACAAAGCCAGGAGCAGTAGCACAGTAGGAATAGATTCAGTTCTTGCGATGTGCGCGGTTGCGGCGGCTGGCCTGGCACGGCGGGCAGTACCATTTTCCCTTGGGCGGCGCTGTGATACCCACGCACGGGTAGTGGAACCATTCGTAGGGACACTGTAACAAATACAAAATAAACATTAAGGTTATGTTGTATTAAAGGGATTAAATAGAACTTGTAAGTCAAGGAAGGGTACGCTGGCAGTACCCCTGAAACCGTGGGTTTTTGGAGACTGAAGCAAAGGAATTTAGATGGTATCGCGTCACCTCTGAGAGAGGCGTAAATATATATATGAAAAGTGTACCTTTGTATCGTAAGTGGTTTTCACTTTTGGATTGCGGAACCCTAAACAATGTTACACAGTAACAGTATATGTTTAACAGTTATAATTACTCACGTCTTGGTTATCACAAGCAACCATGTCTCCGTAAGACACTTGATTGCAGATGCAGTATCGGGGCTCGTTGGGGTCGTAAGTCCACTCCTCTTCCATTGGCTCTTCGATAGTAACATTATTCACTATGTTGCCACTTTAAAAAAAAATATAGACAGATATAAACAAATTGAATATTGAAATATGTTATTTATGTTAATGTTTTATGTGCCATCTGGTTTCCCGCACTTTAGAATAGAACCCCTCCATATATTATCCATGAATGTCGTAAAAGGCGACTAGAGATAAGTTTCTAAACTTGGGATTACTCTTGTAGTCAATGGGCTAGCAACCTGTCACTATTTGAATCTCAATTCCATCATAAAGCTGAATGTGGCCTTTCAGTGTTTTCAAGACTGCTGACTCTCTCTACCCCACGAGGGTTTTAGACGTGACGTGACAAGTATGTATGTAAAATGTTTGAATCATGTTATGAACTTAAAAAATGTAAATTGATCGCCTGGTAGCAAAATAGATAATGTTATTTTTTATTATGAATGAGTGTATCGAATAGCTAGAATTTGGTTTTGATCCTGATCCTTGAGTGACAAGTAAACCACCTTCGTATCATAGACACATTGGAGGTGTTATAATTTTCTATGCAACCCTACTTTGGCTTTACTATTCTATTGGAAAAAGTAGTATTCAACCATACTAATAATAACATACACGACAGTAGGCGATGAAGACCGGCTGGCCACGGCGACTGCTTGTTGCGTATGAGACGACATACTTGATGTAGAGCCATATGTGCTTTTTCTAAAATAAATGACATAGATATTAGAGTCAATAATAGCAATTCTGCTTATTTATTAGGTAGGATTAAGTCGATTGGCATCGATTTTACTAACGAAATGTAAAGAGTTAGCTAAGCAGGAAATATTTTGAATTGCAGTGTAAAATGTAAGTTCAAAGGCTGGACAGTGAGGGTATAAGAAATGAATTATTATATGATTTTTTTTTATAATTTCATTGAAATTTCGTAGACGGCGCTACTGTTATCATAACAGAGTTGGCTTTGCTAATATAATAACCTTTGACTTTTGATTCGCAGGCAAATTCTTGGACATCAGTTAGTGAAATAAATTTTAAAAATGATATTTAAAAAGACTTACTTTTGCTTTTGCCTTTTGTGTGATGACGAAGAGTTACTGTGACCATGCGACGTTGTATGGTGTCCGTGAACAGTGGTTGTTTGGCTATGGCCCGAACTAAGCCCATGACCTGTTAAACACATTAGATTTAATTGGGTTTCCACAAAACAAATGGTGACTACGGCATTGGTAGAAAAAAATCAGGGCCTTAAAGTACTTATATTCAGGTCAGGATCGCAAGATTTCACTATTTTGTAAATCATCATACTGGCGTTTGTTCAAATTATGTCCTCCTTGGGGAACAGCTCAGAGATTATTAATTTTGACAAAGATTAATCCTATATATATGTTATAGAGATATGATGGTTCAATGTTCCTGGTTGCTTCCATTGGTTTTGTCCTCTCTGTAGAAAGAAGCCCATGGTCCGCTAAAGACGACAAATAAGAAATTCGAAATTGTTACTATAAAGTCTACGATTTATACCGTGGTCATGATGCGCGTGAGTTTGATGCAAAGCGTGATGCGCCAACTCTCCGCCCGCCACCGCTTCGTACGACGCCTTCAGCGACGCCGTGCGGCGGCCATGTTGCATCTGTGAAATCCATCTGCACTTTAAAGCACTTCTTATCATCGATGAACTGTTAGTCAAAAATTATTTGACTGGGACAAGACCTTTACCAAGATAAACCTGGCGCATTCTGATGGAAATAATGAATTTTATTATCAATTTGATTTCATTTGGACAGAATATCGAGAAATAGAGGTGTGAGAATTGCTTTACCCATGCTGTGTTGTCCGATGATGGAATGGTGCAGGAGACTAAATTGTGCAGTCTCGGAAATCTTCAGACATGCACGAGAATGGTGAATACTATCAAACTAACAGGATGCAGGGCTAACATATCCAGAACAACATTAGGGGATGTTTTCACTGGTAGAACTAGTAGTACAAACTTGCCACTTACAAATCTCTATGAAACAATGTAGTTGTATAATGAAAAAAAAGCACACCTGTTGTGTGGCCGCAATGGCCTGGCTCGCTGCAGCTGCTATTGCACTGCCTGCATGCCCCAATGTGTATGAATCCCGACCTAGTGCAGCCTGAAATTAAAGAAATACACAATTTTATTCAAAACTTAAATAACAATATTCTGCCTAGCATGTTATAGAATGATTATTTAATATGGCCTTAATTTTCTCTTTACGTAAAAACAGGAAGAACACCTCTAAGAATGTGCACGTAAATAATTTGTGGTTTGCATTAGTTAAATAGTATAGCACTGCTGTAAGCTGTTGAAAAATCAATAAGTTAAGACTATAGAAATCAGAATACTATGAAACAATAGAAATTACCATATTGTGGTTGAAAGTAAAGGAATCATGTTGCCTGCATGGTGCTCATTTTTCTTTGATGTTGTGATAATTTATCTCAGAATTGAGATGCAATATATATATATGTAAATGTTATCCTGTCACAAGGTCACAACCATTAGTCTTACATTGTTCCAAACTTAGAGTTAGAACTTAAACTTACAAACTTAAGAGTTAAGAGTTATAAAAATAAATAAATAACTCAAAATGAGTATAGTCTACCTGAATAGCAGAATCAGTTCTTGAAAGGTTTCCAGAAGTAGCATGAGAGCGGGAGTCTCTGGTGCCCCAACTTTCACGTCGTTTCTCTCTGATCCTATATCTAGACAAAACATACAAAATGTATATGTTTTAGTTGAACATGTTAATTGATGTCCTTTAACTATAAATACATTTATTGATATTGAGAGTAAATAGTAGAATAAAAACATTCATTTTGTGTAGCTTTTCCCATATTTGACATTGACAGAAGTCATTTGGTGTAAAATCCTCATCTATCTAATCCAGAATCATGGTCTAAAAGAGCACCTGAACTCTTTCCAGGAGTTTGTAACCGGCATTAACATCAAGAACTAACACAGTGTGTGTTCACCAATGTTGTTTGGATTGGCATGTTCCCCAAGTTGTGGGAAAACTTTGAAATAATTAACCTATAGGTAGATGTTGGTCATATTTTAATATAATCTCACCTGTTCTCCTTATAATGATTATTATTTGGTGTTGGTGTATGATTGGTATTGATATCTAACTCCAGTGATCTTTTTTCAAGCAGTTCAGTTATACCTTTATTGTCTGCTTCTAATTCACATTTGAATTTGTGTAGTTCTGTATCTAAAATAAGAATAAGAATACTTACATTAATTTACTCTTTTATGAATTGTTTAATATAAACACTTTACAAGTAAAAAGTATCATACCCAGTCTTCGTAAATATCGATCAACTAAGTCCCGCATCTGGTTGGCTAATGCAACTTTTTCATCAGCCTCCTCCAATGTCTTATTATATCCTTGTTTTATATCTGCAAATTCTGTATTGGCTTGCTCTGTGTTCATTTCACCACGGCGGCAACCAGCAAATAATGTTCTTACTTTTTTCTCAAGTGTGTCCATATTATCTAAAAATGGAAGTATAATTTATTTATAATTTTACTTTCTTTAAAATATGATGCATTAGGTTTTACTTTTTACTTACTATTTTTTTTCACTTTACTTACTTTGGACGGATAAATCCATTTCACGCATTTCAGTAAATCTATCTCTCAATTCTTGAGGTAGATGTTCAATCACTGAAATTAAGAAATAAAATTAAATTTTTGCATTAGAGATACCTATATGAACATTTGATTTTGATTTGCGCGCCGTCCTGTCATAATGGCAAGCTGGCCACACAGTGGTGCCAATCAACCACATTACGTCATTGACTTGAACAATACGATTACTTACTTTCCAAATAATCTTCAAGGTACAGCATTTCGGTGAGTTTTCTTTAAATTTTTCTATGCACAATAAAATCAATAGGTGAATACCTTATAAATTAACAAAAAGTATGTTTGCTTATAGTAAAAGTAAAATCAATGACGTACTGCGTAACCTCTAAAGACCACGCTAACGATTACTAGTGATGTCTCATGCATGATGTGTTCATTAGGAATGTGAAAAAATAATCGATTAAAAATCTATTTTTTTAAAGTAAAAATCGATTTTAATACGTGATTTAAAAAAATTAATAACTGATCTTTTTTAATCATGCAATAAAGGCACTCCGACATTACGTTTGGTCTTCTGGTTTGTGGCCCGGAATGCGAACTGCAAATAATACTATCACAGCTCCATAATATTACATTAACACCATCTGTGCATTCTTTCTGTGCTTTTAAAACAGTTCAGATGATTCACTTAATCAAACATTCACTAGATGAACTGTATTTTACCGACATTCGGTTGATATGTCATTCATTATTCGTTGTTGAAATTTCATATTTCAAACTTGATTGTGTTAAGACTTTAATTTGTGTTGATTATTTAAGAACTTACTGTTTCTGTTGTTTACTTTAAATTAATAAATTTATTGATATAATTTATATGGCGTTTATTATGACATTAATTAAAACAATTAGGAAAAAAAATATCAATATAATAAAATCGATTATTTTCTTATGAAAAATCGGGTATTTATTAATCGATTTTCATACTTAAGAAATAAACCGATTAAATAAAAATCGATTTTTTATCAGCAATGTCTCATCCATAGTGTTCAATCAGATAATCAGAATGTCGATAAACTATCGATTAAATATTAGAAGTTATTATCGGTCTTAAACAAAAATATTGTCATATTTGAAAAAGTATTTAGAAATTTTCAATGACTGCTGGTTCACAGTAGCTGAAGTTGCAGCCTATGAATTATTCTGTGTTTGTTATGTTTAATTTAAAATCACGCACACACATACCTCAATCTTTATCTTAATGGAAATAAAATTGCAGGATAACAAAAAAATAAAATTGCAATAAAAGAGAACTTGGATATAAATTTAATAAAACCTTTACCGTAACCGTGATAAAATATCGCGTAGTATATATCCTCTTAGCGCAGTACAATCCTATATTTTATCGACTCATCTCAACCTTACAGGCCACCATTTTGGTACGACCGTGGATACCAACATAATAGAAAATAACATGCATTCAGTAGTAAACATATTTTTAAAAGCTGCGTTCATATTTTTAGTTTCTATCTGTTGTCGAAGTAAAAAAACCAAAAGTGCTGACTCAGCGCTTACGGCTTTTTTTTATACCTATACCTACTATACTAATAACAGTCAGTTATTTACTAATTTTATAAGGAATTCTTGTCGGCCGATAAACCTGAAAGCTTTGGATAATCAATTTTCTTAAATTTATTACTAGTGAAGGGCGCGGACTTCCTTTCTCGAATAAATAATAATGTAGGTACATGATGGGATTGGAATGAAGGAATACATGTGCTCTTATTTATTCTCGTGGAGTAGACAAAGCTACAAGTTAGCAGCGAGATGCTTAACATAATATTTGATTATTTGTTTCAGTTTCCATCATGATAAGAAGACCATTGACCGAGATCACTTTAAAGTTGGATGATATCCAAGAATACGAGTCACTCCGTCGGGATCAAGGGGCCGATTCTTCTTTAGGGGGAGAAATGCAGGAGGACACCCCGAAGCCTCTCACTACAGGGCAGAAGACTACGGAAGAAATTCACAACCGTATTGGTTATGCTCCTAAGAAGAAGCCAAGTGGACCGAGCACGGTTTAGTCGTAAAATTAATAATATCTTTAACGGTAGTTTTACTATGTTCTAACGTACTTTTATACATGTCTAACTTTCTTTCTATATACTTATGTAAGTATAAAATAAAAAACTCAAATTAATTTTCATTTAACTGTGTCATCATAAAGTACCTAGGTACTTACCTATATATTTTTTCAGAATGACAATATCCTATTTTTCGTTTTGGTACATACCTAAATACAAGATATTTGGCCGCGACTTATCACCAAGGGAACTTTAACTTTAGTTTTCCGGGATGAAATGTTCGTGGTCCTTTTATAGTAGGTAGGTACTCCTTACAGGCCACCCTACTCATACATACCTAAGTACTTGTGTGTGAAATAAGAATCAGTTGTGAATCAATTAAATTAGAATGGGATTGAATAATAAAAAAGCAATCTGGTCCGTTACAAACATTTAATACAGGTAATACTTAGATAAGTAGATAAGATTTATATAGGACATCATATAAATATGTCGAATTTGTATAGGTACGGTTTCAAACGTTGTTTTCGTGAAATATATTCAGAACTGCAGCGAACATAATACCATTTTCATACAAACATCCCATGTACACATCACTAAAGGAGGAGGTCAGGTTTTTCTGCTGTTTACTGTACATGCGGTGTTATGAATAATATTTGGAGATACCTACCTAGCTTGTTAGCTCGAAGTTTCAGCTACGAAAAACTCAATGTCTAGGTCAGTAGTAGGTATTTTAATAACCTACCCACCGATATAGCCGACTTATTTTATTGATATTCATTTAGTACTATAGATAATAATAAAATTATTAGCACTTCCTATCGTACCTACTACAATCGTCGATCTTTGGAAATATTTTTCGTCATCAGCATCTAACTAGGTATGTACCTATATGTCCCTTTTTCGCGAGAAGGTTGTTCAAAACAGCATACAGAACCTACATTGTGTACCTACGCTTAAGTGAGAATTGACAAATATATTAATCTACGTAAAGTTGCTTCAGCTTATCGCCTTTTGAATCGATATCGTCAGCCTTCGGAAGATCAGATTCATGTTTCTTTGCTGCCTTTCGACGCCATAGAACACAGAATAATCTGTAATAAAAAATAAAGAATGCAAAAGATCGTCTTACCTACTATGCATGGTTGTGAAATTTTTGACACATATTTTATCTGCATTATGCCACAGCCACTTGGAACAGATAGGATAGGCAGCAGGTAGAAAACATATATTATTTAATTTTTAAATAAAAACTGGCCGATTTTAATAAAAAAGTAAGTGATGGTTTCCAAATAGCTGAACGTGGCCATTCAGTCTTTTCAGGACTGTTGGCTCTGTCTACCCCGCAAGGGATATAGACGTGACCATATGTATGGTTTTAACTAAGTATTATATTTTATGATCTGAGCCTGGCCTAACCTTCTTTAGAGATCTACCTCGGCTGCTTTTGTCTTTTTAGTCGAATTAGTGTGGTAAATGGACATGTGTGATAATGTTGATACCTTAAAGTCAAGAAGTAAATAATTTCCGCCAAGCTGAGCAAAGAGAAGCCCATGAACAGCCCCAGCAGACCGCCGCAGTTGGCGAGGAAGTCTGTCTGGCCGTACAGCTCCGAGCGCCTGGACGTGATGAACTGCGGCTCCTTGAAGAATACTGCCACTCGGGAACATTGGGAGCTGAATGGAATATTACAAATAGTCAATATTTGCAAAGAGATACCGCGATTTTGCTGCCGTGAAAATTTTTAAGAACAGAAATATAATGAATAAATATTTTGAATTTTAGAACTAACTAGCTTTTGCTCCCGTGGGTATTTCCAGAAAAAAGTAGCCTTTTTTATTCCGCAAAAACATTAAAAGAATACCAACGCGACGTATTTTAAAAAAATATTACTTAAATTTACAGGTATATAAAGATTGAGTTTCTCATATTATGTCTTTAAAATTTTTGGAACACGAAGATTATTAGTTCAATTGTTACCATGCTCCCTTGTACACTTACTCTTCATCCATTTCAGTGTAATCCAACTTGAGGACTCTGAATATAGCTTTCCAATCATAGTCCGCCTGGGAAGTCTCCGATTCGTACTCTATGGACGTGCAGGCAGGCAAGCACTTGCAGTTGTGCGCGATCATACGCGCTTCGTTTGATGCTTCGGACTTCTGGTTCTCTAAGCTTGATTCCACTTCCACTACTACCAATTCCACTGAAAGTTTGAGGATAAAGTTTTGATAATTTCATGCGTAACTTCATTCGTATGCACGAAGGGGCTAGCTTCTTTTGGTGGTCTGGAGTAAGCAAACTATTTGCGGCGCCAATAGACTATTCTGTTAGTAAAATTCTGGGTTGGGCACTCTGATTATCTCGAGTAGGCACCCCATAGTCACACGGGGAGCGTAAACTACTTGGAGGAAGGAGTTCTTTAATTTTCAATAAACATATTAAAGTGCCGTGTGGTTCCCGGCACCAATAAAAAAAAGAATAGGACCACTCCATCTCTTTCCCATAGATGTCGTAAAAGGCGACTAAGGGATAGGCTTATAAACTTGGGATTCTTTTAGGCGATGGGCTAGCAACCTGTCACTATTCGAATCCCAATTCTGTCTTGGAGCCAAATAGCTGAACGTGGCCTATCAGTTTTTTCAAGACTGTTGGCTCTGTCTACCCCACACGGGATATACTTAGACGTGATTATATGTATGTATTATTTTATAGCATGAAATATACGTAGCACATAGTGTACTTACTTTGTACTTTCTTGATACATTGCATACTCCCGGTATTACAAACTCTCATCTCAGGACCATCTAAAATACAAAACAAAATAAAGATTCAACCTGAATATTTCTATTTCAATTCTAATCTGTATAAAATTACTTACGAGGCATTCCTATATGCACACATCCACATCTAGCATAGGTGTAGTTTGTTAGGCACTCAAACTCGCAGTTTGTTTGAGTATAAACTTTGAAGTACCGAAGATACCTCTCAGTTGGGAAATAGCATTGGCGTCTAGAATAAAAAAGGAAATAAACCTGTAATAGCTCAAATTTTTATCCGGAGTTTTTAAAGCTCAGAAAAATCAATAAAATCGACACTTGTTTAACTTGTTAGATAAATATAAATTTAAAAAGTTATGTAATGTTTTGCTATGACTTGTTTGAATATTGATTCATAGCTAGAGTTAATGTGAAAAGAGAAATTTGGCTGCTTATCATAATTTTATAAATCAAACAAATAAATGTAAGTAGGTAGGATGCTTACATAATTACCAAATTAATGCCAAGTGACTACTAATAATTCTTAATATTTTTGGACTTTTGTGCAATATTAACTCAAACGAAGATTAGTAAATTATCTTTTAATTGTAACCAAGAACCAAATTATTAGAATAATGTAAGGTTCCCCTACGGAGGTCAGAAGGTAGTTCTTTCACACGATGTTTTTACAACTAAACGAAAGATTGTCAAAGGACCTCGTGCTCCTCTCGAAAGAGGTGAGGATGTAATCGGGAGGAAGTCGTAAGTAAATTACCTTTCAGGGTCGTACGGTTTTAATCCTGAGGAGGTAGTCATCATTTTAGGTTTAACAGCTACAACTACTTCCTGGTTAAGAGGTGAACGGAAATAGTTTTGTGTGAGCCTCGGCAACTCAGCCGGGTTATGGAGTAGGATCTGAAAAATTTGTACATAGGTTTTATACATAGGTATTTAAAGAGTTTTTCTAAAGCTATTATTTTGAGTTAAATGCCTCTAATTTATTGCTAGACTTGCTTTACATGAGGTTGCTTTCATGCTTATTTAAAAAATCCTAACCTTAGAATAATTTTTGTAAATTTCTATTGTGTTTAATGTTGCATGTGAATGTTGGTTATTACCTACATAAAGAAATAAATCTTTGAGATAATTTGCAATGAATACAATGTGCATTGCTGGAAACAGGAAGTTTGAATATTGTTAGAAATATTAAGTACTTACTTTAAAGCCTTGAACAGGTCCTCGACAGAGATAATCCAAATCACTCTCCCTTGTTCGCATTAGAAACACTAATCCGGATTTAGCACCATACCCCTGAATATTAGTCCATGGTAAGTATAAGTATATAAACTGTTAAGAAAATTTGTATAATATTGAGCGTTAACCTGAATAATCGAAAAAGCATCGGTTAGCACTCAAACGAATATGTCTGGATAGTGTAACCAATATAGTTAGGTACCTGCAGCATAGATTGCGGAGGTCAGACAGGAGTTCGCTTTGTGTAAAACCGGACTTACTCTAAAGGCGCACCTTGAGCTTGTCTCCAGAGAGGTGAGGATATAACCATGATTAACGCCAGGAAGAAGAATTAGAAAGTTTAAGTGTAATTTTAATGTAAATAGAAAAAGTACTCACCGAACCTCTATGAGGATAGGTTTCTATTGGCGTAGTTGGGGCATAACCAAATTCTAAATTCCATGATTCCGCTCTATTTTCATGTTCCAAATATTGATAATCTTTATGTAAACTGGAAAAGAATACAATTCAATAAAAAAAATCAATTAATTCAACTTTAAAGCATTTCAAGCTTATTTCAAGTAATAAAGAATAGTTTTTTTGGGATTGTTGCAAGTAAAAGGGCTTTAAGTACTTTGGTACTCTATTGAGTTGTTATTTTGCAAAGAGCAAAGAAGAGAAGCTCTATAGACAATATAATCGTAATTATCTAAATAGAGTTTTGATATTTTAAACAACATAGAATGTATAATCGTTTTAGCAATAAGTTGATATCGTGGTAAGTTACTTTTCCATTCTGAAAATTTCGTCGGCTCGTAACGTGTTGAAAGTGTAACATATGCCTTCTTCTGTCAATATCGGTGAGAATAGGTCTTCACAGGTCTGCTTCGGTATATCTTTCCATTTGCAGGCAAAAAAAGCTTCTGATAAATTCTGTGATACCTAAAAAGAAAATCAAAAGTTTCCAGGGAGGTGCTAGTAAATAATATAAGAACCTAATAACTTAAGATTTTTGCAATATTGATGCTAAGTTGGTATATGTCTAATGCTTTAAACTTTTATGGTCTTTCTTCGTAATGACACGTCTTTATATCTTACGGGTAGGAGAGAGCCAACATAGTAAATCACTATCAAGGTAAGATGGAGGTTAATGATAAAAGTGTAGCCCATCGCAAAAAAAAATCTTATCATTCACAGAAATAAACTCACTTTCTTCAGGTTGGTTACTGAAGCATTTCCATTTCCGAATTTCCTACCGCCCGAATAAGCAAGATGGTCGTCACAAACAAGTGTAAGATCTTCAAAATATTCTATACTGGAAAGAATGGTAATAATTTATATAATTAAATGCAATGATTGTCTCAAAATTTAACACAAAAGCAAGCCTTGATAAGATTTATAAAATATATCACTACATAGTATAAAACAAAGTCGCTATTTTAGTCTGTTTGTCTGTATGCTTAAATCTTTAAAATTACGCAACGGATTTTGATGCGGTTTTTTGTAACAGGTGATTCAAGAGGAAGATTTTTATGTATAATTTTTTCCGAATTTTGCACCCGTGCGAAGCCGGGGCGGGTCGCTAGTTTAATTATATGGCAAGAATTCTTTGATATTTATTTTATAAAAGCATTTCTGACTGAAGCGTATGTACTTACTCCTCTTGAGTCATATTACTCCGTACTCCACTGCTGTTATATTTGTGATAATTTTCTGTAAAATTAAATACTGATGCCTTGGCTTTGGTCTCCAAACATACCGTGACTGCTGGGTATGGAATCTGAAGTTAATGTAAAATTCTTGATCAATTGAAGTCATTAAAAATATTGATATAAAAATATTGAAAAATATAAAACTATTTAATTTTTTTTTAATACGTATTACACGTATTAAAAACCAAGTCCATATATAAATAAACCGTAATTTCCATATAACTTTATTTTTCATATTTTAAGCTTCAAATAATTAAGTCTTGCGAGCCCAGATAATCTGAACAGTTGTAACTTTGGTTCCTTTCACAAACTTATACGAGTGGTACGTTATATTACCTGCCAAACTGGAGTGGTATTTTCTGCGAAACTAACAATAACTGGGCTGTCATTCCATTTTCTCCATACGTTTCTGATCAGACCAGCGCAAAGGATAACACAGCAAATAAATGCGAACAACCAGAATATTCTGAAAAAAAAAACTATCTTTAGCGGAATGTCTTTTGCTCATAAATTCCTGTCTTTAGCCATAAAGCAGTCGTTATAGAAGAGACGCTACACGTGCACGTTTGGATATGCATTGTCTTCCAGTCATTAACTCACGTGTATTAGGTAAGTATTATAATATTAGTACGTTTACTTATTGATAATAAGACAGTCTTACTTTTCCACTCGGGTTCTCTGATTTTCGCCTATATATTTTAGACCATGAAGATTGGAGTTAGCCGTGTAATCAATGATGTACTCTTTGAAGAAGCTCCTTTTCTTTTTCCTCTTATGTAAGTCATCGAAATATAATTTATTCTGTTTCTCTTCCAATGTTTCTGCGACCTTCCCCACACTTTCAGATCTAAAAATTGAATTATAATAAAAAGACATTTAACGAGTTTGTATTACGTATTAGGTCTGTTAACATTTTCTCATAACGGTAATAATAAATTGTAATAAGAAGAATCTTTTCCTTTCCCTTTATAATAAATGAAAGTATCTACGAATTTCATTCCAAAACTGCCTTGCAATTTCTTTATTCTATTGTAAATGTAACACTTACCTTGAATGACGCTTCATAACGTCTATATTTGATGACGGCTGATGTAATTCGAAAATTCTACTAATTCGGGCTTGGTTTAAATACGACCAGTGAGCGACTGTAACGGTTCCCTAAGGAGACGCTGCCAATTATGAAATTAAAATTTCAACGAAGTATGAAATGTTTACGTGACTGTCAATGATATGAAACGAAAGGTAGGTATTTAACATAGAGCACAGAACGATAACAATTCACGACCTTCCATTTTACTCGACTGCAAAAGGATAATATGGAAACCGGAGCATTCGTCAAAAAAAATGATACAAAAACGTATTTTCTTATTCTAAGGCAACTATGTCAATTTCAAACCAACACTTTCGGACAACTGGATATCTATACATGATCCAATAGGTCTGGTTTAGTTTCCCATGTAAAGAATTCGGAGGTTTGACGAAAGTCTCTTGCGTCCAGGATCCCAGGTCACAGGCGGGCTTCCGTCCAGAGAGGTGAGGATGTAACTGGACGTTATCCAGGAGGATGATGATCTTATTTAGTATGTGCATACACATTGATGTCCGAAGATGCGTAGTTTTTTTTAAGTAAAATACTAGTTAAATCATTGAACGTGGCCTTTCAGTCTTTTAAGACGCTTCTATCTACCCGCAAGAGATATAGCGTGATTAAATTTATGTTTCAACTTAAAACAATTGAAAAGACATCAACGCGTCTTTTTCAATCAATCGTTCGTTTTATTCGTTCGAATATTTTACTTTACGCGTATCGTTTATCGATTTATCTGTCATAGCTTATCAAGTGTAGTTTGTGAGCTTTTGGTAAAATATATATAAGGCAAATAGAAAGATTTGACTGAAGACCATAAATTATGACCTCGTATGATTTATATTCGTATAGGAACAAACAGTCTCATTAGTATTCTTAGTTAATCGGCATTGGTCGAAATAAACTGCAAAATGTAGAATTTTGCAGAACTTAAAGTATTACGAGTAAGTACCTCATGATTATCGATTTTGTATTAATTTATTAAACTAATGTACGTATATATTAAATTTCCCTTGTGAGTTCTTAAAAAACAAGATACCTGGGTGTGCCCCACTTTTATCAATAGGTTTGTTTAATGAATGTTTACCTCAATTTTAATATAAAAAAATGGGTAAAGATGATTAAGTTCCTACATAATTATTCGTATCTAACTTTATACCTTTCCAATTTATACTACTTTTAAAACTTATTTAAACTTGAAAGCTACAAAAGGTGAATTTAATACTTGAAGCATTATCTATCAGTCAGTCTTTAGAAAATAGCAAACAGATACTAATAAATCAGGTATTAATAATTTTCAGTAGTTGGCTTCAAAATTCGGCTGTTAGAACAGAAATTAAAAATTTGATTTTTTTCAAACAAATTTATATGGATGACTTTATGCTGGATGCAGTAATGGTATTTCTATTTTGAAAATCAGTTGTGGAGGTTAAAATGTTTCTATTTTTTAATTGAATGTAATAAACTATATTTCTTTATTCTTATAAAATAAGCAGCTACAAGGTCCGTGTAATTCGGTTGATAGGTGTCGACGATGTAGGTGATCTAAACCTTGATCAAATTGGCCATGTTCTGATGGAAATTGACGTCAAGAGTATACATCCGACTTGCAGGGTTCTTAGCAAGTGGACATCTTTGCCTGCCTTACGTGACGTTATAGTATTTAAAAAAATATTTATAACACGCTTAAATAAAATTCCAGTTTCGTTGTTTATATTTTTAATGTAGTAGGAAAAGTGTCACATAAAATAACAAAATCCTACATTTTAGTAGACTTCATTGACTTTGTCTTCATTTTCACTGGCGAAGTTGTCTATCGCCTTCGGCAGATTATTTCCATGCACTTTTCGGCGACGCCACAATACACATACCAATCTGTTGAAAAAGATACTGTTTATTAACATTTTAACTGCACACGTTAAACATAAATTTTTATAATTCCCGTACCATAATTTTATAGTAATGTCAACCTACCTAATTTTGTTGTCTAGTAATGTCTATAGTCGTGCTGGCTATGTCAGTAACGGGGAGATTTCAAAATAGGTATTTTATTTTTCTTAAGTTCACTAACCATATAATATTAGACATACCAACTTAGAAACTATGCTTACAATTATTATAAAATAATATTTATTATATAATATAGTTTAGAAATTGTAATAATTTTGTCAATGTTATTTAAATTTGTTTCTCTTTACTTAATTAAAATGAACTCAAATTAAAACTAAATGAAATCGATTATGAAAAGAACAATTACGCTTTTTACCTCAATGTCAAAAAGTACAATATTTCCGCCAAACTGAGCAAAGAGAAGCCCATGAACAGCCCCAGCAGACCGCCGCAGTTAGCGAGGAAGTCTGTCTGGCCGTACAGCTCCGAGCGCCTGGACGTGATGAACTGCGGCTCCTTGAAGAATACTGCCACTCGGGAACATTGGGAGCTGAACATTAAGAAAAATACCTATATAAAATTAAATAAGTATAAAAATTTTAAAAGTAGTAATCATCATGGATAAGCATGAATGATATATTTTCGGTCGGTCGAATCCGTTGTTCACAATTGATAAACCGAATCGCTGTTGTCTATCGAAATGCAAAATGGAGTTTTGATTGGTCGGCAATCTTAGTTGAAATAGAAAAGCTAAGTAAATTTCGCTGCATTTTTTATTCTACTGAGAGCCTACAGATTGATTGTATGATTTCAAAGAAACTTAATTATTGCGGGTACCTACTACAGATTAAAAATCAGTTCTTCTTCTTCGCCCTTTTGTCATTGTGTAGGCGTCGCCGTCAAGCAGAGACAATGGGTTGGCCATACATATTCTCATACTTACTCGTCGTCCATTCCAACATAGTCTGACTTGAAGACTTGGTCTTTCCAGTCGTAATCTGCTTTAGATATCTCGGCTTCATACTCGATGGAGGTACAGGCTGGCAAGCATTTGCAGTTATGAGCGATCCTCCGTGCTTCGTTGGTTAGCTCAGAATCTAATGTCTTTTTAAGGTAAGACTCCACTTCCACTACGACCAATTCCACTGAAAAGTATATTTTATGTTCACAGTTAATATACATAATGGTGATAAATAAAAGGGCCTTAAATATAAATAAAAATTTTTTACACAATATGTAAGTACATTTATTTATAAATTCGCACGTTTGGAAATACTCACTTTGTACCTTTTTAACACACGTCATACTTCCTGTGTTGCAAACTTTCATTTCAGGATCATCTGTAAAGAATCAAAACATTTTTAAAATCAGAATTATTAGTTCATATTTATGTAGGTATAAAGTCATTTGTTAATCTAGTCATACCTGTTGATTTCACAGTCTTAATGTGGAATATTTTTGTTTACCTTATTGTAGTTAAGTTGGCCTGGGCTGCCTATTCCAACCTCGAGTTTGCCTTTAAAATGAATCTCAAGGCCGAACAAAAGGCACGCATTTTCGACCAATGTATCCTGCCAGTTCTCACCTATGGTGCTGAAACCTGGGTCTTCACCAAGGACATACTGCATAAATTAAGTGTGGCCCAGAGGGCACTGGAGAGAAAACTGGTTGGAATCACGTTGCGGGACCGCAAAACAAACGAGTGGCTGAGGCACCAGAGCAAAGTCACTGACGTTATCAAACGCGTGGCTAGACTGAAGTGGGAATGGGCTGGTCATATGGCGCGCAAGACCGATACGTGGAGCAAACGGTTACTCGAGTGGCGACCATGGGGTGAAAAACGTCCCCGAGGGAGACCCCAGATGCGTTGGGACGACGACATCAGACAGATAGCAGGGACAAGATGGATGCAAGTGGCACAGAGCCGCGATGAATGGCGTAGTTTGAAGGAGGCCTACACCCAAGGGGTAGAGACGGGCTGAAGAGAGAGAGAGTTAAGTTTTCATACTTAGGGTATAATACTTACGTGGCATACTGATGTGGACACAACCACATCTTGAATATGTGTAGTTAGTGAAACATTCAAACTCGCAATTTGACTGAGTGTACACCTTGTAGAACCGTAGGTATCGCTCAGTTGGGAAATAGCATTGCCGTCTGGATAAGAAAATAAAAATCTTATGGTAAAGTTCTTCAGATAAAAATATATAATTGTGTAAATTCTAATTAAAATAACCATTCTTCGTCTTTCTTCCTGCGTAAGTACACGAAGCGATGTCCTGCGCAACCACGCAACCTTATTGGCTCATGGTAAATGCAATAAATGAACGCGTGCATATTCCCTTAGTTGCCTTTTACGACATGGACCCATGATATAGAGATAGCGGTCCCGTTTAAAACTGCCGGTAACCACACAGCAATTAAAATAATAACAAACCTTCATAAATCAAGCACAGTCGTAAGAAATCGATTTCCTTTTCAGTCTTAAATTTGAAAAAAAAAAAGCTTGAAATATAATTTTCACTTGTACCTTTCAGGGTCATAGGGCCTCAGACCCGATGAAGTTGTCATCATTTTTGGTTTTACAGCAACAACTAATTCTTGGTTTAAACCTGAACGGAAATAGCTTTGTGTAAGCCTTGGTAACTCCGCCGGATTATGAAGCAAAACCTTAAAAAAAATATCATACCATTATTATAGGTTTATACCTGTAATTAGAAACAAGTATATTCTTAAAGATTACGGTCGTAAACATTATAGTTTCGTTCTTTTGGCAAAGCACTATTACAGTAAAGATGGTCTTTCAAAACGAAAATCTAATGGGAAGATGATATGTTAAATTATCCAAAAAATCATGAGTTTATATCACCTTAAATCCCTGTACGGGCCCGCGGCAGAGATAATCCAAGTCGCTCATTCTAGTTTTCATTAAAAATACTAAACCAGATTTGGCACCGCTTCCCTGAAATTTTAATTTTTTTTTATTAACATACTTAATATTTAATATTGATTGGAGTAAAGTGCATAGAGAATATAATGTATAAGAGTATACTTTAATAGCTTATGTTTTAGTTTTACTCAAAATAAATTGTCAACATCATAAAATGCGAAACCTACTGAACCCCTATTCGGATAAGTTTCCAAAGGAGTATTTTCTGCATATCCGTCTTCTAAATTCCAAGATATTGCTTTGTTATTGTGCTCCAGATATTTATAGTCATTATTCAAGCTGTAAACAAATAGTTCAATAATGAATGAACAATACTCAAAGGACAATATTTTTGTATTTGAGATATGATACGATATACGTCATAAGAATAACCACAATGCTGGGAATCAAACCCTGAATGGTCACTCTCTTTTATAAGCCTTCTTGGCTTATAAAATCGAATGTTAAAATCATATTTATAAATTAGCCAGTCTTGGGGCGAAAATACTTTTTTTGTATGTTTATACGTTGTAACGTGATAACTTTTATGATGAAATTTATAATGTACCTATGTCTGGAATATGTCAATACAATTGTGTTCGTGGTGTGAACACAATGTTGATGCCTCAGAATAAGTTGAGTCGTAATTGAGATATTCACAATTTTGTAAAAAGTGTTCGCACGGTCTTATTTTGCGGAGAACGATTATTTTTTATAAAATTACGTTCGATGTAAACTTACTTCTCCATTTTGAACAGTTCGTCAGCGCGTAAAGTGTTGAAAGTGAAGCAAATCCCTTCTTCGGTCAAAATTGGTGAAAACAAATTTTCACACGATTTCATTGGTACGTCTTTCCATTGACAACCAAAGAAGGCTTCGGTTAAGTTTGGAGCCACCTAATACACATAATAAAAGGGAGATTATTACATAATAGGTACTCGAAAGCCTTTGTGAGTCTGATGGGGAATGGATGGGAATGAATGGAAAAATGAATGTAGTAACAAACAAGATGGTAGGTGAGAATATGAAGTACTTTAAATAATTTTTGCCTGTAAACTTTAAAGTTAGAAAACAAAGCAAAAATTCGTAAACTTTTTGCGATTTGATCTTCCGGGTGTTTATGACCAGATAGACTTACGAGTAGTTACTATTATATTATATTCAAATTTTATAAGTGCCTTTACTAACTTTTTTGAGATTTGCTATAGAAACACTCCCATTGCCATATTTCCTACCGTAGGAGTTGGAGAGATGGTCATCACATACGAGTGTGAGATCTTCAAAGTACTCGATTCTGGAAATAAATAAATTCAACATAATTATCTATTATTTAGCTTATTTTGTAAGACAATTAATATTCTCCACCATTTTTGCAAAAAGCGTGACTTTTTATGTAAGTTATGTCTAGCTTTCTGCATAAATTCTATAAGTTAGTCTATAATTTGTAGTGCATATACCTATTACGAACTTGAAAGCTCTTGTTAAATGTTAACGAAAAGTACTTACTCCTGATTTGTCATATTGCCTCGGTCTGCACTGACGTTATACCGATGATAATTGTCGGTAAAATCAAAAACAGACACTTTTGATTTTGTCTCCAAGCAAACTGTCACAGCGGGATATGGAATCTGAAGATAAATATATTTTTGTTAAAACAAGATATAGTGCTTTACGTACAGAAAGTTTAACATGGGTCAAGAATTAGCGAAGAATCAACAAGTGTGTGTGAAGGAACTCTCAACTATCCGCCTAGCCATGGGGACAAGACGGTACTAACTACGGTAAAACCACACGATGCTAACGTCAACCACATTGCCGGGAGGGAACGTAAATATGGATTTTAATTTAAGAATAATTTTTCCTTTATTTTCTTCGCAAGTCTTTCTTTTTGGCCTGAATGATTTCGATTTACTTATAAAGTTTATAATAAAGTCATAAATTAAATCTTGCCTGCCAGACAGGGGTCGGGTTTTCTGCGAAGCTTACTATAACTGGACTATCATTCCATTTCCTCCAAACATTTCTGATCAAAAATGAGCAAAGAACTACGGAGCAAATAAATGCCAACAACCAAAATAACCTGAAATCATTTAAAAGTGATAACTGATTTGTGGACTCACCTGATAAATGATACCTACTTAATAAATACTTAATAAATTTTAAGAGTTTCCTTGATTTCTCAGGAGTACCTACTCGTAACACAATCCTGAACGGTAGTCATTTAGTGCCGCTGTTGCACCAAAAAAAACATGCATGAGGACGTATATTACTGTGCTAGAGGAGGTGCTAGAGGTGTGTTAATCTCGTTAATTCCTGTTCCCGCGTGAATTTCGGGAAATCCTCACTTTGTGCACCCCTACACTCCTTATGAAACCCATGCCAAATTTGAAATCTCTAGACCTATGTTGTTTGCCGCCAGTCACCAAAGTCACTTTGTTACCGAAGAGTCCTAAATATTAAGATTAAAATTTATTGTCTGTCATGATGTTGTGGGTAAATGTGCAAAGGAACATTTTTTTTTATTTATCTTTATTTTCGTGTTTTACTTCTCTGTTTTTGTTCGCTCCTTCTCCCCAATATACTTGAGACCGTGAAGGTTAGAGTTGGCCGTGTAGTCAATGATGTATTCCTTCATAAAAGTACATTTCCTTCTCTTTATTTCAATGCCTTCCATCCGTTCATGATGTTCTGAAATTTTCTGGACGCTCCCCGATCTTATATAAAAATAAACGGAAAATATAATTATAATTAAATATATTTGATTTATTGTTATTCATTTTTTAATTTTACTTATTTAACTTTACTGCATCTAATTGTCTGGCGTAAAGTTAGAAGGAAAGCAAGTAGGTAAGTAGTTTTTTTAATGGCTTGGTACAAACTGTTACAATATTCTGATATATTTGGGACTATATATAGACTATTTACTAAGTATATACATATGTACATATTAGGTACTTTTCGAATAATTTAAAAACACTAACCTCGACTGCGGCTTCATTACGTCAATATTAGGTCAACTAATGAAATTTGAATATTTTGGGCTTGGTTTAAATATAAAAAGCTAAGGACATTTATGATTCCATGGAGACTGCGAAATTCAGGCATTAACATGACATGTGTTTTAAAACCTATCTAATATTATACTTCTTACTTCGAGTTTGTTCGCGTATATTTTATTTCAAGTACTACGTTACTAACATTTAAATAAATAACCTTATTATTTCGTAGAAAAAATAGTCTGCTTTAATCAAAAGAATCTAAATTACAGATAAAGTAGGTAACCGCTTTATTGTAGGTAGGTACTACGAGTATTTAAGTGAGCAAAGGTTAGAATATAAAATAAGAAATAAATATTGTGGAGTGTCTCCTGTCTGTGTGGAGGATATACATATGTCGTTATTGGGAGAAAAGCAATAATTCAAAAACAGTCATGACTCATTTATAAATTTGCGTATTTACATACATACATCATTTTCAATGTAGACACATTCTGAAGGTCAATAGTACTCACTTCGTCAGATATTAGAAAAAAATATTTCAATTTTATAATTGATTCGAACATGGATATTCAGTCCCTAATGCCTAATATTGGTGCCTGTTGTTCATAATTACAAAAGCGACCTAATGTCTAACCTACACTTATTATTTAGAGGTTCATCGCAACTCAAGAATAATGTTGCGACACTCTAGGTAAGTAAAAGACATTAATAAAATTTATTCGTTGTTAATTTAAGATTAAACATATTTGTTATTTTTATTTTGCTGCTTTTTTATACAGTACAATATTTTATGATTATATTATATATGGGTATTTCCATAATACTTTGGACCTTTATCAAATTGTATTCTTTTATAGATCGGGAAGTATTGGGAAGGGCTCAAACTCCGAGAATGTTTGCACAAAAGAAGGATATTTAAAAGATAATCCAACTAAAAAGAAGGAAAACTTTTTCAAAGAATATCTCGTAGATTACTCAAGCAATTCTAATCTGCATGGACTTAGATACATCGGAGAAAAGGAACGAACTCATATCGAAAGGTAATATGTACCTTAAAAATACCTGTATAATTAGTATGTAAATAATTATTATTTAAAAATAAAAGACATACATTTTTTTAGAGTATTTTGGTTGTTTGCCTTCATATGTGGAAGTGTGTTATGTGCTGGATTGATCATGAAGACTTATATGAAGTGGACATCGACCCCAGTGATTGTAACTTTTGCTGAGAAAACCACTCCTACTTGGCAGGTACGTAGCTGAATATTATATCGAATAGTGTTAAAAATACTTATATTACGCATGCAAAGATGTATCTTGCATGCGTGATGCTTGCTTGTGTTTTGAGTAACTCCTCAATGTATGCTTAGCTTCGGACATCTTCGTCTCTGGAGAGAAGTTAGGATTTGTTTCAAATTTAAATATGTATGGATTGGCAAAACTAAAAAAATCGGCAACGTAAAATAGACAATATTTTTTGTTATTTCGTAGTTGTGATACAAGGTCCGCGACATAGATTACATTGTCATTATAAACTACGTCAACGATGTCTCAATGTATAAATTTTATCTTCTTCTTTAATTCCAATTCTGCATGTTTCTGCGACGCTCATTAAAACTACAGCAGACACCTGCCCTTACAAATTTGTTATTTCAACAAGTTCAACCATAAATATTTAATTTTTATTTTTATATTCTTGCTTATTTATTGAATCTATTGATTACTTTTTTTCGTCAACAGATTCCTTATCCTGCAATAACCATGTGTCTCGAATCTAAATCAAGGGCGACGATTTTCAATTTCACACAAAATTATTATCTTTACAATAACTCTTTAGATCGTGCTAATATGACGGAAGAAAAGTAAGTGTCGCTTTTTTATTTCCTTCTGAAAAAAATGTTGTTTCTAAGACTGAAATGAATCAATATATTTACTAAGAGGACTCAACAATAAACTGATAATTGTAAAGTTAAGGAAAGAGAGTACCTCTCGGACCCGTGATGAAATGAGTGAGATGTTTTTCACCCATTTCATCTCGGCCGATTGTCCGAAAAACCTATTTAAGAACATAAGGTGTAGGAAGCCGTTAGATAACGCAAATTTATAAACATTCGGGCTTTCAGGAATGTCTATGTATTGTAGTGGACTTTTGACTGGTAGGGCTTTAAACTGAAAATTAACAGTCACGTTCTTACAGGCGAAATATGGTCGAAGATTTGACTCTGGTTTGTGACGACCACCTGGCCTCTCCAACGGGCAGGGAATTTAGTGACGGCAGTGAAACCGTTGCCAATTTGCAAAACGTAAGGTTTTGAAATCATTATTTTCTAACCATCAATGACTGACAATGTACAGCCGTAGCTACTGGGCCGTGGGATGCAAAAAATTAAGATGTTTGTTCCTCCATAAGTATTATCGAAATTTCCACGAAACAATCGAAAAACGGCATAAACATATGTAAAAGTCTCTGCTTTAGATAGCACTTGGAGGTCTTCAAACGAACTCTAGTCAAGGCAAAATCTGGTAACTTATAGAATATTGGCCTTAATTTCCCTAAGAAATATTTAAAAACGGAAAATTAAATGGGATTTTTAATTTTACGCAACCGGGACATGATTTTGTAGTTTTGATTGCTTAAAAACCTAAGGTGGATTACAGCAGATAGCCGATAATAAAAACTATTTCCAAACCTTTCATGGCAATCCCACCTAATAATAAATGGGCAAAAAGTTTGTTTGTTATCTCTTTACGCGTCATCTACTGAAAAAAACAAAAAACTTCTTAAAATTTTGCGTATTTATAATTAAGAGTATGGAGAAGGACATATTTCATCCTTTTTAAAACTATAGTTTTTGTGAGATTTGTGAAAAACCTGCATTCTTTCGTCTGGCGCAAAATTCGGGCGGGCGAAGCTACGGATAAAAGTTAGTAATGTATAAAGAACGAGTGAAAAAAATAATCTTTTAGGATTAGCTAATATGGCCGTGGTCTTCGAGTCTTTTTGTAGTGTAATACAATAATTATGACAAATAAAGAACTTTTTGATACTTTCAGGTGACCACAAATGCGAGTTCAACTTTCTTCGTGTGTAAATTCAAGGATCGCACGACGGAATACTGCGATACTTTGAACGCTCGTGTCCTCACTGACGAAGGGGTGTGCTTTAGTTTCAATATTCTGAGGCCTGAGGATTTATTCAGAACTGAGAAGTAAGAGTTTCATTAATCAGTGTAGGTCTTCTACAACTTCATCTTCCTGACGTTAATCTGACTCCTTACCTCTGTGGAGATGAGACAGAGTGTGTCTTTTCACTTTGATCCTGGTTTGCGTGGGTTATAGACGATGAAAATGAATAACTGTAAAAACTTGTTGATAAAATTTTGTTTTTGTCTATAAGAAATTCATAGTTAACTTGAGTATTTTATATTTTATTTAGTTTACACAAAGATTACAGTTACATAGAACATGATATTGAAGCCAATTCTTGGAGTTTGGAAGACGGATATTCGCCTGATTTGCCACTAGACACTTACCCTTACCGAGGCGCTGTAAGTATCGAGTTTTTTTTCTTAACCTCGAAGAAATTATTAATGACTTTATCCGTGCTTTAAGTTTACTTTCGAATTTGTGAAATTATATAAAGCGGTATGATTATTTTATAAGGGCGGTCCTTCTTATTTCTTTACTTGAAAAATATTATGATTTCAGGGTCACACTGCTAAAGCGGGAGTGGTGTTTTTGATGCAGACTGACGCAAAAGATTTAGATTACCTTTGCAAAGAATCCATTCAAGGGTTTAAGGTATTTAAATTAGCTCAACCTCTCATTACTTATTTTTATGAGATGATGATGGATGTTTTAACTATATAACCAGAATTCGTAACTTCAAAATATATATAGTATCGTTGAATTAGTATTTCATAATTGTATGGCAGTAGGTTTGTTAGTACTTTTTGACCACCGCAAAGCGGAGTGAGCGAAGATTTAACTTCTACAATGTAGGTTAGAGTAGATTTTAACAACAGGGTTTTATGACGGTAGCCCCCCGCAATAAATAAATAAAGGTTTAACAATTCTATCTAGGTTATTCTATCTATATCACACAAAATGGAGCAAACAAAGTTTCAAACTTGTATTTTTGCCTTATAGCCTTATAAATAGGGAACCCACTGACCGTAGACATAATCTGTGTAAACAGTTTTGTGGAATAAAATTATGTTATAAATAGGGAACCCACTGACCGTAGGTACATAATCTGTGTAAACAATTTTGTGGAATAAAATTATGTTATAAATAAATAAAAAACGTACATCCTCCCAAACTTTCGAAATTATTGGTTAATGGTTTAACAACTTTCATTAAAATCTCAGATCTTGGTACACAATCCAGCAGAGTTTCCCAGGCTGAATGACATTTATTTTCGAGCGTCATTGAAACAGGAAATAGTTATAGCTGTAACTCCCAAGATGATAACCACAGCGGATGGATTGCGAGATTATGACTCTGAGAGGTCAGAAATTATGTTATTTTTTAGTTTTTTAAAAAGAGTTAATTTTTGTCTATGTACCAACATAAAGTACATAATTATCCATACTAATTTTATAAACGTAACATATTTGTCCGTCTTCATGTTAAAACCACTAAACCGATCTCTTTGAAATTTTGCTTATATATAGATAGTGTATCCTATATCTTACATATCTCGAGATTAGATTTGTCATACCTTTTGTCTATCCCTAAAGAGAGTGCATTAGGTAATCAGTCGACTATACTACTGCCTTCGTCTAGGACCAAAGAACTCTACTATAAGAAAAAAAACATTTTTCATATTTCTTAGAGTTAACTTTATAACCGATTTTTTTTACTTTTCTTGTTACTCTGTAAAACGATTTTGCTTTGTAGTATTTAAATGATATCTTTTACATTTCAGGCGACAGTGTTTCTTTTCAGATGAAAGATATTTACGTTACTTCAAAGTGTACACTCAGACGAACTGTGAATTAGAATGTTTGACCAACTTCACTTATTCCCGTTGTGGATGTGTGCACTTTGGAATGCCGCGTAAGAGAAATAATATTTATAGTACAAATATCTGTGTTCATCATAGTTCGCTCCTTTAGTCAAATCGGGAACATCTATCTATCTGTTTTCTTCATGTCACATTATTCTTACAGATGATTCTAGTATGAAAGTGTGCAATACAGCAAAGGTGAAGTGTATGAAAAATGCTAGATGTAAGCATATTAAAATTTCTTATTTTAATTTTAAAATTATCGCATTTACACAAAAAAATGGCACTACTCTATACTATTATTTTCAATTTCAGCGGAATTTTCGGTAGTGGGAGTAAAGCAAGTTTTAGAACAAAATTCACAGGAGGAAACCATAGACGAAGCCGCTCGGTTGGCAGCTAGCTGCAACTGCTTACCCGGGTGCAGCTCTCTGACATATGAAGCGGAGACTTCTCAGGCTGATTATGACTTTAAGCAGCTCTGTAAGGCTTATAGAGTCGGAATTAACGAGGAAGTGGACGAAAAGTAAGGAAAATTATCAATAATATAGTAAAAAATACCTTCAAATAAAAACTACAAGGAATAAACGAGCTACGCCGTAGACTCGTGGCTCGTAGACGTACATTTTGTAGATGACCAAAGTATCGCTTACGATTTCGTGCTACGTCGTAGACATCTACCTATCTGTTTGTTTATTATATTGCGTGAAGAACAGTGTGTGCACGTACTCATTCGAATAGTAAAAAGTGAAGTAAAAAGAATTTATTCATAAAACTCCATAACAAAAAACAAGAATATGTACAAATTAGGCAGGTAGTATGGTGTTCCCGAAAGGGTACACCCTCAGCATAATGTGTAAGCTTTTCAATAATCTTTTATGTGCATTAGGTACCTATATCATTATAACTAGTTATGTGCATAATAAGTCGCGGTATCGAAACGAAAATTATACGAGTCATCATACTCCTGGTATTTGACCTGAGTTTGTCCTCAACCCATAGTAGGAGATCGAGGAACCCGGTGTCCGCCTTTGACCACGATCCTTGATTACGTATACTCGTACTAACCGTCCATTCTTTATTCAGGTCAATACTTACCTTAACCGTTTGGTTACCGAAATTAATTTTGTGATAAGACAATCTTTTTTCAGTTTGCTGATGACCCGACTATTAGTATTCTTCAAGGCGCCACAGTTCATCCAGTACAGACGCTCGGAGCTGTACGGCCAGACAGACTTCCTCGCCAACTGTGGCGGCCTGCTGGGGCTGTTCATGGGCTTCTCATTCTTGAGTCTAGCTGAAATTGTTTACTTTATAACACTAAGGTAAGCTTATTTCTTTTTGAATCTAGTGCGTCAACTGTTCTGTTATGTGATGGTACCAGATTGTTTGATTTTAGTACATATTAGCTGTTGCCCGCGACTTCATCCGCGTTTCCGTCGTTTTTTAAAAGGTCAATTAATTGGCGATTCTTTAAATTTCAACTTAGTGAAGGTTTCATACTCGCGAGATAATGTATGCGCCGTTCGGTGTCAGCTGTGAGTCGCAATTCTCGTTGTGAAGCAGTTTCAGCTTCTCGGGATAACACATGTTGTTCTCAGTAAATGGTAAGCCTTAGCTCTGGTTTAGAAGAGCTTTGAGATGCCCGAGATGTAGCTCGTCTCGCTCTGTCAGCTGCTTATCGCATCTCTCTTTCGGGAGAGGTTTCATTGGTTCGAGAAGTTGACGCACTAACTCTCATAGAGTTTAACAGATGTGCTCTTTCCTCTGCCGATTCTTAAAAACGCCTATTTCTCACTCTCTTAGCTTCTCTCGATTTCGATTTTACTATAAAGTTGAACTATAATGATTTTTAGGTGGAATTGATGCAGGCAAATGAAAATAAAACTAATATAAAAAGTGAATGTAAATTAGCCAAAACTTAGTTATATATATCTGAAAATCTATGCGTATATGCGTAACCTACTATACTAGTTAACCTAAAAAGAAATAAAATGTAAATTATTAATAATTTGTAATTTGAACGAATATTTAAACAATACCACAATCACTAATACCTATTTTATAAAATAACAACAAAAGGAATCTTAAAATAAATTATGAAACCGCGACCTTACGACCAAATATACAAAAATAATCGTTATGGATTATTTTTGTATATTTGCGTGAATTCTGAATCATGCTATAAAGCATCATTCCGTATTCACGCGCGATGGCTTATTATTAGTGATTATGATAGGAAGTGATTATAATTAGTATTTTTTTCGTGTATAGACTATGTTGCGTGGCGTATCAAAAGAAACGCAGCATTAAGAAGACAGAAACAGAAGATAAACAGATTCCTGAAATCGAAGACTCCAAACAAACAAATTAATGTGTCAGATCTTCTAGTAAGCATTTACACCAAACTATGTTAGTTATTTTTCTATTTCACAAAGTGTGATAACTATACTTACTTACTTGCACTTTACATGGTTAGTTGCTTTTCTTTTTACCTGCTTGTGATATCTTAATAAAAGTTGTTTAATTATTATTGTAGTAAAAATAAATAAATACGGGACAAATCTTTTATTGTTTCTTGTAATTAGGCAATGCCTGTGATTTGTAAGTAATAATACACTTGTCATAAAACAAAGAAAATTAACTTTTAATTTTATATTTTAATTTAAGACACTACTAGTGTTTGCTACTGTTTCGTAAAATTCATCAGACTCATTACTTTTATTTCTTCCCGACAAGCTATTGGAAATTCTGTAAAAAATATAAAGAAATTAAAGAAACATATCACAACTATAACAAATTATAAAAAACATACTCTTTCTTTCTCCTTAAACTCTGGAGAGGAGTTCGGGGTGCGCCTTTTCACAATATAATATAGGATGTATTTAATCATGTTTTATTTTTTATTCTTTATTATAACAATTACAATTTGTTAAGTACAATAGGCGGACTTAATGCTAATAGCATTATCTAACAGTCTACTATTGGGTTTAGCAGAGAACCTTGAATGAATAAATGAGAATGTTTTAACATGAATCGAATGAACCTGACACATATTGGATTACGGTAAAATCTGCATTAGATGAGTATGCTGACTCCCTTAGTCGCCTTTTACGGCATCCATTAAAAAGAGATGGAGAATGGACTTTTATTAAAACAGATAGTACCATACGACACAATACAAAAAAAACATTAATCAATATGAGTTCTTATTTTAGTTTCTTCTACTAAATAGTTGTTTAAGTCGTTCTATCCTTGGAGCTATGTCTAATGTCTTTAAAATTATAGGCTTAGTAAAGAAATATGTGTTTTATTACCGTCCAGAGACTATGTAGACGATTTTGACCAGACTTAGTAAAGACACGCCCAAAAATAGACCGAAAATTCCTCCGCAGTCGGCCAAGAAATCTATAACTCCATACATCTCCCGCCGCTGAGATGCTATGAATTGCGACGATTTGAAGAATACCTTCACCCGGGACATGAGAAAGCTAGAAAAAGTAGAAAATAAAATGTAATTACTTATAGTTCCAGAAGATGAGTGCTTGTGTAAACTTGGGACTGTATTATTAGGCCATAGGCTAGCAACCTGACACTGATCTGAATCTAATTGATTAATGATAAATCACAAAATTCTAATACTTAGCAAAAACATAAAAAAATATAGTAAAATGCCTATGAAACAATCTTACTTTTCGTTAATTCCATCCACGTCGCCTATTCTATAGGCTTTGCAAAGAGCCTTAAAATCATAGTTAGCTTGAGAGATCTCAGTTTCATACTCAATGGATGTGCAGGACGGTAGACAATTGCAATGCTTTCCTTGTTTCAAAATTGCATCCAATTCTTGTTCCATGAAATCATCTGAAACCAAATTATTGTATATACGAATATCAAGATTTTTTTAATTTGTCGTCATATTCTCTTTCCGTGCAGGTAATAAAAAACACTCTTTGAATCTCAATTCTATCAATTAGCTTATTTATACAGCTGAACGTGGCCTTTTGTCTTTCCGACATTGTCGGTTTTGTCTACCCCGTAAGGGTTAAAGACGTGATTATAAGTATATTTGTATGTATGTGTCATCAAAATTGCGTTCGGCCTTGTCGTATCTCTGAAAATATATAATAATTTGTTTGTCAAAGAATAGCACCATCACACCCAGTCATGGAGTAATGTAAGATGAGACAAAAATGAAGTGCTATAATCTTTTGTACTTACTGCGTGCTCCGTTCATACATTCAACTTTCCCAGTATTACAAACTTTCATTCCAGGACCACCTGTAACGAAAATGTTTTAATAAGGGCATCATCAGCGTTCGTATTGATTTACGTAAAATTAAAAACATTGATTTGGAACCGTGACAGACAGACGCTGTGATACAGCGACAGACACAGTGTTTTAATAGTGTAGATATAATATAGAAGTATAGTTTTATTCTTGAAAAAGGCGAAACTGCAGTGGTTAAGTGGAGACTACATTTTCCACTTGTCATGATCCCTGCATAATCTCGTATAATAACATAAACTTACGCGGCATCCCGATATGCACACATCCACATTTCGCATATGTATGGTTTGTCAAACACTCGAATTCGCAGTTTGATTGAGTATAGACTTTGAAGTAATGTAGGTATCGCTCCTGCGAGAAATAACACTGTCGTCTATAACAGAATTGAAAATAAATACTTTATCGCACATAATGAAAGGTGATTCATATATACAATCAGGTAATTATCCCATATGGGGTACGCAGAGCCAACTAGACTGAAAGGCCACGTTCAGCTGGTTGGCTTAATGATGGAATGAGATTCAAATTATGACAGGTTGTTACCAAATCGCCTTAAAAAAGAACCTTAAGTGTAAAGCCTCTTCCTTTTATTGACAGGTGATATAAACTGTATAAAACAAATACATATAAATTTATCTTAATTACCTTTCAGGAGGATAAGACCGTAAGGTTTCAGATGTTGTCAACATTTGTGGTTTGACTGCTACTACTGCTTCTTGATTGAAAGCAGTTCGAAAATACTGATGGGATATCCTTGGAAATTCTGAAGGACTATGCAAAAGAACCTTAAAATAAAAATTAAACATTTTTGGAATAATAGAAGAAACATTATTCTATTTCTTATATTTTCCAGGGCTTCTCCCGTTTGAGAGTTCCATAAAATGGTCTTGCCTATAGGTACCTACATACGTAGATATAATTACATCATTATCTCTTACGAGGTAGAAAGTGCTAACATTGTATGGCGCATTTGATTTTTTATAATCGAAATCATCTTGGAGGTTCCTCATTATGTCAGCTACATGGAGTCGCGATTGCTACTCTTCATGTTATTAATTAACTATTAGGGTCTTCAGTATTATTTCACCTTGGAACCTTGCACAGGACCTCGGCAAAGGTAGTCAATATCTCCTTTATTCTGATTTACCAAAAACACAAGGCCCATGTTAGCTCCATATCCCTGGAATTGTAAATATTACATAACTAAAAACAATTGATATCAAGCAAGTTTGACCTAAAAAAAATATAAAAAATTCGAAGGGTGCTTACCGATCCTCTTCGAGGGTAAGTATCTTTTCCTGTACCGTCAGCGTACCCAGACTCTGAATTCCAAGATGGCGATTTATTACTATGTTTTAAATATACGTAGTCACTATGTAAACTGAAAAATGAATCTTATATTTTAGGTACAAATTATTTAAACATACTAGTTAACAACACATGTCTGTTGTTTTTCTTGACAGAATTTATTACATACATACATACATACATAAAATCAAACCTCTTTCCCGGAGGGGTAGGCAGAGACTACCTCTTTCCACTTGTCACGATCTCTGCATACTTCCTTCGCTTCATCCACATTCATAACTCTCTTCATGCAAGAAGAACAGAATTTATTTGATAATATTATTGCGAGATAAATTTGGTAAATTAGTTAATTATACCTACGTATACCTACATCAGTTTAAATACTAATCGATGCTCTAACTGTAAGGGACAAGATCGTGAGGAAATCTGCACATTCAGGCAACTGGATGTGTAACCATGATCCAATATGAGTGACGGTTTCCCTGCCAAGGTTGTGGGGGTCGTATCGCTTGGAGTAAAAACCTGACCCACTTTATCCAGGATCCATGGTCAAGGGATCGGGCTCCTCTCTAGAATGGTGAGGTGTAATCGATATTATAGCCAGGAGAAAGAACAAGTTAATAATACTCATTCTAACTCTTACTTTTCCTTTCTAAAAATGTCATCAGCCCCTAACATATTGAAGGTGAAGCAAAATCCTTCTTCGGTTAGAATTGGTGAAAACAAGGCCGCACACGTGTCTGTTAATGCGTATTTCCATTTACACACGAAGAATGCTTCTTCGATCGTTGGTGCTACCTGTAAGACGAAATCTTATTAAACGTAATTTATCCAAATATTCTTAACCTAAGTATACTTAGTATTACGAATACGAAAGTCTATCTCACTGTCTGTTGCTCTTACATGGCAGTTAGATAGTAATAGTCTGAATTCAAACAAAGACTACATTAGGTACCTATAAGAGATAAAGGTTAAAAATAAAAAAGAAATCTTTAATTTATTTTTAGAACATTTTAATGTACTTATATCTTTATAAAAAACTAAATTATAACCCGAAGTTTTGAGAAAAATAAATTAGAAATATAGTTTTTACCTTTTCAAGATTTAATAGAGAATCTATTGGATTACTGAAATTTCTACCAATTGCTGAATTTAGATGGCTGTCACATACCAAGGTAAGATCTTCAAATATTTCAAGACTGAAAATTGAAAAGATTTTTGGATAAAGTAAAAGTATATTCTAAGGGTGAAACGGGAGTATTTAATAACAAAAACATCATTTAAACAAAAAATAATAATAAATAAAAATAATCCTCCAATGCGCCACATTAAGAGGCAACGTGCTCAGGACACTGGCATCGTTCCCTCGCTGTATGGCGAAGCCCATTGAGAGAAATGCTCTAGCCGTCAAAGGTAAAATATTGACGTATAGCATAGCTACTTACTCTTGGACAGACTTTTGGCGCGTGTTTCTGAATTATTATATAGGTGATAATTATTCGTAAAATTATATTTTGATGACATCGATTTGGTTTCCAAACAAACAGTCACTGCGGGAAATGGAATCTGCGAACACAGTTTTTGTGATAATGAGATTTTTCATAATATATGCTTCTACCACAAACAGTGCATGCTTTATTTTTTTTATAGTCTTTTTGTTATGTACGTTTTATATTTGATTATAATTTATGGACACGGAATAGATAGGTACATCAAGTAGGTACTTTTAATTTAAAGGGTAAAACATTACCTTTACGGCAATGTTTGATTAGATACTAGTATAATAAATATTACAAAGAAAATATAGAATTTCATAAGTTTCAAAATATTGAAATATTATTAGCATTATTTATGGTTTTTGTTAACCATATACTCGTATTCTAGTTTAGTCTATCTCAAATTATTAGGAAAAATATTCTTAGGTATTAACTTTGGTACCTAACTATTATTTGATTATCAAAACAATTACCACTTAAAATTACCTGATGTACAGGAACAAGAGCATCAGTATTTACAATAATGAGCGAGTTTTGGCTCCATTTGGTCCACAATTTATTTGCAAACAGGATACAAATTAATGTACTGCAAAATACTATTGTGAACCAGATACAACTGTAAAAAGAAGTTCGAACAATCACAATAAACAGTAAACTTATAGTTAGTTATATTCAGATACTATTATTGCACTTCCGCTGTAGATAATTTTTCACAACTACCTACCATGTTTAAACTGTAAGTTGTATTTAAGTAATCCATATAAACAGAAAATGTATTTTGATTTGTAATTCACAAAAGAGGATATTAACTGATATCAATGCGCAGCCCAAACTGCTTGGCGTAATTCAAAATTGGCATGAAAGCCTTTCTTATGTGGTCTATGGGTCCAAGAGAGCATGCCGATTTTCCGCGGTACACTCGGCAGTTAGAACATGCATTGATAATCAGTCAATCAGTGTCCTCTTTATCCATTAGGTATATAGATTTTAATAAAATAAATCAGGATAGAAGCATAAAGATTTTCTTTAAATTCAATTCAAGCATATGTTTTCGCTCTCACCTTACAATTATTCGATGCTTCTTGTTTCTATTATATTTAGACTCATCAAGGTTAGTATATGTAAAGTAATCTGTAAACAAATTTCTTACGATATCCGACCCTGACTCATCGCCCCTTAAAGTGTTTCTTCCATTTCTTGACCTAAATTACAAAGTTAATTATAAAATAATGTTAATCAACAACAATAATAAAGTTTAAAAGACTCGACGAATTTTCTGTAGCCCAGTAAATGATCCTCAAACCCAAAATTTACAGAATCAAGCTCTGTAAGTGACATTGGTACTTTTTGAAAAAGTGCTTTTTTCCTGATCAGTTAAATTTGACACCGTCGTCGTCTCAATATAAAGGAATGAATTAAATACAATGAAAATTAAGAAGTATAAAATCCTGTGCAATTAAGATTATCGACGTAGTTTTTCTAGTTAATTTGGCCAGATTTATTAAATTCTCATTGTGTGTACGTAAATCACTCCTTTCTCCCCGCTCTTGTTAAAATAATTAGAGACTGATGTACACGATTGTTAAATATACATAAAAGAGGATAAAACTTAACCTCTAGAAAATAAGTACTCACTAAATGTTCGCTTTTCAACTGGCGGAAATAACTTAAAAGTTTTAAATCTCCCTTTTACATTTGCGCATTAAGTAAACAGCTTTACGAGAGGGACATGAAAACAACGCCAAAACCAATGCAAGTGGCTTTGTATGATAGAAGACAATAAACAATGAGTTTTGAATCATCAACATGAATAAAAAAAAGTGAACTTACCTGTCTTCCAATATCATTGACATGATTTGAAGATTATTTGAATCTTACTCGTATACTTTTATTCATTTATTTTTCAAGATATTCGACATAGACGTCCGTTCCCTACAGTAATGACTGTTTGTCTATATTTTCAAACATTTTGCACACATCCTATCTATCTCAGTTATACAAGGTCATGTGATAACGTTTATAAAAATTAATATAGCTATTAAATTTAGCGCAAGAGTAATGTTCATCATTGCAAATGAAATGTTACAATAAATGATAATATTTTATTTGCTCGCAGATGAATTGTATCAAATTGTTTCATTAATGACAACGTTCAAATTCCAGAGAACCGCTTATTTTATTAAATAATATTTTATTATATATTATATATAAAATATATCTTATTTTATAAATTAATAAAAATATTTTGTCTGTGCATTTAGTATTTTTGGCTGAAATAGATAGAGGGACACTTAGAATGAATAATAGAAAGCAAAAATATATTTTTTTTTAATTTCTTGTCTATCTGTCTGTATGTATGATCACGATTATCTCCGAAAGTTCTGAACCGATTTATTTCAAACTTTAACCAGTTGCTTTGTTTTAACTCAGAAGAACATTTAAAGATTGTTTCATCAAAATCGGTTCATTAAAAAAAAGTGATCGACATTTGAATGAACTCAAGACATGAGTTTGCCTGCAAATAAGTTACGAAATTTAAAATTCAAAGTCATTTATCATTATACGACAGCATTATACCTATAACATATAAATATAAGTGAAAGGCGACTAAGGGATAGGCTTACAAACTTGGGATTCTTTTTAAGGCGATGGGCGAGCAACCTATCAATATTTGAATCTCCATTAAGCCAAATAGCTGAACGTGGCCACTCAGTCTTTTCAAGCCTGTTGGCTCTGTCTACCCCGCAAAGGATATAGACGTGACAATATGTATGTAGTCTATTTTAATTTCGACACCACCGCAACGGCCTCGATGTTTCAGTGGATGACACTGTGAACTTAACGGTCCGAGTTCGAGTCCTAACAAAAACAAGATATTATTATTTATTAAAAATATTTTTTTTTGTGTTGTTTGAGTATTTTATTTAAAAAAACTGAAAATCAAAATACTACATATAATAAAACGGTAAAAATATTTTGTCTGTTTATTTTATATTTTGACTGAAACGAATAGATAAATTTTTTTTACATTTTTTGTCTGTCTGTCTGTATCTGACTGTATGATTAAGATTCAACTTTACGCGGACGAAGTCGCGGGCAACAGCTAGTGTAAATATATAATTGAACATATTGAGTTCTGCTTGTCGTATTTATCATGTGCGTCAGTTTCTCCAAAAGTCCTAGATAGTAGCTACTTATCAGCCAAAATAAATATAAAAAAAAAGAAATACTTTATTTAATAAAACCATTTATTCATAAGATTATCTAGAGGTAACGAATATAATCTTGAAAAAAAAAACTAGTATATTCAGGCAACTGGATAAGTTCCTAATCATTATCCAATGTAGGTTGGGTTCTCCTGTAAAGCTTGCTGTGGTCAGACAGACAGGAGTCGCTTCGTGTAAAACACCGACTGACCCAATCCGGTCATAGGTGCATTCCGGGCTTCTCTCCAGAGAAGTCAGGACGACTGATGCCAGGAGGATAATTCATTTCACATTCATGGTAAATTAGAATAAATATTGTAACGATAATGATTAATAATATCATATGTTGTCATGGCACAGGTTGCTTAAAATATTCTCTCATCCGTGTAAGTATTACGTTATTGCGTGAACTGAACACCGAGCAATAACATCGTCCACAATAAACAGGTAGAGTTTGTCACACGCGATGACGCGAGCTCTCATAGAAATATGAGAACAAGAAAATCGCGTGATTCGTAAACATACAACTCAAGCATTGCATTCGTAATCGTAAATATTTAAGGTAAATCAGAATTTCCTGGTTCGTTGAAGACGAAATCCTATCTAAAACCAATATGCATACGAGTAAACCTCTAATATTTCTCTGATAGATAGCTCATAACTATTACCGATACCTTCACTGAAATGTAAATTAAGTATAAGGTAATATTATTCAGAATTAAAATGACCGTAGTAGGAAGGTGAAATTTATATCTCTTAGAATGCAGCCACTACTAATCTATCTTTGGATTCGCGCCCGATGATTCCCGAAATTCCCGAGGGAAAACAAATATTCAACGCCTGTGATGTAGAGATGACAAAGGTACTTTAATTTATACTTTCCTCTCTAAGGACGTCCTTGAACGTCTTGTTCAATTTTCAGCGATATTTTTCAGTTTACCCAATATCGGAGTATCATGTTTGTCTATCGTATTGTGGGGCGGTATACAAATTCATCACATCCACGTTACGTAAACGGAGAGAATGTTCAAAGCTTTACTATGCGTCGTTGAGTATTGGAAATTGGCATTTATCACTTAAGTAGTAAGTATCAATGCTTATAATAAAACAGTAAAAATTTTTTCTCTGTACATTGAGTATATTTAAAAAAAAAAAATTATATTGATATAAAAATAATAATCAAGCGTGAATTTGAAAAAAAAAGGTCTGTCTATTTGTATGTTTGTTTGTACCCGGTAATCTCCGGAACTACGAGTGCTGATGGATTTGAATGAAACTTTTTTTATTGCGTGTGTTTTTTTTTTCCTTTTTTTTGGCCAACATATAGGGATAATATAGTATAGGAAATAATGAAATGACGTCTTAAAAAGTTGAAGAAAGAAGCTTGTTCAACCTGATGAGCATTTTCTGTTGGTGTATAAAAATCAAAGATCTGGAACACCTGATGCAGAATCATTATATACCAGCTAAATCAACCGAATTATGGAAAAGATGTCTTAACAAAAGTTGTTCAACCTGATAAGCATTTTCTGTTAGCGTATAAAAATCGAAGATCTGGAACACCTGATGCGAAACCATTATAGACTGGCTAAATCATCCGAATTATGGAAAAGACGTCTTGATAAAAGTTGTTCAACCTGATGAGCATTTTCTTCGGAAAAAAAATGGAAATCTGGATCATGTGATGTAGAAGCCAAAGGGAAGCCAGAGGGAAGCTACTTTGTAAATATGTACCGAAATTTGAGTAAATTTAATAACCTTAACCTTGGTATTTCCAATAACACGCAAGTGGAGTTGCGGGCGTCAACTAGTACCTACCTACCTACCAAATAAAATAACAATGTCACCAAATAGCAACTTAACCCAAGATTTAAAGTCGCTAAAATTGACCTCAGAATTTGCATTAAATTAGCTGATGCAGTTTGAATATTTTAAACTGTAGGTATAAATTAGGATCTCAATAACCACAAAACAATGCCACTGGATTGAAAATAACACTGAATTTAGTATTTATTAGCCTAAAGATTTAATGCAATTCCGATCATGGTTCGTACGATATTAATTTAATGGTTGACATACAGATGAACTGTCATCATTTGGGAAGATATGCGCGGACGGGAGCCGGGCCGCGTCGCATCACGCCGCATGTCCCCCGCGCCGTATTCCGCCTGACACGCCGCGAGGGAGCGCGCGCGGAGTGCGAAGGCACTGACTGAGGACCGGCCAAGCCACCAGTATCACGAACGTCGCACGCAAGCACACAGCTTCTCACCGCTAACTCGCGACATTCACACGTAAAATACCCTCTCGTTTTTTTGGCGCGCAAATTACCACCATGGCCGCGACGGAAGAACTCAGCTGCATTCTCTCGAGGAGACAAGAAATCAATGACAAACTGGAGGAGGGACACGAGGTTAAACCAAAATACAAATTCGTAAACGTTTACACGGAATTCCACGAGTTCTCAAGAAAAGAAATAAAACAATACGAGGTCACATTTAACAAGTGAGTACCTTCTTAAGACATTGGTATTCTATAACCCTGATAATTTTCTAGAAGTAAGCAAAGTGAACTTATTAAGAAAGAATAGGTAGATCATCAATATACGAATATATTACTATAATAGACATAATATTAAAATTGATCTACGATTAATATGCAAATGTTCTAATATATTTAGTTATTTATTTAACTATAGCTAACATTTTATTTCGTTATATAAACGAATTTACTTTATCTTTCCCTTATTGCCTACTGAGGTATTAAATAAATAGGCATATCTTAGTTACAAAGATAAATAAATCCAACGGTAGATAATGAGAATATGAACTTACGACAAAAAAAATATTTTTTAATATTTATGACAATATAAAATATTACACAATCAATGAAGAAGTAAAAATAATTAATTAGTCGTATAAAAGTGCTTAAACACACATTAACATAATCTGTTACACGAAGGTTAACATATACAGTGAAAGTGTGACCAATTACTCAATAAACGAGGTTGAAAACATAATGTTACATAGGTACCTAACTATAATTAATTAGGTGAAATGACAACGCATGCCGTCGTGGGAGACCGAAATGAATGGAGACACGATATTCTTACGGGAATTACTAACTTTGTTGCCACTTTCATTTACATAATGCGGAGTTTGTTTATCAAGTGAATACTCTAAGTTAGTACTGATGATTTTTTTATTAGCAAAATTGACTGATATGGGTAATCAGTGACCTTTTTAAAACTCTTAAATTGAAGGGTTTTTAATAAAAATAAAAACACTAAATATATATTTATTCATAACTAACTTTAACATTGAACGGTCGAATGTGCATAAATAGTCGATTTAATATTAGTACCTATCAACATTCCCACCGATTTGTTTAATTGCGTTTAATTGACTTATTTATTATTGCTTACATTGAAATCATATTTCATAGCGTGAAAATTACTGGCTAAAGAAAATAAAAAAAATTTAGAGGATTTAAAATAAAGGAATTATTTTCTTATGTTCTTAAATAATCTAACAACATAAGAAACTAATAAACACTTGTAGCGTATTACCAAATTACTCTAATTTTACGCCTTGCTCGGTATAGTGAACAAGGTCAAGCGAAGACTCAGATATCATTGAAAGAAAATAAACATGTTCCGATTTTTCTAACAATGAACTGACTGACAAGGTAAACAATTGATGTTTATTAGTTGAACAAACAACAAACAAATTATATTTCTATAGGAATAATGACTTGACCATTATTTCAATAAATTTTTATTGATTGACACAATGAATATTGTTTCGGTTTCAGTACTACTAGTAGTTATTTTAAAAACGATTAATTAATAAAAACAAAATGTATTTTGGTCAACAGAAATCTTGATTATTTAAGGAGATAGAAGCCAGAAGAGAGAGAGAGAGACATAAACCTAGATTAATTATCGAAACTTTTAAGGATTAACTTTTACCATATTTGCATTATTATAATTGCTGAAGTAGGTAATTGTTTTGGTCGATAAGAGCATATATTTCACTAAATTAATTTGAAGTAAAATGGATATTTAATTATCCTTAAACCGGATGTTAATCATCGACAAGTCATAAAATGGTTCATCATATGAAAATTAAAATAAAATGATTCACTTAAATTGGAATATGTAGACGGTTTACGTATTCTAGAGTTGACAATGACTCAGTGTTTAGAAGTAACCCTTTTATTTATCTACTATTTTGGAAGCCAGGTGTTAATTTGTATGCACAATGTGCGTGGACAAACAAGCAAACGAACGGGGACCTTTGGTTGAACTCTGTCGGTTCAGAAGTAGAAGGTTATATACAGGATGCTGAATTTAAGTTTTATTACCTCCAGATTTAGGTAGGTATTGTTTCTGGCACTAGGAAATAATACTGATGTATTGGCCTAAATACTTTTTAATCCTAAATGTAAATTGTTACGAGGGTCGAGTTCAAATACTTAACCCTAAAAATACTTTAACGTGGCTTCTCTTGTTCACCAACCTAAGACTTTGTTACTTTATGACCGATTAGAGGGAATGACTAATTGTTTATATGAGCAATTTACTAAGTACATTTACTGCAAACAAAATTTAAAGATAACGCTAAAACAATTTGTAAACGTATCAACAATGACATTATTTACTACTCAACTAATACTCATAATATACGGGGAACGCGTAGTAAGTGTATTAATGTAGGCATCCGTTTTCGATACGACAATGGGCGTGTGATAAAATCGAGTCGACATGACCAGCCAGCGGGGGAGGAAGTGCGGCTGACACGCGACCGAATCAATGAGAGATGACTCAGAACACTCACTGATCTTGATAAATAAAACTGTTGCAGACTTTTAAATGCGTCGGGTTTAGGACACTTAGTTTGCAAAACTTGAATTGATATTAACGAGTTTTCGATGTTCGAACCTATTATCGAAGTTTCATAAATTTTCCGTAACACGAGCGAATGTCTTAGATTATTCTGAAGATAATAAGTAGATACTTATTCATTTATCAACTAAGAAATATAAAGTTGTCATGGCTACTTGTCATTTTCATTAACGAACCATACAAATAAGTTATTACTTTTTACGTAAAAACGGCAAGTTATAAGCGAGAACTGACTCTTTTAGGTAAATAGATCTTAAATCGAAGTGTCTTTTTTGGTTTCCTGGGCTTGTCCTATTTTGATGAGACTGTCACTGATAGCAAACAGTTGTAATAGGCTATTTGACTGTATTAAAAATATACATTTCTTTTATGTCATCAGTCTTTATATTATTTTTTTGGAGCGATTTGTAATAACGCGAGATAAAAATATTGCATTATTTAAACAAAATCCGTCTCAGAAAATTAGGTTTTTATATGCAGCTGTCACGTGACTAAAAACGAACGTGATTGGCTATTTCTATTATGACGTCAATTATCCATAAACAGACTGTGGATCGTACCGCTCCTTAGTGTTCGCTATTATTTTTCAAGATTTTAAAAGTGTTTGATCGCTCAGGATTACTCAGATAACATAGGTATTTAATAATGGAAACCAATTCCGCGAAAGCTGACAGTCGAAACCTACCAAAAGTGGACGCAATAATGGTTGGCGTCTTCTTCAAAGACAATCCAGATTTCTATGCTGCCGAACTGAGGAATGTGAAAACATCAATGTAAGTATATCTTGGTAACCACTGATCTTAGATCATGATCTGAAACCACTTCTTGCGAATATTCAAATCTATCGGCATAGAAAAAAACAGTTTCGTAGGAGATTTTATTGTTGTATTAGTGCATTGAGGCACTGCACAACATTTATAGGAACTCATTTTAATAATTTTCACACATATGACGTGGCACAAGTTAAATAAAACAAGCGAAAATCAAAACTTTTCGAAACACCAACAAGCTTTGTATGATATTTACACGAAATTTACGTCACTGCATGCCATGGCCGCCATATTGCTAAAAGTCGCGTTTTGGCGGCATATTTGAATATTTCATTTTCTTTTTCGATTTTTTAATAAAATAGCTGTAATAAAGGCAGAAAAGTATTTTTGTAGGGCTCCTTATAAACAAATAAATACCCTAAGATAGTTTTTAGAACTTTGTCAAATAGCCTATTACAATAGTCACGTTAGGAAAAATCCTTAAATTCTATGCACTTCTGTTAACAGTACAGACAGATTCAGACGGAACAGGTAACTGGTATTCCGCGAATATATCAGAGATAAGATTACCATCTGTGGGCTGTTACGCTTGTTGCTCTGTCTTGTCGTTTATATTATCCGTTTCCTCACCTTCAAGGTCTAGGTCATACTAACTGTATCGTCATATAGGTATACCTGGATGTTTTGCTAAATTACGTTTAAAGACATTATAAGTGCGAACAAAATAACGTTGAACGTAGGTATAATTCCGTTTACACCAGGAAAACTTAAGTATGTGAACAGCACATACAAAAGCAATATTAATAAAGACTTAACCTTATAAAATTGCGTAAAAACCTAAGTTTTATTATTTCCCATGGAAATTTTGAATCATCAATGTGTTATGAAGTGCAGAAATTAATACTGAATTCTTTAGTTAAACATGAACCTGTACGTAAGGTAAATGAACGTTAGTTGTATTACATACCATCAACGTATAAATAAGATATCTATTTTTTGCAAAATACTCGTAGTAAACATAGCATAGGTAAGCCGTATCAAATATGATACCTACATATCTTTAGTAAAATCAAGTTAAGTTTAAATTGTTGTTTTTTTTTATCAAATACTCTTTCTTCAGCGTTTTCCCGCAACTCGGCGGACTCTTGGTTTTGCATAATTCAAATAGTCTATAATTTTTGAAACCCTAACTCATTCAGAAATCCGTATCGTAGCAGGTTCAATTAGGGCAAGCGAAGCAAACACGCCAAATCTGTTTTTGGAACGCGTCCAAGACATCAAATTTAACAACCACGCCTTATGTAACTCTTACATCAGTTATTTGTAGAATTCCAAGTTAACATATAAATATCTAATAATAATGACGTAATTAATTATTTCCCTACAAAATTATGTTACTTGGGATTGGAAAACTTTCACAGAATAGGCTGTTTGAAGTGTCTTTTTAAACTTAGTTTATAACTTAGTTTAGTAGGTAGATATGTAGGAACAGTACACGTGGTTGTGTCAGCTAGTGTCCTGTTCTTTTTCCGTTCAAAGACTTGTTTTTCAATATTTTACAGCAAATACACATTATGTAGGAGAATGAAACATGCGGTCCACTATTTCTTTACAAATGTATCACCCGTCAAGTCGGTGCGCCGTTCCGGGTTGCGTTTCAATGTGCTCATACCGTGGCTAAGCATATACTTAGTATATATACGTGTCATAATGCATACGATCCTTATACCTAAGTCGTAACTGGATTATTGTGACACCCTGGCTATGTCAGACTCATGAAAAGCCTCTTAGTATATACTTATTGTGGGTTGTACTTACTGCATAACGTAATCGTATTGCAAGGAGCTGTTAATATAAATACATCAATTAAATATTTATTAATTTTTATTTTTAGAAAACACTGACTGTGACCGACAAATCAACGCAAAGCCCAACCGCTGGGTCTAGAGATTATAAATTTGGGATGAAGGTATCTTAGTAGGTCTAGAGATAGAGGGGATTTATCGAAATTCCCCCTGATCCGCGGCGTATTTTAGTGATGTAATAAGGCGGATTCATATTGTGCAACTTATAAGGATATCTACACACCTCACAAGCAGGATACATGGTTCAGCACATCAGACATCAAATGAAAAAAAAAGAAATACGGTAGTTTGCCAATTGCCCATAATATTAAACTGCCATTAACGAAACACCTGCAGTGCAATACACCTATAATTAATTTAGTTATTATAGTTGTTTACAAATCTATATTTAAATTTAAAAAAAATAATGGAGGATTAGTTGCTTTGTTGCAAATGATAAGAACGTATTACATTAAAAAATTTAGTAACAAGAAAAAATACAAGTATATTTATACATGAACCTTCGCTAAAAAGTACTTAATTGAGGTGATGTTTATTTTAGTTTTTAAAGAACCTTTAATATAAAGCACCTCTATTTTATTTACAACTGGCTTTTATCCGCAGCTGTGCCCGCGCAACTTTAGCGCCACCTACAAAAGAACACGGGGTTTTTGCAAATCCCTATAAAGAAAAAAGGTGCTATGAGTTCTTTCCGTACTCCACACTATATGTATGCGACATTTCATGCAGATCGGTTCAGTGGTTTAACTGTAGAATAGGTAACAAACAAAACTCGCTTTCATATTTATAATATTAGTGTGGATTCGAAGAATGCCTTCTTCTTTTATCGGAACTTTTTAATTCGCTCATAAAACTGCAACTGTTAAAGGTCGGAACAGACAGATAACTTTAAATAAGATATGACGTTATACCGTAATAAATATAGCATATTGTTAGGAAAGCCGTTGTTTCGCAGCCAATTCGCATTGTATTAGTGTTGCAAAACTTGCATTGGTACATTCAGCAACAAATGTATCTACAAAGTAATTTAATTTCTTACCTTATTTTGTTAAGTTACCACGAGTCCTACTTGGAACCTACATATCTGTTGGCACACTTGTATAATCATTACATTAAAATTTATATACATGTTACGTCTTCATTCCTTTCGGGGTAAACAGAGTTAGAAGTCACAAGAGACGAAGTAGTATCCCAATTTTATAAACATTTACCTTATTGACTTTCATAATATATGCGCGAGAAGAAAAGCACTTGGCACATGCTACGTTTTTTCTTCATTACCAGAACGAAGCAAGAACTATCATAATTTATGAAACATATTTTTTTGTTGATTGTACACTGCGGTTGCAATATCTGCGGCAACGGTGCTCTAAAGTATAAGCAAGAAAAGCGATTGAGAAATATGTTGTGTGGGTAATTTAATGTATGGTACTCTATCTACCTTATTAGTAAACGCATTTTTAGAAACATGTTATTTTTAATTAAGTAACTTCCAGTAAATATTATTCGTCGTATCGTATTATTTCATTTTCATTTTATAAATAGAAATAAAAATAATTGAAAACAATCACACTTAACAAACAAAAAGACAAATTAAAACCTTAACAACCGCTAGTAGCATACAACAAGTAAGTATCATTAAAGCTTACTAACCTGGGATTGTACTTTAGGAAAAGTTTTCAGACGAAAGCCTAGCTCTGTTTACCCCGTAAGGGATTGTGTATATTTTTATTAGAAAGCACAACAAAATTCGACGCCTTATTATTACAAGTTATATCAAAACTTAAGTAATTAGGTACCAACCACATCTACTAATTATACGTAACAAACAACCTAATTTATGTTAATTTTTAAGTACATAGTGAAAGCATCGATTAATTATATACAACAAGTCCAGTAAGCCATTGATATTTTTTTTACTTTTAAAATTGTTAATCCTCTTATATTCTAGAAAAATAATATAGTTTAATAATTGTCCTTTGTTTTATATTACTTATTATCTAAGTATATTTACATATTTATTGGATCGCTGCCTCAAAGGCGTGAGTACCGATATTATTTTTTTAAATGAAATTACAGTCAACAGCATATAAAGTTATCCTGTATGCAACTCTATACGAGGTAACAGCGGCCAATTAGTGAATTTGGTCAGGCTGATAGGATGTTGACTATACATAAGCAATATTATGATGACACATAAAATTGTTCCCAACTGGCTGAAGAATAGGGTGAAAGGTGAATTCGCTATTTGGCGTGGCCCGAAACTATTAGTAGAACATACAGCTACTGGTTTTATTACCACTGGCCTCATTTCAATGGGTGTGGAGCTAGACTGTTGATCGAAGACATCGATTTCTGTTACGTCAGGTGGTACTGTGATAAAAATAAAATAATTGCTAACGAGTTAAGTATGTATTTTTTTACCAAAATAATTTCTTCAAAAAATAAAACATATTAAAATGAAAGTTTTAGCTAGTCTTAAGTCTAATGATACACACCCGACTAACGTGATTTAAAGATCACAGGAAAAATAAATTATTGTAATGATCAAATCATTTTTCGAACAGTGCGAATGAATCACTAATTGAAAATGTTTGCCGGCAGTTCTGTTTTTGTACTAAATAGAGCTTTATCCAATCCGTGCAATATTTTTTTTCTGGTATACAAACGTAGGTCTCAGAGTAATTGTTTATTCAAACGAGCCATTTATTTTCCAAATTTGATAATAGGTCAGGTTTCTAAACAGATTGCAGAATCCAGTTGAAAACAAAGAAATGATAATACTTAGTATGTGAGTAACAGAGTAGGTAAAGCATCAGTCATTGGCATTATCATTGTATGACGTTCGCAAAAGGTCACTACTTGTTGTGTATTTTTACAAGCATATATTGAGAGAAACACCGGTTTCAAGAAGGCAATCTTGAACTAGACAGATAAATAAATTTAGATATCAGATAACTTCTGATAACTGTCTTAGTCATATCAGTTAGAGGAATATCAATACAATTTTACCTCATCATTAATATTATTAGTGTACGTAGTAATCGGAAATTGCCCGCGGCTGTGCCCGCATTAAAGCTGTTCTCTTCTGAATTTCGGGAAATCACATCTAGATCAAATTAGAAAATATACATGCAAAATTTCAAACCCTTGGACCGTGTGCTGATGTCAGTCAATCATTTATATGTTATGTAATGAAATAAAACAAAAACGTTTCAAAGAGAGCGACCACATTTTACCCACTAATGCAGACTTCTCCAATAATCCATTCGTTTCTGTTATGTTTTTTTATTAAAGTTCGCACGCGTATGAGACACTCGTCAGCGCAATGAATGTACAGTCAATAGCATATCGTACATCGCATGGAACCCGTCATAGGCGGCATCGAGGCGCATTTACAGTGATTTTGGGTAGCTTGACATGCTGTTAACTGTACCTACCACTCACTTTGTAGCAATATCTTAATTTTATTTAAAATTTATGTAATTATACCATCTTTGTAATAACCTTATGAGCAATGAATGCATTTCTGCCATGCCATTCACTTAGGATCACATCCAGTTTGGTCATATTTTCGTGACATAATCAATTATGAAAGGTGACTGGTGAATCTAGAACATGTATTACACACTTAATTTGTCTGACATTAAATACCAATAAAGATAAAAGATAGACTTTTCGTTCCTGATACGTGATTGACAAACAATGTACAGCTGAAAAAACTGGACTTAGGAGTAGGTAGAAATTTGGTTCGTACCTATATTTGTTGAGAAATGTAGAGAAGTACCGTATAGTGGAGGATTTTATAAAAAAATCTTAAGAAAAAAAGGAAATACCTACTAGAAAATTTGATTTTGAGTGCAAGAAAACGAGTGAACAACAGTTTTGCTTATGTGGGTAAATCTATAAGAACATTCACAGCAAGCGTAAACTATTAAGGTACAAAATGTTGATTATCAAACCAAAAGGTAAATAATTATTAAATGAATATGTTGTATCTATGTAACGTTAAACCACCAAGTTACCATAATACCAACTTTCGTCCAAGAATGCGGCAGCCTTATTTTAGCTTAAAACCCCACGCGAAACAGGAACACTTATTTTGGTATAACTATTTGTGTAACTCCTTACCTCGCGCTGCGGTTTGTGTTGTGGATTTCAGAATGTTAACAATCTCATTAGGCTCTTTATAATAGAAGGGAAAAATGCAAGAAAGAAGCAATACTAAGTCGCCATCTACATATATAAAACTATCAGCCACATCACTGATCGTACTTGGTTCCATTTCTAGCTGATAGCTCTAGCATGAATAGATACTTAGTTATAGATCCTAAGTAGTTTACCTTTAGTTCACCTTGACGTGCCTTTCTCTGAGACAATGCATCAACAATAACTTTATTCGCCAATAACTTTTGTGTTTTGTGTTATTCCATAATCACACTATTCTATTAATGTTGAAAAAAACAACTGCACTAGTACAGTATGGGCCACATAGAAAAATATACCACCTTAGCGTAGTTGTGAAGAACATGGGATAATTTTCAACTTCAACGTGGCCCATCGTATTTGTTTATTTACATTTTATTGCACAAATAATTTTGTACTTAATGCTACATGCGTTATTAACAATCCTACTTCCTACTAATATTATAAATGCGAAAGTTTGTATGTCAGGAAGTCAGTATGGATGTTTGTTTCTCTTTCACGCAAAAACTACTAAACTGATTACGATGAAATTTGGTATGTAGGTAGCTGAAGACCCAGCATAACATATTGGCTACCTTTTATCCCGGAGTCCCCGCGGGAATGATTCCATGCGGACGAAGTCGCGGGTGGCTTCTAGTACTTCATAATGTCAGAATATTAACAAGTAGGTATCTAATATGAAGACGTGGTAGATAAAACATCTAAGATTAACCTATAAGTGCACTCACTTATACCTAGTGCACTCAGAGGAATGTTATCTATATTTGATATTCATCCCAAAATTACGTCACGCACTCACCTTCCACTTTTAACAGCATTTAGGCCAGACTAGTTATGCAAGTCTCATATACACTGCAGTCCAAACTAGGTAAGTAGGTGGCCAATAAACGTCTGCATAGTATTTCTTGGGACGGCTCTTGAATACAAATTGACTTCTTCAGTTTAGAAGTTTCTTTAGCTACGGTACTCCGAATACTATGAAAAAGAATTAATCTATATATATAAAACTCTTCCGTTACTGAGTGACTGACTGACAGACAACGCACAGTCGAAACTACTGGTCGTAGACAGCTGAAATTTGGAATGTAGGTTCCTTGGGATATGTAGGGGAGCACTAAGAAAGGATTTTTGGAAATTCAACCCCCAAGGGGGGGAAAGGGGGTAAAAACGTTTCTATGAAAAATCTTATTCCTTGGGTTTATAAACTTGAAACTTGGCATGAACACGTACATAGGCAAGTAAATATGTTTGACATTATAAGTTTTTTCAAACTACCCTCCAATCGTGATTTAGGGGGTGCGATTGGGTGACTGATTTATTAACGCACAGCCGAAACCGCTCGGTATAGGAGTCTGAGATTTTGAACAGAGGTTCCTTTAGTAACATAAGTGAGCACTAAGAAGGGATTTTTGAAATGTCAACCCCCAAGGGGGGGAAACGGGATAAACTGAGCCGGGGCTGCGGGAAAGTTCTAACAAGATACCGTGGCCCCGGAACGCAAAGGGCAACTGAAGGAACGAGGTGGGTTTTAGTCAGTAAAAGTCTGACACTCCCTTCCGTTCCACCCAGAGCGGGAGAGGTCATTTGATGATTTCCCATCCTTAAAAAAAAAGACTTTGTATGACAACTTTCAGTCGTCTCTTTAACATACATAATAACATACATAATTATGTACATACATGCATAACATTAATAACATCACGCCTTTAAATCCCTATTTTGTGTTAACACTACCCATACAAACAACTAAAAGGAAACAAGTGAAGAGACGAAATTTGTCCGCATCCATTTTCACCTAAATTCTTAACGTTAATGAGATTTACTTTTTATTATCAGGTCAACCTAATAGCCTCACATGTACGTATAACTTCGTAAGAATTTTCTTTCAACTCCTAACCGTTGAGGAGTTGTACCTTCCATCATCAGCTCATTCACATGGGATGATGACTATCAGACTATATTTGTTTACACATGTAATCGATAAACTCCGAAACTACTGAATCGATTTCAAACATTCACCATTAGAAAGCTACATCATCCCTGAGTAACACAGGCTATATTTAATTCCAGTTGTAACAAGATTTCAGCCTGTGGAAGAAAAAGCCCTGTCGAGATCATTAAAAAACGCTATATATAACCGAATTACACGTGGGCGAAGCCGCGGGCGGAAAGCTAGTACCTCACAAGTTTTTTGAGTTAAGAAATAGAAGGTTCTTAATTCGACTGTTTTCTTTGTGATTTTGTAATGTGAATATTTGATAGGAATAATTTAAATAATTTTCTCTCAACATTGCATATTCCGAACTGCATTTTAGTTGTTTGTCTCAAAACTCTGGTTTATTCTTTTGTACCTACGTCTTTTAAAATACAGAAAGAAATGGAGAGATGATCCTATTCTGATAGGTGGAAACACTGTTTACTGTTACTTGCACACGACAATAGGAGTAATAGTTGTAATTGTAACTAAATAGAGCACATCGATGCCAATAGTAACAGTTAAGTACCTAAAGTCAATAGTCAACTTCCGTGGAATTTTTATAGTTGTGCACCTATAGGTACCGTGGTTGGTAATATTTTACTGAAAATATACCCATTTATTTATTTGTTATAATTTTTTGTGATATAAAGGGTATTATATCTATCTATCATCTATATTTACCTTACATGATTAAGACAAACCCATATGTTACATACTTTCACTTCAATCGATTGGTATAGAATGCCTTATGGCATTAAGTCCATCCATTTTACATTATATAAGGTGCAATATATTTTAAATAATAACATATAATCACATCTACGTCCCCCGCGGAGGAGACAGAGCCAACAATCATTAAAAGACTACAAGGAATGGAAAAAGAGAAGGCGTGGTCTTATTCCTTTTTCTATTGGTACCGGGAACCACACGGCATAAAAATAAATACTTTATTAAAAATGAAAACATCTGCAAATTGTTTGTATTATAAATTCAATTATAATATAAATTCAATGTCCATGCGTCCTAATGGTAACGGTCCTCTTTGACGGTAATGGCGGTATCCGCATTGTGTTAGACACTGACAATGTGACTTGATCACTGAAACCTAATAATAGGAATATAGATGTTTCGTTTATGATTCCGAGTTGAATTGTTATTAACCTTTGTCATAATAAAAATTCTGGGGCTTCATTACAGTTCACATATGAAAACGTTCCCTTAGCAATTATTTACTTATGTTAGAACCTTGAACGACGAATTGATAAATATTTCGCTGAGACTACCTACATGTCTTATCAAATTTAAAATTAATAAATACCTACCTTCTAGCTTAACTGGATTATACGTAGGTATTAGCGATATAAATAAGCATATTAAAAGCGTATTGTGGTTATTTATTTTTAATACTATTTATTATATAATTTTCCAGATAGGTAGGTAACTTTGAGATACTGGAACTAAGCAGGTAAGGCAGGTACCTACCTGTTTTGTAAAAGGATACAAACTTACACTTATCATGTAGTGAAAAGAAACACAATAGATTAACATAAACAATAGGATGACGTACATAATAGACTTTAGTGATAGATAGTCTGTAAATTTTTTTTATCCATTTATGTAAGTAGGTTTACTGCAGACGCATAAGCATTAAAACATGCAAATTGTGGTAGAAATTTTTCTTCAAGCTCTAGTCATATGGGAATAATATTTTACAATACATAATGTAGGTACTTTCAAATTTTAATAGAAAAAAATAATAAATTGTTAAAACTTAAAAGAATTGGTTTCCACAAGGCTAGTACATACGTACTAAAAGGTGTGACGAAGTAATTATCATCATTGATGAAACACCCAAGTTTTAAAAGGAGCCTCGTCCTATAACTTTTTTATGAACTCGCCAGAGTATAAGTATTATATGCTTATTTTCCTTGGTTGCAGATTCGATGAAGGTCGGGACGGGTTTCTGGATTTAACCGAAGTCAAGCGTATGATGGAGCGACTGGGAGCCCCACAAACCCACCTCGGGCTCAAGGCCATGATCGCGGAGGTCGATGAAGATGGCGATAATAAAATCAGTTTTAGGGAGTTTCTGCTCATTTACAGGTAATAAAAAAAATTATGTTGTATTTCTTGCATTTTCGCAGCGACGTCAAATACCTGTGCCAGTTGCCTTAAAAAAGGTTAAAAACATGGGATTCTTTTTTTTGGCGATTTGCTAGCCACCTGTCGCTATTTGAATCTTGGTCTTCGAGTCTTTTCAAGATTGTGAGCCCTGTCTACTCCGTAAGCGATATAGACGTAATAATTAGGTATGTACGCAAAAACATACATATAGTCACGTCTTTATCCCTTGTGGGGTAGACAGAGCCAACAGTCTGAAAAAGACTGAAAGGCAAACACATGGCTGTAAGAAAATTGTAAAAACTGTAGATACCTTACCTACCTAACTAGTTAAGTCTCTTGAACATTTGGGCAAGTAAGAAGGTATACCTACAAAAGGTGTTATTTATATTTCCACTCGAAGTTCGTCATTGTAGTCATGAAACGCGGTTTATTGTGTATGAGACATGAGTATATAAACACATTTGCCTGGTTTGAGTCACTCAGTAACAATCAAATTATCCTTGTATTAAAATTTGTTATTACATCAGGAAATAATAAAACTCCTTTGACAAAAAGGAATTCATTGCTTGCTATTGGACAAAAAAGACATTTTGATGATACTACAGAACGTTCAGGAGTTCAGACGCAAAGACATTTTTTTCTGGAAATTCCCAGGGGAAAGTCAGTTGTTGACGAATTAATGTTATTATTTTCAGAAAAGCTCGCGCTGGCGAATTGGTCTCAGACTCCGGATTGGACGCCTTTGCGCGGCTTACGGAAATCAACGTGGAAGAAGTCGGCGTAAACGGAGCCAAAAACTTCTTCGAAGCCAAAATCGAGGAGCTCTCAAAATCAAACAAATTCCACGACGAGATCATCCAAGAACAGGAACAAAAACGACGAGAAGCTGAAGAAAAGGCCTTAAGAAGGCAGCAGTTTAAAGAAAAAGCCGCCTTATTTCAATCATAAGTAAGGCCAGTGTTACTCTGTTGATCACATTGTATCTAGTCTGTAAGCTGTTACCATGGCTTTAGTTTTGGTGGGTCCATAAATTATGAAATACGGAAAAATATAATAAAAGAATGTCGGAGGTTTGCATGGATTCATCTCACGGGATTTCTCTCCCCATTGCTTAAGAAATGATTGTAAGTTCCTAATTTTCTGTCAGTTATTGAAAGGAATAGGAAATTTGCTAGTAAAATATTATTTTAGTAACTGATATTATAGTGTAGATAATTTTTTAATTTCTTTACAAAAAAAAATATTGCTAAATATGTCTTGAATGAGTTTAGATTTTAAGTGTTTTTTAAAATAAAATCTTGAAAGGAAGTTAATTATGGCCTAAAAATTATTATATAATTGGCCATTACTTTTATATAAAACATTTGACTTGTTGAATCCAACAAGTTTCAATTCATGTTGCCTTCTTATATTTACATAAGTTAAAGATATAAGTTATATGTGATGTTAAACAGTAATTTTAAGGTAAATCAAATACAACTTCTTTATAAAATAATTGTTGTTTATTATTACTTACCCTATTTTGTAGGTAACATGGGAATCTGTTAGAAGTATATAAAGCTATTTTAAACACTCATGTACACATATATTACCGACAGTTATTTTATTTAGAGCATCAGGGTGATGCCTGAAGTTTTAAATTTATAAAAGAGAAATTTATGAAACATCAGTCATCTATTCCCGAGCTGTTTCTGAATGTTTCATGTTGTTGGTAAGACACATTCTGGTTTGAATTGTTGCTCATGTTTATTTCCTTCCTTGTCATTGGAGGTATATTTTCTAAATCAATTTGCTGCAGGTTCCCCAATGTAGTGAGTAAAGATGCATTCTGTAAAAAATTACTTACAGTTACAACTTGGCAGAAGATTCTTTTGATAAACATGTTTACTTATTGTTTTATTGTTTTGATTTAACTTACTAAATATGTAACAAACATTTATTATTTTACTAAAAATTTTAATGTTTACAACCAATGCAAGACTATTCTTGCATTGATTGTAAACATTAAAATCACCATTAATTAATTTACCTTTTTGATATTGCCTTCAAATTCTCCATTGCTTCGTGTGAAATGCTTGATTTGTTGTAGTTCTAAAGATCTGTTAAAAACAATAAAAAATTGTGATATGAAATAATATTTTCAATGTACCTACTCACTTTGGAAATTGTCTAAGGTTTATTTATGGTCAGATCTAAAAAGAAGATTATCTTAAATACAAACTACAAATTGACTTTTTCTTTGTGTTATTCAATAAAAATAGGCTTATAAACTTGGGATTGCTCTTGTAGGCAATGGGCTAGCAACCTGTCGCTACTTGACATTCATCATAAAGCCATACAGTTTAATGTTTCAGTCTTTTCAAGACAATTGGCTCTGTTTACCCAGCAAGGGATAAAGACGTGACTATAATTATGTACATAGTCAATATCAAAAGCAAATTTACTTTGAACCAATTTCTTTATTATTTTAGGATATACAGATACATCATAACATGCCCACATAACAAGCAGTGGGGATACATACATTCTGGAGAAATTTCTGTACCTTGTTACTATTTGGGAAGCTTATAAAAATATGTGCACAGAGCCTTATCTGCCAGCTGTAGATTGCTAGATGGTTGTGTAGGGTTTTAACCTACCAAATACACAGTGCCAAAGTCTAACAATTTGGAGCAGAGGGCGTGTCTTTTGTCGAGCTTCATGAAGTCTGGAGTCAATCGGGTCGGAGCGGATACCAAGTTATTCCGCAAATTTCCGCCTAAGGAACACGAGCACTCCTTTCAACCACGAGAGCGGTTCATCGAGCTGAGCTGCCATTTTTTCGGGTTCTTACCGGAACAGACTGAAGGTCTATAACTCAACTACTGAGTACCTATAGCGGCGCATCGCAGTAACGACAAATGTTTATTATTGGTCACTTACATTAGTCGTAAAAGTTGGTTTGCAGTTGTCAGCTCATTTTGGAGATCTTGTTGCAACTGCTGATTCATTTGTCCTGCCACAGACATGTTTAATTCATTATTTTGAGATTTCTTTATTTAAAAACAAAACAATTAAGTATAACGGATCAACAATTAAGTCAAATGTGAAATAATACAAATACCTATTATTTTGAAGGTTTCAAACAAATCGTTTTTCGTTGTAATTCCGACAGTGGCAGTGACGTAACATTTTTTAATATTTTTGGGCTAAAGACATGAAAGATAGATGGAAACTAAGAAAAAATGATTATTTGGTATTGGTACACACATTAGAACATAACAAAAACAGATACATGCAATTTATTTTTGTGTTTAGCATTGGTCATGGTATACCACAACGCTGGCCTTCCTATGTTTGGGTTTTTGTGTCACACATTCATGTCTGTACTGTCACTGTCATATTCTTAAGCAAATGTCATGTTATTTCAATATCAAATCAATTTTCACTTCGACAAGAAAAATGGAAGAGGCAGTTGCTGTAAAACACGAAGGAAAAAATATTGATATCAAACAAGAAAAACAAGACAATTTAGACAGCTTTAAGTACGAATTCGATTCTGGAAGCCAAGACAGCAGCAAAAGTGGTAGTGGTGGTTATCAGCGATGGGCGCCCAATTTAAATGGAGTGAGAAAAAGCGCTTTTACGCCGTACAAATCTGTCCAGTGCACAGCTTTAACAAATTTACAGAGAGGTAATAGATTTCCCAGAGGTAACATTTATAGAGCAGAGATATCGATTGCCCGGGGAGAGTTTAGTTGGCGGGTTTAGTCAAGTAGATCATTCAAGGTCGCTGTTTTCAGGTAATACGCAGGCGCGAGTCCCCGAGTTGCCCCAGCCAGACTGTAGCTTACATGCAAAAGCTGGCCGCGGAGAAATAACTCGCGACGACCTGAAACTGGAGCAATATGCCGATATCACGGATGAGCATGGACTCACGGCTCTACACTGGGCTGCTAGTTATGGCCAATTGAATAGTTGTCAAGACCTTGTATGGTGAGTGTTATACACATTCCTTTGTTCTTAGATAACTTGATTGACTTGCTCAGTATGGCTGAGACTGTTTGAGTTGTATAAAAGTTTTAGTAAAATAATTGATGTGAAAGTGCACATCTCAACAAAATAATGATTAGACAAATAGTTTGAGGATTAATCATAAAAATTTAGTACAATGTTTTCTTATCCTAAATTATTCAAAACCTTTTGTTTATTGATGAACTAATAAACTGGGTTGGAAATGGGTTGAAACATTGAAACAATTTGAGAAAAATAAAATTGTACTTGACACGAAAAGACTGTATGAATGCACGACTTTTAACAATGATAGAAATAATAATTATGATCTTACAATGTGCATTCATTGTATTTTAGCTATATTAATATTTTTTCACAAAAATTCTTTGATAATGCTAAACATAATTTTGTAACTGGCCAGTAATGCATACCTACCTACACAGTACTCAAAGAGGTTGAACTTCTAATTATTTTCATTACAGTATGAACACCTTTTTTTACAAGAAGAACCAAGTATTTTTAAGCAAAAAAAACATATTAATAATTCTAGAATAGGCTAGTACAGCCTGGATTATAACTTGTTTTAAATATGAAAAGTAAATAATGTCTAGCATTACAATGTTTTTTAATATGACAAAGTATTTATTTTTTTAAAGTTTTCTGCTAGCTGAAAGTCTTTGAAGGAAGTACCTAAGTTCCATTTTTTAGTAGGAGTGGCGCCAACGTCAACATGAGAGGCCCAGAAGGGGAGACAGCATTACACCTGGCTGCTGCAGGGGGGCACCATGAAGTTGTGAAATTTCTGTTGACTGAAGGAGCTGATGCTGACATACAAGACGATGTAAGAATAATTTTAATTAATCTTTTTTCTCATTGGCTTATTGTGATCTCTTAATTATACAGAACTGAGCTTCATTACTCACACACAAGATACTCTTTCCCTTTTCAGTAGGTATGTAGCCCAAAAAATGTACTTTTAATCACTTAATATTTTGCCAACATTTCACGTGCTTTGTTCAATTATTCAGCTTTAATTGGCATTCATATTACAACACTTGCTTCCTAACCTGTCCCTTAGTCGCCTCTTACGACAACCACGGAAAATGAGATGGAGTGGCACTATTCTTTTTTATATTGGTGCTGGGAACCACACAGCATTAACAATAAATTTAGCAAAACAGTAATTTTTGCTAAATTTACAATTACAATATAAAAAAGAATAGACCCACACCATCTTATTTCCCGTGGATGTCGTAAGAGGCGACCAAGGGATAGGCTTATAGACTGGATTCTCATTTTGGGCGATGGACTAGCAACCTGTCACTACTCGTATTTGTATCTCAATTCTATCATAAAGCCAAACAGCTGAATGTGGTTTGTCAGTCTCTTCAGGACTGTTGGCTCTGTCTATCCTGCAAGGGATATAGACGTGTATGTATGTATGTTTATTGTTAGCTGTTGCCCGCGACTTCGTCAGCGTAAATTTCGAGTTGAATCTACAAAAATGTGAAACAAAAAAAAAATATCTTGTTTTTGTTGGGGCTCGAACTTGGACCGCCAACTTCAGTCTCACGCGCCAACCACTGGAATATCGAGGCCGCTGCGGTGGTGTCGAAATTAAAGTAGTCTAACAAACCAAAAATCTTTTTACGTGAGAATTACGCATGTTATGTGCGGCAAAACCAGGATATTATCAAACTGATTTTCACTTATATTTATATGTTATAGGCTTATAGGTATAATGCTGTCATACAATGATAAATGACTTTGAATTTTAAATTTCGTTACTTTGTGCAGTCAATTTCATGCCTTGAGTTCATTCAAATGGCGATAACTTTTTTTTAAGTGAACCGATTTTAATGAAACAAATTTTTATGTTATTCTGAGTAAAAACAAGGCAATTGGTGAAAGTTTTAAGTAAACCGGTTCAGTACTTTTGGAGATAAGCGTGGTCATACATACAGACAGAGAGACAAAAAAAAATTTGCTTTCTATTGTTCATTCTAAGTGTCCCTCTATCCATTTCAGTCAAAAATACTAAATGTACAGACAAAATATATTTACTGTTTTATTAATGTATAGATGTAGTCATGAGGCTGATGTATTTTTGTTCTTTTTTAACATATACATTTTTTAGGGTTCTATTTTCTTGCTAAAACTCCCTTGGCAGCTGGCAAAGGTCTCTTTATAACTTAAAACATGTTTCAGTTTATTTTAAAAGAATTTTATTTTTTCAGTCTGGCAGTACTGCACTTATGTACGCGGCCGCTGCAGATTTCCCCTACACCTGCAATGAGCTTCTTGTTCGAGGAGCTGACCTCACCCTTACCAATGATTATGACCAAGATGCTTACACACTGACCACAACTAATAATTGTAAATTGGGTGAGTTTCAAAAGATACTTTTCAATATTTAAACAATCTATTGAAAATAAGTTCTAGATATTGTAATCAATTTTCTTTTAAGTTTAGTTTTAGTGGACTCTTCACTTTAAAATAAATTGTGGTTACTAATCCCTCCTATCCCATCGAGTTGTCCAATGGTGGGCATCCTCCAAATGTTTGTCCGCTTTGCATTCTACCTGGCAAGTACTTTGGAGTCTGCTCACAATTATAGACCAGGATTGGGTAACTCAGGAAATTGAAATATAAGAGTGCTTAAGGAAACTGGTAAAAATCTGGGAATATATTGACTGATCTTTGAAATTCGTAATAGCACTGAAAAGGCCAATAAAGGCTGTATAATGAGGTCATTCAACAGAATTATTATTTGCCTGATTCTAATGTTATTTGTTTGTTTACAGCACAAACTGTGATAGAAAACTTCTTGATTGGCTGCCTCAGTAAGATGTGAACGTCATGAAGTTAAAAATTATGTTGCTTTGGACAACCAAGGATATTCAGTTGCATCCATAGTGTTAAATGAAATACAGGGATTTAGTTTTTAATGTAAATGTATTAAATATATATTTTTAAGTTCATTATATACAAACAATGTGATGTGACCATTTAAGTATAACTCAATTACAGACAATATCAGATTAAAACTTTGATTTATTTACAACATTTTCCCTTTAAAAACTTGGTATAAAAATATACAATATTTTTCTTAAAGCTAGGTTCATATATTGCACATAAAAACAAGTAGAAAATCAACAAATAAGGGAAATTATGACAATTTCTTACAAGAATAACATTTTAAATGCAGTTTATTTTACAATAAAAAATCCATCAAGCATTAATAAAATCCTATAACCTTTTTTGCAGCTAAAGGTAGTAAATATCCTATACATATATGTATTAATAATACTTTAATGCACTTGGGATAGCAGCATTAGTCAACTGCATACAGCAAGTTAATATTATTTACCATTTAAATGCCACATGAGTCATAGTGTCTTTATTTTTGGAATCCTAGAAGATATAGACATGACCTAGTTTGGTAGCTTATTATACCGACTGCAAAAACGTATAGGTAACGTATAAGTGTTCGTCTGTCTAAAACCTGAAAATTAAAGTCATACAGAGATGAGTATGTCTTAGGACAGAAATCGGTTAGGTTCTAATATGATTCCGCTCAAAGGTCGGTTTATTTTTAAAATCCTTTTTACAATTTAGATTCCGTCAGCCAATTAAAAGTTTGAGGTTTCCTATTGGCTTGGGGACTGATAGCTATATTGATAATACTGGGTTTGTCTGTGACCGCGAGCGCCTTCTTCAGCGCGGCTTCGATCTCGTCGGTGGTGCGGCAGAAGTGGCCGGTTTCTCCGAATAGTTCCATCATTTTCTCGTAGCGCACCTCGCAGGATAGCGATGTTGGTGGGGTACTAGAAAAAAGTATTCAAATCAAAAGGATTGCTGCTCAATACTACTCAATACTGAGATCTCCCCTTTCTCCTGTCGTTAATCCAGGTTACACTCTTAACATAAAGTACCGCACAAAGTGCACCATGATCCTGGATTGGGTCCCATCAGACCTTCACCACCAATGAAGGAAATCTAAACCTTATTGGATCATGCTGCATCAAAGAGATTGGCAAAGTACTGATACTACTCCTGAGATTCTATCAGATATTGAAAACATATTGACGTATGGTGCTAACGTTAGATTTATTAACACTTGTTCACAAGTGGTTCAATAAAGCAAGGCCATTTTAATGTTTGCATAATATCTTTTAAGGATTGTCACTTGCCATGGAAAAATATATGGCAAAAATTGTTGAATTGACTTTAAAATCATGTTATACAATGTAATAATGTACTTTGATTGATGGTGCGATGACAAAATGTACAGTAGCTTGCATATAAACATTACGCCCCTTGGTTAGTATGAACAAACCAGAACCATACTTAATTTCCCTGCAGGCGGCTGTACTTACCACTGCGTAGGATCGCCAGCGGCCTGTATGTCCCTCATGGTATCCTTATCGAACCCGCTGTAGATTCCGTTGTTGTTGACTATCACTATCACCACTGGCAGTTTGTAGCGGAACATCGTTTCGATCTCCATGCCTGAATGAAGCATCAATTAAATGTTTAGTATTCATTTTATTTATCTGGGTAAAAGATGAACAAATCTGATCAATTTAGTGATTTCGTTGTATAAATACGAGTATTTGCCCGCGGCTCCATTCACCTACAACGAAAGAAATCCGACACTTTTCCCTTACGTTACCTTTATATCCCTTGGAAATTTATTGCTTTCCTAGATTGCGTAGGGAACCTTTATGTCAAATTTCATAATTCTAGCACCAGCGGTTTGGTTTGTATTTGAGCGTTTTTCATATTAAATACTTCATTGTACAAAGAATGTCGTGTAACCTGAGAAGCCAAATGCGGAGTCCCCTTCCACACAAATAACCCGCTTCCCGGGAGCGTGGTCGCGACACCACATCGCTGCTGCGACAGCAAAGCCCGGACCAACCTTGAAAATTAAATAAATCAATATTTAGGCTTACACAGTTCAAAATAAAATTTTCCAAAATTGTAAAATAAATCTAAATGTTTTAATTTTTATATACGTACAGAAGATAAAGTAAACGTCATTTTTGCATTTTGCTGGATGGAATGGTGAATTACGAAACGAAGTAAGTGCGAAAGAGATAGACGACGGAGCCGTATGCATTAGACGTTACAGTTCTACAGTATGTTAAAGTTTATTGCGAATGATACTAACGCCCATAGTCCCAAATGTTCCCGCGTCAAGCCTGTGTCTGGGCTTCTCATTGAGTAACATCCCTCTGCCGATGTCCATAGTATTGGCGCCTTCGCTCACGATGATTGAATCCTTTGGAATGTTCGCTTGAACTGTCTTGAATACTGCGTAGTAGTTTAGTGGCACAGTTTTGTCGTTTGCCTGTGCCTGAAAAAAGTTCATCTTTTGTTAAGTATAACAACGCATGCCATTCAGTAGTTTCTTTTTGCAACTCGAGTTTGATTCAAAACTACGATATAGCGTACTTATTTTTGCATGTGAAACCAATTTTTTCATCTGTAGTAAGTTTTATAAATTGGTTTGTGAATTAGCTGTAATTTATTGTGCTGCAATAAAGAGGGATTGTATTGTATTATATAGTATTGTATCATTCCGTACTCTTAATAGTCGCTTTTTAGATCTTAGGGGGAAAAGATTCAAGAGTCATTTTCAGTTACCGTAACTGAATGATAATAGAATTTTAAATAACTGAAATACCTTTACCTCAACAAACTCAGTATTGGCCTTCTGTTTCTTCTGCAACTCTTGCCACCAGGCGTGGCTCGAAGGTTGCAATGAGAACTTCTTCTCAGCTAACTTCTGCACAAGAGACTCTGTGAATGGCTTTATGTCGGAGTGAATCGCCAGTTCGGATTTCACGCTGTTGTGGAACTCTTCTGGAGAAATGTCCACCTGAAATTCGAATAAAAATAAACAAATTGTAAAATTGTATAGCAATTTTTGTTATTAACACTGTGGATGTCGCCTTAATAGATACTTTAAATTATAACATACTTTAACCATAGAAAAAGCCTTGTGTTGAATAATAGTTAGTAATAATGTATGACACAGTAATAGATTTTAATTTGGTATACCTACATGCCTTGATATAGTCAACTCTTTATCCCTTGCGGGGTACACAAAGCCAACAGTCTTCGAAAGACTGACAGGCCACGTACAGCTGTATGGCATAGCGACGGAACTGAGATTCAAATAGTGACAAGTTGCTAGCCCATCGCCTACAAGAATTCTTTAGCCAAGCCAAGTTTTTTAGCCTTTTTTAAACTTTAGGTACCCACATTTTTTTTGCATAAGTAGCTGGGTGGGAATACAAAAAGTACCTGTATTATCTTGACGTCTGGCGCGAATCGTGGCTGTTGTCCGAAGTGCAGCATCCAATTTAATCTCGCGCCCAACAACAGAATCACGTCAGCCTTTAACAACGCCTGCGTACGCGCAGTCGATACGCAATGTTGCGACGAGTCGGGAACTACACCTTTACCTGAAATTTTATTAAAGAAATTTAAAGAGAAGTCAAAAACTGGAAACTACCTAAACCAATAACTTAATTACGTGATGCGTTGAAGGGGATGACCCTGCTCTACTTGGAAGTGAGCAATTTCTTATTTTATCCTATATACTATGTCTATGTCTTCATTTTTGTTCCTCACTGCGTTTTAAATTCACAGGCAAAAATACGGAGGAAAATGTCAAAACTAAACATGTTGACCATACATAGAATCCCGCAAATAATAAATACTATTTATGGATACCCTACCTATTGATGTGGGCAAAAATGGTAGTTTCGTAAGACAACTGCAAGAGCCCACAGGCACTTGTCGATTGCTAACTTACCCATAGGTGTAGGGAGGAACGGTAGCTTCGTGTTCTCAACAAGTTTGGTGATGGCGTCCTCTGCTCTGGCGTGGGCCGCTCCTTTGCCTACAATCACTAGAGGGCGCTGTGCTGAAGACAAGAGTTCTGCCGCGCGAGAAACCAATGCCGGGTCAGGATGGCCAAGTTTGACTGGCTCAGCGTTATAGAAGTCCATAGGAACTTTCTCTTCGTCTACTTCGGCCTGGAAATTTGAGAAAAATCCTGATTTTTGACTGAAGTATTTAGTATCTTGTGTATTGTGTATGCCCAAAAGTTGTATGTTACTCATCGCAAAGTGCGGCAAGGACTGGCGGTATGTAAACGCATTTCTCAATGAAATTAAAAGTAATCTTAATTTCAAAGGAAACAAAGCTTTTGGTATAAAGTCATATGTAAAAATTTGAAGATACCATGAGTAAAGTTCCCGGCATATCGAGGTAGGATGCGCCGGGGCGGCCGGCGGAAGCGAGCCTCACTGCGCGCTCTACGTGCAACGGGATCAGGCGGGGCGATGGCGGACGCGCAGTGTATTTGCAGTACATCCGACTTGAATCCACCTGTACAAGTACGTTTATAGTTTAATATATGGGTGTATTTTTAGAGCTATATATTAAACTATAAACTATGCATATACATACATAGTAGGTTTAAGACGTACCTACTAGATAGTCAGTTTTACAGTTTTAAGATAAAGTGTCTATAAGTAGGTACGTATAAGCCATATTTGTTGTTTATTATCTTAATCTGAAAGTATCGAAGGTCGATATGTGCCACAGCGGCGATATATCTTATCGTATTACGAAATTAATTACTAAATTCCAAAAATTTGCAAATGGTTTGCTACAGTTACAAATACTTTATAGAATTCACATTACTGCAAGTAGGTATACCTACTTATATTTAGAACAAATACACAGCGGTCTGGATTAATTTAATATTTTGTCGGCAGAAGCCGGCGTTTAATGATTCGATCAAGTTAGGCTTAAACAAATGTTTCACATCTATTGTTTTTATTTTAACATAAATAAAAAACTAATTAAAATATACCAAACTAATTACAATTAAACCTAATCTGAAAAAGTAAAATAAAATTAAAAATCTGAAAAATTTTGGTGCTCTTGTTGTTGACATGTGGCGCAAGGTTCAACTGGGGTCCTGTTTAGATGCCAGAGAGAACAAATCTTAAAAAATGTAAAGAATAATGTTCCAACCTGGGGCCACTCCTGAAAGCCACCAATGCCCTCGTGGTCTTCAGGGCATGAACCAGCTATGACCAATAAAGGCCAGCAGTTGACTTGGGCATTTGCCATCCCACCCACACAGTGCAATAGACCTGGCCCAGAGACTGCTAAGCATACTCCGGGTTTACCTGTAATATAAACCAAAATTTATTGATTTCTAAAATTCAAGTATTCTGCCATTTACATAGAAAATATAAAGATATTCTCAGGAGAAATATTATACATACATTGGCTTTTTTCTGAAAGATTTGGCACAGCTAAATATTTGTGTTCTGACTACAGATAGTATAATTTATGTGCTTTGCAAAAAACAATTTTCTTTTTGTACAGGATGAACAGCTAACATATACCACTCAAAGCAAAATGGTTAAGGTATCTCTTGAGCACTCTGTACCAAAAAAAATATAAACAAGAATATTAGCATAAGTCAGTAGGTAGTTATCAATCATCATTAGTTTGAAGCCATCAATATTTGACCAACTGATAAATACTATTATTTAATCTGCATCTAAGTGAAATTTAACTTCTTAACTTCAACTATTTTTAAAAAGGTTATAGGTATAGGTATTTCAGTGCAAATAATAATTTATTGTTTGATTAAATTTATTCCTCGTAAATTTTAATAAAAATTGGAAAATATATTTATCTATATCCCTTGTGGGGTAGACAGAGCCAACAATCTTAAAAAGACTGACAGGACACATTCAACTGTTTGTCTTCATGATAGAATTGAGATTCAATTGGCGACAGGTCGCTAGCCCATCGCCTAAAAAAATCAAGTTTATAAGCCTATCTCTTAGTCGCTTTGTACGACATCCATGGGAATGAGATGGTGTGGTCCTATTCTTTATTTTAAAGGTGTCGGGAACCACACAACACATTAGAAAGGACTGTTATTAAATTTCCATCCAACATATCATTAAAGATAATAGTCACCAGTTAAATATCCTATGGCCTGAGCAGCATAGCATGCCGCCTGCTCATTCCGCATGCCAATGTATTTAAGGCCAGCTGCTTGGAAAGCCATGGAAGTCTCTATTACAGGTATACCAACTATACCAAATACATATTCTATTCCCTGCAACAAAGATACAAATATAAAAAAATAGAGTTACACATTAAAGTGGGAGTTGTGCAAAAAGAAAAAGATATACCTACCTTGATCCTTAAACCATTTATACATTAGTTGATCCCAGGAATCTGAGGATTAATAGCACCTAAGAGTAGTTTAATCTGGTACCTCTTTATATTTATTGGTGAAATGGTTTACATGACCATAACCTTATAAGGTCAAAGTTTATGTATATTATATGTTTCCATCAACGATTAATCTACCACAACATACTTTTAAGCATGAAAAGATTTTGATCAAACTACGATAATATCTATTACCTACCTATCATACATTAAATCGGTTAGAAGCCGGGCGTCTTGTTTATGTAGTAAAGGAACTTACTTGTTTCTTCAGACTCTCCGCCAATATTGTATTTCCGTCGATCGTCATGCCTTGGGTTAGTTTTGCCGAAACGTGAATTGATCTCCTGATCGTTAACAGAGTCAGACGTCTCAACATCTTGAATAAAAAAAAATTTAAATTTTGTTATGCATAAAACAATAAAGTCAATAAAATAATGTCTAAAACTGAAGCACTCTACACTTTGGTCAAACAAAAACAACTAAATAAAAGTTAGGAAAACAGATAAAGAATACAAAGTCCAATCAAGCGAAGTAATAAATAAATATATTTATACATCAAAAAAGTATCGCACAAACAAACTTACGTATCAGGGATGAACTATAAATTTAAATTATTTCCCTTATATTGTAGTCACTGATAATAAGGTATTATTACCTAATTACCTTTAATGATAAGACAATCACTGCCACTAACAAAGACTAACAAAGTAAAAATTTAAAATTCTACGAAATCAATCATGAAAAATATCTTTACAGTTTTTGAACCGAACAAATTGTAATAAACTTGAGTTCTGAACTGAGGAATGTTACTATCACTTATCAAAAATTTTCCACAGACGTGATATTATAAACTATAATTAACTAGCTTTTACCCACAGCTTCGCCCGCATGAATGTCTGGGGAATCCGACGATGTTGAGTCGGAGGTTAGGTATATTGCGCGATTTAGCATTTTTGCTGTTTTTGATTGATAGCGTCGTGTGATTGTTGACGATGTCGCCACAATGTAATTAAACGATAAATAAAAATATCACACACATATTTAATTTATTTTTGTTATTCTTAATGAGTTACCATTTATGTTTGTTATTTACGTATTAGGTAAATTTTAATATGTTTACTGTACGTGAACTTAATATAACTTAGTATTAATTTTCTCATATAGTATTTAAAATATTTTCTTAGCCATGTGCAATTATTAATGTAATAAATAATAAATAATTAGATGCCCGTCATTTAACTACGATAACTTAAAATACGAGAGAACAATCGCGGCTTCAGCCGGGTCAGACAGAAATTAATGTACCCGAATTATAAAAAGGATTTAAGCTTTAAGGAATTTTGACGTGCAATTACTGTTCGGAGAAACGTTTACCCTGAAAATTGGGAAAAATATAGTGATAAACACCAAATTTACATTGAGTTTGACATTTCGATAGTGCCAATGCCAAGCTAGTTACCTATGTCTGTCGTCTGCCGTTGGTCTGTTTTGGGCGGGAAAATGAAATTGAATTTTAGTGTGACTAACCAGACCTTGTGATGCATTTCTAAATTTTGTGTTATTGTTGCAGTTTTAATAGATACCAACCACAGATTTAAAAACATTACATTGAAAGTCTAAAACCAACCAACACACTTTTCCTTTTTTTGGCTTTATGAAATCTCTGAAATTGAGTATGTAATGAAACCCATCTAGATCGAAGCTCCCGTCGCTTATGCGGTCCATCTGTGAACTATTCTTATACTTACTAGGTAATTAATTACTTATAATATAAAAAAATATCTTAATGTCTTGTATAAACGGAAAAAATGTGTTCGGATAATAATGTTAAACTTTTGCAGGACAACTTCTGTTGAGGGTGCCCAGCCAACACTTCTGTTGAGGGTGCAACGGGAACACGCAGAGATGACAGATGAGTGAGAGAGAGCCTTAAATTGGTAATCTCAAATTCTGGACCATTAGCGATGACTACAAAAGAACATAATGCCCTACCTGCATACTGCAGACTGCTTAGAAAAGAAGAAAAAACTACGAGTTTTGAAACGATAGAAATATTGACATTTAAATTTTATTGCTACATATCATCTTTTATCTAGTAGCTTTATTTTTTTTATTTATTTTAAATTACTTTTTAATTATCACATAAATATTAACTCCAAATATAATACGACAATTTTCTTATTATTGTTATATTCATCATAATAGCCGATATTATCCTGCCGCCGTTCCATGTTATTGTAAAATTGCGATACCCAACAGGGTTACTTGTTATTATACCTTTTTATATGCAGTAACTGTAATTCAACTGACGTAACTAGGGTAAGGGCTTTTTCCTTGCCAGGACGAAGCACGAAACGCATATAAAAATAACAAAATAAAATTTGTCATCAGCTTGATTAGACCAGATTTATTACGATTAAAAGAAAAGTAATCGTGACATTATAAACTTATAGACAGTTTAGTCCTTTCTAGCCGGAAGCGTAGCGGATGTTTTGCATAGAGGAGTACCTAACTACTTCACACATTTGCGTGCAGCAATACTCGTCACGTCACGACGCGAATGCAGGTGTTGTGTGCAGATACCTGCACGGTCACAGCCCGGTCAGTTGCCCGGACCATCTTACCAGGTCGCATTTGGTGTGAAACTCGTTGTACGAACCAACGTTGGGCTATCAGCGTATACGCAGAGCCGACTCCGCGAACTCATTCCGCGTTTGAACGTCGAATGCGAGTACCCGCGCTTCTCACCTGACAAGTTTCAAAATGATCGGAATATAGTGAAATTGACTCATATCGTGAATTAAAAAAGGATTTAATTTTTTAAAGGACTAAAGATTAAGTAATATTAAAAATGGCAGTAGTGGCTGTAAAATTTTTAAGTGAGTATTCTTCTTTTTGCTGAATGGCTGCGGGGTAATTAATTTATTTTGAAGTCACATCAAATTATTTTTCTAAATAATGAGTATTTAAAAAAACTATTTCTGTTCTGTCATTGATAAAACTATTTAGGAAAATTATAAGTATATTTTTTAACAAACAGGAATACTTACACTAATAGAAATATATCTAATATTTAATTATGTTAATACCAACATACTTAGATACTATTATTCTTTTGCTTTATCATTTCTGTAGTTATTTACTAGGTATATTTTATTTTATTACATCGCTATCGCTATGGTATTTAATCGAGGGTTTTGCAATGGAAAGTACGATAAATATGTGTAACTGATTAAGTTAAAATATTACATGTAGATTAGTAGGTACTTAAAATGACATAATAGAATTGTGATGTTTATTGCATAACACATGTCTTTTGGTAATAAATAGACAATGGGTACACAAGTATTTTTAAGTTTAGATTATGAAGGGAGTTAGTTAGGAGATATACAAAGGAATTGTGTAAGGGTCGTAGCAAGTCGAAAGATGTAGTCTCTGCCTACCCCTCCAAGAAATAGCAGTGTACGTATGTAGGTAAGTACTTACGTATAATTTTAGTAGGTAGGTACTTACGTGCATTATTATTTCTTTAGAAAAGAAAATTAAATCGACCGGTCGATATATTTACTTACACGTGGATAAAGTTGCGGTTGTGGTTGCGGGCACGATAACTAATAAAATAAAAACGAAACACCTTTCAATTTTGTGTTAAAATATATACATGTACAGTGGCCCACAGAGAAAATTATACCCTACGTTATAGGAAGGTGGTATACTCTTATATGTGTTTATCCTTGCATAAGATGGCTTAAAGTTAGGTGGGTTTAAGTAAATAAGTTTTTAATAACGAAAGTATTGTTGCCTCAGTATATCACAGCACAAATCTTAATTTTCGTGATTTATCCTTATTATTGGGAATCTATATCTAAAATTACAAAATCAGTAGTATTGAGAACCCACTAATCCATTTGTGCAGTCATCCAAGTTACTGTTATAAAATCCACAGCCTTTGTTATGCCAAACCTCTTCCGATGGATTGAAACGTGTAGCTAAAGTTCAACAATAACTTCAGTACTCAGTCTCACTGAGGTGCCATTGTATAGGAAAAAACCTACATCATGATGACAATAATTTACTAAACATGTATGACATGACGATTTTATATTAGAAAAAAAATACTAGGTGCTGTAGGATTTACCATTATATGTTTAGGTGGGTTTTTACATGAATTTAAATAGGACATCAATATTTTATTGAAATACATGAGAACAGTGAACATACATGTACATAAATAATATCATGTAATCTTACGGAGTACACACAGTCAATAGCTAAATAGCATATTGATGAAACATCAAATAGTGACAGGTTTCTAACCTTAGACCTACATGATAGTTATAAACGTAACGATGGTGTAAGAATATTGATAATAGTTGGAATATTCTCTCTACTGAGATTTTTGATCCTGTAAAAGACATCAACGGTATCTCGTAGAACCGTCGTAAAGTTTGTTGGTGCGTCGATGTCTGTGTGATCTTCAGAAACTTTTAATTATTTGTTTCCTTGAACATAAAGATGATGATATTCCATCCTACTAATCCAATCTTATCCTAACCTTCAAAAGCCTTCTTAATAATATTAATGCGAAAGATTATATAAGCATGTGTGGATGGGTGTGTGTTTTGTTATACTCTTTCACGCGAAACTTGACGAATTTTGGTTCTACACAGTTAGAACGAGTATTACACCTGGAATAACAAGTAATTTTTATTCTGAAATTCCCACGGGAGCGAAGCTCCGGGGCTCATCATATTTTTATAAGTAAATCTTTAGTTGATTTATTAATATTCGAAATATTCCATAAGGCAACCGGCTTTTTGTGGTGACTCAGTCCGTATAACTCGGCTATATTTGTTTTAAAAGAAAGAAAGAAAATATTTTCTAATGCGGCAAAACAGTTAACACGGTCATTTACTAAGTTTTGGTAACAACCGGACAGCCGTCATATTGACGTATAACTTCACTGACAACAACATTGGATCAGCTTTCACAGTAATTCTGGTAACTTCTACGTTAGGCTGCAAGAACTTTCCGTGGGTGAAACATAACATACATATGTAATTTATGTAAACCACTTGCGTGCGTAAGCACACTAAACTAATAAGTGCAAGGAGTACCTAGTCACGAAACGCCTGTTAGATAATATGGGATTGAAGGGAGAATAATTCGTAGTTTTTTTTGTAAAGAATCTTATGAGAGTAGTATCCAGTAAAAGCGTACTTTTCTTTTTTAAAATATCGGTTTCCATCAATAATTTATTTGAGGTCGATGTTTAATAATAATTCAGAAATAACCTATCCTAAAGACAAACACTGTTTACAATTTTGTTATTTTCTTGTGGTTAACTCACGACACGACCATGACGCCCGGCACTTTTGAGGCCCGTGGTTATAAGCCCTTTGCTGAATCATTAACAGTAGTAGTTTAAATTATTGGTTTATTTAGTTGATCTTATTTTGGTTTGAAGGACCAGGTTGTTTAAAAAGAAGATCCATGCTCCGATGATCCAAAAAAATCTATTTATAGCATCCTTGGCAAGTGATGGTTATAATTAAGAACTTTAAAAGGAACACTATTAGAAACAGGGGATTCTTATTTTAGTCGATCTTTATGCAACTTGCTACTACTTATTTGAGTATAAATATCATCAAAAAGCCATGCAGCTACTGGTCTTCAAGTTTTTTTAAAGACTATTGGTTCGGTCTACTCCGTAAAGGAGATAGACGAGATTTTATATACCTAAGGTGAAAACCACGCTTCATACTGAAGACGTAAATAAAAATTGTATTGTGAAGATGCTTTCTAAGGTACCTTTACCTGAATTGCGGAAGCAATTGTCAATAGGAAAATAATTTCTTGCGTACAATTGCTCTAGTCATTAGTATTGTTACGCAATGTCTTGTTTTGTGTTATCTTACCGTAAACAATCGGATTAACTTTAAATAATACATTTTTGTAGATATCCTGCAGGGCTTTCCTTGAAAATGTAGGTACCTACGGATTTATCCTTATCCGTTTTATTTTTCAAATCATATTGCAAAATTTTCATGCCGTTCATGAAACTTATAAATAAGTTTCTTTCAAGTTTCTATTTTATTTAAGACAGTCCTGAGGAAACTACAATATCCATTTTTGCCTTTTGGCTACAGAACCCTAAAAGAAGTAACTAAGTAAAAAAAATCCAACTAGCGAAAAAATAACTGTGCATCCCATGTTGGGAGTAATGGTAATGTTTATCATTTGTCTGTGTAAGGTTTGTGCAAAGAAATCGTTATCCTACATTTTTGTTGAGATCTGAGTTTAGGATAAACATTAATTATTAAAAAACAAATAATTTCCTTGAAATAAATAAAAATGCATTTTCAAAAGGTGGTACATAATTGTCTACTCATGAATTGTTAAAACGAAGATCTGTTAGAAAGCAACAATCGAAATCGTACCTACCTACTTTTTAAGGAAAAGTTCACGCAATGCATTTTTGTTTATAAGTAACAGAACCCATTCGTACTGCGGACATACATTATGTCAACAGAAAATTTGTTGGTCTTTACAAGCGATTGTTTTCAAACACGGCTCATGTTGATACTCAAAAGAGTGCAGACGATAAAAAAATCACTATTGGCAAACGCGCGAGAAACCGAACGTGATTTTATTGGATTTTTATCTCTGACTGCTGTACACCGCCGATTTTAGTTAGCTTGAATAGAAATACTGCACGTACCTTACATTATATATAATCAATTTCAAACGTTTTTATTAGAAGATGCTAGAGACTACACAGTCTTTGCAAAAAAATGATTTACTGAGTAGATACATACAAATTATCTCCATAACTTTAATCTCAATGCATTGAGATTAAGATAGTGACAGGTTGATAGACCTAAAAGAAGAATCCCAACTAGATACTTACTTGTTTGCCCAACTAAATATAAGTAAAAACCGGGATCAGGATATTGATAAAATTCATACCTATGTGTTAATAATTGAAGAGCAATTTATAAAATTTTCTGAACACGAGTAAATAATGTTTCATCGTAGTTCAAATATAACAATGAGGAAGTTTGAAGGTCGTTGCAAAATGTTCATGACATTGAACTACCTAGGTAGGTAGGTACCTACTGTGATTTGGAATTTATATTTATTTACTGTATTGCGGGAATGCCCAACGAGTGCTGCTCAATGAAAAACGCATAATTTGTTGTTAAGTAGGTACCTATATTGCTTGCAATAAACATAATACTTACAAGTTATATATAATTTTAATTGACATATGTAGTTATTCAGAAAACGCTCGCGTAATAGTAAGTGTCGTGTGGTTCCCGGCACCGATACAAAAAAGAATAGGACCACTCCATCTCTTTCCCATGGATGTCGTAAAAGGCGACTAAGGGATATGCTTACAAACTTGGGATTCTTTTTTAGGCGATGGGCTAGCAACCTGTCACTATTTGAATCTCAATTCTATCATTAAGCCAAATAGCTGAACGTGGCCATTCAGTCTTTTTAAGACTGTTGGCTCTGTCTACCCCGCAAGGGATATGGACGTGACCATATGTATGTATGTATGTAATAGTAAAAACGATCCTTTTAATTTCCCTTCCCGTGGGAATTTCGGGCTACCCTATCTTAGTGCACGCATAGACCACTTCATGCCAAATTTTCAAATCTCTTTATTTTTCCATATTTGTTGCATGTTAGGCAGATAATTAATAAGTTTATTTTGAATTTCTATTTAAAATTTGTATCATTGTTTTAACGAATAATGTCAGTGCCGTGTGGTTTCGGCACAAATAGAAAAAGAATAGGACTACTCCATTTCTTTCCCATGGATCTCGTAAAAGGCGACTAAGGGCTCATAAACTTCTGATTCTTCTTCTAGGAGATGGGTTAAGAATTGATTTTCAAAAGTTACATAGTCTTCTTTTTTCGAAAGATGGGAAAATAGAAATTTAATTTAGCGGGCGGAGCTGCGGTTAAATAGTAGGTACTTTATTCAATACCTAGTTTAATATTTTCTGCTTTGTTTGAAGACAAGGATAATGGACAAACATATACTCACATTTATAAGACAATTCAATTAAAAATATCACAGAGGCAAATGCCTGGAGTAAAGGTAATAAGAAACTGTCATAATTAATATTATTGTTAACTGATCATTGGACGGTCTGGTAATCTGTCACTAAACTGTTCCCCATTGTGTCAAGTCACATGCCAATTATGATGGCATGAGCTATTAGCTCCGCTTGGTCGCTCCACTTAATGTTATCTAACTTTATAAAAATAATAATGCGAGAGAATAATAGAGATTTAACATTGATAAAAATAAAGCGTTTAATTACAAAAAAATAAAAAATGTAAATGTAAATTGTTTTTATAATGCAAATAAATTACGATTTCATTCGTTATCGTCAAGGTACATTTAACTAGAAACATTGGTAACAATAATTTAAATTCAATGCGATACCAATGCAGACAAGGAATAGGTATAGAAGTGTTGATATATAACATACTAGTTGTGCCCCGCGACTTCGTCCGCGTGGAATAGTTATTTTGGGCATCATTGATGAATAAATTTTCCCGTTTTTTTCACATTTTCCATTATATCTATAGCTTTTCTCGATAAATGGTCTATTCAACACAAAAATATTTTTTCAATTCGAACTAGTACCTAGTTCCTGAGATTAGCACGTTCAAACAAACAAACAAAAAACTCTTCAGCTTTATAAAACTAGTATAGATTAATTTGTGATAAAGATCAAAATAAAAGTATCTAATGATAACAATATAAAATAAAAATTTGCACCCCAATAGTTGTATAATTATCAAACGTTCATCTAATAAGTATCTAAAAATGATATCTATCTAAGATTTATAAATAACATACTATAAATTACATATAGTGATTATATGTATATGTATGTTATTAATGTAAGAGATTTCACTTGCGGGGAAGAGAAAGAGCCAACAGTGTTGAAAAGACTGAAATTCAACATTCAGCTGTATGGCTTAACAAAAATAAAAAGTTTAAAACGTAAGGAAAGTGATTTCCTCAAAGTAGGTAGGTATCTTATGACTAAGTATATGTTGTGATTCGAATATCCGAACTCGGATAAAAATCACATAGAATAAAGTCACCATTTTGTATGTATGAACACATACTGTTCTTCCGTACCAACATTATTTTTGTTAGTTACTCTTATAATTTCTAAGATGCTGCACTGAAACTTTTCAAGTGGGTATGTAGTGGATGTTTAAAGTACCTACTATTATAGCGGATACCTTTATAATTTGACATACACATGGGTCATCGTCGCAGTATTTATTTTTATTTTATTTTTGTTACCTTTATTCATGACCATTTATTTTTTGTTTACGTAATAAGTAGATAAAACGTTGAAGGTATCTCATAATACTGAAATGGCGTTTTTTAATGTTAAGAAAATCTGATGAATTTATTTTCCTTAAATTATTGGAACTCTATGAAATCGTGACTAAATTTTCCTCGTATATACGAAGAATCACTTTGATTAATATCCATATAATAAACATAATTAAGGTGATTCCCGACGTACTTTAGAAACATCAAATCTTGTGTGTACCTATCTCTGTTTCTTTAACGTGTACGCAGCGATTTATCAAGTTAAAACAGCGGGGGAAGCTGCAAATCGTCTCACAAATTATGTATAAGGTACACACTATTATGCCCGTTTCTTAACTTGCATAGTAGGTATAGTCGTTTATTGCTCAATAGATAGATTACTTTTCTGGCCTAAAGTTTCTTACTTACTTATTAGTCATTACTTACTCATTAATTAGTGCGTATTAATAATCATCTGCATTGATTAAGAAGATAAAACTTGAAAAGGCAACAGGCAGACTTTTGCGGTTATTAATTGGTTGTGATTCAAATTCATTCACTCGCTTGGGTGCTTTAGTGATGCAGTCAACAGGATAAATACTTTTTAACATTAACCTACTTACTCCTTTTTTTACGATATCTGACAAGTTTAAGGTTTTCCCCAACTTCGAAAAATATATAAGGATTCAGTTCTATTTTATTTTGTATTTGTTACTGATTGGTGCACATAATTACGTTATTTCTTACCTGACCATAGATATCAAGTGATGTGTCAGGGCTTGGGTTTTAATAAAAAAAAAGTTCTATTTTTGAAGCACCATAAGTTTGTAACCTATAAGCTTGGTACTAAAAAAAATCTTATGTGACAATAGTTTCTATGACTTTTTGGAAATTTTATGAGAGAATTTCGATGAAAATATAATGGTCTAGAACCATACGTATGCGAATCTAAAGAGGCGCGAATCTGTACCGTACATTTAATATTACTCTAAATCTTTAATTAAACTTTGGGTTAAACCTTCTTTATGTTTTTGCTTTGACGTTTTCCTCGACGTTACCCTTGTTCTGAGACGTTGCAAAACCCGTGCCAAATTGCTATATCTATAATTATACTAGAGACTTTGTCGGAGACTTTTATATGCAATTTATAATGTTTATTTATAAAATTAAATACTTTTAGAAAAAAATTCAAGATCTGTTGTAAATATGACATTGTTTGTAATTTGAATAATAATGTTAGAAACTCAGGAAGCAACTAATAGTAACATCAGTTATTTGAATAGCCCAATAACTAAAAAGCGTATGTGTATTATTTACTTTATTGTTAAAGTCATAAATGCATCTTTATTTCATTCTAAAAGAGAGAATTAATTAAGTTCTATTTATTTGAACATTCACAAGATCGTTTTGATTGAGTGTTTAACAGTTAAACTCTAGTTTAAAAGCCAAGATGACTTCTCGACTACTGTGAGAGAAGCTTTAGTATTTTTCAGCACGACAATCAATGTATTTTACCTTTATGTCTTGAATGTGAATTGCCTGCAGTGGAATTTGTGTTGATGATTTCTTATTCTATTAAGATGATATGTAGGTATAATAATATCATAGGTGTTGAATATATTTAAATGTATGCCTTTCCAGATGTGATACCAGTAAGGTTGAACTTGTGGATAATGCTGTTCACGAGTTGTTGGGTGATTTACATGCTTCGAGTGAATATGAGTCTGAACATAATCGCCATGGTGCCACAAGCAAGCCAAGGAAACGTTTCGTAAGTATACATCACTATCATGTTTGTAACTATAAATTTGTTCTTGAACCTTGCAGAATCTAATAATAATTTACAATAAAAACAAACAAGTACTTACTTAGGTACCTACAAGTTTCGCACAAAAACGTGAGGAGATGGGAATTCTTAAAACTAGTTTCTTTGCATGATAATAATGTGTTATTACAAAAAGTATATTTTTTGTCTTAAAAGGCAAATAGGTACGAGCATTAAGGTATGTACGTACGTCAGTACTATTTAAATCTTTTTAATTTTTTGAAATGTTTTCAAATAAAAATCATTTAAGTACTTAAAAATATCAAGATTAAAAAATAATAAAAAGTCGTTTTATGAATATAACAACACCGCACTAAATGGGACCCATAAAAATTAAGAATAGGAATATAAGAGGAATAGTTGACATTAAATTGTTTGGTTAGGTATCTTCGTATAAGTTATAACTTTTTATCGTGTAAGTAGGTACTTGATTTGTAATATGATGAGTAGCATTTTTCTTCAAATTATTATGATTGAGACTAGTTTTGTCACGCAAGCAGCACAAATCTGTCAACAGGGTACAACAGGGAAAATTGTATTGTTTTCTGTTATAGGATAAAATAACCTAACTACCTAATGTTGTATTGACATTAATCGATACGTTATTTTCGCATGCAAATTTTAAATAACGCGAAAAGGTTCAAATAACGAAAATTTAAAGTAACTTATATCAACTGGCACATTAAGGCTGGGCTTCAAATAAGTTATTTAGGGCTTTTTATTTACTGGTACATAACAAGTAGTATTTGTTCACAAGAAAGAGGTGCAAGGAGAGGCTTCTGGGTGCATAGAGGTTTTCACTCTGTCGTTGCGTCGGGGTGAAAAAACGTGACACTGGGTGGGATGGCACAGGTTCAAATCCTAACCCAGCCATGTACCAATTACTCTTTTCTGATTTATATACTTTTATTGTTTAACGATGCTCTTACGTTGAGAGAAAACATGGTGAGGAAACCTGCATATTCAAGCTACTGGATGTGTACCTAGCTTAACCATCATGCAATATACTTAGTTAGGTTGGTAGTACCGATCATACCTATATCCAGTTTATAGGAATAACACTTTCTGGTAATCTTGGTGTAGTAGACATCAGTAACTCTTTCTGAGTACTAACTTTTGTTTCATTGCAAACCGTAATATTAGGATCTGGGAAGAAACTTATTTACACATTGAGGCAACTAGTGCTTACATCCATTATCCGAGGTGGATTATGTTCCCCTACAAGGTTGCTGAGGTCAGACTGTAGGTAGTCGCTTCGTGTAAAAGCCTTACTCGCATCAGTTAAGGACACAATCGTGGCTTAATTTCAGAGGATGATGACGATTGGAGGTATTTTATCGTAGTGGACCAACCCGACTGTGGCGTATCTAATGTGTTTGTTGTTATCAGGACGCGATCGCAGTGTGGCCAAGATAATGTGACGAACGAGACCCTCCATCATGAGGACATCGCTGACGTCAGGCAAGCACCACGGCAGGTACATATTATATCAAACGACTTAATTGTAGTTATAAGATATAACCTTCTGACATTGTTCACTCATCGGTGCATCGTTGTTCATTCGTCCATTATCAATAGGTAGACGTACGAGTATCATTATTGTCATTATTTGTCTTTATAATTTACTGAAATTCAAAATTCTAAAAATTCTTATTTTAAAATTTTATTAATTATCTAGATATTATGGGATACTCACTTAATAATTGTCATATCTTTTGGTGTCACAACATTGGTTGACGTCAAATAAATTTCTTAAAACAAAGTTTACTGCCGTTTAATGCACTGCAGCATTTTCTTCAACTTCACGCAAAAGAAACGAAAAGGAAAGCACCAATCTTTGTATAATTCAATATACTAAAAATGTACGAACAAGTGCACAGTCAACGGCAAAAAAACCTGACCTCATGATAGATTTGCTTGTATCAATATAATCTGGTGAAATAGTCGTATGTTAATAATACATACATACATAAAATCACGCCTCTTTCCCGGAGGGGTAGGCAGAGACTACCTCTTTCCACTTGCCACGATCTCTGCATACTTCTAATGTTAATAATAATAATTCTTTTTTGCTGCCAAAGGTATAAATAAATAATATTAAAAAAAAGGCAGGTAAGAGATCATGTACTAGGTATTTTTATATGATTACTTATATTATGAGCAATTTCTTATTTGAAATTGATCCAAAAGTAGGTTAAAATTTTAATAAATATAACACTTGTTTGATATAACAGATGTGTGCTAAAGATGTTTGTAATTATTTTGCACGCTCTAAATATTTTATAATAAAATTGATAACCTCTTCGGTGAACATTTCATTTGAATGGGATCACCTATCCAACCCATGTTTGAAGGGGCCGGCCTTTTCCGCAGTGTCGGCCCGTGAAATAAGGAACACAGGAAGGATTTGATATAGGTACATAAGAAAGATTTATTTGCAACGTAAACATAATGTCGCTACACAAACACATTGTAATTTTACTAATAGATATTATATCATTTCCAGTAAAGTACAGACAATTGTTAGCTCACACTGTTTGTGTAAATACTTACATTATAACCTGTCATACGGGCCAGCATAGCTCGTGTTTATTATTAGGTACCTACCTATACCTCGAAACTAATGATAAATCTACTTCCAAACAGTATACAATGTTGCATTGTTTTGCGAATTTTTGCATACCTACTTATAGTTTTATTTATTGAGTGTCTGCTGCTGGATAATATATACCTACCATTGTCATTTATGTAACTTCCCTTTCATGTTAATAAAACATGACATTTTGTTGATCATTCTTTACATACTCATATCTCGGGAACTGATTTTCAGATATTTCAGTCATGCACTGAGTCATGCCAGTTACAACATTAAATATGACACAGAAAATTCATAGGTATGCTGTGCGAAGTAATCTTTAATCGCGACGATGGCGACGAATATTAATGAAATAAATCAAACAGAACGAAACGTTATTTCAGGTACCAGGTGGAGCGTCATTTGATTGGTCAACAGATCAGCAGGCTTTGATCCTTGGGTCGTACTTTTGGTCGTACCCTGTGACGTCACTAATTGGTGGGATGGCGTCTGAACGATGGGGACCCCGTTACGTAGTCCTCATAGCCACAGCAGTCAGTGCTGTTCTCACTGGACTTAGCCCGGTCGCAGCTAGAATTAATCATATAGCCCTTGTTGTTATACGATTTGGACTTGGTCTTGCGGGGGTGAGTGAATTTTAGTGATTGCATAGCGAATGCCTTAATCACCATGTAATCTTCAACAGCAGTCATGATGATCCATAATAATATAGGGAAGATAAATATGTACATAATATATATTAATCTGTCTAGCTAGTGTGAACATTGAAGACTAAAAAGTGTGTGTTCGTCATGATTACTTAATGTAATATTTGTCATTCGATGATGTTCAACTAATATTAAGATTAGATATTTGTTATTAGCACAATCCATATCAAGACAAGTTTATAAGCAGTTTACGTTTGTTTTGGATACTTTTTTACACGCGGTAAAAACTACACATTTTGCATATTAGATCATTTCCAGTTATTGTAGTTATCGCTTTATTTAATAATACCATAATTTTATATAGGGGTTCGTGTATCCAGCTCTTCACGTTCTGGTAGCAAGATGGGCTCCTCCAGCGGAAAAAGGGAAATTTGTGAGTGCCATGATGGGCGGTACCTTAGGCACAGTCGTCACTTGGTCTCTCGCCGGACCCCTAATAGAAAAATTCGGATGGGCCTCCGCGTTCTATGTACCGGCAGCCATGTCATTAATATGGTGTTTATTTTGGTGGTATCTAGTAGCAGACACACCCTCGGAACACCCTAGAATCTCGGAAAAAGAGAAGAGATATATTTTAGACGCACTCGGGGACAAGGTCAAGAAATCTAAGGTAATTGAATATTTGCAAAATACCTCTTGTGAAATTCTTGGTGTCGATAGTGTGACTTTATCAGCCTTTTACTTGTTTAACATAAAAAAGGGTAGTGGTAAATCTAGCTTTATAATAATAGATGGCAGAAAATTGAGTAACTTTGAAGTCAATTCTTGCAAAATGCATTTTGTAATAATTCGTGGTTTCTAGATAATTATGAAATGAATAGGTACTATGGTTCAAAGTATTTATAAATTTTCAAACTACAATTTTTTTTAATGATTTTTTTTCGTTATGATCATTTTTTTCCATTGATTACACATATTAATTTTTTTCATTTCAGGGCTTACCACCTTTCAAAAGTATATTTACATCACTCCCCTTCTTGGCCATGGTGTGCATTCACTACGGAAACTTATGGGGGCTCTACTTCATTATGACCGTTGGACCAAAATTTGTATCCAGTGTGTTAGGATTCGAATTGTCTGCTGCCGGCGTGATTTCTGCTCTCCCATACTTAGCTAGAATGTTCTTTGCCACTATTTTTGGAGTTATTGGAGACTGCATTTTAGCAAGAAAGATGATGACGACGACAACAATAAGGAAATTCTTTTGCCTGTTCTCACATATCATTCCCGGGATTCTATTAGTAATGCTTGTTTACGCTGGTTGCTCAACTGCGCTGTCAGTATCTCTGATAACATTATCCATGGGCTTTAATGGAGCAGCAACTTTGACCAATCTGCAGAACCATCAGGATTTAGCTCCCAATTATGCTGGAACTTTGTATGGAATCGCCAACTTCTTAGGAAGTACCGCTGGATTTTTCACACCTATGATTACTGCATACTTTACTAGAGATGGGGTAAGGAAATTAAATCTTGCAACATGATGATAAAGTTTCATTTCTCAAGTGTGTACAAATGTTTTATATTTTTCTACAGAATAGTTTCGAGCAATGGCGTCCTGTTTTCTTCGTTGGAGCATCAGTATATATTGTAACTGCTATATTCTTCGTGATATTTGGTACCGGAGAAATACAGCCATGGAACTTTGGTGACGATGATGCTGCTGCCAAAGATGATAAAGAAAATGGAGACATGAAAGTGATGAAAAATATATCAACTAATAATGGTGATACTAAAGACGTAAAAGAAACTTCACTTACAGTTGAAAAATAATAGTATATATAATAGTATTAAAACAGGTACTGCTTACGCCACAATCAAAGCAGTATCATAAATTGAATCTCAAAATCTTGAAAATGAGATCAAGAGGGTATGCTGAATTGCTCATGTACGTACATTAAATTAACTATTTATTTATAGGCAAAAAAATCACACGTATGTATCTTACAAAGACTATCTGAAGGACTTACATTAGTGTAGTTACTATTTTTACTATTATCTTTGACTTTCCATAATAGCAGACTGGCTTTTATTCTCTATGCTTACGTCTTGACATATTTATAACATGCGAATTATGCATTTAATTAATTAATTTATGATGTAAATTTTAAGATAGTTTTTAGAAGCTCTGATTGATAAAAAGTATTACTTTAGTAAGTATTCTACTTTTGACTAAAGCATTTTACTCGTGTAACATCATGACATGACATGTCATTATTATATTAATATGTTTGCTGTGATCTTTAGTACCAAATTATATGATTATATGAAAACATTAAATTAGATATTTAGTATTATAATAAATATTGTAGACGTATATACCTAATTAAGTAAATACTCATAACCGATTGTTCTTAAATCAATACATATCAATAGACACCTCACACATGTTTAGTTATTTTTTGTTTTTTTTTTAACACTGACAATTAATTTTAAAGTTTTCAATGCTATGTAACTCTATTTTAATGAGCATTTCGACTTTTTACACATTAGATAAATGAAATTCCTAAGATATCTCTTTAAGCTTTGAACATAACTACATGATGTAAATAAACTTAATTTTCTGCATTTTCTAATCGACGTCATTCGAACTAAGTACCTATAATTGATCCAAATCGATGCATCTATTGATTGATTGGCTTCAATGACATTGTCGAGTATGGTCACCATCATGCACAAAAACAAAAAAATATATATAACTTTTCTTCGATTACCTTTTTCCACTCTTTACGTGGGGTGGGCACATTTTTTTTCTTTTGCTATTCATATTGAAAAGATTTCGCTTCAGTTTTATGACCGTGATGTGTGTGCCCTTGCCCTTTAGTCCCTGTTACGACGTGCACAGGAAGACGTGGAGTGGCCATATTCTATTCTGCCTGCAGTCACGCAACTATTTTGTTTATATCTAATTACTATCTATGAATTATTTTTATCCACGTGACAATAATTGAGTGAGGAATCTCAGGTCATAAATATTACAATAATTAAGCCATTCAATCAATAGATGCATCGATTTGGATCAATTATAGGTATTTCAATACTGACAGTCAAAAGTTTATCTCATTTTAATGTAAAGTTAATAAATAATCAACTTTGTTTAATAATAAAGTGTCTTATTTGTTACTTCGGCATGTGTGATCTTGTGATGTAACGATGTTAATATGATTATATACTTATGATAAATTATTTGAATATAATATACCTAATATTGATATTAGATGTAACGTTGTTGAAAAAAAATTAAATATTAATAACAATAAAAGTGATATTGAAATGAAAACAAATAAAATTATAATTACTTATGACTAATTATTTTTATTTAATGGACCTGGAATTAAAACGTTTAATCGGTTTTATTAAACTGCATACTTAAAATGTTGTAACGAAGTTTCTAAGGTTTATGATTGTAAAGTTGTAGGTATCGGTTGTAAAGTTTTAAGACTTTGCTGTGTCATTATCAACAGTGATAATGTGGTTGGGTTGAATCTACAGTAAATTGAATCTACAGTAAAGTGCTTTTCTGAAGCTACCAAAGATATAATTCAACCCAACATAAATCCGTTCTGGATTTTGTACAGAGTCCTCCCGAAGAAGTGGACAGAACATGCGATAGAATGATGAAGACTGTTTAACACAGCAAATACCTCAAAAATAATGTGTAATAGCATAATGAGTTCACACTCGACCTTACAAATCTAGTTGGCTCCGCATTATTATGTAAATAAATGCAATATTCTACGCCAATATTTTTTATTATTTTTTTTTATATAAATGTTTAAAATTAGAGTTCGAGTGATCGTAAGTCTGATGTGTTAAATAAATTCTGGTTTTTGTAATAATAATCTAAATATATCTAACATTTATTTTTTAGATTGGGATTATGATATATCTAGGATACTTTTTGATATACAATGTTCGATATAATTTGAGTGTCCACGTGGTGGATTTAGTAAAATTGACAAAAAGAGAGGAAGACGGTGTTTATAATCAGTCTACTGTTCTAAGATCACAAGCTACAAAATCTGCTGTAAGTAAATTAAATATTCAAGGACTAGACAATAGAATTTTAGAATTAAAATCACACAATCAGTAGGTATACTGAAAATCTTAATTTACTTACGTACGGTACGAAAAGTAGATACAACAAAAAACTGAAAAGAAAGCACTAAAGTGTAGGTTGGTACTTTGTCAAGTCTATAAGAACGAAGTCCTTACGTTTCTGTATGTCCTTAGAACAAAAATACTAACGAGCATTGTATTAAATTACCAATGTAAAAAAACCAACACAAATCTGATGGGAAACCCCCTCCGCCTCATGATAGTATTAAAATTATTCTAAATATTGCTAAACATATTTCCAGCACGTCGTGGAAGTTTTGTATTGGGGTGACATGAAAGTTGCGAAGCTGTTTTCCGCTTACCACATTGGATATTTTATTTGTTTTCCTATATTTCACAACTGGGGAGACAGGTACGTGGCGCGTAAGTGAGCAATAAATGGTTGCGGTTCATTGATGCAACATTATATAATTGCCATGGAAATTGCTCTAGCATTTTCCTTAATCTGTTATGGGTACACACTTGTTCAGAAATTAAGTAGATACTCTTTTTTTTAATCTTTGAGTATAGTAATAGAACGGCTTCAGTCATAGATACTTTTTTCATTTCGATTCCATTGAAGGGGAATCTATCATCATTGTGTACAGCAAAGTGGCTTGCCATAGCTAACTGAAATCGAGTGGTTTTTCATTATGTAACTATAATTAGATGCGACTTATCCATTGAAACGATAACATTATTTTTATAGCGTTGAACCTGTTCGACTTACCCCAATAAGGTAAATTGGATTTTTGTGATATTAAAGCTTATGCTCCGTCTCGCAGGATCGGTCCTACTTGGGTAGTGGGAATAGCTGGGATGACATCAGGAATATTGTCCTGCCTAACTCCCGCTGCCGCCTATTGCAGTTTTTGGTCGGTATTTATTTTGCGGATAGTAATGGGATTTTGTGCGGTTAGTTTTTTGTTTAACATTATTTTAAATTAAGTGTTTATATGTAATATAGTGCTATCATTCTAATTAGGAATCCCAATTAAGTATCTAATCAATATCCTTCTGCCGGAATTGTATGGTCACGTCTTACTTGCTGAGGAGCCCAGGATTTAGTGAACTTAATTAGACGGTATATGACTAAATCAGTTAGAAAATGGCACATAATTATAATATAGGAACTACGAACGTATTAAATATAACTTCGCCTTTTGAAGTCGATAATTGATACTCGTACTAAGGCAGGTACCCAATATAAGTTATTCAATCAATGAGTCAACTTTTTCGTGTATTCCGGTAATCAATTAATAATTTATTGCCAAAAGAATTCATCTTCTTTTTTTCACAGACCAACTGTCATGCATTAGGTAAAAGTAGGTAGATAAGAAGTAAGTATATTTATTTAAATCCTCAGCTTAATGTTAAAGTTAAAAGTGAATAAACCTTGTTATTTTTTGCTCTGTAGGGTGCCATGCAGCCCAGTATGGTGCAGGTTTTGAGAGACTGGGTCCCGCCAATAGAAAGGAACCATTTTATGTGGGCCTATTGCGGTAAGAGAAAATTGTTTCACATTTTGACATGCGTCCAAACACGTGCGGCACGCGCGCGGCCAATGTTACGTCGCTTCCTCACGTGTTTTTGAAAGTTTGGTTTTGAATATTTTGGCCAAAATAACACGACAGTGACATCAATAGTGAAGTAGGGTTATGTAAAACTTTTTTACAGAGTTCAATGAAGTTCAGAACCTAATTGCGAACGACACTCAACGGTTCTTATCACACTATGCTGTAAGGTTATGTACGATACGTCCAAAACAGACTAAACGTATTTTGTGATGAAATTACGTCAAAAAGTAAAATTTTTGGCGCGTACTGGGAAGCGAACTGAAGGTGGTCAAGCGTAAACGTAGACGTGTTGTATAAAAATATTAATTTCAACCTCTTATTTTCAACTTCAGCCTGCAGAGAAAACTAATCCCCATTTCATACAAATAGTACTTAGTTGCCTGCAGGCTACCTAAAATTCGATTTTATTTATAGGCATTACAACTGGTACTTTTTGCACTTTTTTAATCTGTGCCGGCGTGCATTACTATTCCCACTGGCCAGTGGGGTTCTACATCACTGGTGGGATGCAGTTGAGCTGGTCAGCTCTGTGGGTCATCATAGTCACGGACTGCCCGCAGAAACATCCATATATTTCTAAAGACGAGTTGATGTACTTGAAAAACACTATCGGAACAATATTCCCTATCAAAGTAATAGTTTTTGCCTTTTTATAATTTTAAAATTCTCCTGTATCTGTAATAATAAAAAAATATAAACACTAATTCTTTAAACATGTTAAACGGGATGTAATTTCAAATTAGGTATTGATTTAAATATACTTAAAGTAAGTATTTGTTGCTCAATTTGCTGAGCAAGGGTTAGTTAGCTCTTAAATTTCATAAAACAGAATTTGCATTCGTTTCTTTTGGCTTCGCACGGGTTCGCATTTACCTATAGATATAAACTTTCCTCAGAAAGTCCTTTTTCCAACATTTTATACCTACAGCAACCAAATCCATCCACATCTTTCCGAGATTAGGTATACATACATATAGATAGACAGAGAAAATATGGGAACTTTATAAAATGTAGTGCTGTGTCAGCTAATGCGTACCTAGGTATATTCGGATTAAAACCAGCAGACCTCTTATGGTATACATCAGTTCCAACGGCTCCAATAATCTTTTTATCTTTTTTAGTTAGCAAATGCTCACACGCCCTGGAAGTCCATAATCAGATCGGTACCGTTCTGGGCTCTGTGCATGTTAAATTTCGGATACGCTTGGTTCATCATAGCGCTTTGCCTACACGGACCATTCTATTACTCGATTGTTGTTGGCTATGGTATTTGTCATGTGAGTATTTTGTTACAGAAAATAACAAAAGAATGAAGAATGATGAATATAAGAAGAAAATATAAAGATGCTCTCGTTATATTTCTTCTTATATTCGGTTTATACTCTCAGACTGATTGTCTGTTCCGGTGGCAAACCATCTACTTATTTATATTGAATGCATTCCGCGCATGAAAGAATAACCCAGACAATGATTTATTTACCAAACCTTAAATTATTTTCTACGGGTAGGTATTTAAAAGACACTTTATAACTGAAATGGCTATTGCCCGCGGTTCCCCACGCGTTTTATGTAGGTACCCATGTCCTTCCCCGTACTCCACATTATATACTTACATATGTATGCAAAATTTCATGGAGATCAGTTAAGTGGTACGTTCAAACAATCAATTTGGATGACATTGCTATGTATGAAGCACATTATATCTTATTTCAGGCTGCTGCTTTGACGGCTTTACCTTTCATTTTACGGTTTATTCTGGGAACAATCGTTATACAAACTTACCATCGGTACAAGTTGAATACAGATGTCGTGAGGATAAAAAATATCAGAAAGTATTTCGTTATTTTTTGTAAGTAAAATGAATAAGGTAAAGAAAAAATAAAATAAATATTCACGATGTCATCACATAAGTATAATACAGTAACCCTGTCAAGAAAAAATAGTGGTCGCTGTCATAAGTTAGGTAGCAACAAATAAGAGCAATTTCAACTTGGTAAGAATACATTTTTGCACAAGTATTAGGATGGAACTTAGTTTCTCTTTACCTACTAGGTTTACTCATTTTAAACGCATACTTACAAGCCAGTTTTTATCAAATGATTTTTTCCTAATCAATAAGTTTATCTCTTGTTTGTTTCTTAGCGCATGTGATTCCAGGAATTTTGATAAGTATTTGTTGGCTACTGCCTGTGGTGCCTGGGCCGATCTTATTGTCAACAGCAATAGCTTTGACAGCAGTAGGAATGGAAATGACCTTAGATTTATGTTATGTGAGTATTTTGGCACCCATTTCATTATCATCATCATATCAGCCGTAGAATGTCCAATGTACAATATAGAACATAGACCTCCCCCAGTGTTTTCCACCTCGCTCTGTTGGAGGCAAGGCAGCAAGACCTGCATCCGACATTTCCTCGCGGGCTTCACCAGAATGTCGATCTATTTCGCGGGAGACCATCCTACGCTGCGCTTTCCTGTACGTGGTCTCCACTCGAGAACTTTTTGGCTCTAATAGCCTATTTCCAAAATAATACTCTCAACTGTCATGATTAATCACAACTCATTTTTGCTGGTCCACTGTTAACTCCTTTTGATATTTCGGACACGTTTTGCACACACGTTACAAGCATTGCGAAAAAGAGCATGGAGTCATGCCCGCAGGAACTCGTGGAATAATATTGGTACCAATGTAACCATTATCTTCCTGTCATATCCCGGTTGCATCTTCACCTCTTTGGAAAGAAGAACAGGATCCGCCTATAATCACGACCTTGGCTTATAAGTAAATCAGGTTTTTATACAATGTAAATACCGTCTGACCTCCTCAGGTGAATCATGAAACCATGACGTAGGATATGTTATGTAATATGATTTTAAAAATTCACATGAAGGTGCAAAACATTGTTAAACTGAAGTATTTATATACTGATTTCAGGAATTAACCCCAATGTTTGTAAATTCTGTTAACACAGTTATTAAAATTATTGGAAACGCGGCTGGAATTATTGTTTCGTTGGGTGTGGGGGACATTTCATGCAAGTACAAAGTAATTTAGTTTCCGTACATGTCTTGTTTGTAAAAGAATCCCAAGTTTGTAAGTCTTCTTATATTGACTTCAATTATTTCATGGTAAAAAAGCATTTTTAGTTACTGAATGCCTGCATTTATAGTATTTAGTGGACTTGTACGACATACATGGGAAATAGATGGAGTAGGTATTCCTATTCTACTGTTTCGCACACAGCATTTTCATTCATCAAAAAATTTGTAAACGTATGGATGTCTAGATAAAACCAAATGTACAAAATGTTAGGTTCAACGGAGCTTTTTATTAGCAAAATGGTTTTATTCTTAAAAAAAATATGTACATTTTCCAGAATTCACTTAGCACATGGAAACACATATGGTGCTTTCATGCCTTGGTTCTGCTTTTAAGTGGAGTTGTATTTATTTTGTGGGGCGAGACGAACGTGCAACCATGGAATACACTAGGGATAAGAAGGTGTTTTTTTCTTATTTGTAGATAGCATAGATAAATAAATAATAAGGTAAGTTCCTAAACTAAAGACGTGACCATATGTATGTATGTCCTAAACTAAAAATCTAGGTACATCCCTTTTACCATATCTAATTGACCCGTAAAATTAAAATCTAATACACACATTTGCATGAGGCGACCCAAGTGTTATTTCGAAGTAACCGCCTGTTTTCAAGTGATGATTTCACGAATTATGACTACCTATTCATTTGTTTTTGGGAGGAGCCAAGAGCTGCTCTTGACCAGGATTCTAGATTGGGTAAATCAGGTTTTACACAAAGCGACTAATGCGGACCGAACTCGACGAAAATCTGAGAGTCTAACCCACATTGGAACAAGGTTACAAATCCAGGTTGCCTAAATGTGCGGAAACCTGAACATTAATAATGTCTTCCGGATATTGTGAAGCATCAAACATAGGTACCTATGGCTACCTAACATACCTAATAAATTAATGGTTTACGTAATTTTACCCACATCCATAGGCAGGGGATTTAATTAATTAAAAAAATATATATATTTTTATACAGGCCTGTACTCCAAAGATTAAACCCTAAAGTTTCTATTATGTCAAACATTATTGAGGTCGATGAAGAGGAATCTGCGTAAGTTCAACGTTTAACTACTTCCTTATAATATTCGTAACTAGTTACTTTCACCGCGTAAAAAGTACGTTTTTCGACTTTTCCGTAAAATTTGATGAAGATTGGTTCAATGATTTAATTGTGAAGATGAGCAATCAGACAAGGGCTTTCGCATTTATGACAAGCAAATACCTACTAGGTAGTAAGGAAGTAGATATCTGAATGCTTGTGTGTGTCTCAGAATTTATATTAGAGTATACATAGGTACATGGGAAACCCAATTGGTACCTACTTCTTTTGTCATACATACATACATTTATCGTCAAGTCTATATCCCACGCGGGGTAGACAGAGCCAACAGTCTTGAAGACTAAATGGCCACGTTCAGCTATTTGGCTTAATGATAGAATTGAGATTCAAATAGTGACAGGTTGCTAGCCCATCGCCTAAAAGAAGAATCCCAAGTTTATAAGCCTATAGTTGGAAAGAGATGGAGTGGTCCTATTCTTTTTTGTATTGGTGCCGGGAACCACACGGCACCGGGAACCACACGGCATCTTTTGTCATATTTATTATTAAGTAAGTACGTCTCTGAAGGCAAAGAACCAATTTAAGGTAAAAAGTTGGATACCACATTAAAGAAATATTTTTTCTTGTGTTTCACATCAGTTCCAAATCGTTAGAAGGTTCATGACCTTTACGTTTAAATCTCTATGTATATTCCTAAGATTTCACGCTAGCCTTATTTATTTTTCAGAAATGGGGAGCCTATTTCAGAAGTTGGGGAATTAGCCCAACCCAAAGTAAAATATAAAATATCACAGATTTAAGGCTGTCGTTGCACCAAATATACCTTTATAGAAAGTGAAAAGTGAAACTGATGTAAAATATAAAATCGTTAAGAGTTTATATATTTAGATTGTAGATATGTTTTCTTTACTTTTGCTTCCTTTGCTAAAGGATCTTGAAGGATCCTATATTCTATTTATGAATCTCTGCCAAATTTCGTCAAAATAGTTCTGTAGTTTTTGTGTATATGTCACTTAATAATAGATATCTATTAAAATATGGATAAATTCCAGCTCGACGTACGTGACTTTCAATTTTGGTCTCCTCGAGAACATTTCCAAAATCCAAATCTTATTCCTCTAAGCCTGTAAGGGAAAGACATGATTTATCTATATTGAAAATTCTAGGAAATCTCTTTATTTGATAAAAAAAAATATAGGTAGATAGTTGATACTATACGGAGCCCATGTGAAATCTTTTTTTGAAAGTATTAAGTAGAAAAGTCTTTGCCCAAAGAAAAAAAATATCAACGTCAATGTCAAATACGGTGATTCCCCAGAAATTTGTCATTCATTTCTATGTTCATTTAATTGCTGTTTAGTTCAGTGTGTTTTAGACTTGTACTGTCAAGTTTTATTTTTTTCAGCGTTTTAGAATGTTTAATTTTCATTTCTATGAATAAATAAGAATTGCTCGTAAGTAACTTATATTTGCTCAAAATATTTGTTGTGAAATGACAACATTTATCAAAGTAGCGAACCTGCGGACTGATGCGATAAGAATGTTGTCATTTGATATTTTTAGCTATTCATAGGATTTTATTCATTTTTCAGTATTTCAGAGCAAATCGAAACGATATTTACTTAAAAATTACGCTGTGATTTTCATTACGATGTATCGCAGTATTGTTGAATATTATCCGGAACATGGAGGCTACAAATGTGGCTATTGCAAAAGCCCCAACACAAATTTTAGCCATGGTACTGTATACTAAATTAAAATTTGTTAAGTATTTAATGATCATTATCATTTTATTCGGAATAGTTACTTGTATATAATCTTTAATTATGTGAGAAAAAAAATTATCTGTTTTTCCTGGCTATACTATAAAATTATATATGTCATAAATTATTGTCCCTTGAATAATACAGGTATGTGGGCCCATTCACTCACTGTAGGGGACTATCAAGACCTGATTGATCGTGGGTGGCGGAGATCTGGCCAGTATTGTTACAAGCCTACAATGGATGTGACCTGTTGTCCTATGTACACCATTAGGTAAGTATTTTTTGAGTTTGAGAGACAAGGTTGAGTTAAACATGTAAAACTAGGATATTTCAGTTACTTAACCATCAGAAACAGTATATGCACAGTGCTATCCATTTTTGTAAACAAGGTAATGTTAAAAAAGTTGCATTATAGCATCTTAGAAATAATACATACATACATATTGTCATAGCTATATCCCTCTCAGGGTAGATGGAGCCGACAGTCTTGAAAACAAAGAAAGGCAGCATACAGCTGTACAGCTTTCTAATGGAATTGAGATTCAAGTAGTGACAGGTTCCTTGCCCAATGCATGCCAACAAGAAAACTCTTAAGTTTATTAGCCTATACCTTAGTTGCTTTTTGCCACATCCATGAAAAAGAGATGGAGTGGTGCTATTCCTGGGGAATCTCCGCTCCAGAAATAATAATGAACTTAACATACATACACTGAAATTATTTGAAGGTTAGGCTATTTACTGCCTTTCTAATATCCTTTAGACATTACTTCTTTCTATTACAACACAAAATTAATAAAAAATTTAATCCAATTTCAATTAACAAAATTAGTAATGCTTTGTGTTAATTTTCACACTCTTATCAATATGTTTCCATTTCAGGTGTCGAGTATCTGATTTTAAAGCTACTAAATCACAGAAAAAGGTTTTGAAAAGGTTCAGCAAATATTTATCTGGGCAAGATATATCAGAAACTAGCGGGGAGAGGAAGATGTCTACTTGCAGTGGTGGGGACACTGAGGATTTGGGGGAAGGGAGAGAGCATTTTGTTGAAAGTCATAAAGAACACAGGGATATTGATATCAGCAATATAAAAATGCGAACACAATCTGGTGATGTACCTAAAGGTGAATTATTTTTATACTTTAAAACTTTCACATTCTAGCTAGGCACCGAGTATGGTATTTGTTGGGTATATCTTTATGGCACTTTTTGAAGTTTTGCATTCAGCCAGAATGTAAAAGCATTTTGTAAAAAACAATAATACACATTATCTTTAATTTTAACTACCTAACTCAAAATCTATACTAATATTATAAAGCTGAAGAGTTTGTTTGGTTGTTTGCTTGAACGCGCTAATCTCAGGAACTACTGGTTCAAATTGAAAAATTCTTTTTGTGTTGAATAGAACATTTATCGAGGAGGGCTTTAAGCTATATAATATCACGGTGCAACTGTAAGGAGCTAAGAAATAATTGAATATGTGAAAAAAAAGGGGAAAATTATTCATCCTTGAGGACTTCAATGATGCCCCAAATAACTATTCCACGCGAACAAAGTCGCGGGCACAGCTAGTAGTGAATAATTTTTTGATTGTGAGTAGTAAATTTTAATTTTGTGAAAAAAACATATGTATCACAAGAAATTTTATTTTTATGTTTACTTGATTGTTTCAGACGGAGTGTTTCCTAAAGCTCAAGCAAAAACAGTTACAAAGCAACACGAAAGAAAGGAAGGTGAGTAGGTATTCAATAATATTTTGAAATATAGTGATTATTCCGAATAAAAAATAAAAACAACATACATATAATCATGTCTTTATCCCATGTGGGGTAGTCAGAGACTTCTTAAAATAGTGACATATCCCATGTTATAAACAGCCTTACCCTTTGTCACCTTTTACAACATCTGTGGGAAAGATATGGAGTGTTCCTATTCTAAAGTGCTGGGTTTCACATGAAACTAATAAATATATATATTTTTATATAACAGCTACTGGACCTGACCCAACAAAAGGCCCCTGCAAAAAAGCCAAGCAAATGAGACGTGAAAGGAAGTTGGAAAAACTTAAAGATAGAGGAATTGACGTCACTACGCTTAGTAACAAAAACAAGGAAAAACAGATTGAAGACTTTATTAATGAGTTACCTGAAGATGTTAGGCAAAAGTTAGAGGTACTTGTTCATTATTAAACTATAGCTTATCGCCTAAATAAATATTGTGTTAATGTTGTATGTATCAAATGTCAATATGGTGATGGCAAAAGAACTTCCGTTGTGTAATGATTAACACGTCGCCAGTCCGCCACCCAGAGGTCATTGGTTCCCAGCGGGGTTAATATTTACACTATGGTAATTATTAATATGCAGTTTTTGGGTAGGTACCTATATTGTGTTCTTCAATCTCGGTTGACCCATTTTCTTCTTTGTTCCTCTCGAATTCTTGTATCCACCTCTGTTATGAATTTACACATACTTTGTTCATTCTTCAACATATTCTACTCGTACTAAATTGGTTCCTTATTATAAACCTTAAAGTTTTTTTTTGTTTTTATTCAGTTTTTAATTCAGCTTCTTTGTGGCATAGTATATTCTCTTTGGCATTTAAGTATTTGCGAATTCTTGCTTTTTACTCGGAAAGCATCATCATTATTTATCAACAGCATTAACTATAAAGGTCATGCACATTACGACGATTTTTTAAAGATGTCATCTTGGCCGTCACAAATAAGTTTGGTAAATTTATGCTTAGGAAAATACGCTTTGTTGTTCAAGTATAGTAATTTGAGAAAAATCAAAATTGTTATGTGCATTAATAGTAGGTACCTACTAACTTAACGAGATTGCTCACTGGGAATTCCGAATCAAAATTTATTTTTGTCTTGCAATATAATGAACTTGTCTCGGTAATAAAATTTGTATATTTAAATTATAAACATATTCGGCGAATTGCGCTAGTAGCTACAACTACTATCTTAAATTACTGTGTAAGTGAAACTTTATGTTTCAATGCAATGACAAGATTTGACAAAGATCGGTCAGCAGCGTGCTCTTTTGTTATTTACGTATTAGTTTTAGTGTTTTTATTTAGAGCCTTGTAGCGGGAGCGATGATTCGGCTCGACCGCCACCAAAGGGAAGATCTTCCGCCAGGCTAGGTGTTATGCCTGGGGAACCGCGGCTCCGACGATGTTGTGTCGGAGGTTGTATATATAGCTCCAATCCGTGAAATCTCTGAAATCGAGATTTGGGTTCTTCGCTGCTATTGGCTGAGCGAGTCGATTTCTTCGAGATGATTGACAGTTGTTGTGTGATTTGATGTTGTTGACGAGTGGCGTAGAGATGTCGCCACAGTACTCCCCCCCAAGACCGGAGGTCTGAAGTCTTGATCTTGCTGTGCAATCTGTGCTTCAGTAGCTTGCAAGTGCCAGTTGTCTTCCAGTGAGTCGGAAGTTGCTCGAAGTCCTAGTGAGTCAGGAGTGAGCCGTTGCGTTGCTCGTAGTCTGCGGTGAGTCGAGACAGTAGAGCGAAGTCGACTTGTTAGCGCCGGGAGAAATCGTGCAGAGCTGCCACGCTGGAGAGAAGAGCGGCCGTCGAAGAGATCCAGGCGTGGGCTGCGGTAGATGCGTCGGTCGCTGAAGTCGAAGAGAGTGAGTGCGGGTGGAGACAGGACCAGGAAGCTCGTTGCGTTGGCTGCGATGGACCTGCTGCGATACCCAGTTGCTGGCTTGCTGTGAGACTGCTTGCAGAGTGAGAGGAGTGATGATGGTAAGGATTGGAGTTGATGAAGAAGGTTGCTTTCAATCACGTCGGGGTCACCAATGTAGCGGGAGCGATGATTCGGCTCGACCGCCACCAAAGGGAAGATCTTCCGCCAGGCTAGGTGTTATGCCTGGGGAACCGCGGCTCCGACGATGTTGTGTCGGAGGTTGTATATATAGCTCCAATCCGTGAAATCTCTGAAATCGAGATTTGGGTTCTTCGCTGCTATTGGCTGAGCGAGTCGATTTCTTCGAGATGATTGACAGTTGTTGTGTGATTTGATGTTGTTGACGAGTGGCGTAGAGATGTCGCCACAGCCTTATAGTTAATATAGGAAATAGGCTTTTGACTACCAAACAATCAGTCGAAAATATATATACAGGGTGACATTTAAAACAACTGCATCCTTTTAAACATAGACTATACCCATGCTTCTGAACTGTTTGAGCCTATTTTTATTTAAATTAAACGTCATCATTTTCACATTTAAAAAACCCTCAAAAACTACTTCACACGCTTTATTAAAGACCAATACTACAAAAAGAAATTAAAACTAAACATGTAAATAAATGTCTGAAAAATAAATTATTTTTCTAGTATTAAGATCAAGTGAAGTACACAGTTGTCGAGATCGCTCAGATAAATGAATTTTGTCGTTGACCTCTGAATCTTACGCTTTCGCTTTTACGCCGGCCGGGGTGATATAACGTATTTAGGATCGTGGATTTTGATACTTTTATTTTTTTTCGTACTTTCTGAAATATGAACCGATATTTTTCTTTTAACGTTTTTAAATATTCTTTAGATGAGTACACTTAACAGTTAAATTTATGCAGTTGAATTAAAAGTCACCCTGTATTTCTTTAAATCTGTTGTTATGGGACATTTCGAACATCACTGAATAGTTAAAGTCAAAAATTACTTGTAATCATTTTATGTAATATAACGTTTTTTCAGATAAGATTAGTTCGAACCACGCCACCTAGTCCAGAATGGGAAGCGTCCGCCAACGAGAGCCACAAGGTTTATGTGAAATATCAAACTGTTATACACAATGAAAAGCCAGAGAAATCCACCAAGCCCAAATTTTATAGTTTTTTAGTCCAGAGCCCTTTATTGGTAAGTAGAAACATTAATAATAATATTTAATACAGTTTTCAATAGATCTACTATAGTGTTGGTTTTGGTTTGGATAGGAGACAAGTTTATCTGCTCTCAACTGTAAGTGGTTTATACTTTTAAACCAAATGAAATATTTTTTTTCAGTAAAGCAATCTGTGAAGTACAAGACATCTTTGATACTAGACTTTAGTACTGAGTAGCACGGGGTTTGCGCCCTTGAAATTTTTCGGAAAAAGTAGCCTATAGCCTGAAGGTTTTGTCTGTCCCTCTGCCAAATGTTATCAAAATAAATTTGGTAGTTTTTGTGTTTAATTGTTATAAATGAAAACAAAAATGTGAATATTTATATATACTATCAGTATTTCTATTCATAGTACATGCATACATAATATCACGTCTATATCCCTTGCAGGGTAAACAGTTCCAACAGTCTTGAATAGACGTTCAGCTTTTTGGCTTAATGATAGAATACTATATAGTATATATAATTTATACATAGTATTAGTATTAAAAGGCGAGTAAGGGATAAGCTTATAAACTTGGGATTCATCTTTTAGGCGATGGGCTAGGAACCTGTCACTATTTGAATCTCAATTCTATCAATTAGACTCAATTCTATCTAGCCAAAAAGCTGAACGTAGCCTATCAGTCTTTTCAAGACTGTTGGCTCTGACTACCCCGCAAGGGATATAGACGTGACTTTATGTATGTAGTATTAATTTGTGTTCTCACAGGAAGAGTATTCAGACAGCGGCCCGTCATGTGGATACGGTTCCTTCCACCAGCAATACTGGCTGGACAAAAAGCTGATAGCGGTTGGAGTCATCGACATATTGCCCAAGTGTGTCTCCTCCGTGTACTTCTTCTATGACCCTGATTACATGAACCTCACCCTCGGCACATATGGTGCGCTCAGGTAATTAACACGTTACAAGTAATACGAATCCTATTCGAAATATGTTTTAAGAATGAGAAACATACATATATCATGTCTCTATCCCTACGGGGTAGACAGAGCCAATAGTACCGAAAAGACTCTAAAGCAACGTGTAGCTGGATAGTTTAATGATGGAATTGATGAATAAGATAAAGAACCACTTACCCACTAAACATACATACATACATATGGTCACGTCTATATCCCTTGCGGGGTAGACAGAGCCAACAGTTGGCCACATTCAGCTATTTGGCTTAATGATAGAATTGAGATTCAAATAGTGACAGGTTGCTTACCCACCGCCTAAACATTTTGTAATAAATTAATTTCTTATATTGTTACAGAGAAATAGAATTCACTAGAAAGCTGCATTCAGTAGCTCCGGAGCTGAAATACTATTACATGGGGTATTACATTCATTCATGTCGCAAAATGAGATACAAAGGCAACTTTTATCCATCGGATTTGCTTTGCCCTGAAACCTACGAATGGTTTCCACTGAAGGACTGTTTACCAAAATTGGAAGTTTCCCCATATTGCCGATTAAACCCTGATATAGATAGAATTGATACAAATTACCCCACCGATAGTGATTTAAATTATATTCCTATCTTAGTTGACGGTGATGCTATGCTATTTGAGCAGTTAAGAAGTAACAATAAGAGTGTCGACAAAAATAAAGTTACGGAATATGCAGGTTTTGTTGGCGCTAAAACCGCCAAACGTGTTATTTTAGCGATATAAAATTAAAAAAAAAATTGTAGTTACGACAAATTCATCTTAAAAAATAAGTAAAAGGTGATATTTTACGTTACACTGGAAATTTTGTGTTTATGCATTTCATTCTCGTTTTATTTAGAAATATTTCAACGTTTTAGATCGATTAATAATTAAATATATGTTTGTATTTAAATTCTAATATTTATAATTGTCTGCTATTAGCGCCCTTTGTCACATCAAACCTCTATTTAATTTTTTGTGTACCTATTTCTGACATTTTTAATTATTTCGTTGATAAGATACTTACAATCATCATATTCTGTTAATTCTTTAATCGTTGCTGCTAGTTTTAGTATTGACGTTATGTACTTATAATTTTCAATTAATTTTTATGAAATTTACTTTTGGATTTTAGTTAAAGATTTCAGTATTTTTTTCTTAGTATATGACGATTTTGAATTAATTATTATCGCGATTACCGCATTTTTAAATTCCATAAGCTTCGTTTGGATAATAATTATGAGTACTAGTCAAGTACATTTTTTCAATGTAAATTTGTCGCAAGGTAAGCTACTTATGTTATTATATGATGAAGGCATTATATGTCCCTTTATCATATACATGCTAAATAATATCATCAGCAACAGTGATATTATTTAGGTACCTTTAGTCAAATATATTGGTATATGTTTCAAAACCTTGCGAAAACTGACTCCTCACGTTGGCATGATATAACAGGATAGCCATCATTCATTATCAGATTAGACGATGAGTTCAAGGCGGTGAGATGATACAAAAAGTCATTCAAATGTATGTACGGTCGAGTCAAAAAGTGTTATAATATTCTTAACTGCACAGGTCGATTTCGTATGCAAAAGTTTTTGATGTACTTTTTCACTCGATTATATATATTTTTGCAACTGTGTGGTATTTAATATAGTTTAATACACACAAAATGAGCTCTATTTCTAGCAAATGCAAAAAACGAACAGATGTGTATATGACTAAACAATGGTACTGGTTGATATCAGTAATCTATTAATGGTTTTATTTTCAACAGTTGTTCGTGAAGTTAAAGAGGACTTCAGTTTTTAAAGTAGACTATCTTAAATCTTATAGGCTTGGCTCTAAAGGAGTTAACAAACTCCTTGGTTATTATTTATATAAATAATAAATAAAAGAACGCAATAATACAAAATATTACCTATGACAAGTTGAATCGATTGATATTGTAACTAGGTAACTAGATAAGATAGAAAATGATTTATTCACCCACCAAGTCTCCAGATTCAGATACTCCTTACTTTATTGATCCAAAGATATTTTTTATCTAACGGTACTATATCTTGTGTTAACAATAGAGAGATCACTGTCCGTTTTTTTCCGCCTGCCACAAAATAAATAGTAAGATAAACTAAATTGCTACTGTTTGTTGTGTGCGTCACACATAAAATTTTCTTTGTAAATACTACTTACTTAGGTATTAATTATATATTTTTACCATTGTTTTTGTTACGTTCATTTGCAGATGACTTTGATATGATTTTTCTTGATTTAGTTTAAAATGAAATATTATGTTTCTTTCGCCATTTGGTCGAAGTAGCTTCATTATAAAAAAAAAACGTATGGCACTTTGTATGGTACAGAATGTTCGTTTACGTTACACATATTTCACTGCATCTGAAAGTAAAGCTTTTTAAGTTGGTAGGCTTTCAGAAATGTGTTGCTCACAATAATATTGATGTTTAAATACGAAACTAAAGTTAAAGATTCTGGAAAGTGTGAAGTTAAAGGTTCTAACAAATTAAAGTCTTCTAGAACTGAGCTAAGTTGCTGCGGGTGGGCAGACGAAAGAACCGCAAGTGGATTTGCCTTATGAAGAACGGAACCCATGAAATGACCCTAATGAAACTATTTGTTTAAACTGAGAAAATCGTAAATGAATTCACCGAAATAGCAGTTCACGATCTATGTAGTTTATTTTAGAAATTTACAGCATTATTATTTCATAAAAAGTGTATTTGAGACAGAAAATACCACACTTATAAAATTATAAATATTTAAACAGTAGTTAAACAGAGGTTTATTATGCCTTTGGTCCCAAATTCCATAAAAATTTCATGAAATTATCGTAAGATTATTATAGTTTAACAAAAAGTAATTAAGGTAGTTTAATGAAATTACCAACATGTGATTCATTTTACATTGCAATGTATCACCTTAAAGATTTACGGACTAGTAAATGTATGTTTTCTCCTGGACATTAAATGTGTTAAAAATGTCCTGTCATATTTTTGTTTCCAATAAAAGTGTGCTAATAAAAATTGAAATATATTTAGTTTTATTTTTAGTTCTAAAAGATACTTAAGATCATTTTCAACATGTACCTAAAAATGTTACCTTTACAATAATTTTAATTACAATGATTCTTTAAATCTTTTAAAATAATATTTATCTATGCCGTGTTAAACTTGTCCTAATTTTGCTAGTTATTTACAAACTAACAAATGAGACACCTTTTTTAGTTTAACAAGTTATAATTAAGTTAAATGTACGCTATCCCATCACCTAAACAAATGGTGGCCCAAATAAATACCAATGAAAATTAGACCTAACTGAATTTTCCCCACATTGTGGCATGCTTAGTGTATTTGTACAAATGTTTTTGACTCAGTATGAGTTATTATATCTGTTTAAATAAATATAAGCGGATCTCATATATAATAGGTATATGAAATCATTCATTATATACATTTTCTATGAAACGTAAGCAAACAATTTTTATATAAAATCGCGCGGAAATATGAACACGTTGAGGTGGATCGCTATAAGATGTTATTGAGATTCAGAGACAGATAAATGTTTATGCTTTAATAATAAAATGAACAAAATTTTGTTTTGTTTTGTTAATATTTTGGGACATCTCTAAAGTCGCTTAATAATAAACAAATCGTAAAAATTATAATGGGGGCTACATACGAAAATCAATATTAGGGACAATCAATTTATTTGGTTCAGGAAAATGCTGGTTCCTAAAATATTCTAATGATCTCTTTCAAATGCAGTGGTGGAAAATCGGTGCTTGGAAGTTCGATGAAGGAGCCGTTAGGTAAGTTGCCTGAATAAAAATGAAAGTGTGATGTACAAGAAGGCACCTACATGTTCAAATTCTATCTCGGCCCTGTACCAATGCCTCTTTTCTGAATTATGTATATGTATACATTTTTGTGAATGAGATTTGAGATTACCTACATGTGCATACATGTATATGTGCATGTAGGTAATCTCAAAAGCACAACATAGTATCGAAGTATAGTAGTGGTAGATTTTACTAAAGAAAATAGCAGTCAATGGTAAGAAACTAGGTTAATCGCTTGTAAGTAGATCGGCGATAGATAATCTCCATGGCTCTTTACGTTCATTCACTTGTTTTGATCCAACAGTGTATTGAGAGAAAGGCTTTGCTGGTCGCGTGGCATAGCATCAATGTTTTGTTGACGTCTCGTGTTTGCAGGCGAGGCCTTCGCAGTGCAGTTAGCTACACGGCAAAGGTTGACGACGCAGTCGCAGAAAGACGGGCGCCCGCGCAGCTCGCCGTCGAAAATCTGCGCACACGCACACCAAATTGGAAATTCAGGTGTTTAAGTGTCTCGGGTGAAATACAAAATGAAGTTCCATATTAAGGTTTTTGGTAAGTTCGTATTATAAAGACTTAAACTATCTTTTCAATCTGTATGCAACCAGTATGAGTGGCTAATTAAAGAAAACAAAAACCATCGATAGATGCGGGCAATTATTATTTTTTACTCATGGTAATCATGAATTAAAGACCTTGGTTATAACTAATTAGAATGAAATTAATCAGAAAATAGTTTTGATCAAATACTGAGTTTATCTCAGTTAATAGTTAAATTAATTTAAGTAGTAAGTAATATTTACCTACCTTAGTCGATTAAAAATAAGAGATAATAATAGTGCGATTTTAGTTCAATGTGATTTGCTAGTGTTGACTACGTTTAATTGATTAAAATATATCATAAGGATCTACTTCTGATATACCTATATATATCCATGTCCACGTTTAATATGACAATGAACTTTTATTACACGTGCACGCTCTCTTATTGTTTACTACTTATTTTATTTCATGCAGTTTTCAGTCATGTAGTATAAAACTTATGCTATATATGATATATGTATATTGGGTAGGTAGCTCACAAAATTAATAATCTTTCTATGATAAAATTATGTAACATACCCTAAAAAAGATTTGGTTTACAAAAATAAGAAAAAAAAAATAACCACTACCACCACATAGGATATTTTCATTACATAGAAATGAAGATTACAGCTGTTAATGATAAATCCTGTCAATGTACCTACTTAAATCCCAGCACTTCAACATGGGTTTAGTAATTTCATTTCTTTTTTGTTTAGATTTGTATGGTTAGATAATATTGGTTGTTATATAACAAACAAAGTTTACGTGTTATCTGCATAGGTATGATGCTTTTTATGTGGAAGATAATATAATAATAATAATATAATAAATCTTTATTTTTCCCCTAAAACATAAGAAGTGAGACGAACCATGGATCTATGTGAGAGACTATGGTGTCTGTACTAGGAAAACCTGTATGACAGATTACCCGATAGCTACAGAGTCCCGATTAAAATCTGATCCTATTAATAGGTATAAAAAAATCATTTATTTCATGAATAAATTATGAGTATGATGGGTGTGAAATTGAGTGACCGGATAAGGAACAGCGTGATAAGGGAATGTTGTGATGTGAAAGAAGATGTAGTTACAGGAATAGAAAAAGGTATGTTAAGATGGTTCGGTCCTTTGGAGAGGATGAATGTAAGCAGGTTGACTAAGCAGATATACTTACAAGGAGAGTGTGCTTTGCCGAGCTTGCATGAAGAGAGTTATGAATGTGGATGAAGCGAAGGAAGTATGCAGAGATCGTGGCAAGTGGAAAGAGGTCTCTGCCTACCCCTCCGGGAAAAAGGCGTGATTTTATGTATGTATGAATTTATTTCATAACTAACTTCTGCGCATTGGGATTTCCAGATAAAAGTAGGCTGCAACTCCTAAAAGATTTGTTTAGAAATCAGTACTTTTCAATCGAAACGTTTGCTTTTAATTTTAAAGAAAATTCCTCTGTTCCAATTGTGAAGATAATTCTATTTTAATATAAAATACATGGTCATGAGTTTTGGAGTTGATATAATTGTTACAAAAATTATCCAGGTATTTCCCTTTTCTGAATAAAATATTGGTATGAGGTATTATTGATACCACTGACGTACAGCTAGTCCAACATCCGAAATTTGAATACATATGTACTTATAGGTGGTACGCCTTATTCAGATTGCACAAGGTTTTGCATTTTCTGTAATTGTGTCATGTAGTGCTATTATTTTTTATTTCTGGCTTATAATGGGATTATAATTATTTGTTTTATCAAAAGAAGATTCAGGAGGTAACAACTGAGTTGGATTGTGTCGCTTCTTCAAAGTATAAAAAGTTTGAGTAGGTATTTAAAACAAAATAACCATTATTAAAATTGATACACTAGGCACGACCTCTTTCCAGTGCTCTTAAGTAATTAAAGTTCTAGTTTCATCATCATCATTATGGCAGCCTTATATAGTTTGTTTTTTAACTAGGAAATTCAAGAAAAACTAACTAGAATTTAGTAAGTGCATTTAATTTAAATAACTGCTTCTTTCAATAAAAGCTTATTAAAACCACTTTACATGACTATTTTTGTGAAGTTATTGTCTTCTTAAGTTCTAAACTTGGTAACAGTTTTAGCCGATACTCAGCATTAGAAAAGAATCAATTTTCAGCTAGTAACTCACTCGGCGCCTTTTTTTCGTAGTGTGTTGGATCAGCTTCAGTTGCACCACCTCATTTTTCCTAGAAGCAAAACACTGCAAGTGGCGTGGCTCTGGTTACCTACTATTTTCTGCATTGGTCTTGTAACTAACAATTTTTTTGTTGTATAGATATTTCATATTACGTCGATATACGACAAAATAAAAAAGTTTGAAAGATTGGGCATACAAAATATCGACACTATCATACCTATAAAAACATATAAGTACTTCTACTCTTTTTCCGTGTTATTAAAGGTCATCCGGCGAGTGCTACAAGCAAGCCACATTCTTATAAGTAAATCAGTTTGTGCGGAAAGGAAGCTTTAGTAATGTTTAAACATTAAACATTTATGTAGGTATAAGCACGCTCCCAACCAATTTTTACATTGATTGTATCGTAATAAAGCTATAAGTAGTTTGTCACTTAAAACTTATGTACTTCAGTATCTAAACCTAAACATGTATTGCGGACATGACAATGAGCACAAGAAGCGTCATTTTGTGTTCGTACCTTTCAAGATTGAGGTGGCATGCTGAGATAATCATTAATTCTATTGTGTAGTGAATAGGCACTAAGATACTCGGCGTCGCTAAATCCTGTATTTAGGTGTCTACGATTATATGAAGAAACAAGTTTGAGATGAGGCATTAATTGAATAGAAGTTGGTTTATGTAACAAGTGCGTTTTGAAAATATATTTAGTACAATTCCTTGGTTATTTCACTTTTACTTTTTCACATAAAAATCTCCCGCCGGAAAAAAAGTATACATGTTTAGAAAAAGAGAATAACGATTCCAGTTTTTGGTTGGATACCACTGACGCTGATATCTAATAGGTATGCAAAAAAAGATGTATTATGTATATCTAATCTCACGTGTATCTGAAGAGAAACGAATCTAACTAAATGATAACCTACATATCGCAAGAAAAACACTATCAATTGGCGTCGTCGATTTTCCTTTCCAATATTTATGTATATAGTTTCATAGTTTCGCTATTTAAAATATGTACCTTTAATTTAAAAAAGGATGAATGTCAAAGAAATTCTATTGAAAAAAGAGTACTTTACCTACTAAATCTTTAAAAATAATATCAGTCCATAATTTGGACAAAGTAGAATTGGTCAAACAACCTAAGTATTTAAATTAGTACGGAGGAGTAGTAGAAGCTTATCAGAAAAACAAAAGAAAAGCAGGTGATATCGGTGAATTAATCACTTTGGAAAATCATTACACGGTCCGGCATATCACTCTATTCCCTTCATAAATTATTAAATAAAAGGTGATTTTCCGAAGGCTCAGTTTAATTTTAAAGTTTGTTATACAAAAGAGGAAAGATGTCCTCTCTCTCGAAGGCAATTTTCCAAAAACCATTTATCGCAGACAAGACAAAAAATATAGCACATTTTCCTTAATATAGGTAATATTAAGTAAAGTATTAGTAGTAAGTTGATGATAGAATTGAGATTCAAATAGTGACAGGTTGCTAGTCCATCGCCAAAAAAAAAGAATCCCAAGTTTATAAGTCTATCCCTTAGTCACCTTTTATGACATCCATGGGGATTCTTAAGTACAAGTAGTTGTGGTTAAGTAAATAATAATCGATATATTTCAGTACTTAGTGGTCGCCGTGCCCACCAATTCATTGATGCATGGTGGTCGTCCTTGGCTCGATGGCTGGTAAATGCACAGTTCCGATGTGCGGTTTTACATTTGTCAATAGTGGGTACACATTTGCTACAATGTTACCGCTACCGTAAATAATCAACTGAATACAATTCTGCCTTTTATGAAATACTACTATAATAAAATCACGCGAATAATAGGTGATAAGTGTGTGTGTGAGTGAAGTAGTATCAAAATAGGTTTATTATTTTTTAACTAGCTGTTACCCGTTAATTCATATGTGTAGTACAGTCTATCATAGAAGGTAATACCTACATTAGGTGACTAAATACCTACATAGTTACTAAAATTCGTTGTACGTAGGTACCTAGGTGCCAGGTTATTCAGTAAAAAAATCATCAAAGGCAAAATATACAATCGTACAGGAAATTATTATCCTGAAACATTTTCTTAACTTATATTTTTATTATTTCAATGTACTTTAAAAAAAACAAATATTGCTCAGTTTGAGTGCCTACACGGTAAACATTGTAGGGAAACTTGCACATTCAGGCAACCGGATATGTAACTATAACCAGATATGGATAAGGTTAACCTGCAACTTCTCGCAAAACCTGGCCCACGTTCCAGGACCATAGTAAAATCTGCAAACCGTGCAATTCCCTGGAGAGGTGAGGATGTAATCGGGGCTATCGTCTAGAAGAGGGAGAAAATTAACTGTATTTATTTAAAATGAATGTTCATTTATTATTATATAATTATTAATAACTTGCCCTGAAAGGACGCATTCTATCATGCATGATATATTGGGTACCAAAGAAACTTCAATGTATAGTATACATAAATCCCTGTCCTAATTAATACATATGGATATGGTATAGCCAGCGCTTATCTTTATCTAAATTATGAGTCAATCTAAACAGTTTTAACTTAATAATCTATTATTATACTTTGGAAAAAGCTTCCAAATTCATAATATAAAAAAAAAAAACATAAAAATCGTGGTTTGGAATAAAGTTATCATTATTCCAAACCACGATTTTTATGATTTTTTAGCGTCCCTGTCATCTGTAATAAACATTCCAATCGGCTGTAAACATGCAAGGTTTCGTCTTGCATTAATTTATCTTAAAGTAGGTTGCACCGTTAGACTTTTAAAGTACCTACATGTGAAATACGACGTGCTTCAATCAGTTTGCAAATCCTTCAAAAGTTCACTGATCGCAATATGTCAGTGGTTAGTTAATTTTTCATGTCAGTTTTTGTTAGTCACAGTCATGGTCGAGCGCATGACACATGGGAGAATTTTTGTTGACGAAAATGTCTTATTTCCTATAACCGTTTTTAAAGTAACCCATAAATATTTTGGGACTTCTCATATCTACTATACACTTAGTTTGCCTTTCCTTTCGGTAAATTTGTTGATCCAAACTAATTCAACGAACAACTTTTAATAGGAGGTACATCACATAATATAATCCAAGGTTCTTACATAATCTGTGAACTAAATATATAACTTTAAACATCTCATTAAATAGTAAGTTAAAACCGCAAAACATGCTATTTGCAGAGGAATGTTGCACTGTAAATGCAAGAGACATTACTTGCAACGGTGAGAGATCATGCGATAAATATAAAAACCTTAATGGCAGTAATAAGTGTTTTAAAGAAGCAACACGATGGGGAGTCTAGGGCCGTCTAAAACTATGCTTAAGCCCTTGGGCGCAAAAGAAGTTAGAGCCCTTTGGAATTAAAACAGAGCTATTTTTTATACTGTTTTTGCCTCATCACTGCTCATTGTTATTGGCGTTGTCTGTCGAAAATAGTTTATTGTTTGACAGCGATTTTATCAACTGCAACATATTGGCTTTTATTTTATATTTATCATCGCTTTATTACCACATAAAAAAAAACAATATTTTTTGGGAATCATTGCGATATGATTTTTATCTATTGCTCAATACGAAAAATCATGTTAATTTCGCTTCCCGCTCCCGCTCAAATTTTAGGAATGATCTTATAGTGTAACCTTAGGCCACATTAGGAATTTGGATTTCAAATTTCAAATCTCCATCGCACAACATAGTTGTTATATCAGGCAACCAGTCAGCGTTCTCAGTTATTATATTTTTCTTATTCTAGAAGTTGTTATGTCAAATCCAAGCAATTTATTTGATGATGTGATTGAAAAAAAAAATGTTTTGTCAGTTGCTTTAGAAATTACTTTTTCTTTGGGCCCCCTGTGGAAAGGATTCCTGGGCACAGCCCTGTATAAACTTATTATAAAGACGGCACTGGCGTCACCTGGGGGCGCCGTCGTGAGCGGGCGGCGCCAGCAGCCGGTCGCAGCCCGACAGTCCAGCGGCGCCTGCGAATTGCACGCGCAAAGCTTACATGCTTGCACTTTCACCACTACACGGATACATATTAAATCCACGGATAGATGTTAATTAAACATGTAAAATGTCATCTAAGGTTTGTAGGTTAAGATTTTCTTCTAAAAGTAACGCAGTCAAACAGTTGAGTAATATGTATAAAAACCTTCTGTCAAGAATTTAATAATTAGTTTTGTAACCATTGAAGCCCATGAAGGAGTAACGCGTATTTTCAAAGAACTTTTCCTCAATTTACCTACCTAGGTCTATTTCTAGTTATATCTAAATTGTATAATTCATTAATAATTTCAAATTTAGTAGTCAGATGCATGCAACATTAAAAAATCGTGAGCAATAAAAACTTGAAAATGACTACTTAATTATTATGATATGATAATACGAGGCGAATATTATTTTACTTGATACTAAGTACTTAACGTGAACACTTTGAATAACTTTTTAAGGAATATTTCCTGAAAATAAAATTAAATGGGTAAGTTAAACCAGCTAAGAAAAAATAATAGAAACAGGTAAAGTTTCTTTAAATTAAGATTTCTAAACGAAGCTACAATAAATGAAAAATCAACAAAAATACAACGCTTATAAACTTAGCAACGAAACGAAGACCTCGTCACACTTGTAGTTTTTATTACAACTTTAGATTGTATTTGAGGTCATCGGCAACCTTCGGCGTCGCTTCTTAGAAATTACTTGACTGACATTGGTTTTGCATCAACATGACATCTCGCGCTGCGAAGGAAGTGTCGCTTTGAGACTGAAAGACCCTTGTTGGTCCAATGAAACGAATGTTATGAGGCTCAAATAGTTCCAAGAAGTTAAACTTTTCGTTAGGATTTCTAAAAGGTTTATAGGCAATCAGGCCCATGTATTTTTTAATAAAAAATATTTTTTTTAAGGCGCATGTTATCATATGTAGGATCATCTAATATGTAGAAACATCATCTAACACATAAATTAATTGAAAAGTAAAGATTAATGCACGGGTATTCCCTATTACACAAATGACGGTGTTCTAGATATTAAATTTGGTACTTAATATAGACGTTAAAACTAAGAAGGTAGAATAACACTTAGACTACTGGTTCGATCTCAGTGAGTGAATTGACCTTGGTTCTTACGTCAGAAGAGTAGCTTTTGTCCGGTTGTAGGTACATAAATATTTATGGACAAAATTAGCTGTACTCTTTTTCCTATCGTTTACCATATTTGTTACAAATAATTGTAAAATGTTATTATCGGTACTTGCAAACTATCGGAGAAATAAATCTTCGATGGTTGGGTTGCCTGGAGATAACGAAGTGTCCGATTGGCGCCAAAGATACAATTGGAACAATCAAAAAAAGGATGACGACATCGGTGACACGTGGTACTGCCCAGGTTGCACCTCAGACTAATACTTTAGGTCACTGCGGCAATCTAGCTAGTTTAAGTTCGAACGCAAATTTCAAAATTTCACATGTCATCTATTTGATCCGTCGGACCAAATTCTAATATGATTCAAGTGAAATTAATTAAATTAGCTTTGATTAATCTCACTCGCATCATGTCAACTTTGTCTGCGTGAACTAGTTCAGGCTTCGCTTTCGCTTTGCACACTTTTATTTTATTTAATTACACGGTGTCTACTTTGTCCAGGCGTAATCACGTGTCCGTCTGTTTGTCAGTCTCGCTGATATTGACATTGTATTGGAAAGTTATCTTCCGTGAACATGCTTACGGTTTCCTCGAGGCCATGCTCTCTTGACCGCAACTGAAGTATTTGCTGAACCAACACTATTCGCAAAAGATTTATGGTTGCAAAGAATCCCAAGTATTCCGCTCTTGACCGTGGAATTAATGTTATGATCAATGTTCGTTTTTGGCAAGGTCGTTTGCTAATTTGCATTCGCAAAGATCGTCAGGAAGTTTTTATAACAAATACCTTGCAGATATAAGAGTAGATATAAATAAGTATATTTCCATTCAGACATAAGTAACTAGATAGTAATTTAATCTCGTAATTATTAACATGCCTGAAGCTTCAGCTTGGAATAGCCTTTTATCAAGATTTTTCGGAGTGTACAGAAAATAAAAGAGGTTCTAAATTGGATTAGGCCATTTGCTAACTTATAAACGAATAGCTGACTTATATAGCTACCGATATAATTAATGACTATATAAAGGAGAAGTGGTTGGAAGTTATAAAACCAAGTCAGCTTTTAACCAAAGTTTTGGTCCTTTTGTTTGGGAGACAAATCAATTGCGTTCTATGGATGACAAATGACACAACATAACAAAATTTCTATAAGTGTTGGTATCACAGGCGACCTATCGTAATAACCTTTCACATGGCCTGTAAGGGTTTTATTCAAGTACATGCTGTTTTTAGCAGAAAGGGTGCAATAAGAACCAAGCTATGATGAAAAACATATAAGTTGTATAAATTTATTTTTTTAGTTATTATTATGTTTTGTTACAGACGTGGTACCAGCACGGTTCAATGTGGCCATGATGATGTTCTTCGCATGCTGGGTTAACTACATGATGCGAGTCAATATGAGTGTCAACATCATCGCGATGGTACCAGACAAGACCAACAATACCTCGTTAGTACTTTTTATTACTTTATTTGACTACTTACTTACTTAGTTAGTTATTATTCGACTGGCTGTGCACAGGGGCGTGTTGGTCCCGACATTAATGTATGGGAGTGAAAGTTGGGTATGGCAAAAGAAGCACGAAAGCAGAATAAATGCAGTGGAAATGAGAGCGTTAAGGAGTATGTTGGGTGTGAAATTGAGTGACCGGATAAGGAACAGCGTGATAAGGGAATGTTGTGATGTGAAAGAAGATGTAGTTACAGGAATAGAAAAGGGTATGTTGAGATGGTTCGGTCATGTGGAGAGGATGAATGAAAACAGGTTGACTAAGCAGATATACAAGGAGAGTGTGGAGGGAAAGGTCGGGGTGGGAAGACCTAGACGAACATATCTTGATCAAATTAAGGACGTCCTGGTGAAGGGTCAGGTCAAAAGTGCCCGAAACCGCCGAGCTTGCATGAAGAGAGTTATGAATGTGGATGAAGCAAAGGAAGTATGCAGGGATCGTGGCAAGTGGAAAGAGGTAGTCTCTGCCTACCCCTCCGGGAAAGAGGCGTGAGTTTATGTATGTATATATGTATTAGTTTTTATCCTAGTTTAAATCTGGATCTCACTCCCGTAGAAATACCTTAATATAGAGTCCTCTATAGGAATTTACCAAACCGCGTTGTGTTACTTAGTCATGGAAATTGGAAATATCACAAGGAAATCAGAAAGCTTTGGAACATTTTTGAAAACATCCAAGCATGGTATAATCTGCATGTTACTCTGTATCATTTCAATTTCCTAGGCCAATAATTACCTATTGAAAATGTTAATATTACTTATTGTTCAATGTTACTTTTGTTCTAGTTTAACACTTGACTTGATATTTCGGGTAATTTTATAAAAAAAATTGGAAAAGTTTAAATCTTCTCAGCATTTATGCTTTGAAGCTTTTTCCATTTAGCGATAAGTTCCTTGCTAAGCAAGTTCATTACTAATTTTTTAATGAGTAATGAACTTGTTTTAACCAGGAACTGACTGACTTTACAGAGATACTTTATCTCTGTAAAGTCAGTCAGGAGGTGTAATAGTTCTCTAGACTGTTGGCGCTGTCTGCCCCGTAAGGGACATGTATATATGTTACGCCTATTCTGTGCTTCCACATTACGTTACACGTGACACCAGGCCACGACAATTCATTCAAATCACATAATTCGTCGCGCGTATGGTTCCGCAAGCAGTAATTTTCGCAATCGCAATGAAACCTTGACTCTTTCATTTTTATCTACGTGCAATCTCTTTTGACTTTAGTCCACGGGGTTATTATTTAACTACTGGTAGTTCACTAGGAGGAAAAACTATAGGTACCTACCTATAGCGAAAGCCACATTTTTATTTAATTAATTAATTTAATTTAAAAAACATAATGGATTAATAAGGCATCGTATCAGATACCTCAAAATGGTTAATACATCTTATTCTTTTTTGAATACCAGCCATATATTAGTCCAGCTAGTTTAAATTGTCGAAAATCGTTATAAATGTTAAAATGATTCCATATTAAATTTTCAAAGGCCCATATTAAATTTTCAAAGGCCACAATAGCTGGCATTGGGCTGTCACCATAGAATCATCAATAATATTATTGATGATTCTATGGTGACAGCCCAATGCCTAGTTATATAACTAACTGCCCCTTAAGTCAGTCGAATATAAATAATAATTTTACTAGAACGATAATGAATAAAAACTAAACTATTAATAACAAAAGCTGTTCAAAGTGAATACAAAATATGTCACTACTCTAAGGTGAATTAATAACAAGCACAGACTTTCCACATTTCAATTCTGTACAAGGCTGTTATTTGTATTCGCAGGGTGCAAAGCGAATGCGAGGCGATTACAACAGATGACAGTGCGCTCAACACGACAATGAGTGCGGTGACGCGGCTTGATTTGCGACAGGTAGGTACTGTAGTTCAGGGAAATACCGGGTTTATTTTATTTTAATACATATCTCCCTTTCTGTCTTTCATCTACGCATGTAAATGTTCCCAGCTGCACCCTCTCCTACAATGCTTCGGACACTACGAATTTTCTCATTCCATTTTGTCCGGTGTACAGCGCCTACACTACAGTACTAAGACAATTTTAATGAATAATTATATTTTTGCAATTACAACCTAACCTTACCCGTATGGATCACGCATGTTTATACGAGTACATTCAGTTGCTTAAATGTGCAATTGTGAATGTTTCCTCGCGATGTTTTCCCTTATCGTAAATTAAGATAGCTATCTGTAGGTATACATCGTATTTCAGTAGAAACTGTATAGTTTTTGCCGATTTATATGCGAGAGAGCGATTTAAAAGTACTTTCATACGGGGGGTAGTCAGATAAATTTCCTTGATTGAGTTTTAAATTCAGCACAAAAGGAGGAAAATCAGAAAAATCTCCTCCCAGTTCAAAAGGGAAGAATCCACATACATATTCTTTCTGTTACATTCAGTTTAGCTACTCGTATCAACTCGGTTAAAGTTGGTATTTGAAAATTTCCTTTTAATAAATGTACTACTGAGAGTTTTCTGAGAAATGGTTTAAACAAATTGAAATTGGTAAAGTTTTGAACTTAATGTAGAGGAAAGTGACATTAAAAGATCGCCTTCGCCGCTGTAAGTGCATTGCATTATCAATTGTAATTATTGATAGAAAATACAATAGCAGCTATGAATGTATCGCGCATTACCAATAGTACCTATTGGAATACCAATAGTATAAGGAAAACACTTACAACATCAACATCAATTCTTCTTTGATGTGAATGTGTATTTGACTTTCTTTCATGCATATAACTCAGTTTGAAAAATATTATTTACCCATCCTAATGTTGGATATTTAATTGTGATGGCTGAGAAAATAACATTGAACTACATAATAACTTCCCCTTAATAGTAATTAATTAGTTACTTGGGAATTATTAAAACAAAGTAACCATTTTTTGTAAATAAAATTCTATTCGTATAAATCAAATAATTACTTAAGAACTTAATTGTTTTAATTGCGATAATTGTTTAATGTAACTTAAGGTTAAGTTATACAACGGCTCATAATAATAAATGTTTTTTCCATTTGTATTTTCCATGTTCTATATGATAATATTTATTATATAACAATGTTTCCAATAAATTGGACTTAATGTAGATAATTAAAAAAATATAAGTACCTATCTATAAAATCTCTGCAAAAGTTCATTATCATGCATCCTTACGAAAAAATTAACTGCTTTATTTTTAATACGTAATAAATACTTAAGTGTTGTGTTTTTAATAAGGTCGAGGGAAGTTTGTAGCGTAGAATTCTTATTTCCGTTTTATTTTCAGCCTGATGGCGTAGTGACATTTGACTGGACAGCACAACAGCAAGCCTATGTACTATCGGGGTATTTCTGGGGGTACACTATCACGTGCCTCGTGGGGGGCACGGTGGCCGAGCTGTGGGGTCCCCGGAGGATAGTCTTCATCACCATGCTTCTCAGTGCTATCCTCACCATCTTCTCTCCTCAGGCAGCTAGATGGCATTACTTGGTGCTTGTGGCAGTGAGATTTGTTATAGGTCTTGGAGCGGTGAGTATAAGATATTTTATTAATAAACTAAAATTATTTTATTAATAAAATAAATTATAACTAACTTTTATTAATAATTTTACTCTCATGTAAAATTATTATTTTTCTTAAATTCATTATAAGTATTTCTTTTTCTGAACATGTAGGCCTCGTGTGTTTTTAAATTTTATTTTGATCTTGTGAAGGGAAACTAAATAGTTTTCTTCTTGTTTGTCATTTATATTAGAATCTTTTCTTGTTTTTCATATGGATGTAAGTCATTAAAAATATATTTTCTTAAAGATAGATAGCGCACGTAAAGTTTTATTTCTTTTACTAATGAATTATTCCGCAGTGAACATGAACACGAATGATCGAGTGAAGGAATTTGTAATAAAGATAATTTTCCAAACGTGACCGTAATTTAGGTACCTAATGAATTAAAACGGAAATTTTATATTTATTCAATACCGATATTTTATTCAATATAAATTCATTCTCACTTATATACAAACTAAGTAGTCAGAATGTTTTTTATTAAAACTAGGAGCAATCACTTATTAAATTATTTAACATGTATTTTTTATTTTTCAGGGGGTTTTATTTCCTGCACTACACGCACTGGTGGCTCACTGGGCGCCTCCAGTGGAAAAAGGGAAGTTTGTGAGTGCCCTGCTAGGGGGCGCCATTGGTACAGTGGTCACCTGGTCCCTTACAGGACCCCTCATCGAGAACTTTGGATGGGATTACGCGTTCTATGTGCCAGGTAAAGTGATTTCTGGGCCTGTAACGAGTAACTCGTTTCGATTTACATCAGCAGGCTATTTATAAGTTAAATGTATATATTTTTTCGCCTTTATGGCGTGACCGTTGGACTAATAAATTGTTTTAGTCCCGACAAGGTCCCCTTGAAAGTTCTTATACCGTACAAGTTGGACGACCAGATACACCGACATTGACGAGTCGACATTATGACAAAAGAATCTTACTGATTTCAGTTGAAGAAACAGTTTTGTTTGTTACTATACAAAAGAAGACACAGTTTTCTGTCCTCGAAATTTTGTCATGTGATTCGAAAGAATATCTCAAAATAATATGAGACTATAGAAGTGGCATTACTGGTAAGCGACTTCTCAAGTGATGGTTGCAACATAAATAATTTTCATCTTATCAACTAAGTATGTAGAAAACTGTGTGCGATTACATCACTCCTGTTGTTTCAATAACATTATGATAGTTCTTTTGTCTTACCTATATTTTTCCGATACGTATGGTTCTTATTTTATCGACATGTTTTTAGGCATATAAGTTAGAAATAAAGATATATTTTTTTTAAGTATTAAACTTATTACAGGCACGATAGCTGTGTTCTGGTGTTTTCTGTGGTGGGTGCTGGTTTACGACTCTCCGGTCCAACACCCTCGGATTACTGAGAGTGAGAAGAAGTACATCCTAGATGCTATAGGCGACAAAGTGCATCAGAGTTCTAAAGATACTAAGGTCATTAATTTTTCATTGTAAGCCTGTAACAAAGCATGACATACATCGGTAGGTACTTAAAATTCAAACTATTTATTGCACCAACAACATTTACACAGATGGTCTAACATAAAAGTATTTTTTATTTATTTATTATTCCCACCACATAAGTATATCTACAGATTTGTATAATATGCATTGTTTTCCAGTTAACCTTTGGGACATAAATAGATACCTTAAATAGAGCAAATAAGACGTAAAATAAACAAAGTCTTTTCCCACATGAAATTCCTTACAGGAAATCTTAGAGAAACATATTATGATACCACGGTGGTTTATTTTTCTGCATGACCCTTCGTGCCTTTTCCTTACCTGAGTCGTATCATTCTATTATAACTTCAAAAGCAAGTCTCTTGGCGAAGGTAATCTTATGAGACCTCCTTCTAATACAGTTTTCAAAAATAGGAAGTCAATTAATAAAAGCATAATAGGAAATACTACAATTAAACACCAGTTTTTGTTTTATATCCGTGAGAATTAACTTGGCTTGACCATTGTTGCTTTAATATGTAATTATCATACAAAGTTACGTAACTACTAGTAAAAACACAATAGAGGCACAATACTTTGAATATTAATCGATCGTTTATATAAACATATATATTATTATACATATATATATATATATATATATTTAGTTTATAGTCTAAAGTCATATTCTCATTATCAAAAATGGAATAACTTCTTGAAATTTCATCCCTAATATCACGAGATAACATCAGGAAATATAACTGAAACATCAGGAAAGCAATTTCTTAATCGTCATTTTTTAATTTAATACTCTGCTCAGACATGGCACACATTGAGTAATATCACCATTTTTTCTTCCTTATCATCAGTAATGAATTGATCACCTATAATGATTTACTCGTATACCGTTTTAAGTCTGGATTATAGGTAGGTACTTACCTACATTATTTTTATTTCCACTTTGCAGATCGTACCGCCTTTTAGAAGCATCGCGACTTCATTCCCGTTCCTAGCCATGGTGGTTCTCCACTACGGTAGCAACTGGGGGCTGTACTTCATCATGACGGCTGCCCCCAAGTTCGTCTCCAGCGCATTGGGATTCAACCTCACGTCCACGGGCACGCTTTCCTCGCTGCCCTACCTTGCTAGGATGATCTTCTCACTGATATTTGGAGCTATTGGTGATAGGTATGGAATATTTTACTATGGTCAGTGATAAACTGACAAACAAAAAATAATTTATCATCTATACTAATATTATAAAGCTGAAGAGTTTGTTTAAAGCGCTAATCTCAGGAACTCCTAGTTCGAATTGAAAAACTCTTCTGTGTTGAATAGACCATTTATCGAGGAAGGCTTTAGGCTATGTAACATCACGCTGCAACTATTAGGAGCGAAGAAATAATAGAAAATGTGAAAATTCAATGATGCACAAAATAACTACTCCACGTGGACGAAGTCGCGGACACAGCTAGTAAGAAAATATTCATAAGAAATTACTTTTGTCTTGCACAAATTGTAATATCTTATATGACTCCGGGTTCATGTTACTTGAATGAATTAGGTAGGTAATCATCGTCCTCCTCGCAAAAATCCTGGTTGCGTCCTTACCGCTATGGATACCACATCGGCTAGGCAACGAATGATTCCTAGGATTTTACACGAAGCGATTCCCGCTTGACCTCCGCAAGCTTAAGGTAATCTAACAAAGCTGGATCGTGGTAAGGTATTGGATATACATACCTACACCTTTCAGTCCTGATTTATGACTTACCCATTTATTTATTTCTTTACAGAATAATGAAGCAGAACGTAGTGTCCATCACGTTTATGAGAAAATTCTTCTGCTTATTCTCCCACATCGTCCCTGGACTTCTCCTCATTGCCCTTGGGTACACTGGCTGTGCGCCAATCCTGTCCGTGGCCCTGATCACGTTCTCCATGGGGTCTAACGGAGCCGCCACGCTGACGAACCTGGTGAACCATCAGGACTTGGCTCCCAATTTCGCTGGCACGCTGTATGGCATCGCTAATGGGATTGGAAACACTGCTGGTTTTGTTACACCATTGGTAACGGCCCACTTTACGAAAGATGGGGTTAGTATATTTTCTATAAGTTATAATTTTTTATAGGTTAGAAGTAAGTAGGTTTTGTACATATGGAACTAACATTAACACTAGTTAGGTAAACTGCGCTATGCCTATCGACGCGCACGTTGGTGTCTTTTATTTGGAATATTTTTATCTTTATTTTTCACTAGCGACCAGCCCCGGCTTTGCACGGTTAGCAATTACAGATATGAACCTTCCTTAGAAATCCCTTTCCAACGTTTTAAACAGGAACAGATAGAGAAAATAGGGCGAAATTATAATGTTGATTTAACTTTTTACGGATTAGGTAGTCCCAAATAATATAAATTCAAACTAACGTCTTTTGTACTAACGACTAACGTCTTTTGTTTGATTTTTTAGTTTGCTTGTACTCTCTTCAAGCGTTATATTTTTAACCATAATATTTTTCAAATTCGTCATATATTTAAGAGTCTGGATAAGGAAATTTAGGGTTCTTTTCATTCCGGTGAAAACTATAGCTTCTGTACGATTTACGTATTGCGTATTGTATTTTTATAAAGTAGGTGGCGCTAAATTCGCGCGGCGAAGCTGCGGGTAAAATCTAATAATATATATTTTTTAACTATTTAAAAATAACAACAGATATTAAAAATCACATTTACAACTATGGGTCGGGCAAGACTGTTAAGAGTTTGAAAATCAGAAAAAGAACAAAATATTTTAATAAGTTGTTTTCTTTTTTTTCGTAGAACGGCTTCGCGGAATGGCGGCCAGTATTCTTCACAGGGGCGTGTCTTTACATAGCTTCGGCAATTTATTTCATTCTCTTCGGCACCGGTGAAACGCAGTCATGGAACTATATCACAGCCGAGGAAGAAGAAGAAGATAAGAGAACAAGCAGCTCGTCTAATGATACCACGGTCACAATCCCCGTGAAAACTTAATCGATGTTCTAATTTTAGGAATTATTATAGTATAAAATAAATATTTCCAAATATGATTCTGGATTTCATCATCAAAAATCATTGTATCTAATGTGTTCGTAAAAATTCCTTGTTACTACATTCCATACGATTTTGGTATCCACTATTTTTTTAATACTAAAATCATTATTAAAATAGACATAAAATATACAGTTTCTTAATGAAACTATATACATATGCAATATATTTGTTACTAAAAGCTCAATGAAATAAGAATAATGAAACCTATAAATAAAGGTATTATATAAGGCATAGATTTTTAATAAGATTGACTTATTGTTTTGTTTAAGTTAATTTATATTGTATTGTAAAAATGTTGGGAATAAAAATTTAGCATAAATAGCAAATAAACAAAATTGGCAGTGCACTTTTGATGACAAAATTTATAATTTTAGAATAGTATCTAATTGTTGCCATAGAAAATATGCAAATATAATGATATTTCGATTAAATTAATAAGATACATCTTAAGTAGTGTAATTTGAAAAATTTATTCCATAGTTATTATGGTTAATTAATTAATTGATCTTTTAAAAATTTGGATTTAAGGCCTATGTAAACCATTTGAACTTTCAAAATTTTACAATATAGAATGTAAGTTTTTTTTGTGTGTACATATAGTATAAGAATATAAAATATTTTATAAAATTAATATTTATTATAATCCATAATCCTGGACAATTTTGTGATGTGATGTTTAATTTCATACAAAACTTAGGTTTAAGGATGTATTTAAGACTGTGATCATAAATACTATGTGCCCGTAAATAAACTTCATACAATAAAATGCGTACTTGTTTATTTTTATGCTGAAATTTTTTATTTGTATCAAAATGCCATGCCATTAAAAAACAATTACGGCTGAACTTTGCCTTTCGGTCTTTTCAAGACTGTTGGCTCTGTCTACAATGGAATGGATATAGCAATGGATATAGACGTGACTATATATATGTGGGGGCAAAATAAATAAAGTTATTTTTAAGGTTCCACAATATTATGTAAGTACTATCTTTAGCCCGTAACTTCGTCCGCTCAACTTTAACGCTTCCTGTAAAAAGAAACACGTTTTTCGCAAATCCCACGGGAACTATAGTTTCCACAGGAGTAAAAGGTATCCTATGTCCTTCTCCAGTTTCTGAACTATAAAGGTATACCTTTATTGCGATGCGATGCAAAATTTAAAGAAGACTGGATCAGTAGATAACTCGTGAAGAGGTACCTAATAAAAAAACAACTTACTTTCACATTTATAATATTAGTTGGGATTACAAAAATCAAATAAGATGTCTACGAAAATATAATTGGCCATGTTGACGGGATGAATGCAAGCAGGATAACTAAACTACATAAAAAAGATATCAAATGGCTCTCAATAATTTTTGTAGCTAATTGTCATAAAGTAGATACTTATAAAAAATGACTTGGAGGGTTTAAAAAATACATTGCAATGTATTGTACTTAAGTAATACACAAGAGATAAAAGGTCTGCATCTGTACCTATGATAATACTTATATAATACGAGTACTTATATTCATCCAATAAGGTAATCCTGACTTTGATAAACAAGTTACGTAGTAAAGCCTAGCTAGACATTATTAAAGAAAACTTGCATTTCGGGTTAGGATTACTCTGCAAAGGTTGCGGAAATCAGACGGGTGTTGCTTTGTTTAAACTTCACTTACCACGCCCAGGATCTTTGTCAAAGGCCGATCCCGGAATCTCTAGCGAACGGGAAATGTCAAGAAGATGATGAGTTTGCAAGTGTATTGAGTGATGACGTGGCAATGTTTCTACGGTCGGCTGCGCGTCTGGTATGTTCCATTTTCGTTGTTATTTACACTTAATAACTTCTCAAAGTGCGTATATCCTTTGCGCAGTAGACGGGAAAGATAAACATTTAAAGACAAGTTTAGTCTTTTAAATATTGCATTGTATCTTGTCTAGCAATACACTTGATTTTGAGATAAATGAATAGATTATCAAATCTTTTTGACAATATCTGAAAAAATAATCTTGTAGATTTTTCCTACTTATTGCATTTCTACGATTGCATGAGAGTGAACGTTAATCGAGAAAATGACTCCAAATATTAATATTTAATAAATGAATAAATATATCTTATAAACACAAAAATACTACCGTGATACAAAATATATAAATTAAATGTAATTTTATTAAATAATAATAAAATGATTCCTCGGAGATATTATATAGCTTTGATGATATTTTTAAGTTGTTTTTATAATGATATGATAAAAGTTAATCTCAGTGTAAATCTAGTGGCGATGGTTCCTGTTACTAACAATACAGTATCAGCAGTAAGTAAAACCATGAATTTACTACAAAAAATTTAAAACCTTGTTAAAAGAATTATTAACACAGTCATTTATATACGAATAGGTTTTTATTAAAGGGATTTATTTTTTAACTCAGTAAATTAATAGAAAACTGTTGTGTAGGATGAATCAGTAGATAACTAATAAAAAAATATATACCTACCTATTCCATTTAACACAAGAATAGCCAACCTGGTGGACAACAACACAAGGAGTAAAAGTAAATTAAAATATAATACTTATGTTCTCAATGCATGATAAAATATTAACACCATTTATAATTACCTACCAACTACCCTGTCACCGTTAGCGAAAGTTTTCGTTCCCCATGAACGATATTATATGTATATGTATGCCGTAACATTATCGAAATGAAAGAGATACTAGGTAATTATTTACATTGAATAAAAAATTACGTTTACTGTAAAACATTTTCGTGCCTTTATGATTTTGTACACATATTCCTTTTTATTTAAGTTGACTGGAAGAAATTCAAATTGGGATAATACCGCCACTTATAACTATTTATTAAAAGTATCTATTATGTAAATTTTTACAAATCCTTCAGAATCAGAGCACCATATCCTGGAGTGCATATGAAAGAGCATTGCTGCTGTCTTCGTATAGCTGGGGCTTCCTCGCTGGTAATCTATCTGGAGGGTACGTCGGACAAAGGTTCAGCCCAAAGATACTAATGTTTATTGCTATACTTGGTGGAGGCCTGATCACGCTCATCAGCCCAACTGTGGCAAAACTTACCTACGTGGGATTCCTCGTTATAAGAATAGTGATTGGATACTTTGGGGTGAGTTAAACAATTTGAGTCAAGCTTATACATATATATATATATATAGTCACGTCTATATCCCTTGCGAGATAGACAGAGCTAACAATCTTGAAAAGACTGAACAGAGAACTTAATGAATTTGTGTCAAAAATGTTTTATAAATTTGACACTATAAACAAGTGAAGGTATACCTAATAGGTGATGCGGCTATTATATTTACTTGACGTGCTCTCAATATGTACTTTACAATATACTGGTTACAATCTAATGGATACGTCTGTATTCAGAGTAACAGAGAAGAATCTGTAGCCCACTTCCTTGACCAACTAGTTACTACCTTAACTTCGTAGAAAGCAAGGGAACTTCATCTTATTAATTATTTTGCAGGGTATCGCGTTCCCACTGTCACACTGCCTAATAGCCAATTGGGCTACGCCCAACGAAAGAGGTATATTTGTAGGGGCTCTTATCAGTGGAAGCCTGGGAACATTTGTTTCATGGACTATTTGCGGCTTCGTCATCGACGCCTTTGGTTGGGAGTGGGGTTTCTATGCTTTCACCGTGTTCCTACCATTTGTCGTTGCACTCTGGTGGTATCTTGTTTACGACACCCCATCTGAACACCCTACTATATTGCCTGATGAGAAAGAATATTTGGAAGACTTTGTAGAATTAAACAAGGAAAAACCCACTAAGGACGTAAGTTTAGATCTATAAATGTCCCTAATCCTCCAAAATTTATAATACTACATTTCTTTCAACCGATGACATTAAAACGTTCTTATTTAAAACCTACTAATATACTCGTAAAATTTTATGCAATATTCAGTACTAAAAAATTTGTTATGATTTTTAGCGGAAAGTACCAACATGGAAATTCCTGACTAGTATCCCTGCCATATCATTGCTGATTTTGAATTTTAGCACCGGTTGGGGAGTACATTTTGTCAGACAATCTATACCCAGTTACGTAGCAAATGGTCTCGGATACGACATAAAATCTACCGGATATTTATCAGCCCTCACTTATTTACTGAGACCTTTCTCCGCATTTCTGATCGGAGGCGTAGCAGATGTGGTGTTAAAAAGGAAATTGATTACATTAAATCTGCTAAGAAAAGTGGCAGTTATATTTTCTCACATGATACCAGGATGCGGCCTCCTGTCGATGGTGTATCCAAATTTTCCGAAGATAGTATATGTGATGTTACTAGTAGTAACAATGGGTCTGAATGGATTTGTGTCTATAACTAGCGCTGCTAACATTCACGACTTGACTGCGAACTATGCTGGTGCACTGAGTGGCTTTCCGATCTCATTTATAACGTGCGCTGGCATTGTTACTCCGATCGTTACTGCACATCTGATAAAGGAAGATGAGGTTAGTATAATATGAATTCTCTCATATGCACCTAACGTGATAAAACATACTTGTGAAGTTTATTTTTACTGATAAAATATATATTCTGTTGCAGACCAGTCTGGATTTATGGCGATCAGTATTGTACCTGGCTGCAGCGATGTACCTATTCAGCGGTTTGCAATTTATAATCTTTGGATCTACTAAACATCAGTCCTGGGATAAAATAGAAATGGAAAAATAAGAAAAAGTGAAAAGATATTATTTATCATTTAAATTCTTTAATATATTTTTATTATAGAATATACTTAAGTAGGTACACTTTATCATACATTATATACAGGCATGCATACATTCCATTTAATAATATTTTATTACTCTTAAAACAAAAGATGACACATAACAATGAGACACAAGTCTAGATTCGAATACACGAGTAAAAGTTAATATTTAAAATTCAATAATAAATCTGTAACATTTAATTTCTAATTACATAGAACGATTATTGACATTCTATTCAAAACATACAATATTTTATATTAAAGTTGAAACTATCCTTACGTCTTTGGAATTACATCACCAAAACTACTCAGGTTATGGTCACATTTTAAACATTTCAGGCGGGATTCGCACGACATTAATAACATTACACATTCTGATATAAGAAATATTAATATCAAGGTAATAATTACAAATTACAAGTGAAAAATAATGATGTCGATACTTAAAGTAAAAATAATTCACAATACATCACCTGCAAATGTTTGACATATAATGAATAAACCATTTCTTGTGCTAAGAGCATTAAACGTATGATTCTGATTCCGTGTCAGATTCTGAACAGTCTAACGCTATAACGTTTTGGTCATTTTTGTCAGCACCATTGTACAGTCTAGGTACTGACTTAGATCTCGATTTGTCGTCCTTGTTAACGTGGACCGGCTGGAACTTCTTCAACACTCTCTGGTAGACCATTTTCCGCGGCGGAACTGGTGGCGGTATATGTGGTGGTTTTTTATTATTGTTTTTCTCCTTATCACCATGATACTCTGGTTGCACGGCTGTAGGAGTTGCTTTGAAAATGTCGGATGAAAACATATTCGATTTCTCTTCGTGAAATATGTCTCTTCTGCGGTTATATACAGAAGTGTATAAAGGCTCAATGTACTGGGTTGTGTAACAATTCTCGTAGGAGTTCTCGCTAGCAGGCGACTCCGTCGATCGACTATTGAATGAATTTTGAGGTTGATATAATGTGTCGCTGCTGCTAGAATCACTGTTTAGTATGATATTGGCAAGGGATTTAGATTGATTCAATTTGTTATTGTTATAGTTACGATGTCTCGACTTTTTACTGTCTTCAGAGCTCCCATTGTAAATGCCATCAACGTAAGAATATGAATTATGTAATGGGTTCATGGCATGCTTTTCTGATTCTCTGTGATTAGTTGTCGCGAGACCATTTGCACAACTCTTAGTGCACATGTGCGCAGGATCAAAACGTCGTTTTCGACAACAATTGACATTTGAGCTAATTTCATAGGTACCATTACGATTTCTCTCTGTAATATTGGGATGTCCTTCATCGTTAATTTCCAAACTTTTTGTCCTCGCTGCTTGACGAGACCAGTCATTTCTTGTAAAAATGGTGGCTGCCGGTGTTACACTTCCATCCTTGTTCTGCGAGGGTTCGCCTTGACTCTTCATCATGTGGCCATAAATATTCTCTGTCGTGTTTGTGTTATTGTAATTTGCACTTTTCTGTTCCCATCCAGTATAAACTCGAGAATAGTTAGAATTTTTATTAGAAATAATATCTGCATGAGATTGGTAATGATTTTGTCTTTGAATATTTTCTGTGAACATGGCGAGATCGTGAATATTGCTGTATACAATGTTTTCTTGACTAGAAACCAAGTCTCTTTTGTTATCAATTGATTCTTGTTTCGCTTCTAACAAATTGTCTGAACTTTTAGCTCGATTAAAATTTTTATTCGACACACTACTTCCGCCTTCTTGGGTTTCCGCAAACATGCTATATACTTTTGAAGTCCGCGCAGCTTTAGATATGCTTCTAGGTGGTTTTTGTGGCTCTAATCCTGTTATATACTTGGCTGGACTTTGATTGTAAATATCTGCTGTGGAACGTTGTAGCGCGGTTTTAGAGACATAATTTCTCTCATCTATACCATTTGAGATTCCAATATTGATTGAATTATGAACATATCTTTCTCCTGTGTATGGCGTAGTATACAGTTCTTCATTGACTGTGCTATACATGTCCGCCTTGTTTGAATAGTTACTCTGTCGTTGGGCTATTCGTGGAAGACCGTTAACATTATGGTTTTCATTGTGGTACCTAGCAACTAACTTAGATTCTTGTTGCATATTACATGTAGTAGCCGACATGCTATGTAAAATATTTCTAGGTGCAGGACTATTTCCACCGTTACTATTTGAGTCATCTTCTGAGAGTGTTAGTCCAGAATCTCTGCTTAATGACAATTTTTCTTTACGTGGCGTTGATAGTTCCATGGAATCCAAAGATATGCCGACAGAATGTAGGCTATCACTCTCCTCGGCACCTGAGTCTAACAACGCATTGGACGACTCTGGACTGCCGTTGCCCAATAGGCTAGATATTTGAGATCCGAACAGATCGTCAGCTTTTACTATTAGTAATTCTACAACCATTGGCACTGCTTTGGGAGCTTTGTCACAGGGGGTGTTGGGCCAAAGGAGGCTGGGTCCCACGCAAACTCCGAGGTTCATGGGACACATGAGGTTGATGTTAGATTTCTTAGAGATGGCTTGGAGTAGGCACACAAAGTATGTGAGCATATTGTAGTGGGATTTTGGTAATTTTAATAACAAGGACCGGACAGCTGTTACTTTTTCTGCTTGCGATAAACCTGCAACAAAATAAAAAAAATGAAAATAAATTATAATATAAAATAGAAATAAAGATTAACTTACGAGTTTTTTCTATTTGTATAAAATTATGTAAAATATGTTTTATTGTAATTCTTTCTTAAAATATACATATATAACAATTAAAGGTACTAACCAAGAACTTGAAGCCACGAGGGATAAAGTTCAGCTATGAGTAGCGGCTGAGGCAGAGCTCGGAAGAACTCCTTCACTAAGGCAGCCAGCAGCAGCACTGGCGCGCGATCCAACTCTGGACAACTTTCTGCCCAAGGGCCTAGGGCATCCAACTATGGAAGAAAGAAAAAAACGATAAGTCATTAATTTTGCTGATAGTATGAGAGGATTGCTAAACTGGATTGTAAATACAAAACAACATTTGTTACCAATTTTGCATAGTTACCTCTATTAACAATTCTAACAAACGACGCCATACAATACATAGTTATCAGCAAATCTACATTTTAGTTTAATATTTAAGATAAGGCCTTTGTCCGGAATCTCTATCTCATTTTGAATCATTTTAGAGGGATAACCACAAAGATAAAGATCTAAATAAAGATAACGTAAGTTCATCCATCTGTACGAAACCAACTTCGTTTTTTCTACTTTGTCAGGACACTTAATCCCCTTTAAATACGCATTTTTAAAAGATATTGCAAACACAGTATAACAAATACACAATAAGGTACTTTTATCTTTGTATGTTGATGTTCATGACCGATTTCACTCATAACAAATTAGGAAAGGCTATTATCAATATACTTGATACCCGGGTGGCTGGTATATAATAAATATAACTATAAGAAGGTGGTATACCTACATATCATTAGTGACCCATTGAGTAATCCTCGCGTGAACTTTTGTTTATCTAGGTATGTCGCAAGGTTCAACAATGTAAAAATTATCATTGCTCACCTTATCTCTTAGCAATCTCAGCGCTTTAGCGTTAGCGCTTCGTCGGAAGACGCCGTGTGTGAGCGGTGCCACAGTCCTCAGCCTGCGCATCGCTTGCAGCAGCGCGGGCGGTGGCGTTCCGTTGCAGAGCCGCGTGAGCGCCACGCCAAACAGGCGCCCGCCGCGCCGGAGCAGGCGCAGACCGCGCGCCGGTGTGACGCTACCGCTGAAAGAAGATGCGTCAATAAGTACATTTTTTTTATTTAGTACATGGAAGTTTATTTTGATATTTCTTAACAACTAATTCCGATTTCTATCCCAACAGTTTTATACTTTAATTTTTATACAATTTTAATAGTTTACTCACTTTTTTAATGCCTGGTTCTTCTTCCTCAATTCGAAGACCAGCCCACAAGGATTGTTCTTGGCATTGACATGTTCTAAATCAAAGCCGTCCTCGTTTGAAAGCGTCTGCCTTATCCGCGACATCTGAAACGAAAGATATAGGCACCCATGAAAACCTCGATGAATTTGCTACAGCTTTCTCATAATTTTTTGAGGTTGTAAAAATCTTAACTATGTAAGCATGGTAACCATGTTTAAATTAAGGGCGCAAATAACGAAAACAAACATGAAGATTAAACATCCTCTATGATAAGTCCTGATGATAATCGATATCTAGGTATTTACATTGTATTCCATTTTAATGTACATATGTCTATTATTTACCTGAATAGCGTGAGGTCTTTCAATGCCATGCAGAGGCGTCGGCGGCGCATCCCTGGCCATCCTTACACACAACGTGAACTCGTTGGCTGCCCCCCACCTTCCTTCTCCTTCGTTCTCTCCCTCCCCGTCACCTTCTTCTCCGTCATGGCCAGTTTGAAGCACATGAAGCGCTTGACGCACGACGCAACGCGCGCTCATTTCTGGTCCTACTGATACGGTTTTACACTGAAAAGGAGAAATTGAATTAATTCGAAATCAAGAAATCGGAATAAGAAAATTTTATTTGAAAACAGACAATATCTGTTTAAGACAAAAGCTGTAATGATGACAAATCAATGTTATAGTTTCGACGTCACAAACACATATGTATAATCACGTCTACACGTCTTACTTACTTACTTACTTACTTACAGCCCTTGCGGGGTATACAGAGCTAACAGTTATGAAAAAACTAATTAGCCACATTCAGTAGTTTACCACTTTTATAGTCTTAAATTATTTAGTATTTTATGGTGATAGTTTTTGAATAAGGACGACTTAAGAATGTAAGAAATACGTTTATTAACATTGGTAAGTACTTACGAATTCTATTGAACTTGTTGCGTCTTTGTAGAAAATCTGTATATTGGTCGACTTCGGTTCGGCAGCCAGTTGCGTATTTAACGCATTTTGTATTTTCCTGAAAGGAAAATAAACATTTAACCTGGGTGACTTAGTTTCTTCAAATTCTATAGTAATAACATGCACATAATAATATTGAAATGAATCTTTCAAGCAACCAACCAACGTACCTGTACGAATTATCCCTAGCCGCCTGCGTGGGATATGTCGCTAAATAATTAGCAACTCCCGTGATCGTCGGCCAGCCTATCAGGAAGCCAGTATCATCTCCTTCTGGCAGTGACACCCATACTTCAGCCAGTCTCACACTCTCTTTGAGCTTGAAGCAATGTGTTCCTCTGGATTTGCCAATGAGTAACAAGTCGCTGAAGAGAAACAAGTTACGATCTAATGGTGGGGAGTTTGAGCCCAAAGGAGCTAATTGTACAGGCGCCTCCATTATGAAGGTTCGAGGTGAGAGGGAGTTTCCGTTTGAGGTGACTGAGCCGCCAATGTCCAAGCTTGGTCGTTTACGGAGACTCTTTGACTTCTGGAAAAGGAATAAGGAAAAATATATTACTTAACTCTCGGAACAAACAATCAATTTAAAAACTTTGCATAGAAATCTGGTCTTACGTAACGACGGAAAACTTTAGATATGTTAATGGGAAATTTTCTCAAGGCAAATATAACTACAACTTTATTTGTAAAGAAATAATGTTCTGCTAATACTTATGTCAACTGTACATACATATTCATAATACAATAATGGCATACATAATTGTTACTAAGTAATATGTTAATGTAACTTTCTTTTGATGTCATATTGTTATAGTCACAAATATGACCACATGAATACTAATATCAATGAAGAATTTCTCTCCAAGTAGTTTACTTGTATCGTTTCTGTTGTTTTTACTGCTGGCACCTTTGGTATTGCATGATGTTTGTAGTTGAACAGCTATGTAAGATATATTACCATTAAAATTTCAATGACGTACCAATTACGTCACGAAACAAGAAGACTCGATAATTCAAGTGATATTACTGTAATTAACTTTTTAGTTAATAAAATTCAAAATCTTTGGGCCTATGTTCTGCAGAAACGTTACACATACTAAGTATTTATCCCTTAAATAGGTTACACACAGAGCTAATTGTCTCGGAAAAGACTCGAAGGACATGTTCAGCTTAATGGTTAAAATTGGAATTGAGATCTAGATCATCACAGTTTGCTAGCTCAGCGCCTAAATGTAGAATCCCAACTTCAAAAGCACATGATTGACTTTTTCAATCTGTACGTATCGAGAAGTAGTCGGTCCACACTATGCTTTTTATTCGCTACCAGACTAGCATGAAACTTCTGTTGCCGAAAAAAGATGAATTTACCTGTGCATGATGCGAGGCGAGTGCAGAAGGTGCGTCAGCGTCATGCAGCGCCAGGTAATCATGGGGAAACAGATCTTGCACGCGCTCCAAGTCCGACAGCTTGGCCGCCCGCCGCCGGGCGCACCCGCCGCCGACAAGGCGCTCATACTGCGCCAGCCGCTCAATCTGTGTAAAAAAAATACGTTCTGTTAGAAACATTGTCTAGTTTTATAAACATACACATTTAGTTACTAATAACCATTTTAATATTTTCTGAGAAGACAGAGCCAATAGTTACACGGGCTCAAATGACATATGTTTAGTGACCTGAATTTCATGGAATGTGTTAAGGAAGACTTTTTGATATTATTATCCAAATTTATAGATAACTCTGTATAAATAACATTTTATACGCATAACATACTTAAGTATCCTTTGGTAGAGATTAAAGCATACATCACGTTAGTTAACGGGTAACAAGATCAAAGTCACAATGAACAATAAAAATGTGACAGACCAGAGGACAATGACCAACGTATTAAAGATGGTACCGTAGTAGTAGTACAATATATAACAGTAGAAAAAAAATATAACGTCTATCATTTATCAAACAAACGATGATGATTTAAGGTAAGACCATGGAGACAATAGACCATATCCGAATACGCATTATGCTCTATTAAAGACATTTGAAGCTAATAATTCTAATCAAAATGCTGGTCGTGTCGTAGGTGAGCCCCGAGGGTGACTTCCTGAGGCACTCACGACTCCCTCAACCGTGTCTTCGACAATCATTCTTTATTATAACCGGACGAAGGACAAGGACCGTGAGAAACTACTCGTATATTGAATATGTAAAATTATAGACACTTCTTACGACTAGGACGTAACATACAAAGTTACAAATGCACATGAGACATGTATATTATGCAAGTCTACATGTACAAGTGTAGAATGCATTATGACCGAGGAGTCACGTATGCGATTGCAATGGAGAATATGCAGAACGCATGCGAATGGCATTCTTGTTTATCTGCTGTGTTCTGCAGAGCCTCGGATCTAAACGATGTTTTAATAGCAAATCAGCATAAATGTAATGATTTCATTCCTATTAAAATGTTGAAAGGCCACAATCTTCACCTCAATCGAGTTTAACTCGAGCGGAGCCGTGTGCAGTGAAACGTTAAATTATGCGTTTGACTCACGACCGCGACCAGCGACAAACCTCCGAGAGTTACGTGTATTCACTTCTTTTATGTTAGTTTTAAATGCAATCTTTAATATCCTTGTATAATGAAATTCGGAAATGAGTCATCTTTGTACAAGATTAAATTGAACCTTAGTCAAAAAATGAATTTCTTTACACTTTACTAGGTATTTTTAATGTAAGACTGCTTTATAAATAAAGTAGGTATATTAACGAATACTTCGTCAGTATTAATATGTCTACAATGAAATAATTTTCAAAAAGCGTGTGTCGTCTATTTTGTTTGATGTAATTTTTATTTCAACTGACTGTCTGGATTTTGAGGCCGTTAGGCGTTCAAATTATGAAGCGATTACAAAAACAGATGTGACGAGTGCGTTGGTAGGTAACAGTAAATGTTCCATAATTACTGACATTAATGAGTGAGCATGTTTGATGTTCTTCAAAATAGTGACGAAATAGCAACAGACAGTCGGACGAGGCAAGAATTAACGCGAGTTATGTCAAGTTGACCAGTCAAGTATATGCAAAGGTATTTGTGATGTGATGACAGTACAATTTTATTACCGTTAGTCATCACCATCACAAGTGGACAAAAAATTTTTTAGAAGAATGTTATCTGATATCGACATTGGCTTTGTGTTTTTTCTTAATTCGTTGTATGAAATTAAAAAGGAATAAGTTGACATTTGTGCTGTTGCAGGATATTCAATTGCTTTCCTGTTTTAAAAGATAAAAACATTCTTTAGATATCAACAAACATCCAAATTAGGGTATAAAGAATGAATTTAAATATTTAAATATTTGAAACATCAAAGACGCCATACGCCTACTTTATCAAGTATAAGTTTAATGTTTCGTAATTGGTTTGATTACAGAGGATATCTGTGTAAGTGAGGATTAGCCCGATTTTGAGTGCATTCATTGTTTGCTCTCCAATCAACACCTGCTGACTGCAGTACTGGCCAAGTACTCGGAAATCGGAGCATAACAAATAAGCACGTAAATGTTATCTGTGAACGTGTTACACGGAACTGCACTTTCTAAGTCAAATGTTTGTTCTGGAGTAAGTGGGCACGGCGACGTAAGTTTTTAGATAAGCCTCAACTGTCCTAAAACTTAGATAAGAGAAGCGTGTCTTACTGGTGGTTATGGCGCTTTTACACACATCTTTCGTGTCGCATTGAATTTATTTCAAGTGACTAAAAGGTTTCAAGGCATTTTCTAAATAATGTATTACTTACTACATTCAAAGTGTAGTGCACTGTAATTACCATAAAATTTCTGGGTCGCTTGTAATTAGAGGATTAAAGAGAAACAGTGTCCGTGTCGTGTTCAATATAATACCCACATTGCCCTAATATATCGTGCGAGCGATAGCAACGGAGTTCGAATATCAAATTACATTCCAGCAATAGCTGCCATTGCAGGATAGTGTGCACGCGCAGTCAGTATCTAAAGTATAATAAACAACCACTGAGTTCTTACAAGAAGTTTTTTTTTAAAAGTAAAACGTATTCTATGTACGCTGTTTATTTTACGAGTAACTTTTTTATCAGGATTCTCGTAGTAATTAACAAAAACATAAAAAAAATATGTAATTCTTGAAAATGTAGTCTCTGTGCCAAGTAGTGTTCGCGAGGTCTAAGTTAAGTTCTTTTCCTTCAAATTTTAACTTTAAATTACAGTAAAGAGAAAAGTAGAATAGTCATCGGACCTTATCTATTCTCTTGTTCATTTTTATTAATAAACCTAGTCGAAAATGACAACTACCTAAAACTGTATTTAATATTTGCACAATTTAAATTGGAGTCATAAAACGTAACAGAGTTCATTTGTGCAATCGCCGCATTGCCTTAGTAGATCATTGAAAATTTGATTGATTGCCTAGTGCCAACACTACCGCCGGCACTCATAATAATGACCTATAATAAGACAATTTACTTTTATTATGTCAGTATGTCTTATCAAAATTAATAAACGAACGAACGAAGGTTTCAGTCTAATGGCTTTTTAATAGACGCGTCATTGAGGACAACAACCATAGTCATTAAATAAGATAATAAGGACGGTAAAATTCATCTCATTGTCACTTATTGTACATTAATCGCAAAAATGCAGACGCAGCACTAAAATTTAACACAATTTACTTCCAATAAAACTTTCTGCGGCGTCGTAATTACTCAGAAATGAATACTTAACATTGGTTTAAAGGTGAATTTAGTGGCCCAGAAGATATTAACGGTAAGTAATGTGGTAAGTATTCAGTACACTTACACAGTCCCGGAATGCAATCACGACATGATTCATCACATACTCGAGATTGGGACGAGGATATCGCCGGCACGTCTACGCCTGCATTGTCAAGGAAGAAATAGATAAACTTAGGAATTATCTCTTGTTTTACCTGCCCATATAAACCTACGTCGATTTCCAGTTTACCAGAAGCTGCTTGTAAATCAGATGGATGATATGGACGGTCAAAGACTGTATTGGATAGGGATAATAATGGTGAATTGCTACTTGAACAAGAAGTTATTGTGTCTACTATTAAAAATGAAAGTTCATCCGATGAATATTATTTATTATCAATATCTAACAAACAAAAGTAATAATTTCTCCTCGTAAAAGTAGGGCGGAATCTTTTTTCATAGCAGTGAACAAACAAAAGTAACGTCTGACGGGTCGTGTGGCCAGTTCGCGCAGATAATTAAAAGCGATACCTTAGATACGGTGTTCAAAGAATTTGAACATGATCTACATTAGCTCAATTTCAAATAGATGGACGCTGTCATATGAACACTACGGCATCCGTTCTAACAAGTGTCCCGGTAAATAATTTATTTTAGATGTTTGTAAACAGTTTCTGAAATAATGTTTTTGGAAGGTAGGACAGATACAATTAAAGAAGTGAAATATTTTTAAGTATTACAATTACCTAAATTCCGAAAATATGTGTGTTTCGGTTATTCAGACATACGTATAATCACGTCTATATCCCTTGCGGGGTAGACAGAGCCAGCAGTTTTGAAAGACTGTCAGGCCACATTCAGCTGTGTTAGGCTTAATGATAGAATTGAGATTCAAATAGGTTGCTAGCCCATCGCCTAAAAGAAGAATCCAAAGTTTATAAGCCTATCCCTTAGCCGTCTTCAATGACATCTATGGGAAAGAGTTGGAGTGATCCTATTCTTTTTTATATTGGTGCCGGGAACCACACGGTGTTTCGGTTTTACAGGACAAGTATAACTAAAAAGGCCTCAAAAATAAGGCGATCGCATCCGTTCAGTATCTCAAAAATTCAGAACTTTTGAATATTTTTGTTTATTTGCAAGCGGAACAAGCATGGTCTGATTACCATCATTTGACATCGTAAAGGTCGGGTCGCGGTCTCAGCGGGCAGCCGGCACACATACCTGAGGTCACCTCTCGCCATTGTAAACGATACTCGAGTCATCCGTGGTGAAAACACAGTGATCGCGATTAGCGATAACGTTGCACTTTTGGATAAATACCGCAAGTAAAAGTGGACGACCAAAGGCAATGAACCGAGTCATGGGTCATGTAAATATTTTAACCATGAGAATTATTCGGTCATTTTGATGTGTAACCCAAATTTTTTACTAAAAAGTAGACTGCTGCAACGACTTGTAGTATAAGTTATTATTTTGTACCGCTGCTAAGTACAGAGAGCCAAAATAAAACAGTTTTTCCTATTATAAAATTACTAAGTTGGGAACATTATGTCCATAGGCACTTTTTATCTTTAGTCAGGCTTATATTTCGAACATTTGGAAAAAAAGTGTATGTAATTACATAACATTAATACATCGCTACTAACGACAACACAAAAACAAACCGTTCTATTCCATGGGAGGCGTACCTACTTACTATTAGTCTCAACATTAACTAATACTTATCTAGGACAAGCAGGTAGTTGCTATACAATGGACTACTTTTTTACCGAAAACAAGCCTCCGTTGATGTTAGTAATTATGATGTGTTTTCTAATTAATACGTCTTGTTTGTAAATCATGTTATTATTACACTGTAAAGCTAAAATAGAAGGGCAAATAGGTACTTTCTATGAACGGAACCAAGAGGAAATCTCCCCAAAAAAATAAATAAGAGATAACTGTATAATTAAATGAATATTTTGAACATTTACAAGCTATAATGATGATATTCTCATAAATCATAAAGAAAGTAGGCAGTCGTCAGTAATAAGATTGCATGCATGGGATTGGTGCAGCAGGACTGCTTCGAATTGGAATAAATGCATTCTGGGCCGAATCTCAGCGATCGAGGTCATCGGCCTTGCACATACATTCTCATTCATTTTTAAATTATGATCAAAAAAAGTCTGCAAGTAAACAATGTTTGAAACGAGCTGCCAACTTGTAATGCATATAAAGAAGGCAGACAAATTAATGGGGACAAAAAGAAGAAAAAGTTTTCGCTTTGTCTTCATACTCAATGGTTGTTACTGCCTAAATTAAAGCAGTCAGTTAAAATTTCTTAAGAAAAGGATACAAAACAATAAGTAAAGTAACAAGTAAGGTAAAATTTCGAGTGCTCCAAATAATGAAGAACTTTTGACTAATTTGACGATTTTATTAGTCTACTTCATTTACAAATAACCTTACAGCTTTTACACTTTTTTTTTTGCAAAAAAGATATTTGCATTTGAAAAGAATCTTTTGAAGCGCCGCTTTGACGTTTATTACGTACTCAAAGCGTAAAACCTATAATATTTCGCAACTTAAATAGGTTTAAATGCGACGAAATATGTTAGAGATTGACAGTTATAATAATGCCCCGATTAAACCTTTCGTTGAAGCGTATAATTCAGCGTGCATCTTTAGTAATGTAATGATTGGTACATAGGTTAAACGGACATATCTATTGCTTAACAATTAAATGGCAAGCACAAAGAATACGCATCATTACACATTAACAAAACAGTCTGCTTTGAAAATATGCGTATGAGTGACAGCACATCAAATCAGGTTACGTAATTATTTTAGGCCAACAATAGATCTGGCGTCAATCACGATTTGGGGAAGTTTTAATCAGTGCATAGAAGAAATTATACATACAATTTAGCCTAAGGCGACTACGTATGCAATGCGATCTTGGAACGCAGCGAACTCTGTATGTGCAGTCCCTCGCCGTAATTTGTTTAACTGAGACGAGATGAGACTGGACTGACTACTCTCAGGGGTCATTGTGATATAATCATAATCATTTATTCCTTGAATATGGTTACAATATAGGTCTTAATTTTTAAAGTACAGTGTATGTGCACACATATTCTACCTCTATTATTAATTAAAATCTTGCAATTGCTTGATTGGCTCGTATGAGCAATGATAAGCTTCGGTTGATTACAACATTCCGACATATTCACATCATTCATCTCATTTGATTGACATTCCGTTTCAAAAGCAAATTTTCTATATACACTAAAGCCATAAATGTTGTCGGTATTTTACAGCATTCATAGATAAACGAACGTATGTTATTATGAAATTTTACGATCATAAAAGTTAAAGACGTTAAGTTACTTAATAATCGCATTAAGTGTACATAACTTATCTCCAGAATAGAATTCGATAGGGTTCCGAAGCATAAAATTTCAACACCGTTAAATATTTGATCGGATTTGTGTCAAACTATGATACATAGGATATGAAGGGACGGAGGCTTTAGCTCCTGCAGGTAGGTCGCGGGCGACGGTTACCTGGCAGCGACCTGTTTCGAGGATTACCAATTTGACCATAATTGTTTCATGTAAGAAGCGTAAATTAACCTAGTTGTGTAACGTTTCTGAATAATGCTGGCTGGAACAAAGCACAGTGCGGTGTGGTTGTAAAAAACCAGTAAACTATCGATAACTCGTCGGTTTCCCGCTTTCGCCTTGCGTAATGTTCACCAGTGTTTTTCAATTTACATCATCGAGCTCAACACATCAACGGAGCTGGTCAGCCTGCAATGTTACGATTCTTACTTGATAAAAGTTCACTCGTTATGATATTTATTGGTGTTGTCCGAATTAAGGTTAAGAACTAGATGTAGATTTTGCCGAAGTTATCACAACTTCAATCTATTACGTTTGGCAATAAGTAAATATGTATATGCTTAATCGTAATCTTAATAAGTATTTTGTTCAATATTTATTGAAAGTGATTGAATCTTGATTTGATTATGGTCAGCAGATAAGCACTTGAGTAAACAATCAATGTGGGCAATGCATTTGAAAATTACATAAAACTTGTGAAAGCAACATCCCCGGTTGGGAAGCGAAGTCTGCGTATGGTGCGTCAATCGATGATGTCCCACTTTTCTTGCGTTACGTAAACTATCGTAAACGTCGAAGCCAGATTCAGATTAGTTTTGATAAATGGAGACATCAAGTAGGTGCTATAATAGACAACGCATCAAACTTTCGAAACAATGCTTTTATGAATAAGGTCATCATTTACAATTCATTGTTTGAATTGGCTACTGTCACTGATAAATCAAAATTTTGTGTAAAACTTTGAATACTATGATATATAATTATGACTCCTAATGCGTTACATATAAAATATTTTCTAAGTGAGCGTGTAATAATTTAACATCACAAAATTTTTGCATATTTTATTAATAACTCCAAAATACTTCCACTAACAACTTCCTAAAAGCTTAATTATTTCCTCCCAAAGGTAGTCCCCAAGGACTCACCGGAGCGAGACATGTGCATAATGCCATGTTTCCCGGAATGGCATAAAAACCGGCGCGTACGCAGCGCGGCACATGGCCGAACAATTGGTATATTCGGACCACATCATACATACAAAACTACGACAACTTATTGTTTGGAGCATAAAAAATTATGCCAACTTTTTACAATCAAAAATTGAATTGATGCAATATCAGTTTGATTATGCAGTTTGACAGCGCTGGATAAACATGATCATTAATCGAAAATATGTTATTTTATAATAAATTGGATTATATTTTTAACTACAACAAATAAAATATAACGTACAAAAAAGACGTGTTGATGTTTTTTATATGGCAACTTAGAGGAATGTAAAAACCTGAGATAAAAACATTGATATAACTTAACGTTAACGTCAAACTGTAGCCATTAGTAAGTGTAAAAACTTTTCAAAAGATACAAAATTGTGACGGAAAGTTTTTAAAGGACTTTAACATTCCATTTGTTACCAAGCCATCCGTCAAAATTGTCAAAAGGCGTTGATAACCCTGGATGGGCATGGGAAAGATAACAATGTCCTTTAAAAGCATACCAACCAAGAACTGTTTGAAACAACACTTTTGTTAAATTAATCCCCTTGTTAATTCTTGGTCAGATAATCCCTCAGATGAAAAGGGCGGGAAAAGACATCTTAAGAAGCGGTCTGAATGTTTTAAATGATCCGATTACAAAATTATTTTCTTATTATACTTTAGGTTCTATATCAAAACCAATTTATTTTTATTTATACTCACATATAATAAAACATTGGGCTTGCTACCCGTTACTACTCGTATTTGAATTTCAATTCCATCATAAAATCATACAGCTGAACGTGGCCTTTCAGTCTTTTTAAGACTGTTGGCTCTGTCTTCCCTGCAAGGATATATGTAGATGTATCTATTATGTACTTATGTATGTATTATAAAATCGTTTGTATTAACTTATACCTATATCTGTAAAACTGATCTTAGTACAGGCGCATAATTACAAAACAACAATTAAATGATTTATTAATCATGGCATTTTTCCCACACGTTTTATTTGGCAACCAGACTTAAAGAAAGCGATTTATTACGTAGTTACTATCTGTAGTTTTAAAATAACTGACGTTTTACGCTCAATGTTCTTTGTTACAAGACAATTGCAAGTTTTGTGAATACTCCGTGGTGGGTACAGTCAAAAGGTGCGTGATCTGCTGTCGTTATTTTAAAGCTAGAAGGTCTAATATAGAATGTAGAAGTAATTTTTGTCACTGGTTGTCCGGAGAGTAACAATCGCCGCAGGACGTCTGTAATGACGGCGGCGACGTCAGCGGGTCAGTAAACTCCTGTTTCAACACGTGCTGTAACCATCTATCCTGGGCCTGTCGGATGCCAAACACATTGCACCAACATTATTTTTAGTTTTACTCCTTTTGGACCGCCATAAAAAGTGGTCATTCTTATCCCTATTCATAATTTTACGTGACATAGTATAACGAATTCTAAATTTGTGTAGGTATATTTCTGATTTAGGTAAGTAAGTACGTGCATTTTGGTGGGAACAGATGAAGCGATGTTACTATTAATGCAGATAGAGTTGTGCGGTACAGTTCTGCGAATACAGAACAATGGTGGGTAATTTTGTAATGTGTTCTTATTATGCATGATGCAATACCAAGTATGTATAGGAAAATGCTTGGTCCCTTATATTTCCATTATTTGTATCACTATTCGTATATCTTAATACAAGCCTAGGAACTTACATAATGTGTTTGCAAGTTGAACTTAAATTTAAACTTACAACTAAAATAATTAAATTAAGGTAATTAAAATCTATTAGTTTTAATTTAGAACATTTGATAGGACCCGATAACAGTGTGCTTAAATTAAACCATAACATACCAAAAAGATGCGTGATAAATAAATGAGTGTCGTCTTTTATTTAAAAGTGTTCCTATTTTTGCAGATAGATCAAAGATAAAAAGTAGGTTAGTGTTTTTGTTAAGAAAATTGGAATCAAATATTGAACATATGTTTTCTGTTTATGAATTATCATAGACAAGACTACTACCTATTTGCATGCGTTTAACACATATTTTTTTAATGAGTATGATTTAAAATATAGAAAGAATCGCTTGCATCCCCTGCCTATTAAAATAGAAAAAACTAGACTATTATTTATGACATGGTAGTTATAAGTACATTACGAACTACCATAAAGTATGTAATAAATACCCGCTCGTTCTGTAGGAGGCTACGATTAGATGCGCTTTCGATTCGAATTAGGAACCAGTTTAATGAGAACCACAATAACAATGAATTATTCATAAGGTATGTTTACATCTAACTATCGTATTAGCCCTGTATATGAGTCGCGCCGATACTGTGGTAAACCGCAGGCCAAACATAAAATTATTATAAAACAGAATTGCACTAGCAATTTCTAAGCAAAATTTTAAATAAATAAGCAAAAATAAAATACTTCAATTTTCCTTAGGTTAACTAAGTAATAGTGCCTATAAGGAAATCTATTGAAGAACCAGTAAGTCACACTTACAAATTTAATTTTATAGTCTTAAAGTTAAATACTGTTACTTTCTTTATATCCGATAATAAAAACATTTATTAAAATAAGTCTTTGTTTGCTCAATAAATAAAGAACTGAAATGAAGAAAGCTTGGTTGTATTAAGCAGCTAAGGTTTACCAAAGAATGCAAAATACGACGGTTGAGGATGTGAATAAAGCAGGTAAGGAATACAAATGTTTGAAAGATTTGGTAAAGAAAGTTGTGAGTGGAAAGAAAAAGGAGCATAAATTTAAATTGAGAAGTTCATAGAATTACTAATGTTTAACCTGGGAAACTGAGTTCTTTTGATAATTAATATTTAAAAACCTCTGTCCGATAGAAGAGAATGTTAAAAACAAAAAATATCAAGCAGAAAAAACTTAGTTTTTTATTTAAAAAATAAATTAACATAATTTGCTTAATAATAAATGAAATAGACGAAAATATAATCGAGTGAAACAACGACAATTATTGAAAATGAAAAGATCCTTCGAATACTGTTCATGTAATAAATGTTCGTACAAATTTAAGTGGTGCACATCACACACATGATCAGGCAATCATAATTATGTAATTGATAAGCAGTGTAAATATATTACAGTCTCAAGAACTCGTTCAAAAAGCCGACGACCCGCAAATGGTATTTTGGGTTACAGACCAATAAATCTAGTTCAAACTGGATAATTACGAAAGGCCATTCAATCTACGATCTGCCGCATCTTCTGATGCCTACTTTAGCTTTCAAATTATGTAATGGTAAGATAGAACACACCAAAGCCAAAACGCCGGTAATAATAATTTACCCAGCCCCGGCCAAGTGTAGACTATTCATTAAGTAATTAAACCATTTTTTACGATGTTCAGGTAAAAAGACAAGTTTGCTCGAAATTTGAATGAACATTGTTTTTTAGTGTGGTTGTAGTATAGAAGGTAAAATATTATATGAATGGCTGTTAATTTTTTCTTTCTTTCTATGAAGATATTGCAAAAGCCGATGCTGTCAAGACGGGAACAAAAAAAGGATGCTTTTGGCGCATGGTAAATTGTTAAAAAACTTAAAGTAATCCCGGATATAATTTTTTTATCAGTCAACATTTTGTAATATTGTTTTCTAGCTAATTAAAAAGCAAGTTTTGCAGTACTTGCGAAATTTTTTAATGTTTAATTCATTTTTCTTAAATTTATGTCAACCATTATAATATAAAGCCATATAACTGAACGTGGCCTTTAAGTCTTTCAGGCTATTGGCTCTGTCTACCCCGCAAGATGTTTAGACGTAATTATTTAAATGTAGATTGTATTATGTCAACCCAACTTGCTGAAGTAGGAAGTACCTACTTAACATTAGCGCATACATAAATTACTGATAGCACTATGTTTTAGCTGTATGCTTATTGAGTAAAAAATTATATTAGGAATGTCAATACAGAATTACGTTTAACAATTATACAAATTAGGTGATTAAAGAAATTATAGTTTTAATTTTAAAAATAAAAGTTTCAACTGAGTATTTCAACAGACATTAAGTGCAAGTAATTACTATAGTAATTAAATCTCAACAAAATCATAGTTCTGCTAAAAACTTTTACAGAAGGCAAACATTTTTTTAACACCCGGGCTTTCCCCAAGCGGAAGGGAACAATAAAATTCCGAATGATTGTTAAGAGATGGAAAAAATATCACAAGAACAATTATTCACAAAAATAGTTTAGTGATTTTGAATGAAACGTTACCTAGTGACAGCCATGGTTACAATTTTTCAATGTAAACGAACTTCAACAATGGCTGTGAGTTCAAAACATGTGGTCATTAGGAGCGAATCAGAATACATTGTATAAGTACCCGCAGCATTTATTAACCGTTAACTTTGTCCTGTTATAATTATTTAATATCACTTGATAGACAAGTATGGTGGGTCAAAAAATCATTAGCAAAGGAAAGTAAGTACCAAAATTAATTTAAAGTTTAGTTTTTTTTATATTATTATCATCTGTACTATTATTACATTATTTCTTCGGGCTTCGCTTACTTATATAAAATAAAACATAATTATATTAGGTAATTTAAAAATAAAACATTTTTGTGAATTTTGTTTTGAAAAATACACACATGGCTGAATCACGGAGATAAGGTTATTTATTTAAACGTAAAACGGTACAAAGCTTTGTAATTTACCACAAAGGCAGGATGCTTTGAATAAAAAATCAATCAATTACACTGTAGCGAAATAGAATAAAATCAATTGTCATTTGTAAATCGGCCTTGTGTTAGATTAATAGTTTCCTTTGAATATAGGTACAGCAATGCCAAGGTAAAATCTTACTTTATCAGAATAATATAAATTTCCATTCATAATAAATTTGACTAGTGTATTTGAAAACAAAATATATGTAGATAAAGAAGTATGCACTCACATGCATCATATGTCCTTTTGTGTAATAAATTGAATTGTAGTCACTAGCACGAGAACATCACAACAGTCCTGGGGTCACGTAGGACCCTTGTTTACAAGCCGGTTCGTTCGGAAGTGCGTCAATACGTGCGTTCGGTAACGCAGCGCGGTGCGTACTGCGGCAAGACTGCAGCGGAGTGTGTGTGCGCAGGCCGCCGCGCCGGCGCAGGGCGGGCGGCTTATTTTGATGCGCTTTGTAACTTGACCGCCTAGAGTACGAATTCATTCCTTCCTAATAAAGTTTGAGTTCCATCAATATATCTCAATGTTTTAAACTCATACAAGGTATAACATAATCGTTTCAAAGGGCAAAGTTCAAACATATACTTATATGAACCAAATATTGAATCCCGATCAACGTTACCTTCGGGACATTGTGACTATTGGTTTTTTCTAATCCATAAAAAGAACAGACATGATACCTCGTAAGCTTTTGTAATTAAACTTGATAAGTATCTACAACAACATTAATCATAAAATTAAACAACAATCAATTCGACCCATTGATCTTTTTTAACGAGATCACATAAATTTTATGTCGGACATCAAAATAAAAATGGGTCACAGAAAACGATTGCTATCAAGAAGTAAAAGTCAATACAATACTTTATAACAATACCATAATTTATAACATTAATAAAACATTGCACACTCTTGATATCTCACAAAAGCATCAGACAAATGATTGTCCTATAAATCAGTTATTGCAAAAATGCCCTGTTTTCATACTAGGGTTAAACAAAACTCTTAAAGATATGATCGTTACAGTAGGTCAGCGTTCATGGCGAATAACAAAACGTATATAAATCATCTAGGTAACATATGAATGGAGTAATAAATGTAAGAGCTGTACAATAATAAAAGTGTCGTGATCATCGGGTGGCGGACGGCACGCGCGGGCGCAGCCGTGGCGTACAGTAAAGATATTATAGAAATTACATACTTACATAGAGCCTCTTTTTACGTACCACAATCTCTGCATACGTTTGTTTCTACACATGCATCAATATTTGCATGCAAGCTTTTTGATTAAGGTATTTAATGTACACTTTTATATTTGATTTCTTATTAATAATTTAACAAATTAAAAATGCGTGCGATATTGCTACGATAACCATTAACAAACATATATCTTGAAACTATTTCTATAAAGGATATATTAATAAATCCACTATTCAGTTTAAAAAATGAAAGCAAGTCACGAGTAATCTGTGTGCATTTTTATTATTTTGTTATGTAAATTTACTCTTTGTCGGCGGTTGTGATGAGAACAGTAGGTATGTTACTTCATAGGTATCATCAATATGCATATAAACACCTCTTTTTCGAATCGCCACTGGTTTTCACTCGATACTTGGGTCAAATTGTTTAAAAATATAAAAGAAAACATATGTGATAAAATCATTACAAATTTACAAAACTTGTAATGATTTTATCACAGAACCTCTGAGATATTTTATTTATATATATTTTCGCCTACTAATCAAGACATGTCGAAACTTCCGACAGCTTAAAGATTGCACATAAGTTACCGCGTGCTGTTCAGTTGACAAGTTTCTTGACTAATATCTCTTATATAAGAGGTATTAAGTTCTCGTAATTTTGTCTGTGACACAGAAAAACATTAACTGTATATGAGTAGAAAGATATTTAAAATATTGTTCTACAACTTGAAGATTTGTAACTGATCTATTTCTAACATACCTTGCCATACCTTTTTAGCATAAGTTAGCATCAAAATAGTTTATATTTCTTTATTAAATACGTACGTATACTAAAAACCTACATAACACTTCAACTAAATAGAGTGACACGTAAAACTTCTTATATGATTTCTTTCTAAAAGTAGACCTTAACAATCAATAGAAAAGCTAGGTTAGTTGAAAAATGTAACGTAAATTGGTCGACCCCAACTGTGTCTGATCGAATTAAACGAGTTAAATTATATCATTGGTTGTCTGATGACCGTAATTCGATTAGTAGCTCTCGGGCCACGCCACGCTCTACTGCTGAATGCGAGAGCACGACGCTCCTTTTGTAACTCCCGACAATGCTATCAAAAGAAAATGTTACATTTTTCATTATTATAAACCTTTTATAACATAAAATTAAAAGAATGTTGAAAAAAAATTGTAGATGTAGAGAAGATAGTATTTTAGTGAAATAAATATTTTAGCTGACCCCAACTTGGAAAATTGTAAGAGTACCTACTTGCTGTTTTTTTTCCATTTCTTTGCAATATGAATGTAGTTCGAAATAAGAGCATGCAAAACATTTTGATAATGACGTGAAAAAAACCGCATGAAAGTGATCACATACAGTATGTACGAAACAAATCTTCATTTCCGCTCAGCAGTTGGTTTGATGGAAGATTAGATATGACAAATTCTTATGTTAACAAGTCGTGACCCGCAGTTAACAATATTACATAAGTTGCATTAACAAATTACCTAGATATTCATACGAGCGTTATTAAATTAAAGTTCACGTCGACAATTTATGTAACATCTATGTTACATATCAATTTATCAGTACATTTCTTTATGATGTTGGTTTTATCATAGAAGGTAATGGTTTTTAGCGTTATTTTATGTGTTGAGAGAAACACTTGAAACGCTGGATCTGTATCAATCAAGTTATACAATGCAGTTTTTAAATACCTAAAAACTTAAAATAGCAGGTCAAACTTGCGTCACTCGCAAGTGTGATTAGTTGCATTATTTTTTGACACATATCACTAGAAAATATAATATCGCTATTATATGCGTAAAATACAAACATATTCATAAAAATATACACATGTTATATCATCCCAACAACCCAAAAATGAAATAATATTGATTGTAATAATATGTAAAACATAGTAAGTAGTCTGTGGCTTATAATAATTTGAATATAATATCTTTATTTGACGATACTTCAGGGCAAGGGGGCCATTATTCTATAGAACTTACGGCACGACGGTGTTAAGCTCAAAATCATATCACAGCACTGACTTATTTGCGGCCTATCTGTTAATTAAAAAAACTAGTCACGATTTCATAGAATCGCAATCATGGACTGGAACATGTGTCATAACCAAACTGGTCGAGCGAAGTACCGTGTGAGACTACACATGGAATCGCTAATATACAATTAATGCAAATATGTACAAATAGTAACTGACTGACGGCTACATGTAATGCGTACTAAATAAAATACTATTTTACTACAATTTCGGGTTACAGTAACTTCCTTCAGCACGTGTATAATGGTGTCCAGTTTCAATAAACGCTAGGAGAAACGATAGACGAGGTTTCAGTCTATTTATAGTGGAAACACCTCGTCACAGACTATTTATTTCTCGTATGCGGTTAATTGTTCTCACTGGATTAGGATTAAATTTCTCTACATGAAATCATCTGTAGATTTGTTAATATAGTATCGAAGTAAGCAAGTAGGTAAAGTACTAACCACTGATTCGAAAACTATAATTCAAGGACTATTTTAGTCAACTTTTTTGGTTAAGAATTAGAGAAACATTATAAACTTGGACAAGTAAAGTTTGCAATGGTTGTGTTGTGAAAAAATATAGTTTACGAAAGCTGTTAACGTAACTTCATAATTCAAAGAAAGTGCGAAAAATTTGGAATTTATTAGGGCGCCGCTTCGGTTGTTATTTTTTTAAAGTTTCATCATAAAGAAGTAGTAACTGGCAAACTAAAATGGATTTAACTGTAGATAATCGTGATTGTCGTGACAGTTAAGAAACTGCTAATTTGCACGACAATATTGGTAAAATAATGGAAGATATAGGTAGTAAGATTTTAACATAAGTTGTGCCAGACGGTTGAATGGCCAAAAAAAAATTGTTGATCAATTTAATAAGATTCCTAGAGTCATTTTGTAGTGCATTATCCAATTTTATATTTTACATTCATTATGTGAATGATGCTGCATGCGTGATAAGTTGCGCACCCGCATCACGCGATCGCGATTCAAAGCCCTACCTTTAATTATATTGTAGTTTAGGGTTACATTGTAGCATTAGCTCTAGGTATTGTACATAAATTAACTATCGAGATAACAAACATAATGATTCACATCATTTAATGTATACTGGATAATCATCAGTATCATTCAATCTTTGTGCTGGTCTAGTAACCTCATATCAGATTGAATATTTGCAATGTACTTTTTATGAACAATGTCTTCGTTCGTCACGTTACCTACTTTTCAACGCGCTGATCATATTCCATATAAGTTTACAATAAACTGGGCGTGTTTCGATATTCTCTATTATTAAAATACGAGTAAGTACTGTGCCTTTTGTTTATACAAAAGCACAGTTTCATCGTCCTACTGTCCTCGAGCGGGCTTTTGTTTTACAGTTTGTTCTATATGCAAGATTCAACGCTGTACTGTCATTGAATGGTAGTAAATCTGCACAGATAAGAACATTAGTTTTTGTTGTGGTACGCGGTACTTAAGGACGTAGCAGTACTTACATGTGCGAATTCTAAAATACCAGAGGGGTTAGTGCGAGTTCTATTCGATTAAACGTGTCGAGCAAGTACACAAATTTTTATGTGATTTGATCAGCGCCATCTAGTGATAACGAGATGGCACTAATGCAATTCCATTAAAATTCGTGATTACTTGCTCGACGCGTTTAATCGAGTAAAACTCGCACTTATTCCTCATGTGTCTATAAAAAAGGAGGAAATCGATTGGAGGCGGTTCTCTATTTACAAATTTTATTATACTTATGTTAGGTCCTTACATATGAAATTTCTATGAATCATTAATTTACTTTTGAATGGCACTGTAAACATTTAATATGTTTGTCAAAGGTGCATGCTTGTAAAATATTAAATAATAAATTCAAAGAAGCATCTTTACGTATGGAATTAAAGGGGCCGAGTGTATGATTCGAGTAACCAATGTGGTATTTTATTATTCAAACTATTGAATACAGATTAGATATTAAATAGCGCGACTAATAAAATTTGATAGAGTTGAGCTTAAAGCTTTAAATCCAGCCTCATCATCATTCAGCATGGCTGCGCGAGCGCATTAGCTATGCACGGTCGGTTGTCTTGTCCGTGGCGGTACTATCGATTGTTTACTCACTTACATGTATATATCAGACTGTCAAGTCCAATTGACAACCGAAGTTATACTCTATTTCAATAATGATAAGGATTGAAAATATCAAGGAGTGATGGTATGCCATCAGGCCACACAGATATATCCATTTCAGGAGTACGGTCACGTCACGATCATACGTACTGCAGCACGCTACTTTAGAAGGGATATCGACGTTGACCGATGGTTATGACGTTAGAATAACTTTGAATACTATAATTAGCTTACATGAATACACACGGTGTATATTAAAGAAAATAATAATGGTCATTTATATTGTCTCCGACAGAGATCCCTTTAGAGGGTTTTTATTAACCATTGTATTATAATTTTTCAAAAGAACCTAAACAACAATCATATTCTCCTAATCTATGACTGTGATTATTATGTAGAAATTATTATTTTGACATTTTCAATATTATTGAAACTTACTTTTAGATGTCTGATGCATTTTATACACTCATAAAATATATTTAAGATTCTTTTCAAGACATTTAATTTATTTCTGAGTATTTAAGTACGTAATTGGCAATTTCATTACGACTGTAATGTTAAGCATTTAAATCCGATGTTTTTAATGCTGTAATCCAAACGTCCGAAGTAGCTATAACATTAAAATGGCTCCTATAATTGCATTCTGAAGCATCTCGGACGGCCAATGCGTAATATTTAATAACAATTATCTCTCATGAAATAAATGAGGTGTCACGAGTCACGAGCTTGCCTTAAGGGGCCATTAGACGATCACTTTCTAGATACAGAAGCTGTTATCCTGGCGATCTCGACCGTAATTGGCTAATGTTTTAGCTAATATGCCGCACTATGTCAACTGAGATATGCCTACGTAATATCTATAAAGCCGCTCTAATGATGTAGAAAGCGTACATGCGTTTGACTCTAAGCAGCATTATGATTTTTATTTTGGTCAAATGATGTAAAAAAAAACTGAACCTAGGATAAGTTAGAACCTAAGATAAAAATCTTGTTATTAGGATGATCCATTTGTTTTCTTAATTAGATTCTTTCTAGATCGAATTATAAGTATCTTTGAGTAAGTGTCTCGTAACACATATCTCGAACATATCGAGGGTTAACTCAATCTGTTTTGTTACCCCGTATATTAGAATATTTATATTTTATAAGTTTTTCTGTACTTATATATACATACATATAATTACGTCTCTATCCTTTGCGGAGTTGACAGAGAACACAGAACACGGAATATCGATTCTATCATTAAGCCAAATACCTGAACGTGGCTTATCATTCTTTTCAAGACTGTTGGCTCTGTCAACTCCACAATTTTGCTAGCCTATCGCCTAAATGAAGAATCCCAAGTTTATAAGCCTTTCCTCCTTTCTCTCCTTTTCTTTTACAACGGGTGTGTAGTTCTACTGGTAGAATTGTTCTATTATTTTTTCTATACGTGCCGCACGGCACAAATAGACCATTAAACCACCGGCGTACCAAAACAACATTCTAACTATTTAAAAAGTATACTGGAAGATATGCTTAGATACTTTATTAGTTAAACAAGCACCATGAATTGCTTTTGTAAGAAAATCTTGCAATGAGTACTAGTTCTAAATTGTATGTATTCAACCTAAATTTTCAATTATTATTTGTGAATAACATCACAATTACTTGTGAAAATTCATACATTAACATCAAATATTATCATAATGCTAATAAGTCGTTAAAGGATTTAACTGAGGGTAATATATTATTGTTAATTAATTAATGTAGACTTAGTTAGTTAATAACATTCATGACTTATCATTTAATCAATCTTCTACTAGCGTAAAGCACATTTTTCGAAATACAGTCAAGCTTAAGTGTAAATACATCAAAAAATTGTTGTTTATTCCACTTTATAAATTACAGTAGTGTGGCAACACTAAAACCACAATATTTCATCCATAATCAGAGAGATAACTATGGTGATTGGTACAATTTATAATTCGGATATCGTAATGCTCATTGCGTCACTGGATATTACTCCAGAAATACCTAGTCTTGGCTCGGGGCAAAAATAATAAACCGACGAATACAGAAGAATAACTTGTACATATAAAATATAAATACAGTCAATTGAAAAACTAACATATTTCCGCAGTCCACTCGTGTTGCCGTTTTTCCATGGGAATAAACAGAAAAAATAGGGATTGCAGTTAACCGCAATTAATATTTTTAATATTAGTTAGTATCTAGAAGAACAGAGGTGCAGAAATCGTGGCAAGTAAAACATGTGGTCTTTGCCTAACCTCACGGGAAACATTTATATGTTCTTAAAGTATATTTTTTCAAAATGAGAAAAAAGTTTAATTGAAGAAGCATGGGAATGTAAGGTGCGTTTTTAATTTAAATACGATTAGAGGTGTCTTTTGTACACTATCATTATTTTGAGTCTGGAGCATGTATTTGAAATTTGACGTCTTTCGTTCCGACCCATCTCTCAGAGAGATAATTCGTGTCGGTGAACTAAACTTATAAATCTCCCATGGGATCACTTTCACTTTGACGAAATAGGAATGATTCAAAACTTAGTCATATAAATGATTTAGTTCTTCATACAAACTACATTTGAAAAGAAAATAAGTATCTACTCTATATCTGTGTGATCTACAATATATTAACATTTTGGGTTAAGTAAGTTAAACCTTTGGGTCCTTTAATTGAGAATTGATAAATCATTCCAAAATTTTCTCTCTGCTTTTAGATTTAATGAGCAATTTCATTTTTTAATCAATACCAAAATATACACTAAGAGCTTATCAGAAAATTACATAAAGTTCTAAATTATTGATTGTCATCACTAATTTGTACTCAAATCAAATATGCGACCTCTGACTTAAACTTTATCAACAAAATATATCAAAATTTGCGCATGGTCGAAAGAAATTATCAACTAAAGTTCTTATATAACCAATTTCGTTAACTAAAAAAAATGGCGTCTGATTGTATCTCCAAAACCCATGGAGTCCTTAATTAAAAGCCCGTCGGAAATGATTTATGTAGGTGAACTTATAGTTATATAACAAGTTTAACATGGTATTTAAAAAGACACAGATGGTGAAACAATCGAGTTCGACACTGATATAAACTTTAGCAGTTGGGATTTCTTATCATTTTTAAGTTTCTTCGTATAGACATATAATGGAAACTTTCAAAGATAAAATCTATTTTTTTTTGGCTTTTTTTAGTCCCGGTTGCGTGACTTTCCTGGGAGGAACGCGGAGACAATTAACAAATTAACTAGCTTATTTAAGACTTCATACAATACAAAAAGTAACAATTATTGAAGAGTTAGATAAAGACAATAGTATAAGAGTCTAAATGTTGACGCCGTTGCAAAAAAGTGAAGAAGGTAGTTTCCTAAATGGGTTACATGTGTTAATAACGTGTGTAAATTAAATTATTCAAACTTTATTATTATACCTAAAGAGTTATTCATATTAATATAGCCGCACAATACCCGCTTATTATAAGCATTATGTATGAACTCACGATCACGATTATTATATAACTCGTTAACAGATAATGCACATGACAGGTACTCCATACTTCCTAATCTACTACCGCTTCTCGTCATGGAGCGAGGCAAATATGACAAACTGTTACTAAATACAACTTTCACTAAGTCCCTTGTTAAGGTACTTATTAGTAGAAAATGTGCACACAACTAGTTAAGATGGCAATTAGGTTGCGTTGAGGCACAGGAAAAATGTCCACCGCAAAGAGGTTAAACTGACACGTTATGTAATGTTTTTAATAACATTTCATCATGTCAGTCGTCTGATATTTCGAGTAATTAACAGCATATTTGCTATATGCCCAGTAACAAGAACTTACTTGATGTTAAGTAGTATTTAAATGAATATTACCTACGCATATATTTCCTGCATTACAGGCAGATAGTAATCAATTAATTAAAACTGTTTTATTTTTACCTTTGCATATTATACTGCTGGGATCATGAAATTTAATTATATGAAAATTATGTACTTAGTTATGAAAACGAGCCTTTTACAAGAAAATATACCCTTCTTGAATCTTTGTCTAAGTGTGAACCTGGGCTTAAGTCAGTGCGCAGTGTCACTAACCCAGCGACATATTTGACGCGCGTTCATGCCACTGCAAAAACGACGAGAATTTTGCAGCCATTTCGTAACCCTCTAATTGCGTCGTTTAACGTACAATCTTTTTATTATGCCCTACTTTATCTGTGTATGTCAAATCGTCTTTTTTCCACTACCATGCGTAATTATTTTGAACGAATATTCAAAATAAATATGACTTATAAATTAAGTAAAAAAATGTATTTACTAAAAGTATCTAATATAAATATTAAAATTTGTATGCCTTCATCATTTTATTTCGTCAACATTATTATCACAGGATTCTTTTTATTAGCCGCTGTCGAAAATAAAATTCCTTTAAACTTTCTCTGATAACGCTGCGAGAGTCCAAAACTAATACGCATCAGTATCTACCTACTCTCGAGGTATCGAAATAATAACCTCTCTCCATATTAATTACCCCCAGACTTTCTACCATAGAGATAAATACTATGTTGTAATGCGAGTGATAATGAGATTGAGATGGGCATTTTCTCAGATGGATGAGTGCAGCCGTCATTATAGAACGCATTCTGTGGGCGTTACCATTAGTACGATGCGACAGAGCGATGCATTTCAACTTTCGACAATAGAATTCTTGATTTGTACACTCACGTTATGTTTGTTTACAGAAAGGGTTTCACAATCAACGTATTTGTAAAACGTATCATACAAAATGTTATTGTAGTAATGTATAGTAAATTTAATTTAGTAAGTACTACCTACCCATAAACAAAAATACATAATTATCACGCTTATTTATATACATTTATTACGTAGGCATGTCTGCCTATGATCTATCTATCCTCTACTTTTACTATAATAAATCGGGGACGTTTCATTTACATAGACATTTCTTCAATTATGAAACACAATAAATCACCAAAATAATAAAGAACGTAAATTGAAGTCACATATTACTTCAATGTTGCATGTCTATATGTTCGTGGCTGTAGAACACCTCAACTACACGATATTTTTCAATCACACAGATGTTATTGTAAGCCACTTCCTCATCGTTATGTGATTACAAACATGTAATTCTATTGTCTATGGATAGTCTTCACACAGTATACGAAAATATATCAATACCAATAAGAATTTAAAATAAGTAATTCTATACATTTTGATTGAAATAATTTTTCACGTATGTGAAGATGTATTTACTATCTTACCCGATTGTTATTCCGCATTCTTTTGGCTAATGCTTACCTGAAAAAAATAAAAAACAAAATTTAAATATCTCTAAATAGAAATAGTCTCAACTTACAAACCACTAATCTCCTGAAATTAATGGTATTATGAATCTACTCATATGCTTTCAAGAGATTTATGGTATTTTCAAAATAAACTGAACGCGGAAGCCCTGCTCTGTTCTTGTTACTCCCATTCATCAATTTCGCAAGATGGCTGCCGTGCCGTGTCGACATTACCACAACACTCGCGAGATGTCGCGTGATGGGTGCCACACAGCCACGTGAGACGTATGCACATGTTCTACTTATGCACGTGCACAAACTATCCTTACAAGGCACCTATTTGCATCACACCTATACTCATTAGTAATCACAGGTAAACGAGTCACTCATTTAAATTTTAATGACTATCACACATAGCTTGATTATGGGTTAGATAAAGAATATGTATGACATGACCAAATTCTGTCGAACTGGTTTGGACACGTGCAAAAGTCAGAATACAGAAAATATTTAAACCTTTAGAGGTTCGGACTTAGATTAAAATAATTTTAAAGCTCCTGTATATAACCAGCGTTTCAAAGTTTCATGATTTTATTTCTGTACTGCTGAACTGATTCTTTGTTCCTCATTAGTTGTTAGTAAAAATATTACCGCCGAACCGTTAATAAAACTTCTAACAAACTACATCTTCACAGGTTAAATTTTAGAGAAGTAATTTTATTTTACAGCGTAATAAATTTATTTTTGTGCGTTTAAAAAACTCCGGCAGACAGAGAGAGCGTCTTGTGATGTAGTAAAATTTAACGGGTTCGAACTAATGTTAGACAATGGCTTGGTGCGTAACATCTGGGCGTCAGAAGTAACGTTTTTGTAAACACGATAATTAAACATTATTTGGATGAATACTTAGTTTCTCCACTACCCATTCTACCTACCAATAAGACAATATCCACAATGATTTAAAGAAAAAAAAATCGAAATTTTTAGACATTTTAAATTTTAATACTTAATTTGGAAAAAAATGTCGACAAGATATGCCAAAAATTCGATTACCATAAATACGTCGGAAATAGTAACAATCATCAAATTACAGGATACCATAAAAACAAACCATTATGAATGTTATTTAATAGTTACAGACACTATCTTATTTGACTTAAATTGTCTAAAAGAAACCCAGAATATACGTAGTTGTTATATGCACACGTCGTAATTAGAAAACTAATTTATGACTCTGGCTCTGGTTATTATTTCACACATTAACCGTAAACAGACGCTTTCCTGTTATAGCAGTTAATACTGGAAGTTCGCTCTCACTTAGCGAAAGTAAGAAATCTAGTGTGAACACGGCATAATCTTACAACCATTTTAAGAGAAAAAGTATCCAAATATGCAATATAATGAGTTGAATTAAAAGTGCTGTTAATGCTCCGTCACTAAGAGCAAAGGTTACCAAAATATTTTATACTACATATGGTATGGATACTGCGTACTTACATACTAACTTGTTTACGGTCATAGACAAGTCAAGGCTTGGCTCAGAGAGTACTATATTTACTGTAAAAAATCATAGTACAGAAGTATACTACCGGTTTTCTCACATTTGATCTTTTGTTTTGTTATGTTGATACAAATTGTTAAATACCTTACAAGAATAATTAACTTTTAAGACTTGGAAAATACGTTGAGTAATATGTAAGTTCGCTTCATAATTCGATTTATTCTGCCTTCTCTTAACACTTTTGAAAGTATGTTTGTCTGACCAACGCATCTTGGTTAAATATAAAATACTATAATAATAAAAAAACTCTTTCTTCCACCGAGATAACATAAATTACAGGACCTATTAAATGTCATGATTTACAAACACGGCGTTTATCGCTAAAGTAATTTTGTAGGGCACAGGCAACCTGCTAGTGAACATTTTTCATAGACATTATGGGTATATTGCTGGATTCTCTTTAATTTGTGACTACGCATTCTGTAATTTACATTGAAAGCTCTTGAATGAATATCGTAACAAGCTAACGCCCTGGGGGTGTTAACAATGGATGATCTAAATTTAAATACGACTGTGAACCAGTTCTAGTAGGTTCTATACATAAAGGGCAACAAAATTTTTATTTATAGAAACATAAAACATAAGTTTAACTGTACTTACAGCGTATGTGTATCTATAGTATAATTTCCTTAGGTTGTAAAGTTTATGACTAGTTTGTGGTTGGCGTTTTACTCGATTCCTATGGCGATATTTGAATGAGCACAAGCGGAGAATTAGTTCAAATTAAATAGACTTGTCCGTTTTCACATACCGTTGAATGTAGAAATTGCAAACACCTAGTTCTGAAGGAAATTATTACTGTTTATTACAGCTGTTCCACAGATAATCACAACTTGTGTGTTATTACTAGATCTACTTTCCATCTCGTACCGATACGTTACGGGATTCCGGATTAAATTATATAAATGAATCGATTAACCAGAGTGTTGATTATTTGATGCTAAAGCGCTTTTTGATGCATGATTTAGACCAATTGATGTTAGTGGTATGAGATTACTCAATCAAGCGCCGTTATACAATAGCGCGGAAAAATCGGTCAATCGCCTTCAAACATATGTATTTCATGCACGTTTAAAGAACACAAATAAATTTATAAAAGTTTAAAAACACCAGGCGTGTGAAAAGGAACACAAGTGTGTAGTGAAGTGGTACACTTCATTATGTCATTAAAACTAAATAACGTAGCAGTTATCATGAAGGCAAAAATAAGGAACGAACATATATCACAGACAGGCTATCTTAATTGCGAGAGCCATTCGAGATACGGAAAGCTAAGCTCGATGTAGCCTAAGGGAAGTATCGGCTATTTGACTTGTGTACATAAACCGGACGCATCTAATGCAGTTTCTCTTTGGTAGGTAGCTGCAGCGGTCAGTTACACCGGGCTAAAGATAGAGAAATTAGCTGTGCACTTCTACAGAGTGAATGCACTCGGCGCGCCGCCGCCGCCCCGCCCATGCCATATACGAACAAGCGCGAACTTCAAGATCGATTACTACTAATTACGGCCCAGCGATATCTAGCTCTAAAATATTATAAGCCCCAGCATTAGGTGATAAACGGAATTGTCTTCCGTTAATATAACCGATCGATTTCGATAAGTAAGATTGAAAAGCGCACTTATGCGCACTATCATTGGCGCATATCCCGCGGCTGAATAGTAAAGATAAAGTGCCATTTGTTCACACAGCTCCACCTTGTATCATCAATCATTGTGTACACATCCATTATCCTTAGGGAACTTAGAGTACTAGGATATTAGCAGTGAGAAATGTAGCTGATCTTGTAATGCTCTCCATCCTGTTCCGCCCTTATTTAATGTTCTTCGTAATTTAAACATAATGCACTACTTTGTATTTTAACGTTAAACTGGAAAATTATTGTGGTTTCATATGGAAAAGTAGAATCATTTTCTTACGTCTGTCTAATAAATAAATTGTAATATTCTTGAAGGGGGCTCAAGTTTAAAAAGCACTAATCATAAGTGTCCGTTGAAACATAACCGATCTTTTCACATCATACATATAAACCATTATCATGCTGATTTTCATTCATATAATTGATTTCAAATCATGGAAATTTTATAGTACTAATTGAGTTTCAGTTCAAAGCTTTTGGCCAGCAGTAATGACTCAAATCACAAAACAACTTCATGTCAAAGGAAAGCAGCAGTAAAAGCCAATTATATTGCTTAGTTTGGTAGTGACACCAGACACCGGCAACTTTCCACGTCGTTCATAGCACTGGTTGTGATCGAGGTATAAATAGGAAAGCGGTTATGTGATGCGAATCTGTCATCAGATTTTTACCCCCATTAGATTAAATGAAAGATAAAAATGGCTAGTTTACGTTATCTCGGGGCAATGCAATCGATAGTCGTCACATGGAAAACGTCTTATCATCGGAAGGTTTTAAAAGGGAAGGTGTACTTTACCAGATCGAAGAGGCACGACCCTATAATCATCATATCGAAAACAAATCATCAAAGCTTTTTTCATTTCAAAGGTTCGTCTCGTCAAGATACTCGTATACCTTCTGAATTTGAATATTCCTCTTGTAAAATAAAATATTTCATCATTTTATAGGTATGTATCATATCACCTATGTTTTTAAGAGATTTCACACCAAATTGCGCAAGTTGTATTACATTCTCGTAGGAAGCCAGAAATAATTGCCTGCAATTTAACACAAACATGATACCAGAATTATACAACGCGCTACCTTATCGAGTCCTGTAATTTTCCCCCTTGCATCTTATCTAAGATCGTAGGAAATCAGGTAGTCTTGTAAGATAACTGATTAGCTACTTGCACTAAGTAGTTTACAAACAATGTATTTCTGTTTCGAGTTAACTTCGCTTCCCAAGCCGATGTTACAATGTAAAATAAAATTATTCACTAGAAGGGATTTGCATTAGTTATCCATGAAATTTATTTGAAATAAAAAATTGAATTTATAAAAGACTTTAAATAAAATCGATAGGCATTAATAAAAAAACACACATCGTCAGTCAATTTATACACAACTAATGTGATAATCATTATTGGTACCTTTTTGTAATAAATAAAATTGTAATAATAATAATCAAATTCTCTAAATTTATTGACTCCATTTCCATATCATTTAAAAATATTTATAAATAGAAAATTGTTTTAATTTTATATTCTCGGTAGATAGATAGACAGATAGAATAGCACATAAAATTTAACTTAGTTTATAAAATGCCTTATCGCATTATGCAATCTCTTCCAAGCATCCACATTTCCTGGAATAGTCTCGTTTGTTGAATATGAAAGATTATAAAAAACATATTTTGGCGTAAATAAATTTTGACATAATAAATATTAATACATTTTTGCGTAGATAGGAATTGATAATAATTCTATAACAAGTCATCAACTTTACTATTCTTTAGAATGATTTCTGTTTAATTTTGTAATTTTTTGTAAAAAAATCAATAAAAATAACGTAAAGTTATCCTACCAATATACTCGTATAAGTATAATAAATGCGAATTTATCTAAGAATGTGTGTTTATTACTTTTTGGACAGATTTTGATGAAATTTATGACAGACGTGTAGAATATAACCTGAAATAAAAAATATGGTACTTTTCTATTTCAAAATTCCCACGGGAGCAAAACCCAAGAGCTGAGCTAGTAGTAGTATATCTCCATTCGACATTTCCAGTATTTTTAATTGCGTGAACCCCGGAAGCCGATGTCCGTGTAGCATACAGTAGCGTCATTGTATTAAATGAATCTGATGTATAGTTTCTAAGCATCCTCTACATAAAGCTTCTCACGTAATCTAAGCATAGATAATGAAGGGAGGTGGTTATTGTGATAGCAAACTTGAGAATAAACGTATCCCACTTTATATAAGTACTATGTTAAAGCGAACTATGTATTATGTAGAAACAGATTTTTACTAAATCAAATCATTTATTCATTCATTCATATAATCACGTCTATATTCCTTGCGGGGTTGACAGAGCCAGCAGTCTTGAAAGACTGATAGGCCACATGCAATTGATAGCTCCGAAGTGTCAGTGCAGAAGAATATTTTTACATTGAAAATTATATAGGTAGCTCGAATAACTAGTTCAGTTTTCACAACTGCCCACCATTACGACGACAAGTCATGACCGGGGAGAAGGCAGGTTAAATTTACTTAAATGTATTTTAAAATTAACATCGACATTATGTTTAATTCCTGGTGGAAATATGGCTATAACTGTTTAAAAAGTATGAAGTTAAAAAAGTTTTAAAGTATGAAGCTTGTAGATACAAGCTATATTATAGTAAATTTTAGAAAATGTTTAAAATATTGTTTCTATAAAATTATAGTCAATTTAGGTATTATAACTTTCTACGCAACTATTTTATTATGATTGAATTTGCTTTCTTTATTTAATTGATATTTGTGTAGTTATATCATCAATCGACTATTAATAACACTAAGAGTTAATAAATATAAATTGTTCTGTATTAAGTAACGACATCTTATAATAATAAAAGTTGCAAACCTATGATCGAGTTTACATAAAGTTATCAGTGAGTTTATTGACTTGAGAGTGAGGAAAATCATTTACTCATACATTAAATCTCGTCTTTATTCCTATCGGGGAAATAGAGCCAACAGTCTCGCAAAGACTAAAAGGCCACGTTCATCTTTTTGGCTTGATGACAGAATTGAGATTCAAATAGCAACAGGTTGCTAACCCATCGCCTAACAGAATCCCGAGTTTATAAGCGTCGAACAACTTTACAATTATTATTATCTCTGAAATCTCAAAGCCGCCAGTTTATACCACATACCGTACAATCGTCAGCATGAACTATAATTTCCTGGTCTCCCGTTACGGCCGTCGCATTCACCCGCGACAATTTTCCGAGTCGCAGTCACAACCCTAATGACAGATCGGTGCTAATGAAACAGCGGTAATGATAAGCTTTCTGCGTCATGAGACAACAAGCACGAACTTTGAACGGTTAGGAAAGGTTCACATTGGACGAATGACTGGTTATATTTTTGGTATTAATTGTGAGATTTAAAGTTAAATACCTTAAACCGAAGTACGTACGTTTTTAGATTCTCTCTCTCTCTCTTATTTATTTTTAAAGTTAGCTTCTAATCTTGTGTTCACTTCACCCTTTGTCAGGAATATAAGACACCTTAATTATGTTTTGAATATTAAATTTACTTCTATATCCAATCAACCTTTTTAAATATTTGATGCAAAAGACGTTATTTGGCGAAACTCATAGATATTTATAGATGACAAGTAATACTGAAGTATAAAGAAAGTTTCCGCCTTGATGGTCATATTATTACAATCATATATAAAGATATATGATTGTAATAATAATACGACCGAAAAGCAGAAAGTAGTAAGTAAAGACTTACTGCTTGAGAAATAATAGATACTAGGGCACTAGGATCGTAATGACTATCGTAAGACCAGTTTATTAGTAGGTGCGAGATATACAATAGTAGACAGAGAACGTAATGATTATTGTACAATACTGTGGATTTGAGCAAGCAAATTGATGAATACATACAAACATACCTAAATCACACACCAATCATCCATAATGGGGATAACAATCAAAGAATCTTTAAAAGACTGAAATACCACGTTCAGCTAATAGCTATTATAAAAGAAAAATCCCGAGTTTATTTGCCTTCTTTTGACTAACTTTTACATTACTATTAACTGGTTTAATTTATTATTATAATAACAATTTTTTATATAAAAAGCCACCCAAATAATTTTATGAAGAAAAGTTGACTGTTTAAGTAAAGGTTAGTTAGACATTGGCATTGTTTTTTTTGTGTCTGCTGAATTGTATTGAACTGGAGAAACAAGCTTTTGTCCGGCATAGGATATAAAATATATATGTATTTATATGTAAAGATATTGACAGCCGTGGTTTCCGCCAAAACTATGAAACAAGCTTAGAAAGTGCTTAACTTGTTGCATACTGTGGACTGAAAGCTTTTGTGATTATTTACTATGCTTAACAGCATGTGTAAAATTTCCGCATACTACTTTTGGCATTTAAAACTATTTTAAGACAGTCACAAATGGTAATAAGGATTACCATACAAAGGATTTACTATTTAAAGTCATCATATGTACGATGGAATCCACAGCGCATACTAACAGCATTCCTACATATTGGCTGTAAATTACGTGTTTGCCATTGTTTATATGATATAAGTTTTAGATATTTAACGGCTTCACTCACTTGCATCAACTTTTTTATTCTTTTAATATGTACAAGTAAAACTGACAAAATCATTCAACATACGTATTTATTCATTTATGTTGCTAATTCCAAAAGTAGATAATACTGTGTACTCTCTATGAACAATGTATGAATTAAAAAGTTTTTTATTTTATTCCGAAATATAATAACAATAATAGAAATTACTATAAAACAGGAAAGAGTACAATGAGCGACAATGGGCGGTCTGGGCGCTTGAAATAATCTCTTCCAGACGGCCATATCTTTGAACCGTATCCCTTTGGCTTCCGCAAAGTACAATTTGCTATTCAACTGTAGACAATGCTCATAGATGTAGATGTTATTGCACTGCCATGACCGCATAACGGTTGACTTGTGGCTATTGGCAAGATGCACCTGCGAGGATGCGCCTGCGCCTTTCACTTGCATCGAAAGTGCAGCGTTGATGTAACGCCGACCTACGACCCTAACTACGCAACTCCAATAGTATCATTATACACACGGTTGTCAAAAGTAGACAGCTATAGCCTTAGGGACTTCTAATTATTACGTAAATGTTACACAACCGTTGATTCATTGTTTCGAATTAACACCTGATTAATAAATCGACATTCTTTTCAGTGATTATGATTTGGTAACATTGTATAAATAGCTTAACTAATATAACCAATTTCTGAAACTGTATATTTATTTTGATTTTTTTTCTCAGAAAAGACTTTAAAGGCATTTGAATAAATCGTCAAAGATCCTGTTTTTCTTTATTTTTAGCTCTTTCGTTGCACTTGAGGTATTAGAAGCCGAATCTGTAGGTAACCTGGAAAAATTACCAAGGCTTCTCCAGACAACTATCCACCAAATAGCATAGTCGCCTGTGATAGTCGCTATGTAAAATTATGTGTTAATAAAGTTTAAAATACCTTCTTTAGCCGTAAGTAATAGTCGTTAAATAATTTAGCATGTGAATAAATTCTGTACAGAGAATAACGTTAATTATGTCGAAAATGTTGTGTCGGCCATAATTGATATCTAACCCTTGGCACTTGCCATCGACATTGTAGGACTGGCTCATTAATATTCTTGAGCAATAAAATATTCTCACTATTATGTTTCAGGGCGTCCCGATAGTGGGAAAGATAACTCAGTGCCCACCGGCCGGGATAAATCGCCTTTATATATCGCTGTATTGTTTAGTTTATGAATATACTTAGTTGAAATAAAAACAATAATACTTTGTATATTTTTAAAGTTAGATTTATTATTGCTGTTTTTGATCAAAATAAATCGAAGTTATTCCGAAAGAGCATAATGAAATAGAGAATCAAAAAGTAATTAACCAGATTCATTTTAGAATAATAAATTTCTCATCTTAAGTTATTAACTCGATAAGTTATAATTCGAACTTATCCATTTCAGGGAATATGAGTTTCAGAGTCGAGTAAGGTATATAGCGAAAAGACGGGTTTAGAAAAATCTATGACAAAATCGGCATTTTCCAATTAACACCGACCTAAACACAGCTTAACACGACGGCGTTGGTTAATGGTGTTCGTTTAAACACCTGTCAGGCGACCATTCCGCTGTACAAATCGCACAGACCACCTACAGGGAAACTGCAGTAAACATGCAAAATCATAACTCGCGAGGAACCCGCGACGCGACGGAGGCGTGATAAAGAGACCCCGGTTGCTGTATAGCCACAGATTATATATTATACTAGTTCAGATAGACTATCACGGCGTAGAAACGTTTACAGCCAAATGATACTTTGGTATGGCACATGCATTTTTAGAGCTTAAAATAGAATTATTTACAATGGGCAAAGAATCTAGTGTCGCTGATCTTTATAACAGGTACGATTATAATATCTTCTCTTTTGAAATATCTATGATTTTTTAATGCATTTGTTTATTTCAATAGACTAAAGAAACTGCCATCTAGAGCCAGCAAGAACGTACTTACTGTTTCTTATATATTATGTTATTTTGTGTGCGTATGCAATATGTTTGTCGTAATAAAATAGAAATGCCCTTGTCAACGTTTGTTAATAAGCCTTCAGCGGACTCCGTCAGGAAGTTGTAAATGTCCTTTCTGTACGGTAGCATTATTATTAATAGTCTTTTGTGTCTAAAGTTCTCCGTATCTAATCTTGATGAATTAAGCCGGTTACACGTGTTACGTAGTATGACAAACATTTGCTCAGGTAACGCACAAAGAATTAGACGTCGCTTTATTTTAATCAACATGTTTTATACAAAAGAAGTTACATAGGTTTTAATAAGGATATTAAGTTTAGGTTGGAAAAACCTAATGACAAATCAGAATAAATATCTAATAAATTAAATGAATAATCAAAATAAAATACAAAACGATTTACATAATATAAAAAAGATACCTACAAGAAAAGTATGTCTAAGTCTAGCCTTAATTTTATAATTACACATAACATACCATAACCCGTACAGTGCGAATTGTTCCTGGAATGTGGATACCGTTTTTGCGGAAGCCACGCCCCGCAATCCGCCGATCCCGATACTGCAATCACCCGGGATTACCTGGATCATCGAGATTACGCCGGGCCTCGCTACACTAAGTAATTCGAATTAGCCGCTATAATACGGTAACGTTTATGATACGACGGCAGTTAATATTGCTATGCGGAAAGCTGATATTCTATTAATGTTTAATAGGAAATTTAATGTTGGTACTTGCAACTCAGATAGAATGACGGTTATAATTCTGCAACATTCTCCTAAGGCCATTTCGGTACATAATTTTCTGAAATTTATATATTGAATTTTCAGAGCGGAATGTCAACAAACGGTCAATCTTGAAGATTGATTACATGAAAAAGTACGAGTATAACTTCCAATAATTTAGAACATTTGTGTCTAGGGAAATCTGGGCAAGTTATTTATATTATCGATAATAATTTTTAAACAAAAGCTTTGAATTCTTCAAAACAGACTATTTTATCCATCCATTTTACAATCAATCACGATTATCTTGTTATTTTATTTTCATAAATATCACGAGTCGAATCGCAACAAACGTGTTCATAATTTTACCGTAATTCTATTACGTTACTCATTAATTAAAGTTAATAACACACAACATTCGCTGCCAAAATACAATATGTCCGTGACAGCACTAAGTACAATAACTGTAAAACTAATTACATATTTACATATGTCACGATAAACGCAGTATTTTGAGATAGACGTGAGATAAGCTGCAATAAATACTTTCTCTGCGTGATTATCTTTAGCGACGAAGACAGCGTGACGTGTCATGTAACGGAGTGGTAATGAGGAACTTATATGGAAAGTAAGGCACGAAGCAAAAAAAACACCAACCGTTACGGAAAACGCGGGAAAATTTGTAGCAGGCATTGGCAGCAGGAGATTTTCTCATGATATTGACTGCATTGTGTCAGTTCTTAGGGCCATTGTTAAATATGCCTTTTAGAATAATAATATAAGTCAGAAAGCATGTTTATTGCACTTTTTGTTTCAATTTAATTACAACTTATATGAACTTAATAGACAATTCATAAAATACACACACACGAATCGCACAAATAATTATGATGATACCAACGGTATTTAAACCTTAACATTGATGGCTAAATCGTAATTATAATCTACATTACACGCCTGTTTTGTAAAACTAATTGGTTTCGTGCCGGAATACTGGACACTTCCCTCGACGCCGCGCAATGAATAATAAATCGATGATATTAACGTTTTACAAACCAGCGAACGAAATTGGGGATTCTTACGGAGTACAATGTAAGTTTAGAAAGTTTAATACATTTTACTTCTGGCCTTTAAATGTTTAAGAATTTTCAATTCAAATAATTAGTTCATAAAAAACTTCATTAAAATATTTCAATAAAAGTAATTTACAAAAGCAAAATAATTTTACCCAGCTTTCGTATTTACAAATTGTGTCGTCTGACTGATAGGTAAATATCTAAACTAAGAAAATGGAAGCAAACTAAGTTCACAATTATCTTAATTGTATGAAAATCCCCAATAAAAAGGATTATGTAACACACGGAGAAATTTTACACAAAATTGTTTTTGTAAAATATGTATGTATCTCTTACTGTTCTACACTTCTTGTGACCTACAAGAGAAGATAATATTGGAGAACCGCTACCGTAGACCATTTACTGGGGTCTGTAGGAACTAAAGTTGGTACAGATCAGTTAATTCGTCATACGCCTGACTACACTATAGGTAATAAGAACGGAAGTGATTTTCATATAGCTAGTACTTACACAAAATTAATTTCATTATAGCGATTAATTGAGACGAGAAAATCATGTGACATTTTTGTGATAATGATACGTAAACTGCAATAAATTTATTCAATCCACACTAAGTTGATAAAGAGAAGAGATTTTTATTTTTGTTTGTTTGTTACGAATAAACTTAAAAATTACTGATCCGATTTTGATAAAATTTATATTATAGACTTTTTCTGGACATACCACGTGAGCAAAGACCAGCGCAAAACCTAGTCTTCATCTACATTATACCTGTGAATGATTGATTGTTTATATTTTATTTTATGATATGAGTCAATACCATAAAAATTATACAATAATAGTGATAAATCAACAACAAACCAATCCGCGTTTAAATTTCATACAATGCCATTAATTTGCTTTTCTTTAGTTGTGTTTATTTATACAGCAATATTTGCAAATGATTGAACACTATATGTTAATAATAACTAATTATATTGTAAAATTGCAGGGATCATGGCAAGTACTTTCCAAGAACTTTTTGAAACGTATTTGTCTTATTTTGATGTGCACATATTACTCGTAAAAGCTAAGTAATAGAAAGTACCTTCTACTAAAGATGTGCTAAAGAGCTGTGCCATAGGAACCCTTGTTTATCACTATTACGCTATATCCTGCATGTGTGTGGCCATTTCAAGACGAATTGTGAGTACAGTGGGATACATCGAAAAGTATACCACCTTCGACTAATCTACAATACGAAAGTGGTAAGTATAATTTTCTATGATTCTCACTGTATTTAAATGCTACGTATGATGGTGATATCTATAAATTGGTTTCTATGAAAGTACTAGTACTTAAAGAGAAACAATAGAATTGTAGCCACGACTTAATAGCCGGGACATAAAAGCGTCGTAAATTAATAAGTTTCCAGTAATTCTTTCATATTAGCAAACTTAAAAGATAACGTGCCTACGTTTGAAAAAGTTATGTAGAACTACATAATTTAAACAATTTTATGTCATTTTTGTACAATGAACTAAAAAAACTTTCTATACTTTTTCGAGGAAAAACCAGAGTGATATTACAAAAAGAAAAGATTTATATTTTTGTTTGAAACAAATAATTTAAACAGCTAATATGATGATGATGAATCTCAATTACTTGTATATTATTAATAAGCAAATTGTTTGTTGTTTTTAAAATATCTTTTTGCACAGATATTAACAAATGAGATCTAGTTCTCATTGTAATGATGACGTAATTCGGGGTAGTAGTCGCCGGTACAACGCAGTGGGTGTAATGCCTTGTTTACACAGCCACTTCCGAACGAACATGTCGCAATGTCTTGCGCACGTGTTGCGCCCACCTCCCAGGGTTGTCTATCTTAATATAGTTGTCATAATGTTGATGTTTGCCACTAAGAATACATTTTTGTTCATTGAAAATATCGCCTGGAGAACATCAAATCAAACCAATCACAATTTTATCACAAAGCCAAACAGCTGAACGTGGCCTTTCAGTCTTTTCAAGATATTTGCTCTGTCTACCCCGCAAGGGATATAGACGTGATTATATGTATGTATGTATGTAGACAGACCCAGTCTTGAGATGGGCTCTGACTAATCTGTACTGTTTATTCCTAGACGTGGTATGTTTGTATGTGTGCGTCAATTTAATTATTTCATTATTATATTTTAATAACAAATTTTTATTTTGTCACTATTATGAACAATGTTGTAAATTGCTGGACTATACTTTAACGCCAAAACCGATAAAATTAGGTGGTATTTAATGTTAACAACTACTGTAATCTAAATGAATATATTGTCTAACTTCAAAGTTTAATTAAATACTTACTCCTTTAAATGTTTAAAAATGAGTAAGTATTGTGTTCATTTTTATAAATGATGCTAAGGAAGACTACATATTTGAGTCACGTAAACTATTATAGATATTTAGTCACGTGCCCGACAGAATTGAATCACAAGCGATCTGCCTAAAATAAAATCGTGTCCCCTGCCAACTGGCGTTAACAACGTAACAGTTTAATTAAATAATGTGCAAACAATTTAAACTGTTTTTGTATTTCTAGTGGTTACGTTAATAGAACATCCAATTAACAATACAGACAATAGCCGATTACATACGTTATGTAGCCTATTTAAATCAAGCTGTTAACAAAAAGTTAAAAACTAAATAAGCGTATGTAGATATAGTATAAGATAACGACCCTCGGCTGTCGGCTCCAATTTTTGATAATCTTTACTACTTTTTACAGTATATTTTTAGTGAATTAGATTGTAGAATATATAATTATTAATATTATAATATAGAATAGTTTGCTGCATTAAGGGACTTTACATATGCTGGACTTGACTATAACTTAATCTATACTTATAATAAATCTGTAGAGAGGTCAATTCTGTACATGGAATATATTTTCAAAATAACTATTAGGGGGTGATTAGTGATCGATACTGATGCCAAAAATGCAATCAGTAAAATTTTTGTCTGTCTGTCTGTCTGTCTGTCTGTCTGTCTGTCTGTCTGTCTGTATGTTCTTTATAGAAACAAAAACTACTTGACGGATTTTAACGAAACTTGGTACAGTTATTCTTCATACTCCTGAGCAGGTTATAGTATACTTTTCATTACGCTACAATCACTAGGAGAAGAGTAGGGAAAGGAAATGTTGGGAAAACGGGAGAAGTTATTTGATTTTTTAAGCTTCCGTCGCGTGTGCAGCCTTAATGGTTAAAGATACAGCAAAACCATGTATAACGGAAATATTCTACATAAAATTATTAAAAAAATATCCCAAAACAGTATAAGTCTATCTTTTATGGTTGACTCACAATAACACGTGTAATTCCTAATAGCTTAGCAGTTCCGAGATTTCTGATTATATTTCTTTACTCTGATGTTTATAATACCAATAACACTCACACTCATTCATAATTCTTAAAAATTAATATAAGTACCTATTCAATAAAAAAAGAATCATCGAAATCGGTACAGAAACACCATACTTATACATGAAATAAAATACCCTAACAAGCCATCGCGCGTAAATACTGAATCATTCTATAAGGATTATTTTTGCGTAACGGTTGCCGCGCTCGACGCTGCTAGCGGCGGCAGGGTATAAAAGGGGCAGGAGGCGAGCGCAAGCTTTATGACCAAGGCAGCCAGGGGGAGACTTCACGCAGTTCTCTCTTCCAGCCTCCCCCTGAAGACGAAGCTCGGGATCTACCAAACGTACGTCAGATCCCGCCTCACGTTCGCGGCCCCGGCGTGGTACGCATTTTGCTCTGAGACCAACAGGAGAAGACTCAGAGCCCAAGAGAACCAAAGTCTCAGAGCAGTCGTCGGAGCCCCGCGCTACGTGAGGAACTCGACGATGCTCAGGGACCTGAAGTGGGAGAACCTAGATATTCGAGAGGGCGGACGCGTCATCACACAGCCACCTGCGCGGCATCGCGCCGCTGCACTCCGCTCCCTCCGGGCCGTCGTGTGAAACCCTCCCCTCGCTGCCTTGCGGCTGACGTCGTCAACCAGTGACGACGCCGCCGCTGATGGGAACTCCCAGTGTATGAAGACGTGAAGACCCAGGCCGTCACGGCCACCCCATCGACCTGCCTACAGTCGTAGGCAGCGATGATGCCATTGAAGAGGGCCAAAAGCCCTGACCAATCTACTCCGACTCCCCTAAGGGAGTATGGGAAGACCCGACGACGGCATGACAGTATTGCACAGGCGTTTCAACTTTATTTTCATTTCTTTTTCTTTTGTAAGTTGTAGGTACATATTTCTGGTTATAATTCTATTAGAATATTTTTTTTAGTTTAAATAGGCACTTAGATTTATCTATACTAATATTATAAAACTGAAGAGTTTGTTTGTTTTTTTAATGTGCTAATCTCAAGAACTACTGGTTCGATTTGAAAGATTATTTTTGTATTGAATAGACCATTTATCGAGGAAGGCTTTAGGCTATATAACGTCTAGATGCAACTATTAGGAGCGAAGAAATAATGGAAAATGTGAAAAAAATCGTGGAAGGAGCATCCTTGAGGGCTTCAATGATGCCCAAAACAACTATTCCACGCGGACGAAGTCGCAGGCACAGCTAGTTTATCATAATTATGAGATGATCAACGAAACGTCATCGTCTATAATAATCGAACGCACGAAAAACCACGGTTAAAGGCGAACCCCGGTTTTTTTCCACAGAGATGAGGATGTAACTGGGTTGGACGCCAGGAGAAAGAAGACAAAAATACTCGAGCGAAATCGCAAGTTTAACCTAACTCTATTGGTAAATTTTCTACAACACAACAATAATATCAAAATTACGTGATAGAAATTATGGTGGGTGTACTGTTTACATAATTTGGTTCCTAGCTGTTGCAATGCGATGTTTCAAACACATGTTCCGCCCACTTTTCATCAGTTCTGTGTACCTATTGATCGTCATCTTACAACGTTATTAACTTTTGAACTTTCGCTTCACAGCATAGCCACTACGATTATAAAAGCTGATGAACTTTTGTTGCGAATAAAAATCCATTTTAAAATAATAACGCTAAATTAGATAAGTAAAGTACATATTCTTTTATGTATACATTAACTAGTACTAAATTGATGAATTCAAGTTGACTCGACTTTATAATTAATCACATGCAACCAATGCCAATGTATTTACTAACGATACTTAACTAAGCCACTAGATCACAAGCCCAGATTACTATCTAGAAATGACAGCGCAATTATACAGGATACCACCGTTTTGACCCACGGCAACATGCCAGTTATTTTCACTAACAGTACCTATATACTAGTCGTAATTAGATAATATGACCGTAGTGAAAATAACAATTTGTAGGTAGCATTATAAATGTGATAAGTAAGAGAGAAATCTGCGTAAGACAAATCTGTGCAAAACTTTATAGAAAACTTTTCCCTCAATTGACAAAAAATCTTTATTTTATATTTATAAATTCGAGGAACAGTTACATATGTAAATAAAGTAATAAAAAATAAGACTGATAAGAGCTGTTATTGATCATAGATAAGGCTGTCAATATGAATATTACGATTGGGGAAGAGAAATTTAATTATCACTGGATATCGACACGAAAAAAAAATCAAAGATACCCCGTGCTCCTAAAAACCAACCACGATAAATGACGAAACGGTAAAAATGAAGGCTAATAATTTACGATTACGCCAGCAAACAGCTTTCCGCAGCTATGATGAGAGAGGGGAGTCATCGACATGTCGCTAACCCTACTTTGTTGGACACAGACGTACAAACTTATTGAAAAGGAAAACACAGCACGTCACGAAGCCGTCACGTAACTTTAGAGGAGAAAATCCCTTTTCTTCGAGTTGCGTAATAGAGACAAGCAAATATGGTAATAAAAATCGCCAGAAACCGCAGAGCTTCCGAGAAGTTTGCTAATGGAATCGGTATTTTAATGACGCTTGTGTTTAAGGAAAATACGAGGCTAAGCGTTTGTCGACCATGATTTTTATATTACCTATGAAATGAAATGAAATATGAAATAACTAACTTTTTATTCGGATTTCTGTGGTAGATTATAAGTACTTATTACTAGACTACTAAAACAAAATTGTATAAGGGTATTGACACCCATTTTCTACTAGCGATAAAATCTTATCATATAACTTTTTGCACCATGTCAGTACTTAGTAGTAAGAACGTAATATAATTCAATATTCGTAATACTATCTAACACATCAATTACTGTTACCAATAATTGAGAGGGCACTGAACTCTTCAAAATCGCTAATGACGATCGTGCTTAATTATTTCACGAAGTGATTTGAAAGTTGGTCATGCATATTGATCGACTAATGCTAGTCGAGTACAGAATAAACGCATGAAGTTGGACATTTTTAATACACAGATACAATTGCGTCTATATGCCTTGCGGGGAAAACAGAGCCAACAGTCTTGACTAAAAGGCCACTTTCAGCTGTATATTTGACATTTTTTACTTCTGTAATTTCACAGGAGATGCCCAAAGAGGTTAATAATTTTATTTTAAACTAGCTTTCGCCTGCGGCTCTACAAACGTATAAATATTTCGTTTTCCGTACTCTATATTACATGTAAGCAAATTTTTAATAAAACTTAGTTTCTCATTGATAATAAAGTTTGGATAAGTAAAAAGTTTTGGGAGCCTATTATTGTACTCGTGTCACAAAAAAGTTGACACTTGATTTTCACAGTCTACATGAATTTACGTAAAAGTAAATTAAACATTACCGAACATATTGAGTTGGGCGTGTCTCTTATTGGTGATATAGCTTGTGGACTAACACCCATTCATTGTTGCATCACCCATTAATTTTAAGTGCCATTTATCTTCTGTCCATTTTCGAAGCCTCTTATTATTTAATTACATTGCAAGACATCGGTTATTTAACTCATAATTACCTGAAAAGTCAGTGAAAGTGGTCGAACTGTTTCATTGTTATATTCGTGGTAATATAGCAGAACAGTGATGATTATTTATAGCATGATTTATACAACTGCGAAAACTATTGCGTGTAAAACTGCATAATTTTCATACATACATATTGTGAATTAAAAACATCAGTTTTAAGAAATTTTATGATGAGACCTTTACCGTTTAATTTACCCTCTATAAGGTTAATTATTACACTTTTAAAAGATCGCACTGTTTTATAAATTAATTCAAAATATATTGCACTGATTGCACTGGAAAAATGTACAAAAGGTATTAATGCCATATGGCATTATAACAGTCAATTTTTTTGAAAAATTCTTAGATGTATGTAATTTTAAAAGTAAATTATTAAATAAATTATATGCAAGTAAAGAATGCATAAATGAAATTTAAGTTTATATTGCTATTGATCGATTTCGCCATTAATATTCAATATTTTTAATTGAGACAGCTGTGTTTCCCTGCAGGTGTTAGTCGCATATATGGAACTGACATATGGCCTAGGATATACTCCTATCCATAATAGACTGTTTATCAAATATTTAGTGGTATGTGTATGAAAGATGTGATAATATAAATGCTATCCCAACTTATATTAAAGATTCGAAAGTAAGTTTGTTTGTTTGTTTGTAACTCCTTTAGTCGTTATCTACGGAAAGAAATCTTTCATCTTGGTAAAAACTTAAGATCCCGTGGGTTTTCGCGAAATACCTGTATTCTTTTGTAGGTGGCGCAAATTTCGCATAGATTCGAGGGTGCGAATATTGGTTACATATATTTTGTTCGCAAATATTTTATTATTTAACTTCGAAGAGTTTTTGAAAGTGGTAGGCTTTGCTTCATTGATCAAAGAAGATAAAAAATTCGTTTCACCTAATTACTATATAATATTTAGTTTTTAGCTCGCGTGTGTAACAGTGAGGTGTGATTTCGCGTAGGACTCATGTCTCAGGTAGAATGCTACCTTGCCTTGAGTGTAATAACCTCTATACGAGTACATGTTATGAGAAACCTTATGATAATATTCAGATTGTGCGATGGACGTAGCGAGCGAGTGGACACATTTTGTCACTTGACCTAACATACGCCAGAGGGGATTAGAAGGGTACGAATTCTCTGCTTCTCATTCCTCTTAGATTAAAATCAATCAAGGAAAAGGTTTATAAACTTGAGACAGGTTGTTGAATTTCAATCATACAGCTGAACGTGGCCGATCAGTTTTTCAAAATTGTTGGTTTTATATACTAAGGGATAAAGACGTGATTATATATGTATATTTATTATACTACCAATATAGAAGATCCGAGGCCTCGAATCTTCGTGGCGGTGGGTACAACTGGGAACTTGCCAAAATGAGGGAGACAATCGACCAATGTTATTGTATTAGTACATGCTTGTACGAGTGTAAAGTTGGAGTTGGCTGGAGCCAAGTTGCTTTGACATTAAAGTAATAACATTAAATTAAGTACTTGTTTTATTATTGTGCATGTGAATACATATAACTGTACAATACAACAATACAATATCTTAAAGAAAAACAAATGCGATTTACAGACGAATGAACAACACATGTGAAGACAGCCGCACATCCGTAATAAACAAAAAGAACTTCCCATAGCCGTGGGAAGATCAAAACAATATTAGTCATGTAGGAATACCTATAAATTACTCGTGATTCAATAAGACAAATAAATAATCATATTTTAAAGATGACACCGGACATATTATAAGTATTTGCTTCTTGCTTGTAAAATAACGGATCGATTGCATTAATAGTAATACATTTTTGGTTAATTTTATATTTATTGAAGTACAAGATATTTCTATCATATTTTCTTTATTAGACTTCAAGACGGTGTTATACAAGCCATTAAATATAAAACAAAACATAACATCGCAATAAAATTACGAAACATAACGATGTTAGAGATAAAAATAAAAATGTGAATGAAAGAAACACTCTGTCTCAATGAGGCAATTCTCCGAAACTTTATTTAAACTCTGAGGTTCGCATCTCGTCCTTCTTTGATGATGTACCTATTGCAAACAAGAAACTAAACATTGATACGTGTCATTTTGATTGATTACTCTAACTTAATCTTTAACCAATCATGGAAGAATACTTTAAAAATAATACTTAAGTTCTTTAATTATGTGTTGACAAGTGTCTTAACTCTTTGAAGTTAAATAAACAAGTTTTCAAAAATGTGTATGAATGAAAAGCCACATTCAAATAATCTTTAGGCAGGTTTTATTAATTATATAACTTATCAATTAGTGCGATATTTCAGGAAATAATAGATTATATTAGGTAGAATCTCGTTACATTACGATGCACGTTATATTACGATTGAAATCTTTAAAACCAAGGTCCAATAATTTTACTATGTGTCAAACATCCAAGGGTAAGCGATGGCAAACGCGATAGGAGGTTGTTAATAGTAGTTATCAATAACCACACTGCGTTTGTTGTAACAACATTGACAATAAATACCACTACAATGTTGCATCGAAGTCTTGTTCGATAGAACCACAGTTTTAATAATGGCACAAACGCACAGAGTGGACACTGATAGCTTTATGCTAGATTTAGGAGTCTCGTTGCTCCCCCGCTGTTATGAGTTGTAAAAAAGTGATTATAATAAATAATACAAAGCTAAAATATCCATGCATTAAAAAATAATCGGACTTGTTTTAACAAATCCAATGCAGTCGTTTCATGACACAAGTGAGAATTACTGTCTCTCCTATAAGTGTCATTTAGTTATCCCTGAGACAACGTGCATAGGGCATGCAACGTGCATGTTGGTTCCAAAAATTCCAATATCGATACTGTTTACAAGAAACTCTTCTGTAACGACGAGCGTTTGTTAGTGTTTTCGAAATAACTGCTGTAATCTGTAGAACAGAAACTTGTGTGACAAGCAAAGCTAACCTTAACCTGCATATTATGTAGAACAGTGTAGGTACGTAATTAATTAAATTTCGATACAACAAATAACGGGTTTTGATTTGAATGAAAACAAACGCAGATTAATGTTGATTCAAACAAGTTTTGCTGGTAGGGTGTAAAAAAGATATAATTTTAAATAACAAGCAAAAAAGCTTAAAAATTTTTGATTTAGCGCAGGTTGATGTAACTTCTTAGAAAATTATTTTCAACTTTTTAGAAAGTTTTTAAAAGAATAAACATTTTATTTTAACAAGCACAATTAAATGTAGCACAATCATCTAGAAATTAAATTGGCTATATTCATTTGCATCTCGCATAAATGTAGCCAATTTTTAAGTTCTACATTATTGTACTACATTTTATTGTGACTCTTTGCAAGGGTTAAAATAGTGGATTAGTTATTAATTTGTGGAAGTATATTTACTAGTAATACTACTCGGACTATAACAACAAAATATCTTTTCTCTCTTCCAACTGAGGAGTTGGTTCAAATAATTACTTCAACTAGATGATAACATACGAGTTAGTTACTTTTGTTAAAAAAATCGAGAACAGATGCATTACCATTACTGCTCACGAGTTTCGGAGTTCAGTAGGCGGTAACATATTGTATGCCCTTTAATTAATAGCCGTGGTAAATTTCTATGTTTTGAGAACCTGTGTTCAAATCTCTCGGTCAAGTCAATCAAATTAATACAGTCCATAACTTCTTCAACCGTTTACAGAGATGTAGTGAATGTTCCTCTTGGCCAGATTGCCAATCTATTGGCTATCGGATTACAATCACTTAATTGATCTAAGTTGACGACTTGCAGTTCCGTTAACTTTGATAGAGGAAAATTGATGCGGTGAACTTTTAGTACAAGGAGAAAGATACAATATAAAACATACAATAACATTATTTGAAATTAAATCGACAGTTAAAAGAAAGAAATTGAAAGATCGACAAATGAAACAAGAAATAAAGCTCAATTTCTTATCATTAACATTAAAACATTACGTTTCCAAGAATACTTCGCAATCAGAGTCGAGGCGCAACGTTGACAATATTTATAACATTCGACATTTATTTTACTAATTCTGCATACGTGATCGTTTCATACCTATACAGCTGACACCATTCGCAGTTTCATATTTGTTTAAAATCACGAAACTCATCATGTTACCTATCTGTGTGTAAAATAATATAATTTTAATAGTAGGCTATAATTTTGAGTTTAATAATAAAATCTGGTAGGTACGAACGAGCGTGTTTTGTTTAGAGATAAACGATATTCATTACAACACAAACAAAGCAATCAAAAGCATCTAGCGAGCGTCTGCGCTTGTGTTCCGTAATTATATGATCCAGGTACATGTAAAAATTTAATAAGAACTTTTTACGACGCAGATGTTCCTATTCGGAAGACAGACAAAAGGCGTTAACGCGATAGAGATGCCCCAACAAAGCGAACAGATGCGCAACTCGACATAGCATTTGTCTGTAAATCAGACGGGCAAATAGCATGCACACATCTGACTACATAGTGGCGACGGGCGTATCACTCCAATGTGTGTGTATGTGTGGACCCGCGAAGGCTGCGCGGGCGCAGAGCATACCTGCTCCTACCTGCCTATTGCCTATCTTGCATTCTTGCACTATCTGCGAACTATCGGAAGGTTTGCGGCGCGTGTGTCGTAACGGTGCCCGCATACTTGCATCCTAACATGAACTTTGCTGACAGTGTTGTCCTCATCGACAAATAACTACTTCGAGAATGATTGACGTTGTGATTACAGATACACAAGACCTACAAACCCCTAAGCATTCCATTTAATTGTTATTTGACTTAGATCAGCAGTGCGGGAGTAGTTTTATTATGTGGTGAAACAACAATGGATAAACCACTACAATATTTGTAAACCACAACTCCATTTTATTTTGTTGCAATATACACACGTTTAGAATCGGTAATATTTCTTGTAACACTTCATTATCATTCGAAAATAAAAAGCATGTTGAAAAACTCGTGCCTCTGACTGAATTGATGTTGTGTTTATTTTAGGACTGGCCGGTTCTAAAGTATAATACGAGTATTAAAAATTTAGCTGTAGATTATCAAACTTTCTGTCCAAAAATTAAAGTGTAGTAACGGCCAAACCGAGCGAGCAAAAAGTTCCAATTATAAGAAGGTAGTAGGTAAATTTCGCTGAAATCAAAGAATGTAGAAAGTTAAGTGTATTAAGAGAACACGCATAAAACTGCGTTGATCAATGAATTTTTCGCATTTGCCCCCAATTTCTTAGGTCACCTGCATGCTACGATCGATCAACCTCGAAACCTTCGAAAGAATAATCAGATCCGATTTCCAAACTTGACATTGCTAATTAACTGTATTTGACATTTCTCTTTACTTCACAAGCTTATAATGTAAGGGATCAGCAGGGTTAAACATGTTTAGCACATTATCTTGTTTACTCTTTCTTAACAATTACTGTTAGACTACTTTTCTAAATTCAGATTTAACTTTTAAGATATATTCCGAAAGAAAGATGAAAGAAAAACATGTAATAAAACATACATACACACATATAATCACGTCTTAAATATCCATTGCGGGGTAGCAAGAGCCGACATTCTTAAAAAGACTAATAGACCACGTTCAGCTGCTTGGCTTAATAATAAAATTAAGATTCAAGTTGTGACAGGTTGCTAGCCTGTCGCCTTAAAGAAAAATCCCAAGTTCATAAGCCTATCACTTAGTCGCCTTTTACGACATACTATATGGGAAGAGATGGAGTGGTCCTATTCTTTTTTCTATTGGTGGCGGGAACCACACGGGATGTAAATATCCACATGAAACTTTATGCTATTCAGGCAATTTTAACAGACAACTGACATGGCAATCAACCGATATGATTTGATAATAGGCAGTTTTTAAAAAATTGTATAGAAACTGCTATAGAGTAATTAATACCTACAAAATGTAGTCTTCAAAAATTATGCATTATCTTCAAAGTAAAGTAATATCATTTAGATATTCACGCATGCATTTATACAACATACGAGAAACATATATACGAGTATGCCAGTTAATTGGTACCTAGCCAGTTTTTATTACACTTGAACCCATGCACCTTGAATCTGATATTACATTGTGATTCATGTCAGAGATCCAGCGAGTCATGCCAGCAAATGTCGAATCCCTTGTAGCATATTGTTTGCATTGTCTTAACGAAACCTATGTGATGTCATAGTTCATAGGAACTAGGTTTTGCAATTTGATGGGCTATTTCAGTTGAGAATTTTAAGAACATCAATCAAATTATTATGTGAACAATTTAATTTGATTTTCATTATTATTTGAAATTGTGTTTTCAGATATGGAGTCGTAGTCAAGAAATTTACGGAACTTCTTGATGGTCTTTTCTCTAATTAAATGAATTAGGATTTTAGTAATGTATTGATGACATTTAGTTATTGAAACAGGCACCTAACAAAATATCACTAAGAGCGATAGTAACGTCTGTTTATAAAACATAAAGTGTAAGCAGGTTACTCGTACGATCTAATAAGTTGTTGCTGAATGTCGTTACATTTTTAGAACGGCTCATTGGTGTTTACGAAAATTGATCAAGTAATGTTAGGTGTTAGTTGTGTAACCAAGAGGCTCGGCTTATTCCGAGAGGGGCGCCGCAACAGGTGCGCGAGGCCGCCGGCGCGAGCGCATGCTCGCTCATGGGAGAGACGCGAAGGCCGCCGCGCGTGGCGTTCTCTGGTGTCGCAAGCCACTTGTTCGACAGTTATTATCCCATACGGATTGACAAGTCTCCATAGACTCGTAAAATAAAAAATTGATTATCTTAACCTAAAATGAAAGTACGTTAAAACTCACCTCTTTAAGACCGTCGAGCCTTCCCAAAGACTTTGACTGCCGCAATGGCAAGAAAGCTTTCAATGCGTCCATACGAGATGATTTCTCTGGTTCCGCATTGGTCGCCGCGGTTAGGTCAGCACAGGAAAGGCGTGCTTTGCGCCGTTTATCCAGCAGTTGCTTCGCGGTTCGAGAGCGCCTCTGTACTGGGGCTGCGTCCTCTTCGGGCTCACTACACACTTCCCGCTCACGGGAAGAGTGCACCGTGTGTCGCCGCCGCGACACGGGCGGCGATGTCAACCGCGACACCAAACTTTCAAACATTTCGCTTGCTATCTGCTGTGGTATGTCGATGACCAATCTTCCGCAGTATTCACACCACTATCACACGAGCACATATTGCGAAGCCTCTTCGATTTATCCGCCTTGATGAATGCCTACAAAGAAATATTTTTCTGTCACGAGAGACTTCATTCAGTTCTCGCGGGTGACTCTGAACCTCATTTGCCTATTGATAAACGCAACATCCGATCACAGTTCCACACGCGTAATTTGGATCGCTGACCGAGAGACACAGGTATTGTCACGGGACTGATGGTAAATACGCTCGCAATAGCTTTGTTTGAGATTTATTCACACAGTGTGCCGTACCGTGACGGACGGAAATGGCAAAACACGTTCACATTAGCATCAAACTATCTTTAGTACAAAAACGAAACGACGAAATAATAAATTCACTAGTCACAAATAAATAAAGACAATAGATGTTGAAAGAAGCCTAATTTTCCTTCTCACACGTTCTATAGATTATGCTGCTGGTTCGTTAACCCAGTTACCGCCTTAATATTGTAATTAAGTGACGCTGAGTCTTAATCTCATAAGGCGGTCGTGAAAAGTGTGCCACCAAACACCCAAAACATTGTCGTGGCAACCTGCCATCGGTTGTCGAAATAGAATCCACGCAAGGCCAATAATGACAGCGAAAATAGACACAATCCTCAAGGAATTTTTTGCTATACACTGTTAGTAGACTGTTATTTGTTTAAGTGAACATTTCACCTGATTTGACCGATATAATAGCAAAATGGTTACATATTTAGGCAAAAAAACAAAACAAAGCAATACTCAACCTAACAATGTGAATGAAACAAAGATGAATAAAGTCTAAATTACTTTTCTTACTGACATTGGGTTCTATAAAAAAATATTGTATTTACAAATAAACACATTGGTAGGATAACAGATATATAGTTTGCCCATAACTTGTCTCATTTTTTGTATTACAATTAAGAAAGCACAACGAACAAATCTAGGCTAACGTCGACCACGTCAACACCATAACTACTAATAGCGCACACCGAGCTACTAACATTACTCCAAAAAGAGCTACATACAGCTGTGACTGTGAACAAACAATTGCAAAATAAAACCAACCGATTTCACACAAGCAAGTCTTAAACGAAACGTGGCTGTGAATATTTTCACTTTTACACCTGTGTCAAGCGAGACGATTGTTTACTTCGTTCTTTTACAAACGTGATATAGGAGACACTAAGGTTTCCTTAATTGAAAATTTATATTGCGCGTGGCGTTACCTAAGTTTACAATGACAAATGTCGTCATAACTCCAGAACTGGGATCACAGCCCGATAAATGCATTATAATTGGCTATAACTGCTATCTTGGAGATCGTTGCGACTCCTTAGGCAAGGTGTTGTAATGGGCGCGGCGCCCGAGGCCCGAGCGCTGCCAACTCCGGTAGGTGGCGGTCGTTTGTGGAGCACGGCTCAGCTAATAAAACGGTTATCCTAAGCCGACGACGTTGACGCAAACCGGTACGCCGACCGGTCTCGCAGACCCCTCGAACACCCTGCCGCACCCCGTGCACTTCTAAAATACACGCGTCCACATCACCTTATCAAGAGCCATTGCGGCTAAGCTTCTTGTCAGTCCGCTCTCCTATTTCACGAGCCGGAGCCGAGAAGGTAGTTCGTATCAGATTCGGTGGGAGCGAACTCCGGATAAACTAGCAATTTAATACCAGAGCACTGATATGTCTAACCGCAGTTTAGACCCAACATTGTCTACCTAGAGTCATTTGAAGATGGAACATAAGATGACGATGCCAATATAGTCGGAAACGCTGCGTTCATTCAACTAGAGCCACCTGAGCATAATTATCATTATGCAACCGTCAAACGCATCGAATGTTTATAGGCAAGAAGACCGTGAATAAATGTAATGAGCGTGAAAACAATTGGCGAAAGTCTATATAACGACAAGTTAGCCAATAGCGAGCGCAGTGACAAAGGCATAGATTAGAAAGTGTGTTGTACTCTGTATCAGAAAGGCCGTGATACGGCGCGTGCACACGCTCTGATTGGCGTCCTATCTTCAAATCTGTCGCGCAGCCGCACGACCAGAACAATTTAAATCTTATTACTTATATGAGTATTACCGTAATACTATTATAATTAACAACACAATCTACAATCAATGTTTCTGACTACATCACGCGAGAGTTGCAATCACCAGATTGTATAACTGTATTACAATGATCAATTATTCTTTAATATAAATAAGTCAAACACAATGCCTGTCTGAAGCAAATAATAAAAACAATATACCCCAACGCAGACCAATTGGAATAGTTGTGTTTTGATATGATCGATGAGGTATGCGAAGAGCTTCATAAAACTTGTCATTTTGCTCATAAAATTAATAACAATTTACATTCTTCTGATGTAAAAAGGATCAATTCTTTTCGAGTGGAACATTAGTTCTATTTACGTTTTAACGTATAAAATAGTATTTAAAGAAAGAGAGAAAATACCATTTTAATAAGTAGATTAAGTTAGCACTAAAAATTCCTGGTCAATCAAGTGATAGGCACATTATTTTGAGTTACGTAAATTGACAATGTGCTATTTGAAGAGTAGGCTATGGAAATGTTACAAAGATTAGGAGGTCAAGCAGTGACCTTGGGCTTAAGTGGGTCGCTCGTGAGATGGGCTATCGGGTGGCAGACGTCACGCTCCAGCCAGCGCATCACGGCGCGACCGCTCCGTCTCGGTGGCCCGCCAGCTACGCTGCTCCCGACCAACGGTTTATCAGTAATCTCATCAAAAAAAGGAATTCCTTTTTAGGCCACGAAGCTATAACAAAAAAGCAACCGTGTTCATATTTCAATGTCACAGTGTTCCGAGAATGAAGCCTCGTCAAAGTTCCTTAACATTACGCACACACTCCACAGCTCAATGTTTTCGTAGTTGTTGAATTGAGCCGTATTTAAAATGCAATCAAAGTTCCCCGTGGTTTTTTATAGTACGACTGACAAAATTACAACACTCAAGATTTGCAAGCATTCTTGAAAAATTGAGCCGCAGAATTAAAAAAGTAAATGACAAACCACTAAGCATATAGAATCGCCGCACTAATGACGAGACGTGAGTGAAAGCTATGGCCCTTCACAGTCCATTTTAGTTTACTTTGTATTAAAATATTCCGGATAAACATAATATCGTCTTCTTACAGCAAGTATTAACACGATTACATATAATCGCGGCGGCGTAGCTAGTCGTGATTTACAATATCTTTTAGAAAGATTTCGGAGTATCCGCCGATTCAGGTTTATTTTTCAAATGAAGTAGTTTAATCCTACTCTGCCCAAGAAATGATTTTTACATCATCATATTACACATACAGAGGAAATAGCACTCAACAAACAACTTGTTTTTGTTGCTTATGGAGTGTCAGAAATTTATGTCGATGGATGCGAAGTCTTCGTGCCTTTCAGATGTTATGAAGGGCGCTGGTCCGTTAGTTGGTTCGTAAACATACATTAGTTACAGCATGACAGACTTATTTAAATGTTTCTAACTGTTTGTTGTGTTTGGGAACTTTAACCCACGTGAGCAAATTGAATACCTAAAGCAGTTCCTGCTTTTATACATTTATATCTTACAGTTTGATTTGTAGGCACTATGATTTTTAAATAGGTTATTGCCTTTTTTCTTAATTACCTTAGAGATTCCTTCTAATTGTCATGTCTGTGGCAAAACAACGCTTGTCGGAATAATCGCGACCTCAACTTCTACGGTGCAAGACAGTGGGTCAAGGCGTATGACTTATAATGCAAATTGTAAACTGAGTGATTTTGGTCAGCGACAGTTGCGAACAAATAAAGCTATTATCGTTTTCTCTAGGTCAGCAGGCCCTTTAGATACTTGGATAGCGGGATTCTTGTGTGTCAAACGAGTGTCAAACCAACAAATCCATATAAAGCTGGAAGTGATAGCTTTATTTTGTATTACTAAACATTAACTAGGCATATGGAAGTTGAGGTTTCTAAGACTGGTGAGAATTCGGTTACCAGTAAAGAGAAATCATTTGGACCAGAATATTCATCTCCTAAAATTAAGTTCATAAATGGATTATGTGGTAGTTGGCTCAATTTTTTTCACTCTTTATTCGTTATCGTATGCGTATTAATCTAAAAACATGTAAGTTCTTCAGTGATATTATTTATTGAAGTCTTTTCAAAGATTTTCATTAAAACTTTTTCTTGTTGCATGTTTTATGTTAAGTTTATTAAGAAAATCTAAGAAATGTAACAAATAAACAAGCTTCTACAAAAACGTGTTTGCCGTGTTTTTCTAACGAACATACGATACAAAATAACATAAATAAGTCCTCTAATAGGAGCCGTTAATTATCATGTATCTCCTCACCAAAATAATAAAATTTTATATTCTCCTTTCGAGAGCAATAAAAATTCTTTCTGGTCGCATTTAACTGCATTCTAATGCAACTAACTCAAGAGATGTTAATCCGTGACATAGTAGAGAAATACAAACTAAAGCATAACAACCCTTTTAAAGAAGTCGATAATTTACACGTTCTACTAAAATGTTAGACTATTATGATACTACGCGCAGTGTTATGAAATACGTATGTCGTAAACGACGAAATCAGGCGAACAATATTTGTTTTCAGATAACTGGAAAGCCACACGAAATTTGTTAATTACTTAGACCAATATCTTATCTTGACTACAAACTTCATCCATTTTCAGTAGAAGAGCGAGGTAATTTTTGCAACAGTGAACAATGTCATTGAATGTGCCACATAGTTTACTCTAGCTTATTAAATCAATATAGTTATCTATAAGGAATCTTCCTTACTAAGGCCGTACTCAGGTGTTCAATCAACTATCAAAAATTATTCTTCATATAAGTAACGAGCCGTATCAAAAGAAGAGTTATGATTTTAACCGTATGTAATAACTTAACAAAGAAGATATTACATCAAGTTTGGGTTTTTATAAAGCAAACCAGAAAAATACATCACAATTTGGGCAATCACTTTGACAGGTACTAACTCCACTGACATTACTGTGACGTTTTTGCTAACTGTTGTTGATTCACCAGGTTTTGAATCAGAACGGCCATTTAAAAGTCATTTAGTTGCCGCTCAATTAGGAAATGGCAACTTTAACCAACCTACACGTAGAAGGAAATTTGGTTCTCTTAAAATTGTTAATTTTGTTTATCGTGCAGAGTTAAAAGTTCCGTCTACGCGACGGTTGTTTTCAATAAATTAATGTTGTACCGCCCAGACCAATGACTAAGTAATTAACACAGGTGTCCACACTCAATCTTCGTTCAGAAGCGATTATAATAACCTTTGGGTTAATTAGAGAAATCGTAGTAGGTCAATGACGAGATTGATACAAAAACAGATCCAAATAACTACGCTCAATGGTACAAAAAGTTCAGTAATCTGATAAATTTCGTAAACACAAAAATCAATATTTACTTGATGAAGCTACTCTGTCTTTACGCACAATCAAATTATTGATATTATTTTGTGTTTGCTGAAATACCTAAAATCTTACTAGACAGAATAGTAAGTTTTGGAAGAAATGGCACAAATTACTTCTGGTCAGTAACTTAAATATTTTTCATGGAGATAAATTTATACTTATGCAAACCTAATTCTACTGGATCAATATTATTGAAACAACAAAGGAGCGTCGGTGGTCGATTCGGTAAGGTTATATTGCGTATGGCGCAAAAAAGCACAGGTTCGAGTCCCATCTCGGCCAAGTACTAAAGACTATTTTCGATGTTATAGTAAGTTTGAATACTAATTGATGCTCTTACAGTGAGAGAAAACATCGTGAGGAAACCTGCACATACAGGCAACTAGATGTAACCATGATTGATCCAATAAGGGTTAGGTTCCCCTGCAAAGGTTGCGGAGGTCAGACGGGAGTCATTTCGTGTAAAAACCTGACTCAGCCAATTCAGGATCCATGGTCAAAGGCATACCCCGGGCCCCTCTCCAGAGTGGTGAGGATGCAACCGGGACTAAAGCCAGGAGGAAGAATATTATTGCATCAAAACAACTAACATAAATACATTTGCGCAATCAAGACCATGTCAAAAAGTGGAAAGTATGGAAAGTTGTGATTTGATAATTAGCAAAGCAGGTAATGGAGATAATGTATAACGTGACAACCATTGATGTGAATTTAATTGGTTGGCATAGTAAACTACTGTTATACAATCCACATGTTTTACGTCTTTAACGTTCTAATTTTGTTAACGTTATTGCCTTATATTAAATGATCATTTAGATTTTGTTTCATTTACATTATTGCAACTGCAACAAAATATTCGAATTAAGCGCTTTTTATTTTAATAATCACCCATGAAGTATATTAGATCTATCTTCACATTCAAATAGAACAAAGAAAAAGACGTTAGTTGAGATATTATTAATCTAGCATTGCACAAACACATTAATGTTCACGCGTGAGTAGCCATGAGTATCACTACTGAAGGATCAGACGTCAAGGCATCCTTACCCACACGTGCGACCGCGAAGCCCTACTTCTCTAACCCTATTTACTAAACCGATACTATTAGACCTAGACCATATAGTCCATTCAAACTATCTCTACAGATGACCTATTCAGAGTTGCTCAAATCCATTGAAAAGCAGGTGTAAAGTTATACGTGTTTCATTGAATTAAGTATTAGATTTTGTACCTCTCAACAAAAAAAAGACTTTCGGTTTAGAAGTAATCATTACCTATTGGAATATCAATTTTTTTTTGCATTATGCATCATACATCCTACTACTATTATAAAGGCGAAAGTTTGTATGGATGTTTGTTACTCTTTCACGCAAAAACTACTGAACCGATTACCATGAAATTTGGTATGTAGGTAGCTGAAGACCCAGAATAACACATAGGCTACTTTTTATCCCAGAGTTCCCGCGGGATTGATAGGGTTTCCATGCGGACGAAGTCGCGGGCGGCCTCTAGTCAGCTATAATTGTTTATAGAAACAGAAAGTTGTTTCCTACTGGATGCAGATCGTGAAAATATAATGAGGTTATAAACAGATCTTCCGGTATTATATCCGTTCTATTTGACCGGGACTAGAAAGCAAAGGCAAGCCGAAACAAGCCCTGCAAGTCATCACGGATGTTTATGCTTGGGATAGAAATCAGATGTAACGACTGGTTACAACCACAGCATCAGTCTATTAATGCTAACAACCACGTACTATACAATGATCTCTCATCTTTAGAACAACTTCTATATGAAAGGAAACCGTAATGAGACTTAAATACTTGAATTCTAGAATCTAACTAAAGTCGAATGTGATCGAATTATCTTGGCAAATTGCCATTACTTAGTGAAGCAAAGTTAGGTATTGCTAAGTCGAATCATTGGTATTTGCTTACTAACCTTTTACCTTTATGTCAGTACCGGTTTCATCACGAGTCTGAACTTGTATGATGGGATTGAATATTTCCGTTGGAGATCTTTTATGTTTGGTTGGCTAAAACCTGTCCTACCTGGCTGGCTAAATTATACCTACTGCTGAATTCGTTATTATAATTCGCTTTGAACAATACTTATAACATATCTAATAACCTTGAAATTTCGTCATTTTATATGTTTTCACAATGATTTAACTATAAATTACTATTTATTATGTTGTGTCTAATCCTTGTAATAGATTCCCCCAAAAGACTTAAAATCTCCAAATAATCTCTTCTCACTTTATTTTCGGGGTGTCCATGACTCATGTTTTGGTTTTAAGACCCGTCGTAATGAATACCCCATGACTGTCCTATTGTTGGCAGAAATGTTGTAAATATGGTAAATATTGACAAAACAATATTCTAAAAGCATTCATTCCTTTTTATTAAAAAGGAATATCTCTAGAATGTGTTCTTTCTTGAAAAAGTTTTAAACACAAATTTTACAAAATTTCTTAGTGAAGTTATTGAGAAAGAAGTTGTTTAAGATAATAATGCTTAAGAAATTGTCCTATAATTGTCATGTAATTTTTCATGTTCTTATTCCTGATCTAGTAAGTAGATCAAAATGTTATATATGATGTAACATAATCGTGTAAACACTTTCAATCAAATTCTTCTATTCTTGGAAAGCAACAAAACATAAATGTGATCGATGTTATGTACCTATATCTCTCATCAATAAAATTATGTTCTGCAATCTTTTATCTAAAATAAAATTCTATCTATAATCTTTGTATAATATCATCAGCATCATTATTAAGTTTCTATTCATTTCTTTCTTTTTTTTATTATTAATTTGAGTATTAATGAGTGTATTGTTCATTAGTATTTTATTAGTAGTTCATTAGTATATATTATTGTATTTCAATCGTAGTTCTAATATCTAAACATCTTGATTTGTAACACACATGATATTACGATTTAGGATTCTAAGACAGCTGTGTAAATTTTTTTGAGATAGGATCGCATAAGGTCTGTGATCGTATGTTCTATTTATAGCTAGGCAAAACATATCAACTAATTCGTGTGTTTAATTTAGCTAGGCTTTTCGTATTTAAGGTAGGTAGATATGGTTAAGCATAATTTCATTACTCAGTAGGAGTCCAGTTTATTATTGAGGACAGAGTCACCCGGCAGGTTGTACATAACCACAAATTGATTACTCTCTTCTATTTACCGTAAATTCTGAAACATCACCGAAACCGGTGGATCAGATTTGTGGCCCAGCTTCATCTAGGGCCACTTTCCATATAGGTAGACGGAACAGCCACTCACATATGTCCGTAGCTCCAACTCATCGAGAGCCTCGCACGCGATCCAAAACAAAAAAATAACACGGTTTCTTCACTGAGTCAATTTGGAACTTATAATTCGAGTTCTCTGGTGAGATCTCTCACAACACAATAACCAGTCAATATTGGAAAGGATCACTTGAAAGTTGAGCTGTCAGCTATTTTCGACGCGGAGAAGTTTGTTGACAGATAGCGTGTGCAGACGAGACGTTCTCGCCGCGCTCGCGCATACACCGGTGTGAAGTCGGCCGCGGGCAGGCAGGGCTCCAATCGGCCACCTTCGGCGAAGCTCGGCAACGCTTACTTGGAATGTGCGGCACGCAGGCCCAGAGGCAACGGCAACAGCTTCGGTTGCTCCGTTCCAATCTACGTAACGCCTGTTTTGCTTCGCATACACTAAATATAATTAAATTGCAACAGCCGATCGCCATCTCAGCGCTATAATGTACACTTGCCTAAGATCAGGTTCTGTCCAAAGTCAGCATTAAGTCAACGGGAAAGTACAGTTAGGTGCAGGCGCGGGAATGCGTGAGCGAGGTCACGGAACTAGTTGTAAATGACAAGCCATCTGACGAAGAACTCTGCTCGAATTACACACTTAATTAATACTGAAGTTGACTAACAGAACAGGTAAAGCACTTTCGTTGAAGCTAAATCTAGCACAAAATCATAATGCTTGAGTTTCAAAATTGTATACCAATTTAGATAACATTAAAATGGTTTGCATGCATAGGTAATATGCAAATACTGCAGTATTTTGCAGAACAATACATTAAAAAATGTTAAAGCCAAGAGTTATGCTACCTGCTGAATGCGGATCCGCAAGTTTTGCGGGTCATTGACGCATCAACCGCCTACGCTACGATTGTTGCTCAAAAAATTAACTCCAACTGTCCAAGTTTCTCTCAAATATTTGAAAATTTGTTTTTATTGATCAAAGGTCTTAAGGAGGACAAGCTAGCAATAAAAAATGCTAATGGCGGGAAACTCCAAAGCTCAGTATTTGTTCTAAACTTTAAACAAATAGAACCCAAAAATGTTTGCAGACGAAATAATAAAAGGCAGGCACATATTATGCCCTCGTCCTTTAATTTGCTTTGAAAAAATATAATGAAGAATAACAGAAACAGATGGACTCACTCGTATGGAGTTAAAGCCAATTTTACAATTAGTGTGACTTTTTATATATTAATGTATACTTTTTATTAACCCATTTAAAAAAAAATTATTCATTAAATGGTTATGCTATGTTTAATATTTTATGCGCTTATATTTTATCTATCAAATATCAGTTATCTGCTGTAGTCAATGTCAGCATTCACAAACCAAGCCACATACAACGCAATTTGACCACGATTCTCGTGACGTGAGTCATTGGCACAACCTGTTCCAAGACCTTCAAGCTAGGTTCGCTCTTCTAGGGAATGTCTATATTTTCTTTTTTTATCAATCGCCTGGTTATTAATATGTATCAAGTATCTATTATTTTAAATTTACATAATTAATGCATTTTTTTTTAATTTTGAAGTTTTTTATTTAAATAGTAAATTTTTTTAATATTATAAATATAGTGTTGGTACATATACATACATATAATCACATCTATATCCCTTGCGGGGTAGACAGAGTCAACAGTCTTGTAAAGACTAATAGGCCACGTTCAGCTGTTTGGCTTTAAGATGGAATTGAGATTCAAATAGTGACAGGTTGCTAGCCCATCGCCTAAAAGAAGAATCCCAAGTTTATAAGCCTACCCCTTATAGTCGCCTTTTACGACATCCATGGGAAAGAGATGGAGTGGTCCTATTCTTTTTTCTATTCGTGCCGGGAACCACACGGCAACGTGCCGGGAACCACACGGCACGGTGTTGGTCATATAATTTTAACTCTGAGTCAGGATATGAGTCATGCGGCGGCAAAGAAAGCCTCGACAAGAAGTTCGATCACTGATAGTGCAAGCTCTACCTAGCTCAATGCAACCAATACTCAAAGAATTCCATTGTAAAGCACTGCGCAATTTATAATCTTATCTAGTTCGCGGGTACTACTGGCAGCAACCGAGCTGCGATAGAACATATCGTGGAGAATTCGTAATGAATTCGAAACAGAGCTTAGTCTCCGTAATGTTACAAATATATTTATTCTAACAGGCATAATAATAATCAAAATATTTGCTAAAACATCAGGTATTTGTGAAAAATCGCGTGGTACAAATAGCAGACTGGGCGCCGTCAGTGAAATCGCGCGTGTAGAAAGCAGAACTGGGAGGGGCGAAGACGCCGACCGTCGCACACGCACTGCTGCTAATGCAGTCGCAAGTTTAATAATTGTATTCTCGATCAAGCAACTTTTTTATTCCATGTCAACACACCGTTGCACACATCGATCAGGTCTAAAACAACAAAGTTCATTAAATAATACAATATCTACAAAATACTCAAATATGTTAATACCGTTAAGAGTTCAGGCCTTGGGATAGTTCTGATTACATCAACTAATTGATCATCGACGCAGAAACTATTACTGCCCAATAAAACTTTTTTATGTCTAACACTGGTTAATTTCATTTATCATTCCCGTTATGATCCCCTAAAGCATTGAGGGACCACTTAAAATTATCCAAGCTTGTCTAAGCTTTCGATAAAATAACTGTTTCTTTCAACTTCAATGTTAGGTAATAAAAGGTTGGTCTATTTCGGTTATCTCTCGACATTTTATTGCATGAGAATTATTTGAAAGAATTCCCGTAAATTTAAAATAAAAGGGATATGTAATTCTCAAGTTCATAATAAAAAAAATATCCACTAGAGAAAGCAAAAAAAATTAAGGAATCTCCATCACACAAAATAAGTTTTAATATAAAATCAATATCTTCTTGTATTAAATTATTTATTTAAACTTTATGCACGTAAAATGTACAAAAGGTGGACTTAAAGTCACAAGGCATTTATTATTATTAAAAAAATGCTTTCCACACTTAAAAATAATTATCTCACTTAGCGTAACAATAACATTAATGCGATTTTTATATACTCAAAGTCTGTTTAAGATTAATTATCTTTCACTTGAAATAATCATTTGTTCACTGTAGATTATCAAAGCAGTTTATGAAAGGCTTGGCAAGTGAACTTAAATATTTTAATATTTATAAGCTCAAAGTCAAGGATATATTTATAAGCTTAAAACAAAAATTTGTCATCTGACAGGTGATTTGAAAGCACTTAACATTTCAAGTGAGATTCATTTAATAAAACTACGGGTGTGTCCTATTACGAAAAGCTTTTGTTAAAAGAAGTTCGTTTCGAAACTGCATATTGATCAGCGGATTAGCATATTTTAGGCGTCACTTTATTGGCGAAGTTTACAGACCTTGAATGAATGAATTACTCTTTACATACATTAAAATTAACATACATACTTATATACATAAATCACGCTTCTTGCCCGGGTAGGCAGAGACCACATCTTTCCACTTGCTACGATCCCTGGATACTTCTTTCACTTCATCTACATTCATAACTCTCTTTGTGTCTCGTCGGTTTCGGATACTCTTGACTTGACCTTTTGCAAGAACGTCTCCGATTTGATCAAGGTATGTTCGCCTAACCTAGTACAAATTTTAATCCTAGTACAATTAGTGGTATTTTCTTCTTCAGGCTAAAAAGATAAGGGTATTGTGTTTAACAATCATTTGTGAATGGGAATTCAAATAAAACTCAAGGATATAAAAATTACAAAGATAGAAGTAACTTTAAAGGCATGACGTAACTAAAACTTATCTGTCATGCTGTCGATACTGGAAAGTGGAAACAATTTTCTACGATAACTACTTTTTTCTACGATCAATGTAGAGTACCTATATTTCTCCGTTTCCCGCTATCACTGGCCACGTCCAATATTTGTAAGTGAGATGGAAAGTTAATTATCATTTTCAAGTCAAGCATGACCGTTATTATTATACCAAACCTTTTTAAGATTAAAAAATAATCCTAATGCTAAAAATGGAATATCCCATTCCATGAATTTTAAATAAAAATACTTCTTGATAAAAACGACTGTTCAGGTTTACAAGAAACTATCCCACATACCTATATTACTTAGTGTGTAATTATTTATAGAAGGAAAACCAGAAGCCAGAAGGTTCGTTCGTAAGAAATTCTTGTAATGGCGCGGCAATGCCTGAGGGCTAAGGACCTGAGTCACGGTACTTATTACGCCTGGCCGTAATTATATGACAAAAGTGGGGTGCTTTGAATGACGGTCGCTTGCCATCATCATCGTCATTCCTGGTCCACAGATATATTTTTAAGTAAATAAAAAAGTAAGTACCTACATAAACGTAGTCTTAACGCAATTAGAAATCTCTTCCAGTCAATCTTTAAATAGTAATTGCAGATTTAGTTAGGTAACATAAATACACATAAACTAATCACGTCTAAACCATTCCTTATGGGGAAGACAGGGCCAACTGAAAGTCCACGTTCAGCTGTATATCTTAATGATAGATTGAGATTCAAATAGTGAAAGGTAATCAGACCATCCCCTCAAATCAATCCTAAGTTTAAGGCCAAGGCCTTTCCCTCAATTGAGTTTACAATCATCACGGGAACAAAAGCAGCTGAGACAATATGTTTTTTCTTAGCTTCCAGGCAAACAAAGAAGTTTGCACAAGAAATATGTGTGCCTTTACCTTAAGTCGTCTTTTACGATATCCAGATGATGAGAGTGATCAATTCTAAAGTGCCAGAAACCAAAAGGCACTTTAGTGTTTGAGCTTCTAATCATTTATGAATCAGCCGAGATTTCAAAATCAGGCAGACTGCATTTTACTACCTCGACTTTTTATCATCATATTATCGAGTAGAATATAAGGCTAATAAACGTAGGCTTTTTCTTTGAAGCGATGGAGCAACTTGTCACTATTTGAACCATGATATAATATATACATATGTATGTTTTTGCAAGTAAACCGCATTTATGTCATTACGATGTCCAAATATTTTTGTAACGAATGATTGTTAAAACAGATTAAGAAATATAAGACACCAAATATATCATGAACATTCCGAGATGTATTCATAAATAATCACTCCCATGAACGGAGATCATTTAAATCGATGCTAAATTCTGCAAGAAAATGCATGAAGCAAGAGTGAATAGACACATCCTGGAGTGAAGCTGATATTTCAATGAGCGCAATGCTTCAGTATGCGAGGAACGTCCGTTCCGGCGCAGACGCATCGAGCCAACCCACTCGTAGAGATCGCACTATGGTGATGAAATTTATCTTTGTTACTCGTAGCTTGTTTTAACTACGAGCTTAGGTTTAAGATCAAAGATTTAGGAATATATAACGGAACTGAATACATAAACATAAAATAAATATGTCTATATACATATATTTTCATGAAATACAGGCGGCTCGCGCATTTTAGCCAGTGGTACACACATAGCCTTTAATACCCGCAGTAATTTTCTGCTTTTTAAACTACCATTTCCAAAGATAAGCCCTTACAAACAAACAATGAAAGCTTATTTCAATCAAACACTTTACGAACAACTTTTTGAATACGACAAATTTTAGATGGTAGTGTAAGGCAACCGCTTATAGTCAGGTGGCTATTCTTGTTTGTCTACTTAGCTATGCTTATAACTCTCACAGAAATCCGAATAACTTATATCACTGCATCAGATAATAAGTATAGTAAGGTACCTACTTATCGTAATAATATTATGACATTGACTAAGAATGGCGATGTTGGTGTCCGTAGATAACTGTGAGAAAATCCGGTGTTTGGAGTTTGACGGACATCCGCTGGCGTCCAAGGTGGTCTACTTGATACAATGGTTATTTACGAGCTGTTATAAAACCTACTTATAAAGAACGAAAATATAGTTTTTTAGTAGATACGTTTAGCTACACTTTTACTGTAGTGTGAATTTTTTGAGAAAAATTTGTTCTCTGTGAAGGTCTAATTTGTCTGACTTACAAACGAAAATACAAAAAATATGCATATCTCGACTTATCATCTTGGGTTCATCACCTTTCTACAACGAAGCCCGGGTTCCGTCCCAGACCACGATCCTACAATGAATAGTGTTATTTTGCCATATTTCGAGCCCTTCAAAATGGCCCTAGGGAGTAGAATTAGGAAAAATGTTTTGGTTTCTCCATTATTGTATTGGTCATGCCTTTGATAAAAGGTTGAATTGAACGAGAAAGTTTATTTGTTTGTTCCACTTTCTTTCATATTCAATTGATCACCATGAAATCTGATATGACATGCATTTAAGAATGAATTTACTCGTAGTAGGCAAATACATTAATAAATATGTTTTTGTTATCAAATTTTTCTTTCTATATTTATTGAATATAACTATCTATTTCGAAATCAAATAAAACCAGAAAAGCCAGCAAACATTTTTCATCAATAAATTAAATTATTATCCAGTCCCAAAATTGAAACCTTTTTAACAAGGTAAAAAAAATCAATATAGGACATTTTTTGTTTTAATTGCACCTCATTTATTTCAACCATCTGAACTTGATTCTCTCCTGACTAACAATTACCAAATTTGACAATTAACTCGTAATTAGACAACGGCTTTTTATGGTAATTTCCAACCCAAAAACCCCTACCCAAAGATCACCCTATTTTATTCAACCGTATAGTGATAGAAAATAATTACCCACAAACAAGTAAACCGTGTACTAAATGTTCCAATAAACATATTCACAAACACCTCTTTAGGCTTGCTTCGGCCTTAAGTCGGGTAATCAAGCAGATCTAAAGGCGTTTAAGGTTAAGGTACGAGGCGTATAAGATTAAGCTGGAATGTGGCGGCGTCTTTGCCATCTGACACTCGACGGGTCGTTTAGCATTCTTACCACGCCGCGAATTTCCACTATAACACATGGCACAATGGTGGATGGTACAATAAAATTGAAGAGACATGATCAGATTTGACAAAGACCGATAATTTAAGGATATTTAAAAAACAGTTGACGTTATGTTGAAAATACAATACTTGGGTTTTTCTCACAATAAAACTGAAGCGATGAAAGTAAACTGGGATCGTGACAAGTGGTAAGATGTAGTCTCTGCCTACCCCTCCGGGAAAGAAGCATAATTATATGATATTATATGAGACCCGTTACTACCCTTTTAGCCCCTAAAATTGATAAAAGCTGAACTATTGTTTTACTATGGTTAAGCGCAGATAACTCTGTGCATTATTTACTCATTTTAAATTATTTGTGCATTCAATGATATTAATTAAACCAACAAAGACATTTTGTCTTTGGTAGGTACTTACCTATATAACTATTAGTAGCTTTTAATAAGCATTAAAACACTACTGGATACTAAAACGGAGAATCTATTAGCTAGTTTGTATGGGAAACACGAGAGCTAAGGTCAACCGTATGCATATCACACCATCTGCAAATATAATTATAGTACTTTACTGCAACCTATATCGAATGCTCTAGCCTGTTTGGAGATTTCTCTTGGTTTCTTTGCATTAATCCGCATCTAAATGAAAAACGGATCTTAATTATCTGGAATCAACTTTCTGGAATCCAGTGCAATGCTTGAAATGCATTTTAGAACTCTAAAAACTATAACTAAATGAGCTTATAAAATAGTGAAAAATTTTATCTACTTATATAAAAATATACTCGTAGCTCTTTTGAGAGCATTGTACCCCTTTCTTGATTCAGCCCGTATAACCGAAAGATTGGTGGAATAGCACTCCTAGTTCTTCGTAATACCTAGGCATGCTTTCATCGTTAATATAAATAAAAAAGTATTACATGTATATTCTGGCACGTGTTAGAGTGGAGACACATTAGAGCTAGCTATCAGATCGTTTTGCCAACGAGGAGCAAATCGTATGATCACGCCTCGCCGAACTACTCACATACACACATTATCTAAGGATGGCTTGCTCATAATTAGACGAAATGTATTGTCTACAAACACAAATTAGTTTACGTACCTACATTTAGCCACGTCTATATTCCTGGCGGTGTAGACAGAACCCACAGTCTTAAGAGACTGAAAGGCCACGTTCAGCTGTTTGACTTAATGATAGAATTGAGATTCAAATCCATCCTTAGTCGCCTTTTACGACATCCATGGGAAAGAAACGAGTGGTCCTATTCTTTTTTTACGGTGCCGTAAAACACGGCACACAACATATATTATTGCATACATAACTGCTGACAAATACACAGAAAAGAGTCATGTGAGTTGTTAATAATCAGCTGATATAACATTACATTTGGTTTTAAAACAAAAAACCAACAAAACGGTAAATTGTTTTAAAGAATTTTAAATTATTGACAGCCCTTATACTTATAATGTTCTTACCTATCGTTGAACACACAACGCTAGTGCTTCACAATCAAGATCACGAATCAGTTACACACATGGTAACCATCAAGCAACAAGGGATTTTAAAAAGCTTATCCAAATATTGATGTTATCTCGTTGTCGCAGCTTATTACTGAATTATAAAGTTGACATTAATGTAGGTATTTATAAATTAATTAGTATTTACCCAATACCTTATGTACTTATGATAAAATTAATCAGCGCAAGAACAACTAAAATAATCTTCTTTTTTTTAAGTTAGTGCAGTCAAAAGCATTCACGATGATCGACTTGGTCGTGCTACTCATATGCTAGTACTACGTACTCCTAATCTATGAAGAATTCGAAAATTTTAAGTGTTGATAATAAATATTCATGGTAAGTTTGTCAGATTATAATGCGGCCAGTTATTTACCGTTATTGTTCCTTTAAAACCCGCAATGAAACCTGAAATCAAAGGGTTGTGGAATACGCAATCTGTAATCACGAAGAGAGAGCTACATGTATGTACCCTCTTCCGGCCTATTAGCATTGAATGGCGACGGCGCGTGTCGCGGGGATCATTGTCGCCCGCGATTTAACCGATCTCGATCTAAATCAATCCCGGCCAACGCGCTTCGCCACATTGTTCTCTCTTTTCTCCGATTAAATATAATGACCACATTTGACACGTTTCGTTATACTCTATTGCTTAAGGTCAAGAGCAATGAAATACAGCTATCATTTCGTAATGTTTGCACGTAATAAAGAAAACAATTTCAACATCTGCTGAATATTCATGGTATCATCTTGCAAATTTAGTCTTAGATTTAAACTTACCGGTAGTTCCAAGTACTCCGTGATAGTGTGCTTCGCTGCTCCTCTCCTGATGTCAGCAAGAGCGGTGAAGTGTTCATCTCGACGTATTTTGCGCCTTAGAAGTGCGCGAGCGAACGGATATGCCGACAAGTATTCCCCATAAGCATCCATTAGCTCCCCCATAAACAACTGTTTCAACAGGATCGCGCTTTCACCCTCACTTGCATCAGTCGGTGTAGGCGGCAACTCACGGCACTTCAACGACTCCGGTATGCTTTTAGAAGCGAAGGTACTAATTCCACTGGTCGATTCACATGACGTAAAGGCGCCCGTAGAATCGCTCGAACCACATTTCGAAAATGGAAACGCAGAGGAGGCCCCACTTTTTTCGCTACTCGCGGAACTTTGGCGAGTAGTGCAAGCTTTATCATAGTAATCTGGATATTGCGGCTCGGACTGACTCTCAGTTGAAGGAGAAGACTCTTCAGCGGCAGCACTTAAATAATGGGAATTTTTTATACAATCATATAAATCTTCTATAGATTCATAAGGAGTTATACTTCCACAAGATTCACCGTCTTCTGCGTTAGGTAATGTTTCATAGATTTCTTCGTTTTTTCTTCGAGCGACAGGAGTTATTGCAGAATCAGAGCGACTTCGTTTCACACTGCGAACTTGATCATATCCGAAGTCTGAAGGATTAAGAAAGTCCCATCTTACGTTCGCCCAAACATTTTCACTAACATCGGCTGATATTCTGTGGTCAGCACAGCACTGTCCACTACTTCTGATGGTTACAGTTGTCACATTATCGTTAGTTTCAATTAAAGAACTGTTGACCACAGATTCATCGCAATTTATCGGAATATCGACTATTACTTTACGAAGACTACTACAAATGGATGAAATACTGGACCTATTATCATCATCTAATTTCTTATTGAGTATCGATTGTTCATTAAATTCTGAATTTGTTATTACAGAAGAACCATCTACATCTTGTTGTGAGAGAACGCCTTCTTGAATTAATTCGGTCAATAAACTTTTTGAATCATCTTCAATAATAGATTTCTTTGAAGTAATAGAATGTGTATCATCATCTTCTTTTTTACACTTACTAATGAGTAATCCAGAATCAATATATTTTCTCATGCGTTCAGTTAGTGCTTCGCTTGCTTCAGAAACTGACTGCAAGTAATAAAATAGTAGATGGTACTCTTCTTTGGTAATAACAGCAGCACGTAGTAGAGGTTTTCCATAAAGCTCCACTGCAGAAAACAACGTCGCAGCTGCAATAGAAAAAATAATATTAAGGCCATGTTTCTCATCAAGTTTTATTCTTTGATAGTCATAACACAATAACCTACGGGTTATTAAAAATTCGTGGGCGTTAGAAAGATGGATTACAGACTTTTGAATAATTCAATTCACCTTGCAATAAAGTTCATCAGTTGTTAGAACATGACCCAGACCTTTTACGATCCTTGACTCGAGCCATTCATATCTTCTGTCTCTAAAGGAGTGCTTGCATGTAAAGTAATTTTTGATTTTGAATCAAACCAAGTTAGTATCAAGGTTTATGATACTGTCATGACTATTAACCTAAAAAAGTTATGTCTAATCAAGTATGTCAATGTATCAAATAATATTGGAAAAATTTATTGTTAATAGAGTACCTGTATGTTTGTAACACTCTTACTCTTATACATCCAAAGTTCAAATTTGAATGTACTCGTAATTCATTCGTTTATATTATCATACGTCAAATTGTATATCAGTATGATGGTCACGGTGACTGCAAGCCTAACGCATACATGTAAGTTCTGCGAAAGATTACTGGACAATAGCATACAATAGCGTGCGTACGCGTCTTATTATTGCCAAACCGCTTTCTACAAACATTACTTGTCTGCTTGAGGAATACTCAATAGAAAACTACGTTCTTTTGAACCTTATTGATAAAGCGAGAAACGGTGAATGCTGAATCTAGAATTCAAAACTCAGCAGTTATTGCTTCTTATGAGAACAGTACCTACTTATATAAGTAGGTATGCTTTTTCATAACCAAGCATGAGATTAATCTACTCGCGTTACTTATTACGAATAATAAGTAATCAAAATTGTTGTTTTGTAATTAGTTTCAAATGTATCTTCAAATATTACGAATAATGATCGACTCATTTCTATTAAAATTTATCAATATTTTATTTTTTAATAACTTCCTTCTTGTGGTATTTTTAAAACTTTTTCTTTATAAAAAAAAGGAAGGATGTATTAACAATACTAACCGTAAATCTTTTCCCAGGCTATAAACGTCTCCAGATCTTTGCCGTCCCACTGCGCTGGTTGGTATTCCACTACCAGTACTTCTCCCTCCAGCGCGGAGGCAGGAGCGCGAGGCTCCACGGGTGCTTTAGATCCTCCAAGAAAGAGCAACGCAGTTGGCGGGACCGAGGGAGCATCAGAAAGTGATGCTGGTGGGGGAAGACTGCCTTCTAAAGAAACGGCCTGCGGTGCCGAGATGGGCCCTGATGGAAGACCTGCTACGGTGACACCGAACTCTCGGAGAGGTTCGCAGGCCACTTCTGCTACTGTGTTGTTCCCGAACACAGTCACCTGGAAGAAAAGAAATAGTTTATGTTAATTATAAGAGTCATATTTACTACTGTAGCACTGGAGTAGGTATGTTGGTTATGAGTTGTTTTATTTGACTTATTTACCCATATTTTCTCAAATATTTTACGATCACAATGTCCAAATTTCTTATAATCAGTAACTAAACAGCTATTTTTAAATTTAGTCCGATCACTGTAATACAGTGTTATAATATATTATTTTATTGCATTTCAGATTTACCGTGAAGATAATCCCTTGATTTTTACATTGATATCGTACGATATAGACTTTACAACATGCCGGATATAAGTTTCCTACTTTAAGTCTGACATCGGCATGACAGCTAGTCTAATGGACCTTGAGAGTCTAGAAAACTATTGATACAAATTATCCCGATCGTTGACAAACGATAAGCTCACGATAAACCTTCACTGCCACTAATTACGTCCTACATACAGCGCAACCTTCCATCAGTACTATCTTACTGCAATATCTAATGTTCTGACATTTATCTGGGTCTTCTAACTGTGATACAAGGGACTTGTTCTGGCGATAGCGGAGGCACCGATCATATTTTCCTCTAAAATAACAGTTAAAAGTTATTTACGCCGTCGTTATATCACCTAACGCCGTGTAAAATAGGTTGCTTTGGTATCTACACTACGATGACGTTTGACTGCAACCGGCGAAGACAGATTTACTATCACTATTTAAATGCGAGAGAATAATGATGTGACATTAATAAAGGTACCTTAAATTTTACTTGAAGTATCGAATTTAATTAATGATGTCAGTACGCAAAAGCAAAGAATACGTGCCCTTCAAGAACATAGCAAATCGTGAGAGTACATTGATATGTAGGTAGATATAATAAGATGTAAATGCAGGAGTCTTCGAGACCTTGACTGCTCGGGTTCATGGCATTTTTTACCGGGCCCTCGTGACGTCACGCCCGAGTTATGCGCGGCGCAGGCGCAGGCATCCCCTCCCTCTCCCCTCGCTCGCCGCGCCCAAAACATAGCCTCCTCCAGGATAATGCGTCTGATACATCTTCAACGAGGAAAAAAAATAAACAAGATCCATCCAGCGGACAAGGGCCAGTCGATTTTACACGCAGCCGACGCGTTCAGTTTTAACAGAACCAGAAAGATGAGAGTTGGCTATACTTGCATACCAAGTTTCTTGTACTTTATATTTACGCGCGATTTACTGTCATCGTTTTATACTTACATAGCCGTTTGTATGTGGATAAGCGAGTTCCGAGATGATAGTGTCAAACCTGTTTTAAATTATCTCGGTTTCTATTTCTAATATGGGGAATAACAACTTTGATGGGAAATGAGTATTCGCCTAGTCTATGTATGTAGGCATTAGTTATCGATATCTGGGTTGTATTTACTGAAAAATCATTTAGAAGTCGCACTATCTTAGTATTTTCTACTCAATACAGAGCGACAGTTTCCCTTCTTTCTTTCCAGACATCCTATGCGATTGTTTTCTCAACCTATTTTCGAACGAAGTTATTTAAACATTATATACGAGGGCTCTTTTTATCTTGCCAATATTGCACTTACATATTTTGAAACATTTCTCCAACAGATACTCCATTATCCATATGAAACATATTATGACACGAAAACGAAGTTTCAAAGGACGTCTGGTTGTTTATATTATTCTGGTATGCAAAACTTAGAAGATAACACATATTAAAACACAAAATTTATTGAGTGACGCGATCCAACCAAAGTTTAGGGCATTATTCTAAATCAATAAATTGGTTTCATATCGATCAGCTCTCAAGAATGTATATCCACATATAGTCAAAGCTGGCTCGCCCATCATTATTTTATTTTAATCCGAGCTCTATCTTACGTAATCGCCTCTCCCATCGTGACATATTTTTTGTTCTGTTGAGGCTAATGCAAATTTAATGACAGGTACGGCAGATAAAATATACCCGAAGTTTAGGCAAGTTTGGCTGAGAATTTTAATTTACAGATAGACTACTGTCACATATGAAATTATTTATATTTCTTTAGTACGATACCTACTACGTAAGTATGAATGTATGTTTGAATTAATTAATGAAATTGCCTTTATTGCAATAAAGTAAAATAGTACCTACACACTCCCAAGTAAAATCTTCTGCAAGGATTTGAATTAAACTTTACATATATAGTTTATATGTAGCGACGCACGCAAATGACGGAAACTAATCTTTTAATATTTTTAAAGCGTGTTCCTCATAATAGAGATAAAGTAACAAAAACTATAAAACCCAAACCAAGTTCCTAAACAATTAACATAAAAAAGCGTAGTAAAATCGCACTCGTTTTCCTCTATTATTAAATGTTATTGAGCAAATATCAAAATCCATTGAAACTGGTTTTTTCCAAACATTTTGAATATCAAAATAAAATGTACGTGACTGACGAGTCGTGGCACGATATATTTGAACTGACAGGTTGGACGCAGGTAAAAAAACTTTAATAATACTCTGAATAATCTTCAATCATTTTAAAGTAATAACCAAGGGCCGCGTTGTTAATATTTTTTCTTAAAAAAATGCAAAGAATATATATCAATAATAATCAATATTATTATTTCATAAAAAGGTATACATACCACGTCTTTATAGGCTACCATACCTTTATACTTCCTAGCCCATTGCCCTAAAAAAAATCCCCGTTTATGAATATTATTTATCTATGTAAAATTTTATCCATTATTAAAATGAAGTTTTTGTGGCCATATTGTGTCCATATATCAGATTTTGTGATTTCTGAGAAGATTCAACTCATATCGATGAAACTGCGACCAATAAAATAAAGAGTATCTCAATAGTAGTTTTTTATTTATTTTTGCTATTTGATTTTTTTTATGTCTAACATACTCCCATGCAATTATTGTGCATCCGGTGCGTAGAATACGTAGAAAAATAAGTTGCTTTATTCATTGTATTAAGGAATATTAATTCTACGAGTATTTTTCATAATTAAAGAACCTCAGAATTCTCGGAACAAAAGACATAAACGTTTTTTTTAAGGAACAAAATTCTTTACCAAAGAAATATTTGAGAAGTCTTTTAGGCTTTTTTGGAAGGTCTTCTAGAGATAAAATAAATATTTGTTTGTATTGTTATTTTTATTGTTATTGTTAAGGTTTTATTTGTGTATGAGATCCTGAGTTCATGAAAGCTGACTTACAAAATATCATTCTTTAAAAAAAAAACTGTAAATAAACAATTAATTAAGGAATATATTAATATACGCACACGGCCACAAACCGCTGAGTCTAGAGATTAAAATTTTGGCAAATAGGTTCCTTATGTGATGCACTTAATAGAGGATTTTACAGAATTCCCACAGAAATTAAAATTTACGTAATATTTAAATCTACGCGGGCGACTTCAAATATTAATATTTTAAATCAACTAAGAACTACATATTTACTTAAAATAAGTAAAATAAATTAAAGGTTGTTTGAGTGATTCTTGGTAATATAATATCTACCTACAAATACTTAGGTCAAACTAATTATCACCCGAAATGCTGGCTGCATAATCCCTTTAGATAACTACACTTATTTGGTGGCCCTAGCATTATCGTTGACTTAAAAATTGAATTAGTTGTAAAACTTAACAATTCATCACATATGCACCATAAAGGATATTTAAAAGGACTGCAAGATGAGAGATGAATACAAGTCATAATATTTATTGTTAAGTAATGCCTATTATTAGTTCGCTGTCAGAAGCAGATCGAGTTTTAGTCGAAGCATTAAATACATAGTTGAATCACGTCTTCACCCTCCTTACGGGATAGACAAAGCCAATAGTCCAAAAAATGCTCGAAAGCCACGTTCAGCTCAATATATTCTGTTACGTAATGACAGACAACTCCTTTTACTTTTCTTATCAATAGATAGATATATTTTTTTTTATTTAATGTATTATTTTTTACTTTACATATTTTAATTCGTAAGTAGTTATGGCGAAGATAATGAAAAATACTTAAACTTCTACACAAACTCACAACAGCGCCATCTTTGTTAAAACTAACTATTGTACAGCGCCATCTCTGTCGCTTATACATTAAACTTCTAAAGCAAACCGGATAGAAAGTATACATGTAACAAAAAAGCAGACTGTAAAGCAAGTACCCTCTGAACTGGCAGCACAAGAATTAGACAGATGGCGCTACGAATATTTTAGTTATTAACCTCTCAGATGCTAAGCGCCCGTACTACCGAGACACTAGAACTGCGGCGGATTTGAACGAAAAATGAAGCGCGCGACTTGTTTCAGAATTTGATGAAAATATAGGAATATTTCCTTTGAAGTTAATAAAACACTTTTGTACAGTCAAAGCTATATATGTATTGAGTATTATAACACCATATTATAGCAAATAAATTAATTTCATTTTACTTTATTAGACCTTTAGTTACAACTTTCAACAAAAACACTTGCAACAAAAACTACTATAGAAGTAGTCTTTATTTCCACATTATAACCACATAAAATTAGTTTTTAGGTATTATAAGTTCAAGATGAACATCATATTTATCTTATTTTTAAATAAATAACACAGTTTTGGCAATTAAATCATGTTATTTCTTTCAAAAATCCAATATTTTTCAAAATAAATCTCTCAAGGTCACGCACTTTTGAAACAGGGTCTGTTTTGATCTGATTTTCAACAATTTTTATTTTAAAGTAACAGATTAATTTCTGTTGTCTGTGGTTGCTGAGTATGTTTGGGATGTAAATTAAACAATTTTAAACCATAACGATATGTGTTTTAAGCTTAAAATCGAGTTTTAAGTTGTCTCGGACAGTTGGCGCACATGTGCGCCACAGCAGATTACGGTAGTGGCGCATATATGCGCCACAGCAGCTGAGAGGTTAACGTAGTTAAAGCTTTTAGAAAAAAAAAACTTCTTTATCATTACAATAAGGCTTAGATAATAAAAATGACCAAAGTATTATGGTTTAAATTTTGATTACACACTTTAAATTAATTGCTTTATCTAAAATTCATATACTGACTTTCATTACTTCACATAGGTAGATACCTAAAGAAATTTATCATCCAACATAAGTAATTCAGTAATGAGTAATTTAATCCCTGGAAATATGTACGTCCTTACAATTCACGAGACATTGTTGGCATCATACAGCAGCAATCAAAATTTTTTTTACTGAAACTTAAATACTTATATGTGTAATTTACAAGTAAAATTTATAAAATAAATTAATTTCAAAAAATACCAACGAGGTCAAAAACTTAGGCCATTACCGAATTGAATAGAATATTAATATGCTGGCAAATTACTGAATAGTTCAGTTTGAAAGTGGATGACCTCTAAATCGGGATTTGAATCCGATTGAGACCGTTAAAATTAAGCCTAGGCTGAGTCACTGCAGTTGTTCCTTAGTAAAATCCGTGCTTTTATAAAATTATAGTATATTATTTTGTAATTATCGGAGATGGTACGTAACGCTTTCATAGCTAACCTATTGAATCAATTTGAGGGATTAAGTATTAGATAATTTAATATAAAATGACCAACCACAGAAAGATTATTTAAGCAAAGTCAGGTCAATGCTGGTCAAGTTACGGAATCGATTTAGTGAGGGTTTACACTTCGCATTATAGTCAGACTATCGGCTGATAGAAAGAATTTAATATTAAGTAAGCCAATCCTCTAGCTGGATAGTTTAGATGGAATTAAAAAGCGGCAAGTTGCTCATCGTCTTAGAGAAGAATCCCACGCTTATAAGCCTTTCCCTAGTTCGACTATTGCAAGTATTCGGCGCGTTAAACGAAGCAGTTGGCACAAACTATGTTTTCCTTCGATATCAAGCCAGCAAGGAAACACGTTTCGTGCTTACTTAGTTTTTATTTAGTATCTACTAAATGTCACTATAACATAAGAAATAAGCTAAGTCATTCGAACGCCATTATAAAATTTGCTATAGGTATTCACTCATAACAACATGATATGAAATCGGTCCAGTTACTCAAAGATTCTCAAAAAGGAAAATAGGATTAAATTTTATCTTTAAATGTCAGTAAAAAGAAAAGTTATCTTTCGTTTCCGTAGCGCCCTCATTATGTTGACCGGGACAGGACCATGCAGCAACAATACCCTCTGTCTGTCTGTCACGATCTGTTGCTCGACACTCTTCATTGATTTCTACTTTTCGAATATTTTGTGATGGAAAAAATGCTTACGAGTATATGGAACTTAACCTCTTAACTTAACCTCGATACGTATTTCCAATAGCAAACAGGATAATAACTTGATCAAAATAAATGTTACTTTTTAAATAACAGAAAAGTTATAGCATACCTAAATTTTGTCTATTTGTACATATGGATAGGATCGCATCGCAACTAAATATGACCAAAAGAGTGATTGTTGGTACTATAGAAATTAAAATATTGAGTTTTCTTGTGAATTATGTTAAATATTCAAAATTAAAAAGTTCATACAAAGTTAATGAAAGATATCATCGCAAAGTTTTCAAAATATCGGAATTCGATAGATTACACACTTTAAATACTTAAATCCTATACTTGACTGGTCGTGTTTTCAAATAATTTACAAAGTACTAAACTAAAAGCAATTTAGATGGAGCAGATAACAGCTTAAGGTTAGAAAGCTAGGCAATTTCCTAGAACAACTTGCACTTGTAGGAGCAAACTACATGTCCAGTTTTGATATATGTACCTATGTATATCTACGTGATTTCTACATATATAGGTTTATACTTGTCCCTTATAGGAATTTAAAGAAAGGAAATAAAATTTTATTTAGATACTTTTTATATACAATTGAGTTTTACACATACTTTAAAGTAAATACTTACTTTATGTTTTTTTATTTAGTTTTAAAATGCCATTATGAAAGCTGTTTGAATTTGAGATATGATGGGTTTCGGAGCAATCTGTTAAAACTTAGCTAAATTTAAATCTGACAGCACATAATCCTTAATTTGCTCTCACACCTTTGCATGTTCCTGGTTGCACCCATCTGGAGACCTGGAGTCCGCTTTCAGATATTTCTCTTTAATTTTTTTTTTTACTTTGTACAAAGGCCCTACTTCTTCTTCCAGTAGGCCTAAAACAGGAAATACATAGAATGGCATTAACTTTTGTATATTATAATAAAATTAAAAATTTTATAAAATTTATTTCTTCCTTTTGTCCGGTACTCGGCTACTTCAGTTTAAGTACATCGACTGTGATAATCTTCACTAATAGTTCTCTAGCATAATTTTTTGCTATTGAAATAATACATTGTAGCAAAATAAGTCACAGCTTGTGAAAAAAAAAAACAGAATTTTCATTGAAAACATTCTTGCAAGATTACGTGACATGAAAACGGAGCAGTAGGTGAACGGCCGATTTTCATGTTCGTTTCACAGCGCACCGTACGCGCAGTTCGTTTAGCGGGGCTTCAGCAAATTTTCGCTGAAAACGGGGCATGTGCGCATTCTCACTATCTTTTAACGTTCTACGTCTACCCGTAGGTCTAATAAAAAGTTTGCTACTTTTGGGAAGTAACCTCTTTTTATGTCCTTTGTAGACCACTTAAATCTAGACACACCGGTTTGTAATGTTGATGTATCCGTCAGTCAAACAAGCAGTAAATCTTTATATTGTATAAATTTTTTATTCGTGTACACAGATTACATCTAGGAATCAAAGAAATCATAAGAGACCGTTTTATTTCTTAAGATATAAAATATAATATATGTATTTGGACAAAGCAGCATTTTTGTCACTTAGTCAAGTTTTGCATTTATTCATTTTTTTTTTGTTTAGTCTATTTTTCATAGTACATAATCATTATATTTGCCAATATTTTCCTAATGTCTGAAGAGTTTAACACACATTACACTAATTGCTTTACGAACTTTTAGTGAATATTCATTAAGTTCTTATTAATGAGAACCATCATTTAAATGTGTTATATGTCGTGTTTTCATTTCCACTCTAGAGTTTACACATATTGGCATCGCACTACATACACTTTAAACGTCTATGTAGAAGACCAAGAATAGGAATGTGCTCTTTTTTCACAATATTATGAAATATAAAATATTTTTCATTAGATTAATAATAAAAAAATTAAGTAAACTAAGAACTTTATAATAAAAATATTTATAAGGTTAACACACCTAAATAACAATTGTCTTATTTACTAAAAACATAACTTGGTCAACCAATATTTTTAAATAGATTGTTCTATAAGAATCATTTTACTTATCATTGACTTTTACAACAAACATAAATTTGTAAAAACTACATAATAACAAAATCGTATCATCTTTGTTGACAATGAAAAGGCGCAATACAATCGTCGCAGGAGACGCGGGTCGCCAGCTGACACACTTTCCTCGATGTTATAATTACATTTTATCAATACGAAAACACATGTGGTGCCGTACGCATTCGGATTTTCATAAAACATATCGTATTAGCATACGGTTTCACTTTTTAGCCGAGTTGACACACTTTTTGTTATGATAAAGTGCGTAGATGTTTTCTAGTATAATGTAACATTTTAATAGAAAGCCTATTACAATAATCAATTCTAAAAAAAAATACTACAAATATTTTTATTTTTCTCTAACTTCATCATTAAGCCTTACAGCTGCACGTGGCCTTTCATTATTTTCAAGACTGTTGGCGCTGTCTACCCCGTAAGGGATATAAAACGTGAATAAAGATTCATACATACCTACTTACATAGACTTATGTACAAGTATGTAACTTTATTTTATAACATTATTAATATAAATTTTGATAAATAAATGTCTATAAAATTCCAACCTACAGCGTTGGGCTACGGGCATATAATGAAAAGAAAAGAAAATTAAGACATAATTTACGAACTTTAAGCAGAGCTACGGTATTCGCGATCGCGATATATAAATCAAGAAATGCTTAGATACTAAGGAAGGATCGATCAAATAGGTACCTATACCTAAAGCCTATCATAACAATTCGATCCTTCCAAATAAAACATAAGTAGGCAAGGTATATTTGTACATTAATCAGAGCATGTAAGAGTACTCTGTGTAGAATTATTCAGCTGCCTTCTTTTGTTTTACTACGTATTATTATAAGTTTTAAATTTCGTATTAGGTTTAAATAAATAAAATCTTTGTTGTGTAAAATAAAATGGTACTATTAAATGTGCCTAATTACTGTGTAAATAATGTTTTTTAGATTGACATCTCACAATACATTAAATGACCGATTCAATTTAATTAATTTTGACTATTTTGTGTAATGACACAGAAGAATTACTAAAATAAGTAGCAGTGGTTAGAAGTCGTCGTTACAAGCTTATTTCACTTTCTTTTATTCGATAAAAGATCTGTTTCTGACTTAAATTCAAAGACAATATGATTGTGAAACACAAAGAAATTTTTTAAAAGAGCGTATCGCAATCGAAATTAGAAATCGTTTGCGAATTGTCTCGCTGGGCACCGTCAGGGGTCGTTACACGTGGCCACTGGAAAATCACTTTCGACCTTTGTCAACCGACATTAGGTCACTTTCTAAGACAGCAGTTGTCAAACTGAAAAACTTATCGCAAAAATGTTTTAAGACTCTTGATTCATAATTTATTAGATGCTTCATAATTCACTGAAAAAAAGTTATGGTCGCGTTTAAATACAATTTTGGAAGTAATAAGTGAGTTAGAAAATTTCACTTAATTGTGATCAAAGCCTTTCATGCTACTAGGCTGATAGCGAAAAACCTTTGCAAACTACTTTTCGTTCCGCGCAAAGTGTAAAAGTTTACATAATGTTTAAACTTGGAATTACTCCGTTAGATAGGCTAGCAACCTTGAATATCACATCCGTCACCTTCCGGCAAAACGTGCCCATTTGATCAACAATAATACATATAAAAAATGATTTGCAGGAAGCACAATAATATATAGACTAGTATTCACATTTTGCCCAAATAATGGTGTCAGTGCACTACTTTTATATTTACTTACTATCTCCAAAGTTTGAGAGCAACTGTTCTAAGACGCGCACGCGCATAATGAGGCTAAATATTGTCAACTGCGGTTTCATTATATCATTGGTTTGACCCGTATGTGCTATGAAAGGTCTCGCTCTACATTTTTTCTGATGTTTTTTTAATAAGGCTAGAAACGAGTTAGATTATTACGTAAATATAGCGATACGATATATAAACGAGAAAGTGATATAAGCATGTAATCAAATTATTCGTATTCAACCTATTTTTTATTAAAGTCATTGCTTGGTTGGATTGAAACAGATCTGCAACTGATTTAATCTTGCAACCTGAATTTAATCGTTAGCACTAGTAGAAAGTTATTGGGTGTTCTTTTACGCCAATGCTTAAATATGTGGGTGGTACTGAATTAATTATCGCAATTTTGATTAATTTACACAGCAATCGAGTTATATTACATTCGAAAAACGTTTTCTAATAAATTAAAATAAAAATAAATTAGCTGATAAGAAATTAGGACTCACGATCCTAATTATAACCACACTGGTTTTATGAAGAACACGTCGCAATATTTATATTAAGCTTGATTCTCAGTAATTGTAAAATTAATAACAAACATTCACGCTTAGTCACACAAGGCAGTAGGACAGGTCATCAAATGCGTATTAATTGCAAAATGTCAAAAGTAATGTTACATACTAGGAAACCAAAGTCGATTGATGCTGATTCACTGAGTCGGAAACAGCTTCGTGCATGATTGGCCCGCCATTGTACATTATATGTATGGAACTATGTTAACTGGTAAAGTTTCTGTATGTTGTTGCTGCGAGCAAATATGGGATTGTGCTCTATAATAGCTTCGCAAAAAAAAACCAAAGACTTCATAAAAAGAAGGAAAAAATCATTGTTTTTATGCAATTTTTATAAAAGTTAACTTTAGATAAGGATTATCATTCAATGATAGTGATTGTGTGTGCAATTCAGAAATAAATAATAGAATAAATGGAATACATAAAAAAATCATTATTTTTATTTTTCTTACTAATTATTAATTTAATACAAGAAGTTCCCACACTTTTTACACTGTTCACACAAATTAAAATTAACATACAAAAAATCCACGCGTGCGGCATACCTACTGATATAAAAATTCAAACGACGAGTACACGCTTTAATTCACCCTAAACACCATGTATAAGCTGACGAATACTCGTATAACTTCTGCACAAAGAACTCATATAGAGACTAAGATTGCGAGCGACCGATAACAAATATGCAATAATATTTAAACTAGCCAGAGGCAGGTAAGCCTGTGGAATGTGAGGCATTGCCGGTCCATGTCGTGTGCTCTCAGAAAAATGTTCATATTGAGCTAGTTACGAAGAATATATCGGACGATATGATAGACAAATGGTAGTTTAATTTATGAAGTGATGGAAAACGTTTTTCAAAGTAAAGACCGACATAATATAACCGAATAAATATTCAAGTCTCCTAAGGTATGCTACCAACTAGCAAATAGAATTTTATTATTTAATTTCGGTTTGTGAAATCAAAATAATTATTAACTATGTTTTGGAACAAATAATTTTGTAAACAGTTATTGCATTTACCAATCAAATAAATTGAATATTTGTCTCAAATTCAGAAATCACAAGTTTCATGTCACGAGCCACTATTGTTTCTACTCGCTTAGTCTACACCTCTCCTGTCTGCTATTATGTATAAGTGAGTCCATTCCAGATATTGACTACCACATCGTAACCACCGGATTTATCGTTTGATTCTATCAAATTGACAAATATGAAAGAGCTCATAACCCTTTCCCATCCATCATTTTAACTTTAATCAATCGTTATGATGCATTGACTAGCCTTGTCTATCTTATTTGCTAGATTTAATAAAACAAATTAATTGTTTCCAAAAACCATTATAAGTAATTAAAACAGATAAAACAAAATCTATAAATCTTTTCAGAAAAATCTAAAAATTAATATATTTTAATATTTTTGAAAATCAAATTTAAGTCAGCAACTTCGAGTACGTTTCATCGTAGAACAAAGAATTGCATAAGGAAAAGATCCAATATCTGAAGTATAGATAAGTAAGCGCATTCATCTATGTTATTTTCATACATGCAATCACTTGTTATCCTATACGGGGTAGACAAAGCTACAAGTCTTGAAAACTAAAAGTTTAAAGGCCCCGTTTAATTTTATGGGAATGAGATTCAAATAATGACAAGTTACTAGCATAAAAAGCGAATACCAAGAACCGCATTTATTGATTAAAATAAAATCTTTCAAATATTTTTTTATCAATTAATACAATTATTTTTATCGTATATGTATTTATCACGTTTAATATTATTTCCGTCTAGTATCCTTTGGCCATATACATACAATACAACCAGAACTACTAATAGAGACGGCCCACCTGCTGATAACCGCATACTTTTACTAACAGGTGGGTTAATCCTGTAAGGCCACAAGATAATAGCCAACTAAACTTAAGATCGTGACTTTGCTCATATGGGAGTTTCCGGACTCTTCGGAGAATACTACATACAGATTTTAAAAATTCAATCAAGGGAATTGCTTATTAATGTGAAATTCTTCTTTTATTCTACGTACGTACTAGCAAACTGACTATCTTATTAAGCTATCCAGCCGAATGTGGGCGTTTTTCTTTTCGAGACTATTTGGCTCTGTCCACCCCGCAAGGGATAAAATCGTGATATATGTATGTAGGTAGACATCTATATGGCAATAAATTTCTCTTACACTGACCTTTAGTTAACTTTATTTGGTTAATCCTGAGTAGGCGGGTACTTTGCTGAACTTTATGACTGAATCCAATTTTCCCAATTTGTGATGGTGGGTTGAAACTAATTTTATTAATGTGACCAGAATAATAAACTAAGCATAATTTAATTTTAAAGTAATTGAAAAAAAGACCTTAGTAATCAAGAAGTATAGTTAAGACTCAAAAGCTTACGCGGTCTATGATGCACTGGTGTTCGAATCCTACAAGCCGCAGTCAATGTTTCTTTTCTGAGTAACTTACAATAGTTTGAAAGCTAACCGATACCCATACGGCGGCGTTATTAGTTTTATAATTCTGTTCAATCATCATCATCACAAAATCATGCATCTTTCCGGGAGCGGTAGAATACCTTCATACAGAGACCAGTTACGCTTAGTCATCCGGCTTTCTTTCATGCTCCACATGACCAAACCTTAACATTTCCTCATCTATTCAAATATTATAAAAATGAATACTGGCCACTTTATTTGCCACTGCCAATGAACCCATTTCCCATCGCAAATGCATCAATATGTTAATATTTAACGTTTTAATAACGCGAACTAGCCGAGTCCACGAAACCAGTTTACTGGACTGCGAAACCGCCCGATAATAATTATCATGTTGTTCAGAGAAGTGAATTTGTGTCATACATATCATATGTCGTTTTTTTTTTTTTTATTATAGTAGACTCGTGAAATCACAGATGCTAAGAAGTGAATCCCGGTATCAAAAATAAAATAGGTGTAAGGAAATAAGGATAGAAGGAAGATAATGGGAACACTTACTTTCAGTCACTTTATTGTAAGGAAACATACTTCACCCCATTACAAATTTTAAGATTTGTTCAACAAATGGAATTGATTCTCTCTCGATATAGCATATTCCTGGTACATTCGAAAATGTAATAAAGTTAGAGGTCTGGCAAGTGCAGCATATGGATACTCGTAAGTGATATTTTTCTGTGTAAAGATTTTGCAAAATTTACGGTACTGGATTGAAATGATTACCCAGAACAAATTAACCCTTTGACTTGTAGTTTTAGTACCGAAGCAGATAATAAAAACAATAATATGACTAAGGATAACGGTTCTCTTAGTTTTATCGGCAGAAACACAGTTCAAAGCAGATGCAATGCTAACGTCAACCAATTCAAACCAGATGATGGCTACACATGATTTCGTAACGGCGACCTACAAAAACTTCGAATTATTTCAATTGACAATTGATATAGTAATAGGAGTGTAGAAAGGGGAGACTCGTCATTCCAGGCACACTAGTAATAGAATGATTACCCTTTATTTAAGTTAAGCTGCTTATCGCTGGTATAATGAAAATATACATTGTACATATAGTTCCGTCTATATTTAGTCTTCATAAGATTGAAAGGCCACGTTGAGCTGTAAGGCTTAACAATGGAATTGAGATTATTTATTTAGTGAAATAATATTATTATTTCAATTAATTACATATGACATATCTATAACAATTTTAAAATGCCGGAAACCACACGGCATATTATGAAAACAGTTTAGGTATTGGGTATTAGTGTTTTTCTTTTACGCAAGGAATAACTTATTAGTTTATTCCATATGCTGTCTGGTGTATGTACCTATGCTATGAAGGAGTAGTATAAATTTTAAAGGAAGTTATGTTTTAACTAAGTAAGCATTTTATTTAATAAAAATGAAACAGGATGAATGAAAACAGGTTGACTAAGCAGATATACAAGGAGAGTGTGGAGGGAAAGGTCGGAGTGAGACGACCTAGACGAACGTATCTTGATCAAATTAAGGACGTCCTGGTAAAGGGTCAAGTCAAAAGTACCCGAAACCGCCGAGCTTGCATGAAGAGAGTTATGAATGTGGATGAAGCGAAGGAAATATGCAGAGATCGTGGCAAGTGGAAAGAGGTAGTCTCTGCCTACCTCTCCGGGAAAGAGGCGTGATGTTATGTATGTAGTATGTATTAATAAATGAAAACGTTAATGAATCGATTTGTTGTTTTTTTATATTAAAATCTCGCCGTTCTCATGTTGCAGGTAGAGACTACAGCTTGAGCTTAAGCAAGAGGGTTTTATTAATATGTACCTATAACTGATAATTTGCAAGCAAGCTCTGCTTGCGTAACATATAGGTCAATTCATGATTAGTCACATCATATGCATAACACTTAATCCAAATTAGAAATGGCACTAACCGATTAGACCTGTTTTCCAAGTTGTCATACACAATGGTATAATGTCGACATGCATCAATAGGCACCGATGTATAAGAAATTAATTCCTATCGCACTACGTTAGGTAACATTGTCACAAGACACATGCAAGTGTAGAACGACATAGTATAGTAAGATAATTATGATTAAAAACGTAAACAGTTCTGAATATGAGAATTTAATATCTTCCACTTTTGTGTGGGATCAGTACCTATTAAGACATTGCCTTTCTACTTAAATTCTCCTTTATGCAGATATCCTAAATCTTTTGATCTTACCCTAATTAAATTTTCTCTTTAAAATTCAAATTTGATTGCAATTAACAATATCTTTATTTATCAACATAAAATAGTCTAAATACATATTATATATATCATATAGGAACGAATATTATGATTACCTACTCAAAAATCTTCTAAATTCGTATCCTAGCGTGAACTACTTTCTTTCGTACAGCAAATTAATATAGACAGTGAAAGTGTGTAACAGGAAGGACAGTATACATTACAGTACCTATAAACTACTTATTTGAGAAATTCAAAACACTTTAATGAAGTATTTTCGCAAAAAACTCGCGTGCATCGTCCGATATCACGCGTAACAGTTACTACGGTAAGTCGATTCGATTGCGTGCTCCAAATTGACCGAATCGTCTCAAGATAGCACGAATACCAATCGAAATCATACAGAACTGAGACTAATATATTTCCGTGTTGCACAAGTATTGGTTGCAACATTCTGGCCGCTTCTGTTGACCTTGCTGTACATACAGTGCTGATTATGAATTTTCTTACAGATATCTGACTAAGTACCTACTCGTGACGATAACGGATCTTTCAAGTTATTCATACTGCGATGAGACCGGCCATATTCGACTTTTAACCCCTTGGTACAGAATTTAATGGATTTGTATGGCGGCGTCGCTTGAAGATGTATATGGATGAAGGGAAGAAGTATGCAGGGAGCGTGACAAGCGGAGATTATGTTGTCTCTCTCTAACCATACCTACCTTAGAGCAAGAGAGGTTATTTTTAACTGTTAATTTTTAGCTCTCTAAATTAATATGTAAAGTTGCAAAAAACTTTAGGTGTTTTCTACATCATTACCTATTAAATCAGCTGTTCGCAATAATGGGTGACAAAACTTTGACACTGTTTCGGAAATCGGTGGTTTGCTAATTTTCAATTTCATCAAATTGGAATATACTTACGATAGTTTAAGCTAAAAATATTACAACTGTTGAGTTGCGTTATTCGCTATTAGGACTTCAATGTGCTAAATACATTCATTCATTTTCTTACAAAATACTACTATAACTTAACCAAGATTAGTACAGTGGGCCACATAATAAAGTATACCTATCACTTTCGCATCGTAAGCTTTCCAGTTATAGAATAGTATTTATACCATTGTTGAAAGTAGTTACAAACTAAGCCATAATTTAGCAAATCAAAGGAATTCGAAATTAAGAATGAAGAAAAGCACAATTAATACAAATTTATGGTATAGCTTGCTTTATCAATGTGTTTAATAATATTGTTTTTGTGATAAATTGAACCAAAGAACAGTAACTGACGACCACGTCTACTGACAGCGATACATACATTAGCACCGTTTCATATCACCGCTACTCGTCTTACAATGACTCTTGCGCATCTAAGTTTTAAGGAAGGTAAATAAATTAAAAGGTTACAAAAAAATATATTTTTAATGTATTTTGTAATACTAATGAAATAAATAATTAATTTGAATGAACTTACACAAACCCATAAATTTATTTTTTGGTCAGATTCAAAAGCCACAACGTAAGTAGGTAGGTATGACGATGTAGATGGCTACTCCATGCATAAAATTTAACAAATATGGGTGAGACAGACATCCTTTCTATTTCTTACTTTGCAAATAATTTATCCTTTTTTAAGTCTTTATGGATCTTATACTCTTATAGCCTGACTACTTTCTCTTGCTTGAAATTTTGGATAGGCTAACCCAAATTATAACTTATAAAATCAGTGGCCAATAACAATATTTATTGAATATACAATATACCTACAGTACCAAATATTCACGTTATTTATTGACACCAACGCATGTTACGAATTACAAGTTAAGCAATGCACATTTTACATATAAAACAGCCTTTACCCCGTAGATAGCCAGGAACTACATCATTCTACATGTTATGACCATTGCATGCCCATATTATTTCATTTTTTGATGCTGTCGCGTCTGATTTCTGGAACAGCGCATCCTTTCTGAACTCCTTACAAAATCTCTAGAGTGTTCCTTTAGTTCTGTATTGCTCACCCCTATTTGAAGGGGACTGATACCGTAAATGTCATGTAATAAATTTTAATGAAAGGCTCTAAGGCAAAGATCATCCAATTGGTAAAACGCTGCAGTCGGCGTGGGCAGCCCAGTTAGTGAGGCCCAACAATCTTGATCCGTGTAATTGATTTACATTTGCCCGACATACGCGGACAATGATCTGAATTTACATGAAAACAATGCAGTTTTTTACTCTAAAGTCACTTTTCCATTCTTCAACAACGCTATACTAGGAGTATTTCGAATATGCAGAATATTATTAAGAACAAAATAAGAAAGAACAGTGGTGCAAGCGTTTGCTCGAATGTAAACATGTTCTCAGTGAAGACCATAAATACGATGAAAAGATAACGTGAAGAAAATAGCCGGCTCAAATTTGATCCAGAAAACTCAATGTCGAAAGGAATTGAAAAGTTGAAAAAAAAAGCATTGACAAATGTTTACTTAATTTACGTAATAACAAATGATTGATACGTAAAATATTGGGTGTTAATACAAAAATAAACAAAAGAACAGTACATGCAATGTATGCAAAGTAAAATTAGTTGCTTTGGCCTTTAGCTAAGCGCCATTTGGTTCACACCTACCAATGGTCACCTGAATATTAATGTGCCAGTCGTCTTACAGCGAACAGAAAGTAAACCTTCTTTAACGGTGCCGTGTAGGTGTGAAATGTCCTTTATACAAGAGCTCTTAATACATTAATAGAGTGCGCGCTACCAAGAATCACTAATTGCACACGTTTTCTCATTTTTTTAATCCTAATAAAACTAATATTGTAAATTCCAAAGTAAGTTTGTCAGTTACCTTTTTAAAAGTATGTATGTAGTATACACTTAACTGATCTTCATGAAATTACCATGCACATATAGTGGAGATTTCACGCGAGCTTCTTTTCAGTGAGTATCAAAATCCGTATCTGCTGGTTTTGTCTCACCTAGAAGGGATAATGTTATGATATACAAGTCTTAAATTTTAGGATTAGATAAGTAATTATAGATTTTGATATGTAAATTCGCTCTGGTTCCAAAACCATAACGTTCTCTATAATTAAATATTTACTCTTAGGAAGATGCATTTTATATCGTGTGGGTTGTATATTTATACCATTACACTATGTCTTAATTGGACATAAACATACCTACTGTGCCTATTGAGACACCTTTATAGAAACAATAGTGTTTGGGCGAGGCAATGTTAAACTAATGATCGTTAAACTGACAGGTTAACTTGGTATCCTCAAATTGAACACATAACAGCCAGAATACGAAAATTTGTATGGATGTTTAGGACCTTGCGTCATATAGTCCCTGCTAAACTCTTAAATTACGTTTATATCTCTTTAGTTCAATCTGTCATCATTTACTGCATCCCGGTCTGGGGCGGTGCTTTGAAAACACGCTTCTTAGAGGTTGAAAGAGCGCAGAGATTACTACTGAAGATAATGTATTTTAAAAAAAGAACCTTTCCAACTTCAGAACTATACCTTACATCCAACCTCTTGTCTGTTAGAAAATTGTACATTCTCCAAATGACACTTAGGAAACATAAAAGCTTATCTTATACACCTGATACAGTAGGTAGAAGAAGACGAAGATACGATGTTGCTCAGCATCAACACACAGTAACACACTTTGCTCAAGTGCAGTTCAACTCTCGTTCTGCCCGTCTTTATAATAAAATTAATAGTATAATATATATATACAACAAACCTTACTACGAGTGCAAAACAATGTTAATAATGTGGTTAAACAATCAAACATATGAAGAATTGGAGACATTTATCAGTTAAGACTTTAAGTTGTATTAGTATTATATATTGTGATATAAATTGTTATAAACCAAAACCTAAGTCATGCATGTTCTAAATCACTTTAGGTAACATTTATGTGTCTTATCGATAAGAAGAGCGGAGTCATCTGGCACAAGCATTCTTTTGCTTAAAAGATGGCTCCAGCACCTAAATTTTAAGTTAAAACTATGTTGTTGCCTAATAAAAGATTTTTTTTTTTTTTTTTTTTTTTTTTTTTTTTTTTTTTTTTTTTTTTTTTTAAATGTTATTTAATTTTGCTTAACTATTACCATCAAACAATGCACTGATTACATAAACATTTTTGTTGATTCACCTGTATTTTCAGAATAAGAAATGGTTTGAAAATTTATGCAAAAGGTCTATTCTAACAATTTCTTCATTATTCAGATTGTTAGCTATGTTTGATAAAATTAAACCAATATTTGCACATCAGGAGCATATCGCTCTATGGTGTAGAAAAATATAACGGATTTAGGCTCAAATGATTTGTCCAAACAAGTTAAAAAGACATCTGACAATCTATAATGAGACATACCTCTATGATACGTATATACAATCGCTAGGAGGTTATTTCTGAATCATGGTTATGTGACGTGTGATGATGATTTAAAGTAGGAGAGCCCACTGTACACTCATTTTTTAAAATTGAAAAACGACACTAACGCCACTCACGTGTTGTCTATCTCTTGAATTATTTATTTTTGGGGGTGTAAAAGATTATTCGCCAACCTTCATATTGTATTCCCAGAAACGCAATGAGCATCTACCGTTCCGTTGCAATTAGTCAAAAATAATTCTTAGCGGACGCCCCGGTGTTACGGTCTGCTTTACAATGAACACTTATTGAAAAGTCGGTCATTACCATACAAGCGATTTCTTAACAGTTCTTCTTACAATTATGACTACTAAAAATGTTCTTCAGTAGGTATATTTTCATAATTTCTATACTTTGTTAAATAAATTCTGTCATCCAGATTTTGAGCCTTCTGTATTATGATCTTGCCCTCCCTCCCCCTACCCTAAGGCTCAAACGGAACAACTTATAGAATCAGGCGCTTTATTTAACAAAAAATTGACCTCTAGGTGATGTGTCCCCGAAGACTTATAGGACTATTGGCTTCCGTCCGCGGCTTCGCCCGCGTGAAATGTAAGCTCTTCTCCTAACTCCACTTACACAATATGTAGGTATACAAAATTTCATGGAGATCAGTTTAATAATTTTAACAAGCACACAAACGCACTTCACATTGTTTTTAAAGATTACTGTTAGGTAAAATCCTGTCTAGTTTTTAGGTTACACTATTTACGAGGCAAGTATATGCAGTGAGTTATCTCACAACGTGTATGACATTGTTTATAGCGTTGGAAAATACGTGATTTCATTACTAATGCTTGATAATTTGACGATTCAACAACGATTTCAGTAACACTTCAGAATCCTTAATTAGTGAAAGTAAAATACGTTTACCTTTAATTATGTATATGGTAATGAAACCAATTTGTAAATATAGAGCGTAAAGTAATGCATATGAACTCATCAGACTACGGATAATAATTAATAGAATTTTGAAATATATTTACTTACCAAGTCTTTAAAAATACGAACTCATAGGTAGTCATATCACTTATTATTCGTGTATTAGCTTTTCTAAAACTGCTAACCAAACTAACTTCCTCGCCCCGAACTAAGAACGTGTACACCCGAAACTTAGGGACTCGAATAGAAAGGAATCCACTTCCCAGAATTTTAAATAATTTTTTTTTCACAAACATTTAATACACTTGCTTCTTTTTTATTATTTAAACAATTCAATAATTGTAGCATACTGAAATATATTACTATTTCTTTAAAGGTCAGCCTCGCAATATTTTTGCATGAAATTATCACTTACTTCATTAATATAATCAAATTTCAACTATTTAACATAAACTACTAATACCTAAACCAATCAAGATGAATCATAGATAGAATATTAACATTTATAAATGACGAAAGAATGACGAAATTAATGTCGAGTGAAAGTACAAGCCGAGAAACCAGGGCATTAGTTATGTTTGAACCCAGCTGATGTTAATGACCAAAACCGGCACCTACCAAATAGCAAAAAAGGGAAAATAAAAAAATCGTTAATTTTAATGACGAACGCTAACCTATAATAAGCTATTTTTAGTGAAAAATATTAAGTTATTCATGCTAAGAAAATACCTCATGAATGATACCTTACTTAACCTTAAAATCCAGGAGGAACAATGCGTTTTTATTCATAATTAATTTTATATGAACAAAAGGCAATGAGTAATATAAATTAAAATGTAAATAAGCATATGGAATTCGCTGGTCTGTTTAGAGTAGGTCAATTAATGTTACACTTAGCGTGCAAACAGTATTTGTTTTCATAAAACATTGTTTGAATTTGTATGAAACGAATTGAATGGAATCTATTATGCTTTTTTAACTTAAAGTTATTATCACCGAAAATATTAGTATATTGCACCCAATTGATCGAATAAAATATTTCAACCATTGTTTTGTTGTTTAACAGACACAAACATACATTATACTTTTCAGCATACAAAGATCACGTCTTTGTTCCTAATGGATTGGACAGAATCAACAGTAAATCTCGAAAATACTGAAAAACCACATTCAGCTGCATCGCTTAATGATGAAGTTGAGATTCAGGAATCCCGTCTTTCCCTTGAATCTCACTTTTCAAACCCAGAAAAGTATGACGAAAAAAATATAATGTTTTCTAATAGAATATTCAAATTTGAAACTCGTCTGCTTTCCTCTTTTTTCTTTCGAATCTTGGGTCAAGATCGCAATATAATTTCTAACGATATATATTATGGATATTTTCATAATAATTATATTTCCAACATAACAAAGTTAGGAAATCCAATTATTTTGAGCAAATTGTTAAATCACTAGTCTAAGATTTACCAAGATATACTTAGCTAATTCAATGTTGCACATTCAGGATAATACCTTGATCTGAGACAGTGGTTACAAATATGTTAATACATGTGGCATTACATGCATAGTAATCACGAATTTATCACTTACGGGGTAGACAGAGCCAACTGTCTCGAAAAGAAAACAAAAATCCCAACGACATTAGCATTGCTAGCTTATTAAGCCTTTACAATCTGTACCAGAAGAAAAGCAGCTTGTACACACTATGTTTTTTTTTTCCGCCACCACACCAGGATTGAGGCTTGCTAGTTAAATTTGCGACGTTTACGACATCCACGGGAAAGAGATGGGAGTAGTCCTATTCATTAGGTTGTGACGGTTTTAAATATAATTAAATTATGTCTTTCTTTTCTAATAATGAAAGCACAAACCAAATATAAAAACAAATACTATGTTATATGTAGTATGTAAAAATTAAGAAAATAATAATTTAATCTAGTCTGGATACACGAACTATGAATCTGTTCATCTGGTTAAATATAATGATACTATTACTGTCATGCTATACCGCCCGACAATCACAACAGACTTTGACCTTGCAAGTAATGATAGACCAGAAATTACGACCATGGATTGAATCTCTTTTGTTATTTACTTCACTAGCTACCTGCCCTGGATTTTTCTGACTGTAATACGTTAAACTGTAAACATTAAGTCCCTAAAAAATAACACTATTTGAGACATTATTGTCCTCGGAATCATTTTTTTATCAGGAAGAAATCCCGTTTTAGATAAGTATGCCATTGTTCATAAGTTTAAACAATTAATTTCTTAACTCCTTTTTTTGCTGCAAACTAAAATAAAGCTTATTGTTAACGATAAATAATAGACTTTTACTGGAACTCGCTTTCATACCCACTGTTTGTATGGTTTAAGAAGTGTGGCGAAATAACATTTAAAGTAAGAAAGTTTCTGAAAATCCGTTTTTTTAAGTACTTACTTAGTTTTTAAGATTAAAATAAACATTGGTGGTCTTACACTGTCACTAAGTAAGTATTCCGTTTTGCTTAACTAAAAAAACTCTCATCTGTTCATATTAATTAACAATTCTAACCTAAAAGATTAAATTGTTTAACTTTTTTGCAGATTTTTGAGTGTTAAACGAACATACCTTTCTCAAATCTGGGACGTTCTGGCAAAAGTGCCCCAAACCGACAAATTTGCACGAAGAGAGATATGAATGTAAATGTAGGGAAAGAAGTATGTAAACATACATATCTTTTAAAACTCTCTCTACAATAGTCTATTCTAATGATGTGCGTAGTCACCACAGGTTTCCGACACCTGATTCAATCTTATGGATGAACCTACTCCCATACCTACTTACTTATTATATTTTTTGTATTAACTACTAGTATGGCCGCATGGTACCGTAGTTAATTGGCAGATCTTATTTTATTTGATCTCACTTTCCATAAAAAATATGTGTAATACATAATTTTTTTTAAATAATAAATAGTTGTGTAGCTATTTTTTTTTAATAAATAATGTACAATACAATAACTCTTTATACCACCACAATAATAACAGCAAATTAACAATTTTGTATTAAAAACATAGCAGCCAAAACCGACCTTATCACTAATAGTGATCTCTTCTAGGTAAACCATAAATTGTGTATAAAACTTTACCCAGAGAAAAGATTCGCAGAAGGCGCTGAGTTCTATTTAAATATTTAATAAGATCTACATCATTATTAGCGATTTAGTACCAACGGTAAAATGGGGTACCCACTCAATACTTAGAGTGATCGTGGTAGAATATGACAAAAAGACAAAATTACCTACCTTAACAAAACTTTTGCATCACAAATTTATAGTCTCGGGAAGGAACGATATATTAAATCTTTGATGTACATAATTATTCAGATTGGTTTATCGTGTGCACATTATCATCCTTACGATTTCCTAATCCAATGCAAATTAATAAATGATGCAAATGAATGAACATATGAATAGGATTCATTTTAGCCTAGCGAAAGTTAAATATATTTATCTACGCAAATGCATTTTATACATACTTTCACCTGATGAGCTAATGGTACACCGAAGCTTATTCAACTTTCAATGCTAATTTATTACTAGATATTTAAAAGAGGAATAAAAATAGCAAAAGAGGATAAAGGAATCTTTGCAGGTGTAAGCTGTTGTGCCTGCCTAAGTAACTCTCTGGGAAAGAGGTATGATTGTATGCAGGTATGAACTACCTTTGTCTCTCAATGGGAATTCCCGCAGCAAACTTAGCTAGCTTTGATCTTGATTAAAATCTTGAAGTAACTTAAATGATTGCATCTTTATAGAGCTTAAAAATTACAGTTATAAGCCTGCCTCCTCTCGTCGATTCACCCGCAACAGCTGTTGTTAGTTGCTTAAATTTCCTCGTAAACTCTTCCCGGTAAAAAAAACTGCCATTTTACTGCTAACTACTGATTTTACTGGTAATGTTATTAGCGACTAATAAATTAATTGCTGTAAAAGTCAGGTGATATCACTGTTTATCCCAGCGACTTCATAAATTGAAACATGACATTTTTAGAAGACTTGTGAAAGAGAACTAACTAAACTTACCAATTACAGAACAAATATTTACCTGCAAAAGAAAAAAAACAAATATTATGAAACTATAATCAGAAAAGCAGAGAGTAAGAAATTATTCATTATAAGAGAGTAGTAAATGTAGAAGTTTTTTTTTTCTTGACCATGACAAAACATAAATAAAACTAGACCAAATGTTTGTTCTAAAACAGTCATAACAAGATAGCATTACTCGTTTTTCGCAATGTCCCGTATGTTGACTGAAAGAGTGATTGAATTGCATAATACGATAAAGCCGCATTTTTGCATTACTTACACAACATATACGAGGTATAAAGATACAACAGTTCCTAAAGATTGAAATGGTAGAATTGAGATTAAAATAGTGACAGGTTGCTAGCCTTTGCTTTCTATTGATTGACTTTTACAATCTGCACATTAAGAGAAGCAGCAGGTAGACACTCTGTTTTTTATTCCAGACCAGTATGGAAGCTTATTTTTTAGATTATATATATATGTATCCATCAATCCGATTATTACCTTTAAAACCGCAAGAATTCATAATTATTCATAAGGTACATTTTCAGTGGTGCAAGTAGTTTTCGTTCCAGTAGTGAAAATGGAAAGTTTATCAAGGTGTTGGCACCATTGTTCGCTTTGGGCGAGCATGTAACCTACCGTGTCATTGTCGGTTGATACCACACTAGGGCTGTCAACACGTTCTTATCGCCTCCTTCGCCTCTCAGAATGCAAACTACATGTTAATGATCGTTACCAAAATTACAATTGTTACGAAAATTTATTATAATTGTACGAATAACAACATTTCAACTTATCCAAATTCCCTGCATATCTGCGCTATTACCACGTTGTTATATTCTATGCAGGGCAACTTGATAGACGGTTCTCTCTCTCATCTCTACGAGTTCCTGGTTGAACCCTCCACAGCAGTGTTTCAGAGCCCGGGGTCCGGCTTCCAACTTTTTCTCTCCAAATGGTCCGGTTTTCGGTGATAGGCGGTTGACTGTACTATTTTTGATACTATTCAAAAATATGTACTTTCTAATTACCTGCCGCGATATGCTTACACTTAACAAAGTCGTCACAAAATCCCTTTTGAAAAATTTGATGATAATTATAAACCCCCAGACATAAATCACGCCCAAGTAACAAAGCCATATAAAAATAATAAAATAATATTATACATTTTGCTTATATCCAAATTTCCTAAACTGTTTAAAATAAGTATTGTAATATCTGTAGACCACACCCTACCAAAACGGCTTCGTAAAAAGGAAACAATGCCATAATTTACGTGTGTAGTAAGATGACGTCTATGAGAATAAAGGACAATAGAGATTTAGGCTTAGGAAACTGTCGGTTGTGCGAATTGCTTTGGCCAAAACGTGCTATTAAAAATTACATGGTTACGAAAGCCATCTATGAGGGTGATGTATTGTTTTCTGGGTAGACCAAAATTTTTATTTTGCATTCAGCTGAAAGTGGCCTTTCTGATTTTTCAGGACTGTTAGCTCTGTCTACCCCACAAGGGATATAGACGTGATTATATGTATGTATGTATGTATGTTAGCTCCATCTTCCCTGCAAAAGTTACAGACGTAAGTATGTATACATGACTTATATACTATTTTGAAATACCTACCTAGAATAAAACGATAAGCTATTACCATTCCATGAATTCTTCGTGCAGCTGTTTACTGAGAAGGAGAATACCAATTATATGCAAGCATCTTTATTAGTATGGTCAATTCGTCTGCTTACGGACAAGCATACACATAAACTTTCGCTATTTTAATCTAAAGAACCAAGACGTTTTAGCTTAAAATAATTGTTTATAAATATAATCATCATCGAAAGGATGCCAGATAAATCCATACTGCGGTGCCTGGCATTTGTGTACTAATCTTAATATTATATAAAAACTAAACGCTTTGTAGTGTTTCTCTTATGTTTAGGGAATTTTATTTCTTCTTACTTTAATAGCACTGATATCTCAATCAATCACTGTATATTTACATCCATATGGTTATACCATGGTCCAAATTAGTTAGAGTAGATTGAAATTAGCCCAATTCCATCAAACTGCACAAACACCGACGAAAGTGGAAGTGAGTGTATGGGAGCTGTGTTTGCGATGACGTCTTTGTTATGATATGATAATTAGGTTACACTCCCACTCTAACAATAAGGTATAACATAACCATTACGATGATGTGTCTCTAGGCGCACGTGAGAATTGCCTACTGTGTCACCTACAACTATTGTTTAACGATACGGGTAACTGTTGATATAATTATTCATTTTACAAGAGCATTCTGGAATCGGAACATGAAAAACTTCAAATTAAATAAAAATTTAGGACGCCAAATGCTAAGTGAAGTGGCGAAAAAAAATTTATAGTGAAAACAGTCGAGCTAAATAGGTTCTAAAAAAGTAGTTCAGGATAACAACGCAAATCTAAAGGAGTATCAAAACCTAATCTTCTTACCAGCGGGCAAAGTACAGGGCCTTAGAAAGTCTAGAATCTTTGTTATCATCACTATGCTTATTGTCTACGATTGAAGAAAATTCAATCAAATTACATTATGTACTTACTTACATACCTAGATGTATTACAGATTCAAAATTCAGATCCATGTAAATCTTATGTCACATAATAATATACGTTCGTCTTTTGATTGAGTATAATTCAATACGAGTGTCAAATGCCACAGTATTCTGACCTACCGACCTTTTCCATCTGTGAACTCGACTATGAGGAGGCGTATTTTTTTTATCTATGAATATCATCCATACAACATGATTGGTATCAGATGCGCGTGCGTATACAATTGGTCTTTCGCGGAAGTCTCAACCCGGATTTTATATGAACTTTTGATAAATCGAGTACCTATGTTTATTTTGCAATAAGCATCCACCGCACCAGTATTAATTATATTTGTTATTTGCTGGTGATATCTCAGATACATTAGTCTAGCTTTGAATCATTTAATACTTTTATGGACAACATTACATAAAAAAATTCATTTTGTTACTAAATGTAATCTACAGAACTAATATATTCAAAAACAACGACTACAAACAGTTCGTCATATGACGGTTCAACGTGCTCAACCAATACCGGTTTTTTGTTCATATCATTAGTTTTTTCGGCAAATGTCTTTGCAGTTCTAGTACGTAATTACAGTCGATGATATCAGCAGTAAATGAGACTAAATTTGTATACAAACGACGGATTTAAGCATAATATTTCTTCCGTGAGAGAATTGGTACACGTAACTCAAAACTGCACTATTATTTACTACTTATTCTCAGATATGTGTAAAAAGGTTTCAAAGATGATTTTTATGGTTAATTTCACTGTTTGTGATCTTACGGGGCCAATTTGCGGTGCAAAAGTCAATACAATTTCTTCGAAATTTCATTAAAATCACTCGGCCAAGTATTTTTGAGTTAGAGACAAAAATGTAAGATTACAATTCGTTTCTCTTAATTGATATGATGAAAAATAGTACGCATTGTCTCGCAAGATTCATTCCTTATATTAATTGAAAAGTAAGATGATATGACGGTGATGAGTCACCACTGAAATAAACAAATCCACGTAGTTATAGAATGCAGTGAAGTTGCGTGGTGGTAGATAAAGGTTCGTTACTTAACTGTGACGTGCCGACCTCGAGATTACATCAACAATTATCTTGCCTAGGCGAGTATTGCTGCCTTACCAAGAGTTATTTTTTTATATCGAGTCGTAATTCAATGTTTGCTTGCTTGCTTGCTTCAGCCAACTTTATTTTGATCATTTCTTTTCTTAATCTTGGTCTCTACTTTTCTCTCAGAGTCTTTAGACAAGTATACAGTTTTGTTTTGTTATCTTTTTTTACTTTTAAAGATAATTAATTAATAAATATACATAATATAATAGTATGAAAATAAAATACTATATAATCAACTATTCATTAAAATATGATTTACTCTTACTGACTTAACCCTGAAGTCTAGAAACTGATTTGGCATCAATGAGACTAAAAAGGTATTGTATTCATTTACCAATGTCATTGAGCTTATAATAGATACCTAAGTGTCGAATGCTGAATATTATTCAAAATAGCCGCGGGTGCTCTCTAGTATTAGATAAAAGTATTGCACTAATAATGGAATATTATCTCAACGACTCACCCATTTCCGTTGACGGTAGATAGTATAGAATATGAAGAGGACAGAATTCCATCTATTTCCCGAGGAGGCCGTAAGTAGGTACCTACTGAGAGAAAAAGCACTTTCACCTTGTGCACAAATCAAACAGCGCAAGGCTTGGGTTATGAGATTAACTAGGTTAAGTTTTCTAGCGTAGATAAGACCTAGCGTAGACAAGATACTTGGAGAGGAGACGCTCGAAGAAATCGCCTGACTTACCCTATAACTTGATTGTGAGGACAGGCGGAGGAACACCGTAGGCATTAAGAGGCGGACGCTGAAGGAAATAGAAGAAGATCTGTTTGAAACTAGAAATGCTACATTACACCCAATTGGACATGGATAATAATCAATGAAAACAATTATAAAATGCCTCCAATTGATAACCATTGAAATAAATACAGGTACGTGAAACTAAACTATTGCCCGGAGAACATAGTGTCATCTTTACAGGTCCTGTTCTCTTCATTTTACAGTTGTGGATGCAATCAAGGATGATCAGTGATGAGAAATACTTCAACAGAATTTCTTTAGTTCTTCAATGGAAACAAATAATCAAATCTAGCTTACCTTATAGCATTTTTAAAATGGCGCTAAAATCACGCCGGTGAAGCTACGGGATAAATTTAATAATTTGCAGCCATTCTCACTTTAGAACAAAAGGTATCAAAGGGCCTCATCATGTTGGCTTCGGCCCCATGAACGCCTCCCAAATGACCCTATGGGCCCGTGCACATTTTACTATAATAATGAATATTTTTTTTAATATAAAAATAAACGGAACTTTTAAAATATGCATTTTTATATCTAAGGAAGTAGTTGTTCTTCTGTTCTTTCCTTACATTGAGCAGAGATAATATTTCGCGATGTGTGCGCGTGCGCGCCATTTCCAAACATTAAATACGGCGTATTATTCGAGGAATTAAAAAACAAAGGAAAATGTTTATGGAATGTTAACGGATGCAGGATATTTTACTTTGTAACAGAATATTTTAACCTTATCATTGTAAAAAAAAAACCCTGCTTTTTTACATATTGTTTACCATACGCTCCGCATTTAATCCAAAGATATCCACGATAATTAAATTAAAAAGGATCTAATCTATACAAAGTCGTATAAATCCAATTGGTTTTAAGATCTTAGCAAAGGCCTTGAGGGAAGTGAAGGCGGAAAACAACCACTTTAGTCTATCCAATTAGTAGACAATTTTGAGTGAAAATAATTGTCTTAGTGCCGTTAAAACCAAAGGAGGGTTTGTGTAACCATAGAAGGCCCTTTAGTAGTATTACTTAAGCATTCGTTATTGAAAGTTGTAGTCGAATGGGTGAGTGAAAAATAAAACATCTCTTGCAGTCATTTGCGACGTGAATTGTGGTCCACCACGACTAATGTAGGACACTTCGTAAAAAACCTCACTGTCTAATGATAACCTTGCTAGATAATAAAAATTTGTTGTTAAATTACTGAGATTCAAGGTTAGTATGTCCCAGTAAGACAAGCAGGAACTACCGAAGGATCAACAGTGGATTCCAGGCTATCCATAATCAAATCAATGAAAATCAATTTCTTAGTAACAAAACTAAACCAATAACCGACAACCCTGGCGTTAAATTACTAGGAGAACTTAGTTGAAATATATATAGTGGTAAAACAAGAAAAGTTCATTATTTTAACTTTTACTTAGATGAAAATAAAAAAATACCTCGTTGCCTGCGATTGAGTCGACACAAGAGGTTGAAACGAAAGAAAAAGTAGAATTTAAATTACACAACGGAGCTCATACAATAGCTACTGCAATATACCACGCTAATTGTCCACAGTATCACACCTAATGGCCATGGGAATGATCTACAGTTTCGCATTTCACTTTCCTGCTCTACCATTTACGAAGCTAATGGATCTTTTTTTAGATAACGACACAATCCCAATATTGCAATTTTAAAAGGAACAAAACATCCTAAAATGTTGAAGATATAGTGTTGAAAAGAAGTGGAAAATAACATAGGAAATAAAATGAAATGCAAGTTTTAAAAAAATTCAGTGTGTCTAGCTTATACCTCGAGGTAAAGGAAAAAGTTGAAACACCTTTACACGACATGACAACTTTATATAATACCTGAAGTAAAAGCTTAGAGAAATACAGCCTAGAAATAGATATGCACAAACCTTAGTACATATTTTCTTATTGAGTACGGAATAATTCAGAACTAACAAAACTAGTTTTCTGAATTTCAGCGCCTTCATAAAGCTGAATGTATTCGAGTATTTTGACCCTATCTACCCCGAACAGATTTCATCCGATTCTGCACAAACATAAGTGTTACCTATCATTATTATTATTAATTTCAATAGTTACTTTTATTCATTTGATAATTAAAGATACGGGAAAACAAGGAAAATTTGCTGAAGTTAACAAAGACTTATTATTATCCAATTCAATGAGCAGAGTCTTTGGGCAAGTTAGTTCACGACTGCCTTATGATTGTACAATTTTCCCACAGCATTTTTCTCAAAGTCAAAAAACGCTGGGAATCAAATACGAATTCTGTCAATTCCTAACACAAGTTAAACACAAAGATATGAACAAACTATGCTTCATTAGTTAATCGCGATCAAGAAATGTCTTATATTATTAACTAGTAAGAACACAGAACACGCTTATGTGCATCAGATCTAATGTTGGAATACCAATAAAAGATGCTTTCCACATATTGAGGTTACGAGACAGACAGACTGACGGCATCAAGCTCTTTATTAATATTTAATGATCAAACCAAATGGAAGACGCTGTTTTGTAGTTGATGAAAATTGAAACGTCTTTCAGCTGACATGAATAGATACCAAGCAAAACATTACATTTTGTCATTCCGATACGTTTAGCATACGTGACCAAGGAAAACATTAAAAGTGTCTTATTCTTTCTAACACGTGAAATATTGTTTGGAATCCCGGACTATTACTAGTTGACCCAAAAATGCCGCGTTGAGTTTTCAACATGTCAAAATGAGAGTAAACGGCGCGCGTGTCAACTTTCTTCGTTCTATTTTCAGCGACGTAATTATTTAATCATCCCAGTAACCCGATGGATACCATTGTTCCATACAATGCTTTGACGTCATACGTTACCAAAAATAAAGGGGTAATTCTCTATGGCCCTGCTATTTTCACAAAAATTTATGAGCTAATAAAATACGATCGCGGACCGCTTTTCTGTTGATACATCTGCGAGTCTCATCTCATACTTTTTTCCAACAAATAAAATAAAGTTTATGAATATTCTTATAAGTTAAAATCTTATGACTCCATTAGTAATAAAACCTGAAAAGAGTATCGCTATAGAGAATTTTAAAAAGGTAATTCACAAATAATTTTAAATTAGCTAAGTAGGTACCTACCTATTGAAACCAAAACCTTGATTATTAATACTTTAGTTGTAGGAGTAGTAGACTATACAGTATTGGTACAATAATAGATATATTCTATCCATAATATGAAGTCATCGATGTCATGTCGGCGTAATGCCCCTGAAAACCAGCGAATCGTCGACAACAGCGATTTCATGCTTCATCACACTTCAAAGAGTTTCCTCTCGATTAGTTTCATGAACAGCTACCCCAAAGTGATATTTTAAACATATTGCGCATTTTTACAAAGATTCAAGGTTAAGAGATTTTTTTTCACACTAAGTCTGACCCATGGGTTTGCCTTTATTTACGGTAAAATAATGATTGGGTTAGTTGCTTATGCACTAGGTGATTATAATTGAATAATCACCTAGTGCTTAAGCAACTTTTATCATCACATTCGAAACGAAAAGAAAGTACGAATTAACAAAATTATTCTTGTAATGAGTGCTATTTTTAATTACGTAAAAGTCATGTGCTTCATTGATTTGGAACACATCGCTCAATTTATTTGAGATCGAGAGGTAAAACAACGGACAGGTACATTTTAAGAAATCAGAGAAAATTACGATTCTCTTCATGCTCTCCCATGCATCCGTACAACGATGATAAAAATGCGACGTGCACTTATTTTATGATGACTTCCAGCTGAGTTGACCAGCGTCACGTACAAGACTAGGTGAAATAGGTTTGCAAAGTCGTTACTTACTGGCTATGTGAAAACCATAATTTTTACTGTCTGTCCTATAATGGAGTGTCATGTTTTCAAGGTCGCGTGTTTTTGGTCAGAATGAAAAAACAGTTCCTAGTATTTCACCGGATTTTTTACAAGGAGTACAAAGTAAATGTAATTTAACCTATACTAATATTATCAAGCTGAAGAGTTAGTTTGTTTGTTGGTTTGAACGCGCTAATCTCAGGAACTACTAGTTCGAATAGACTTTTTTTTGTGTTGAATAGACCATTTATTGGGGAAGGCTTTAGGCTATATAACATCACGATGCAAATATAAGGAGCAAAGAAATGGAAAATGTGAATAAAACGAGGAAAATTATTCATCCTTAAAAGCTTCAATGTTGCCCAAAATAACTATTCCACGCGGACGAAGTTACGAGTAGATCTAGAAAATCTCTAAAAAAATTTTTTTAAACAATGCGTTCATGACATGAAACATTTTCGGATCAAAACCGTTAACTCCAAGTATTATCTTAAGAGTCTTATGCTTCTAATAAAGATACCTTAAAGTTTCAAGGTTCCGTTGCAAGGCTTGGTTATTTTTAAAAAACATCCCCTCACTTCGGGTCAAGTTTGAGATACGTAACAAACAAACAAACTCTTCAGCTTTATAATATTAGTGTAGATACAAAATGTCTCGGATCTGTTCAATTTGATGTATTGTTCGTCGTGCAAGAAGGCTTTCTGATGCTAATTAATGTTGTGTCCATCAAGGCAACTGTCAAAAACAAACAAAAAACCATTGTTTGCGGATGATATGGACTTAATTTACCGCAATGGTAAGACAAATATCATTGTTTTACCAATTCTTATTGACACATTCAAAGTTTCGAATAAAGTAAAAATTATAAAGTAGGCATTTCAAACTATTTATTTTATAAGAAACTAATATGAATATCTATCGTCATATTTATTTCCGTAAAGTGTGTTTTAAATGTGCTGTCTCCGCTAGATACGAGCTATTAAAAAATCCTAAATACAAATAAATAAGTTTAAAAATGACCAAAAAAACTTTGTTAAAAACTTAGAATTTAATATATTTATGTACATATAAATGTAAGTACTATATACAATCAACTATCACTTCGGCTTCGCCCGTGGTACATACACTATAACACCGATTCAAATCACAGTGACAGAATTTTCATGATCGGTTCAGTATTTGCGTAGATTAGTCCTAACAAACAACTAAAGTATAATCTTTTAAATAGTATAGAATGATACTTATGATTAGATTGTTTAAGCAATATTCTTAACTCTTGACGCAGACATGCAAAATGTCCATAAACTACAGTAACTGTCATTGCATCTACCTAAGAATGTTTCATTTATCACATGAAGTATATTATCAACTTCGGTCATTATTCCGATGCTCACTGAGGCACTGAGTCACAAGTTATTATTAATGATTGGTATTTAAATAAACTTCTCCATATTTCCGGCATTACGCAAGACGACAAATGGGTACATTCTAACGTTGTACATGTCAAATATGAAGATCCATACTGCATTAGGAATGGAAGCATCTCGTACACTAAGAATGACATCATAATTGATTGATTCAAATCAAGTCAGGATAAGCAAATTTAGTTCCGCCAGGTAAACGCGAAAGAAAGAAAGATGTGAATTGTTGTAAAAAAAACTAATAACCTATTTGTGACCATTGCTAACAAGCAAATAGAAGAATAGTAAGTTAAACATTATACATTTGTTAAATCTTAGTTTATATGTGTTTGACACTCCTCGCATCCTTCTAATTGAACCGTCTAACCTTCACAATATGCGCATAGTCCTAAGATGAATATAATATGATAAACACAAACAACGGACGAGTACTGAGTTAAGCATAATAATAACACTTGTAGTTAGTCCAAAAATATCCACAAGTTATTTAAATAAAAAAACTCCGATTTGTAACAAGATATCATTTGCCTTATCACAAAGATAACACGTTTAACAATAATTAGATATCGATTATCACATTAGATATGTTATTTTATATCCGTTGGGTTTAAAACTTAATAATTCCAGCTATGTTTTAGTCTGAGGTTTTCATAAATCTGGAAACAATCAGAAATGTCACTCTCCGTCGTCAAAATGATTTCCAAGTCAATGAGATTTAAAAAAGGAATTATATGTAAGAGACTTGGAACTTATAACACGTTCTACTGAATAGTCTGTACTTCTGTACGTGTTTTCATTTTACCTGTGTGGATGAATAAAAAAATACCACAGTTTTAATATAACCTATCATGTCAATCTAAATTATCGACAGAAATAACCTCTTATAAATAAACTTATATGGTAACTTAAAATATTACAGAAATTACTTATACCTACATACTTTGTACTTGCAAACTAAATATCGCAATCAAATATACACATTATTTTGACTCATTGTTGTTTTATAAAGGAATTTTACGTACATACCTACGTCTTTATCCCTTAGAGTAGATAAAGAACACAGTATCGAAAAGACTGAAACTACATGTTTAATAGAATTGAGATGAAAAGATGATGAATGAACATAAAAGTGATTATAATTACAATTAAAAATTGCTTTCTCAACAGCTTCATCCTGAATATATATATTTTTGTAGTTATACAGGAAATGTTAGTTATCAATGTTAACTCTGCTACAATATTTTACTATGTACTCGTTACTAATATTTGGGCTCACGCCAAGTGCATTATAATAAACAGAGTTCATCTGCAACTGCATGTGTGCCGACTACATGTTTAATATTAGTTACTATGATTCTATAATTAGATTTTACCAACTGCCGTTGGTTTTTTAAACAGTTTTGGTATGTTAATTTTATATTGAGTTTCTTCATGTAAGAATACACCCATGAATAATAAAACAAATAAGTTGGCCGATTCCCAAATTTTGTTGCCACATGTTAACTTGGAAAGTAAGTACCTTCGAATTGATGTGAAGGTCCAATAATACAGACATAATCAATTTTTTGTCTTGAAAAAAATGGCTCAGAATCAAGTTTGTTATGCAGCTGACTTTCCATGCTCATTATAAATGTTAATCTTAGCTTTTTATATTACTATGATAGGTAAGTATCGAATACTTATATATATCAGGTAAACATTCATATCTATGCCCCTATTTCTATAAGTACCTACCTAAGAAACTACGAGGGCGTGCAACAAACATTTTCATTGTTTTTCCACTAATAAAAAATGCATTTTTAATTAGTAACCCAGTAATAAGTTACTTACAACTTACATTATCAAGTACGTACTTACTTATTTTCCAGAAAACGCAACACAAATGCTCATTTTAGCTCTTAAATACTGAATATTCAACTGGCTGTTGGTTTGTAAATAATGTGCCATCGAGACCAAGGCAATATAGAAAATCTTCTCTTTAAAATCATATAAGGGTATCTTTTCGCCTATGCAATCAAAGCAAGTACTTCAGACGTATCATTACCACTGAACCTTTAAGGGCAAGTCAGTTGGCTATCCATCTTGTACTTTTATTTGCTCTCACATAAGCGTTCTCCTGATTACCACTAACGATTTAAACCGCAAAGCAAGCAGAGCAAAATGAACCTTTTCCACATAATAGTGTTGTAAAAATAAGTAACATTCAACGCATATCGCCTATAGATTGCACTGACCAATGTGCTAGCCACAGAGCACTGAACAACCACTGTGGTGCTTTCTTCCTTGCTTTGTGAATGTAGCTATATTCGTATGAGCACGAGGCGATGCATTCAGATTCAGGACCGGTTCCTGTTAGGTCCCTTGGATACGGAGAGTTTTTGCACCACTGAAGCAATACCTTTACGACGTAAGTAAGCCGAGTCATCCAGATCTACTATGTATGGATGCCAATAACGATGACTTTTAGATACAAACGTACTCCACTTACGTAAATATGCATAGGGCACAAAATATTATTAAATTTTTCCCAAAAAAAAAACTATACTATTATTTATACATAAAATAAATATTAATTTTATTTTCCTGTGCAGCCATGTTGGCATGTTTTTTTATTTCTTAAAATCGAATTTTAAATAATTTAAAAATCGATTGAATTAAATTTGTCCTAATGAAAATAATATAAATGCGCTCAATTCTACACACATTTCTTCTAATAAACCCAAAGACAAGTCAGTAACCAAAAAACTACCTATTTTTCAGTTAGCTTCGTTATATGAACCAGAAAAACAAATAAGATATCGTATGCGTGATACAATTCTCAAACTGGTTATCATCGCAGCAAAAATCAACGTGTGCAAATAGTCTTTTAGAAAAGTGATAGTCATCTAAAATACAAGACGTTGCTTCTGTAAGTATCGGATTTGCTCAGTATACTTGAGCTTATTTACACTTCCTTTTGGATTTATGACGTCTAGAAAAGCGGTGATGCAAAACAACCGGTACTTCAGTAAAGGAAAAGAAGATTGGAGATTTCATCCAGCCAGGCAAACCGAGATTATAGGTAAAATTTCTACGCCGTAAATACATTTCCAGCAATGGAGTAGTGATGTGTCTACGATGAGTATGAGAGATATAAGTTTCATTTAAACATTGTCTCGCAGATACGAACGATTTTTCGAGCTACATTTCCTCTAATAGTTCGTTTTATCTTTTTATTATTTTAGCCTTATTAATTTCCTTACTGTAATATTAATAAATTTCAAAGGAATAGCAAACTTTAAAAAGGAAACTTTTTAAAAATTTAGTACAAAATATACTTAACACGAAATTAAACTAATTAAAGTAGATAATTATCTTTTTACTAACATTACCTAATATAATAATAATTTTGAATAAATCAAAATTATTTCAAGTTAAAAATAATTGTCATTGGCAAAATAAAATGACTTAACTAAACGATTGAAGATTAGTTATATAAAGATGATTTAATAATTTTTGTTGCAAAAATAAAAATGCGGCTGTAAAGTTCTTAGAAAGTCATTAATTTTAATGCGTTCGTTGCAAGTAGCGGACTGGCAATTACATAACTAAGCGTCCATCCAACAGTTCCGACCAAGTTGTCATTGCGAACCGCTACATAAAATGCTCTACACGAAAACGGTACCTAATGCGAGTATTTTTACGTACGAATGTCTACATACAAAAAAAAACAAAAAAACAACATCTTTTATCTTTCTTTTTCATAGAAGGTAGGTTTCCCTATTAATAGTTTAATATACTCACATTTTCGTTAAGTTTTCTGACTTATCTATTTTATCTTTATTTTTTTATTGTCACAAGAAAAATATATAATTATTACAACAATTACACTTGCGTCATCATAGAAATACGAACGTCGACAGTTATCTAAACTGTTTACTATGCCAAGTCGTAATATGAAGGAAATTCGAAGCCACGTACTAGTACTACGATCATTGATGTATGGATGGCATTATTCCAACTGTTGTTTACAAACACGACACAAGCAATAAAACAAACGCAAAGATGCATTCGTAGCCAAACATGAACTAGACATGCTTCCGGTGAAATAAAGTCAAGCTGAGAAGCTTAGGTCTTACTCCCATAATAATTTTTATGCAACATCTGTAATTAGGATTGGCGGTTAGGTTAAACAGTTTCAAACAATTTCAAAAGTTTCAAAAGTTTCAACTTGATTTGCACTGCACCGTAAAGCAATAGCTTAGATATCGATCAAGTTATCTTAATATCGAAAGTTACTTAAAGACAATGTCAAAATTAAAATTTTACCATCTCAGGTCAAAATGCTCTAGCCAATTTATGAGAGAACTTGTTGACTCTTAGACCTTCACGGGAAGGCATTTTGTCTCTATCAGACTAGTAATGAGGCAATTTCGAACGAAAGTTCTGTAAGAAGACGAACAAAAAAGTCCGACTAATTAGTTCGAATTTTATGATCAAGACCGAAGGGTTAAATTATCTTAAGAATAAGTGAGTGTTACATAAGTAATAATCGTAGAACAACAATATTACGTGCAATGGCGTTATGGTAAATTCATCTTTGCCATTGACAGACTGCCAAATGATTTGATGGTCTTTAATCAGAACGTGACTATCTAAATTGTTACACGTGACTGATTGCAATTCAGTGATGATTTCCTATACGATATTGATACTATAGTGTGAGGGGTTACATATGTTTCTACATTCAATATTTATTTATAGTGTTAATGTGAACGAAGACTATAATGTTACAGCATTGTTTATCAATTTTCAATAAATATCGCATTTTATCCCTTAAGTGGTGGTTGGTGTAGTTCCCGGCACCAATAGAAAAAAGAATAGGACCACTCTATCTCTTTCCCATAAATGTCGTAAAAAAGGCTACAAGAGATGAGGCTTGTAAACTTGGGATTCTTCTGTTAGCTCTGTCTACCCCGCAAGGGATATAGACGAGATTGTGATCAGATTCAAATTAAAACGGTTGGGTCATAAAAAAATATTAAGGTAGATGGAGTTAAATTAAATAATAAGTGTAGGTATATTTATATATCACATACCCATCTTGTACATTGCAAAAAAAAATATTAAGATAATTTTAAGGAAAACAGAAAGTAATAATGTATCGAAATTGATTACTGGTGAACGAACTACTTCGATCATGCATTTAACCTTTGAACTTTTACTCCAACATTATCATGCATATCTGATGATAAGTGCCAGTTATAATCTGTGGTTATAATTGAGTACGTTTCTATTTATATACTTTATGTAAGACTTACAATTTCAATAAGATCGAAATTTGATATATACTATGATTTCAGTCAAAAAGATAATTTCGGTTCTGTACAAAATATTTCATTGAAACTTCGCGAGCATTACTTATGTCTTTTTATTGCGACATCACTTTCTCTTGCGAATTTTTAACGTGTGCTTCTAGTTACTCAACATTGCTTATGTCTCTTTGTAATTTGTGAATAATTTAAGCTGTCCCAGAATTTTTACGCTGCTTGTGGATTTCTGATGTTCGGTCTTAGTATCTTCACAGGAAGACATTTTTCTTCTCTTTTGTCAGACAAGCTTTGATACTATTTCGAACGAAAGATCTATAAGAACACGAGCACAAAAATGTATCATTGTCAATAATTTTATTCAGAACTCCAATTCAATACTTGTTAACCAGTTGTAACAGAATGCAAAATGGTGCAACACGTGGGAGTTCTTCCTCATTAACTTCAAATGGCACATCACAATCTGCTGTTACATTTATCCCAACCATTATCTTATTAAACTAAGTGGATAAATGTACTGTGCATCGTTTAGTGAAAATTTGATCTGTTTACAAACATCTGTTTCCACATTAAGATCAACCTTAATTTGTTTAGTCGTTTAAATATTAATATTTCGAGATTTCATAAAAATATATTAGATGGAAATTAATGAATTCATTAATTTTTACCGCCTTCAAAAAAAGGTGGTTCTCAGTTTGATGTATGATAGTATATTATGTTTGTGTGTCTGTGTAAGTTTGTTTGTATTATCTGAGTTTCGTTAAACCTATTTGATGCGGTTTTCAGAAAAGTGTTTGTTCCACATCAGAAAGAAATATCTATTACATAAACGAGGATATCGATTGGAGGCGGATTTCTTTGTATAAAAGTTATATCTGGTAGCAATTAAATAAAATTGACGATGTCACTGAACTGCATAGAAATAAGACATCCTTTCTTGATCTCTTCAATGTTTCTTAGAAAATGGAAGTTAAATAGATACTTACGCGATCGTGACGGTCATGGCGTCACTCGTTTCTTGGTGAAATTTATATTAATGAAATCCCCTTAATGTAAATGCTAGTAAAATATATAAATGCTAGTAAAATCTAGTGAAAATCCTAAGAAAGTCCAACATTCCGTTATGTAACTATGAGCATTGTTTTGCACAGTAATCTTGGTGACTTGTGGATATTTTTGATAAAGCTTTCCTTGTTGTAATTACGAAAGTAAACTCGATTCACAAGAAAAGGTCAGTTGTTTTATTTAATAAAACTGGAGCGAAATTTGCGAAATTTTACTGCATCAATATTGTATTTATGAAAAAAAAAAACGATCATGTACTTTAGGCAAAAGACGTAACGCCTTCGAGAATTTAGCCGATAATTTTAAAATCAAACAGCCTTAAATTTGAATACGTAATCGTGAAGTCAACAATTATAGAATAATAAAAATAAAACACAGTGGAAACTGTGCAGTGATGACGAATACTTTCAAAAACGATCTCCGGAACCATTCTGTGCACCTTATTTTAATAAGGAAGTACAGCAACATTAACAAAAATAAAATTATATACATCTTACGATATTGACACATCATCTATAGTTACGAATACAGTGTAGATTTTATATGTCGAAGAAATAAGAAGACATTATACAATTCAAACTCAAAATTTAAATTCAAATATTGAATTTGACGTACTAAGTAATTCTGTTTGATAAAAAATTGCCAATTCAATGTCAAATGCAAATAAACATAGCTCGACAACAAAGTGAAGGCAATAGCAACTCATTACTATATCAATGGAGAAATCCGAGGTGTGGGCGACACTGCGGTGGCGAAATATACCACAAACGAAATTGCAATGAGCCACCAAGCAACAAATTTGAATGCACACAGCGTTACATTCGATATAAGGCAAACAAAACATATAGCACAAACTTCTTTTGGAATTCAATTACAGTCATAAAATGACAATACAACTACTCGTAACAATGCTGATCGTTTCGATTATACAGTTTGATTGAAAGTTTTAACCAAATGTACTCGTAATTATTACGCTTAAATGCTCGATTAAAAATTTTTGAAGTTATTAAATGAAATGATCTGATTAGTCTAATGGTTGAGAAGCTATTAAACAACAGAAGCTTACTTATAGTGTAAGTATACAGTCATTCTCTTGGAATCGTTTAATAACATTGCTTAATGGAATTCTTGCAGACATATTATCCCCATTTTTATGACGCGGGAAAAGATTTAAATGTTTGAAATGTTTTTTGTTACGAATAAACTCTTGAACTACTCTTTCAAAAGTCAATTATAAAAATATGTTTTAAAAAAACGGTATTATAAGTAATTATAAGTTCGATTATCAATATCAGTGAAATTCAATAGAGTCATAGACTAGACCTCAGGAGTAACATCAGGCTACTATTATTCCTGATAATGCTCTTGGAAATGAAGTTTTGAGTGTTGTTATTACTTGCTCTGTTGCTCTTACATTCATCGATATGATTTTCGTGAACCTTGACGATTATTTCCTTCTTATCGAACTTTTACCATTTGCAATTACTTAATATGTTATTTCTGAAATTTAAATTGCATTGTCTGTTTCACCATAATAATTATGTACTTGTGTTTCAATATAATTTTTACCCGACTATAACAGAAGACCTACTGGCTGACAATCTGAAAAATAAAATCACAAGGTATTGCCGATTTAGTCGCTCATCTTAACATTGTATCTCTAAGTATGTATGTTTTTGTAAATTTAGACAACAATTACCTGTTTCTGTGTTTTATCCGGAAGTATGATGGAAAGTTCAAAATTACGATTTTTCTTATCGCGATGGTGAGACTTGATCAACTTTGATGAAGAGCGTGTAATACTATGCGCCTTCTCGGGCAACTTTAAAGCCACTATTGACATGCTACGTGAGAGTCTTCTACCAAGTTTCTTGGTGCGTAAAGACATGGATCCGCTGAGACCCCGCTTCGGCCCTTCTGCCGTTGTAGCTGCGGGAACCTCTTCTACACCACCACCGTCTTCACTAGCACCAGCCATTGCCACTATCCTTATAACACCAATAGCCAAGAATACTTAAACACCAACATTCACATCTCCAACACAATCGTGTCACATAACTAATCACCGCACTACGTGAAAGTCTTCTGTCACTGAGTCATCTTAACACGGATGTCTAGACAAAGAAATACTGCACTTTTCAACTGTTGATCGACATCGTGACTGCGTACCGATATCGGAGATCAGGGTCGTGCAGTTCGGACGAGCACAATGCGGATCATATGGTCACAAAGCCGGTTTGGATTGCGCGGGCTAATCCTGGGATTTGGGAGGATCTGTTTTGTTGATCGCTCGCTGGGAGCGTACTATCGGTGAAATGAATGGTTCGATTGAGAAACTAGAGTGAGTGTCGAGTTCAAATGGAGCGCGTTATCGCCAAGCGTGGTTCGGAGTGGCGGCGGCGTCGCGACGTGTGTGCGGGTGATCGCTGTCGGAGCGACTACTTGACGTTGGCGTTCGAGAGACAGGCTGCGAGCCGGCGGGCATATCGCCCCCGCCAGACAGTGACAGCACCACAACAATCCACAATCAAATTATTATTATCGAACAGCATTGCAGTTCAACACTGTGCACAAGCAAACATTGAGTCCTCTGACAATGAGTCAAAGAGTTCTCCCACGAGATGTTTGACACCGAATCGGGACGATAACCACCAGTTGTATGGATGTTACGGCTTGTTTCAGTTTCAGGTAACGGTACGTACTTACCTACACCTACCTATGTTTTATTGTTTCCGTGTTTATTTTTAAAATTGTGAAATGATCATTTCTTTTTTATTTAGGTTAAAGTTTAATTAAGATATTTTTTTAATATTTCCCATTAAATTGCAAAGATATGCAATTACATGGTGCAACCATGCAACAGAAAGCTGCGGGGACTGAGATTTGCAGGAATATCTATGAATACTGACAATATAAAAGCCATATTATGGTTAAAATTTTAATCTAACCTGTAAAGCAATAGTTACAAACTGGATTGGACATGGGTCAATAAATTTCAAGGTGATCAAGTTACTATTCGACACAGATGACTTATTTGCAGCTCACTTACAATATTACCTAACACCGTTGGCAGGTAGGCTCTGAGAGTAAAATAAGCTCTAATTACAATCTCGTGCTACGCGTAGTTGTCGTAGAAATTAAACCTTATCTTTAATTAAATATTATAAACAATAAATAATATTACGTGTCTTTTATGTTTGATATTATACTTGTGAAAATTAATAACGTGGAAAAAAATCATGCCACTGCCTCTAAGGACTGTCCACCAAGCCATTAGAAGACCTGTTACTTCTTTACTCTAAAATAATAAAACACACTCGCACATCATAACTACTCGTACATATATTCTAAATTTAAGACTCTCAGGTATGCATGCTAGATGCAATTATGCATCATTCACTTCCTTGACCTAGTGAGTCCTTACAGTATTCTCATGTATAGGTATCCATCTTTAGAATCATCACTTAGTTCAGATAAAAGGCCGTAATATTCACTCATTTTTAGTATTAACACGCCACAGGTGGTAAACCATATTTTAGAGTCAGTTTCACGTTAGCTCTTACTGGGTTAATAAAAAACAGAATCGATAACTCACGAACTTGATTAGCCGTGGAAAACTTTTAATTAATGAAATGATGAATTAATTTAAGTATTTAAGGTTGCCATTATAATTTTATTGGTTATTCTCCGTTATTTGCATCATAGCTTAGCAATAATGGTCTCTTAAAAGAAGTTTTGAAAAAGATTGCTGCAAAAGCGGTTCTTGCAATAAAGAGCTACGATGATGTACAAGTCGTAACAGTATTAAAAAACTTTTGCGCAGGACATTCCGTGGGAATTTTTAGAAACAAATGTAGCCTATGTTATTTTTAAAGGTTTATTCTGCGAGGGTACCATATTTCATCAAAATTGGTTCAGTAGTATTTGAGTTTATTCCTAGCAAACAAATCTTTTCTTTTTATTATTACTGTAAAGAAGTAAAAGTGAAAAGAATTTATTCAGGAAACGTCATGAAATTTTGTGAGCATATTGAGTAGGTCTGATATAGGTCTGATATTTATATGGCAAAACAACGTTTGCCGGGACATTATTACGATTTCTACGGTATAAACAAACCTTAGACGAGGGATATTTAAAAATTAAGTTTATGACATTTTTGGCATAAATTCATTACAGTTTACATCAACTGTCACTATCTAAACCAAAACGTACCCCGGATTTGAGGATTTTTCAAATATTTTCTGTTAAAATTAAATATTTTTGATGACTTTAGTTTATCAGCACATAATGCCGTAAGTAGCAATATTATTTTAAACATGAAGCCAATGGCCTTAGTACTACAGTTTCGAGTTAATTGTCAAGTCTGTCAGAAATCTTGAAATACCAGTCACCTAACAAGAGACTTCTATAAAAGCCTTGTTTGTAAGAAATTCATTGACTTACACATGAAAATCTCTATAATTATAAAAGTAATACGAGAACCTTTAAAAATGTTAGCGTGTGATTGCAGTACCTACCTACTTGTTCCTTCATTCTTCATAGCTAGTTCCCTGTTGACTGCAGTATAATTATTGATAGTAGGTAAATTAAGCCAACCGTTGTTTTTCTTTTTAAGATTTTTCAACAATGTGCAATTTGAGTCACTATTTTATGAAGTTCTTTTCCAATGTTCTTTGAATTTCAAATATAAAATTTTATCTCCTCAACATAAATCACTCGTAACTTTGTACGTTAACCATATCCAACTTCTTTGAACATTTTTCAGGCGAATGACTATTACAACAAAAAAGCACAAGTACCTACCTACATATTTTACAATATCTACATTCGCCAATTGCATTGTCCATTTCCAGCTCATGTGTCGAATTTCTTGGCCTTTAGTTTTTAACACTTACTCCACGTTGTTTTTCATGTTTATTGCAGTTTTTCGATTACTTTTACTTTTTACAAACATAAACTTGTGTTGACCATTTAAGGTTGACGTTCACCTACTTTTTACGTTGTAACTTCACAATACTTATAAATTTTGATTTGGAGATAATTTATCACCTTCATAAATGTTTACCCATAAAAATATACGATTTATCACGGAAAAAATATTTTTTGACATAAACGACGCTATCTGCAGATAACTTGAAGATAGTTAAGTATTTGAACTTAGTATTTACTTTTACTATAATAATAAAGAAATAATAAAAAACTGGGGCAAACGCACATCACAGATTGATAACTTGAAATTACACTAAAGTTTTAATCGTTCCGTTAACAGAAATAGAATTAATTTTCCCCCTCTTATACGGGGGGAACTTATTTCTATTTCTGTGTATGTTTTTTTTAAATTTATTGGGATAAATAATAAAGTTACTGCAAATTTTAACTGCTGTTTATTTTTCTTTTTTTTAGCAAACTCGAATCACCTTGGAGGAAAGATGGCGACTGGAAAGCACGATATTCACGACTGTACTCCTTTCATCACTCTTCTGTGTGAGTAAATGAATTGACTATAATTAAATATTATTCAAGTATTTTTCTAGCATTCCTCCACGATTTAGCTCACCTTATTATTCTATGAAATAGGAGTTGAAATTCGATATTGTGGGATATTTAACCATAAATGTTCCAGTACTGGTATTACATAATGGTCAAAAGTGCCCGAAACCGCCGAGCTTGCATGAAGAGAGTTATGAATGTGGATGAAGCAAAGGAAGTATGCAGGGATCGTGGCAAGTGAAAAGAGGTAGTCTCTGCCTACCCCTCCGGGAAAGAGGCGTGAGTTTATGTATGTATGTATGTATGTTCCAGTACCTAGTTGTTTGAATTCATTCATTACTATCCTTAATATTACCTCTCGTTTTCATTTTTTCACACAGGCAATGTTTGATCCTAAATCTCAAAGCTAAATCCTAAAGTACGTAAATCACATAATGCTGCAGTGTAGTTTGTTCCGCCGCTTCTTCTACACATGCGCTTTGGAAGCGGTAGTAGTTATAATTAGATTTAAGTTATGTGACGTCAATAAGTGATACCTTGTATCCAATTTTGAAAATAAATCTATTCTATTCTATTCTATTCTATTCTATTCACACATAATGTCAAACTAATAATTATGTTAGTCAATATCTTTAGAATTATCAGATCTACAGTAACTACTACTATAACTACTACTACTATACATCAACACAATGACCATTCCCTTAAAAAAAACTAGAGTTAGATTTCATGATATACATATCCATAGATATCACTTTGTTGACAATCAGCGGGTTAATTATTATCGTTGAGAAAGACATTACGTCTTCTTTTCCCGCTAACTCTTGAGAAGAAATATGAATTTTTTTTCCAAGAAATATGAAGAGGGAGAAGGAACTCACAGGAAAAGTCCTCGTAAAGGTCTTAAATAGCGTAGTGAAGGTGTAGTATATCATCGTTATCTTGTAGAAAAAAAAAATAAAGAAAATAAAATACTGAGTCATTTCTGCGTGACTAAGCGCAGCGACACCGTGTCGAGTGGGTATAAGCCTCATCACATTTTTTGTGAGCCGAATTATAAGTACTTAGTTTGTGGTTTTAAACCGCACTATTTATTAACTATTTGACTTAGACGGTATTTATTGAAAATTCTTATGCCAGAATTTTCTGGATCTATTGCTTCGGAATAAACTATACTTAAGTACCTTATAAGACCGAACTTTTGTATGTCTGTTAATAGAGTCTCTATCGATCACAAGCAAAATCTTTGATGCATGATAATTAGCCTCGCTTGAATGAATATAATAATATCATTATTATTGTACAAGATCAAGAATAAGACGGGTCTAAGGTCGAATATATAACGGCTGTCTCTTAATGGCTTCAGTTATTATCTGATAGTGTTCGTGTTGATTGATCTGCACAGTTATTGATTGTCTGTTTCAAATGCTCTATTTCTGTTAAAAACGGTAGATGAATAGGTAGAAGCGAAAAACTATTTTCACAAAAGCAATCATACGTCCTACTTGTCTAACGATAAAATATTAGAGCCGATTTCGAACCATTAGCAAAAGGTAGCCATTGTCCTTTCTCAAGATCTTGTCTTTTTCTCCTATTATTATACATTATATTCTGATCATTATTTATAATACCTACTTACAAAAATTCAGGTTCAAAAAGACAAGTTACAGGTTGTTAGACAATTAAAAAAAAGCATGAATTAATTGTGTTTTTACTCTCCATACAGCCAGAAAGAGGAAGAGCCACGCATATCGTTCATGGCGAACGACTCCTTGCCTTTCGCCTCCATGTCGAAGACACGCACGAGTCGCCAGGAGAGCTCTATTTCCGATACCTCCAGTCCTCGGTACCTCACCACCCTGCTCTCCCAAAGAAGCGAGATGTACAGCAGCAATGCGGGATCACAAAATATGCAGTAAGAGTTGATTATCCAATCCATAACTACGAGCCCCGTTTCACAAAGAAATGCAAGATATTTTTATATTTGTTTGACAGTAGTGCTTCAATTTAAACTATTATTAGCTTTTGGGTATTTTTAAAGTAGGAATTTCTGCTCTTAACGAATATTATTTTTAATTTAAACCAATTCTAAAGCATACACTTATATTCTCAGAAACGACAACTTAGGAGGCCACGAAACACTACTGCTTAATATGGTGCGCGCGCGCAGTCGGGAGTTGGAAGAAGCGGCAGATCAGACGCTGGACCTGCCGCAGGACGTATCCGATGAGTAATTCTCATTCCTCCTATTAAGAGATCAGGGAAAAAATCATACTGCTTGTAATAATGAAGATATCAGCCTGGTGTTTGTTGCATCATAACTGGAGATGATCATGGGATCCGCACCTATGACTACGATCCATTACATCTAAAATATTATATTATATATTTTAGATTTTAGATGAATATAATATTATACTTAGTGACAGGTTGCTAGCCCATCGCCTAAAAGAAGCATCCCAAGTTTATAAGCCTACCCTTTAGTCGCCTTTTACGACATCCATGGGAAAGAGATGGAGTGGTCCTATTCTTTTTTCTCTTGGTGCCGGGAACCACACGGCAATGCCGGGAACCACACGGCAATATTATGTATATAGATATATAGAATTCATTTGTGTAGGTAGGTACTCGTATACACAATCATAATGAATCCTTGTTTTGCTGACTATAAATTTTATTTTTCTCCGAGATAAAATATAGCAATCTACAAATTTCCGAAACATACTTATAAACCAGAATTCATTTATAATGAGTTCTAATAAAATGTGAGAATAACTTACAGCATTCACCATGCTACATTTAAACGTCTATTAAAGTACATTAAATTAGCATTATATGACACGTGCGCCTATTAAATCCGACGAAGATAAACCTAATTAGTTTATTAAGTACTTACTAGAATGACAAAGCCACATTAGTAAAAAAATGTTCATTTTCCCAGTAGACTTTCACTCTCAATTCAATTACGTGTATTAACTACAACTTTCTCACAAGTTCTTCGACGCAGTATGTCATTGAAACAGTAGGAGCTCATATTCACAGACTTTATTAATGTTTGTCATATTCTGACACTTCCGTAGAGCTTTAGTTTTGTAAACATTCTCCAAAATTACTTACCTGTGTTATTTTCTTAACTATTTATCAAACTTAAAAGACATTTAAATAGGTACTCTTTATTACATAGATCTATCTTTACTGCAATCTTGTTATAAACTCCTTATTTATATTCTCTTTCCTGACTGATCAACTTCAATCCCAGGATTCCCAGATATTAGTGCATAAAGATAATCATACATATACATACCTATACATGCATATATATAATCACATCTATATCCCTTGCGGGGTAGACTAAGCCAACAGTCTTGGACTGATAGACCACCAGATTCACAAAAATCTATATCTTTTGTGTATACCTCGCCTGGAAAAAATACTTTTATATATGATATATTGTATAGACAAGACCTTCAGGAGTTAAAACCTCATTATCTTTATTTAGTTCCCAAAATATGACCTTTCCCAGCCAATCCAGTGATGTCTGCACCCACGGGCTGAACATGATGCGCATGACAGAGCGCAGCATCTCCCGTTCCCGCGTGTCCAGGATCTCTACTCGTCGTGACATGGATATTCCATCCATCCTGGCCTTCACCACCGACATCGAACCAGAACCGGTTGGTAAGCTTTCATATATTGGATTATCATTAATATGCTACTGTATCTATGTTACTATATCTGCTACTATATCTGCGCTGAATATTCGATATGTTCTAAAACCTTTACGCTTCACCTCACATTTTGATAGATAAATGACTTTAAGCAAAATTTATGCTATCAAAGCTAAATGGCCAACTAAGCGAGAATAAGCATAGTACCTAATTACCAGTCTAAATATTCTGATAACCGTATTTATTGCACACACATAGTTTTCTTTTTCTGCCTACATCGATAGAGTAGGTAAGTACTTTACGGTAAGTTACTAGGTAACTTATCGTTTTTTTTTTCTAGGCACATCGAGAGATTCCAGCTTTCCAAAGATCAAGTGGGGCAAAACAGGAAGAAAAACTGCGTTGGTCTATCCGCCGTTCGGTCTGTCCAGTTTGTTCGCAGAAGTGGAAGGACCGAAGCTCTATAACTAACATCAAAAATTCCGGTTAGTGCATATTTTGGATACTTCCTACGTTTTTTAATCAAGTAAGGAGAAGCATTTGACAAAAAATCGTTTTTAACAGTATAAATCCTTTAATTTTCAATCACAGATTTTTCAACTATAAGGTTATCTACTAGATTTTCCAATAAAATTGGTTTAAGAAAAGAATTTGTCAAGAGAAATTATTAATTTGAGAATTCGGGGAACTTTGTTTTATACGAGGGTATAGTTTTTGCTATGCAATTAACCTAATTACTAAGTAGGATATCATTTGTTTCAGGCTTAAAACGGAACACTTCAATGGAGTTGCCATCAGTCATAGCACCAGCACGACTACGATCTTCAATTACAATAGGATAGTTAGTTTTGCATATTTTTAACAATATATTAATACCTTAGGTTATTACTAGAAATAGATTTTTTTTGCTACTAATTTATAAACACATGCATAAAACCAGTTTCTTTTTATTTTATTTCTCATCTCTTTTTCAAATCGTCGATTCAACTTAGGTATGCCATTCAAATATATAACATGTGAATCTCTTGTATCGATACGCATCCCTTCTCGGTATTTATTTTCTATTAAGGCAGGGCAGGACAATGCGATAAAATCTAATTCCGTTTCCCTCTCTTTTTAGCGTTCCTCGTCCTGCCCTGCCTGCAGTTGACGAAGACTTAGGCATAAATCGCAGAATGTTCCGAAGCTCGAGTGCCTCTTGGCAGCTGATCCGTGCTCGACGCTTCAGGGCCCCAAAACCAATAGTTCCTTCGCCAGAAGACAGCAAACCCCCAATCATATCGGAACCATTGGCGCAAAAAGATTTGGATTACCGTGTCTATCGATTTCTTACGGACGAAGATGTTAAGTTAATTTGGTGAATAGCTTAATAAGGAACTAAAATAAATACCTCATCCAAACCAAATAGGTATTTTGAATTTATTGAGATGAATATCAAACTAATCGAAGACAAAATTACATTATGAGGACTTATTCAATCGAATGAGGAATAATTAATCAAACGAAGAATAATTTATAATACTATTTGGACAACGTAGGTAACCCACATGATTCCGATTTCTATAAGGTCAGTTTAGTGAGGTGTTCGAATTAATTTCAAGAAACAAGTGGCAAGGCTTGCACGATAAGAGAAGATAGATAGATAGATACCTGTACCTAGGGTCTGTTTTGTAAAAAAATATATACCTACTTAAACTAATGGGAAAATCAAGCCTAATCCTGCTATTTATAAATTTATTTGAAAGAAAAAACTCAGTAGGTTAAGAAATAGTATATCTTTTTATGGTAAGATGATTTAGTTATGTAAATAGGATAAATATAAGCAGGTAAAACAAGTATACAATAACGTGAATGAGAACTTTAGATACAGAATACAGAAAGAAGGAATTTACTCCCCACTACTAGTGGTATTATCCTTAAGAGTATGACTACATATCGTCCCCTTACTGCAAAAACCAATTAAAGTCACTTTTTGTCAAAACTGAGTTAAGTGCACCTTCATAATCTCCTTTTCAAGCTCTATACGCTGGTAAAACCCGTTTTTTGATATGACGCTTCATTCCTGATTTAGCTTTTCGCTAAGATATCTTACAATGTAATTTTGAAAATAATGTACAGTAAAACAGTAATGTGTAGTGGTTAAATAAAATGTTTAAATAAAATTTACAGAAAAGATCAATAATCGTATTTTCAATGGTTTTGGCATGTTAAATTTTGACAAAAAAAAATTATTCAATTACTGCAAAAATATACTTAACAATACTAGCAAGCTTTTAGCAGTTACTTGTTAGATAAAATTCTCTATGTTACCTACTTACGAAATATTTAATAATCTGTTAGTCCTTTTTACTGATTCATATTTCCCTCGTAAATAAATATTATCTACAAGAAAAATATAATAAAGTAGTTTTGTTGGTTTTACTTGTAAGCTGTAAACTTTGATTTCATTCAGCCCGTCAGCAAAAACCGTGTAAGTCGCGTTTCAACCGTCGCTCTTACTGTGCGTCTGCGTTGAATTTCGTTAAATTTGCTGTTTTGTTTGCGTTAAACCTTGTATGTGGAGAAAGTAATAATACGAAAAAAGCGGGTAAGTAAAATCATTATGTAATTAATTTTAGGTTAGATTTTTGTAAAAATGATTTTGTTACCTACTTAGTTGAAATTTGAAACGGAATGTATTATTATGATCTATATTTTGATTATATTACACCTAACTATAGCACAATATTATAATACGCATGTACTTTGCTGATGATATCTGACGATAAATAATTTTTCATCTACTAAGATAAATACCTACTTACGTGCGACCTGGGGTGGCGGGAAGGCTTATTTTGTTTGTTTAATCATACTAATATTATAAAGCTGAAGAGATTGTTTCTTTGTTTGTTTGTTTGAACGCGCTAACCTCAGGAACTAATCCTATTACGGTGCACACATTTGCACAGCTAGTTAACAATATTTAACAACAGTTTTTATATCTACTAACATAAGAATGTGCATGTGATGATGATCATTTATTTTTAGGTGACTATAATAATACCTACCCAGTCAGTGTTAATGCGAAAGAATCTAGCCCATCGGAGTTGACCGTAAGTGCTCGTATAAGTGCTTATTGCAAAAAATTACACATCTAGCTACCATTTGATATATGTTACTATGCTATTTATTTGCTAATTAAAGATATTTAAATGAATGTTTTTAGTTGTTAGGTTTTGAAAGTGAATTTAAATGTGTACATCATTTTTAGGGTTCCGTACCCAAAGGGTAAAACGGGACCGTATTACTAAGCCTCCGCTGTCCGTCTGTCTGTCTATCCATCTGGGGTGACAGGAGAGATGATGCATCATCTCCCCTGTCACCCCCTTCCTACTTTACCTCTCCTTTTAGGCTTTCGACGACTCCTAGTCTTTCCATATCTAAATCGGTTCATTCAATTTATGTATTGAATAGAATATTTGCAAGTTCTGAAAGTATTCTGGAAATCCGTAAGGTTAGCCCTAAGATAAACTAGAACCAGAGAGCTGACTAGGATCAGAAGCCAGGATGGTAGCGTTGTGAGAGGAGAAGAATGTGTGTTAAGATATGGAAGGAGTATTTTGAAAGTTTATTTAAAAAAAATGAAGGAAATATTAAAAATTTATGTTATAGCGAAGAAAAAGAGAATGAGATGGAAGGCGAAATTGAAATGTTCGAAATTGTGAAAGCATTTAAGAGTATGAAAGCTGGTAAGGCTGCTGGGTATGATAGTGTCGGTCGAGATGCTAAAAAATTGTCCTGCGACAAGGCGTATTAGCTAGTCAGTTGTACTGCCTTTTCAATTTGTGTTGGAGAAGCGGCCGAGGACCTATTTATGGATAGTTGTTTGATAGATTTGAATGAGTCTGAAAGTGGATTAAGGATGAAAGAGTTACTCGTCAAATGTCTGCTCTATACCGACGATCAGGTTATACTGGCGTCATCAGCGGAAAAGTTACAGGAGATGGTAAACTGTATGCATGAAGCTTTGAAAGAGAAAAGAATGAAAGTAACGTAAGTAAAACTAAAACACTGTTTTTTTGAAATGGAGAAAGAAATGACAGCATGTAATATTTTGATTGGAGGAGAAAAAGTTGAGCAAGTGAAAGAGTTTGTATATCTAGGATCAAAGTTTACATCAGATGGAAAGTGTGATAGTGATATTGAAAGGAGAGTGAACGCGGGGAACATGGTGAATGGAGCTTTGCATGCCTTTATGAGCAGTCAGAAACTATCCAAAAAGGCTCGACTGGCTGTGCACAAGTGCGTGTTGGTCCCGACATTGATGTATGGGAGTGAAAGTTAGGTATGGCAAAAGAAGCACGAAAGCAGAATAAATGCAGTGGAAATGAGAGCGTTAAGATGTATGATCGGTGTGAAATTGAGTGACCGGATAAGGAACAGCGTGATAAGTGAATGTTGTGATATGAAGATGAGAGATGTAGTTACAGGAATAGAAAAGGGTATGTTAAGATGGTTTGGTCATGTGGAGAGGATGAATGAAAGCAGGTTGACTAAGCAGATATACAAGGAGAGTGTGGAGGGTAAGGTCGGAGTGGGAAGACCTAGACGAACGTATCTTGATCAAATTAAGGACGTCCTGGTAAAGGTTCAGGTCAAGAGTACCCGAAACCGCCGAGCTTGCATGAAGAGAGTTATGAATGTGGATGAAGCGAAGGAAGTGTGCAGAGATCGTGGCAAGTGGAAAGGGATAGTCGCTGCTTACCCCTCCGGGAAAGAGGCGTGATTTTATGTATGTATGCATGTATGTATTTGCAAGTTAGCAGAGAACAACTACTTATGCACATTTTATATTTCAGATGATAACAGTAGAGGATCTACAGACTTAAACGAATCAGCCACTAAAACTGCAGACTTTTTGTATGACGTTTTTATTTGATTTTGGTTATGTTAAATTAATAAAGTATTTTTATTTTAACAACATTGATGATGATGATTGTACTATTTGGTATTGTTTTTATACATAATAAAGTATTAAGGCCGTCAAAATTGTGTTTTAAACTTATTTGTAACATTTTAGCGAATTATGGGATATTTTAATATTAAATTAAAAGCAACTAACCCAATATTAAGTAATATTTAGGGCACTTAAGTAGTTAAGTTAAAAAATCTTTACAGTAAAAACCATTTATTTGCACCACCTCTCGCCCTAATTCCTTAATTTATTCTAGTTTTTCGAGGATTTGCTTTTATTGTACTAATTACCTTTAAAGCTTAATAAATAAGTATTAAAAATACATGAACAGATTCTTGAAAGGTTACAATCTTAATAGTGATTTGACAGTGCAAACCTTTAAACGTCAATTTCTCAAAACTTAATTTCATGCACTTAGTTGGTTTTTGCAGTAAGGGGACGATATGAGTCTACTAGAATCAAGAACCGCAATGTCCATAAAAACCAAAAACGTGTTATCTATGGTACATGAAACTCTAGATTTAAAAAAATATTTTCGTCCATTCAAAATCTAGCTAAAACCACAATGTCCAATAGAAATAAACGTTTAAAAATAAATGTTTGCAACAATATCAGCATTGTCCGCTCGCGTATGTATCCGAACTAGCATTGTCCATTACAGCCAATCACGATCGACCGCGGTCCGTAAAACAGTATGGCGGATTTTGGTGTCTATCGTAAGCAGTGCGCTCGGCTAATTTAATTTTTTAAGTTCAAAGACTGATTTGAGAGTTATAAAATATCGTTGAATATAAACTATGGAATGTTATCCACAAGTGGTTGACAATAAAAATGCAAGGAAACGAAGAGTTGATAGTGCAAATTGGAAGAAAAACAAGGAAAAAATTTACCGGTAAGTATAGTTGAACTACGTAGCTTTGATACTTGAATTTACATGTATTTAAAAAAAATATGTCGATGATGAAGTACGTATATAAATGTGTTTGCCAACCCATCTTCAAAGCGTGTACCCCCAAATGCAGTACTTTTAACTTACTTACGTACTTTACGTTACTTACACACTTTGACTCTTATCAACATTTCTACACACTTTTTATTTTAAATTGGGTACCTTCTTGGCTATTTTTTTATTAGTCCGTCTTTAGATCATCAAAAAATATGAGACAAGTATTTTTTCTTTTGTCATTTAGACAATAATATATAAAGATATAGCCTGATAAAGTTTCATAAAACGACCGAAAAAAAAATATGCTCAAAGTTTAATAGGTCAATTTTTGCTTTTTTTTTCCTAGCCTGTTGATGTTGGTTCCCACTGTTGGGCAACGGCCTCCCCTATTCTTTCACTCGTCTCTATCTATCTCTCTCAATTTTTGTTTAAATGACAAAAAAATACGTATGCCAAATTTTTTGGATATTATTCGTCGGTTATAATAGTTTGGTGATATTTTATGATATCAAACCTGTTAAATGTGTTTTAATAAAAAGAGACTAAATATCTACAGTCCTCAAACTTTGTTGTTCCAGGTACACTGCAAAGGACTTACCTGTTAAACCGTCATGTTTACATAAAGACAAAAAGCTGCAATGCTCTGATATTAGTATGAATGATCTGCAGTCTTTTCATGGATCGTTTTATGCTGTAACGGATAAAGTTAAACAAGATTTGTTCATACTCAAACATGTAGTAGCTGTACAAACAAAACGCCGTCGTCCTAGGTCTAATTCTATGCATTATAAACCTAGAGAAATGCAAAGGATGTACAGGATTTATTGTAGATCTCAAAAAAAGATGGTGTTCGTTTGCCAAAAAGCTTTTTTGCAAACATTGCATATAAAAAGATATCGGATAGAAAATGTGATAAAGAATTATTACTTAAAAGGAGAAGTCCCGAAAGAAAAACGTGGTGGTGACCATAAGTCACATAAGTACATCGAAAAAAAACGAAGTGTTATTTCATTTATAAAATCATTTAAATGTTCTGAGGCGCATTATTGTAGAGGCAATACTAAGCGTATGTATTTGCCGTCAGAATTATCGATAAATAAAATGGCTAAAATGTACAATGCTCAATCAGCTGATAATCTGAAAGTTAAAGCCTTATATTTCCGTAACATATTTAATACTTGTTTTAATTTGGGATTTGGCACACCACGTGTTGATGCATGTTCTACATGCTTGCAACTGTCCGAGAAAATTAAAGTGGCGAATGAGACTGATAAAAATCAGTTAATGGTGCAAAAAACTGTGCACAAGAGACGTGCCAAAGCATTTTTTAATATGTTAAAGGCAGAAGATCCTTCAATTAAAATAATATCTTTCGATTGCCAGAAAAATATGGTTTTACCAAAAATTCCCGACCAAAGTACATACTATTCGAGACAGCTATATTTTTTTAATTTCACAATTGTAGAAGGCAATTCGAAATCACCATTAACAAGTAAAAATGTTTTTAGTTACTGCTGGACCGAAGATGAATTTGCAAAAGATGCAAATTTAATTTCATCTGCTGTTTATCATCAATTATCTAACACTGTTTTTACACCAGAATGTAAAACCCTTCGGATTATGGCCGACGGTTGCGGCGGACAAAATAAGAACTCAATTTTAATAGCAATGCTTTCAAAATGGTTAATTCATAATGCACCAATGCATATAAAGATTGTAGAAATTGTGTTCCCTGTAGTGGGACACTCGTTTCTTCCTGCTGACCGAGTCTTTGCTCGTATTGAAAAACAACTGCGAAAAATGGAAAATATATTAAATCCGAATGAATATATAGACGTCATAAGTCAACATGCAACGGTTATCAATGTAGGAAGAACATGTCAAATCTTTGACTGGAAAAGCACGGTAAAAGATATATTTAAAAATATTGGAACCTGGCATGTGCCTTTTTCTAAATGTAAAAGATTTTATTTAAAGAGGGCCAGCAGATCTAGTGATATGGTTGGTCTTCGAGGAGAACTACACTACAGACAAGACTTAGGCCAATATAAAAGTGTTTGCAAAAAAAATAAAACATCTGCAATGATTGCACCACGTATGATTACAAAGGGAGTTGATGTAAAACCCTTAAAACTTAGGGATGTCAGCAAATTACTTAAGACTCATTATGGTGACGATTGGCGAAGCTTCCCTAATTTGGTATATTTTGCTAATGTGGTACCACAAGAAATTTTGGTAAATGAAGGTGACGATGATAACCCTGAAGAGTCAATGTGCGAACTTCAAGAAGAGCTGCCGTCATTAATTATTTAGTTTTAGTACTTATGCTCAAAATAAACATTAACCTAAGCGTAGTATTGTTTGTTTGTTTTTCGTGTGTGTAAGTGGCCAACATGGTTTGGGTGGTTTTTTCAAGCCGCCTAAAGGCATCTGACATGGCTTAACGACTGCCATCTATGATGACAGCCGGGACCAACGCGTAGTATTCAGATGCATAGGACGAATATTGTACAAAATCCCATTCAAACTTCAACCCCCCCTACAACCCCACCCACTTATTTTTTGGAATTTAAAGTAGCCTATGTCCATCTCTGTGGTACAATACAACCTATTATAAAATTCATCGAAATCGGTTCAGCCGTTCAGCTGTGAAAAAGGAACAAACATACATACATACACACTTTCACAATTATAATATTAGTAATCGAAATCGGTTCAGCCGTTTAGCCGTGAAAAAGGAACATACATACATACATATACACTTTGGCATTAATATTAGTAAGGATACAGTGATAAAGTTGGTAAATTGGACATAATAGTTTTGTAGCTTTATGTATGCAAACTACTCAAGGATCAAAACTTTTTAGCAGATTACATTGAGAATAGGTATGTTTCAAAATTAGCAATGTCCAACAAGCGTATGAAACAGAGACAGCAAAATCCACTTGTATGTCTCAAAACCCGCAATGTCCCAACTGTTTTAATTAATTTAACTGTAGTAACATTACAAAGTCCATAATTTTAGATATAATGTAACATCCAGGAGATATCTGCAGCCATTCACAAAAATTACAGTTACCTATAACAAGCGAATAATTTATAATCAAATTATTATTATTTGTGAAAATACTCTAAAAGGGACATTGCTGTTTTTGATTCTAGTAGACTCATATTATCCTCGCTCAAGCATTAGTATTCGATACATTAGTATGTATACAATATCTTTACTTTAAAGAAATTGACGCCCAAAACTTAAATGTCAAAGTCATCGACTGAGCATCTGACATTTTTTTATTTGACAAATGTCAACACTAAAAATGAAAGAAAACAAGAAAAACCAAGATAAAATTTTCCGTTGATTTGTTTTTTTTAGTAAAAAGCCATCTAAAGTAAGCATGGCTCACACACTTCTCCCCTATTCGAAATCAGTACTTACAAAAGCAAAATGTTACATTACACAGTCCTCAAATGTGAAAAGTTTCGTCAGGAATCTGATGTCAAAACAGCTGGTTTACAATGAATTTGGAGATCCACTACGAGTTGTGAAGTTGAGAGAGACCAGTGTACCACCTTTGGGCAGTCAGGATGTGCTCGTGAGGATGCTGGCTGCCCCGGTTAATCCTGCTGATATTAATACCATACAAGGTACAAAAACTTAAAAAACTTAGTTTACCTTTGCAGATTAATAGACACAATACTAGCTTGATAACGTTAACTTGTGCAAAGAGAATTCAAGAATTAAATGTGAAAAAAGGTATTTATTTTTATTCCCTTATTTTTGTCTATTATTGAGTAAGTTGTTTTATTATAAGTTGTAACTTTATTGTTTTTGTTTTAGGAAAGTATCCAGTAAAAGTAAGTTTACCAAGTATCCCTGGTAATGAAGGTGTAGGGATCGTTGAAGAAGTTGGAAAGGATGTGGAACGTATTACCTGTGGAAATAAAGTTATAGTTACCAAACCTCTGCAGGGTACTTGGAGGAACTATGGGGTCTTCAATAAGAATGTGCTAAGAGTAGTCCCTGATGAGTTAGGGGTAGTTGAGGCAGCCACACTCACTGTGAACCCATGCACAGCTTACAGAATGCTTATGGATTTTATTGACATCCAAGATAAACAAGTTGTTATTCAAAACGGAGCAAATGGAGCTTGTGGCCAAAATGTAATTCAGCTATGTAAAGCTTGGGGTGTCCAAAACATAAATATTGTTAGATGCAGACCTGATATAGACCAACTTAAAGCATATTTAACAACTTTGGGTGCTACACTAGTTCTGACTGAAGAGGAATTGCGGAACACATCAATTTTCAAGGACAAGACATTCCAAAAGCCCAAGTTAGCACTAAATTGTGTTGGTGGAAAAAATGCATTGGAAATAGTAAGACATATGGACCATTCTGGAAAAATGGTCACCTATGGTGGGATGTCTCGTGACCCTGTGACAATTCCCACTTCAGCATTTATTTTTAAAAATATATCTTTCCATGGGTTCTGGATGACTGCTTGGAATGAGAAGGCCTCTCAAGTGGAGAAAGATGCAATGGTCCTTGATATTGTTAAACTGATGTGTGAAAATCGTTTGAAGGGACCAGTACATAAAATGGTGAAGTTAGAAGAATATGAAGGGGCATTGGGAAATGCTCTCTCCAGGCAGGGATTTACAGGATGCAAATACTTATTACAATTCTAAATTCTTGATATATATCATATTAAATATTTAATTATAACTTTGTAAGATTATGATTATGTGTATTTTGTCACTAAATAAAAGTATAAGTCAGACACTTTTTTATTTTACTGCCTTATTATAAATTTAGAATCTTTATTTTATTAGTTTTAATCACAAAAAACACATCAATAAAATCTTTCTTCTTTTGGTTTGAAAAAATGAAGTTATCAATTTGGATGGAATTGAACCAGTGGATAGACTAGACTATCATGAATAACCTTTTTTAATCAATGGGAGTAATATAAAGCTCCAGTCAAAAAATACACACATATAATCACATCTTTATCCCTTGCGAGGTATACAGAGCCAAAAACTTAAAAACAAATTTAATGAAGATATTGCAATAGAATTTACATTTATTCTTTTCAGGCCTCTAATTAGTCTTTTCTTTTTTGCTTCCAGGTAAAAATATTTCCTTGCCAGCGTTACCTAGTGTTGGAGGCGATGAAGGTATTGGAGAAGTTGTTGAAATTGGTGGGCTAGTTTGTAGAGTTGTCCCTGGCCAACGTGTGGTTCTCAGCTCCAGATTACTTGGTTCCTGGTGCAACTATGGTATTTATCATGAGAGAGATATTCATGTAGTTTCTCCAAACCTGTCTCTTCCAGAAGCAGCCATGCTTACTTCAGCTCCTAGTGCAGCATACAGACTAATAAAAGATTTTATTAGTGTAAAACCTGGAGAAACAATCACACAAAATGCAGCCAATAGCCCATGTGGCCAATGTGTTATACAGTTGTGTAAAGAATGGGGGATAAATACTTTTAACATTGTGCCAAACAGATGTAACTATAATATAATAGATCACCTTTATCGCATTGGAGCTACTACCGTCGTCACATTAGATGAAGCTGAACAGTTATCGAGTTTTAATACATCCCTAACCCGACCTGTCTTAGCACTAAATTGTTTGGGTGGAAGATATGAGGATGTGATGCTCAAACTTCTTGAACGTAATGGCACAATTATTTATTATGGAGATGCTTACTGTTTGCCTTTGGTGAAGCAATTTCTACGCTACGATGTAACATTTACTAAATTTCACATAAGGGATTGGGATTCGAAAGCAACGCCTGTTGAAAAAGATATCATGTTTAAAGAAATAATACAACTCATGGTGATAGGAAAGTTTATTGCACCGTTACACCAACCGCTAGAATTGAAAAATTATGTGTACGCATTAAAAGGCACAACTGCTTTTGAATCAGATGCATCTTACAGTTATATTTTTGATTTGACTTTGCCTCCCTAATCACACGCAGAAGGTACCTAATTTGTTTTTTTAATTGAATTGAATTGAACGCATATTCTGTAAAATGTCATTGTCTTTTTGACAGTGACAAAGAATTGTTTACGATTCACGATTCTATTCTAGTGTTTTGGTTTCTGGACATGATTTTACAGGAATTTATATTATATAAAACGTAACTACATATTTACTACAAACCTATCTGTCTTCAGTCTGAAATTATGGATAAATCTCTAGAACCCTACGAGTTTATACCTGTTGATACAGAAGGTGAAACCGGTCAATTTTTTGTTGTCCAAGAAGATGGCACATACCTTAGTAAGTACCTTTAAAAATCATCTGAAACAATACATAAGAAAAATACAATTGGGATGCGATCTAAACTCAAGGATGAGGGATGTCCATACGTTTTATTTAAATTTATTAGAAAAACCGACAAGCCATCGTTCATTTTCTTTAAAAATTAATTTTGCATTACAATTTTACAAGAAAGTAGATATATAGGCCTAAACCTAATATAGACCGTCATACTATTAGTGTAATTATCTTTTAAATTATTGAGTAGATCTGAAGATAACCACCTAAATACATATAAACTTACAAAGTTTTATTCAATTCTTTAAACCCTTCATTGATTATAATTTATTTCAGTCAACAGACAAGTCCAATTTGTGACTGAGGTCCAAGATGTGAAAACTGTGCTAGATGAAGGGCAATCTTGTACAGTTTATGATGTTTCGGAGCAGCCATTTTATGTTGATGTGGATAACCCTCCAGAGTTGATGTCAGTTTCTGGTATGTGTGTCACTGCTTATATTCATAATCCAACTGCTCAAATACAAGATATTATCTTCCTCATCTTTTAATATTCGCAGTTTCACACTTTTCCATAGTGTTTCACGGCCTGGGTCCATTAACTGTCAAGATATTATGTTTAGTATTTATTGCTTTGACCCTCTCTTCCATAATTTTATGTAATATGCTTTATGTACTTACCAAAGTAAGCAAATGAGTTTCAACCCTCCTTGGGAATAATTTATTTGCTTATAATGTCAATGATTTATATATATTAAATAATTTTCTTTGGCATATTCTGTAGAGCAAATGACTCATTAATCACTTCTATATCTCTTGCGAGGTAGATAGAGCCATCAGCCTTGAAAAACTAAAAGGCCACATTCAGCAGTCAAATGACTTGATGGAGGTATTAAGAAAAAAAAGTAAAACAATAACAATTCAAATAATCAAATTTTAACATATATGATATGTGTTTTGCTATTATGTATAAAAATTGTCTAAAGCTTGTTAGTTATTATGTTAAAAAAATAGATTAACATAATCCAATATTATCTTTCAGATCAATTTGTCTTACCAAATCCACCCAGTAACCTTTATGCCAACAGTTATCTTCTTCAGACTAGCACTTCTTCTGACCAGGTACCTACTGACTATGTACGTGAATTTTTTGATAAAGTAATATAATGTGAAAGTCTGTCTGTTATTTATTCATCGCTAAACCTTTAGAGGTTTATTATTGGTCTAGACCAATATTAAGAAAACTTTGTTACAGTTTTTTAGTTATTAATCTGAGGTCAGACAGTATGCTTTTTTGGGAATGCCCATAGTTTGAATTTTAGTTTAACACGTGCAGAGCAACAAGAAAACTTATGTGATTCAAATTTATTTTACCATTGAATGTTTACAGATAGTCTTTTAATCAAAAAAAGGATGATATACTTATTAAATATTTTAAATTACAGGTGGAGGACATACCAGAAGTACAATACAAACCCTTGAATGCATCAATAGCTCTAGATTTGGAAGCCAATTTTAGTAAACCAGTCACCAACTGCACTGAGGTATGCTATTTAGCTATTAGCCTTTTGAATATACATGTAATCACGTCCAAAACCTGGGAAAGTCATCACAAGCCATCACATACAGGCATATAAGTTTAATGATTTCCTGATCATAAAATATAACAATACATAGTTTTAACAATTGATTTCTTGTTCATGTGTGATTCATCAGACCCCTGAGTTGACAATGAGACAAATGTTTACTTTTTTTTTAGATTACATTAACTGATGAACAGTGTCACAAGTTGGAACAAAAAGGATGGCTTTTACTTGATTTAAACGACAAAGTTTTTATCCTGGACCACACAGGCGGGTTACGTGACATCACATCGAATGATAGTAAGGGATTTTATAGTTACATTTTATAAGTTTGTGTGAAGCATGATATACAATTTCGGTATTAGATAGGCGATTGGCCATAAGACCTCATCACCCTTCTAACGCTTTTCCCAAATTTACTTAGGAATATACTAACCAGGTTACGCAAAACTTTTCAAAATTCAAAATATTATTAAGTGCGGGAAACCAAGATTGTATTAGATATGCCATTTGCATGCATGAAATCAGAATAACATAAGAGCATACATATTTTATTTTCTATATGTCTTACGGACCCTGTGAAGCCAATTGCTGAGGATGCAATTGAATATAGAAATACGCTGAGTCAGGAAGAACTAATAGTGAAATGTACAAAAAAAATAAATTTATTCATTTAAAAACTATCCGTATCCAAAATTGTATAAAAGATATTGTTAATTCAAACTAAACTTCAAGGAATGCTTTTAATAATTTCAGAATTGATACAAAAATTAAGAAATGACGATACTGATGTCAATTTGGACATAAAACCGCAGTGAGTAAATAATTCTCTTTTTTTGCTCATAATTATTTTGGTAGTGGAACGCAGGTAATTCGCGTCCGGGTGTTTAAATTATACGGTAGTTTCGGCTGTATGTTGCAATGTACATCTGAAACTACTAATCTGTCAGTCACGCGGTCACTCAAGAACTGATTTTAATAATGTATATGATATTCATGTACTCACTTCACCATTTCAAAGATGATAATCTGAATATTTTTTGTTGTTATAGGTATATTAAAATTGAAAATAATTCGATTCTTCCCGTCACAGAGAATTTGGACTCACGACCTAATGACGAATTCAATATTGACAGTGATTCTGTACAGAATGATGTAAATTTTGGTCATTTGCCTTTAGTTGTTAATGATTCAAACAAAGGTAAGTAACTATATACATTTTTTTTGCTTCACGCACTATATGTAGTAAACGTTGCCTGGCGCAAATCTTTTAATATCAATCAAATCTGTAATAAAAATTCCATCAAATATTATTCATAACTAACATAACATAACATAAATATATCTTAATTGTACAGATAATTTACGACAAGAATCTGCATTTGAAAACCAGGAACTAGAAGCTACAGAAACTAATATCGCAAGTGTAAATAAAGCCACGGTACCGCTAAGTGAAGATGTGAAAATATTTATGGTTGAGAGTGAAAGAGACGAGAACACTGAAAAAGTAAAAAATGCTATAAAAATCAAAACTAAATTATCACTGAAAGGTGAGGAAGCAAATTGGTCCAATAGTAAAAATAAAACTTTTCATGAATATATTATTATTATTTTGCTTCTTATAGCTTTTATATAGCCACATACAAAATACCTTGTACTTTACATATTACATTATACAAAATACATTATACAATCTATTAATTATGTTATTGCAAATGAACCATGCCATTTTACGTATTTTAATTATTTTTAAAAATCTAAAAAATAATTATTGTTAAAAATATTATTCTCATTTTAGACATTCCAAATAGAATAGTATTAGGAAAAACAATTAACGGAAAAACTTTAGTTGCGAGAGTGAAAACCGACGTTTCTTCGCAACAAACAATTTTCAAAGATAACATAGTCAATGTTACATGTGGTAAGTATTTTATTAAATAATGCAATAATAGATACATCCAATTTCTAATTTCTCAACATTTGATTTGTTATTAGTGGAAAGATTTAGTTTCTGCCTACCCCTCCGGGAAAGAGGCGTAATTTTATGTATGTATGTAGATTTGTTATCTCTTTGTAATTACCATGTAAAAGAATCGGCGGTATCGCACCACCCGTACATCCATCTCAGTTTGGTCCAAATGTTCAACTAGCAGAGAATGCCTTGTGGCGTTATGTCCACCTATTGTACATTGAACGTGCATAAAGTTTATATAAATAAATAAATGATTTTTAAAATTATTTTATACCTTTATAAGGAAAATAAGGTTTTAAACGTTTCTTTTCAGATCCCGAAGAAATGCTATTCACTGATTTCATAAAACAGGTGATACAATACCCTGAGCAACGCATGACACAAAAAGACTTAAATGCCATAGAAAATATTATTAATCACGTAGCAAAAGCATCAACAGTAGACCATTCTATTAAATGCGATGATTTTTTATTTATAACTAAAGTGAGTGCTTATACTTAATTATATATACATATATAGGTAAATATAACATACATTTTTAATCCTTCCACCCTGTTGTCACAGAGATCAATCAAAATTTAAGAGACTGTAAGTAATGTTTGAGGTACAAGACACGCAGCTCCGGCAGCATAAAAAAAAATTCGTTATTTTTCGGTTCACGTGGGAATTTTAGGATATCCTCTCCTCTCCTAGTCCGAAATTTCAATTGATGTCAGATTTCAGCTTCCTACACCCACAACTTTCCTTTATAAGTACATAATGTGTACGGAAGATAATAATACTTACCTACCTGTATAATGAAATGACTTTCCTCAGGTAGTAAAAACAAATAAAAACAAAGGAAATATCGTCAAAACTAAACCAATTATTTGGACGGGAAGTGCGATGGAATCGATGGATCAATGGCACTTCACACATTCACCGAACATTTTGCAAAACCTTCTGTTTTCTGGTAAGTAATTAATTGACCTTTCGCCTGTAAGGCCGTGTGCAATATCAGTTTTGACAAGGTATGCAGAATTATTTTATTCGAATCAGCCTCGTTCAGGTAAGAAATCATTTTTTCGGCCTCTTCCGACGGCATCGACCGACGTACTCGCCTGATCTATCCGGCTCGAGTCCATATCATAATGTATAGACAAAGAGTTCCTAATAATTGGTCTATATAATCCTCTACAGATGACTGCTCCAGTTCGACTGTTGTACACATTCAGATAGTGGAGGAGATTCAACCGGGGACGAACGTAGTTAAAACATCAGTCAATGTTAACAAAAAACGTAAGTTGCCTTAATTTTTTTTTTTTGCTATAACTTTCATTATTTGTAAGTACCTACGAAGTAAGTAAAATTTATTTTTGCGCTCGTCGCTATTATTAATAATTTCTTTTCCGAAGAAATAATTTTATCACTAAAAGCCAAATATCGTACAGATTTAATGACGTAAGATTCGCTAATAGGATTTTTGGGAATTTTACCTAATTTGTTTTCAGAATTACTGCCAAGTCGGTCTAAAAAAGACCCTGTGTTCGCTTGCAGCGCTTGCGCATCAATCTTTCCGTCGGAAGATGACCTCGAGTTACATCACCAGGTATTCACACAATTTATAAATTTTTCTAGCAAATACAAACATACAAGTATTCACGTCTATAACCCTTGCGGGGTAAATAGAGCCTTGTTGGCTCTTGAAAAAACTGGAATACCACGTTCAACTGTATGCTGTTATGATGGAATTCAAATAGGTTGCTAGCCCATCATCTACAAGAAGACTCCTAAGTTCATTGGTCTATTCTTTATAGTCACCTTTTTCAATATCCATGGGATACTTAGATATAGTTCTCTTCTAAAGTGCCGGAAACCATACGATACCATACCATACTTATCGAAATAGAGAAAATAAGCCTTCATCGTTATTTTAAAAGAATATGTTTATTTTCAGGGATGTGTACAGTCCATGGATACCGACGATCAATCTGCAGAAGTTGCAGTGAAACCACTGGAAATATGCTGTATAAAGTCTGGCAAAAATGAATATTATCAATGCATGCAGTGCAATGTAAGTAAATTTAGTTCCTTTAATATAAAGGTTTATTTACATGATTGCAGGAGAAAGAGTAGAGAAAGATTATTCGAATATGTTTTTATTTAATTTGTTTGATTGACTTTAGAATAATAGTTTATTAATCGACTTTAAAACAAATGTTAAATGTAAACAACTGGAGAAGAAATTTAACCATATATAATCGAAATCAAATATTTTAGCATTACTAGGTCGAAAATATATACTAAAACATAAACCGTGGGCGTTTTCTAATACTTTCCTATACTCTCCCTTCTCATCGTAGAAATGTTACATGTAGGTACCATGTGACAAATGTTTACGTATGATTTCAATTTTCAGGCCAAATTCACAAAAATCAGCGCGTGCAAAAGACACATGAACACACACTACAGAGGAAGCGAGAAGCGTTCGAACAATGAAAAATGTGAAGCGGGAAAGAAACCAAATAATGGAATGCACAAATGTAATATATGTGGCAGTGTGTTCTTTCATTCATCTACACTTTCTAAACATATTGTTTGCAGTCATATTCAAGTGGTATCTGATTAAAACAGGCTATGAGTAGTTAAGATCTTTTATTAATAGCACCTTAAGCTTTTCCGTAAATACATAAGGGGAGCCAGTAGAATATCGTACCGTGATCGGAAGGCAGAATGGTGGAGTTTCTTAAATAAATTAAAAGTGAAAGCAATATATTTTCTTTATTAGCTGCTTAGGTATATTTTTTATTCCTCAGCTCCCTTATTCACGAACTTTGATATCACTTGTCTTATCTTCCCTCTTTTTCTAAGTCTTTCTCTCTTACTCTGCAGTTAACTTCAAAGATAGAGAGGGAAGTTAAGGCTTAAGCTTTTTAATACAGGACAATCACAGATGTTTTATGTCCCTCCATGGCCCACAGCTGGGTATAAACCTGTCTATGCCAACTTTCGCTTTCCTGGCCCAACGCAATCCAGTTCTTGCCAGTGCTGTACTTCACGAACTCATCTTGCCGCTCGAAGTTCCGCAAAGAAATATTAGTAAAGTATAATGTAATAAATAACATTGGTTATCCAGAATGAGTCCATTGATGTGTGAAGTGACATATTAATGATTCATCAGAATAAATCATCTGAAAATATACTATCTAAATCATCTAATAAATGTTCATTGCTAGTGCTGTCACTTTTGGCTGTAACATCCACTCCTGGAACAAAATGGTAAAAGTCACATTTATATATATTGCTGAGCGGCTCTGGTCTGCGTAAATTACTCTATCCTCCTCCACAGTCCGTACTAAACATATGTATGTATGATCTGTTCAGTGGTTCTGACGTGAATGATAGATAAACAAATATACTTTAACATTTCTTATATTAGTAATATAGATTCAGATACATAAACTTTTCAATTTGTTATTTAAGTGATTCAAATTTTCAGTACAATATAAATTTTAAACACATACCTAAACATTCTGGGGCCTCTTTAATCCTTATAATTGTGAAGTCATTTTCACATTCTTTCAGATACCGATCAGGCATTGATTCTGACTCATCATATAATATTGCTGAACTGAATATGGCATAAATATTGCTTAAAGTAATATTTAAGTAATGTTTTTTGAAAGCACTGCCCGTTGTGAGGACTGTAGGTCTCCATAAGACAAGCGCACACTGATCTGCTACTAGATATGAAGAAAATAGTGACCAGGCATCTCTATGGAGTGTGCATTTGATATTACCTAAAAATATTTATTATTATGTATCAATCTGCAGTGATTTTAACATAGCCAGCAAATTCATGATTAATTAATCATTTACTGTTTTTATTTTTCTATCTGTAAATTAATAGCTCAAGAAAACATTGTCATCATATTTTTTACATCACATTGTTACAATATGTTTGTTAAATGGGACCTAAATATTTTTTTTACCTGTAGGGTCCCTCAACACAATAAGCGGGTCAGTTGCTGATCTATCTACAGTCTCAATAAATGCTGTAACTGTTTGTGCTTTTCTTCTACGAAGATTACCAGCCAGTGCTTGCTGTTTAATTCCTTTTATCGAATCGATTTCAATTAGGTTCCATGCTACAATGTCTTCTTTTAGCTTACTCCACAGTGGTGACTCAAAACATCCTCTTTTTATGCTGTTTTGTGAAAAATCAACATCCTGTAAAATGGTTTACAAAATACTGCTACCAACTCAAATTGGCTTTAATTACAATAACATAACATATAATCATGTCCATTCGGGTATATATCCTTGCGGGGAAGACAAAACCAACAGTCATCAAAAGAAAGGCCACACTAAGCTGCTGCTGATAGAATTGACATTCAAATAGTGACAAGTGAAAAAAGAGCAATCCCAAGTATATAAGCCTGTCCCTTAATCACCTTTTACAACATCCATGGGAAAGAGATGGAGTGGTCCTATTCTTTTTTCTGTTGGTGCCGGATACTACACAGCACTGCCGGGAACCACCAGGCACTATTTATAATATTTGCGATTAAGAAGTTGGGCAAAATAAAATCTACATAATTTAGTTTTGGGAAAGAAATAAATAAAATTTAATTATATTATGGATTGATATATTGATTATTTGCCAGTGTTTCTTTAATGTTGAGTCAATTTACAGATATAAAAACTAATTACAGTAAAAGTTGGCCTATGCCAATTTGAAAAATTAAATAATAAATTTCAGTTTAGTTGTTTTCGAATTCTATTTTCTTATTTAATTACAAACAAAAACGAAACCTTTTGTCTAAATTCATTATCATTGATTATTTTGATGAAAAATATATATTAATAAGTTGCTAAATTTTCAATCAATTACCTGAGAAAATAGTTCCAATTGACAGACTGTTTCATCTTTACTCTCCCGAAGGCTACCTGTTAGGAGGCCTGCAGGTCCAGGAAACTTCCTTTTACTATTATAATCAAAATGTGAATCAATAATTTTACGCTTTGAATGCTTTGGAGATACTTTCAAATCGTCAGGCATTCTGATACTTTCAGAAATATTCGTTGAACATTCTTTAAGTTGTAGTATGGGAGATGACGTGTTAAAACATTTTTTTGTTGATTGTGTTCCTTCAGTGAGGGCAGGAATAAAAGTTGAATTTGATTTATTATCAACTTTATTTGTTATATTATTGTTTTTATTTAAATTTTCTTTCACATTTGTGTGTACATTTTCGGAATTTTCTATTCCACTTTCAATGCCTTTCTGATCGACTACAGGCAAATTTGGGAAATCGAATTGCGACAGTATCTGTAAAATATATATTTTTAAAGTGTTAAATTTTATTCATTGTGTTCTTATTATCGGGATAACCTTCGTGTTGGTATAATTACCTGATCATAATCGTCAGATTCGAACATTTTCTTTTATATTACACTAATACCTAGTGAATTCAACTGAATTTGGGCAATGGATCTATGAAATTAACAATTCTCCGTTGGCAAAATCAAAGTTAAAATAGCGAATAAAAATTGTAAATAAAATGTAAACAAACCAATGAAACAGTAAATTGATAGCTTTTGTTTGTTTAGTGCTGCTTGGTTAATTTCTGTTGACTTTGACACTAGGAGTGGGCGTTATATATCACACTTCGTTTGCGCAACGTTGTGTCCACTCGACATCGCAAACGTTTCGAGCGACTTTGACAAAATATAAGAAAAAACAATATGTTAAACTATAAAACATAGAGTACTGTAAATTTGACTTATTAAAAATCTAATATACCTAACTGATATAATAATTATAAATATAAATCGTTTGACATATTCGTAAACATTAAATGTCTACAGATGATGATCTAGCAAATAGGGTGTAAACTTTAACATTGTGTATGACTTTGGAGGTGTGCAATATATATAACATTGTTTTAGTAAACTTACTTAATGTTGTAGGATATATAAAGCCAGAACAAAGTTTGTTTTTTAAAAATTGCCATCATGAAATTTTCGTTGTCGAATAATCCCTCAAAGTCATTACGATACGTGCAATGACATCAATTTATCATATTTCTATGTAGGGCATTCGGAGGATTATTCTTAATTTTGTTATTATTTGTTGAAGTTAATATATAAAAATGAAATAAATAGTTCGCTTAAAAAGAACGACATAAATAAAATTTATAAAATAACGCCATATTCTCACAACGAGTAAGTTTTGTATTACCTCGTTACAACTGTGAAACAAACTTGTTGTGAGAATATAACCAATTTTTTTTAAGTTGGTTATCTAATAGATCGCTTTGAAAATAGTAGATGGTTTGGATAACTTTGGCAACGTTTAGTTGTATCATGTTTCAAACGCGCAACAACACATAACTTGTTGACACTTGAAGTTGACACTTGTGGTTAAAATTAACTGTTCGTAAATAATGACAGTGACAAACAGAATCATAGACTACAATATATTTTTAATTATATCTCTGTACTAGTTTCATGGAATAATACACATATATATACTGACATACATAAATCACGTCTCTTTAGGGATAGGTAGAGACCACATTTTGCCCCTGGCCACGATCCCTGCACACTTCTTTCGCTTCATCCACATTCGGAGAGAGTTCAGAGACAATAATAATAATTTGAATGGATGGGTCGTCGTCGGTCAATTTATTTCTTACAAAACCACTGTCGCTAAACTCACACAATACAATGTTACAATAAAAAAATAACAATCAATCAGAACAGTCATACATTCATTTAATCACATCTATATCCCTTGTGGGGAAGACAGAGCCAACGGTTTTAAAAAAATATTCTCATGTGCCGGGAACCACACGGGATTGACATTTTATTCTAGTTATGTATTTGTCTTGGAAGGAAGAAATGGCATGTTCGAGTTAATTCCCTTTTTGCATACATTAATAATCAGGCAACAATAAAGTTTAATGGTATTATTACAAGAAAGATAACTATAATTGAAAAAATTATTACAAAAATCATACTTGGTAAAACTACTACAGCATAAGGGGAATCGAGTGCACCACGTACCTACATTATCTTTACAGAAAATGATGTATGAAGATGTGTTAAGATCACGTGGTATTTTTCTATATATATGTATATTCTAGGTGATATAGTGATGTCGCCACAAACACAACGAACTCACGTTTTTCGTGGTTTTCTCGCCCTCACGCGGTTCTCGCGTGAGTGTGGAGCGGGCTTAATAATAATCTTTACGCGAAAAACGCCAAAATCACAAACACCTAGTAATAGTGACAAAAAATTAAAAGGAATGCTCTGATAGTTTGGTGATATGTCGAAGATGAATAACAGCAGGCTGACTAGAACTACGCATATACCTACACAATGAGAGTGTGAATGGAAACGAAGACCTAGACGATCGACGTAGGTATCTAGTCGTCCTAGCAAAAGATCAACGGTACCGACGCGTTTTCTTGATAATCGTTTAAACTATTTGTTATGGTTCACATATAAAAATAAACACTCTTGATACGAGGTTTTGTTGAAAAATACTTAAATAAGATATTAACCCTAACTTACATTAAAACTTTTCGATATATTTCTGATAAGTTGGTTTTTATTACGTGAAACAACTTAACTTCGAAAATACAATGTTATAATAAGGTTTAAATAAAGGTTATAATGTACGGACCTATTCTGTGAAAGTAATTTTTTAAGTTCATACCTAACTCCGTATGCCCATAATTTCTATGACAATGTCATAATCCAATATTTATTGGCATGATACAAGGAACAAATTAAAACGCACAGCTTTTTATCAAAATACATTTTTTTATATTTTTTGTATTTTTGGTTCAGTAAAAATGGCAGTGTTTGATGTGTTTGATCCGTTACAAAATATTACCCCTAAATTTACTGAAGAGCAACTAGAAGTTATTATCGAGTGGTTTGATAGTAATGCCAAACCTCTCCTTGTGATAAATGATGGAGAACCAATAAATGTAATAAGCATTGAACAAATAATAGATTTTTTGAAACTAAAGAAGTAGAGTATTGTTTTTACATATTATATATTATTTTATAGTGTTTGTTAACATAAGTATATCTATTTTGTCAAAATCCATTTATAACTTCTGTATTACACGTTGAGGGCAAATGTAATGAAATATGTACCTATCTGTCTACGATTGCTTAGATAAAATATTCTTAAAAAGACCTGTATATCACATGCACGTAAAATGTACATCAGGTTGACTTAATGCCACAAGGCATTCTTTACCAGTCGAACCTTTGGACTTAAGTGAGATGGATGTACGGGTGCATATTATAAAATAATATCGCAACTACATAATTTTTATTTCCAGATTTCATAGAAGATCATTTCATTATCCAACTTATGGTGAAATAATGACTGAGGCGGATAATCTTAAAGCTGGACAACTAAGAATAGTCACAAAAGAACAATTTATATACATGTTAAACCAATGGGTTCTCGAAACCACTTTGAAGCACGAACTTATGTTAGCTATTAAGGTATGTATATAACCATCGCTCAAAATATTAATTTTTAACCGACTTCAAAAAGGATTCAATTTGGTCGTATTTTTTTTATGTATGTAACCGCATATCTCCGGCATTTATAGTTCGATTTGAAAAAATCTTTTTGGATTCAATTGAGTAGTATTTCCGATTGGTTCAATAAAATGAATTAAGTTCTGGTCATACATGTGGAAGATATTCCAGGGAGCATCTCAAAAATCAACACAGTAGGTAACCTCTGACTTTTATGTATTTACGGCATATCTCCGGCATTTATATCAGATATTTTTTTGCATTCAAAAAAGGTCAGAGTGTCCGTGCGGTGCCATAGAAATTTGGTTAAGATCTGGTTATTAATGTGGAAGGTTTTCTAGGGAACTCTTCAAAAATAAACAGAACGAGCACTGCAATTAAGTAAATACGTAGATAATGGTGCATATGGCATCTCATAAGGGAAAAAGTGATCATTTTACGCATTTATTTATTTAGCGTGTATAAAGCTAATTTGAAAAGAGCTAATAGATAGAGAGCAGATGTTAGGCACTAATGACTTAAATGTACCTACCGACACTAAAAGGTTTGATACCTTTTAGTGTGAGTAAATATGTAAAAGAGTTTTTACAAAAAAAAATTAAGAAATTAATACTTACATAAAAAAAATCATTAAAAATTGTTTTTTAAGTTTATTTTAATTAATTTTTATTTTTTTTATGTCTACCATTACATACAAAAAATGCGTGAATAAAAGATATTTTTATTTCTTAAAAAAATGAAGTTACGCAATGAACTTTATTGTTTACAAATCAAATTCATTCTAAACTAAGTACTCCGCTTGCTTTCCTTCGTCGTAAATAAGTACAGCTTACTGGCTCATAACGCATTTTTTTCATTGTCAACGATACTACATAGTTTATGTTTTTAAAGTGTCACTATTACTTTCTGCAGATCTTTGATACAGAAAAACGTGACTTCTTGGACATAGAAGAAATTCAGTCTATAGTTACAAGTTATGGGGATGTATTCAATGACGACGAAGTAAGAGAAATGTTACGGGATGCCGATGTAAGAGGGGATGGAAATGTTGTCTACGAGGAATTTATCGATAGCATATTCAGCGTAGCACCTCAGTTAAATAATATTATGGTATGTTGAAATAATCTTTGTAATTAACCCATTCTTTGACCATCATACTTATTCTAATGTTTGCATTATGTAGGCACTTAATAGAAAAGAAGACACGAGATTCTGTTTATCTCATAGTACGCCAAGGAAGGGACTTGGGCTAAGTAATATTTATAAGCGAAAAACACTCAGTCACTTACTTACTGATCACGATATTTTGAAAACTACTTTGCTCAGAATGTTGAAATTAGTAAAGATTTTTGGGAATTCCCACAGGAACGGATTATAAGGTAATTTTTACGCGTTTGGAGCCGCGGGCGTTCTCTAGTTAAATTTTCTTTTGCACGCAAAGACTAATTTCTGCTTTGATCACTGGTAACGCTGATGCATATGTCTTTCCTTATTCCTTTTGACGTTACTCTACTTAATAAATGCCAGAAAGAACAATTAAATACTAAGTGTTTTTTTTATGCTCACATTTGCAGATTGATTATTTATATGAAAATCCAGATGAGGACCCATCCGTTCCACCAGAGCCAGTTGAAGAAGAACCACCACCACCACCGCCTGCACCTCCGCCTCCGCCTCCGCCACCACCACCTAAAGATAAAAAGAAGAAAAAATGAAAACCGTACTTTATACTTACATAGTGATGTACTTATGTCTAAAAATACATTTCATTTTCAATTATGTTGTTATTGTGACGTCAAAAAATTGTCCATGTGAAATTATTGTATGACGTTATTTTAATGAAATAAAAATTATTTACAGATAAGTTATTTTATTATACAACCTGAGAGACAAAACTAAAAAATTTAAATAATAAAGTTGCTTGGAAAATATCTCTTTCTCTGCGATATGGTTGAGAGAATTATGTACCTAAATTTTAAGCTTTTAGTCTATGATGGCCTTTTGTAATATAATAAAACTAGCGACCCTCTCTGGCTTCGCACGAGTAGCATTAAAGATAGGTATAAACCTTCCTTAGAAAACCCTATTCCCAACATTTCGAACAGGAATAAAGTCCGTCTACTACTCTTAAGAGATTAGCGCATATAAATATACAAAACTATACAGCAAAACGTGGCCTTTCAGTCCTTTAAAGACCCATCCGTCCATCATTGTTGGCTCTGACCACCCCGGAAAGAAAATAGACGTGTCGATATGTATCTACACTCACAGAGAAAAAATGAAACTGTTCTGCTTTTTTCAAGATTTTAACCGTAGGTACACAGTAGAAGGGAGTGCAAATATTACAAAATTCTTTAATATAGAAGATATGGGTTTAGAAAAAAACTATCAAGTATTTTTTCTAATACAGTCCTATACATAATGAAAGAAGAATGTTGTCGGTGTGTGACTAGTCTCGGCGAGCTTTGACCTGCGCTTGTGATATCTATAATATCTCTCGGCGTACCTGGATAAAATAATAAAGGCTAGCTCTAATAACACAAGTATCCCATATTTAACACAAGTCTTGAACTTATTTTGGAGTTAGCTCTGTCTGTGGAATTTGTCCCTTAAATAGATAAATATTTAACAAGATTTTGTATGCATATTTGTACAGTAGCGTCACAACTTGTTTCTGTGACAGCTTTGCTTGCCAATAACTTACATCTTATTTATCTCTGGCTGGATGGTCTCTGGCACGCCTCTGCCTCGGACAGCCACCGATCGCTCGATGGCACGCTACGCTGCTCCGTTTAATTACACACGTTCAATCCAGTCTGTGCGAGTCGGTTAGACCTAGGTCGGATGAAGTCGACGGCTCGCTCGACCGACGGGCCCGTACCGTAGGTTTTGTCTCTGGTCCCTATAAATATTATTATCTGTGGTCACTATGATGGATGACATGTCATTCATTCATGTCGTGAAATTTTTAATGCAAAATATTTGTAATAATTTTGCACTGGCTGACTGTTTTTGTTAAATATGTCCAAATAAGTATATTAATGTAGGCTAACTTTGTTTACACAGTTTTACCCACCATTTATTGTTATTTCAATATCATAACTGTTACTGTTTAATCGGAGTTATGGATCTTGAAGACAATGCAATGGGTTTAACCCATGAACAAACGGACAAAATACTACAGTTTCAAGATTTAACGGGTATAGAAGACATGTCCATATGTAGGGACGTATTACAGAGACACCAATGGGATTTAGAGGTAACGTTTAAAGCTTTTGAAGTCTTGTCGTATTTAGGTCAATATTTACCGATGTTTCTTGTTTCTTTCAGGTTGCAATACAGGAACAGCTAAATATTAGGGAAGGCCGACCATCTGTTTTCGCGACAGAGGCACGGGCGCCTCCAGTGGTACATGATCACATAGCACAGCAAGTTTTCACTGATGATGCACCTGAAGGCCCTGGGGGCGTGCGAGGATTGTTTCGATATGTTGTCAATTTAGTGGTGTCCATGTGCTACAATACTATAACATCTGTTTTAAATTTGCTGTTGAGTTTTGTACGTAATGATGACAGAAGATGTAAGTATTTGGGATACATGTATTCATATTTAATTATTAAATTAAATGTCTTATCTCTAGCTGTGAGCTTTGTGGCAGTATTATTTTAATAATGAGAGCTGAGCTGAGGTGAGTAAAATAGATGAATAGAATTTTTTTATGTTAGCTTCTAGTTATACTTAATTTGCCATTATTTCTTATCAAAATAACAAAGTGTAAAAACATTTTACAGTTAAATTTGCATTTTTTTGTCTTAGTAATAGTCAAATATTTTAAGATACTAGGTTAATACACTTTAAGTAATGAAAAATCTTTGCAGTGGTGACGGATCCCTTAGGTGACGTGATGGGTTTCATCAACAGCTACACAGCACGTTATAACCCTCACCCCGTGTTCTATCAGGGCACATATGCTCAAGCACTCAATGATGCCAAAAATGAGCTGCGATTCCTCATTGTGTATTTACACTCGGATGCAGCACAAGAAACACAAAACTTCTGCAGGTGAGCTCAGAAAAGAATTGTGCTTTACATACATATCTCTTGGTCTCGTCTATATCCCTTGTGGGTAGACAGAGCCAACAGTCTTGAAAAGACTGATTGGCCACATTCAACTATTTGGCTTAATGATAGAATTGAGATTCAAATAGTGACAGGCTGCTAGCCCATCACCTAAAAAAAGAATCCCAAGTTGATAAGCCTATCCATTAGTTGCCTATGACATTCATGGGAAAGGGATGGAGTGGTCCTATTCTTTTTTGTGTTGGTGCTGGGAACCACATGGCATTGTGATTTGTTTAAAATAATACTCAAATTCAATCGCCAAATTTTGTTTATGTTGTAATTAAATCATTGACTGAAAGCAAATGCTCACAACAACAAGCGAAGACTCAATAAAGGTATAAATAATTATTGAAAAGTTTACTTATACTGTCTGGGTAAACTAATATTGCATAATTTTAATTGCTAATATTGAAAGCATACTGACTACCTACTTTATTACAGGTCCACACTTGCCGACCCAGAAGTAATACAGTACATAAACACACATGCCCTCTTCTGGGGGTGTTCAATAGACAATGCAGAAGGTTGGAGAGTGGCGCAGTCAGTGGGGGGGCGACGGTACCCCCTGCTGTGTGTGGTATGTGTTAGAGATCACCGTATGACTGTGGTGGCTCGCAGTGAAGGACCTTGCTCGGCAGTCCAATTGCTACAAAGGCTGCGACGTGTGGTGTCTGATAATGAAGCCCATTTGTCTGCAGCAAGGGCTGCAAGGTAAATATTAAATATCATAGTCATTTTAAGGCAGGAATAGCTAATATTCTCATTTTTTTTTAAATTGAACTTTGTATGTTAGTGATAAGTCTTCAAATCGAAATAATTAATAATTGACTTACCTATAGACTCATAAAAGGTATCTTAAACATACATATAATCACGTCTATGTCCCTTGCGGGGTAGACAGAGCCAACAGTCCTGAGCGGACTGATAGGCCACATTCAGCTATTTGGCTTTAAGATAGAATTGAGATATGAAAAAATGAGTATCTTAAACACTAATATCAAATAAAATCAAAACTATTATTCATCACGATTATTGTAAGTACACAAGTCAAAATTTTGATAATCAAATAAAAAAAAAATAGTTTTTCCCAATCTTTGGCTGTCTTATTAAAAAATGTTGCAATATTTTTAAAATCATTTCACTATTTATATTATCTGTTTTATGGCTTTAGTATTTCCTTGGAAATCTACGAAAATATGGACAACCTGTATCTTCATACATTTTGTGTCTAGTCTTATTCTATTATTGTTCAACTTGACATAATTTTTTAGAGTGGAACGTGAAGTGACTGCTCGCCTTCGAGCCGCTCAAGATGAAGCGTATGCGGAGTCACTAGCCGCCGACCAGGAGAAAGAAAGGCGACGCGCAGCCGACCGCGCCGCACGGGAAGAAAGGGAGAATGAGGATTTGAGGCGGCGGCAGCAGCAGGAGAGGCAGAAACAAGAGGTAAAAGTTCAAATAAGTATCTGCCAACTTTTTTATCATTATAACTATCTATCTCTATTAAGTTATCTATACTTTTAGTATAAAAAAATTTTTAGTCAATGCAACCTTTCATAGTTCATTATCGAACATATGATAGCACAGATTTCTGAGTTATCTATGCTTTTTATGTCATTTAATTACTTTTGTCAAGTAACTCGTACACACGAATTCCTACATAAAATTTTTTTTAGAAATATTTATTTCTGATTTCTCATATATAAAAACACACAAGTAGTCTTTGCTGTAGTTTCTTTGAAAAATAATTGTCACGTGTCAGATGCAAACTCTTTTTCATTTGTGTGGTATTGTGTGTAGCTGGTGGAGGCTCGCGCGGCGATGGCGGTGCGGCTGCCGCCGGAGCCGGCGCCGGGCCGCGGCACCGTGGCGCTGCTCATCCGGCTGCCGGGCGGCGAGCGCCTCACCAGGCGGTTCACTCTGTGTCACACCACACAGGTATTTCATTTAGAAAAATCTTCTAATTCTGCTTTATTGAAAGGCAGGGGAGAATCGATTTTCGAAAAGGTTGAGAAATGTCTCCCAGCAATGGAAAGCGGTTACACGGTACTCGAATTGAACCCACACCGAGGCTTTTCCTTTCTTGTTTCATTTTAGTCTATATCGCACGTTAAGAATCAAACCGTCACTATACGAAATTATGCAAATATCGACTATTAACGCCATCTAGTAGCGCGCGGTAAGAACAGTGTAACGCAGAAACTCCCATGTTTATATCATAATCCGTTCGATAGATGTCATTAGTGTCGATATGTCATTGGTGGGAGATCACGAGGCCGTTGACAGCAACATCGTCATTTTTTCATTAGAGACATGGCCGCCGTGATGTTGAGGTCAATTCTGTATTGAACAGTGACATTTTTTGTTTACCTACGCTTTTCCTGAAATTATAAGGTAAGTTTGACTGGGTTTATACATAAAAAACGTTTTTAAACAAAAAGTGACAGTTTTCTTTTTATTTTAGTTTGTATGTTAGATCATACTTTTAAAGAATAGTGTATTTAAATGTAAAGTGTCAGTTGTCCCGTTATTTATGTTGGATATTTGGAATATTTTTTAAAGGTATACTGTCATTAAACAATAAGTGACAGTCTTCACATATTTTTGGTTGGATATTTGGAATATTGTTTGAAGGTATACTGTCATTAAACAATAAATGACAGTATTCGCATAATTATGTTCTTAAGTAAGATAACAATTTTAAATAATAATTGTAGTATTACAAATAGTGACAGTGTTTTCCATAAATTCAGAATGTATTATTTAAAACAATTTTAGATCTTTTATGTTTCTTTCAGTTTAAAGTCAGTATTGCTGCAATTTCGAGATGATCACCTTATTTATTAATCTGCCCCTATCCGAAAAGAAACGTTTTTGTCTTAATGTTCCAACTTTCTTGTTACTATACTAATAATAATTATTAAGAGGAATGATTTCATTGTTTGTTTGAATTTAATAGGCTACGAAAATACAACATAAATTTTAAAAAATCTTTTGCCGTTTGATAGGCCCTTATCCCTGAGTGACATAGGCTATGTAAGTAGTTTATAATAATTATGTATTAACGAATGCTGTATTTTTTATACTAAACGACAATTTTTGGTTAAAAGACATGACAATGTTCAGTGGTTTAAACGTGAAAGACGGACAAACAAACAAACAAACGTACTTTCACATTTATAATACCTATTAGTATAGATGATAACAATCTTTTATTGACCGTGCAACCTAACTTTGCCAATATTATCTTACAGTATCTTCATCATGCCTCCTATCAACCCAAGGACTCGTAAATTTAGAGGAATTATTAAAGATATTAATTCCAAAATTGAAGAATCTCCAGAAATAAACGAAACTACGAGTATTAGAGTTGCACAAGATCCAAGCCCAAGTTCCAACATTACAGGCGTTCAACGTAAACAATACTTTAGAAACAGAAATTCTTCAAGTTCTTCCTGTAGCAGCCGTCAGTCTACTCGAGATTTTTCGCCTGCTTCCGATGATGATAAGGAGTACAAACCCAGTTCTCTAGATAATTCGTCATCTCAAGAATCTGACAATGAAACTCGTACACAAAACATTAAATTACCAAAAAAAGTATGTCAACAACAAAATTTAGTCAGTGGGTCTCAATCACAATTCAGTTCGTACAATTCACTTACACAAAAAGAAACACTATCGTCGGGAACTGCACCCGGATCATCTAGTTCATCTTCATCATCTAGTTCATCCACTTCTAGTACGTCTAGTAGCTCTTCTAACAGTTCTTCAGATTCTGAACAAAATTCAGTTGCACCATCGAAGCGGAAATGTGTTACAATGAACCAAGAAACAGATATTGAAATAATAATAAGCAAATCAACCGAATACTTGTCATCTTTACAACAAATAGCATTACAATATGATTCAAATAGTTCGTCTGATATTAATGAAAATGTGATTAAAAAATGTACAACGTCTGAAAGGCCCATAACCGAAGTAGATAATTCAAACAATTACAAACATAATTTAGACTCATATTATGGAGAAACCCAAATACTCTCATTTCATGATAATCAAATTAACGCAACAGTTAATGGTAATTCTGAAGTAGCACATGACCCAGCAAATTTTATTTATGTTTCATTACCCCTAAAGCAAAATAATCCTACGTTTTATAATCCTCTATCTTTAAAATCAATTGTATTAGAGCAAATTAAAAATATTCAAACTGCAGCTATTAGTGATTTGACACCTGATAAAGTTTGCCAGAATGACTCTAATGGACAAACACGAAAAAGAAAGCGCGGCAGTAAAAAGGCTCTTGCAAAAACTTTACGAAATATGGGTTTAAAGTATACATCTTCGTCTACCAAACATAAAGTAATAACAGAAAGAAAAATAGGTGTTCCTTGTAATAATAATTGCCGATTAAAGTGTTCCAATAACTTTTCCGAAGAAGAACGTAAGGAAATTTTTTGTAACTATTGGAGAATGGGGTCACTTACACAACAAAGATACTTTATATCTAAACATATGAGTGAGATTAAACCGAAGTATCAATATAAAAAAATATCTAACAATAGAAAACCCAAACACTCATTTTACTTAACAATAAATAACCAAAAAAAGAAGGTATGCAAAATATTTTTCAAAAGAACTTTAGGTATCAATGACAGGCCAATTCGGACTGTTATAGAAAAATTTAATTCAACGGGTATTATTGAACCTGAACTACGTGGAAAACACAAAAATCATGGAACCAAAGTATCTGCAGAGTTATTGGCTACAGTTAAAAGACATATTGATAGTATACCCAGAATTGAGAGCCATTATTTGCGTCAACAAACAAGTAGAGAATACATAGAGGGAGGGAAAACATTAACCGATTTATACAGAGATTATAAAAAAGATTGTGAAAAGAATGGATCTGAATATGTCAAAATTAATATTTATAGAAAAGTGTTTAAAGAAGACTTTAATATAAGTTTTTTTACACCAAAGAAAGACCGTTGCGAAGATTGTGTTGCATATGAAAACGCATTACAACCAGATAAAGAAAAACTGGAAGAAAAGTATATATCACACTTAAAAGAGAAAGAATTAAGCAGGGCAGAGAAGTTACGAGACAAGGAATTTATCAGTGAGAATAATATTGTAGCATGTTATGATATGCAAGCCATGTTACAGGTTCCTAGGGGAGATGTGTCTTCTTTCTATTACAAATCCAGATTAAATTGCATGAATTTTACAATTTGCGAACTAAAAGCAGATAATACTGACTGCTTTTTTTGGAATGAGGTTGAAGGGCAAAAGGGCGCAAATGAAATAGGTACATGCATTTTCAAATTCTTAGAGAAAAAGTCCGCGTCTTTGTCAGGAAAAGTAGATATAATATTTTACTCTGATAACGCATATGGCCAAAATAAAAACCAATTCGTATTTTCCACATACATACACGCAGTTAAGAACTTACCAAATATTAATTCAATAATTCATAAGTTTTTGATCAAAGGTCATACGCAAAATGAGGGTGACTCTGTCCATTCCACAATAGAGCGGCAGATAAAAAGAATGTTACGTGCTGGACCTATTTACGTCCCGGATCAGTACATAAATGCCATACGAGAGGCAAAGAAAAAAGGGAACAAATATAATGTAGTAGAAATGTCTCACAAGGAATTTTATGACATAAAAAAAATTCAAGAGTATAAATTGACTAAAAATACAGAAGGAGCGGTAGTTAAAGTAAGTGATATCAAGATTATAAAGATTGAAAAAGGGGATTCAAATAATAACGTAAGAGTATATTACAAGGAATCTTATTCGGAAGAAAATTACAAAGAAATAAAATTGATTAAAATACCTCGTGCTCGGCCTCAATTACTCCCTCTTTATACTTCAAAATTACCATTGTCTGATAATAAAAAAAAGGATCTTAAGGATCTTATAAAAAAAAATGCTATATTGCCGTATTATGTATCATCTTTTTATAATCACATTCTATAATTTTCAAGGGATAATAATAATAGGTGATTAAGAAATCCATCTCAAAATTGTCACTTTCTTATTTTGTACTAAGTAAGATTTTTTTACTATTTCTTTTTATTTTGATTTTGATTTTGATTAGGTAAATAAAGTTTATAAAAAAAACTTAAATGAAAAAGTATTTGAAATAGGTATGATTTTTGTTTCATTTTCGAACTTAATGATACCAAAACAAAAACCAATTCGTAATTAGTGAGGAGAGTTGTTTATTGATTTTGGTCAAATTATTGTCTGTCTGTGAGACATTTGTTTAGAATTTAATTTTGTTATCTATTGTTTCAAATAATAGTAATATTGATAGTCTGATGATTACTGTGATTTTAGATAATAAGAACAATTTCAATAAGAATACTCTACAATTACCTAAATGGAAATAAGATTAAGACTGAATGTAGCCATATAATTGGTAATAAAACATTGTTTTTTTATATAAAACGACTGATTTCATAATAAGTCGTGGTTTCATTTACCCAATTATATTATTTTGTTTATTTATCGTTATAAATATAGGAAGATAGTGTCATTTTAACGCATGTAATGTTTCAGCTCTAACTTAAGACATTTTGAAAAGTGACACTTTTACATATTACGTGGAACAGTGACACTATATTTAAAAAAAAAAATAACAAATCCGTTTTAATAAATAGATTTAAATCCTGTAAGTGGTTAGCACAAAGTTTATCCTAATAATAATAATATGGACACAAAAGTAAGAAAATAAATAAGTAAATAAGTAAGTAAAACTAAAACACTGGTTTTTGAAATGGAGAAAGAAATGACAGCATGTAATATTTTGATTGGAGGAGAAAAAGTGGAGCAAGTGAAAGAGTTTGTATATCTAGGATCAAAGTTTACATCAGATGGCAAGTATGATAGTGATATTGAAAGGAGAGTGAACGCGGGGAACATGGTGAATGGAGCTTTGCATGCCTTTATGAGCAGTCAGAAACTATCCAAAAAGGCTCGACTGGCTGTGCACAGGGGCGTGTTGGTCCCGACATTAATGTATGGGAGTGAAAGTTGGGTATGGCAAAAGAAGCATGAAAGCAGAATAAATGCAGTGGAAATGAGAGCGTTAAGGAGTATGATGGGTGTGAAATTGAGTGACAGGATAAGGAACAGCGTGACAAGGGAATGTTGTGATGTGAAAGAAGATGTAGTTACAGGAATAGAAAAGGGTATGTTAAGATGGTTCGGTCATGTGGAGAGGATGAATGAAAGCAGGTTGACTAAGCAGATATACAAGGAGAGTGTGGAGGGAAAGGTCGGAGTGGGAAGACCTAGACGAACGTATCTTGATCAAATTAAGGACGTCCTGGTAAAGGGTCAGGTCAAAAGTACCCGAAACCGCCGAGCTTGTATGAAGAGAGTTATGAATGTGGACGAAGCGAAAGAAGTATGCAGAGATCGTGGCAAGTGGAAAGAGGTAGTCTCTGCCTACCCCTCCGGGAAAGAGGCGTGATTTTATGTATGTATGTATGTATGTAAGTAAGAAAATTATAAACATAATAATAACATTTTGCAATGATTGTAAATTTTGGGACTTCAAATGAACTTTCTGAGGTTTTGATTTTTTTGCTTAGTGACGGTTTGATTCTGAACGTGCGATATATGTTAGTGTATTTACTAGTATATGTTAGTAGGTATATTAAGCATTTTATAATATTATGAAAAGTATAAGCCTATTACTCTTTTTATCTGGATTTAGGTTTCGGCATCATCTATTATTTTTCATTCCCAAAAATTGTAGGGCGGCTTTTTATATCGGCGCCAAAGTGTTTTTAATTACTTACCTGTCGTGTTTGCAGGATTTATATGACTTCGTGTTCAGCCACCCACAATCTCCGGAAGAGTTCGAGATCACCACCAACTTCCCGAAGCGCGTGTTAACCCGCGGCCCCTACAATCTGAGCGAGGTGGGACTCAAAGACCGCGATGTACTGTTTGTCAACGATGTTAATGCATAGAACTGTCTTTACACATTAGTAAGGTGTATGATACGAGTGTCAATAGGGTGACTAAGCAAATATTTGATTCTGTTCCGTTTCGATTCGTTTCTGTCGTTAAATTAAGTCGTTTATGAACTGATTGTTTTATTTCTTGAATAATATAATTCTTCTCTTAATAAATCTTTTACAGTTTCTGTAAATACATAAAGTCACGCCTTTTTCCTGGTAGGGACTAGATTTTCCGTTTGTCACGATCCTTGTATACTTCTTTCGCTCCACCCACATTCATCATTCACAGTTTTTGTCTGCATTAATATATACTTCTCTATACCTTACGGCGCACACAGAGCCATTAGTCTCGAAAAGACTAAAGCAAGTTTCGTCTTCTTGTTCTTCACAATTTGTTTCAAATCACATTTGTCTTCTTCTCTATGTTTATTTGGCAAAGGCCAATAAAGATAAGAAAATTTAAGAGAAAATATTTAAAAAAAAGGCTCTACTTATCTCCGATATTTTAACGGGTTCATTCAGTGGAAACCAGAATGCTACATAAAATAAAATTACAATTTTATTATTGTTGTTCACGTTTTTTGCTTTAATACTGCATTTATTTTTATCCCTAAACAGGCATTCCACTTAATCATGTTTATAAACGACTTAATTTATCTTTATTTGACCCGGCACCAATGTTTGAATCAGAGTAGAATAAAAAAAATCTTAGTCTAAAAATATCATGTGTATATAATTCATAGAAAACAAAAAGTAATTAGCTAATAAATGAACATTTTATTTACTTTGTGATGATAAATTAAAAAGTATTAAATGTTCACAAAATTAGTTAAGTTTTAGATTAAAAGAGTGGTGTTAAAGTGTCCCTTATTTTCCAGTCAATATTATGGAATTCTTTGGATTTTCAGCTTTTGTTATGCTAATGTGGCTAGATCGAAGATTATATTCAGTATGAACGTAAGAAATTATTTAAATTTTCTTAATTTTTATCACTGCCTTCGAGTCATAATAACTTTTGACTATTATAATAAATTTGAATATTTGCTAAGGATTCCTAGAGTAAAACTAGTACCAATGTTCGGAAAGTTGTAATATAAAATAACAACAACTACTTACGTCAAACATCTATTTGTGTATGAGAATAATAGTTCTAGAGGGTATAGAGGGTAAATTTACGTAACTTTACATATTTTTTTTTATTCTACGACTTTTTTTTTACTAAGAAGTAACTTATATTTACAAATTTAAATGAATCACCTAATTCAATTTGTAGGTATATATCTAAACAGTCATAACGATTTGTCTTAAACATTGAATGGTATGTTGGATAATTTAGTGTTTTAAACATTATAAAAATAACTTGAAGTCTTGTGGTTAGGAAGCTCTTAGCTACAGGGTGGACTTTTGTACTTAAATGTAATCCCACAGTAGAAAATATATAAATTTTTCTAAGATTTTTTTAAACGTAGAAAAATGGTAAATGCAGTTCAGTTATTCTGAGAAAAAGTTTACTTGTACTTTATCTCATACTTTGGTTGAAGAGAAGAAATCCCGATTGAGGTAAGACCGCCATTGATCATATTCTTTTAAATCCAATGACTGCTTTCAATTTGTTTTACTTTTCTTTTTTATGTGCAATAAAGAGTTAACAAACAAACAAACTTAATGTGTCTCGCGGGACTAAAAGCATAATTATTATCATAGTGTTGAATTTGTTAACCACTTTATAAATCACATTCATGTCTTATCAATAAGATGGACAATGCATTGACTACCCCCATCTCTAAACAAATATTCACATATTTCAGAAAACATGCATGTTGTAAATTTTTCTTGTATAGATATGTGTATGTAATTATGCATTATCAATCTTCGCTGATCTAAATGGTATGTGTAAACTCAATGTACATTATGAACTTTGTATATAAGTGATGCTAATATTTGTGGAAGGCTGGTCCGGTTTTCTTTATTAGTTTGTTTACTTTGAGGACGATTTTTGTTTTAACATTATAAATGTATAATATAGTTCACTGAATGATTTTGTCTTCACTATAAATTAGCATTTGTTTAGTTATTCGTAAACCACACTCAAATTATAAGTTATCTTTCGGAAAGGATATAGTATAGGTATTAGAAATTTATTTAATTATAGGTATGATATTATTTGGGCGCAAAAGACAAAATTCTATGCTTTCCTTAAAAATATGTAAGTTGTGATCCATATTTTGTAAGCTAGCGATACAAGTTTATTGTTTTTGTTTATGCCGCTTTAGATGCAGATGCTTTTATAATAACGTAAGATTAGTTATTACAGATTTTTTGCATTTTAAATTTGTTTTTGCTTGAATGGGTTAAAGTTTTTTTGCCGTGGTTGTTTGATATAGATACCTATTTAAGAGTATCAAGCGTTATGTATTGAATAAAATACCATGTATTGATTTACTGTGTATTTTGTTGGCATATCCCAAATTGTACGTCAATATTGAAAGAAATCACATTTGAACGCGTGTAAGATTAATGTTTTATGGAGGTAACTTTGAAAATACTGTACGGATATGTGTCGGGTTATTTGTACGACGAGCAATTACTTCACAGACAAAATGAACATTATACATATTATGTTTTGTTGTAAAATAATAATGTTCCTTTCTAAGTGTTGTTTTTTATTTCTATCAAAATATGCTAAGTGAATAAATGAAAAATGTTAAAATTTTATCTATTTATTTAAAAACCACAAATTAACAAAACACTAAAAAGCTATAACAAAAACATTTCACCTGGAATGTAGGCACTTCTTATTAAATATTTTCATTTAATTATGGTAACATAAGTCTACAATATTATTTATAAATCGAAAATACAATTAAGTAACTAAATAAATTTTTCTTATATAGTACATAGGTAAGGTAGGTTACAATGTAAGTACATAGGTGTTTTATTTACTTTGCCTAATGGAATTAGAAAAGTAAACATTTTTTTTATGAAAGAATACCTACTGATATGTCGCAATTACCGTGTATGTCGGAAATGAAAATCGTCCCATTTTTTTTAATTCTTTCGGAATAAACTACATCAAAATCCAAGACAGGGGAGAGTGTGGGGTCCGGTATAGAATTAATGAGGTCATTATTGTACAATTACTATTTACAAATAAACATTATACCAAAAATACATTAAATTTTCTTTATACATAAATTTAAATTCTAACTAGGTATGTAAAAATGTTAATTTGAATAGTCATTTTTAAACTTGGCCTAATTTTCCTAAAATTGCTTGTTTGATTGTTGTCCAAGTGCTTTGAACTTCAAAGATTTCTTCTATTTTATTTGACTAAGTATCAAGTTAATCACATTTAAATTTTTTATACATTGAATGCTAGATGTGGTTCTCTGATGTGGTACCCTTTCCATGCGGAAGCATTATTTCAATTTCGCCGTCTCTGTACGGGCGGTTTTGTATTAAGGCCCTTCTATAAAACGATGGGCGAGATATTACGTCTTAACAAAACTGGTTCTACTGTACGGAAGGCGTATTATTGCGTTCTGTAATTTCTTTCGCTAGACGCGGATGGCGTATTATTTCGTTTTCAAAATTATATAGACAATTTTGGTGTTGCCATACCTTGAAACAATAACGTCTTTATAAGCAGAAATGAGCAAAATTGAATTATGATTAAGAATAATGAACATTTGCTGCAAAAATACAAAAAGAATATCAAATATTTGTATAAAATTACTTGCATATATATTTTTTTTATAAAAAACTGAAATATGTAGTAAATTGAAATCAAATTTTTATTAATCATAATAATTTTTTGGGCAACTGGGTATGAGCAAGCATATAAGCAAATTAACACTCAGTTTTTTACATACTCATTTTACATTTTTTTATATTATTTTATCATGCTTTTAAAAAAAAATCTATGGTCATCTCATGAATAAACTACATCGGTTATCTATTAGGTAAAATATTGAGTACGAATCAAGGTAGAATATTAAAATTTTGGATGGATTCTTATCGTCTCCAAAAAGACTAAACTCGTAATAGTAGAATTTACAAAAGTATCTAACACATGATATTTTTTTTTAAATACATAAATTTAAATAATTTTTTACTTGTCTTTATTTCATTTCGAATCACAATCTGATCAATGCAAAATTACCACGTAATTACATACATATGTTATCACACTTTTATTACCGATCTAACGACAGGAACCTAGTGTACCTAGGTAGTAACCTAGAAACTTTTATTTCTAATGTCTTGGTGCTTCTATATTTGGCCGTAGATTGTTTTATTAGTAAAAAGATTATATTTAAGTCATATTTCTTTTTATGTCTGTACAAAACTTTTGTGATTATTTTTCTAATTAAACAACAAAATATTTTTATCGATATAACTTGCGGACATTTGTAGTTACTGATGATAAAAAGTAATATTTTACGTATTACTTATACAAATTCTAGCTCACATATTCACTATACTACCATATGAAAACTAAATCTCACTCTTGGGACTACCTTTATCTAATACCTAGTCTACTTAAAAATAGATTTTAGAACAAGACAGTAACACTGGAAGCCTTATGTATAAATGATTCAAGTCAACTTCGAAACAAATTTTTACAAGTTATTACAAGCGAGAATTTTCGTCTAAAATGCAATCGCTAATCATTTACTAGATGAATTTTAACAGTATGTTTCATTATAAAAAGCGAAAAAAAAACATTTTTCTTTCACATACTTAAGACTGATTTATATGGCGGAGTTTTTTTTCACTTCTAGCTACATATTTGTTTTTGTGGAAAGCTACTTAGTTCAATCGTCCAAACATGCTGTGAAATTTTTTAAATAGTATTGTATAGCAATGCCTGTCGCAAGTAGCACGCACGTAAGCACGGCTTGATCCACAAAATTCGGTATAGCAATAAATTATATTTGTAAAATTATCTATTGTTACTCGCATGTACATATTTACATATTATCCCATAAAAGCGTGTATGCAATTCTCGTTCATATCCAAGTTCTTCAGCAACTTTAGACCGGCATGAGTAAACTCCGTAGGCCCACAAAGACAAGCAAAGTGACTGCACTGTTCCTTGCATTTTATGGTGTCTTTCTCCAATACACTTGAGACTAATTCTTCGGTAATCCGACCTTTTAGACCGGACCAGGTTGAACTTGAGTCTGATAGAATCTGGGTGATTTTAAATCTGTAATAAGAATTTAATGAGAATAGAACGTATTATACAAAAAGAGCTTAAATCTTTCCAATAGAGGTAAATAAGGTTGTGTACAATGTAGGATACCAATAGTATGGTATTGTTCATTCATTTCAAGCTGGCCCACACAAAGTAACCTCACGAGCCTTTTCGCCTTTGCTGCAGAACGTATTTGATCTTATTTCATTCCAATGAGCCGCTTGGAGTCCACTATATAACATTAACTTCTTCGTTGTTTTTTTGGCTTAACTTGTTGAAACTTAGTGGCTTAATTCAACCATAATGAATACGTCGGATAACCTAGTGTGTTATTTTTGGTCTCCATTCCAACCAAGGTTGACTGGTCGCTATGCATGATAGCCACACAGACGTGGATTGTTTTAAAAATCAAGTAAGTAGGTAATCTATAATAGTGTTTACCTTTTGTCTTCACTTGCTATATCTTCGAAATGATTTCGGAAGAGAATGTCTTTTTCAGTTTTGTTGAAAAATAACAAATGTACTCGTTCACTGCAACAAATAACAAGTCCTTCATTACAAACGATTCATCCAAGGAACCAACAGAATTAAATTTATATTAGCAAAAAACAAAATTAAGATAATCATGAAAACTTGCCATCTCGGATTGGATCTGAGCAGCATGAATTTTAGTAGACCCAACATTGGAGTGATGCCAGTGCCGGCGGCAAACAAAAACATTGTTTTGACGGATTTAAGCTGAAACAAAAAGTACATTTATTCATAAAATTATATTAACTTAAGTAATTAATAAAAGAGAATATGCACGTTTAGCTGTTGGTACCTATATGGTGATCAGTAATTTAGTGATCGGTAGACGGTACATATGCATTTGCCTGGGGTTTACAAATATAAGTAAGATTATGTTTGTGTCCTATAGATGTAGTGTACCTAGACTCATACAAATCATTTTATTAAAATCAGCCCAGCGGTTTCGTGCGAAAGCATAAGAGACAGACACTTGCATATTTTACAATATTATTTAGGTAACATGAATTTTCTCCATGATGGGTCTCAAAGGCAGACGAAAAGATAAACACAAGTGTGAACGAAATAAAGAAGTATATATTTATCGCCAACCTTTTGCAGCTGAAAGTTCCCGTAAGGTCCAGACAGCTGGACTGTGTCTCCTACTTTGAGGTCTGCGAGGTGAGGCGACAGGACCCCGTCTGCATACTTCTTCACTGCCAGCCGGAGTGGGGAGGACCCTTCCGCTGGCGGGCCCCATCCTTCGCCCACTGGCGTGTAGGAACGGACGCATTCTGAACCTGAAGTTATAAACAGAAATGGTAATAGTATTAAAATTCAGAGTATCTATACCTACTTAGTAGACCAGAAATACCTGTGTAATCAGATAATAAAGTATTTGCTCTTATTATGTCAACTTGTGCTTATCGTGAGTAAACGTAAGCTTTTAGGACGATAATCTAGAGAATAACCACGTAATTTGTGGACAAACCTGATATTCGTTTATGAACTCTAACGTGGTAGCCCAATGGCACGACGACGGGTCCGGAGCGGGGTTGCAGCGAGAGCAGCACGGTGTCGTGCGACACTTCTCCCACATGTTCCACCTTACAGTCCACTGTCCGCGGGGAGGACACGGGCGTCGCGACACCGGGAGTTAACTCGCAACTTTTCCATACGCCTGCTTCTGCTTTTTGGGCGATGATCTGGGAAATAAATATTGTTTTTATATCGATTTGATTTAAAAATGTTTAATTGTTTGATGTTTTAACATATTAAGTAATATTAAAATAATATAACAGAATAAAAAATATATAAATATTAATTAAAAGTTCAAAACGTGAATAAATATAAGAAAACACTTAGGTATGCTAATCGATACTATTCTTATATAGCAACACATAGCTAGATAAATGTACTAAAGTTGATTTCAGATTTGAAAAAGATGATGGCAATTGCAAAGATATTTCCATATCGTCATGTGTCATCGTCATGAAAAATAAATATAAATAATGATATAGAAATAGTTATATATGATAACTATTTCTATGGTCTTTATATTTATTTATTTTTTTAAGAAATATAAATAGAAGTATGATAATCGTGCAACATTTTCCAGTGCAGTAGAAGGCTTGGAATAAATTTTCTATTTATTTAGCTTGTTTATACTCACATCTATTTTCCCGCTCTCGGCATACACTTTCAGCTGTAATGGCTCTTGCAACCTCGCCTCGGGAACTACTTTGAGTGTCCTCAGCCACCCGTTCGTGGCTACTTCGACTAACAAGATTCCTTCAGTGATTCTAGCACAGCCGCCCGGGTTCGCTAGTGGACCCGTATACACAGATATCGTTATTTTTCTCGATGTCTGTATCCAGTCACATCGTAACGGTGGTACTTCTGGTTTTTCTACCGATTTTACTGGACTAGACGCCGCTCTCCTACTTATAGATACAGGTAAATCACTAGATTGTATTAAACTCTGCATTATTTTACTAGGTGGACTTCCTTTGACGTTCTCGTCACTTTTTGAAGTAATTTTCTTTCTAACTGGCGTGATACAATTGGCTAAGTTTTCCATGGATTTCCTAACTAACTCTTGTGCTTTGGATGGCTCTCTGAGACGATCTGATTTCGGGGAAGGACTGGAGGACTCGAATAGCTCTTCAGCACTTGGCAGGTCATGTGTTAAGGGGCCAACTAAACATTTTGCTAAAAGTGAATCGTAATTGACCCATGGATGAACTTTGTCGAATAACTGTGTAGCGTCCATGCCAGCACCACGCATCAGCTCCTCAGGTCCTAAATGGATAATATAAACAGTTTTAATATAAACCAATCCCATCCAATAAAAAATAAAAAAGTTCTATATTAAAAATAGTAGGGATATCACAAAGATTGAGATAAAGTTTCCAGCAAAGTTACATATATAGTCATAAATAAAGCCAAAGATGCTGACGATAGGATAAGTTTTATGCAATATCTTACCTCCAGGATGGTACGGCAGATAGTGGGTGATATTGTACACGCGACCTCTAATGGCTAACCATGCGTCTTCTGTAAACGAAAACACTTTTATAAAGAGAAATGCCTTAATAACAAAAAAAATATTAATAAAGGTTTATATTACAAAAACAATTTTTTTAGTTATACATAAAAAATAGAACAATTGTGTTTTAACAGGAAATGGTGAAATACTCTAATTCTCGCGCACCTATATACATTTATACATACCCTGGGTTACATAATTAACTTTTGATTCCATTTAGGAAAGTTTCGGAGAGCGCAGCAGTTTTTCATCTCTGATTACGTAAGAGTTTTTATATTGGAATGTCTCTGATCCTACAGTAAATGAATTTAACTGGATTCCACCTTGGCTACAAAACTAACTTTGCGTATTGTGTGCGGCGAGTTCCGCCGGCGAGACGGGCCGGACCCGGCCGCCGACGCCGGTCAGGTCCCTTCCGGAGTTGCCTAGCCGGATCCAGTCCATCAAACTGTGCCCCGGCTGCAGTGCGCATTTGTTCCGAGGGTTGCCTGTAACGAACAAAATAATAACGTTACATTTTTCAATATAAACGTTGAATGTGAAATTGCAATAAACTTCCTTTTAATTATGTACGATATAAAAAATTTGGCACTGAAAAGCGTAAGATTAAACTGTCTAAAGCATCTTTTTTTGCAGTCTCAATATAGCAAATATTATTGATAATAAGAAATATCGGCAGCAAACTAAAATATGTGACTGATTAAAAAATAACACATAAACTAAGGAGAAAAATAAAATTAGTAAAATGACAAAAACAGATGGTAAATAAATTGAAAAGCTGCATTATGTATTTGCTATTCGTCCGCATTTAAAGATTAAGTCTATTAAACACGCTATCAAACCAACATTTAGCTAAAGATGAAAAAGGTTAAATGCAGACGAACAGAAAAATATTTTATTCTACAGCATAAATGTAACATCACGGTGTATTAGAATTATCTCTGGCGTTTGCGGTGGCGGACAAATAACGTCAAACCGCAGCCGGCTTTTCATCTCCACGTGAAATCATGGACATTTGCGGCGATGCAAGGTGAAAACGGCACGTTGTTGGAATACCAAACACGTTTCCAATATTATGCCGGTGCCCCGTATAATTTGAATGGGTCCCGATTGTGATTTTGAATTTTGTAACAATTTCAGTCATTTTGCAAAAAAAATCTAAGTACAGCAAAATTATGGTTTGTCTACTCCTCATTATATCTCGAAATTCCCTAATGTCAAACGGAATAGGAAATTTTCAAAAATATTTTCACATAAATCTCTAAATAGACATTTATCTCGTTTGTAAGCATCCTTTGTTGATCTGATTGTAATTTTCTTTTGGTCGTTCGAGCGAATAAAATTTCTTCTTATTACTCAATATTTGCTTATCTCACTTGTGAAAGTAAGCCGAGTAACTGGGGATTTGCGATATAATTGTTAACAAGAAAAACAGATTACGGAAAATGTTCGAGTTTTCCTTTGGATTGGAAACGTTTGTGTTTACTGTGCAACGTATAGATTAAAATTAGATTAACTCGTCAGATTGGAGTAACTCGGATTAGATTTTCAGTCTTGTATTAAATCTATTTACAATTTTTATCATAATTTGCTTAAACAAAGAACGAGACCTCGTGGCTCCAAAATAGCGATCGGCTTATTTATTAATGTTGCAACTATGCTCGTGTGATAGTAAAGAAAAAACATGGGACACACACAAAGGTGCGTTTTAAGTTCTCTTTCCCCGTTTATCTGTACATACAATAAAACAGTAAAAATATTTTGTCTGTACATTTAGTATTTTTGACCGAAATGGATAGAGGAACACTTAGAATGAATAATAGAAAGCAAAAATATTTTTTTTTAATTTCATGTCTGTCTGTCTGTATGTATAATCACTATTATCTCCGAAAGTACTGAACCGATTTACTTCAATTGCTTTGTTTTAACTCAGAAGAACATTTAAAGTTTGTTTCATCAAAATCGGTTTACTAAAAAAAAAGTTAAAGACATTGAAAGAATTCAAGGCATGAGTTTGCCTGCAAATAAGTTACGAAATTTAAAATTCAAAGTCATTTATCATTGTACGACAGCATAATACCTATAACATATAAATAAAAGTAAAAATCAGTTTGATAACATTCTGGTTTTGCACATAACATGCGTAATTCTCACGTAAAGAGATTTTTGGTTTGTTAGTCTTCTTTAGTACCGTGTGATTCCCGGCACCAATTAATACAAAAAAGAATAGGACCACGCCATCTCTTTCCCATGGATATCGTAAAAGGCGACTAAGGGATGGCTTACAAACTTGGGATTCTTTTTAGGGGATGGGCGAGCAACCTATTAGTATTTGAATCTCAATTCTATCATTAAGCCAAATAGCTGAACGTGGCCATTCAGTCTTTTCAAGCCTGTCGGCTCTGTCTACACCGCAAGGGATATAGACGTGACCATATTTATGTATGTAGTCTACTTTAATTTCGACACCACCGGCCTCGATGGTCCAGTGGTTGGCGCGTGAGACTGTGAAGTTGGCGGTCCAAGTTCGAGCCCGAACATAAACAAATTTTTTTTTTGTGTTGTTTGAGTATTTTATTTAAAAAAACTGAAAATCAAAATACTACATACAATAAAACGGTAAAAATATTTTGTCTGTACATTTAATATTTTGACTGAAACGGATAAATCACATTTTTTGTCTGTCTGTCTGTATCTGACTGTATGATCAAGATTCAACTCGAAATTTACGCGGACGAAGTCGCGGGCAACAGCTAGTAGATTATAAAAGACAACCAAGGAAGAGATTACAAAATAAAAGATAGCACCCTGTCACTGTTTCTCAATTTAATTATATCAATAGTCATTCAGCTAAACACGGCCAGTCTTGTGACCATTGGATCTGTTTTTCCGACATAGTCGTAGATGTGTGCGTGTGTATTATATTACTTATTAATATATGTATATCACTTCGATTTGGATCACAATATTAATATTGAACGAGCTATTGTATATTCTTATTGCAATTGCTACGGATAAAAACAAATTTGCATAAAGTGATCCACCAACATATGATACAAAATTGAAGCATTAATTATCATTGGCTAATTGAATGGAATCAGTATAAAGCAATTCAATATGCTTTCAACAATCAATAGCTTCGCTCGAGTGCCATCAACAATGTTAATCAACTTACGCAAACAATATTCTGTTGATGTAACACTGTGTGTAGACAACGCCCTATTAATATGTCTCATATCAGGACTAAATTTATGGAAACAATAGGAACAAAATCAACGCTCGAAATTAAACTTACAATGTAGCTTTATTCTTCACAATAGCAATGAATTCGTCTACAAATATAACGTTATCACGTAAGTTTCGTTGAATAAAAAACATATTTCGTACTTACAGTTAAAAACAGTTTGTATTACGTTGCACAGAAGAAACATTTAGATATGTAATTTGTTTAGTATGCTAACAAAATAGGACTCTTTTTTAAATAAAAAAACAAATAGTAGATCAGAAATAGTTATATTATGTAGTCAGAAGTAGCGCAAGCTATGAAAGCCGTAGCAAGGATTGTAGAAATTATTTTATGGGAGATAGGGCTCGTATACTTACTTACTTTATATTACGTAACTTACGTTTATGAGGTTATATATTCTCTCTTTTCTATTTTTGAAGAAACCGAAGGGATTTAGAGAAGATTACAAGTCCGTAAAATGATCAAACGATGACGAATATGAAGCGTCGTTATCACTTTGCAGCACTAGATTGATTTTGATAAAAAATTATTTGGTAATGATCTTGTAACACAAAGACAATAAGAGTACATACAAGTTTCTTACTCATGTTCCCAACTAAGAAGAAACAAAGTATGTGTATATAGTTGTTGTTAGTCAAACAAAGAAATGTCCCCACGGGGTAGCTCAATAAATCACAGCTTACAAACTCGGGGAGGCTTCGAAGTTTTCCACTTTCCCCTGGGAGCTGTGATTCTGTTCAAATAGCACTTACGGTCGGAGGAACTTTAATTAATTTCTATTTCTAATCGCCGTCTTTACGACCTTAACCTCAAAACTTTTGCTGTTGACAAGCTAACAATTAGCTGATGCAAATTCCTTTGACAACATTAATAACGCGCCGATCAATGGTTAGAAAGACACATAGGTATTGTTATTATCATTTTATTTAATAAAACCTAACATCAACGTAGAAAAATATTAAACTGATTATCCTATCAATACAAATAATTTTATAATGTTTATTCGTTTTATAAAGTAAATACTAAGCGTTTATTTTTCAGACTGCAAGAACATGTCTTTGGATAAATAAACTATAGTTACTTATTGGTGTTGCGTAATGTTCTCCACATTTAACCTTTCTTTTCTTTAATCCCATATGGCACAAGTTAATAATAAATGATAGTTATCGAATTCGCCAATTAAATTTGAGAGGGCGTGTTTATTTCGGCACAGTGGGTGTCGAACGATTAATCATATAGCTGTTATAGCTTAGATACCTACATATTATAACATAAATCAAAGGGGATATGGATACATATATTGGGTACATTATAATGCAGATATTTGTATTTTAAAAAGAAAATAAATTACGTAGGCATCACATATTAATATTCTCGTATTTGACAGATTTACTGACTGTAAAATCAGGTCGACGGAAGGTAAGAGCGACGTCGACATGTTTCGTTACTTTGCTCAAAGAAATAAGTTAATTTATGCTACATTTCTCCACAACTCGTACAAAAATTGCCAACGGATAGAGTTCACATGTTGTTTATTTCAACTTTAGATGACTTTTGTATTTGATAATCCGTTAAGAAATAGGTTCTAACAAAATTACCAAGTTCATTAATGTTCAGTACAAGTTTTTTTTGGGATATCTATCAAATCTCTCATATTTGTATGAGACTGCAGAATCCATCATTTTTGTAGAATTTTTGTGTGCGCCCTACCTCTTTCAAAACGAACCCGAAATGAAAGTTAAGGTTCTTGTTTCAACCAATAAGAAAGAAGAGATCAAGGCTAGAAATAAATTAACTTTGAATTGTATGTGTACTCCTTTCTAAATAAATGTAGCTTAGAATAAGAACATATTCAGTTAGATTGTTCTAGTAGGTCTTAGTCACTCGTGTGCATAATGCATATTTTCGACAAAGAAAAAAGGCTTTTGTGAATATCTGAGAGGAACAAAGTCTTTTGTGAATATTTGAAAGGGGACTTAAGAGGGACAGCTGGTTTGGTCTGCAGACGTGTAAAGACGCTGCGTTTATCTATTCTCTAATCTTAAAACTTGGAAATTTCAACAAGATTTACAAAGACATGAAAAATGTTAACCAAGTATGGAGGGATCTCGGCGTGATTTTATGTATGTATGTATGAAGCGATGAATCTTATGAATTCGTTATTTGAAAATTTTTGTTTCATCATTTTCATCTGAAAATCGGCGAAATGGTCCCGTGGGTACAGCTTCTTTTTTACTTTTCTTGCATACAGCCAAAAAGAAACGCCTACAAATGCCTTAACAATGTAGGCCTCGAACCGAGAAAAGACGTTCACGTACTTTATAGAAGTGTGTATGTTTTTTATGCTTTTATGAGTATTAAATAAGATCTGAATTTTAATAAGAGAAGTGTATTTACTGGTATTGATTACGCCATAAATAAGTTGATTTTCATGGAAATAACATCAACGCACAGCCCAAACGGTTGTCTAGAAATTTGAAATTTGGCAAGTGGTTTCTTATATGGTCTGCACTAAGAGAGGTTTTCCCAAAATTCCTGTGAGAAAGAAATTAGTAACGCGTGCGCACCCGCGGGCGTTATCTAATTATTGGATCAGAATTGGCTTTCGAAGTAAAACTCTATTACTTCATAAGCAATATTAACTAACATCAATTTTTTAATTTGTTTAAGCAGTATTTTTATCAAAAAATTAGCTAAAAATCAATAGTTAACAACCAGTACGTCAATATACTCAGTGAATATTCGTACTCGAATTACCTGAGCGAAAAAACTTAATACATAAATAACACATAGACCATCAATCTATATCACGGGGTGCCTATAAAAGAATGAATTGCACATTGAAGTAATTTATCAAGGAAACATTAATAGGTATCTAAAATTAAAGAAGGTATCTACCTACATACATACATATAATTACATCACTATGCCTTACGGGGTAGACAGAGTCAACAGTCTCGAAAAGACTGAAAGGGTTCGATCGGCTGTACTGTATGGCTTAAAGATAGGGTTGAGAGTAAAATGAAAGATGGTATTTTAATTTGTTAATATTTTACGTGTTACTTCGTTCCTATATTGAGCCAAAGGAACCTTGAAATAATATAGATAATCGATTGTAACGTAACAAATTTTCCTCGGCGAATGTCTTGCGGTTACCCGCCATGTCTAATCTGTACATAATAACTCCAGTCATCTTTGGAGAAAATTGTCTTACCCTACGAATTTATGCCGTGAGAGAAATTAATTGGTTACCTACTTAAGGGAATAAAGAGTCCCAACTCTTCAGCATATTAAATGGAATTCACTACAGAGTTAAGTGAAAATACGGAAGAAATATGTTGTTATTTATGAAGTTGCTCATGACATTATATTCGCTTGCTTGTTTACTGAATGGAAGCCAGATCTATTGACTTTGCAAAACTGATCTATCAGAGGTTACATACATATACATATAATCACGTCTATATCCCTTGCGGGGTAGACAGAGCCAACAGTCTTGTAAAGACTAATAGGCCACGTTCAGCTGTTTGACTTTAAGATGGAATTGAGATTCAAATAGTGACAGGTTGCTAGCCCATCGCCTAAAAAAAGAATCCCAAGTTTATAAGCCTACCCCTTAGTCGCCTTTTACGACATCCATGGGAAAGAGATGGAGTGGTCCTATTCTATTTTCTATTCGTGCCGGGAACCACACGGCAAAGGTATCAGATATCTATCAGAGGTTGTACGTATAAACTGCTTCATGGTCCTAAAAGTGGGTTAGGTACATATATTATGACTTTGGTTCTACGATGTAAGTCTTTCTTCTGCTGTACGGAAGTATTTTTCAGGCAAAAAAGTTGCGATACAATAAATATAAACAAGGTAAAGAAAATTACCTTAGCATGTACAATGTATCTCAATATCAAAAGCACTATCAAATTACTCTGTCTTAAGTAGGTATATGTATAATTAATTATCTACACCTTACAATACACCTATCATCTAACAGTGTATGTAAGGAATTCAATATTGAACAGCTTAATTAGGCATCGTAATTATTTGTTCCCTAACGTCTGTGTAGTCGGCAATAGAGGGAAATTGGGATCAAAGCCTTATTAGGTACACTCATTGCATAAAGAGATATTTCATTCGAAATGTTCTGAACTTCTGATACAGAAACTTATTTAGGAGTTAAAGCAGCAATTTGGAATGTTACATATGGTAAAGAAACTTTTGATATAACAAACTCCATTCACATATAAAGTAACTGATGTTTTATGTGTGTGAAAAGATTCAGCAAAGTTTTTACCGCCGACTGCGTGTCTGATCCCAATACGCCTTAGGTATCTTTTAGTTTTTGGTGCTTTTGTCTTTTTGTTGCTTCCTACATGCAAAGAAACAGGACCAATCTATTCAAATGTTTCATTTACAGGAATTTTATACCTACTCTTTCATCATTATCCTCCCGAACACAGTCCTGGTTGCATTGCAGGATCGGTATAAGTAGATCTATATTATATATCATAAAGTCTCAAGGGTCATTTTATTTTTTGGTTTCAACGTGCACACTTTACCCCTTCCGGGGTAGACAGAACCTAAAAGATTCAAATAGTGACAGGTTGCTAGCCTATAGCCGAAAAAAGCAATCCCACATTTATTGGCCTTTTCCGTAATAGACTTTTACAATCTGCACGGGATTTGTTATCTTGATCATCCCTTTTCTCTGTATCTCACTCATTTTAAAAATATATTATAGTCTGCTAGGATGAGGTTCTACCGGATTACGTGAACTATTTGATTTATTCTGAGTGTCATATTCACCACACGTAGTTGATTTTAGTTCGTGGCGTGAAGACATTAATCTAGATAAGGTTTAATTAGTCACTCTTGTAGTGTGACACGATGAAAGTTGGAGACTTATACCTAGGTTTATAATATACAAAAACAAAGTATCAGATAACTATTGACTAGAAACAGTACAACTTTTCCTAAATTTACACTTTTGGTAAAATGTGCTATTTGACGTGACCAAGTGCACTAAATGCGCAGTTATTAGATAAGATTAGATGGATTAAATTAAGCAGATAAGCAGAACGTGGCTTTCGATTGGTGTCTTTGACTCTGTCTGTCCCATAAGGCATAAAGACGTGATGCGTGTATAAACAGCAAAGTTAACGCATACATATATATATCTTTGTATACAGAATTGTTATCATGCACTAAATTTATAACAAAGTTTACTCACCTCGTTAATATTTTCTACAATTTGCTATCCAAAGCAAAGCGAAAAACTTTAAACTGTAAAATAGTGCTAAATTTCCAAACGTTATTATCTGCAGGAAATGGAGTGTGAATTTTATTTTTCAATAATTTAAAGCTGCTCCTGAAATCGTAAAGCGCTGCGCACTACGTACAGTGAACCGTTAAGCTGCTTGTTAAGCGAAATAAGCGAAAACATCCAACAGGGTAAATGCACGTTCAATTTCGAATATTAATTTCAAAGTTCAATTTCAATGACGATTTACTCATTTAAAATAAAAGCCATGCTTTTGTTTTTGGGAGTTTTGTATTTAACTGTGAGGTTTTGTATTGTAGCTATCAAGTGAAGGAGAGATTACATTGAAGTGGCACAAAGGTAGTGTAATTGCTTCTGAGTCAAAGTCCCTGGTTTGATCCCCAGTTGGGGTTCCAGTAGATTTTGGATTTCTGTCTGTTAGAGATCATAGACCGGAAGTGAGCCTTCTCTTTATCCACAGTCATGAATATAATGAACTTACCGTAGACGTAAGCAAAAGATAATGTTGCCTAGTTTACGAAGTACCTTGATTATTCCTTCGATAACTAGGATCCAATTACTTAAGAAGATGGGTAATTTAAATGGATGATAATAACGGACCCCAGGCTGAGATTAAATAATCAAAGAGATTTTCCGTGGCCGCTAAGCCACTTTTATTAGAGTAAACATCTTGACGGAAATTACGCCTGGGACTGTGTATTTTGAATTAATATCAAAGCTGATACTAAAATGAGACACGCGTAACGAGTTTTTTATATTTGTGTCACGTAAAGTTAGGATATTTCGTGTTAAGGATAATTGTATTATAAATATTATTTTGATATGTAATCAAATATTCTCTCTCCCTCTCTCATTAGAAGTACTTATATAATATCACTACATTATAAAGTCCCCCTGTTTTCTTTGTCTGTATGTATGTGCTAATTTGGGGAAGTTGTAAACGTATTTTATTTTTTTTCGAAATGTTATAAAGAGGGTTTTCTGAGGAAGGTTTGTATCTAAAAATGCTACCCGCTGCAAAGCTGGGGCGGGTCGCTAGTTGTATATAAATTACACTGCACAAAGGAACTACATGCTTTGATAAGATATGACAAAGATTTTAATGTTAACTGTTTCCTTAACAAAAATCAGCCTTTAAAATGTTTGATGTAGTTTCGCTTCTTATAACTGGCAGAACACATAGGATCCTATTTTACTCTTCTAGAAATAACAGCGCGTGCAATAATAATAATCTTATCCAATCCAGCTATTTCTCCAGTTTTTCTTTTACTGAAAGAGATTTCAAAAGTAATTGAAAGTTTCGCAATCCAATAAAGTCAACACAGCTCTCTAGATCTTATTGATTTTTTTGGGTTCGAGTGAATTTCCCTAAAAATAGGTATTTCACAGATTTTTTTCACAGGAAGATAAAAATGTTTGCTAACGATCGTCAGATAGTCCTTGAAATATTTTGTTAAAAAAAGGTATAAATTACTCTCTAAGAAGATAGATGCATATATTTTAAGATAAAAAAATAAAATACTGAATTATAATGATTCTCTATCACCTTCATGTCTACAGAAGCATCCTCACATATTGATCCTACAAAACTCTAGACTTAAGTGAAAAAGCCGCTACTTGTAGGAAGGACGCATGAGGAAGAAAATAGCATATAATGAAAGGCCTCAAAGTAAAATGGCACGTAAGAGCTGCTTTCGCATACAAAGTAGTCAATTTACTGAGTCCGTCCCCTGTTTGTATTCTCTGTGACAGATAGCGTGATTATCGCCGCCCACGGAGGTACATTACTTCAGCGGCCGTATCTTCCCGCTTTACCTACTGATTTTTATGCACAGTGCTCAATGAGAGTAAGGTATACCTTTTTGTAATTTAAAGTTTCATTCCGATGTTTAGAGTTTAGCTGAATGGTGTCATATGACCGTGCCTTAATAGATGTTTAACGGAAAAACTGTGAAACAGATTTTAAATTGGTTAATGTAAAGTTTTGAAAGATTCATCGAATATCTTCTAAGCTTAGTTAAAATAATTTTAACATTACTAATAAAAAAAGTCTTCTACCAATTATGATAAGGAATTTGCGTGTTGATTTCTCTTTTTTAATACAACAAGGACTATCTACACCTACAATGTAAATTCGCGAAAAATAGCCTGTGTCCAACCTAGATCTGTCTAAATAATGTTGTCGATTGAAATATCTGAGGAAGGCAAAACTTTTATTACGTGTCTCTCAATATGTCCTCTCAATAGCTCACAAACTCCAGCAAATATAATCTCGAAGGCGGAACATTTGTGAACGTTTACCTCAACAATTTCCTGACTTATGATAAATTAACATTTGATATATTGTTACGTATGAGCACTGGCACTTATTGCAATTTTGTATTCTAAAGTTTTGCAAGATTCATTCGATAGCCTGAGTTGCTCTAAGGGTTGCTATTATATCTCAAAAAAGAGTTTCTAGATTGGTACTTTAAAAATTAATTAAGAACATAATGTATCATGATGAAAGTCGGGACTTTGGAATACGCTTGTGAAACCGCAGGTTAATAGATACTATATTATTTTTGAAATCAAAATTTTATTACTTTTTAAATATCGACAAGAATTCAAAGAAGTAAGAATAGCTTACGCCTGTCTCTTATATCTAATCTCGTTCACAAAATCAATCAGTAAATATACGTTTATATTTTTACAGATCATGAAAAATGCTTACAAGCAAATTGGCAGACAGATTGGCGCCGATCAAATGGCTTATATTTGCCAACCAACGTAAATAAATTTCATCCTGTACTGGGAGTTTCGTCTCTGGGAGCGATAAAAATAAGTTATAGGTACAGCCAGATATTTTAACTTGATAAATTTATTTTGTATCGATTATTCGGCAATCCTTAAGTTACTGGAATAATTTGTTTAACGGTCTCATTCCTATTCTTAAAGAGCGGGTCGAGAACAAGAACTTGCATAATGTCTTTGTGTGATGTCCAATTTCTACTGTGGATACAATTTTAAAGTGCGTTAGCTGTGAGATAAGACTATAATATGATGTAGTTTATATAGTAGTTTGAGGAAAACGGTCAGAAAACAGACCCCAGGCCCCGAAACATTGGAGGGTGCAACTGGGAACACGCAAAGATGAGAGAGCGAGAGAGAGAATGTAAGTAGTTTGACTACAGATCATTACACAATAACAATTCCAGCAGGAATTTACATGACGATGTCGGGACATGACACGTGAAAATGAGGAGCGTGACAAATGATGTTGGTTTTGAGACATGTTTCACCTGAAGCAGACATAACGTGTTAGTTGGGTATCAAGGGTTAGGTGTGACGACAAGATAAGTATGATAAGAATGATACTTGAAGTAATTGTGAACAAAACACAAACCATTTAGTCACCTAGTGCCTTTTTTTAGTTCATGTTTAAATATTAGTTACATTCATAAAGATTAAAGAATTGTTTGGAAATAACGTATCTATTTGTTTGTTTGTTTAAACGCGCTAAGCTCAGAAACTACGGGTTCGAATTGAAAAATTATTTTTGCGTTGAATAGACCATTTATCGAGAAAGGCTTTAGGCTATGTTACACCACGCTGCAACTATTAGGAAGCTAAGAAATAAAAGAAAATAAAAGAAAGCCCTCAAGAGTGAATACTCTTGAGGGCTTGATGATGGTGATGCCCAAAATAACTATTCCACGCGGATGGAGTCGCGGACACAGCTAGTAATATATAATTCCCAGAGATGTAGGCAGTTGAAAATGAACTTATCACTTGAAAATGAATATCTTCTTAAACATTATCGAAAGTATCAATATTTTGCTGATGTTATCAAGTTTTCTGTAGAAGAATATCATTGCCCAAAATCGGTTTCACTCTAACACAATTACAACGCAGGCGGAAACGACCACAAAAGTAAGATTAGGCTTTGTTTATTTACGGCCAAAAGTGAATACCTCGGCACGGCAATAAAACAGAGGTTTTTATCGTTGTGAAAAAAAATGCGGATAGCATAAAATGTGAAGACAGGAAGGGCCTCTTTATTAGGGTCTAACCGAGTGTTTTTATAAGAGTAATAATAATGAAACCGTTTATAGAAAATCAGCTTTTTGGATCCGCTGAAAAGAGATAAACTTGAGCGGTGTTAAGGTGAGTACACACTTTTACAGTTTTATTATTAATTTCGTGCTTAAATACAAATTTGTGGCAGATAAGGGATTAGGTGTTAATGATCGTAATAAAATTTAAAACATCACGCGAAAAGTTTTGGGTGAGTGAATGAAATATTTTTTTAGGTTTTGTTAAATTATATTCATGTAATCAATCAGAACAACTAATTTTGGCTGACCAATTTGAGCGATTAACGTGAACAATATTTTTTAGTTTAATCGACGCGTTTAAGTTCTAAATGATGAAAAGTAAATTCCCCCCTTATTTAGACCATTTACTTGAAATATAAGGGTTCACAGTTTCTACTTTAAAAGAGAAGACTTTAAAATAATTGTTGTTACTAAAGCTTATAAAAAGTTTATTAAAGCTTCAACAAGACCAAACGCAAAGGAGATACTTGGAGGATTTAAATGAGTTAGTAAAATGTGAACGGCTGAATACTTCCTATTTTCCTTGGGGATAATAAACGTTTGTGAGATTTAGATAAAAGGGTTTCGTAATCTGCTATGATAAATAATAAAAGCTTTCATTGTTTTACATACAAAGGTTTTCAAGTACGTCCTAATCTTGTTAGTCTATAATTTGGGAAGTTGACTCAGTTAATAAAATACAAGTTGAATTTATCTGTTATCCTTTGATAACACCATAAAAATATTAAATAAAAATATTATTTTACCCAAAGATAAATATATACAATAGCAATCATGAACCCATATCGGGGAAAGGTTCCTCTGAAAAGCTTGCGTAGTTCAGACGGGAGTCGCTCCGTTTAAAACCGAGGATTGCGGTCACAGGCTACTCTTGAGATACGCTACTAGGATGGAAAAATATATAAAAGCAAGACGAGGAAAGGTGGTTTCCAATTAAGAACTTATGGTTGAAACCGAGCCCTCAGTGGTTATATTTGAAATCGGTAATATAAATCCAAAATTCACACAGATCTCAAATAATAAGTGTAATACAAAAATATTCTACATCTCTTACAAATGCATACGTATCAAGGATTAAGCAAAAAATGCTTCCATTTGAAACGAGAACAATGGAACACTTCACAAAAGCCGGAGTCAAACTAGCAACTGGAGGCAAGTTACAGAGCTCTATTCACAACTATCTCGCAAGGGCGCAAGTCGACTTAAGCCACGATTCAACACGCTCTTATTTAAATTATTGAATGAAGTGGATAATTCCGTTTTTCATATAAACCATTTTGCATAGACATACCGTAAAATGATTTTTCTTTACTGTAGCTAATATGAAAGAGAATGTGAGAAAAAACCATTGATTTTCTTAATAAATAATTTGTTTAATTAATGACTTTTTGTTGCCAATGACCAAGTGGAGAGAGAAAAGTTCAAAGTATGTATTAAAAATTTGCGACTTGCTTATAGAATCTAAAATATCATGCGAGACAGCTATGGAATTGCGACCTCACTTTTTATTTAGCTGGACAAATCGGGTCAACCTGAGATTGTGATAAATGTGAACGAAATGGAGGAGGAGGTCCCTGAGAGATCGTCCATTAATAAAGAGACCCGTGTTAATTCCATTGTGGATTTATACTACCGTATACATCTAGAATGGAGTTAATTAAGTTCTAGGACACTACATATATGTTTACTTATATATATTTTTTTAATGAAAATAGAAATGCTTTAAAGGAATAGGATCACTTCATCTCTTGCCCATGGATGTCGTAAAAGGCGACTAAGGGATAGGCTTATTATACATCCTGATAATAAAGTGGTAGGTTATAATAGGTAGGTATCTTGTTAATAAAGTGCTTCTTTCTTTCACAGATGTAAAACTACTTAGCGTCGGAACCCACTAATGACATCTAAAAATACCGGCGTTAGTTCACATAGAATACGATAGGATGAAAACACTTTTTACTTAGACTTTCAAACATGCATCTCCTTTAGTCCATATTTCTTCAATAGACTAAGCTTGTTTAAAACTAGATTTTTAAGGAGAAGTTTAAGGAATTCTGATAAAAGACCGCCTTTAACGATTTGTGCAAAAAAATGTATTCCGTGCGGGCCTTAAACCGTATATGTTTAAAGATACTTTAAGGTTTAGATAAAACTTAACTATTGTCTTTCAATACATGTATTTTAGACATAACCACGCCGAAAAATCTTTTGTACTTGTATTTATTTGCTTATGATTTTTTAATATGCAAAGGTAATTTAAAAATGTTCTATACTTTTCTCAGAAAGTGCGCCCTGAACTAAGAAGTTTAAAGGTTTTTTTTCAATCATAATTTATGTGATGGTAACTGGTAATTTATACTCCATTAGTTGAACATTATGAGTGCGAGGGGAGTGTTGTCGGCCTTAACCTGATAAATGGTACTATTTTTGCGTCAGACGAATCGAACCAGCCTCTGTGAATAAAAGATGAGTTCACCAATGAAGGTCCATTCCTACATTTTCTACCTGACCATTCGTCACAAGAATATAGAAGGTAATATCAACAAAAAAATTGTGTTTTAACATTCTTTCGATTACCCCGTATATATATTTATTAATTTGTTTACGTAGATATATAGCATACTTAATCGTAACTATAACCTAGCTTTTTTTTGTTAAATCACGATACTCCGTAAGTGAAGAACGTTAAAAGAAGTGTTGAACTAATAGTTTTTAACTATAATTTTGTTCCATTATGCTTATATAAAGTATACTAGCTTTCCGCCCGCGGCTTCGCCCACGTGTAATCTATATATATAAAACTCTTCCGTTACTGAGTGACTGACTGACAGACAACGCACAGTCGAAACTATTGGTCGTAGACAGCTGAAATTTGGAATGTAGGTAGGTAGCCATCTATCGAGCATCGAGACAACTCGTGATAGTTAATAGAAAATAAAATTCGGGTGTTTTATTTATGCATACCGATTACGCCGAGATTTATGGACCGATTTACGTGATTCTTTTTTTGTTCGGTAGAGTATACTTTCAAGTTGGTCCCGTTGTTACCTAGTCAGGATCGGATGATGGTATTCCAGGGAAATCAAGGGCAAACCTCAAATTTACAGGCAATTACGTTTTTGACAATTTCATAGATCTGTTTAAGTATTTGCGTCTGATAGTCATCATCCCATGTGAATGAGCTGATGATGGAAGGTACAACTCCTCAACGGTTAGGAGTTGAAAGAAAATTCTTACGAAGTTATACGTACATGTGAGGCTATTAGGTTGACCTGATAATAAAAAGTAAATCTCATTAACGTTAAGAATTTAGGTGAAAATGGATGCGGACAAATTTCGTCTCTTCACTTGTTTCCTTTTAGCTGTTTGTATGGGTAGTGTTAACACAAAATAGGGATTTAAAGGCGTGATGTTATTAATGTTATGCATGTATGTACATAATTATGTATGTTATTATGTATGTTAAAGAGACGACTGAAAGTTGTCATACAAAGTCTTTTTTTTTAAGGATGGGAAATCATCAAATGACCTCTCCCGCTCTGGGTGGAACGGAAGGGAGTGTCAGACTTTTACTTTCTAAAACCCACCTCGTTCCTTCAGTTGGCCTTTGCGTTCCGGGGCCACGGTATCTCGTTAGAACTTTCCCGCAGCCCCGGCTCAGTTTATCCCGTTTCCCTCCTAGGGGGTTGACATTTCAAAAATCCCTTCTTAGTGCTCACTTATGTTACTAAAGGATCCCCTGTTCAAAATCTCAGACTCCTATACCGAGCGGTTTCGGCTGTGCGTTAATAAATCAGTCACCCAATCGCACCCCCTAAATCACGATTGCAGGGTAGTTTGAAAAAACTTATAATGTCAAACATATTTACTTGCCTATGTACGTGTTCATGCCAAGTTTCAAGTTTATAAACCCAAGGAATAAGATTTTTCATAGAAACGTTTTTACCCCTTTTCCCCCCCTTGGGGGTTGAATTTCCAAAAATCCTTTCTTAGTGCTCCCCTACATATCCCAAGGAACCTACATTCCAAATTTCAGCTGTCTACGACCAGTAGTTTCGACTGTGCGTTGTCTGTCAGTCAGTCACTCAGTAACGGAAGAGTTTTATATATATAGATTAAGAAGTATTTACCTACAAATTTAGTATAAAAACTGATAGGTATATAATGATATATATAATGCGGTGCGCTAATTTTATGTTAAATGGATTTTTTTCCTGTTCTTTTGTTACGCTTTCTTAATTATAATCAGCGTATTTTTCATTAATTAATGTACCAAAGTATTTGAAATTAAACATGGGCTACTTTTCTCTGAAAATTCTAACTGTTATGGGAAGGAAAAAAATAGCTTCACGCGGGCGGAATTGCGGGCTAAAGCTAGTAGTTAATATGTCTATAATTAATGTAGGTCTACTTCTCATAGACAGATCACCAGTTAGCTTTCTATAATTCTGTCTCTCCGTCTGACCTGAATATCCGTAAATAAATCGGATCAAACATGCTCCAAATACAATTCTGCTCTTTGCGAGATATGGAATTAAATTTTGCGCTATTTCACAACGCTACTCCGTAGTAGCGTAAATATTTAAAAAATCATAGCGGCTTATGAAAGGTTTTAACTTTTGGCATGAAACTGAGTGGATCATTTACTTTATCTGGTATACAGTCAAAAGAATATCGGTGCGGTCGCGAGTAGTTAAGGTATCTAATCATAACCACACCAATTTCTAAGTACACAGGTTTGAATTTCTTAGCGGTCTACTATTAACAACGAGAACAAATTATAATAAGACAAATTTAAATCTTTACCAAATTGAATTATATATGCTCAGTAATGGGACAAGTAGCACTTATTTTCAAAATAGAATAATAAGTCTCTTTGGTAACACCTACGGATTTCTAAAAATAAGATAAGACATTTGGAGTTCAGTTCAATCAAGTTCTGTAGGCAATGTGGCAAGAAGACAAAATTTATTTTAAAACTGTACGGCGGCGCTTTATCTTATTTACGAGAAAATAAAACACATATTACCTAAGTACTGCTATCAAGCAAAGTTTCTAAGACACATTTAAGAAATTTATCCCGAGGCAACTTCGCTGGCGTAGTCCGTATATAACTTGGATTGTTGAATTTCTGCTTATGAGGAATGTAAATTATACCAGTATTACGATTTTACATTTGTTATTGCTGAAAAAAATACAATTCTATTTTTTTCCTGCGACTCTACCTAAGTAAAAGTAAAGAAATGATTCCTGAAAATGAACTTCATACATAATAGGCTATTTGACAAAGTTCTAAAAACTATCTTAGGGTATTTATTTGTTTATAAGGAGCCCTACAAAAATACTTTTCTGCCTTTATTACAGCTATTTTATTAAAAAATCGAAAAAGAAAATGAAATATTCAAATATGCCGCCAAAACGCGACTTTTAGCAATATGGCGGCCATGGCATGCAGTGACGTAAATTTCGTGTAAATATCATACAAAGCTTGTTGGTGTTTCGAAAAGTTTTGATTTTCTCTTGTTTTATTTAACTTGTGCCACGGCATATGTGTGAAAATTATTAAAATGAGTTCCTATAAATGTTGTGCAGTGCCTCAATGCACTAATACAACAATAAAATCTCCTACGAAACTGTTTTTTTCTATGCCGATGGATTTAAATATTCGCAAGAAGTGGTTTCAGATCATGATCTAAGATCAGTGGTTACCAAGATATACTTACATTGATGTTTTCACATTCCTCAGTTCGGCAGCATAGAAATCTGGATTGTCTTTGAAGAAGACGCCAACCATTATTGCGTCCACTTCTGGTAGGTTTCGACTGTCAGCTTTCGCGGAATTGGTTTCCATTATTAAATACCTATGTTATCTGAGTAATCCTGAGCGATCAAACACTTATAAAATCTTGAAAAATAATAGCGAACACTAAGGAACGGTACGATCCACAGTCTGTTTATGGATAATTGACGTCATAATAGAAATAGCCAATCACGTTCGTTTTTAGTCACGTGACAGCTACATAAAAAAACCTAATTTTCTGAGACGGATTTTGTTAAAATAATGCAATATTTTTATCTCGCGTTATTACAAATCGCTCCAAAAAATAATATTAAGACTGATGACATAAAAGAAATGTATATTTTTAATACAGTCAAATAGCCTATTTCATCAAAACCGGTTTTATAATAAAGAGAGCGTAATAGACAAACAAATAAACAGACACCAGACTTCCGACTGTATTATAGACGTTAACATAATACAGTTAAGAAATTACCTACACAAGATATGGAATGAGACAAAAATGTCGTAGCATTTTGTAGCGGACGCTACGCAAACATCACCATGCTGCGTAGCAACCGCTACACAATATTGTAGCAGGCGTAGCAAAAATGATATTACTTCAGTACTGTAATGATACATCCCACGTTCAGCCACGTAAGAACGGCGCAGGCAAGCCATTATCATAAAATTGCCATAAAGTTAATGATATTTTTAGTAATGGCCGCTGAACCTACAAAGTAATTTTGGTAATTTTTCATTTTAAATGAAATTGAAGTCTGAATATAAAAAAAGGCTTTTTAATGCAAAAAGTATATTATGTACATTTTTAAATGGAATATCTCGGATTTTATTCAAGAACATACAATATAATTTTTCTATAAATAAATTACTTGAAATAGTCTGATTCCATCATTGTGCTATCTAGCTAAAAGTGGCCTTTGAGTCTTGTGACTATTGGCATTGTCCACCCCGTAAAGAATTAATACGTTATATATGTATCTGTATTCTCTCGGATCCCACTATATCTACGTTATAAGCCTGAACCACTAGACCACGGAAGCAGCTGAGATCAATAAAATAGTTTCAAAGTGAGTTTTCATAGTTTACATATTTTATTCGAACCAAATCGAATTTCTTTGCGTACTCGGAAATATTGAACAAGAAAAGTATGCTTTATTGAATAAACATGGCTGCGATGAAATCATTGTTGGTGTTTTACAATATGTTTCTTTGCTTTTTCGTTAAACAACGTAAAACAAATACAGATACTAGAAAACTAACGGGGCATTTATACGAGTATTTACTAACACTTCTGAAATACAATTTTTAAATTACATGTTTGTATCAAAACAACGAACATTAATAAGTAATGAAACTTTAAAGTAAAATTTTCAATAGAAATAGACTTCACCGAATTATTAAATTATAAAAACTCTTTTGTTACCGAGTGACTGAGTGACAGACAGACAACGCTCAACCCGCTGGGATTGATTGATTTAATATTGGAAATTTGGCATGTAGATTCCTTATGTAGTCTAGGACTGCACGAAGAGAGGATTCCCAAAATTCCCGCAGGAACAGCAATTAACAGGATTTTACTTTTTACGCCAGCGGAGCTACAGACGTACTCTAATTTCTTCTAATTTGATAATATATTTAATGAATATTTTCGTTTTCTTCCTCTTGACATTAAACTCGGTTACATACCTCACCTCTTTGGAGAGGAGTCCTGGGTGTGCTTTTAACAATGTTTCTGGATTGGAGAAGTCCGGTAATTCCCGTCTGATCTCGGCGATCTTTGTAGGAGAACCTAAATTATCATGATGGGAAAGCTTTGAACCACGGCACCTAAGTCTTGTTAAGTATAATGAATGAAATAGCCTCACCCTACCACAAAGCGCCATTACCATAATTTGGCTTTTAAAAAAGGATTAGATAAGACAGTTAAACCCACGCACAACGAAGTAGGTCATAGGTCGATTGAAGTGTTTCAGTTTAAAGGCTTTAAGTGGTAGTTTGCATTCGTGTTATTTATGGCGCAAGTAAATTCCCCAGGGGGGACATAAGGTAGGTTTACTTAGGATAATCGGTTTCCTTTAATTACTATGAAAATATTTTCAAGAAGCGGTTTCATAGTAATATTAACGATAAGCATATGACAAATTTTATTTAAAATAAAAAATCTTTGAAAATGTACAAGACCATACTTCAGCTTTTTTATATGATAATGGAAATAAACAAACAAAAATGTAAAGGTTTAAGTCCGAAAGCATTTTCTATAATATTTTTTGTCTAAAATATTATTTCAGGAAGGTAGCCCTGAAAATTTAAATAAGACTACCTTCACAATTAGTATACGGTAAATATTTAAATCAATTCGACCGTTCCTTTAACCCTCAAGAAATTACTTTTAAATTTAAGGCTTTGTCAGTCCCAAGGACAGTCCCTTGGAGGGTCCGTCACGCATGGTCGCTCACACGACTGAGCGAACAAAAATTGCCTTACTGCCAAATACAAATCCTTCCATTAAATAAAGGACGGACGTGATGGGCAATACTTTATCCACTCAGGTCTTCTAAGAATCGGGAAAGGCGAAGACAAAGACAGTTATATTTACGTTGCTTCACACGTATTTCTTTTACTGTAATGCGATTTCTTATTCCCTAAATAGAATCGTCCGTAATGAATCAACCGCAAAAGGGAATATTTGTATTACGTCGGAAAAGCAAAATTAAACGTTCAGAATTTTATGGAAACATTTCTAACGTAAAATTAAAATTTATGGTAATATGAATGAGGAAATTATAAACATCAAGGCATTGTGGATGAAACGAGTTTCAGATGAACAATAGCATTAAAATTTGTTGTAGGTATAATAAAAAATACTGGAATAAAAATGTTAAGGGGCTTCCTTCCGAGATATAACTCCATTGTCACATAAAAAATTCCGAATTCTATCATTTATCATTATCCTGCAGTTAAGGTTCAAGGTACAACAATATAGGTTCTATATTGTAACTACCACTATCTAGTAGCAGCAAGGTCAAATATCTTTGTTACATGGGGCGACTGCTTAGATCATGGTTACTATTGTTTATTTAGTTATCTATCAATGTAAAAAAGCTAAATGTATAGAAGTAAAAGAATTAGTTAGTCCTAAATAGATATCAAACACAAATGGACAGTCAACAGCAAAGAAACCAATCATAAGAAGATGGGGTCATCACTACTATACCGTTAATTAAACATTTTTTTTAAATATATTTTTCTTCGTCTGACGAGATATTTAAATATCCAGTGAAAACCCTGGTTGCTTGTGACAATGATCGTTAAAAATGTCTCAAACAAGTGATTGACGTTACAAATTGTTCCTTTTGTTGCGATCCGAAGTTGCGACGAAAAATGGATCGGATTGGAAGTATTCGATTCGACATACAAGCTTTAAATCTCCATCTCTGTCTGTTTTGTGCGGTTTTTATGTTTTGCTCTTATGGTGCAATAAAGAGTTTTTTTTCTATCTATTTATCTAAAATAGGTGTCTTAATATTAAAGTTACAATAAAATCCTTAAACAAAAAATAATAATTTCGTTATTTTACTTATTACAAGGGTCACGGTTGTAAATATAAATTTTATCAAAGTTAAAACTTCCAAGGATTCGTTCGGGAAACATAAGTTTATACGAAAAATGAATTAAAAAAAGGAAACATATGATATAAAACCTGTGCAGATAACAAACTCCATATTAAATTTAACCAATTAACAACTCCAAATAAATATTTTGCCGACGTGTTTTACGAATCCCATATAAACACGGACGCTTGACTTTTAATTAAGTCAAAACCAAAATAAATTTATTAATTATCTGAAAAATTGGATTTTTAAGCGGGATATACCAGATTTAGGGTCAGCCATACAAACACGAGCCGAAATCAAAAGTCCGAAGTTTGATCAAATCCTGTATTTCGATATGAACTCATTTATATGCAAATTGGTGGGGCTAAAGGTAATTTAAGTTAACAATATACGTGACCCGATTCACAGAACATGGATTGTATATAGATCCAGTTTGAAATAATTTGTGCGTTTTAGTTTACGTTTTAGTTTTTACCGCAAATATGCTGTGTCTGGCCTGCGGCTGAAAGAACTAAAGATAAGAATTTTAGCATCCCGATGTTCGTAGATTACAATTGAAGGTAGTTTATCTATATATATAAAACTCTTCCGTTACTGAGTGACTGACTGACAGACAACGCACAGTCGAAACTACTGGTCGTAGACAGCTGAAATTTGGAATGTAGGTTCCTTGGGATATGTAGGGGAGCACTAAGAAAGGATTTTTGGAAATTCAACCCCCAAGGGGGGGAAAAGGGGTAAAAACGTTTCTATGAAAAATCTTATTCCTTGGGTTTATAAACTTGAAACTTGGCATGAACACGTACATAGGCAAGTAAATATGTTTGACATTATAAGTTTTTTCAAACTACCCTGCAATCGTGATTTAGGGGGTGCGATTGGGTGACTGATTTATTAACGCACAGCCGAAACCGCTCGGTATAGGAGTCTGAGATTTTGAACAGGGGATCCTTTAGTAACATAAGTGAGCACTAAGAAGGGATTTTTGAAATGTCAACCCCCTAGGAGGGAAACGGGATAAACTGAGCCGGGGCTGCGGGAAAGTTCTAACGAGATACCGTGGCCCCGGAACGCAAAGGCCAACTGAAGGAACGAGGTGGGTTTTAGAAAGTAAAAGTCTGACACTCCCTTCCGTTCCACCCAGAGCGGGAGAGGTCATTTGATGATTTCCCATCCTTAAAAAAAAAGACTTTGTATGACAACTTTCAGTCGTCTCTTTAACATACATAATAACATACATAATTATGTACATACATGCATAACATTAATAACATCACGCCTTTAAATCCCTATTTTGTGTTAACACTACCCATACAAACAGCTAAAAGGAAACAAGTGAAGAGACGAAATTTGTCCGCATCCATTTTCACCTAAATTCTTAACGTTAATGAGATTTACTTTTTATTATCAGGTCAACCTAATAGCCTCACATGTACGTATAACTTCGTAAGAATTTTCTTTCAACTCCTAACCGTTGAGGAGTTGTACCTTCCATCATCAGCTCATTCACATGGGATGATGACTATCAGACGCAAATACTTAAACAGATCTATGAAATTGTCAAAAACGTAATTGCCTGTAAATTTGAGGTTTGCCCTTGATTTCCCTGGAATACCATCATCCGATCCTGACTAGGTAACAACGGGACCAACTTGAAAGTATACTCTACCGAACAAAAAAAGAATCACGTAAATCGGTCCATAAATCTCGGCGTAATCGGTATGCATAAATAAAACACCCGAATTTTATTTTCTATTAACTATCACGAGTTGTCTCGATGCTCGATAGATGGCTACCTACCTACATTCCAAATTTCAGCTGTCTACGACCAATAGTTTCGACTGTGCGTTGTCTGTCAGTCAGTCACTCAGTAACGGAAGAGTTTTATATATATAGATTACACGTGGGCGAAGCCGCGGGCGGAAAGCTAGTTACTAATAAATAATAATTAAACACCTTCACTTGTTTTTTGAAATCATGCTTCACGAAATAGATTTTTTTGCTGTGAAACAATGTCATTAATCACGAACGGCATCATAGCCTATTCTATATACAACCTACTGTAATTGGGAGTGGACATACAAACATACATATAATTACGTCTATATTCCCAACGGGGTAGACGACGTTCAGCTGTTTGGCTTAATGATAGAATTAAGATTCAGATAGTGACAGGTTGCTAGCCCATCGCCAAAAAGAAGAATCCCAAGTTTATAAACCTATCCCTTAGTCGCTTTTACGACATCCATGGGAACGAGATGAAGTGGTCATATTCTTTTTTTTATTGGTCCGGGATCCACAGGGCACGTGACATGGGAGTGGACTTTCCACAAAAATCACATTTCTTGGTGACAATAATAATTAGCAATAAATAAACCTCTAGCTGAATGATAAATCGAATTTGTGTTTATTTTTATACGTTCAATGTTTTGTGCACAAATTCTGCCTGTTTTGATCATTTGAGAAAATTAATTTATTTAATTATACAACTCGGTATGACCTGAGTCCCATTGGACCAAAATTCAGACCCATTCTGTTTATATCCATACTCAAGGTACGGCAATTTCCATATCGAAATTAAAATAAATTGTAACTTCTTAGTTAAACTAAATGTAGGATATGAATACCATAAATGGAATTGTTACTAAACTTATATGTATTCATATAATTATTAATCTGATTACTTTTGTAATTCGTTTTAACCAATAAAATAATGTATATTAATACTAATATTCTATCACTTAGCCAAATAGCTGAACGAGGCCTATCAGACTTTTCAAGACTGTTGGCTCTGTCTATACCGCAAGGAATATAGACGTGACTATATGTATGTATGTAATATTAAATTGTTAAAAAATATCAAATAAATTAAATTGCCGTTATTTATGTAATTAGTCTAAATAAACATAAATTACAAGCATGTCAGACAACATTTTAGGGTCGGCGAAGGGTTGCCTTTGCCTCTACACTATGTTGACCATGTCACTTTGCTAACTAGCGGTTTCCAGTTTCGTTCATATAAGATTCCTACACTTACCGAAAATATATGAATAAATAATGAGATACCGTATATCGAAATAAAACAACGAAATCCTTCTGGAATCATACATAAGTCAGTTCCTTTAGTTTGAAACTGTTCTTAAAATGCGTGACGTAAATTTGCAAATAAATGTTCAATTCAAAGGACATTATTAAGTGAAACTTTAGTGAGGGTAGTTATTTTTCTATACATATAAAGAAACAGTATTAGAAAAATCAAACTGGGTGAAGCAATAGTTCGGACGAGTAGTTTTCAAAGACAACATTACCTAATTTGCAAAACAAACAAGTGATGTACCCAAACAATTCCTATCAAAGGAATAGCAATGTTACGCATGAGTAGATACTCATATCTCTATCTTGATTCGACTTACGGAACTATTATCCGAGATACAGTAAAGTTATGGATAACGATAGTGATTCATGTCGTGCCAAAATAAGACATTATATGTATATGTACAGTAGATAGGGTAAGACATAAGGTGTTATTTATTAGATGTATCAGACCCTTTTGCTACATGATCGATATATTCAGTTTAGATGAATGAATGAAAAAGGGAAAAAGGCGTGAACAATCGTCTTTTTATCGTCTGAGTCGCTATGGTCTTAGCAGAGTAATCCTCTTATCTCCTACCTTCCAAAAAGAGGTGGTTCTTAGTTTGACCTATCTTGACTTTTGCTGGAACGATTTTGATGCGGTTTTCAGTAAGTGTTTTTCACACTTAGGAGAAGGTTTTATAAATTTAATCGACTAAAAAGTATTGGAGGCAGTTCGATTTTTACAAAAGTTATGGTCTGGTAGCAAGATTAGCAAGATTCGTCGCCATTCGTCCCTGACGTCTACCTTCAGCACACACAAAAGTGTACGGGCACAATTGCGTCCACTATAGCCTTGATTTAGTCGGTCCATCGAGTGGTATCGGCCATGTCGTCCTTTCCACTCGGCCCTGTACTACCAGCGAGCGACTAATGTTTTTTCGCCGCGAAAGTGGTCAGTGTAGGTTAGGATGCGAAACACCCTTTAACTTAGTATAAACAAAAACTTGATTTGAAATACGACAAAAAAGAAGTGTTTTTATACCATGGCCTTTGAAATTTGACATAACAAAACTTTACTCGCTATAAGCCATTTTCACCGAGTGAAATCCAATTTGCGTGGGCCCTATACCGTGTGGTATAAAATCATAATGGATGTTTCTATCGAGTGGGGATGACAGGATTTTTCATCCATCAGTTTACGAACAAAGCCTGGCAGGAATGAAAATAAGGGATTTCAATTAATTTCTGAAAATTTATGAACTTTATTCCGTACGATGGACATTTGGATCTGATTGAGTATTAACTTTTGACCTAACATAATACGGTCTTGATGTAAGTTTAATAATGACTCAAACATTATTATCTCTTCAATTGTTATTGGATGTCAATTTGCACAAGAGACCTTGTCAAGTCATTGATGTACATAATTCAAAATTGGAATTAATTTCAAAGGCTATTGACAAAGCTATTGTACGGTGAATTTGCAAACAGATCTTCCAAACTGCTTTCCGTAATTGGTTTAGTCACTGGAAGGTAAAATGGTCGATATTGTGATATTCGTAAGTTAATCAATATGGATCTGTTAGATAGTCATTAATTTGACGAATGGTTTAGGCGACTAGGGTACAGAGGTTAATTCTGATTTAAAAAAAACTCCTCCTCAAAATACATATACAGTGTTCACTATTATTATATTAAGCTATGTTATTTCTGATGGTTAACTACTAACAACATACTTAACAAAACAATGGATTTTTCTATTGTAAACGTACAATTTTTATTTCAAACATAAAATTGGAGAATCTCGAATTATAAACCTGATATAATGGTGGCGCAATTTGTCACGGCAAGAAGAAAGACAAGAAAATATTTATGTTTCTTGGAGACAGAATGATGTATTATTTCTTTATTTAAAGCACATTGTTTAGTTTCTTATGAAAACCCCAGGCTCTTTAAAAACCTTGGTGCAAAAAGGCTACATATTATTGAAGGATAAGATATTTTTAAACCATTTCATGAACTTTTTCTCCAATTAAATATGTATTGAGCACAAAAAACTTCGTAGTTTGCCAAGAAAAGATTTTTTCACAAATTTGATAAAAGTAATGACTGTAACAAAAGACAAATCAGGGATGATTTTTTATACTCAGGCTGTTTTAAGATAGCTAATATAAAAATAAAAAAGAGATTAAAATAATAAAATTTTGAAGGTGTGGCCGATCAATATAACTTTTATTAGAAGAAAATTGCAAAGAAAGAGATAAGAGTTAAAACACTGCAAAACAGCTTTGAATTGAATCAAAATCCAATTTTCTGAATCTAGTTTGAGACTTGCAGTTCTTTACGAGGTCTACAATATAGAGTTCGATACAATCTGCGAGGACAATGGAGTCAAAGATATTTTGTATTGTATACTCATTTAATGTGAAATACGTTGATTAGCCTAGCAACTAATTATATTTTGGATGTTTATTAAACAGAAATGACGTTCACTAAAGCTGATAAATAATACATTCAACAGAAGGTCAGAAAGATAATTTACTGCACGGAATAAGTTAAATCAAAACAAAACAACACTTTATAAAGTGTTTACTAGCTTTAATACAGTAAAACAAACGCAACAAGAATTATTTCACAGATATGTAAGACTAGATTTAGATGAATAGGTTCAATATTTCCTCTTCAACTAAATCCCGGTATGGTGGCCGATCACAAAGACTGATTGAAATTCAATTGTGGACAGCGATAGCATCAAAACGTCAGAGGAGCTTTATCAATGCGATCTTGGTATGCTCAGTGTCCATGAGTTGGCGTTCAATAAATATACTGGGCGTATCGTACGGTACGCTAATCATAAATGGAACATAAGAATGTGAAATGTAAGGGCCTTTTTACATTTTATTTTCAGTTGTACAGTCCTTAAACATATATACGTAGTGTAGTAAAATCTGAAGAACATGATTTGTCTATCTGTCTCTATGATCAATTGCATGATGAAGTTACTTCGTGTTTACTTAATATTTTCTTGTCTTCAACAACCAAGCGAAGATTACTGTGGGCGTTACTTTTGTTATTTATCTGTTACCCACGTTCAAAGGATTAAGTTTAAAAATGGAAAACACTGCCAAGTTTCTTTAGTAAAGTTTCATTTGGTTGGATCTTTTCAGTCAATTCTACAGAATGTAACAGAACCTTTTTTATATAATTAGTATTCTTAACGCCATACAGCTAAACGTGGCCTTTCAACCTTTTCAAGACTGTTGGCTATGTCTTCCCGCTATGGTTATAGACGTGTAACCGTAAGACGTGTGATATGTACGTACATATTTATTCTCAACGCTGTTTCTATAGAAGGGAAACAATTTATACTTCGCTCACTTGTATTTGTAAGTACAATTCAAAATTTTATATAAACTACAAACGTATGCAGAAGTAAAGTAATTACGTAGTAAAGCTTTGTTTAATTTAGTTTTACGAGTAGTTCCCGTAAAACATTCAATTTAGTTTCAAACAGAGAATAGGTTATTTATTCTGGCAACTAATTTCAGAAGAGCACCGGTATAAATAGAACAAATCGAACGGAAATCGCAAATCTTTAGTGATGACAATATTATTTGGTAATTTCTCAATATTTGGTTAACATCAACATCCATTCGATATGAAAGAAATATAGTGGTGTGATGAAAATGCATTGAAGTTTTATGCCCATGCAGATTTTTATAAATAAGTTATGATTTACAACTCTAATACTCTGAATACAACTTTGGTAGAGCAAAATGTTGGTCCAGAAGCATAAAAAGCAAAGGGATCATCTAATAATGTATGTGAGTTCCTTTTAACTATTATTTGTAGCAAGCGATTGTTTTATGCAGTCGAAAATTCAAAGTATATTTCTAGCTATCATTATTTATACAAACAACATATTACATACAATCACGTATTTTTACCGTACGGAATGGAATGGATGGAAGACCACGTTCAGCTTAGCATAGCATGAATTTTATATTGTGCTAAATTTGGCACTAAATCATAAAGGTTTTTTTATCCATTCCAAAAATTTGATGACGGACGAAGAGGGCCAATATTCCTCTCTTTGAAGTGATCTTGAAGGGACCTCCTCGACCACCATTATGTTGGGTTTTAGTGCACTTCACGTCCATTATGTCCGTCCACAAAACTTTGTGATAAAAAAGGAGGAAGATTATATATTTGAAGCTGAATATCTGCCTAAAATGTAAAAATATGTATAAGTTAGAATCAGGACAATATATTATAAAATTGAATGTAGGTTATTTTGTTTATAACTTTTTACTTTACTTTTAGGTTATTTAACATGAGTAATCTTATTAATTTTTTTCGTTTTTTCTCACAATCTTTAAGGTTAAAGTTTGGGCTTTACGTTATCATTAGTAAGCAACGGAAGAGTTTTATGTATGTTGAATAGATTGATAATCAACTTTTCCATTTATATTACTAAATAAGTAAATAATATACATTTATTTTACTCAAAACAAATCTTAGAAGACATGTCTAAAAATCAATATGGAATTATGCTAACATATGATTGTTTACTTTGACAGTTGCAAATAAAGTTACAGAAAACTGAACGACCCAGTTTGCGGAGCAAAGTTGTGACGACTCCAAAGAATCGATACTGTAATGATACGGTAAATGGAGGTAATGAACAGATTGGGTAAGTATTATATTATGGACCCTTTCTGTAGATTTTCTACGATTTTTTTTGCGAACAAATTTCTGTACAGTTAAGGAATAGAGCTGAAATTATAATACTCAATAAACATTTAATTTCCATCTAGACTAAATTTTTTCCAAAATAAAAAAAAAATAGTCAGATTTGTTCGGGTTCTCATGGGAAAATCCTTTTTTTCCTGTTGAAAAAATCCTAAAACAATCGAGAAGTTACATTTTATAATATACATCGGGAAGTATCCACTTATATACTATACTATGTCTACTTATATACCTACATTGTGTGCAACGTATACCCACAATGTATCATGAACTTCATGTTGTTTGTTTTTAATTATGTATTAATTATTCAAATATTTATCTTTGCTTGCACATTTCTGCAACGGAATTGTTTACATACTCATGAAATACCAGAGTTTTAAGTAGATACTTATTTAAAATTAAAAAAGGAAAATAAATACATAATTTAACGACATTAATAATAAAACTACCTACCTAAATAAACTTACGTTCAATATGAAAAATAACTACATTCCTAAATACAAACTAAAAAAAAATTGAGTTGTCAAATTGTTTAAGTATTTATCATTTCGTGCTATGGAGAAAAATTACATACAGGACTGATGTTCGCAATTTGCCTTTCCTCTTTTCTCATATCCAAAACGGTATGAAATCGCTCCACTGCCTTTAACGTATCTTATCACGGATGGTAATCACCAGATAGCATTAGTGATCAACAAAAATTGCGCATTCATTACATAGAATTCAGTAGTTTCCATAATTAACAATTTGAACTTTGAACTCAATCTCCTTCATTAGGTACCTGTCAGTGTTTGTGTCGTTTGTGATTGATTCACCTTGTGTTCTAATAACAATAACAAACAATAATCGCATTTGAATGTGAGGTATCATTAATTATTGTTTACCTGTCTAGTTTAGCATTTGGTTGAATATTTACATTTCTTATAAAATAATTCTGTAATGTTATGTTGAAAACATATATTAGAAATGTGAAACCAGTATCAATTGTATTGTTAAATTAATATTTATTTAATGTTTTGCGTAGACTGAGCTCTTAAACTTAAAAACTGGTCAAGTGTGAATTTGTCTTGCGCAATGGTTGCGTAACAATATGAATTTTGTAAACTAATATATTTGTATCTGTTATAAATCTTAAATATGTTTTGCCAAAGAGTTTACAACGATATTGGTAAAGTTGCAGGAAGTTATAAAGGTATACACATACTCGATAACTTTACCCGATGGTGGAGCAATCGGAAAATACTTCAGAGGTATTCGCGCGAAGAATCGAATAACGAGCGTGTTATTCAAAGGAACAGCGATGACCTATTTTGTGAGACATCGAATAGCAACTAATCGATAAAGTAGATGATTCATGCGGACATTGCTGTAGACGATTTAAGTGGCGGTAGTCTAAGTCTGGAGACGCCTTTAATGCTCTAATATCATTACGCTGAAGAGCTTTAAAAATATATTACATAAATAAGATAAAATAAAATGAACAGATTCCAGTTTACAAATGACAAGACATTGGTTTTGAGATAACCAACTATTCGGTTAGATGACAGTAGGCTTGGTAACCTACTACATGATACAATGGAAGCTTTGCACGCGGTGCCGATCACCTTGATTGTCAATCTCATCATGAAAAAATATTTGCAGAAAAAGAAATTCATAAAAATTAATGTTAATTACTACAAAGTACACGTTTTGTTACGAGAAGGAACAACAAAGAACGTCAGCGAGCACTGCGTCTATAAAAATATGCAAACTTGCCGCACGCGGCACTTAAAATAACGTTTTAATTTTTGTTTACAATACTTGATTAATTTGGAACGATGGTGGTCGAACAGTTAAGGAGGCAAAGGTTCATGTTCCAAAGACTCTTTTCTTTTGAAATATATACATACATTCAGTCAGAAAAGTATCGGGAATGGATTATTTATTTATGGTTCCAAATTCAAATTTTTGTTTTTTTTGTTGTTGTTAGATTGGCACAACTGTTTTCCATTTTGGCGCGGAGTTTGAGTTGCATCTGTTGTTTACATTAAATACAGTGCTATTTTTAGTTATATCATATCTAGTGTGTATTGTTAATTTCATAATGGATAAAAACATCGAACAAAGAGTTTGTCTTAAATTTTGCATTGCCAATGGAATATCGTGTTCGGAGTCACTGAAAATGTTACAGAAGGCTTACGGTGAATCGACTTTATCAAAAACTCGTGCTTATGAGTGGTACAAAGCGTTCAAAAGCGGTCGAGATGTGATGGAAGATTTGCCTCGCTCTGGTAGGCCATCAACGTCTGCAACTGAAGTTAACATCGCAAAAGTGAAGGAAATAGTGACTGAAAATCCTCATTCAACTTTGAGAGAGATAGCCACCGAACTTTCTGTATCTCACGAGTCGATCCGTACCATTTTAACTAATAATTTGGTTATGAAACATGTTGCCGCTCGGCTAGTCCCAAAAGACCTGAATTTTTTTCAAAAACTCAATCGCATGAGAGTCGCTGAGGACATGCTAGAACGAGTCAATTCCGACCCAACATTCATGAAACGCATTGTTACTGGTGACGAGACGTGGGTTTACGAGTTTGACATGCAAACTAGTCAACAAGCTTCGGAGTGGCGCCTTCCAACTGAACCGAAACCGAAAAAACCACGCCAAAGTCGTTCAAAAGTCAAAGTCATGTTGACTGTTTTCTTTGACTATCGCGGTGTTGTGCACTCGGAATTCTTGCCGGAAGGTCAAACGGTAAATAAGGAATATTATTTGAGTGTTATGCGGCGGAAAGAAAATTCTTGGATTTTGCACCATGATAATGCACCTTCGCACAAGGCCATCATTGTGAACGAATTTTTAACCAAACACTCAACAAATACCATCGAGCAACCACCATATTCACCAGATATGGCTCCAGCCGACTTTTTTCTTTTTCCTAAACTCAAATTACCACTTCGTGGCACCCGTTTTCAATCGGTAGAAGACATAATAGAGAATTCGCGGCGAGAACTGACCTCAATTCCGGAAACAGCGTTTAAAAAATGTTTTGATGATTGGATTATTCGTTGGCGTAAGTGTATCGTTTCTAAAGGAGCATATTTTGAAGGTGATAAAATAAATTTGGATGAATAACAAACAGTTTGTGTATTATTGATCTTTTCCTGCTACTTTCTTGACAGAGTAGTATATTAGTTTTATTTTGCTTATTATCTTTTGGTAAGAGAAAACATCGTGAGGATAACTGCACATTTTTTTTCTGCAACCGTTGCGAAGGTCACACCGGTGTCGGTTTTTTTTAAACCTGGCTTACCCAATCCAGGATCGTGGTCATAAATGCAACTCGGACTCCTCTCCAGATAGGAGTAGTGGACGCAAACAGGACTAACGCCGGGAGGATAATCTAAACAGAATTAATCAATTTGTATAATAAATATCTACAAATTAATAATCTTTTTAGATAATTCAATACACTATGAAAGTCGTGTTCTTGCAGTATAAACGGTGCCAAAATGAGAAGACACCTTAGTATCTGCGCGAACGTCATAAAATACTCGTTAAACACTAACTACTGACTACAAAATTGATCTACAGCAACTTCTGTGTTTACTTGTTTCAGGCTAAATATTTAGCTTTTGGCGTTAAAAGATAATTCATTGCCAAAACAAGTTGATCCTACAATCTTCAATTTCAGCTTATTTTGATAAGCTGTTGTTTCTGTAGATCGGTATAAAATTGGTATACATTCAGTCAGAAAAGTATCGGGAATGGATTATTTATTTATGGTTCCAAATTCAAATTTTTGTTTTTTTTGTTGTTGTTAGATTGGCACAACTGTTTTCCATTTTGGCGCGGAGTTTGAGTTGCATCTGTTGTTTACATTAAATACAGTGCTATTTTTAGTTATATCATATCTAGTGTGTATTGCTAATTTCATAATGGATAAAAACATCGAACAAAGAGTTTGTCTTAAATTTTGCATTGCCAATGGAATATCGTGTTCGGAGTCACTGAAAATGTTACAGAAGGCTTACGGTGAATCGACTTTATCAAAAACTCGTGCTTATGAGTGGTACAAAGCGTTCAAAAGCGGTCGAGATGTGATGGAAGATTTGCCTCGCTCTGGTAGACCATCAACGTCTGCAACTGAAGTTAACATCGCAAAAGTGAAGGAAATAGTGACTGAAAATCCTCATTCAACTTTGAGAGAGATAGCCACCGAACTTTCTGTATCTCACGAGTCGATCCGTACCATTTTAACTAATAATTTGGGTATGAAACATGTTGCCGCTCGGCTAGTCCCAAAAGACCTGAATTTTTTTCAAAAACTCAATCGCATGAGAGTCGCTGAGGACATGCTAGAACGAGTCAATTCCGACCCAACATTCATGAAACGCATTGTTACTGGTGACGAGACGTGGGTTTACGAGTTTGACATGCAAACTAGTCAACAAGCTTCGGAGTGGCGCCTTCCAACTGAACCGAAACCGAAAAAACCACGCCAAAGTCGTTCAAAAGTCAAAGTCATGTTGACTGTTTTCTTTGACTATCGCGGTGTTGTGCACTCGGAATTCTTGCCGGAAGGTCAAACGGTAAATAAGGAATATTATTTGAGTGTTATGCGGCGTTTAAGAGAGCAAATCCGACGAAAAAGGCCAGATTTGTGGAAAGAAAATTCTTGGATTTTGCACCATGATAATGCACCTTCGCACAAGGCCATCATTGTGAACGAATTTTTAACCAAACACTCAACAAATACCATCGAGCAACCACCATATTCACCAGATATGGCTCCAGCCGACTTTTTTCTTTTTCCTAAACTCAAATTACCACTTCGTGGCACCCGTTTTCAATCGGTAGAAGACATAAAAGAGAATTCGCTGCGAGAACTGACCTCAATTCCGGAAACAGCGTTTAAAAAATGTTTTGATGATTGGATTATTCGTTGGCGTAAGTGTATCGTTTCTAAAGGAGCATATTTTGAAGGTGATAAAATAAATTTGGATGAATAACAAACAGTTTGTGTATTATTGATCTTTTCCTGCTACTTTCTTGACAGAGTAGTACTAAGTTACATAAAACATATCGAAAAAATCAGTTTTCATCATATAAAACTGAAAAAAGTGGAAAAAAGTTTTCGAATCAAATAAATGAGAGCAAAATAAACGAAATCGCGATTCATCTTTTAGATTTTCATAAATCGCAATCTGTCAAAGTGGTAGTCAACTTTGATGTCGGTGGCTGGCGGCAAACTACAATCTTCAACATTTTTTTAAATTCTACAAGCAGTAAAATACGTTTACGTTAAAGGGTAAATAATTAAATAGAAAACTTAATTTTAATTTTAACATTTAAGTATTTACTTTTATACTTAAAATTCAGTACTTAAGTAACAGAAATGTAAATAGCTTTATTTAAAAATTAATAAGTATTCAATTCATAGCACAGTGGCATACGGGCGCGCGTGTCTTCTACATCTATGGGGCCCTGCTCCGCCTCACATATGTTCCTTTAATTAAACGAATCAATCATCGGGGTACGGAATAAAACTAAAAAACATGTCTGGGCACAAGATTGATCTGAATTTGTTTGAAATAAGACATAAAGATTATGACAAAATTATATTTTATCGAGTATAAAAAGATGTTTATCGTACCTATATGTGAGTCTGAATATTTAACCAATATGTGTTTGGTAGTAAAGTGGTAATGATCAGGCAGAAGATTCTACCTGAAAAAATGTAAGTAAATTTGATGGCCATTAAAATATATTAACCGGCACAGGCAGTAAATTCTCCAGGTTTTATACCTGGAACGAAGTTTGGAGTGTAGCCAAATTTAACTGCTATTAAACCTGAAGATTTATAAGGTAAGATAAAAACAAATGGAGTCAGTGTGGACACTATTGCAGATACCAAAAAATCTTTAATGAGAAATACATTAAATATTATAGCGCATATCCACATTTTATTTTCGAATAAACAATATGGTGTAATTTTTCACAATTTATTAATAAGAATGATTTAAACAACTAAATGTACGCAATCTAACCATCTGGAACCTGGAGAGATAATTTGGTAAAAAAAATTACCAGTTCGTTTAAAATTTTCTAATATTATATGAAAGTCTGTAACATTACCTTGGCCATTTAGATTAAATTAATAACCTGTGAGGACGCATGATGACACGAATGCATGAAAAGCCCAATTTCTTCCATGATGTCATAAAGTTTCAGAGATTTATTTTACGGATTTTTTGTGGAATGTTACTCAGGGGATAAATTTGCGGCCAATATAAATCATAGCTGTAGCACAGGATAAGACATATAAAAGGGAATAAACATTTTCAGCACATTTCCCTTAAAATTATCGCCTTCAAAATGTACATATGTCCAATTTCTTGGTGCAGAAGATTTTGTAGGTACTACATTGCCATTGTCATAAGAGTATTTTAAATACATGGAATAAGGCATCATTGTCATAAGATTGTAAAGAAATGAAAAGGTATAAAAAATATACTAAATAGTTTGATAACGAAAATCTCCCGCTAGAATCTAGAATAGAATTTTTTTGTTAAAATTATGAATATAAGGCCTTATAAGTAACAAAAATACATACATAGTAACATACATACTATATATTCTAAACGATTTTAAGTGCGCGAAGAACAAAACACTAATAATTTTTTTTAAATTAATAAAAAATCTCTAGTCTTGTCGATCATCCTTCAGTATGGCTCCGGAGAGGTTATAAATTTTATCGCGTAAATGGAGAACATATATATTGCTCAGAAGATGGCGTCTTACAAGATATGGCTTGTTTATCTTCGCCCCAAGAAATTTGGCGCCTCCGTCGTTTATCACTGTTTGTTTGTTTACTAAGATTGACCTACTTTTTATACCTACCAATTTGACTTTGATACATATGTTTCTACGAACCTAAGCTTTGAAGTTCTTCGGACATAAATATTTTGACATCCATTATAAGGCAGTATTACTAGTTTGGGGGTGAATAAACAAATAAAAATTAATAAAAGAAATAGATTTTAAAATGAAAAAAGAATCTTATACACAAAGTATCAGATTTTTTTAGAGTATTAGGTTTCTTTTGGGGTCCTCTTGAACTGACCTTTCACTACGATGCCCCACGATTTTCCCAGGCGGGTCATAATTTACATAATAACCTTCGCCCCGGGCTGTATTCGTTCAATACTGAATAAAATAATCTCGTAAATAAATCATCTCCAATTATTGAGCTTCTGTATTTGTTTATATATGCCACTTCAATAACCCGCATGATACGTTACGTTTTCGTATATCTTCACGTTCTCATTTCTTAAGCTGTGAATGAACAAAGAGTTGGAATCGGGGACAAATCCACAAACAATTGAGAAACGGCAATGAAAATACGGGAACAAAAATAGTTGTTGAGTAGGCAAAGCTCTTGAAGCCTGGGCGAATTCGAAACTAACGAGCAATTTCCACGACCCGGGGCTGACTCGCGCTGGAACAGTTAAACACACAAGTGGAGTTCGCGGCTATTTGCTATTGCTCCTGTATTTTATGTTCTCGTTTACTCTGGCTTTGATCCCATCAGTTTAAATACATCGTCTGGTGTATCCTCCTTCTCTTATTTCAAATGAATCTACAAAAAAAACTAGCACTACCCATCTCCTATTCAGCTGAACGGGGCTTTCGAGGCTTTTACAGGGTTGGTTTTGCTATCTCAAAAGCGATAAAGATGTAATATGTTTACGTATACCTTTAAATTCAATTTTCAGTCTTATTAAGTCTTATAAGATTCCTGCGATATTCTTTCACAAAGTTTCTAAAATAACGAAAATTAAAGTGTTCTCGATTCATTCTAAGTGACTTTCTACCGATTCCAAATTTAAAAAAAAAAGAACTATTGAAATCTCGCACAGAAAATTCAAAGAAACAGCGGGAACATAACTGGTAATCCCAAGGGTTCAATATCTCATACAGTTGGCAAACACGATCCTTACACAACCGCATGACATTCATAGCTAGTCTGAATAGTTTATCCTCGCATGTTTGATAAGCGCCACAGAATGATTTCCGACTGAATCGAAGACTGGCGGTATACGCTTTTCTTCGATGTTGAAACTTTTACGTCTAGAAAATGCAACAAATAATATTTCTTCCTCACATATTACTACTAACATCAAGATTGGGTTAGTCTACCTCTAAAAAAACTGAGATTTTTTTGCAATAGTTACGCCCAATGGAAAAATATTTCTTTAACTCCACCAGTACCAGTTATAATGTCCAAGTTTGTGCACCATGGAACTTGATGTAAAACTACCTATATAAAAGCAAAGACGACGCATCCATCAACGCAAGACCAAAAAGAAGAAAAGAACGTGGCATACAGATTGATAAGTAACTTTATATTTGCGTTAATAATACTGATAGAATCACGCTTCTTTGACGGGAGGAGGCAGATGTAGTCACATCTTTCCACTTACCGCGATCCCTGGATATTCGTCTGCTTCATTCTATTCATGCATGCTCGTCAGTTTCGGGTACCCTGGACCTGACCTTTCGCCAGAACATCTTTGATTTGATCAAGGTACGAGTACATTCGTCTAGGTCTTCCCAAACACACTCCCCTGGTATATTTGCTTATTCAACCTGCTTTAATTCATCATCTCCATATGACCAAACCATCTAAACATTAATAATTGTTCCATTGAAAATATCTAAATTGTGTCTCGAAAAAAGCTAATTTAAATTTAATATTATTCTTTATATTTGAGACTTTAAATAAATTGAAATTGGTAGGAAGAATAATTTAAGATTCATCCCACGCTGACTCCGAGGAGTCCTTCAAAAGGAAGAGATCTAAAATATCAACCGTTAATACTAAAAAAGATTTTCTAGAAGAAAACGAAGTCTTTTTATATTTATTTATGATGTCATTCAGAAAAAGAAAGATATTGCTAGAGAGTATACCTTCCTTTGTTAAAAATATTATTAAAAGAATTCATCAGCTTGGCCCAATTTTAGTGCATTAACAAAAATATAGACATTTTCTTCCTGGGGTTATTAGCTATTATAAAGGAATATTCGTCTTTTTATCATTCGCTTATATAAATGATTTAGATTACTTCGACATCTCCTTATTTATTTTTCGGGAATCGGCTTCAGGAACAGGAGAAGATTACTCATATTTCTTGATTCCAAATACCATCGTGATATCAATTACTTTTACCCTTTATTTTGAAGTTTTCCTGGATGTAAATATCCTTACTTGTTCATTTTATCATTTTGTTATGTGAAATAAACAAAAACGTAATATCTTCTAATTTATCCCTTTAAGTGTCTATCAAATAACCGGTTTTCATCATTTTATAAACTATTTAAATAAAAAGAATTTATTCACATCGTATTCAAGTTCTTATTTTCTCTAACATTTTCAAGTAGAGCTATATTACTTTACAAGATACAGAACCCTTAAAGAGATTGTCACTTTATTGTAGTAAGCATTTGGAAGGGCGCAATTATAAATAGCATATAATAAAAATAAGAACAGTTTGAAAATTGTTACTGTTTTTTACCATGAACGACCTTAATTCCAAATTAAAGTAATTTTTAAAACTTAAATGATATAAATTTCTTTCTCACGAGGTATTCTTAAATCGACTCTATGCTGTTATTAGGTGAGATCGCCTTATGATTTCAATATTTAATATGTCTAAGCAGTGCGCACATGTCTACATTATATAGATGAGAACAATGATACGTCTTTAATTTATGGTTAATTGTCTTTGTTAATTACTTACTGGAATCCGAGTCTTTGAACACTTTCCAGAACATAATTATATCAGAGGCAATAAATAATTACTTGACTGACTGGCACTGCGCTGCCTCGGACTCTGGGCCACTAATGGAAGTATAACAGGCCCTATACACAATGAGCCAAGCAGTGGCCACATTAATACTCGAATTATTTCAAAGGAACGCTGATGAATTGTATAATACGAGTCAGTTACTTGAACATTATTTTCTAGAACTTATAAATGGAAAAGTATGGCATTGGTGTCTATATTCGCCTTCACTTACAAAAGAAGCTATGACAAAATGGATGTTTCCGTGTGAAGAAGTGGTGTCCGGCCTGGTTTATAACTGGTTAAAATTCATTTGCACCATTGCCAAATAAAGATGTCGCTACCATAATTGCCGGCATGGATAATTAAATTCAAAATTAAGGGATTTGAACTTCGAATTATAGGCAATAGGCAAGAGCATGGGTTGGAACAAAACACCGAGTCAATAACTTGTTTTCAAAATAAGACAAGCAATTTTCCTTATTCATAAAATTACAAGAAATTCATGTTGGCCCTAATGCCTTGGTCACTGTGTACACCGCCCTTACCTAATCAAGATCCAAAAAGTAATTAAGATGCACAGTAGTGCGCGCACCTAAAACGTTCAGACATGAAGGACGTCACATCCAACTACATTGTTTGAAATAACTGACTCCACACTGCACCGAGAAATTTATTTTAACTTTGAATCGCGTGCTAACTTTTATGAGTTACGAGTACCTACATATTTGCGTATTCCTAACTCATTGACCGACATAGGCACAGCCTAAATCGCTGGGTCTAGAACATTATATTAAGCCAATGGTCTAGAGACTAGAAATTCAGTAATGAAATTCCCTTAAATAAAAATTTCTGAGAGAAGATTTTAATAGAAATTAAAAGATTTTTCTTGTTTAACGCGTCTCTAGTTGTTTAATATACCTAATATTACTTTTTTGACTAAAAATACTATGAGTCAATTTGATTTCGACGAAAGAAAAAGCAATTATACTGCTATTAGGCCGTTTATTTTGGTATAATGGATTTGATGTCATTTTCCTATCATGATATTATTGATCAAATCCCGTGGTATTGTGTTAGTTTTGTATTTATTTTATGTATTACAGAAAACAATATCTGTCTATAATCAATACAAAAATAACGAATAACGCCTACTGTTACGGCTTATTTTATTTTGAAAAGTGTTAGTCTGTAGTGGTAACCAATAGGTTCGTTATACGTACGTTTTATAAATATAAACCTTATTTAAAAATTTATATAAGGTGTTTCTGTCCTATACCTATTAATATATATATACCTATAAGAAGAATGATAAAAATAAGGAATATTGTGTAACATACAAAAGGTTTCACAAAATGGTTGACGACGAATAAATGAAGTACAAAACGAAGTTTAGTGCCGCGTTCAAAGAGTCAGTGCAGAAGAAGCGTAAGAAAGTGCTGTAAGTACAGTATTTTCTTCTGTAACGTCAACATTACAAAAATGCATACTTAAATTTAGAAATAGAAATATGGATGAGAAACATTATTATCGAATTGATTTAATTGAAATTAAAGTAATAAAATTTTAAACGGAATATAAAATTGATGTACATAGTGTACCGAATTTTAATATGTACTTACCTCTCATCTCACGTAGGTAAGTAAACTCCAATAAATTCCAAAAATAATACGAAAATGAAAAACAAAAATAAAATGATGTGTCTTTGTTATATTTCACTTTTATTATCATTTCTTTACTGATACAAAACATACTTCGGTATTACAGAGGCGTCAGCTGCGGCCTCTGAGGAATTAAGGGAAGGCAGACAGCCTTCATCCCAATTTATATCATATTGTGTCATACTTTTATTTTCTCGAGCGAAATATTCTGATCACTTTATTTTTGTATTTTTATATTGAATATAGTTCGCTTTCAATCAGTCAATGCAGAGTTTAATCAATCAAATATTTTGTTTAATAAAAGATCTCTGTCTGATTGTTCGAAAGTGAATTCAAAGAACGCGGAACATTTAAGGTTAGGTGAAGAGAATTAAAAGAAAATTTGGATATAATATCTATCAACGCATGCAACTGAAACTACTTAAGAGAGTTTGATGGGTTATGGCGTACAGAGAACTATAATAAAGTAGGCTTCCGTTACGGAAAGGTATTCGACAACAGTCGAGCAGAGGTAAGTCGTTATATGTACTATAAGTCATCGTTGATGACCTTCAAAGGTACCTACAATATTAAATGCAAAATATTTCTAATATTACAGACATGTTTATCTTGTAAAATTTAAAAGTAGTTGCGCATGTCATGGCAAAAAACAATCGCGTTTTTTTTAAATAGACAAATTGTGCTATATTCGAAGCGATTTTAAAAACAAGTGAATAACTGAGAATCATTATTTTGTACCTGTGACAGAGCTCATAAATATTTAAGCCCGTTGTTTGTCTGTCCTCGGACCGATAGAAACGCGGTAAAATTTTTTAAAATGGTTATAATATAAAATATGCCTTATATGGAGCGTTTATTTGGGTGAAATAAATGTTATTTTTATTATCATTTTACCTTTACATCAAAAAAAAAGGAAAGTTGATTCGTTACACTTTTTCAGATTCGATTCGATGATATAGAAAATTAAGTATGAGTATTCCTTTTCGAGCATTACACAACTGAGCGCGATAATCCATGCTCTATTTGAAAGCAAAAATATAATATAGCTTATGGGCGATATAATGTTAACTGAAGCAAAGATAAACCGATAATACATATTGCATTAAGAAAATACAACCTTTTTAACAAAGGAAATAAGAAAAAGCCGGTCTATTGCTAAAGTAATCTTTTCAAGTTGGACATTTTTCTTCTAGTGAAAATATTTTGAAAGGTCAGGTTAAGAGTATCCGAAAACGACGCGGTTGCAACTTGCGAGTTACGAAGCTAAAGAAGTATGCAGGGATCGTGGCAAGTGGAAAAATTTAGTCCTACCCCTCCGGGAAAGAGGCGTGTTATACATAAAAATTTATGTCTATATGGACACTTTTACTGCTATTATATAAAAGTATGTTTTAATCAAATTCCAGTAAGCCTTTTTCAAGTCCGATACAACTTATTATTTCGGGCCTTCTGTTTCCGCTTCAGGCATCGGGACAACAATGGAAGCCAAATTTTCCGACTTTTTGACTTATTCGATTTGACTTTACAAAGAGAGCTCTGAATGCATAGGAAGTTGAAGAAGCCACATTTCTTCTCTAATCATGAATCAATCAATTACTTCTTTTCTTTTTTAACGATATCTCTTTTTGGGTTCTCTGCCTTTTCGGCGAAAATCGTTTGGCAGATCATCACTTGCCAATCAACGTTTCGCAGAATTTTATTTCGCGGAATAATCATTTGCCAACTATATCACTTAATTTTGTTTCATTTCCCAACTTAACTATTGCCAACTGTACGTTTGGTCTGGCTTTTATAATGACACTTTTCACAAGGCCAACTTTCAAGTAGCGAACGTTTCAGTTAGAGTAATATTCATTTAATTTTATGTATTGTTTACCAAATAATATATTATTGTTTTTTTTTTCCATAATTATTTTTCTACTGTAGCTAATATTCAAGTGCCCTGTGTAGTGAAACAAAAGCGATTCGGTTCTGGCACTTCGCCGGCCGCTGCCGCGGCACGCTCGCTTCGCTCGCTCGGCTCGTGCGTTGATGGTCGCAGTTCTAACCTAACCTAACCGATTTCTTTCGATTTCACCTCAACTACGTTAATAAAGGAAACCGTTGCCAACGAGGGGGAAATAGAAAATATATTAACAGGTGTCCCACCAGAACCTAAGAAAAAAAAATACTTAGACAAAGACGAAAGAATCAACAGAATTCTTGAACACAAATCTTCATATTCACATGAAAATTATTAATGTGCATTGCTGCTAATTTAAAGTGTTAATTTTTTTTGTAATTCTTTAATAATAATATAATAAAAATTGCATGTCGAAATTAGTTTATTTTATATCATAATATAAATGTACGAAAAAGGTACTGTTATACAGACGAAACGTTATTCGTCTAAAAGTTGTCTGGCCTAGTGAAGGATTTGATAAATGATAAGTGCCCGAAACGTGTTCTGTCATTATAATAATGAGCTTAACAATAATTCTACCAAATGAAACGTTATCATACAAAAATTTGACAATCGTTAGTTGTCAAAGTGAAAATCAGGCGAACCGTTGTTTGGCAAGTGATAATCCGCTAAACAATTTTCGGCGAGAAGGCAGGATACCCTCTTTTTGGGTGGTGTGATAACAAGGTAATTTATGACTTACTTACTTTTCTACCTCAACAAATCAACTTTGTTATCCCAAAAGTATTATCCATTCATATAATAAATAAGTTACTGACCAAAATCTGTACTTGAAAGATATATCTGTATGTTTGTACTCACACTACGCGAAAAATAAGTATTGCTCCGATTTGAATGCGGTTTTTTCAGATGTGTTAGGCTTGGTCCAACCTAAAAACTGGTATACTAAATATGTTTTATATCTAAAAACTAGCTGTGGCCCGCCAGTGAACTTTAACGGCGAACGAAATCGCGAGCTACACTTAGTTTTTAAATATAAATATATATTTTTTATTTCATAGTATCTAAAATAATAACCACTTAAAACGTTATCTCATATCAGATTTGAACGGTAATGTTACACAACTCCGGAGAGACTTAAGTTTCAAGTTACTTTTAAAGTCTGATTACGAAGCTTTGTGGAACTTCCAGCAAGCACACTGTTGGACTATATAAGCGTTTAGGAGTTTTACTTGATTGAAATTCAATCGGTGCTGCTTACATACACTATTAAAAATTAAATAAAAATCTTCCAGCTCATTCGTTATGATTCAAAGCTTTTACTTTAACTTGAACTAAAATTGAAAATTAACTAGGTCTATTGTCTTGTTTCATATTTTTTTAATTCGTGCTCGGTAATCCCTTTTCTTTCTTCCTTTTTGCTGTCACGTTAGATATTCCATTTTCAGTATAAAACGCAAAGTCAGTAAAGCAATTTAGCATTGGATAATTGGAAGGATCGGAAACTTTTAATCAATGGATCCACTTTGCCATCGAGAAAATTAGAGATTGGTATCAACGGTTTGGAGAACAGTTTGTGTACATTTTAAAATTAAACCTTCGTAACTAGAGGTATAAGATGTTAAAAGGCGTTTAAAATAATGCAACTGAAAGTATCTAACTGAAACAACTACTGAGGTTCACACAGTTGTGTGGATAACAGCGGTTACATAGCAGAATAATAAGCATATTTCTATTTGCGTCAAACAGATAGATAGGTATATTTCAAATAATGAAATATACAGAAAAAAACAAGAAGGCATATTTTTCGTATGTCGTATTGTCAAATATACAATTTAACTTTCTAGCACAAATTAGGAAGTTAAATTGTAAACGGAACGGATAGACAAATTGTGGGCTGCGGAGCTCTAAATATATTTTACATTAAATAAATAGAGATAACAACCTGCTATGTCAGTGTCGGGAGGTCGATGCCTCTGTCTGCCATTCCACCAGCATCCACAACACGGCATCTCAAAAATGTTTCACTCACACTCTCATGCTTAGCACATTAATGAATTCAAGTTTTGCGAACTTGTATTGAAACATAAAAAAATTTAATAAAGTAAAAGTTAGCACGCAAAAATTGATAATGCTTTTATTAGGGTGATATCATAAGGGTGAAATTCTTCAAGTCATCGTCACTGCATTCCGGTTAGTAGATATTGCGAAAATGGCCATGATAAGGATAGGGCGCGGAGGGCGCGCGGCCGCCACGATCCACGTTCGCCGCCCGACTGAAACTGAATTCCAATTGAAAAAGGGGTTCCGATTCCTATGTTCCAAAACAACTAAGTGCAATCTCTGGTTACCTCTAATGTTACAGCTTGTTTACATTGTTAATACACCTGTTTTTTACTGATGTATGTTTTGTAGGTAATTAAAAAAAGACGAACTAAAGAACAATACGGTGCCGCCAGTCATGGTAATCTTTTGTATGTTTTGTGATATGACGATTATGGCTGTGTTGGCTTTTAACTACTTTTATATACCTAAAAGCAAACTATAGTTCGGTATAACTTCGATTATGAAATAATTGAGGTTTAGGTCAAAAGATTTCACATTTAATGTTGCCTGGTTTAATTACCGTGTCATGATTTTTTCTTTCAAAAGAAATAAAACGAGTGACAATAAATTTCCTTTCTACACAGCTGGTTTTATGAGTCATTTTATGATATAAAGTAATTACGAAATGGGTTTCTCATTTATTTATGTCCAATTAATTGATATTCCGATATTCATAATTCTTTTGATACTTCACAATACAAGATAACAACGAAATTCCGAGAGAAACAAGAGTCCAGGATTGAGGAAATAGCTAATATTTTAGATGAAATGTGTAACAATAGGTACGAACTATAATGATTTTTATTTTAATCTGTTCTTTTTTGTTCTTTTTATTTTAAGTAAGTAAATGTCTATTGAGGTTTATTTATACCTATTGTATGATGCTTAGAATAAGTTAAGACTTACAAAGTAAGCGCGACCCGTGGGAGGGTAACATTTCCGTCTCCCGACTCTAAAAATAAACTTTATTTGTTAAAACTTCTTAAATAAATGTAAGTTATATAAAATTCGAAAATAATTATTTGTCTACTTCAAAGAAATACCTATCCTATATTCACATTCGCAAATGCATACAATTTCAAGTACCTAATACAAGATGAAAGGGTCTATCTATTAATTTAAAATATCTTCATTTTATATTTCGTGTGGTTACTAACACTTAAGAATAGAACTATGGATGTCGTAAAATGGACGTAAAGTGAGATACATAAACTTAAGGTTCATTCATTTTTTTAAAATTATTGTACTTTTCAAATAGACAAGCAGATCAAACGTTTCTACCAATTTCCATCCTAAATCTTACTATACTGCATTATCAAAGAATTAAATTATTCAAGTTTAAAATTTCCTACCGAAAATAAGCGGCAGTAGAAAAATTTTTCTTCGGCCGCTTGACGATTTAAAATTCTAAAATTCTGAAAGTCTAAAACTTAATTAGAATCAGTATTTATACAAATTGGATATAAAATAGGCCCTATCCTTACCGTGCCCAAATTAGACATGTAGGTCAGACAAACATTCACAGAACATACGACTGACATCGAACCTCTCTCAGCGGAGGTTATTTTAGCGACAACTTTATGAATAATAAATTTTGCTTCGTTTTATATTTCTCGGAATGCGCCTCCCTCTGGTTAGGCTGGCGCCTGGCTACATGACTTATAGGAAAGTATGTTAATGAAGTTTTGTGTACTTATTTGGTTAGTTTGTTATAAACAAAAAATAACCAGCTTAACCTAATTAAAAGTTTCAAATTACGAGAATTAGCTAATCCTAAATTATAATCCAAACTATGTATGCCTAAAACCTTCAAAACAACCAATCGAAAATTAAACTACAGGACACAGACATTAAATTTATTACAATGCAATGAATACAATACAATAACCCAACCAGCCAGGATCATAGTTAAATATTTAGTGGGTTAGTGCAGGTGTTTTTACGATGGTGCCTGTTTTCCCTTTCCGAAAGTATTAGACACGAATATCATTTCTAATATTGGTCGACTACTACCTATATATTTCACTAAACGTAGATATTTTTATTGAAAAGCAGCCTAACTTCTTTTGGTTATAATATCTACTCTTTTAATGATGTAAACATTTCCATTCGACCTTAACTTTAACTACGTCTGTATTTCATTTTCGTATTTTATTTTACCCATAACATGTCATAGCTAGGTCAGCAGATAGTTCAAATCTGCCATTTTCCTGATTTTGTTAACTTTAAAATAAGAAGTAAAAGTCCAGGAAAATAAGTATTCTTGAACCCATGAGAGTAATGGAGCGCACGACACTAATAATCATGGTAGACCACTTTTCCAGAATCTAAAACTAAACGAAAAAATTATTCCTTCATGTCAAATTAACCACACTCTTGCGTTTTTTTTTAAGTTTTATATTAAAAATATGCGATGAATGAATATGGCACAAGTACGTTTACGTGAATACACACTTTTCCTAGGGCTATTCATACAAAAATAATTCCAATTAAGCTATGAGCCTCGCCTAAGGAGCGGCTTGAACATGACGCCATACGAAGTTATACCTGCCTACTAGAAAATACTACGAGTATATGTGTGCAATCAGTGCCGGTGAAAAAGTTTAAGCCTAAATTTCTTCACGATATAAACCAGTAAACCCTCTGTCCAATATTTCTAACAGGAACGAAATTCGTCTACAACGATTCGAGATAAGCGCAAACATACAGACAGAAAAAACACTTTTATAATATATAGCGCTAATTTATTCAAAGATTATTTTAAACAACTTTCAGGTAAAAATTTTCAGAATGATAAGGTTGCTCGTACTGTTCTAATACAAATAAAAACTAAAAGGACCTGGTTTTGAAAACATAAAAAAATCAATGTGTACACACCATTTTTTAATTCTTTTATTTAATATAAGTATTTTAACTATATATACGTACAATAATTTTAATTGTGTGGTAAAGTAATTCACAAATTGCAACCACCAGTATTAAATTGTATGTTTTATGTGAACATGGGCTGTGAATGAAATAAAATGGCTATAAAAATGTTTTATTATGTACCATCTCTCGTTTGTGTAGAGAATCCAGGTATTAGTTACGTGAAACATGAAATGATATTCGCAAAGAAGTTATAGGTGATTTAACTAGAACATTGGATGGCAAAGAGTTACATTGCAAAGGTCAGAACAGGAACATCTTGCAATATTGTATGCCAGTGTCATTCTAGATTTAAACGGAATTATGTGATTTCAAGTAAAGAATAAAAATTTTGATAAAACAAAATAAGTATCTAGGTGTGCCAAGATCGTGGCAAGTAATGATGTATTCTCGTATAAAGGCGTGATTACCTATTTATACAAATGCATTATCATGTTGTCAATTGGCAACACATCTGAGGCGTCAATTTAGGAAAAAAATCTGTATTTAAATTGCGTGAGGAACAACCTACCGTGGCAGAGTATACAATACGACGAATTCAACTTTGACCGAAACATGATTTGGCCAGTGTAATGTACCTGTTACGAATCCTAACTGAAGGCTCTAACTCCATGTCCAGATAAGATTAATTGCAATATAGAGGACACTGACCGATTGATTGCCACATCAATGCACAGACCAAACTGCTGGGCTATATATTTGAAATTTGCCATGTAGGTTCCTTAAGTAGTCTAGGGGTACATTAAGAGAGGATTATCGAAATTACCACGGTAACGGAAATTAACGGGATTTTTCTTTAAGTGAAAGTGCTGTGTGGATCCTGGATCTTAAGAATGAGACCACTCCATGTTTTGCCATGGGTGCCGTAAAACGCGACTTAGGGAAAGGCTTTTATACTTGGGACTCTTCTTTAGGCCATAGCCTAGCAACCTGTCACTTCCTCAATTTAATCTCAAAGAAGCCTTCCAGTCTTTTCTAAATTACGGGCTCTGTCTACCCCGAAAGAGCAAAAGATGTGACTAAGTATGTATGACTAAGATAAATATATAAAACTTACTGTACTGCACATTACAACAAAAAGACAATCCAAAGGTGCATTTATCATTGAAGCAATATTTTCTAAATAATAAATAAATCTAAACTTAATGGTGCAAGCAAACCAAAAAACTGAAACGAGGCTTGAGATGCCGCTTGGCTTGTAGCTCCCGGCAACAGTTCCATTAGGCCAATCATTGAATGGTATACTCAAATGTTTTTAACCTGATATTTGGTTCTGTGATTTTAAAAATAGGAAACAAGGCTGTCGGGAAAAGGGCTCTGGCTATCTCTAAAAATTTCTGTATTGAGCAGATTTTGTAATCATATTGATTGCAATCACATTCATAATCCCTTAATTTTAAATAGACAGTAGCGTTTGTGATATTTCCGGTTTCATTATTTGAATTTTTAAGCTGTTAATAACAAACAAAGCATTGTTAAAACAAAAGAACAAAAAAATTGTTGTTAATAAAATATGTCAAACAGCAAATCATGTAGGTTACGTGATAGAAACGTGTTACGTGCGTACAAACGCACGCACACGTACTTAATTTACGTTTTTGTGTATACGTGTATTTAGAGTCCTCTACATAAAAAGAAATATAGTGGGAACCCATAAAGGACAGTCCTTTCTGTCCGTCTGTAATTTTTTGTACCAACCTATCCAATTGGCCTGAATTTATTGACTATTTGTTTCACTCATAAAGTGTCCTAAAGCTGCAAATGTGAGACTAATAAATGAATTTCGTAAACTTTCACTGTTTCTTTCCACAAGATACATTGCAAATTAATTTAAGTTTTATTTAGGATTTTTTAACTTAATTAATAGTTTTAATATTAGTTATAATTAATTAAAATTTTGATTGAAACTAGATTGCAATCAACTAAACTAATCATCATCACTATCACTACATAGTATAAAACAAAGTCGCTTTCTCGGTCCCAATGTCCCTTTGTATGCTTAAATCTGTAAAACCACGCACCGGATTTTGATGCGGTTTTTTTTTCAATAGACAGAGTGATTCAAGAGGAAATACTGCTATTTTTGAGGTTTCCAATGTAATGTCGTTAATTATCATATTTTTTCCGCTTTCATTGCAAACGACTCTACGAGATTTATCAAATAAATGTACTAATTATTTGTACACATTGAAAAGGTCTACAGAAAACTCCGCGATGGTATAGCATTAATCCTTATCCAATTACCTAAATAGATTAAATACATTTTTGATTTAATATAGATCTGAAATGTAATAATTTTTGTAAAAATAAAATAAATTGTCACAGTTTTTCTATAGTGTATTTAGTATCAGCATTGCACCCGTGCGAAGCTGGGGCGGGTCGCTAGTACGAGTATAAAAACACACCAAAGTACTGACATGAAAAAATTACAAAAAATGCTTCATGAAATAAAAATAATTTCTACGATACTTTTTAAGGTACCTATTTGTAAATGTTTTTTTTAAGTCACGTACTGACGTACTTTTTAAAATATTTTAAGTCATGAAAGGTTTTTTATTTCTAACTTAATATTATTCCTACATAAAGAAAATTTGTTAAACTGGAAACTGAACGCGGAGATCTCTCAGGTTAAGACAAAATCAGCTTTTTTACTAAGCTGTTTTAAAGGTGGCAATTTTTTGCTTAAGAATAAAATGCTTAAGTAAGAATGAAAGAAAAAAGACTCACCGGTAGCAGAGCCGGAGTTTTCCAGATTGTTCTTGACATCTTGCTGATTTGGATTCAGGGTTGAACTTTGTTTACTCTTAATAAAAGGCGTAGGAGATGTGGGTAACGACATGGGGGATGATAATCGTAAAGGTGATGTAGGAGTTCCCAGATTGGAAGGAAGAGACAACTTTGATTCAGATGTTACGAAATTATTCTTCAAAGAAATGTCATTTTTATCTGAAGAGTCTGGGGTACAAAGGACTGTAGGTAAGGATATTTTTAAAGAATTATTTCTGGATGGAGATTGCTCGTGGTCAAGTGGATCGGCCATTGTGATCTGAAATTAAAAAAAATAAATATTTACAAATCTTTAACCAAGAAAGTAATTAGTAAAGGAAGTTTTTTATTTTCTTTGAATGCCGATTAAATATTTTTGACTCCGTATCCAGTATATGTAAGTACCTACTATTTATATGATGAAAACTCACAATTCTTTAATTCCATACGATGTAAGACTGGAAGAGTATTCCTTCAATCATTTTTCAACAATCTGACTCATTAGGGTTTTCTCGTTGGTAAAGTTATTATGTACCTACCAACTCCTACCGATTTTAATCGAAGTGTAAAATATATTTTTACAGAATGTGTTAAATTTGAGCATTTCGTAAACAAACTTTGGTATAAAGAAGGTTAATCAGTTAAAGATAGCCGCTAATGATTAGTGAACATACATACAGCTGACCGTGGACTTTCAGTCTCGAGACTGTGGGACCTTCCTTCCCTCAGTGATAAAGACATGATAATGAAACAACAACCCCAAAAATTCGATTTATTAAAATGCTCTTTGGTCAATGTTTTACATAGACACTAAAATTGACATAAGTCACTAGAAATAAAGAGAACCGAAACTTAGAAAAAATAACAATTGTCCATCAAACATCAAGTAAACTGTAGGTAAAAATACAGTAATGAAATAAAATCTACAGGACCTTGAAACTGGTTGTTGATGGTTCAGTCGGGTTACGTCATATAGCAGCCGGCGCGGCGGTCACGGTGGACACTCTCCGTTTCGTTCCTACCCACGCGAGCGGCAAATTAGTTGCTAGCCTGCCTCCAACCTCGAGAGCGAGACACCCGATATGACGTGCAAAGCCCTCCAGTCAGACTGTACTCCGCGATCGCGATTATACTCACACACTCATCGAGTCGAATAGTCCACACAGTGGTTGCGCTATCGAGCAGTCGTGAGTCGAGACGAAACGACACCCGAAAACATTATCATAAATATTTAGCACATATGCCGCGGTAATACACCAGTGCAGTCAACATGACTACCAAGTACATACAGAATACGCCGCTCGGATTAAAATTCAAAGTGCTTGATGTCGTGAGATCGTTAATTGCTTCAATTGGAAGACTGTTCTTTACACTGTTCTATGGTACCGAAAGCGCGAAGATACCGACCATACCCGATAAGGATGCTATTCTGAAGGAGCCGGCCGTTGTGGTTGCAAGGAAAATACGTAGAAAGGAGGTTTGTTTTTACTAAAATGAGTTATACTTTATAGTATAAGTTCTATGACTAACAGTCGTTTTATTGTTATCTCTCACATACAGGAAAAGTTGTTATCACAGATAATGAAAATTATGTGTAAGTGATTTATAGTCAAGAAGAAAACACATGAAAAATTAATTTAATTAACATTAATAGAAACATGGTAGAAATATTTTTCTGAATTGTATCGTTTTTGTCTTAAGATCATCTAACCATCGCATAACAGTTAGTTGTCATTATTGTAAAGCCTTTATGGGAATTGGAAACAGGATTTTTACTAAAACCCGGATAGCTCGCTGGATCTGAAATCGGCTAAAACCGCTTTAGGGTAGTTACCTTTATGGCAAAGCGTATCTAACCTACTCGTCTAAAATCTTAGTCTTTGTAAAACGCGTCTACTTGTCTTACTTCCTGTTCTAAATGATACAGTAACTAATTCAGATAAGTGCAACTTTTAAAATTCTGTTATTCGTATATAATACGTAATATATATATATATATATATATATATATTGTCTCTATTAGTTCTTCATAATTTAGGGCGTCCGAACTATAACTGTATTTTTTTATAATTTTTTCCTCTGCATTGAGTTCGCGCGTAAGTTCAAGCGAGTGGTAATGCACATCCTGGTGTTGAATTTCGAATGATAACCTTAGACCTTAAACGTGGCCTATCAGTCTTTTCAAGACTGTTGGTTCTTTTTACCCCGCAAGGGATATAGACGTAATTATATGTATGTGTCCTTAGACCTTGGACATTGTTACGGTATATCACCACCACCAGATGGTAAATAGGTGCTTCTTGCAAGAACTGAACCCATGACCTCCAAGTCATTATGGAAATAGTAAAGCGGACGGAATTTTTTTTAAATGCAAAATTAATAAGTCCATATCTACAAATTATTATACATACTATATGACTTATACGAGTATGTAGTTATGTTATCACATTACCTTCCATCTTTACTCGCATTCACATCAGCTTAGTTTACGTGATTCATTTTGCTATTTTGGGCAGGATATGCGGGCGTATAATTTGGAAATTGTTTACTCTTTACGTGCGCTTATATAGGTAATACCGCCATGCCCAGGGTTAGGGTCTGAACTTAAATTCAAACTTCCAGGAGAAAAGGCTAAAATTACTCGATGCGCACGGATTTTTTTTAATACCTATTAGGTGAAACTATCAACATCCTAAACCATTAAGATGAAGTTGATCACATAGGTTCTATAATTAACATTTGTCTGAGGGTAGCCTTTTGGTCTTTTCGAGACTGTTGGCTTTGTCTACCCCGTAAAAGATGAATTTCAATGAAGTGTGATTTTCGTATGTCGGTAAATTTTTGATGCAGATGTTACTGTGATTTACGGTTACATTATCGCACCAGTATGAACGGGTAAACATTTTGATGTACTTAATTTTTAAATAACGCAATGCGACTTACTATCCCTTACAGCGTATTCCCGAGTCTATTTTTAGCTGTTTGCTTTAGGGCTGCCTGATTACAATTAACTTCTTGAAAAACATGCGATTATATCTCATTGTTAATACTTGAATTTTTCGTTGTTTTTTCAGATCACAAGCGTGGAGGTATTAGAAGCATGCATCAGGAGGATCAAAGATGTAAACTCCGCTCTCAATTGCTTCGTGGAGGATCGGTTCGAGCTGGCTCTCAAAGAAGCCCAGGAGGCAGATTCCCTCGTCCGAAGCGGCATTATGTCCGAACAGCAGTTGGAAAAAGAAAAACCTTTCTTAGGAGTCCCGTTCACAACTAAAGATTGCATAGCAGTGAAAGGTAACAAAAAATCTTCTTTAATTCACAAAAAAAATACTCTACTACTTATTTGCGTATGCAAGAGTCATTGTTAATCCTCCATTGACTATACTCCATTGATTCTATGTTCATTGATAAATCGAGTCACGAGATTCTTCGTGACAATGAACCACTCGCTATTTTTAAGAGAATGGAAAATGTCTATTGAATTTCAGATTAGTTTTTTTTATTAGGTGTGTCATCTAATATAGTAGAACTAAAAAGATTTTTGAATAGAAAGTTTTGACCTCTCTAGAGTACCAGTAAGCAAAACAAATTTAAGTAAATCTAATTTTGCTTCACTAGTATAGTACTAGATGTTTGAAATGTCCCTTAATAATAATTTAAATATTTTTAAACTTGTGCAGAAGACAGAACTGCGCGAATTTTGTATTTGCCAGTATTTGTCGAGGATTTTGAAAAGAACTTTGTTTCTAATATATTTTTTTATCTATATGTGTTTAATATTATATCGATTCTAAAATGGTAATGAAACCAACTAAACTTTGTAATGATGTCCGCCACAGACGTTTATAGTTGATCATGACCGTGAACTTTGTCCCATTGAATGACTTAATATTTTAATAAGGCGTATGTGGCTTAAAGGTACAAACGGTGCCCTTTTACTAAGCTTAGTGTCTGTGTGTCACCAGTCTGTATCTCATAAACCGTCATTGCTAGAAAGGTGAAATTTTCATAAATTATGTATTTCCCTTGCCGCTATAACAACATACATTCATATAGTCACGTCTATATACCTTGCGGAGAAGACAGAGCCAACAATCTCGAAAATATTGAAAGGCCACGTTCAGCCTACTAATTTAACAAATAGGTAGGTATAATAAAAGTGTTATTTTCTTATTTTTTGATCAATATTAAAAACAGAAACAGGTAAAAATTTTCACAAAATTTAACTCGTATATTACCTTTTAAAATAATAATTATTCCATAGCACAAACGTAATTTCTAAGCTATTTTTGGTCGATTTTAATAAACAGGTAGAAACGTGAATGTAAAAAAAATACCTTTATAAGTAACAAACGTGATGATAGCACGGAACCCTTCGTGCGCGAGTCCGACTCAAATTGGCCGATGCCTTAAGTCCCCGAAGTAAGTAGTCACTCTTAAATTTCCCAAATACTTTCATGGCAAATTGCTATTATTGGTGGAATCCTATTTTTGACTATGCGGTATGTGTTGATTAACAGAGGTACTTATACAAAGTCATAGACAATAATTTAAAAAAAAACAAATAGATTTAGGTAGGTAACCATTAGGTATATACTTAGGTACAAAATATCGATCACAAGCTTGTATTACAAGACTCTATTCTACTTGTTCGAAAATGTCGATAGTCAATGTCTTCATCATTTAGGGTACCTACTCCCTAACACACAGGGCCAAAAGTGCCGAGAATCACGCCACGTTTATCTGGAAGCCAGATTCAATTTTATTATTGTAACAGCTACATAGTCCATCGCCTAAGAAATCTTATCATATTAGTCTTTTCCATTTTGACTTTAACGATCTACTTGGGAGAGGAGCAGCTGGCACACACTATGTTTTTCATCGCTACATTTATATTTCCAGGTCTACATCACACTGCAGGCGTAGTGTTGCGCAAGGATGTGATCGCTGAAAAAGACGCAGAAGCTGTCAGGCTCCTGCGAGAGAGTGGAGCCATCATTTTAGGCCTCACCAATATTCCTGAACTTTGCATGTGGTACGTCTCTGTAACTTTTAACTTTTTCATACAAAACATTCGGAGAGCGTTGCTTCAAACCCCGCAGGAGATAACTTGCAATTTGTTTTCAGCCTTATTAGAATAAAAAGGAAAGGTACTTTGTGTAACAAATGTTCTAGTTATTATGTTCGCTAACGATTACGTTACATTTATTACCTGCGATGACGCCTCTATCGGATGGAATGGCCCATCTGTATAAAAATGTATGACTTACTTGATAATTTGAATCGTCATACATATATTCCCTAAGTCTACTAAAATCTGTTGTAAAATTCCTTAAATGGATCTTACTTATTCTATTTTCATATTTATTTTAATAATCGATTCAGGCTTATACTTAAAAAAATTCTACTTTCGTAAGGTGGGAAACACACAATCACATTTTTGGGAGGACCAAGAACCCGTACAACACGACCAGAATAGTCGGCGGTTCATCGGGCGGGGAGGGTTGTTTGCAAGCTGTTGGCGGCAGTGTGTTTGGAGTTGGTGAGTTCTTTTTTATATGTACATCGTCAGGGATTCAGCCTATCAGAGGTCTATTCTATGTACCTTCATGAGATCAATATATAACTTCGAATATGTAATGTCGAAGATAACGAGAGCTTTTATGTATTTATTTAACTTATTATATTTTATATGCAAGAGACTCGTATCAAACCCTACTAATATTATATATGTGAAAGTAAGCTTTCACGCCAAAACGATTTTGATGAAATTTGGTACGTTTGGTACAGAGAGAAATATAATACTTAAACGAGATTTGCTGCGAGACAAATTTTTGTGAAAACCTATGCTTCATTATGATAATTTACGTGAACACTTTTAATTTGTTTGAATTACAGGTTCTGACATTGGTGGTTCAATTCGTATGCCTGCGTTTTTCAATGGGATATTTGGGCATAAACCCTCTCGGCATACGGTTTCGAATGAAGGGCAGTACCCTGTTCCTGAATCGGAGCTTACAGATTCCTTTTTAGGTAGGTATTTCATTCAGTAGGTATACAAAATTCTTTGGTAGCATAAACTTACGAATATACGCACGCATGCTTGCCTGTAAGCTCCTTTCAAAGAATAAGTTCAGGGAGTTTATTAAACTAAATACCTATCTATACATAATGTCCGTATAGATAAGTTACGTTTCATCAGTTTAATAAAGAAATACGCAACCACAATAAGATTCATATACTCGTATTAAAACTTCTGGCTTTCACTTTTGGCAACATAAAGATTATTAAAGTAAGTAAAGAATAAAGCAAGGTTATTTTCATTTTATGTAAGTACGTATTTTTAATTTGAATGATAACCGTAAGAGACAAATATAGAAACTCACTTTTGAAATTAATAATTAGTTGAGATATGGAAAGTTAAAATGTTAAATAATTTAAAACACAAATATTATAATTTTAGGCGTGGGCCCGATGACTCGACATGCTGTAGATCTAAAACCACTTTTGAATGTTATGGCTGGTGAAAGTAGGAGCAAGTTGAAACTAGATGAACCTGTCGACTTAAAAAAATTGAAGGTGTTCTATCAGTTCAGCAACAATGCGCCACTAGTGGATCCAGTTGATCCAGAAATTACCGAAGCTATGAAGAAAGTCATCAAGTTTCTGAATGAACAACATAATCTAGAAGCTGAAGAAAAGAACATTGAGCGCCTACAAAAGTCGGTACCCATATGGTTCACAACAATGAAAAGTGGAAATAATTTTGAACGACTTATCATGAAGAAGAGAGGTATAGGCGCGATTCTCTTCGAAATGCTGAAAAATTTGATTGGTTGCTCTGGAAACACATTCATTGGACTCTTTACTGCACTCACGGACTATACGGGGGTGCAGTATGGTAGTGAAAAGTACAAACATTACTTGAGAGTGCGTGAGGATTTGGAAGAGACATTCACCAAAATGCTAGGTGAAAACGGCGTATTCTTGTACCCGACGCATCCGACGCCTGCGCCGTATCACAACGAGCCTGTGTTGAGGGCTTTCAATTTCTCATACACGAGCATTATTAACTGTGTGGGACTGCCCGCCACTGCCGTGCCATTAGGCCTTAGTCGGGAGGGACTTCCTATTGGCATTCAAGTGGTAGCCAACCACAACAACGATCGGTTGTGCCTAGCTGTAGCAGAAGAGTTGGGCAGAGCTTTTGGTGGCTGGATTGAACCCCAAAAATCTTAAATATCTATTTATTAACAAGATTTCTTATTGAAATGTTTGTATAACTGAACATCACAATTTTTTTTTAATGCAATGTAATAGTTACTAAAATATATTTCTATGGTGTATGTTTCATTTTGTTACCTAACTTGAGTCTGTGTGTGCCAATTGCCTATTATATAGTTAAAAAGGTAGATTTTAATGAAATACTAATTGGTGGAACAAATTTAATATAGGTTAAATAAATATATGCTCAAACAATTTGAAAACTAAAAGAATATATTACAGGTATATTGAGATATATAAAATTTAACTGGAAGCACTCAGATTTCCGATTATTGTCAATATTTCTCTCCTCTTAGTAACTGGGTTAACTTTGACCAGCATGTCACAAGACCCTATGTGCTTCTCAGCCTGAACACATTCAGCTAGTCTCTCAGTGTTGCATATCACATGGACTCCACAATCATATCCATTACTCTGTTGCAGACATTCCTTATCTACAAAATTTATTGATTCTGTGAAAAAATTAACACACACAAATTAAAATGTAATTAAAGCCGTTAATAAATAAAGATTAAATGATACAAAGTTTAATAAAACCACTCACCTTTTGAGAAATATGCTATTAAATGACTAGCAAATTCCCAAGCTACATTGTGGTTAGTTCCTGATGATGAGTCTAGATGAAAGAAACAGCTTTCTGGTTTTGAATACACAAGGAGACTCCAATGTGAGCCTCCTGCCCTGTCTGGAGAATCATTGTCATTCAGCGCAAAGAAAATAAAATTCTTTCTATGAATGTGAAGGGGCTCAAGAAACATTTTGATTTCATCAGTTTGCACCATTTTTATGCATTGTGTAACTTCTGGTGATACAAATAACAAGTCTGTAGCTTGGCTGAACCTTACTCGCTCAAGATATTCAAAGTAAAATGATATGATAGTGTCATTTAACCAGTACGGACCATCCAATAGAGCAATATCTGACTCACGGAGAAGTATCTCATGAAAGCTCAAGACAACTGAAGCTTTTGCCATTTCTTTACACTGTTCTTGACATAAATTTTTCTCTCACACTCGGTCTTCTTACATCTGATAAGAAAAAAAATTTACGAAAACAAAATATACTTAAACGTTTACATAGTTCTAGAACTAAAGCTCCTGCGTAACTATAATTTGTAATAAAAACTTACCAAGGTATTAATCCTTATTCATAATTTTCACACACAAAAACGTACAGTCAGCAATCACTATTTTGATTTTATATAAATATATTTGTATAGATAAGATCGATCGAGATGACACAAATTTTTAGTTAATATGAATTTATTTTACGCAATTTACATGTTGAGATCCGCGATTTTCAATTTCGTTTCGCAAAATGCAACCAGGATTTCAGGATAACAATTTGCGAACAATTTGGTCTAGCTCGAGAAAGCAGTAAGCGGAATGACAAACAGACAAGATACGAGAGATCTGATGTCGTCACTGTCAAAGTCAATGTCATTTCATTATAACTTTTTAAAGCTAGAGACTAGAGTTAAAATTATGGCATGAAATGTACAGATTATCCTATATAATATTTGTCGCAGGAAAATGAAGTAACCAGAGATTTCGCGACATCCCTAGGGATATCACGAAATCACGGCATGTTGAATTTTCTTATTTACAACGCCTTCTTACTAAAATAGTCAGTGAAATGTCGTTTCCCTAAATCAAATCTAGTGAAATGTCAGAAAAACGGATACCTCCGAGTAAAAATCGTCCAATGTATCTCTCTTTCACTCTCTCTACCCATACGGACACAAGTGGGAGCAGAAGGAAGCCGACGTAGAAGCGGCCGCCGCGTTACGAATATGAGCGAGGGCAGCACATGCTCCTGGCAACGAAGCGGTTGGCGATGGCACCGTGTGATTTTAGTGGGTTCAAGCCCCACATAACCCATCCGACTTCCCGTACCCGGCCGGGTAGACGAAGGTTCTTCCACACGTAAAAAAAAGGTTAGGTTAATTATTATGTAAGTATTTTTAAAAGGACTTAGCACGAACCTTTTTCATTCTTTATTTCACAAGATTGAGATAAGTGAAATGATATTATATCACTAGATTGAAATAGTATTTTGTCATATCACTAATATTTTCTATTTACTTATACTAATACCTATTCACCATCTTCCGTGATTTCGTGGTATACCTAGGGGGTTTCGTGAAATCTCTGATATTATCATTTCTCTGCGACATATACATTAGGGTGGGTCACTCTAGTATGGAAAAAAATAAAAGTTTATGAATCAAATTCTCATAGTAATTTTATGTTGTAGTATATTAAAAACAGTAGTTTTAGCTAAAAAACGGATAATTAATCATTAATCTTCAGCCCGCGCATGCGCTTCAAAATTATACATTTTAGAAAAAAAAACAACTATAAACAAATGTCGTAGTTCTTAATTAGAAATTACTTAAAATACTATTTAAACATAACAAATATTTAGATAAAGACACATATTAACGTTAGAAACAAAAAAACTTAAAAAATTACAGATAAAAATTAAGAAAAAAATTATTTATTTTTATTCAAAAATCCTGCTTGCTATTGAATTTCGGCATAACTTTCCTTGAAGCGAGTTTTGCATGAATTATCCCGTCTCTTGTTTTTTTATCATATGCCGACATTGCAGCTTCAGTCACTATCTTTACACTTCTTTCAACCGCCTATGTATGGCAAAGCAGCCTAATAAACAACATCCTTTCGTCATCTTATTTCTCTATTATTTGAATAAGTTCGTCATTCGTTTGATTTCTTAGAATAGGTGGATCAAAGTTGGATTATTGCCAGTTTATTAAATCTATGTAACATTTAGCATCAAAATTAAGTTTCGGCACTCCAAAGGTTCGTGGCAGTTTTCCTGCTGTAGGTAAATTACGCGCTTTTAGAAATCTTCTAGCTGCAAGTTCTCTTATATGCCTTTCTCCATCTGTTAACATCGCCAATAGTAAATTTTCAGGGTGTGCAAAATATGCGTTTCGCTGAATAGCAGGATCTATGACTGCCTTAAAGGCACTTGATAAAAATCGCGAACTTTCAACCAGTTTTCAAAGTTGCCGTGATCTGTCTTTGCAAGATGAGCGAGTCCTTATTTAGGACTAACACATAAAATATACTTTAACAATATATTGAGCCAAAATAATAAAATTAGTTGATGGTGTTGGCGTAGAAATATAAAGACGCAAGATCCAGTTTGCCTTAGTCAACCAACGGTTTGATCTGTGCTTAAGTCATCCGGTTTTAGCGTTTGTAAATGACCTATTATTGACTCAACATTCAACTACAGCCGCGTTTCACACTTATTCAGCAACTTCCCAATAGGACTATTCTAAGTAGATGGACCAGATGTTTACCATCCATATAATCAAATAAAATTTCGCTTTGCTGCAAGAACTCAGTTTTTTTCTCAATTGAAAACCTTTTCAATGATTTAATATTTTTGCATTTGGAATGATAAGATTTCAGAACCTGATTGACTCTTGTATGCAATATTACAGGAATTGATGCTTTTTGTCACACTCTTTCTACTTTCTGGGTTACAATTTCTGCATGACATCCTGGTATGTTGGTAATACATTTTGTTTCAAATCTTCTATAGTTCCAAATATAGGGCACTTGTATGATTGTCTATTATTTGACATTGTGGAAAAATGTAACTTCCAAGATCTAATACAAAAATTTTATAATTTACAGTTTCACAAGTAATTAGCCACTTTGATACATTAAACTTGTGAATGTACTTAATTGTAATTACCTAAAATAATCTATTTTTAACAAACAACACAGTTTATATAACAAAATAACTTGTATTTCAATGAATACTTATTAAAATATTACTTAAAATATTTCAATAATATTTTAAAAGGTTTATAACGACATCTAACTTCAACATATTTTCGCTATTAGAAATTAATAACTTAAAAAAAAAATTTTTGACCCACCCTAATATACATACATAAAATCCCGCCTTTTTTCAAAAGGTGTAGGCAGAGACTACATTTTTCCATTTGCCACGATCTATTCTTTGGTTTCATTCTCATTCATGCCAGCTCGGCGGTTTTGGGTACTATCTAAAGAGCAAACTATAGCAGGAGCGATGATTCGGCTTAATCGCCACCAAAGGGAAGATCTTCCGCCAAGATAGGTGTGGCCTGGAGAATCGCGGCTCCAACGATGATGAGTCGGAGGTTGTTTTTATGCTCCAATTCGTGAAATCTTTTTGCTTGGGCGATTTAGACTTTTCGCTGGTTTTGGCTGATAGCGTGATTGGTTATTGTGACTTGTAGCGAGATGTCGCCACAAAACTATTCCGATCCGATTATAATGTTCTATTAAACTAACCGATACTATATCTACACTTATATTATAAAGAGGAAAACTTTGTTTGTTTGGTTGTAATGAATAGGCTCAAAAACTACTGGACTGATTTTAAAAATTCTTTCACCATTCGAAAGCTACATTATCCACGAGTAACATAGACTATATTTTATTTTGGAAAAAAATAGGGTTCCGTAATATATTTGAATTTTTTCGGACACAAACTGAAAAAAATCAACCAAAAGGTTACTTATTTTGCGTACGCTGCCTAAACTACAAAATATAGAACCATTAAATGTTTTAATTAATTGTAGATCTTATAAATATCTACAAAAAAGTCCGCGACACACTATACCTATCTATGTCGAGTGAGGCACAACAACCACATTTTTATTTAAAAATCTTGAATTTTTTTTGGTCTACATTTAAACGCGTTTTTTTTACTCATGCTATTAATCCTTATCAAAATAAATAATTTCATCAATAAGTACAGTTTATGTAGATAATATTTGGTATTTGAATGTTTAAAATTGGACGTTTGGTTTTGAAGTTGTGGTGAAATTAAAATATTACGATTTCTGCTGCACGGCCCGCCTTTAGTTAGTTCTAATACTTAGTATCTGTGCATCCGTGCGAAGCCGGGGCGGGTCGCTAGTTTTATAATAAATACATAATATAAACATAAGAGCTCCAGGCCTCAGAAAATTCTTATTATGCATTATTATTATAAAAAATATGCCCTGGCTGGGATTCGAACAGAGACCCGACCCGAGTGAGAAGTGATCAAATACATACATGCGACTTAATTTTGAAAAAGAAATGTTTGGAAAGAAATAATAAATAAATAAAAAATATAACAGAACTTAAATTCCTTTATTAAATATAATAATTTAAATAAGATTTATGCTAATTGGTAACAAGAGACGACATTTAAGTTCATATTACTTTAACATTGAGAGGAATTCTTTCAAATGAAAAACTAAGTGACGTTTGTTATCAATTTAATACAGTTTTCACAACATTGTCAACTAGTGAACAGAGAACACCATACGTTAACTTTAATTCACAGCATCTATTTTTCATTACATGGTTAACAATAAATTAATATTTCCTATGTATTGTGCAATTTCAACATTGCAGATACTGATTGGGCAAAATAAGAAGTGTTTTCCAGAATGAATTTAGAGAGCACTTCCTATTTTAATTTCTTCTAAAATGTGAGACATATTTTACTTTGTTGCTTCTTTTAGGTAGGCGATGAGGTCTGCACGCTCGTTGGCCTTCTTTAGACCCGCAAACACCATTTTGGTTCCAGGGATGTATTTCTTAGGGTTCTCCAAGTACTCAAATAAGGTGTCCTCATTCCAGGAGATGCCTGTGAAAAAATAGTATTATTGTAACATGTTTTTCAAGCTCTTTTATTATCATACTAGAGGCCGCCCGCGACTTCGTCCGCATGGAAACCCTATCAATCCCGCGGGAACTCTGGGATAAAAAGTAGCCTATGTGTTATTCTGGGTCTTCAGCTACCTACATACCAAATTTCATGGTAATCGGTTCAGTAGTTTTTGCGTGAAAGAGTAACAAACATCCATACAAACTTTCGCCTTTATAATAGTAGTAGGATGCCAATCTGGAAAATAAAATCGTGAGACCTTTTTCTTCATTGGGCTTCATGCAGCTGAGATGTTAAGACTTAATTAAAACAAGAAATGCATTATACATTATAAGTTAGTTACTAGTTTGAGTGAAATCTAAACTGACTGTTCTTATGAATGTCTTTGAAATAACTAATAATACTAGTTAAGTATTTTAGCTATATACATTTTTTCACTCTCACATTTAAAATAACTGAACAGATTTTGATGTAACTTTTCAGTATATCTGCATTCATTAAAATCAGCGTTTGTATCAGTTAGATTACAATTTAAACGTGGGCGAGGCTGCATGCAAATCCAATTAAGATTTTTGACTAATTATTGAAATCATTAAAATCATTCTTTATCCACACACGGTACTAATACATAATCATTATCGACGATAAGCCTAATGTTCTACTTTACATTATCGACGAGATTAGTAGTAAAATATCTGATAAAAATGTCACTTTGATTGTCATTTTTATAAAACAAATATATGCTCATCTGAAGGATATTTAAACGAAGATAAACTAGATTGCATAAGTGATATTAATAGATCAAAGTGGATAAGGCAAAATTAATGAGAAGAAAATTTACTTTGTTTATTGGCTATTTTTAACTCGAGTATATGAGCTTGTCATATGAAATAATTTTGAAAAAAAAAAATGAAGTAAAAGAAGTATGCGCAAATTGTGGCAAGTGGAAAGTTGTAGACTGTCTACCCCTACGGGAAAGAGGCATGATCACGTTATGTGTGTACCTAGGTATGAAACCAAACATCTGTTGCTGATGCTGTCATTAGTATGTAATAATAACAGGATTTATACAATGCATCTATTTATGTTACTTTACATAATACTAGAGGCCGCCCGCGACTTCGTCCGCATGGAAACCCTATCAATCCCGCGGGAACTCTGGGATAAAAAGTAGCCTATGTGTTATTCTGGGTCTTCAGCTACCTACATACCAAATTTCATGGTTATCGGTTCAGTAGTTTTTGCGTGAAAGAGTAACAAACATCCATACATCCATACAAACTTTCGCCTTTATAATAGTACTAGCTGACCCGCGCAACTTCGTTTGCGTGTATCCCGCTACTTCGACAAATACAGTCAACGCACCAACACATATTGGATACTAATTTTCAATTCACACTAACTTCTCTTTCCCTTAACCGCGTTTAAAATATTAAAATGTTTTTTGGTTTCTGTGACTCTTTATAGGGACGCTGCCCCCGCCGCCGCGGCCGGCCCGTACCGTGCCGCAATACTAATATCGTGATATCTCCTAAACTATATATCTAAATAACACACTGTAAACTGCAAAAATAATCTAAATTAAATGCTCGTGATGATGAACTTACTTATTTTGATAAGGATATATGTATTATTGGTTATATCACCAGTTAAACATAACCCAACGAATTAAATGTTTTTTTAATACAGAAAAGTAGTTTTTGTGACTTAAATAAAAAAGCTGGATATATGTCATCGCGGACTTTTTTGTAGAACTAATACAGAGCAATGTTTTTGCTATACATTGTTCTTACTTGTATCCAACGGTATAAGCGGCGCACGCACAAATGCAATCTTCAATTAGATTTTTTTTCTGACTTCTTGGACATAAATCGCTATAACTCAGCTAATATAGTTTCAATGTATTTCAATTATATATAAAAACCTGTCGGAGAAAATACTCTTTCTATTAGTGAAAACCGCATCAAAATCCGTTGCGTAGTTTTAAAGTTTTATGCATACGAAGGGACTACAGACAAAATGGGCGACTTTGTTTTATACTATGTAGTGATAGGAAGGATAGGATAAAACAATACTTTATTGTTCATGTCAGTTTCAAAAAATAAAGTAATACTAAAAGATCTACATAATCCCTAAATTTATTAACATTTGAAAACCAGTAGAATATAGGAAATACATCTATTTCGTAATACAGATAACAATTTAACCTTTGGACTGCACGTCATAACAAGGTAATCTCTGAATGATCAAAGGTGGGTGACCTTATTTTACATCATAGATATCACTTGAAAAATTTCCTAAGTCTACCTTAAAATTGAAAGGCACACACATTTTTATTCCTTATGAGAAAGACACAGCCAATAGTCTCAACTTCATGGCCACATTAAGCTGGATGGTTTTATAATGAAATTGAGATTTGGATGGACATAGGCTTAATACTCTATCACTTTAAAATAAACAAAATTTTGAAGGCTTTTCCACGAAATACTTTTGATGAAAGAGAAGCAGTTGCCATTTTTTTGTTTTGCTACCAGCGAAAAATTATTATTAATATATATACACACACACAGGATTAGGATTTAGAAGGTTGTTGATTTCCTGTATAACATTAATGATCTACCTACTAACAGCATGATAATGCTGATTCCATTCTCAGCTGTTGGATCTGTGGGTTTGTCTATTAACAAATGTCAGTAAGACATTTGACTTAATTTTATCTTTTTCATTAACTTCAAGGACAGAGAAAGCAAGATATTATAATATTATTCATGACAATGATAAAACATATACTTTGTCAATGTACCTGAATAAATAATTTTCATATTAGATGTTTTAGCAGTTATTATAGTTGATTATTTCATTACACTAGTTGAAAATGAATTTTAATTTGTCCTCTGGTCTAAAATATAAAAGAAGGGAAAGTATTTTAAACTCAGGCTACTTATAATCTCCAACAGATTTACAAAGCAGGAATAAACACAAAGAGTCCAGGAGTAAATATTTTCTTTTACTTTGTCATTCATTTTTGTTACTTCCTAGTTTTGCTTGTTGTTATTTACAAAAATAATATTTAAATGATTATACTCCCTTAAGGATAATAGGTACCTTTATTCAAAGTAGGTTATAGTAGTCTGTAATATAACCGTAAAAAAATTTTTCCAAAGAAATACAAAAAAATTTGATTGTAAAGTAGGTATAAAGGCATAGAAAATGTGAGAATCAGGAGATGCAAAAAATAAATGAAAATCATCGTATACACACCCTTGGCTTTGTTGGCATCTGAGTATGAGAATCCAGCCGCCTGACCAGTCTTGCGACCAAAGAAGCCATTCAGATTGGGGCCCACTTTATGTTTGCCGCCTGCTTCAACCTGATAAAACAATATAAACACTAGTTAAATATGTACTTATCTTAACAGGTACAGTATGCAAAAAGAAATGAAGATGATCAGACTGTTCAAATTTTTAGTTAAACGGCAAAAAATCAGCGGCAGGTAAAATCTAAGGTAAAACTTCTCAATTATATCAAACCTTGTGTTAATTTATTGTCATATTTTAAACTAGCTGTGCCAGCGACTTCATCTGTGTGGAATAGAAGCCCTCAAGAATGAACAATTTTCTCCATTTTTTCACATATTGCATTTTTTCTTTGCAAATTTTAGTTGCAGTCTAATGTTATATAGCCTAAAGCCTTCGTTGATAAATGGTCTATTCAATGCAAAAATAATTTTTCAATTCGAAATTATAATAGGTATTAGTAAAGATGATATCAATAAGCCAAACAGCTGAGCATAGCCTGTAGTCTTTTCTTAAGTGATTATATGTATGTAAAAACGATAACTAATACATTCTTATTGTAATTTGACCTATATAGCAGCTTCATCGTGTTATATGCAGCAAATTATTTACAATAAAAATATATTTGTATTGATAGGCACTTACAGTGTGACATTGTGCACATCTTTGGACAAAGATTTTCTTTCCATTTTCAGCGTTGCCAGCGGGGATTCCCATTTTTCTGAAAATAGTTATTATAATTTAATATTAAGTGGCGAAAAAAAGCGGGATCACGTAACAAAAAGTTGTACACCTACGAACAGGTGTCACACCCCATGTGTGCTTTAATTGCGTAACATAGAATTCCAGCAAGAATTTGATATCATTACACAATGAATCTGGATCAATTATCTAGGTCAGGATCAATGCCACCAGGGAATTCCAAGCCAAGGTGTCGTTATGACATCATTACGTAAGTGTTTGAATATGTAGTTTGCAAAATTACTCCATAAATTATCATTAAAACAGTTTAAATACGATAGTAGGAAACATCAAAGAAACACATAAACACTCTTTTTACATGTATTATTTCTTTTTTTCTGATATTTATAGGTTATCTCGTCGAACATTGTAACACGGGTGTGAAGGTCAATTTGACTTAAAATTAAAGGAAAATAACTGCTTATTTAGTTCTAAAAGTCTAAGCAGGACTAGATTTAATTGTTACTCACTTTGTTTGTTAAAAGAAGATCAAAAACCAATTTTGATAGAAGCGAACTTCGATTTTTCTAATGACACTTCTGCTGCCTGACCGAAGCTGTCTTTTTCTCAGACGCCTACTAACGACTGGTTGGTGGAAAAAAACGAGGATAGCACGACACGAGGTTGGCCGAATGAGTCAACCTTGCCGATCTTTATGTACGTAAAATGGAATGCATGAAACAATTTTTTTTTAATATTATTTTGCAAAGTAGATTTTTAAATATATGTATAAAAACCAAATAAGATTATTGAAAACAATGCAATGCAACGCACTTAGTTAAGTACTTCTTCTTTCATAACTAGAGTTTTTGTAACTATTAGGCTGAATGGCTTTGGTTCCTTTGCTTCGTGCTCTAAGTTAAACACATTAAGGGGTCCGAAAGGTTAATATTTCCCTCTCTGTCTGCGTGTGTGCGTAACATCCGGACTCTGCATCGCGCGAAATACAAAGTAGGTAAGTACCTATCTATGTAGGTAGATTCCTACTTGGATAGCGTACGTATGTAGTTAGCTCTTTACTGCAAATTTCTAGCTGTGCCCGCGACTCCGTCGTTATTTTGGGCATCATTGAAGCCCTCAGGGGTGAATAATTTTCCCCTTTTTTTTCACATTTTCCATTATTTTTTTGCTCCTAATAGTTGTAGCGAGATGTAATATAGTCTAAAGTCTTCCACGATAACATTACCAAAAACATTACAACAAAGATAAATGAGACCGTCATGAGTAACTAAGCTTTTATTTCTTGCTTCTTAAACGAAAAGCCCCGGGTATTTTTAAAACCACACGTATAGCTAATTGCATTTGATCTGTAAAAGACGGAAGTCCCGTGCCATCTTGAGACTTATTTCATGAAAATATTCGAAATATTCGTATTGAAATAACTAGTTCTACATTCATTCATGTTTTTTTTCAAATGTAGACAATGTGCATTCGTCCACGATTTACATTTAAGAGATCTATATTTGTAAATTGACGTCCGGTGAAAATTCTGCAGTGTAGTTTGTTCCGCCGCTACTTCTGCACATGCGCTTTGAAAGCGGTAGAAAAGTTTTAATTAGATTTAAGTGATGTGACGTCAATAAGTGATACCTTGTATTTAATTTTGAAAATAAATCTATTCTATTCTTTCTATTTCATCCGGCTCATAATCCAGGATCATGGTCAAAGGTGCTTAGCTTAGTCACTTCTTCTAAGTTAGATAGAATATCCTTTATTGCACATAAATTTATAACAATAAATTTATCCTTATAACTTATGTTAAGATAATATAATATCTACTTATGTAAAATATTGTAAGGATAAAGACACAACCGATAATGACGCCACGATTATGGGGTAGGTATACTTAATCGGTTTGTCTTGCTATGATGTGAAGCAATTAGACGACATAAAAAACAGTTATAATCAAATGCCTTTTATTCATGCTAAAACTTCTACAATTTATTAATCCGTTTAAGTATTTTGATTAGCAGGCATTTCTTGTGAAAAGATAAGTTGGAAAGTTATGCCTTACACTTGAAGTTTTAATGGAAAAACTTTGTCAGCGTTATTAAGCGATGGTTGTATAAGTAGGTTTACCTTTTTGGTTTAGGGACTACTTAAGGAAAACACAATTTTGTCAACTCTTTCATTTACAGGTTTGTAATTTCAGAGTTATACGGGCATCAAGTGTAGGTAGGTACGCTGTGTTTCCCGGTACCACTACAAAAAAGAAAAGGATCACTCCATCTCTTTCTCATGGATGTTGTAAAATGCTACTAAGGAATAGGCTTATAAAGTCGGGTATGTTGATGGGCTAGCAACCTGTCAATATTTGAATCTCAATTCTATCATTATGCCAAACAGCTGAATGTGGTGACTATATGTAGATACGTTTCTGGGTAGTTTATTACTGTAGGGTATCTACAGTAATATACATACATACCCAGAAACTGACGAGCTCCATGGGAATGTCATCTATCATCATCGTCACGACATTAAGTGGACACTTAAGTGATAAAATTTCACCAAGGTTAGGAATAAAATGCTCGCTTTCATTCACCACAAGGACTTCCAGGGCAAACAAAGTACCTACCTATATAATTTAGATTTCTTTAAATTATTTGTGGTGGGTATGAAAAATATTGTCTAGGCCTTCAGATTAAATGAAATGAAGACATCATAAAATTTCTTTGTATACCTAATCAAATGACCACCATCTATTGCAAAAACATAAAACTGGGATGGGAAAACTAGTTGTGCAGATCAGTTGGTCCACGAGGAAAACGTGGAAACAAGGGAAACAAGTATGAAGTTACTTTATTACAATTTCGCTACCGCAAAAATGTATTTCACCGTACTGTCGTAAGTACCTTACCTATATCCATTCATTTTTTCAGATCATGCTCGTAATTAACTAAGATAGGTCAGAGATGTTGTTAATATCTTTAACGACATCTCTGAAGTCTATTGGACAATATTTCTTATGTTTTCATGGCGAAAATTGTCGACTATTTTACTGTACGAATTACTGTTGTAAGCGATATTTAGTTCGACATTTTGACGTCAGATGGCGGCACAGGGAAAGAATGAATAATAAAAATCAGAACGATGCAAGGTCTCTTGAAATTTTATCCTTAGTTTTTTTTTGTATTTATATTTACGACTCTAACGATTTCGGTCTCACGTCTGGGATTTCTTTTTCTATATTTTTAATCAATTTTCCCTATAACTATTATGGTTACGATAGCTTTAGGCTTGGCTACGAAATGAAGTTTTTCTGATGTTATTTGAAGCTATAGCTTATAGTATAGTAGTAGTTATATATAACTAGAATAGTCACTATAAGGGAAGCAACACACATTTTCTTCGCTACTGAACAGCATGAACCAGCACAGAACAGCATTTTAATAGGGATAGAATTAAGGATATACCTACCTACTTTACAATAGATATAAATATGGATTTTACTGATAATAGTAGGTGCACTAGCCCTCTCAAGTGGATAACACTTCCAATACATCCTTACATCCAAAATTATCTTGGAAGATTCCGAACACGAATAGTTTTCGGTTTTTGATGAGGGTCGAACGATAGACGCGGAATTGATTCGGCAGCCAAGGCTAATCAAAACGGAAGTGTGCTTATCTACAGAGTTTCCGTCTAATTTACGGCACGGATTTGGATTGCATAAATAAATAGTTTTCTCTCAAAAAATCCAAATTACATGTATTAAATATGTAGTTTGGTTTTTAGAATAGGTATGTTAAGAACTCGTTGATTTTTATTATGCAAATTGGGTCTCAAAATATCATCTTATTGTTAATATACTTATACGGGCCGTACGGGTATATAATGTTCATTTCATAATATGTCTGACTATAAGTTATGGGTATGCTGTTCCAAATTTTAATATCTCCAACCAAGAACATATCTGTGTGTTCTTAATCTGTTCTATTGTACTTACTCCTATATTTTTCCGATATTACTAAAATTATATACGAAAGTGGAATATTAAAGAATGAGAAGTAAATTCTCTGATACAAAGTAATAACGAATATCCTTGTCGACAATAAATGTAGGGATAAATCAAATAATAACCAAAAGGTGAGCAAACAGACCCTAACCCGATGTCATATTGTTTACGAGCCAAGGGTCTCGAAAGCCTCTTAACTGTTTTGATTTCCCCGAGGGGCGTAACAATAATGGTTTATTATTCTTATCGAAAAAAATGTTTTTAAGCGCCTGGTCCTTGGACTTACTCAAGCTAGAGAGTCAGTCTAGACATAAATAATTTGTTCGTATTTTATTTAAATAAATAAAATACGAACAAATTATTTAATGAGAATACCAACAGCATAATACAAAAAAAACAACAACTTTACGTGACCGCGACTCCATCTGCGTGAAATGCCTTTCTGTCCTTCCACCGTACTACATATTATATGTATGCACAATTTTTTGGAAATCGGTTCAGTGTTATTGACTTCAAATACGGTCAAAAATATATACTTACTTTCACATTTATAATATTAATATATATGGATTTTTGACCACTAAGTACAGTAAGATGTTTTCCTATTTCTCACCGAAACATAATTAAGGCCGTATTTTGTACTTACGTTAGTTCGTGGACGTAGCTTCATTTGTAGACAGGTGCGCAGCTGTATTTGAAGCCAGGTTCGTAGTAAGTATGTAATTATAATAATAGTCCGTTTCTTATAGTTAATAATTTAAAAATATACAGATTTCAACAAAAGACGTACCTATTAAAATAGTTGACCTTTATTCAGTATCTAAATTAACTGGCGTCAAAGGTAGATTTGGAGTCACGTTAGTATGTACTACGCAGCTTCAATCTCGCTACGAAAACCAAATTCGTAGATCTTTTCGTAGCCAAGTTCGTAGCTGCAATTGTAGTAAGATTCGTAGCAGTATTTGTACGCAGATTTTTAGTCAGCATGTAGCTTAGAAGTTCAAACTTTGATGAGACATGTCTCACCAAAACCATTCATCAGACACAAAACAAGATACAGAACCGAAGACATAGAAAGAGAGGGACGATAAGATAATATCTTATCAATTTTCGTGATTAGCTCCATAAGTACAAAAACGAAACCAGCAAAGTTTGCTTTAGAATTACTAATCAAAATAACATTACTGGCTTGTCAGCCCAAACCGCTGGGCCTAGAGACTTGAAAGTCTCGGGATACATTAAGTATAGATTTCCTGAAAATTCCCGCGCGAACCAAATTAACGGGATTATACGTTTAACAGGTGGACCTGCGAAAGTACTCTTGTTAGTACCATAAAATTGATAGTATATTATAATCTGATACGGTTCTAAAATGGAGTTTGATCGGGTTGGCAGCGGTCTAAATTTCAGTGGAGAGTTTGGACTGAAAATCTTTAGAATCCAATTTGCTTCTAGACCATATAGGGGATCAGAATGTCATTTTATTTTTGGCAACATCAAAAGATGGAATCGGATTTCATGTAACATTGGTTGACACCTGCCATCCAATAGTGAGATTCATGAAATGTAGCAATTGCAATATGCTAAAATGCAGCTATGACTGCACATGTCTGGACATGGCTATGGTGAAATTTTTTCTACTATATACTCGTACAAAATAAATTTAAACTTAATAATAATGACGACAAGTAACTATGGCCATTAATTTAAATACAACAGGAGATATTGGCGATGAGATTGAAGAGTCCCTAAACCGAGTTTGCATAGAAGAGAGATGAATAAGGATAAAGCAAAAGAAGTACCTATCAATATACGTAATATAGTACGCAATGCAGGGATTCTCAAAGTATATAATTTGTTTTTTTTTTTAAGGTTTTCTTATCAAAAGCAATAATTCCTTGTTTCCCGGCCCCTTTCCCATTAAATTAAATATACATTACCGTGATCGGATTTATAAAAATTTATTGTTTTCCCTCGTTAGCTCTAATAACATAAATGGCCCATAAATAGAGGAGAAAGCTATTGCGTGAAACCCTTGGCAATTAAGAGTTACCTGCGATATAAAAATCAGAATTGACCTTAGGGACTCAACTTCTTGTATGTTTTGAAATTAAAACATCATTCGTGTTTTAATATATAAAGTAAAATGAATTTTTTGTCTTAGAAATTTTAAATATTAATATGCCTTACACAACGATTGATTTAAATAAATAATCGGTGGTAAGAGCATCGGTTCGCGTTTAGAGAAATGTAATTCTGATCTGTCTTATTACCATTAATTATGCAACAAAGAATCAAGATTTTAAAGACAAATGTTATCAAACCATATCTGGCCACATAGAATATCATCCCTAGTCCTCTAAAGGTTTACAAAAGTATACGTTGTTTGGACAATAAGTACAGCCTGCGTAATAATTAAATAACTCTGTAGAGAGCTTCCCTTGACAAATATTTTATTAACTGAGCAAGAATTTGAATAAATTGCCGACGCAGCTATTAAGAGGTTTAACTTGGGATTGCGATGCGAATCTTTTGATAATGGTGCCAGTAAATTCACTTTGGCTATATCACTTAATCTTACGCATTCCCTATTATCCTTAATTGATTTCACTAACATCTAACTAAATAAATGGGAGTTCTGGTTTCTGTGTTACAATGTCAATGACATAAGTAATTAAATAAAGGTATTTTTGCCTATGGACCATATTTTTTATTGGATTTAAGTAATAAGTACTATAATAGTAAAACATATTATAGAAATAGGGAATAAAGTTTATTTTTACCACAAAATAATTATTTATCCTTATATGAATTTATTTAAGGATAAGTAGTTTAATAAGGATATATTTTACCAACACAAACTACGATGGAAGTATAGTTAAGAACTAAAATAAAAAATGTACGAGTAATTGTTAAAATTATTGTAATATAAATTAGTTATTTTGAAAAAAAAAATGCAATATATGCATAAAAATTATCCCGTTCTATGCAAATGTAGCAAGTTTGTAAAACCATTGGCGGCCCTTGAGACAGATCTAGCAATGAACCAGCGATTGAAGTGCTTGGCAATGTTTCCCTTACTCATGAATAAACAAGCATTCGTAGGGCTGTCACTGTTTTATAACTGAAGCTGAAAATTATGAAGACGATAAGTATATCGTTTTTTTTAATCATTGCGTAGTAAGTTACTGCTTATGTAGTCAACAGTTCAATTGAGTAAAGTTTACAGTTAGACTGTGAAAAGCCTCAAAAGATGCGTGATTATGAACATAATGAACATTAAAAGTTATTAAAAAAATAAAGACACGGGAAAATTTTTCTTTGGACGGTTATGTCCGCTAAATTTATTACCAAAATGAAGCGCCATCATTCATAATGAGTCACTGCATTAAGTATCTGCTTTAGAATACAAACAACTTCAGAAGAATGGGATAAATGGGTTTATACTCCTTAGGGTGTATGAAAGTGCCTCCACAATCTGCGCCGTGGACCTTAATCTATTGGCATCATAACTCAGGGTGCTGAAATTATAGAGAGTACAGCAATGAAATTGTAGTAAAGATGTTTCTGAGTTGATTGTTGTACCCTTTAAGTAAAGCTTCGGAAAAAAAGTCTAGGGTCTGACTTGACTTGTATCCCCACTTGTCCGGGATATAATTTTTTTGCTACTAAGTAAGTACTAATGACAAAGTGGAGCCGAAACTTTTGGTCGTTGGGTTGGGAGTTGAAATTCAGCATGTATTGCTGAATTTGGGTTGCAGGGGAGTAAGTACTTTTGGGTAACTGCCGCGGGAAAAGGCAGGTTGAAATACAAAACAACAATGTATATATCATAACAGATGGTTATAAAAGAAGTAAGTGGTTTTTGTGAGTATCTATACTAATATTATAAAGCTGAAGAGTTTGTTTGTTTGTTTGTTCGAAAGCGCTAATCTCAGGAACTAGGTTCGAATTGAAAAATACTTTTTGTGTTGAATAGACCATTTATCAAGGAAAGCTTTAGGCTATATAACATTACGCTGCAACTTTTAGGAGCGGAGAAATTGTGGAAATTGTGGAAAAATCGGGGAAAATTATTCATCCTTGAGGGCTTGAGGGCATATTTACTGCCGACTACTTATACAAAATTTAAATAAAAATAAAAATATATTTTTTTAAGTAGAAGTAGAGCTGATGATTCATAACTCAACCGAAATTTATTTTTTTTAACCAAGAACGGGTGACTTAGGACAGGTTATTTATTTGATATAACCATTTTGTTTTTTTTCTTTTGTAATAATTTAAGTTGCTAGACATCCTTCTATAACCTTTTTATTTCCTCCTGTACTTTCCTTTCGGCCTTCTCCTTTGATCCTTAAATCCTTGTCATTGTAATCTAGCAGGGATTCCAACTTTTTGGCAAGTTGTAATGTGTGAACCTTTGTTTTTATCACCTATTTCATTGTGGAAAAATACTTAAATATTTAAGAATTTTATGTTGTTTTTCTTGTTATTTAACATTGCATTTTTAAAGAAATAAGTTTTGTCTTTCTTATATTATGGGTGGTTAGTTAAAGTACCTAATGTTCATTTTCAGGTCTTGAAACTTGCAAATTTGTAAGTATTACCTTTTTTTTTGTTTGCAAATACTTGATTGTACATAACAATTTTTTAGTAGTACAAAGTAAGACAGTAAAAAATAAAAAAATCACAAAGCTTATTATTTTCTACGTGAACCCCAGTAAATACCCATCATTTCAATGGCTTAAAACTACTTACGTGTAGATCAGTCACGTCGCGTCTTACGTCTCCTTCTGTGTGAACTGGCCCTTACATGGAAGCCATCTTTGTCGTGGATAATGCCATCACCAGGCAATTGTAAGACGTAGTCTACATCCATTATCAATACATCATCAGCAGGGGCTAGCTCGGACATCTTGGTGGTTCAAACAATGCCAATTATAAGTAATGGCGTCGAATACCAATTCAACAACATCTGAACAAAGCCATTCGTTGAGGTGAAATTATACCTCTATAATGTTTTAACCATCAGATGTAGTGCAAGGAAAATTTAAAGGTAACACAAAAGGCAATGTGACAGTGAAGTTATATATCATTTCATCATATTATGTACAGGGTAACTACCCTATACATAGTAGGATGAAATTTAAATTGACAAATTTAAAATGAAGCCTGATACATATGTATTTTATATAATTATTATAATAAATAAACGGATTTATGTCTATTCAGACAGTTTACACAAGTAAATGTGACTCATCAGCAAAATAAAAAATTACCTCTTACAAAGATAACTTCTCTTATTAATTGCTATTCAATTATATTCCTCAGTAAAAGACACGCATACCTATGTGATAAAGATTTTCGTTTTTCTAATATAGGAACGAGTTAAGGGACAGGTACAATAGGAAACCCTTTTCAATATTTTTATTTATTGGGTATAGAGACGATCAAAGTATAAGTGTCTTTATTTCCTTCGAAGCTATTATGCCAAGGAAATAGGAGCTACCGACATGAATAGAGCCGTATCTCTTGTCGTTTGCAAGGACATCACAAAATATTAAAATTATAGAAGTAAAGTTAGAATGGATGTATATACAGCTCTAATATTCAGATAAGGCTTTTTAATGTGTTGTATTTAATTGAAGTAGTTGATAAATTTATTTTTTACACTTATATGTGAGTATGTTGGGTAATGTCATTATTTGATTACCACCTATTTATTTACTAATAATTTAGCTTGATTTTACATGCTCTATGTTTTGTAGTTGATTCAACAAATTTCTCTTGAGTTCACAATGAGATTTAAAGACGACATAAAAAAAGAAAGGAATATGGATCTTCCGACAGTCATACGGAGCAATTTACCTATGTTTAGCGGTTTTGTATTTTCTTACTCAGAACCCAGGATTTTCTTTAAAAGAAGTGCCTATAATAAGTTATTTATCGTTATCAATATACATTTTAATAAATTATTGTGAATAGAATTGCCAGAAGTCAATTAACAATAACATTACAAATGGTTTAAGTATAGCCTGCGCCTACGTAAAACAAAAAACCCCGTTAACTTCCGTTTTCGTGGGAATTCCCCTTTTAGTGCTTGTGTGCTCTCTTTGCACTCCCTAAGTAGGTTCCTTTACCAAATTTAAACTCTCTAAGCTTTACGTTTATAGTTGTAGTTTAGGCTTTGCGTTGTCCGTCAGTCAGTGATAAGGCTAATGTGGACGGTCGTGCACAAAAATTAATCAACAACCAAATGAAACAACATTGCCAGCTTGGCGTATTTGTATTGTTTATTTACTTTTATGCCTTTAAAAGCTAATGTAGAAAAAAGTGATACGCAGTTTGTAATAGTTTTCAAAATATTGAATTAATATAACGACACTACAATTTTTTTCAGAACAAAAATTATACATTATTGTTATTAAATAAAAAAATATTTTATTCTGACAGTACTATAGTACTTAGGAATCGTTAGATGCAATGTTATAGTTAAATTATCACTTAAAATGCGCGTTTGATGAAGGAAATAAGAAGGCCAAGTATTAAACCGAATGAGTTGATGGAGTACAGTATAGAAGCCCCACTGGTGTCATTGCAGAGGTTGGAGTGGCAGAGGACGCAGGACTTGTATTGGGGTTCGATGCCGTCTTGACTAGTAGTGCAGGAACTAGCGCAGTCTCTAATAACTACCAGTGAACCTAGAAATACGAATTTATAATATAACATAACATTTTTGGCTATTATTTAATATACTTTACTAGCGACCCGCCCCGGCTTCGCACGGGTGCAAAATTCGGAAAAATGTTTATTTACCAAAATAGGATTTTACGACACCACATTAGAAACCCTGAAAATAACAGTATTTCTCCATTATTTAATAGATGTTATTATACATAAACCTTCCTCTTGAATCACTCTACCTGTTACAAAAAACCGCATCATAATCAGTTGCGTAATTTTAAAGATTTAAGCATACAGACAAACAGACTAAAATAGCGATTTCGTTTTATACTATGTAGTGATATTATCTATCTAGCTATCAAAAACCTTCTGCAAAACATAATTAAGTCGATACTCTAAGTACAAAACACACGACATGAGGTACTCACTTCCAGCATTGAAGGTTTTAGTGACGCAAGAATCGTGTCCTCTTTTGCAGTATTTAACTGTTGTCTGACTATTAGGCAGCCAACAATTTGGGTTGTTTGCACTTGTACAGGCATAACAAACGTTTCTATTTTTCATCATTAATACATTTGAATTAGGATTAGTTAAGCGTCTAAGTCCAGCAGCTTGCGTAGGATCAATTAACTGTTCATCCAATTCAACAGGATTACCATTCTTACTGTAATGTTCCATATCTGAATCATCGTCTAAATATGTATCATTAGAATTTTTTCTTCTTGTATTTAAAAGTTCTCCTGATTGAAGAGATTGCTTTAATAATCTATCCTTTTTTGCTGATCGAAGTTTTGTTGTCAGACAATTTTCAACAATTTTACCAATTTCTGTTGACTCTGAGTCACTTGTTGCGTCATTTCTTCGAGGGTCATCAAAAGTATGATCAAAATTATTTAATGGTTGGACTGTATTTTTCTCTGATAGTTTTCTTTCAAAATTATCTTTGTCTTTTGTAGTTTCGTCACTCTCTTCAAAGACATATTGTGTGTTTTTTGGTGCATATTCAAGAACTGGTTCAATTTGTGGTTTAGAAAGATTTTCGTCCTTGAGTGACTGTGAAACAAGCCCGTTTGAATTCAACGGATAATTTTTTTGATATTTAGGTAGCGTCCTTTGAACTGGTAAATTGGATTGAGTTCTGCAGTCTACGACTCTGTCGTCACGAGATAAATTAGGTCCTGGTACACCTGGTTGATAAGATAAATCTTGTGAAGTGCCTGGTCCTGCTTTACCTTGGAATTGAGCTAAACAAAATAAGATAGAATGTATTTCAGCTAATTAAGATTTAAATTAATAATTAAAAAAACGGAATATGCTCATATCAACTTATTTTGAAAATAATCGATCGTGCTTTTTCACTTTTAACAACAAGTAGGTACCTGGTCGGTATGCTTCGAAAATATCGTAAGCATTTTATGTGGGAAAATAATTGTGTGTGAAAATATGAAAAATCGAAAATTTCCAGAGATGGGTCCCATCTATATTTCTAATTTCAAAGAAATCGTTAGAGCCGTTTTCGAAAACACGTATTACATGTTTACAAAATATGTACTAGGTAAGTGTTTTGAAAACGGCTCTAATGATTTCTTTGAAATTAGAAGACCCGAATGAAGACTTCACGAAATAAAAAATATTCCTAATATAAACTGAAAACTTAATAATAAAAATATGAAAAAAATTACCTTTGGAAAAATAAAGTTGCAATAGCAAAAAATAAAACAATTTTAAAATCATTTTTGAATCCTACTGCTTAAACAACTTAACACTACAAAGCGATGTAATGAAATGACATAGTTTCTTAAGAAAATTAACTTAAAATATACAGAGGTTGTGATATCAAACAAGAATGTTATCTTTAAAAGCTGTAAATCAATATCAATCTATTGTGCTGCTGAAATTATGCACTCAAAAGATATTCAATCAAAACAATAGATGTTCCACGAAAATGGTTTCCATTGTTCCGAAGAACGGCCTTTTACAAGTCTCTCAAATGCCGAAGCCGACATGTGCATAGCGATGACGTGTTTGATACGAGTATATTGTGGCAAGTGGACATAAAAATTGGATTTTTCATAAAACGTTATTTATTTTTATGAAATAGAGTTGTAAAGTTGGTTAATAATGAGCTGGTAACCAGTCACTATTTGAATCTCAATTTCATCATTTAGCCAAATTTAAACGCAGCCTTTCATTTTTTGCGAGGTTATTTATTATTAGGCAGCAACTTGAATTCTAAAGAATATATATGTTACACATAAAATACTGAGACGAATTTGCACAGTATTTTCAGAATCTGCTCAGAAATGCTTAAACAAAGATTAAATTTCACGCCAACGGCCTATTACGCCCAAATCGATGCGAGGGCAAGAAAGAGATATTAGCGTTATTTGTCTCCGCTATTTATTCTCAAATTTCATTAAGGACAGTTTTTCTACTTGAAAAAGAAGCAGATGAAAAAGAAATTTAGCAACACATTAAGGGTTGCTAAATTTGACTGCATACAAAGTAAAACTTGTAAAGAAGATTCAGATGTTGTTCAAAAAACCCCACGTTAAAAACTAAAAGCAACGTAATAAATCTTTATCCACTTTTATTCAAGGTATAATTAATATTCAAATCGAAACAAAAATTTTTAAACTTATCTCGAAATAAAAATGGGTTTATCCACAGGGTTTAGCCAATCAGTAGAACTGTCGAAAATTTCAACGGAGATATCTACGGCAGGCGTGAAAGCCAGGGGCGACAAACATTAACCGAGTTTCAATGGTTGTTGACAGTTGGCCTCGCCTGCTGTCGGTATGGAGCGACTACAAAGATTGCTTTTAACAAGTGCTCGTACCCGTGAACAGTATTGAGGTTTTGCAAATGCCAAATCGAATTGATAAGTTAAAAATCGATTGTCTGGTTAAAAGAACAAGCAGTAAAGAAGATTTAAATTTTGTTCAAAAAAATAGGTAATAAAAAGGTATAAAGATTTGAGGCAAGGACATGTAAAATGACACAAGATAATGTGAGAACGCGGCAGGGCAGAAAAGGGCAGTTCCGGGCAATTCGCAATTAATATTAATTTTAACGTCAGGGTATATGTATGTAAAAATATACGGAATCCTCTGAGGATGAACTTAAGATTTTGCTTTTTCCACAAAATATAGAAATATTTCCGGTTTCTCAGTATCAGGTTATTCATATTTGGTCAGTAGGTATCATGAAATAGGAATAACTTGTCTAAAGACAGAACTTTTTTCTGGGAACTTCGATAAATGTAAGATGACACAGTACTAACTTCATATCATGTATCATAAGAAGATGTTAATAATAATTTATACGCGTATCACACTCATTCATATCTTCATATACTACATGTGGTGCGTACATATTTCCAAACTTTGCCAGTACGTATAAGTAAAGTGTAACTTTGATATGTTTCATGTTTGAAGACGTCAAATTCCAAAGAAATTCAATCATCTTCCTTGAAACTTGGTTGGTTCTAGAATCAAAGCTATTTGATATAAATATTTTACTTTAAATCAAATCCGAGACTTATTCAGCGCTAGTTAAAAGCGATTTAATTTCATAGAAACGTTTTAGAATACAACGGCAAGTTTACGATACAAAATTGTGGTACGAAAAAATTAAATAGAGCTGTTCTTTTTTCAATGTTGATTTAATTGTGATTATACATATAATGAAACAGTAAACATAATGAGTTTATATAGGTATTTACTATCTATATTTCTTAAAATTTGATAAAGAGCTCTGTTTCAAATATAGAACTATAGTTTAATATACCTAACACTTTTACACATTATTATAATTGTATAACATATTTTAACTAAGTTATTTTTAACTGTCTAATGCTTCATTATATGCTATTATTACAGAGCGGGGTCTCCTGGTACAGGCTTGCACGCTTAAAAGGAGACTCCAATCACATGCTTGAAGAAATAAACAATTTTGAATTTTTGAATAGAAAAATTAACTGTATGTATATATTATATATTTGAAACACATAAAGATTTTTACTACGAACATATAGAGTCATTTCTTTATTTGGTGAACGAATTGTAATAAAACATACTAAAGCACATCAGACATCGAGCACAGGCATAGTTGCATGAAAACAAAGAACAAATATATGCCCGTGCTGGGAATTGAACTCAAAGGCCGCCTGTGTGGCGAAAGGGCCTGTTAAAAACTATACAACGGAGGTCGCAATTAGAGAGATGAGGCATTTAAGCGAGTTATATACAAATAGAATCGCAGTATGTTACCGTTCATAACTCGGTAGGTAGTGCAGCGCGCTGCAGGTAAAGTGATTACTGGAACAGTTTGGTGAATATGCCTAGTTTATGTTGAAATACACAAGGTACTATTCTTCTAACTATTACTTCTGATTTGCGAAGTTTGCGTAATTATATCGGCTTGTAAGTGGAGTGGTAATATGTGGACTTTAAAGGCATATGATCTCGGAAGTAGGAAAGAATATAATCATAGGAATCGCAATAAGATTCTGATTAATTGAAGTAATTAATTTGTTTAGGTTATGGTAAACAATATAAGTACTTGCTGTTAACACCATGTCGTGAGAATAAGCTAAAGCGAGAGATACAGGTGAATAAACATGGCTGACTTATGGGTATCATTTTCAGATAAAAGTATCATCTTATTTTCCAAACACAAAGTGAACATTTATGAGAGAGCATCAATATGCAATGCGTCCAATCATGCAAACTTTTCCTTTTATCAAGCAGACGTGATGGCTAAATTTTATCGTTATGTTGATGTTAATTCGCGATTGTCGTTTGTACTAGCTGTTTAACAATATTCAGAATCATTAGTGTCTGTTCACTTTTACGATTCAGGAGTGGGAATAAATGAAGCTGAGCGACTACTCTGACTTCTGTGATCCGAGATTGTTGACAGACTAGTCTAGCTTTGATCATGATAATTGCTTTATAGGTACCTAATTCTATACGGTATTATATATCGGTACTGCTATATAGGTTATTCATTTAGAAAATTCTTAAAGTCAATTAGGAGAAACAGATGGATTCTAAAGTGTGGAAAACTACATGGCTGAGTTTAATCATAATCATCATCTTCTTGGCTATTACCTGCAGCGTCTTCGCTTTTCTTGAGCCCGCAAGTAACTACAGTTTAACGATATTATAATTTTTTGGAGCATAAAATACAAGCAAACACAACTTAAAAATCTTAATTAAGTTCTGCTCCAGACATTTTGATAGTAGTCGTGAAGATCTAAAAAGTAAATCGCAGGTGTTGGATTGTGTTTTTCTTGTATTCGAAGGAAAAGTTTTTAAGCGAGGAGTTCTGAAGTTTATGTTCCTGCTTCTATTTGGATTTCGTTTTGCCGGCCCAATGAACAGATTCCAGGTTTGTTCGGAATTATAAAAGTTGTATTAAAGGTCCAGTAGAACACTCTAGAAGAAAAGCGGAATTAATTACAAATAGTCGTCTACAGATGTGCGCTATATCGTAAGCATGATACAATTTAAAATTTATTTAATGATGTACTCATTATATCACGCGTTTTTTCAAAGTGATAGACAAAGACTATCATTTCATGTAATCTGTATATCTCTTTTGTTTCACCGTTAGGCTCTAAAACCTCTAAAATTATTATTAATAATTAATATCTAAAATTATTCAAAAACATTTAATAATATAAGCAGGGAACTAAAAATGAATGCATTACGCATTAAAGCAAAACGTCCATTCCTATGCTTCCGCAGTCAACAAGTCGATTGCGAGGGAAATAAACCCTTAGCATTTGTCAAAGCTGTTGCAAAATTATACAACAAGCAATCTTGACAATTCTACTTTGAGTAACCAATTAGAGTTGTTGCTGTAATTATTCGAACCAACCGTTTCGACGTGTTAAACTTTTACAACCAACGTTCATGTTCGCAAATTTAGTTAAGTAAGCCCGTCGCCGCTGATTGACACTTTGATTACACAACCTTTATTTTTATGGGAATCTCTATGATAATTCGTATCTACAAGTTAAATTGAAATAAATAGTAACAAAAGATGATAAGCGAACCAATAGGCTTATAAATAGACGCCGAAAACCGGTCAATGTGGAGAGAGAAAAGTCTCAAATTAACCCAGGCCCCAAGCAAGAAAAAATAATAAGAGTTTAAAATATAAATACAGGTATTTCTTGATAAACGGATATTTTTTTTTCTACATTTCTCATAATGCACGGGAGAAAATGTTCTTGAAGATATATTGAATGTTTTTTCACTTCACTTTAATTCCATGAAACAAATTCCCTTCACAAGTAGAGTTGGCAAACCCGTCATTTTGATTGGGCTGTGTCGGCGAGTGCCGAAAGCTTAACTTTAATGAAGTTGAACAAGTGTGGTTTGTGAACGTGCCCCTTTCATTTAACTAGAAACTGTACACCTCCCCCTACTCTAATTGTACGACCATTAAAGCTTAATAAATATGTACTTTCGCAATCCTTTGTTGAATTACTTTTGGCATTATGATGCCGCACATTAGTAAAAGCTGTTTTTAGTAAAGGACGCAATTTTGGCAAGATAAAATGATGAACCATTCGTTGTTATACATACATACATACATAAAATCACGCCTTTTTTCCCGAAGGGGTAGGCAGAGATTACCTCTTTCCACTTGCCACGATCTCTGCATACTTCCTTCGCTTCATCCACATTCATAAATCTCTTCATGCAAGCTCGGCGGTTTCGGGTACTTTTGACCTGACCCTTTACCAGAACGTCCTAATAAAAACTACATATATAAATAAATGACATCGTTGTTCTACATATGTGCGTATTGTGCGTATTCGATACAATTTAAATAAATAGTTTATTTTATCAAATCTCGTATTCAGTTCTGTCCAATTTTATATTGGCAGGGATCAAGGGCTATTCACGTATCCTACGTATAACTAAAGCAATATCCTAAAGTTACATATTTATGAAAGAACCCTTCTTTTTAAGGGACCTCAGGGTGTAAACATTTTATATTCAGATATGCTTTACATTTTAACGAGAACATATATATTTTATTGGCTGTAATCTAGAAACTATCAAAACTGATATGTTGAAACTGAGATAGATTACTTTTTATATTCTTCATTAGCTTTAGTCTGAAGGCAGTAAAAAGTGTTGATAAAAAACGATTATAAACTTAACCGCATGAAATGTTTTTTCAAAAGTTTATGCATGGAGCATGGAAAGATTCCAAAGCTAAATCTCATAAACATAGACACACCTATAATGCTATCTATTTCGTCTCCAAGCTCTTTTGTAAATAAAACCGCACTTAAAACTACATTTGTGTACCTTTAGAGGCTAACAAAGTGCATTATACAGAATACGCTCTGAACAAACCTTGGTTTGGTACGAATTTACATTTTGTATTCTCTCAGAAAAGACCGAAAACGGTTTCGTAGATACGATGTATTAACATACCAGAAATTTAGAATGATGAATCATCTGTGGCAAAGAAAAAGTAATGTATGTACCAACTGCTTCTCTACTGGCGCTATTTGTATAAGTTATTAAAGGACAAGGCTCTTATGCTCTTCTTTTAAAATTCAAAAAATTCAAAATTCAAAATTTTTTATTCATTATTATAGGATATTATTATATCGCTTAATAATTGTCGTATGGTTTAACAACTTGGTTGACGTCAAATAAATTACTTAAAAACTAAGTTTACTGCCGCTTCCAAGGCGTCAGTGCAGAAGAAGCGGTAACAAACTGCACTGCAGCATTTTCTTCAACAACGTCAACTTCACAATATTAAATTATACTTAGAATAGAATATGGACGGGAGAATACATTGCTCACGGGAGATTTATATATTTATGAGATTTAATATTGAAAAAAGAAATATATATATATATATATATATATATATATATATATATATATATATATATATATATATATATATATATATATATATATATTTTATGGATTGCCAATTTTAAAAAGATTTATGTACAGAGTGTACTGAAATTTTGATATAAGTTCAAATTAAACTACAATTAATTACGAGGTTCCTGTGCCAAGCTCGAGCCAGATGTTTTTATCATTAAGGTAATCATCAGTCCTATAATAAGCCTTCTCACAAAGTACTTTCTTTACATACTCTTTGAATTTTCGGTTGGGCATATCAAGAACAGACTCCGGCAACCTATTATAAAATCGTATACAGTTCCCCATAAATGATTTACTGACTTTGCTAAGCCTATGAAACGGCATGACTAATTTATGTTTATTACGTAAATTTCTATCAGTTGTGGCACTAACTTTTTGAAAAAAAGAGGTATTTTTCCTAACATACATTTTCTACTCTATATTTCCTTTGAAATTTGTGATTTTGGTTCTGTTTACCTCGTGGGGATAAAGCCGTGTATGTGCGTATTTTACATTAAGATAATACTTGTAAAATTTACATAAAATTTTAAAAATTCATTGTATATACACTTTAAATGGCAAGCAAACTGCAAATTACTTCGCTGTCTCCAACCAATACTTTCGTGCGCTACGAACATTTAAATTTCGAACCTTTCAACTTTCGGTGTGCTTTCGAAAAAGAGAGTTACCAAAAAGTCAGAAACACATGGAAATAGCCAGTACTGCTTTGAGACGCTGATGAATAGCCTGCGCAAAATAGTGTCCTAACGAACCATAGGCGTGCTCATTCATGGATAAACCCGGTGTAGAGTTGTGCCTAGTATGTCCGAATAAAAATTATATGGTTATTTTTCGCTTAGGAAACGTGTAGCACACTTTTAGTTCAATAATTCCTTTAGTTCCGGTACTCTAGTTCTTGTGTTTGGAACGATGATTAGGAAGAGAGAAAAAAGGAACCAGAGAGTGGTATAGTTCTCGGAGTGAAAGCTAATCATATCTAGGAGTAGGTACTTTACTTAATTATTAGTAGAGGTACTCTAATAAATATTCTTAATGTGCAATATTCTTTACAGAGTAGTTGTGGTCGCTGCGTACAAAGTTGGGGGCAAATACGTACGTAACATATAATTAGGTCATTGCCCCTTACAGGTAGACAGAGTCGACAGTCTCAGAGAGACTGAAAGGCCATATGCAGCTGTATGTCTTACTTTTTATGGAATTGAAATTCGAATACAGATAATATAAAATTGTTAACCTATGCAATCAATTTTCACAGGAAAACAAGCAGCTGGCACACAATATGTTCGCAACCAGACCAGCATAGAAGCTTTGTTTTTGGGGTAAGCATAATGCTTAGTAGTCCTGGATCATTCAGGACTACAAAACTCTAAATTGCTGGTTACGGAGCTGTCTAGTTTTAAGCAATACAAAACGAATCACCATTTCATATGCAATCCAATTTGTCATGAAAACGCCGTTTAAAATCGGTATCCTGTAAAACCGGTGCATAATTTTATTACAGGCGTTGAAAATTGTTATTTGTTGCGGTCATATTGGTATAAATCAAATTTTTATTGGAAAGGATTTATTTTTATTTGCTTTTTGCATTATAATTTTGACAGATTTCAACGTAATATGACATTTCAAGAACTTATATGATGTAGGTATTTTCTTTTAAGTATAAATGTTACTATTCGAGTATATTTATATTACATTTTCATTATTTTACGAAACCATATGAAAAGAAAATCAGATGAAAAATTACCATTTCATGGAAAGTAAAATTACATAAATTTGTGAATATGAAACTGCATTATTTTGCGTTTAAAGAACTGTTCATTATAATTAAAATCCTGCGTATTAGTGCGGTTTGACTTTAAAACTTTATGCTGACTGTTTCTATAGATTTGGGACCCGTACTAAGCGGAAATGCGGTAGGGGCTTTTAAGGCGATTACAGCTAGAGGAGTGAAGCTACTAATACAGCAAATAATATAAGAGAAATAATAATTTCGTCTAATTAAGGGTGTGCTTTAAGAAATCTAATTTTGGGATTAGTGCTTTTTAATTGTGTTTACGTTGCTATTTTTGTTTACATGTTAAAAGTTAATTAAAAATAAACTTACCTATTTGTTATTTAGAAATTGCAATCATAATGCGCACTATAGTAATTATTTTTATAATTCATCAATCAGGCCTTGCCATGCATCAATTGCCTCATTACAAAGATTTTTGTACTTTTCTGTAATCGCCTTAATTCCGCACGCACATCAAGCTGCCATTAATGTTAGCCTTTGTGAGGACACAATGAAGCCTTTTAGCGTGATTTATTATGGTTCACTTGAGGGGAAACAGCAGTAAACAGACTTTCTAGATAAGGAGTTGAAGTAAGTTAAAATTATGACGTGAGTTAAACGATGATTTAATAAAAATCATATTATTGGGCTTGCAATTCCTTCCTTATACAATAATTGTTTTATAAGTTTAGGTTATTTTGCAATTTTATTTTGCTATGCAGTTATAATAATATTTAACATCATGTAATCATCTTCTTGGCAATGGTCTTAACTGCGTCTTTTCCTGAGGAGCCTGTAGGCTAGCTAAATAAAAAAGTCATGGCTGCGATGGGATAAGAACCTGTGCACTTTGAAGCAGGCTTTTATCAGACATAATTCCCACCGGTGCTTTTAGAACACATGTACTACTTGACAAAAAAATTAGTCAAGCAACATTTCTAGCATTTTTTTGTCCAACTGTACGAATAAAATGTTTTCTTATAGCAATATAAAAGTATTACTAAAAATTTTACTTTTTTACTACAATGTGGAAGAAGCAAGCACTCTGCAGCTACTCAAATCCCAAGCCAACATTTCTCGCTCGGATAAGCTTGAAATCCAAGTGGGAGACATAAGTTCTTAAATATGTTATTGTTCAAGTTTTGCGGATAGTTAAATGTTTTTCTAGAAAACTACGCACGGAAAGAAAGACTATTGAGATATTGACTATCATATAAATGAAAATGCTAGCTAGCTATGTAAACAAGAAGGTACCTATTTGCATAATTGTAGCAAGACCGAAGTTTAGGGCTCGACCGCCATAAAGGAAGATTTCCTGTAGGTGTTTAGAGAATTGCGGTTAAGTCTCAATTCGTACATGTATTTAATTGTTTTGTAGTCGCATTAATACCACCAAAATCATTTTCATGAAATTAATTTTCATAAAATGTTGCCAAAACATGGCAAAGCTACGTAGCTTACCCTGTGAAAAAAGTTAACCAATCTCTGAAGACTGCACGGTCTTAACCTAAGATACTTAATTAAAATACACGGGAAATTGGTCAGATCTTATGTAGTACCAAGATGTTTGTTCTATACACTCTAACTTTACTAGGCCTTACTTTACAAACTCTACATTTTGGTCAAAATGTGAAGCTTGGCCATGTTTCACTCATATGTGTGATGAACTAATGCCTATTAAATCTTTGTGACGATGATACCAAAATAACCTTAGCGTTATATAATTTCTACTTTCAATTTTTACAATAAAGCCTATAAAATATTTATTGTCGCTATTCACCCCTCTTTATGTTCAAAATAAAAATGTAAGTCTACATTTGGTCGGGTGATAATAATTCTAAAACTGCGGAGCTTACGACAATAGGCTTCAATGACATAAAGCGTTATGACGTCGCAAATAATCGCTGAGGAAAACCTTAAGACTGGACTGGTTTAATTTTATATCCTTTATAACGTTCGCTGGAAGATAAACTCATAAAAATACAGAGTTAAAAAATTACACGAATACATAATTCTTTTTATTAGGCCTATTAAAATGAAGTAGGCGTTTTTATTTCTTTTCTATCTCTTTCTAATTGTTGTAATTAGAATGAGACTCGAAAAATAACTATGTACTTACTTAGGTACTTTTTCTTTTTGTATTTAGTTAAATTGAGTATGGTTTTCATTTAAACACTAGTAACATTGAGTCGGAAAATGGGAAAATAAACTGGCGAACATCTCTAATTGATTCCATCTGTATTGTTACTAGTTATTTTTAGACATAGTTAAACGCGTAGGCTTTCCATTGGAAATTGAATTGTTATTGTTGCGTAAAAATATACGGATGTGATGAATTGGAATATTTCTAATAAATTCTTGTTTTTTTTTTATTCTTTTCTTCATTTGTTTTACCATAATATTATTGTAGTATTTCGTAATAGTTGATTTTAACCGGACTATTACGTGTTTCTTTTTCACATAAATGCTGGAATGGGTTTTCTATCACAGCTGAACGGGGCGTTTCAATCTTTTCGAAACTTTTGGCTCTGTCTACCCTTTTAGGGATAAAGACGTCATATAGATATGTTGGTATACAAAGAAATGGAGATTTCTAATGGTAAGTACTGGATAGCTAAATATGAGAAATTGGTCCCGAGTTAGATCTCTAACAATCAATTCACCGATTGCGTAATAATCTCTGTGGCCAGCCCAATTAGGGACGGCCACAAATTGCTGTACTATAATTTATTGCTCAGAATTAACGCTTATTGATATTGTGGGATTTGCGATACTTTGCTGTCTAAAGGTGCTATGTTAATTGAATATTACATCGAAAAATGCATAACATTACAGTTAGCTATGTAACTCGTTTAAATTTTTAGATCATATAATTTCCTAGGGAAATATTAAAACAAGTGGCAGTTATAAACTAATTTAAAAGCAGCAGAAATATAGATATGCATTTTATGTATATTTAAAAATAAATGAAATATGTAGATGTAGCTAATCTATGGACCAAATTTGTAATGTAAATATCGTAGTTGGACCAGTAGTTCAACAAAAAATACAACGCGTGGATGTAGTTCACAAAAATTGTGATATTCAGTTTAAGAGTTGTTGTGAAAATGGAGTTTTAGTGAGAAAACAAAGTCCGGCCTCTTTCGTTGCTAATGGCCCACTTTAGGTATTTCCGGTTCATTTCGGAACAAAATGTTCCTCATTCCAGTCCAGTTGAAGTGGAAAATATATGATGACACTATTTTCTTGTTCTAATTTCTCTTTTATTACTATTTACTTGTTCTTTGTTTTATTATTGGCATTGGAATGTCTCAAGTGCTGTTTTATAAAATAACAAAAAAAATTAAATAATTTGATACAAATATTTAGCCTCGTAAAACTTCGCCTAGCGTTTTCTCAAGCCAGGTAAATTATTAAATTGTTCATTCATTCATACATATAATCACGTCTACATTCCCAGGACGCCAACAGTCTTGAAATACCGATAGGCCACGTTAAGCTGTTAGACTTAATAATAGAATTGTTTCATTTTTTTTTTCATTTCGTTGGACGTCCAAATAAAATAGAGCATCGATTGGGTAGTGTAAAAACAACTATTAATTTACTATTAACGGCCTCTGTGGCTCAGCGGTAGTACGCTTGTCTGTGACACCGGAGGTCCCGGGTTCGAATCCCGGTCAGGGCATGATGAGAAAAGAACTTTTTCTGATTGTCCTGGGTCTTGGATGTTTATGTATATAAGTATTTATTATAAAATATAGTATCGTTGAGTTAGTATCTCGTAACACAAGTTTCGAACTTACTTCGAGGCTAACTCAATCAGTGTAATTTGTCCCGTATATATTTATATTTATTTATTAATGTGTATGTAATATGTACAAAGAGCCCAACTAAAATACATGACGCGCATGTAGTAGGTACAGTTCAAATCAAATCAAATGTCAATGTCAAATCTACCTCTGCCATTTACAATTACTCTTTCTTAGTTATATACATTCGTTTGAGTGCTAAGCGATACTCTTACGGTGTAGGATGTCCTGGACGTGCAATTGATTTATCGATTGATATGAGTGAGAGAGAGCACGAGAATATAAAGTATGTTTTTTTTTATTATATGAGCTTCTACGGGCATAGTTTTGTCTTCACTAGAAAATGTGAGGACATAAAGATGAAAAACAATTGCTATTTATACCTTATTGAACTAGAATTCCGAACAAAATTCTGTTCGGATGTATTTGAAATATTCATGGAGGCAATTGATTGCTCTCCGGGAGGGCTAGAGGTGAAAATTTGTATAAGGAAACGCGGAGAAATTGCCTTCATTCCTGATTCCTGTGGATTAAACAGAGATAAATGGTTTATTTTTATCTCAGGCTGATATTTTATCTAATGACTGTGATAAAAGAGTTTTGCAACAAAAAATACTAAAGAAATCACGCAGATAAACGAAATAACATTTAGTGAATCGAATAAATTAATTTATATCAGACAAATTAACATACATTAAGGTAACTCGTGACCTATGAGATACTAACTTAACTACACCTACTATATTTTTCTGTCTATCTACCAACCAACTTAATAACATTTATGACATATGTTAAATTATGAAAAGCAAGTTTTCCACGTAGATTTTTTCTCTCGCAACAAAAGTTCATTCCTTCTGGGGACATTTTCTTGTCCTAGATTTCCTGACGCCTTGCAGAGTGATCTCAGTAAAGACAATGTAAGAAAATATAGCTTGATATTTTACTACACACTTACAGATTGTTTTTTTTTCTAATGTTGTAAAAGCCAGTTAAGGGAAATTTGGAATTCTTCTTTTAGGTGATTAGCTAGCAAACCTTCACAAAATTAATTTCAATTTCATCAAAATCCGTGGTCTTTGGCACTTTTGTTGGCTTGGCTTTGTCTACGAAAAGAGATAAATCTATGTTCCCAAGAGGGGTTAGTGTCAGGCAAGTCGTCAAATTATAAGTACGAATATATTAGTTACTAGAGGCCGCCCGCGACTTCGTCCGCATGGAAACCCTATCAATCCCGCGGGAACTCTGGGATAAAAAGTAGCCTATGTGTTATTCTGGGTCTTCAGCTACCTACATACCAAATTTCATGGTAATCGGTTCAGTAGTTTTTGCGTGAAAGAGTAATAAACATCCATACATCCATACAAACTTTCGCCTTTATAATAGTAAGTAGGATGTTCGCAGCTTCGCCCTCGTAAAACGGAAATATAGAAATTCAAGACAATTCTTCTCTCTACTTTACAAAAAAATCATTTAATTTTCCACACCCCAAAGCTTTAGTGGGAGTTATTACTCGAATGTACATATGTTTTTCCCATATATTTATTAATGCAATAATTTCATATTAATGAAAATAATTAAGTTCTTTTACATATTTAATTTCATATGAATTTATGTCTTCTTCGATGAATGATAAGAAGACCCTACCAGGCGCTAGCTTGGAAAATCACAAATTGAATGTTTTTTGTTAGCATAACAGCTTTTATATATTTGAAATCTTCACTAAGATACTGAAATATTCAATACTGTACAAAGGCTGTCGTAAATTATGTTCCTTTGTATAAGGGTTTATAGGTCGCGACATGACTCCTATGAATACTAATGTGTTTACCGTAGTAACGCGAGACTAAAACAAAACAAATAGAGAAAGACTGCCGCCCTGCGTGTTCTCATCATACATTATGTAGGCGAGTAATTATTTCTCCTGGATGAGACGGAAAGCCTTGAGAATCCGCATTTTTCAAGTCGTATTATATTTTTTTGAGATTATTTGCGTAATATTTAACGATATGTAAAGTGTGACCAATCATTTTGTGTAGTTACAGAAACTAAGTGTGTTACAGAAAAAGTCAGGAATATTTCTTCATTCATGCCATTTAGAGTTATATTATTTCCCTTTGTGCCAATTTCAATTATTATTTGTCGTTTATTGCATGAAATAAGTATAATAAAAGCGAAGATTTTGTAGGTGGATGGATGGATACTTACTCTTAGGATTTAGGGGATTAAGGTTGAACCTTGAATTCCAGTATTGTATTATTACTACGTTTTCGTTGCGCAATAGTTTTCAAAGTCCTACCACTATTTCGCTACAATTTTTTTTACAATATATTCCAATGTTTGATATTTCAGTAAGAATAAAATGACGTTAGCTGAGCTCCGCACAATCAAATCCTTTTTGATTTTCCAAACGTAGTTTTTTGACGTTGTTTTACAAACAATTTCTTTTTTTTTTATTGTGTATACTATAAAGTTAAAATTTCTATCTCTCAATAGAAATTTTAACTTTATAGTGCATCAAAATAGGTTAGGTAATAATTATTAAGATATTCACAATTTTGTAAAAAAATAGGTACACTCTCTTCACGTTGACGTAGAAGTAGAAGTCTTAATAGTCATATGTCATACAGATAGGCGATAATTATAGGCATATATAATTGAATGTGCAGGTTTTAAGATGATGTTATACCTCAACAAACACGAGTAGGTAAGTATAAGAGTAAGAATGGGTTCGGTTTGGTAAAATATACCAATCCCTATCTTTGAATCTCAATTACACCAGGACCTTTCATCTAAATATTGACTTTAAGTCTTGTAATTATTGAATCGGTCTATCTTATTGAGCAAAGACTTGATTCTAGCCTCTAAACTTTACCAATGAAGTTCCTAATTCTAATTACATGTGGTATACGGTACAATACACGTTAATATTGTATGCGGGCAAACAAAGCCTATCTGAGATACTGCACTTCGCTCAGATTGCGCCCGTCACATACCTACTGCTATCACCGCTATGGACATGACTACAATATTAATGTTAGATGCATGGATTGTCTTGATTATCTTAGATGTTCCCGGCACCAATAGAAAAAGAGTAGGAGCACCCTATCTCCTTCTCATGGATGACGTAAAAGACAACTAAGGGATATGCTTATAAACTTGGGATTCTTCTTTTAGGCGATGGGTTAGCAAGTTGTTACTATGTATTTGAATCTGAATTCTATGATTGAGCCACAGCAACGTCAGTCTTTTCAAAACTGTCATCTGTCTACCCCGCAAGGGACATAGATGTTATTATAAGTATGTAGGTATATATTTTTAAAGCATTACCATGTGTAGTCAGATCTCATTCTGATGTGTGTATCTTATTCTGATGAAATCTGATCCTAAAAACTGTAGAATTTTAATTACAACCTCTTTCATGCTTAACATGGTATCAGCAGATAGCTATCGCGGTATTGTATTTCATTATCAAAGCATTAACTGACTGAAAATTTATTTATGTGTAGGTGAATCATTCGTGTGCTATTTTAAGTGTTGGTAAGTGGGTGAAAGTGGAGTGACATCTAGCGTCTTACTTAATATTTTAATTGTTTGGTTTAACTGATACCTATTTGACAAAACATTATTCTTAAATAGATATTTACACATTCGTTACATACAGATAAAGTAATATGTAGGTAAGAATGACAAAAAGGTTTATCCATGCTCGTATGGAAGCAAAAAATATCCTTAGCACCCTCTATTATTTCTGACGCAGATTAACCACGCAAGGAGTTTAACCTGTGCCATCTTTTATGTCCATTCTTATTCGGGCACCTTAACCGTTCGACTATCGACCGACGCCTGTAAATAGTTCATTAACGAGTACTCGGCTTTAAATATAGACTTGACATTACAAAATTCATACACATCGATTACACCACATATCTAAAAAGGGTTTGACATGCAAAGGCAAAGGATATTAATATAAATATTAGTGTAATGAACATGAACAAGCGCCGAGTCCGTCAACTAGCGCACAGCAAACAAAGCGTCCTCTGTGACTGCACTCCATCCAATTGCAACTTGCGACCGCATGCACTACAGTACTGACATGGGGGACTACATCCACTACATATATGCAAACTAGAGCGCGTTCACGGCTCCGTTCGAAACGAAAAATCCCTTTATGAGCCCTCTCATCATCTCACATAATTAAGTAATAAGTTCCATAATTTATCACTGAGGTCCATTTATTATATGGGGCTAACTTGATTAATATACAAATTGCAGCTTATCTTTAAGAACACCAATTACGCATAGTTATGGGTATTTTCTGTGTGTTAAACGTCTAGATTATCATAAAGTTGCAGTGCATCTTTCTTTATTTGCTAGATCCCGAGAAATTCAATAAAAGGTATTTCAAGAAAAGACTTTGAACTTATAGAGACATATTCTTAACTAGCTTTAACCCGCAGCTTCACCCGCGTAGTTTTTAAATTAACGCCATCTAAAAAAAAGCGGCGAATTTTGCACTACCTCCAGATAAAAACAGTTGTTTCACAAATTCACGGGAACTAGAGCTTTTGCCCGAATGGGCATTCTATGTAAGTGATATTTCAAGAAGAACTGAGTAAGAACAAGTAGAGAAGAAGTAACAAACAATAAACTCACTTTCGCATTACAATATTAGTTGGGATAACCTATATATTTCTTGAGATTATTCCCACAAGAACGATTTCTCCACTAAAACCAAATAAAATTTACCTTCCAATGGTTTTAGCTTAAGTCATGCTTTGCTGTAGGCGACTGTACATAAAAAGTGTTCATTAATATTTTTTTGACTAACTTACGACATTTGCCTCCATAATCATGTTACACAATGTATGCTTTAAAAGCCCGCAACATTGCAGTTTTCACTCGTATATAAGTAACTTAACCACCGTGGTTTTACCGAATTCAGGCTACGTAGCCCACATTAATTACCCTGTTATCAGAGCAAGCATGCCCGCCGCGTTATCAATTATGCAAACAATTAGATGCAATCTTGACTCGCATCAGCTCCCTTTGTAGTCAAAATACAGGGACTATTTTCATAAGGCAAACAAAACATGTATGGAAGCTTGATAAAGGAATTTATTTTGGTAACAAGATTTTCTTGTTTTAAATACAATTTTGTTGTAGTTAATTCATTAGATACTGGACTCCATAATGGCATTAGTAATTGAGGCTAGGCCAGACAAGAGGTTTTGTATCCAATTTGTTTGCATACCCTGGTAGATCAGAAAGTAGATAGCTGATATCAAAATTAGTAATAATATGTTATTATTAAATAGTTGTAAATTATTATCTTATATGCCTTCCGAATCATGTTTTATATGTTATCCTGTCGCTCTTGAAAATATCCTTTCCGACCTTGGAATAAGGTATAAAGAAACTAATATATATAGTACTCTCAGAAAACCTGACTTTTTTCTTCTTTTTTCATTGCCAATTGCGTAAAAAAGCTAAAACACAAACCGTTCACGTTAAAAATATATGCAATCATCTCCACTCTTTATACACACAATTTCGCACCAAAAAAGCACCCTTACCAATTTCAAACACTTGTGTACGATCTCATACCGTTCCCAAGGCGCTTATCCAGATAATCTGCAATATTGCGAGCTCAGGTGTGCATGCCGCCTAGTTCTCCATTAGTGGGACGTGGGACTGCGGCCGTAACTAAAGGGCTGCGGCATAATAATATGAATATTAATGTATGCATTGAGAACGATGATTTTGATTGACCATTGACGTGAAATATCAAAACGATCCCTTTGCGTATGTAGAAACGTATTATTCGTAAGATGTATATGTAACTACACAAATATTAACATTGGGACGTGACGTGGACATAAAAAAAAGATTTTCTCTTTTTTTTTACAATTGCTAAATAGGTACACAGTTAAAAAGTCACTGATGAGAGAAGATATTATTATAGTTATTGCTCTTAATCTGCAATGCTAGTTAACATTTTATTGCACTATAAAACAAAAAGGACAACTGATTTAAATCTACAATTTTCTTATTTGTATGAAGAAGAATGTCGGTCAACTCGTTTGTTGCTCAGATTAAATCTTCTCATTTGTTCAAACTTCCCCTCTCTGCATACTTCCTTCGCTTCACCCACATTCATAACTCTCTTCATGCAAGCTCGGCGGTTTCGGGTACTCTTGACCTGATCTTTGCGTGTTACTAGTACAGTAAAGATGCCTGAAGTTTGCAAAAATTAGCCTAAAACCCATATGTGGGTAAATATAAAACGAATATGAGAATAACAAAACACCGTCCTTGTCTTTCCTGCCTACTGAATGTTTATAAGTTACAAAGACTCTTAAACTAGCTTTCTCACGTGAGCCACGTGCTAGCTGCGCGAAATGGACTCTACACGTTTCACTTTACTACATCGTACTCCACATTACAAAAATTTCATGTGGATAAGTTCATTAGTTTAACAAACAAACTCACTTTCGTATTTGGATGAGGATATGTTTTATGTTAAACTCATACCTTGAGTTCATTTAGTTCCAAACTCGGTGAAAGTCATAATCGATAAGAAAAGGAAAAATACACCACATCATCATCACAGCTGTTTACTTGTACTTTGATTACGTTTTTGACTAGATGACGTCTCTCTTCTTACTCTCTGTAAGTTCCACAACTCTCAGATCATTTCTAATTTATAAAAATAGCTCAAATATAATTCAAGAAACCAACAAAACGTGGAGAAAATTTATTCCGCCGGGAGGGTGAAATATATTCCATAGTCTACATCAGTAACACTGCGAGGGTAAATGTAGTCATCATAGATTTAAGATGGCGGCCTTTATGGCACACTGGATGGAACATACTTTTTGGCACTCGTAAGAATTCCGTCTCTGACTTGGTTAATAGAAACTCAAAAATAGCTAAATCGATCTTCATTAAATGGACTAGTCATTCAAGAATAACTTTATTTAAGTATTCATGTATGTTAATCAATTTATACAAGGTATCACTTAATGACGTGAAAGTCCCGAATCAAAGTCTTGTCAAACTTTTAAATGGAGAGATGTAATGCATTGTATTAGGGCACAACTAGAAGTTAGGTAAATAATATTACAAATATTTAAGATACAGGTTATCAATTAATAGGTAGATGTCGATATCGGAACTGGTGGCTGAACTTACTTAACTGAGTTATTCAAAGAACTTGTAACACAGGTTACCACCAAGTTATGTGGTCACTGATACAGATAGGCAATGGCAAATTCCCAGACCACTCTCGTACACTACTTACACATTCACGCCTTTAACTCTTACAGGGTAAACTCAGCCAATAGTCCCAAGATTCGATAGCCACATATAATAAATAGCTTAATGAAAGAATTAATGGTGAGTTTGTGGCTGTATATAGACAAAATGTGTCGATCAATACTCACTGTAAGCCTATGCAAATAGTGAATCCCTGAAATGGAACGCAATATTTTCGTACAAACAAAAACAACTTCGCAAGTCTGGTGCGAGGTGTACGAATGGTTCCGTATAATGTCAACTGTTATGTAAATTTGTTTCGGGCATTCTATGTGTAGACAGAAGTTTGTTTCGCGTCTTATTTATCTGCACTGTGTGTGTCGCATCTCTTGCTAGAATGGTAGGCTCAGCCTACATCTTTCCACTTGACGAGTCCAGAAGGGTGGAATCTTCTGAGGTCAAAGATTAAGCATTGACATTCGACGTGACAATGCAACCAGGTATCTGGGCACGTTGCCGTGGGCAAACGATTTATAGTCTCTGACTACACAATTTATAAATTACAACGAGTTCTATTTACTCTTTTTAAAATTAATAATTTTAACTACATATATTTTGTAAATAAGACAGATATTAACGTTAATTAGATACATATTTTTAAATATGAGAAAAAAACATGACTTCTTAAGCTTCATCCTTATTCATAATTCCGATGATACTCGTCTGATTAGGGTTTCATTTTCATGTAGTGTAAAATAATGAATTCATGTGCTAACTTTTGAATCACGCCAATGGATGAGGCTGCGATTTTTTAACTTACTAAAATACATATTGTAGTTGGTAAATTTAAAGTCTTAAGTCTCTTCTCTTATAACTGCAATGCAAACAAAAATGAATTAATTCATACGCAATTCTCTTTGAAAATTTTAATGGCTTACTAATAAAAAGGGAGAGCAATAAATCAAAATTAGCTAACGCCACAAAGTTGTAGACATAAATTAACCCTCAAGCGAGATATTAGCCCGGGAAAACGGGCTCAAGTAAAGTGCGTGCCTTCGTACCTATCTCCTGCTCATTTTATTTTTATAATATCATATTATATGTATGGATTTTTAACCGACTCAATCAAAGAGGATATTACCAATTCAAACGTATGTTTGCTACGCGATGTTACCGATACTTTTCTATATGGTAATTAATTTTTCGGAGGAAGTTTTGGAAGTTATAATATGAGGAATCCAGATTAACGGAAATTCCAAAAATGTTATAATATTTATTGTTATAATTGAATGCAAAAAAATTTAAACGTGGGATAGCGGGTATGTTTCACTACATCTTCTGAGCATCTTTCATATAAATCTGCCATAATTCTCTCGAAAGACATTTTATGCTTGAAATTAATAACACATTAAATACTTGAACGGTTTAATAGCATGCAATTGTTGTATTCGTTAAAAAAATGTTTTCTATTGTATAAAAACAAATAAAAAGATAAATCTTAACAATGGCTACGACGCATTGTTCCGAACGTGATTTAATGAGAAGAAACCTACTTTCGATGGAGCGGATAACTGATAGCAATGGAATTAATGGTGGAAATATACAGGAAAAACAAACCCGGTCAAGTGTGAGTTTATTTACGGGCAAATGGGTATCAATTAGGAGAATTTCATGAGTTGAAATTTCTAGATTTTACGAATTTTAAATCATGATTATTAACGGGGTGACCTAAAAAAACAATACTATATTATATAAACTATACCTCCTTGGGAAGGATCTTAGGCTTGCCTATCGCTGCGATCCAGGAATTTGAATAGTTCAAATAATGACTGCGCCAGAGACAAATACCTTAGTAGCTACATTTTTCAAATTATTTAAATTTATTGTTTGAATAGTTTTTTTTTAATAAATAAACGTTTTTTTGCTCTTCACAAATAATAGTTCTTGTCAATACTCTTGGCTTTCTCCATGATCCTATTCCTTTTCTTTCTCCTTTTGGTTTCGGAACACATTATGTTTTTTTGTCTCAGTTATTTCATCGTTTTTGGATAAAGCCCATATTCTCCCTTCCCAATTTTATTGGCATGTCCTTTAGTCGCTTTTTCTAAAGTGCCGGGAATCACACGGCTCCTATAGTCTTATTATTCCGAATTCTATGGAGAATACCTGGGTAAATATCTTGAGGTTAACTCAAGTGCATCAAGTATCTAACAAGAGTTTAAGTTGTTAGTTAATCGTCCGCTAGTTTACAGTACCGATACACTCTGAGGTCGCTAAGTTTCAAACTAATAACTATTTAAGCTGTAACGCTATAATACCCGTTCTCCGTCTAGAACCTTCTGGAACAAAATTTGTAAAGTAGGGCATAATCTTCTTCATATTTCTCAAGAAAAAAACCTAATTTCCCATATGCAAAAGTTGTCTTACAAAGTAAACCTAAAAAAATATAAGATTCTTATTAAAGGCACCTTAGACGCAAATAAAAAATAAGTATTCATCGGTTCGCCTTATTATTATTTTATACTTATATTTTCTAAGTTTATTCTCATAAGATTAATTATTTAAGATTCCGTTCTCAAAGGGTAACGCAATGCGATGCTATTACTATGGATTCGCTAGTCTATCAGTAAAGTCATCACGTTTATCGTTACGATAGTTGGCATTTTCTAAATTTCACAGATGACGTTATTTTTCTTGCCGCCACAGAAATCGGGATATTTAAGAAACATCTTTAAAAAATATTATATAAATGCCGAATAAAATATATATTTCAGGAGGTAACAACAAGGGTTGTACAATTTTGATAACGGCAATAAGAAATATAGGTACACATAATTTTTATCTATTCATAGAAAAAAAATATTATAATAAAACTTATATTAAAAAGGGACTCCTATAACCAGATATAATTTTTCCCGTTTTTATAGATTGAAACCTTTCGTGCGTGAGTCCAATTTACACTTGATCGGTTTTATACTTAACGTATTTTTCTGTTTACCTAATTCTTTCATAAGAATCAATGTTATGAACACGCAATCCATTAATTATGTCAATATTAAAATCAAACGTTTATTTCGGAACGCGATATGCCTCAAATTCTATGCAAAGTCATTTGTAACCCGACATAATGGGTGGTTTTGGAAATTAATATAATAGGTCTACTTGGAACGTATGATTAATGTTCACTCCGAACGGGAATTATTAATGTAAATTAGTGTTTGCGTGTACCTATTGACACAGCTAAATTATCGTTCGCTTACCAAACACTCTACCTGCATCATAATTGGATAAGAAAATTTTATGTAAGTGCAAAGTGCGAAATACTGCCCTAAAGCTTAAAAAAATTGACTTAAGGTTTTAGAAAAGTAAAGTAGGTAACATATCAAATTGAAAATCAAATTAGTTTTGTTATGGTATTATGTGATATGCTAAGAAAAATGCATGGAATTCATTTCTATTGCATTCTTTTTAGCAAAGACTGACTAAATTTATTTGAGGTTTTATAGAGAATTATTATAACATTCATACGATCTCGACTTTATCCCTTACTGGGTAGACAGAGATAAACAGTCTTGAAAAGAAAGACTAGAAGGCCACGTTTACGATTATATCTATGTATGTATATACGTTTATAAGATACTTTCTATTATAAATATACCTATGTAGAACGAATAGCAATAATGCTCCTGCTTATATTTTAGATAAGTAGGTGCTGAAGAAATGCGCTGATGGAAACAGAATTTAATGCAAATAGTAATAGTATTTACCAAAACGTCCAATTCAATTCACCAACGCGCATAAATTGAAATTGAAACTGTATTATTTCGACGTAATAAAATTATTATATGAAAATGTCATATGTGTAATACTTAATAAAGTTATTGTGCGAACATCAACGTTTTGTTTACTCGTTTGCCTTTGCATTCATGAAAACCAGTCTAGTATATGGATTATGTTACTGTATTAATTATTTATATTGACAATACTTCTTATCCAAAAATCTTTTACAGCTTTTGCCTTCATATTATAGGTAATATCTCTGCGTATTCGTCTGGGAAAGAGTAACTGATCTATTATTGTACATAAATTTTATTTAATTTAACGTGTAGGTCTAAATGTGACGCATAACGTTATAAATTTGCTAGGAAAGGTAAGTTAATATTTCACGTGGCAAAGCTTTGGGAAAATCGAGTATTGTATAAACAATGACTAAGATTAACGATTAAGGATTATAATTAAATTTTGCTGTTACACCATCACCATATCTTTTAATCTTAATTTCAAATTCAAAGTCTGTTGAAGATTCTAAGCTTCGCTGATGGGTAAATAAAGCCAATAAAGGCTTTTAATCCATTTTAAATTTAAATATATTACTTTGTTTTATGATGCTGGTTTAAGTTATTTTCGCGCTTCAGTGCTTTTGTTCAAATGAGTCGCTTATCTTTTTGTATCAATCAAAACGTTTTTGCAAGCTATGAGTTTCGTTAAATTTTGTATGAAAAGCACAATTTAATATAAATTAAAAAAAAAACGACACAGAATGATTATTTTAATCGTAGAGTGGTTAACGCACCATGCTCCAATCCACCACTCCATTAAGATCAAGAATATCATTCCCAGAGCGGGCAAATGTTTGTATAATGTTGATAGTTATTTATCCACTATTCAAGATGGGTTTTTACTTATTAATTTGTTCTAATTATAATATGTGCTGCGTATGTAGCTTAGGCATAAACTTGGCATTATTTTTTTACGCGATTATTTGAATTTCTTTGAGTATCTTGAATTAATTCTCAATTAAATCTTAAACCAACAAGCTAAACGTGGTTTTTTGAAGTCCTTACACAAGTGGCTCATAAAAAGAGAAGAAAGAGAGAAGAGTATTATCACATTTTTTTATTTTTTATGAAGAAAACACAAAATATTATTAAGTACTTGTAAAAACCTATCATGTGCATTCCTTGCTAATGGATAATATTCCTTCCAACAATATGGTTGACTGGAGGAAATCTTTTGTGACCTTTTGTGATCAGTTCGCCCTTGTATTATTATTTGATATTTCTTCCGTTATTTAATAAGGGCATATAAACATACATAGAAAGCGACAGCCCTGCAGGGATACTCGAGTTAATGACGTTAATTAAATAGACGCATCTACTGGATGTTGATGGTCGATATTGATAAATGTAGCCATGCAGTTAATGGAGCCATTACAAAATGCTATTTATTTAAGTGTTCTGCATTGCTGGGCGATGACTCTAGTCGCCATTGCAGTTGCTTGTATCTATAGTATAACGGTTGTGGCTATCTGTTTATTAAAGGAAAGGTCGATGACTTATGTATCATCAGTACAATAAACGGACTTCGCTCGAAACATTACCCTGCAGATAATTGTTAATACCTAGGCAATTAGGCATATAGGTAAGGTTTTGGAATTATAGAAGAATAAAAATGATTAATTTCGGGTTCGCCTACTTGCCAATGTACGACGGTCTGTTTGGCCTAGGGATAGTTCTAGCTTCTGAACCACAGGTCCTAGATTCGATCCCTATATATGTATTTCTGTTTATAAAGAGCAGCGCATTTCTCGCATGTTTCAGCTCGAATAACCGGAAGATTTATAAAGCCATAGGTAGTGGTCAAATAGTGGTCTGGTCTTGAATGTTTATTTAGATTTCTATTATAATATATATTTTAAATATATCATCTGAAAGAAAAGTCTCATCCAAGAATTGTGGCAAACTTAATAATTGTAATTTTACCAGTCTATATATAAATCTTAAATTATCACTTCTTGAAATGCATCCACATACTACTTACATATATAAATCACGCCTCTTTTCCAGAGGGGTAGGTAGAGACCACATCCCTGCATACTTCTTTACATCCATATACTATTTAGAGTGGGAGACTAACAATAACTCGCATTCAGTTTAAGTTTCGAAACGCACCAACGCAAATATAATTCTAAATATAGTCGTATTGTTTCTTTATTACTGTGTCAGGCACTCCCAAACAGCATAACTTTTACAGCAGTACGACTTACAAATTGACTCTAGTTTACGAGGGCTCTACAATGGGACTTTATTGTAAATTGAAGTCATACGCTTTGAAATTTAAATGCGAATGCTTTTAAAAGCTTCTGTTAGCCAGGATTCTAACAAAAGTATCTGTTCATGAACGCTATGACGGTCTTATCTAATTTATTTATGTAAGTTGGATTACTTAAACTTTGTTTCCAATTAATACACATGACAGGGAACGAGTTGTTAGAGAGAGAATATTGTTGGTGAGTTTATTATAATTATGCAATTTTGTTCAGTTTTAAATTATAAATTTTCTATGTTGAACTCATAAAAAAATTAAAGACCATGCATTAATATTAATGCAATTTTATATTGATTATTTATTTATCTTTTTCGCAAAGATCGATCTAAAACATATTCACATGTAAATATCAAAATACTTGTTCTAAAAGATCGATAATAAGATAACAAATATCCTAACTAGAGTACATCTTAGTCGAGTAGAGTAGTAAGTACGTCCTCGACTCTGCCGCGTAAAGATTTTCATTAATTTTAATTTTCATTTCATTAAAATTTTGGAAAATCCTCTCTTTGTGCACCTCTAGATTTCATGAAGGGGTCATATGGAGTACATGCCAAACGGTTTGGGCTGCGCGTTTATATATTAGTAAATCACTCAGTGTCCTCTTTAATATTATTTAGATAATATGCGATTTGTTAAAAAACCTTATTCCTGGGTAGGAAGGAGATAATGTTTTAAAATTTAAAAAAATAAACGCATTCGGTCATTTGCAGATGTTGGAAGAAAAAGAGAAACCCAATCGGCGTCGGACGTGATAGCACGGGCGCTGGATTAATGGACCCTGAGATAAAATGTTGTTCAATTGCCCTTATTTTTGTGATCCGGAAAATGGACTCACTTTCGCGGAGTTTTGATAACGCAGTGTTGAAAGTGGCAACTCGATTGTACTGTACACAAAATGGTTTTGAATTCCTTGGTTACCTAATGTAATTATGATAAAAAAGAAAATTTTAAATCTATATGACCGATTTTTGTTCAATGACAAACAAAATAGAATACCTAATAAAGTATATTTTTTCTGGAAATTACACAGAAACGAAGGTACAAGCAAAAGGTAAGTATCCTAATTATTACTAGATATCTACTTGTAATTACATCTGCTTATACTCGAAAACTTCTTTATAGACCTAATTTTAAATAACATGTTTTTTCTTTATGTCGTTTTCATACATACTTATAGTACTCTCATAATTGCAGTGAAGTCACGCGTTATTGACAGTTAGCTAAGCAAATATCAATTTAAAAATCCTACTGTATACACATTTTTTCAGTTTATTTACATAACGTTATTTAATTACGCTTGTTCTATATGTTGACGGTGGTATATTTAATCAAAATTAATTGCTTTTGGATTCTACAACTATGGTTTAGACAATTGTGCTGTAAATTAAAAACACGCACCTTCGCTATTTTGGCATACAAATTCAATAGTTAACCCCGGTTCTGATAATGCAATCTGAAAAATGTTGAGTGAAAGAGAGTCACGTTAACAATATTTTTGGATCAGGATTGATAGAAATTGTATTTTATCTTTTACTCGCGTTCTATCTCTCAAATTAATGATTAAGAATTACAAATCAAAGTGCACTCTTTTCGTCACGTCTCTATCCCTCATAGGGTAGCCAAAAGACTCATCGACCACGTTTAGCTGGCACAATGATTGAATCGATCTATCACCTAAAACATCAATCAATAATATTGTAACACTTATCCTCAACTTTATTCGTGTCAATCAAAGCGTAAGGGAAGGGTCGGCACGAGTTAATTGCAAATGGTTTATGTAAATGTCGCTACATACTTGCGTGGATTACAGTTTCGTCGCATGCTATTAGCCGTCCAATTCAATTTCCATATTTATAGCCTTTGATGTGACCCTTAAGTGTTATGGTTTTGATCTAGATTATGTGAAGGTCCGCTATTAGTGACTTACGTGAGGCAAATCCGAACCGCTTCGGAATAAGACACTTTGATGCTTCTCCGAGTCTATAAAGCCTATAAGGCCGTTACTCGATACGGCAGCCGTCTATGGGAAAGGGCCGTTAAGGATATATATACCACAGATAATATACAAATATTTTCGTCTATCCCACTATAATCCCATTGTGTGGTCCCATGATGGAACGAATCGGACGACTTTGTCCCAGTAGTCCCATGGGACAAGTGAAACTAACGAAATCGTCTCAGTTGCCACCATGCCATACTGTCATACTGAGTTGTCCTGACTCATTAGAACTTATGGCTTAGACGAAAATAATCAGTCTTGAAATTGGTTTACAGTACTTAGTTACGACGAAGTACAAAAATCCGTTCGTTGACGTCTATGCAATGGAAGTTGACCACTTACGCAATAAATTAAATATTTACTTGAATTTCTTCGAAGAGATACTTTACAGAGCACATACCATTATATTGAAATATGCAGACATAAAAAATACAAAAATCAAGTACCTTTACCAGTAAGAGGCAATGTGCATGTAACAACACAGCAAGGGTTATTAACAAGTAAAACTTCGGGTAGACAAGAGTTCGCAGCTTTTAACATTGTTATGTTATATTTTCCAACAGCTCGCACAACTGGCCTGTAGATAATAAAAAAAACTTTAGACAATAGAAAATAAAGACAATAGGGATCTAACTACGCCATCACGAACATAGTTCTTTAATATTTTCTGTCTCACCGATTCCATACAAATCTTACCATCTTTTTACGCGAAATGCTTAAGGTTTGGCAAGGTATACAAAAAAAGATCGAGGATAAAAAGGCGTCAATATGGTGATTATGAAAGCAGAATTACCTGGCAAAAGTCGAGAAATATAATGTCGGTGTCGTCCCTGGGGATTAAGGAATATAATTCAAAACTTTTTGAGTTCAAGGATAAGGGTAAGAGATGTAGTTAATGGCTTCATGAAAAACAATTCCTATAAGATTCTTTTAAGAAACTAGAATACCTAGAGTGTTTGTAATAAGATGTACGTAAAAAGCGTGACGCGTGAAGCGTACGCTGTAAAGTGCCCGAAAAAAGCGTGACGCACAGAGTGGCACAGGCAGGCATAGGTTCATGGCCTATCTTGGCTACCACAGATTATTTTTGGAGTTATGTATATTAGATTTATTGCTAACCAATGATTGTAAATCCATAATCAAAAATGGATGAGGTTCGTCTACAACGGTTGCAGAGGTCAGACGGGAGTCGCTTCATGAGAATGTTAACGTTTACTTTTTTGTGAAGCAGGTAAGTTATTAACATATCTATGTATATTTCCCATTTTACGTAATTAGTAATGGCCGGGTTTTGACGCTTGATCAGAATTTAAATTAGTTTCGGTGCTCTGAATGGAATTATGTCTTCAGAGTGTATGCATACATTCTCATACTTTCTATACAACGCAAATGCAGAAAGTAATTTTAAAGGCTATATTTTACCAACCGGATGTGTTAATTTTTGATGCCTTTTTGAAGTTGTCCTACTGTGTACATGAATTTGTAAGTTTGCGGAAGTAAACGGGAACCAAACACTACACACTAACAATGTCTAGCAATTTTAACTGTTCGGTTAAAGTTGGGAGTCGCTCAGGAAGTTGGTGGAAAGTTCGCGAAATATGAACATGGTAGGTGACGTGGTGCAAATTCTATTTAGTACGTATTTGGAGGAAAAACTTTGCATATTTTCTTTTTCGAATACAACAAGAAAAGAGTAAAATAAAATAGGAATCAATACAATTATTGATTCCTATTTTATTTTACTCTTTTCTTGTTCTGTTGTTGTTGTGTTATGTCAATACATATATGATAAATAATTAGAACGCGCTTATATAATACTTAATATTATTATAAAACATTCAAAATAAGAAGATTTAAAATTTTCAGTTCCTTTTTTTGTAATCATTTACTGAAGAAGCAGGACGGATGAAATAACAACAATGACGTTTACGTTAAAAAAGTTACAGACCATACAATATTCTCTAATATTTTGCGATTTGGTGTTACCGGAGTAATCAAAATTTATGTTAAGAAGTTTAGAAAGAATAAAGAAAGAAAAATAACCAAGTCATATTGTAAAATTACAATATCACAGATGCTTGATTTAAGTAAATACATTCACACAACTGGCTATCGGAATCCTCCACTAATATATAAATCGGCATAAAATATTCTAACTTTTTGAACTGATATAGGTCGACTAAGTGTCAGTCTACCTGTCAATTAGTATGAATACATTTGATAAGTTTATACTGCTAATTCGATAAGTACATACACAAAATCACGCCTTTTTCCCGGAGGGGTAGGCAGAGACTACATATTTCCACTTGCCACGATCTCTGCATACTTCTTTCGCTTCATTCACATTCATAACTCTCTTCATGCAAGATAGACAGTTTCGGGTACTCTTGATTTGATCGTCGTAATTTGATTAATATACGTTCGTCTAGGCCTTCCCACTCCGACCTTTCCCTCCATACTCTCCTTGTATATCTGCTTAGTCAACCTGCTTTTCTTCATCCTCTCCACATGACCAAACCATCTTAACATACCCTTTTCTATTCCTGTTACTACATTTTCTTTCACATAACAACATTCCCTTATCACGCTGTTGTGCTTCTTCTGCCACACCCAACTTTCACTACCATACCTTTATATTGGGAGGAGTATAAAATAACATATATAGTATAAAGTAAACATAAGGGATTTCATTATTTCATATACATAATCATTCATAAATTTCATAATCTTTAAATAACTAATGATAATCAGACTAGCCAATCACAAACCCGAAATCATTTCCGGTATCGGTTCGATTATATTTTTTTTGTTTGTTTGCTATGTAAAAAAAACTTGGGAAATTATGAACAGATTTTTTAATTTAATTTTTTGTTTGAATATGGGATCACCATATTCATCACGAGTAGATCTCATGATAGGATGGAAACTTGAACAATACCAGAGAGAACACTTACATTTTTTTATGCAAATGATTGTGTATTTATAATTTCTTAAATTATTCAGACAAATGTGAAATATAAAATACCTAGTTACTTATTAAATCAATTGAACTTTATTTAAAAAAAAGTGCTGTTTTGCTAAACAGAATACCGGGTCTTTCTTTAATTCATTCACCAAAAAATATGAGATGTGGTAATGTTCGAAATTATGTAGGAATTCTATGAACTACAGTCACTAGCGATTGCAATAAACTGTTGGTACTTCTGTGGATTGATTAGTTACTTCTTTGTAAGATAAAGCTGTGTTCGTCTTATATTATTCTATGTACCTACACAAAAGTCCAGTTGTCTACACGAGTCACGAAGATAATAAAACTAACAGGTTCAGATGGTCAGCCCAACTCTTGTAATTTTCAGTTGCAACATATTTTTATTTTATTATTATATTTTCCAAACAGTGTTGACATTAATCGTCTTGTTATTTTCCCTGTAATATTATAACTCAATGTCATGCCTTTGTCTACCTAAGAAGGTCAGGGTGGACCGTGCTCCTTCCCAGGGTGGAGGTAACCAGAAGAGCTGTACAGGAGAGACACCAGAACGAATTTAAAAAGATGGTGCTATTCGTTATGCTTTAAAGATATGTATTAATTAATTTTATAAATGTGAAATTAAGTTTGGTTGTTTGTTACCTCTTCATAGTTAAACCCATTTTGATGAAAATTGGTACAGTTATGTCTAGAGTTTGAAACGGGTTACCTATATGTTTTTTGATATTTGTACGTGAACGGGAATTTGAAGTTAACGCAAACAGAGCTGCGAGCATAAGCCAGTAATTGATTATCATTCTAATTCCGTAATGCACTTGTTACTTAATCTTTGATCAATATCAAATTAAAAATATTCACATACATACATAAAATCACGCCTCTTTCCCGGAGGGGTAGGCAGAGACTACCTCTTTCCACTTGCCACGATCTCTGCATACTTCTTTCGCTTCGTCCACATTCATAACTCTCTTCATACAAGCTCGGCGGTTTCGGGTACTTTTGACCTGACCCTTTACCAGGACGTCCTTAATTTGATCAAGATACGTTCGTCTAGGTCTTCCCACTCCGACCTTTCCCTCCACACTCTCCTTGTATATCTGCTTAGTCAACCTGCTTTCATTCATCCTCTCCACATGACCGAACCATCTTAACATACCCTTTTCTATTTCTGTAACTACATCTTCTTTCACATCACAACATTCCCTTATCACGCTGTTCCTTATCCTGTCACTCAATTTCACACCCATCATACTCCTTAACGCTCTCATTTCCACTGCATTTATTCTGCTTTCATGCTTCTTTTGCCATACCCAACTTTCACTCCCATACATTAATGTCGGGACCAACACGCCCCTGTGCACAGCCAGTCGAGCCTTTTTGGATAGTGTCTGACTGCTCATAAAGGCATGCAAAGCTCCATTCACCATGTTCCCCGCGTTCACTCTCCTTTCAATATCACTATCATACTTGCCATCTGATGTAAACTTTGATCCTAGATATACAAACTCTTTCACTTGCTCCACTTTTTCTCCTCCAATCAAAATATTACATGCTGTCATTTCTTTCTCCATTTCAAAAACCAGTGTTTTAGTTTTACTTACGTTCACTTTCATTCCTTTCTCTTTTAAAGCTTCATGCATACAGTTTACCATCTCCTGTAACTCCTCCGCTGATGACGCCAGTATAACCTGATCGTCGGCATAGAGCAGACATTTGACGAGTAACTCATTCATCCTTAATCCACTTTTAGACTCTTTCAAATCTGTCAAACAGCTATCCATAAATAGGTTGAACAGCCACGGTGACGCAACACATCCTTGCCTAACGCCTTTCTCAATCTTAAACCACTCAGTGTGCGCTCCGTTTATCCTGACACAAGCACTCGAATCCTCATATAAGGATTTCAGTGCTCGTATTAAGAGACTGCTCACCCCATGCATAGAAAGTGCTGACCACAATTCATTCCTCTCAACTCTGTCATAGGCCTTTTCCAGATCTACGAATGTGCAATAGACTTTTTGACTCTTGGCCAAAAACTTTTCGGCTATGCACCGCAAGGAAAAGACCTGATCAGTACATCCCATTCCCTTTCGAAATCCCGCTTGAGCATCCCATATTTTTTCATCAGTTTCATTCCTGACTCTATTAATCAATACCTTAGCATACAATTTGCCGACGACGCTAAGCAGGCTTATACCACGATAATTTTTGCAGTCCAGTTGTGACCCTTTTCCTTTGTAAAGTGGCACGATAACAGCCTTACACCAATCTTTTGGTACTCGGCCGCTTCTCCAACACAAATTGAAAAGGCAGTACAACTGACTAGCTACTACGCCTTTTCCTGCTTTAAGCATCTCGACCGACACTCTATCACACCCAGCAGCCTTTCCCGCTTTCATACTCTTAAGTGCTTCCACAATTTCGAACATTTCAATTTCGCCTTCCATCTCATTCTCTTTTTCTTCGCTATAGCAGAAATCTTTCTTATTTCCTTCCTTTTTTTCAAATAAACTTTCAAAATAGTCCTTCCATATCTTTAGTACACATTCTTCTCCTTTCACAACGCTACCATCCTGGCATCTGATCCTAGTCAGCTCTCTGGTTATAGTATTTCCTCGGGCTGACCTTACGGATTTCCAGAATACTTTCAGATTTGACTGAAAGTCTTCTGATAGCCTTTTATCAAAATCCTCTTTATACTCTTCTTTCTTTCTAATCACAGCTTTCTTAACCAAATCTTTCATTTTCTTATATTCCTTACGTGCTTCATTCACATCTTCATCTATAACCTCTTGCATTCTTAAGTTAGCTTTTGCTGCTAACAAATCCAGCCATGCTTTCTTCTTTAATCGCACAAGTTCTTGCACATCTTTACTCATCCACGCATTTTTGTGATTTTTTCCTTTCCTTCTTCTACTTACACCACACACTTCAACAGCTACTTTCACAATTCTTTCTTTAAATTCCTTCCATCCATCTTCAATATCGCTAATTTCATCTAAATCTTCAAATTCATCCTTCAGTCTATTAATATACTTCTTACCTACATCCATATCTTGCAAATTTTCTACTTTTACTCTTTCCAAAGCGCTGGTTTGCTCCCTTACCCTGTGCCGCCAGCGATTGAAGATACCCCTTATCCGGGATATCACCAGTAAATGGTCCGAGTCAATGCCAGCACCGCGATATGCACGGGTATCCAGCACTTTGTTCTTCAATCTTTCATCTACAATCACAAAGTCTATCATACTTTTTAAAATACCTTCCACTCTTGTGTAGGTGTGGATCTCTTTATGTTGAAACATTGAGTTCGACACAAAAAGATCCCACTCTAGACAAATTTCTAATACACTTCTTCCATTATCATTCACCTTTTCGTCACCAAACGCACCAAGCACCTTTTCATATCCATCACGCTTTACACCCACCCATCCATTAAAATCACCTAACATAATAATCTTCTCATTTGGCTTGGTAACTTTCAATACTTCTCTTACACTATTCCAGAACTCCTCGTTTTCGCTTTTTGCTGATGTTGTACCCCTCGAACCCACATCCCAAGGTGCATAAACACCTAGAACGAAGATCCGAGTGATTCCAACTTTCAGCCTAATCCATAGAAGACGAGGGCTGACACACTCATACTCATTCACGCACTCAGCCATTCGTGCAGAAAGAATTAGACCGACCCCTTGACAGCCTCGGCTGGTACTGGAAATTCCAGACCAATACGCCGTGTAAGGGCCGTGCTGCGTCGCGTCGCATCCTTTCCGCTTCGTTTCATTCACGCACAACACATCCAAACGTCTTTCATCCATCATCTGGCATACTTCCTCAATCTTATCCTTCATTCCTCCTCTTACATTCATCGTCGCAAAGCGGCTTTCAGCAGACCGCATACCGCTCCCGCCGGGAACGAGACGTGATGGGGTGCGGACACCATCGCCGCCATTTATATGCTTTTTAAGGTTCATAATGCGATTCCCACGAGACGCTAGGGAAAAATTTTGTCCGCCCCAGCAGAGCCCCGCATGCCAGGGTAAGGCAGGTAAGTAAAAATATTCACCTATATATGAAACAAAATAAACACAATAAAGATAACGATTATTTGACTTATAAGATAAAAGGAAGGAATATGTCCCAAGGAATTTGGCAAAGTAACATTCATTAAGAAGTTTCAAAGCGTTATTTAAACTTTTGACTTTGCAAAAATGATTTTCCAGAACAGAGTTAAATTATTTTTAAGATGTACAGGCTTTTATTGACTTTTAGTTGAAGAAAATGAGAAATGACTTCATAGCTATGTAATGGCCAATAGAAGATAATTATCTTCAATGAAATTATTTTCACATTATGTTTAGAACGTAACGCTCTAGAGAAATAAAAAAGCGTGCCCGTTCCTTAACGATGAACCAATCACTCTTTTCTGAGTTACCCACATTCGTCTGATTGCTAAACGAAGTGAGTGTTGAAAATAACCAGCATGTGCAGGCTTTGGCAACTACCGAGATACACTGAATCAAGCATCTAACTAGTCCTTACTGAAAGTAAGTAGCAAGGGAGAGAAAAAATCCAAAGGAAGCCCTTTTTTCTATTGTGGATAAAGACGACAATGAATAGATGGACGATTATCAAAAAGAAATGCCAGGCAATGAAATGATGATGTAATTTATATGACCACGTCATTGTAACGATAAAGTCACCCTGGGTGCGCAAAAGAACTCGTCTGAGAAGTTTATTTTTTACGATTTTTTTACGTGTCAAAGTATAAAAGATTATTGCTAAAGATTAAATTTGCGATATGTATTACGAGCGCTGGGAAAAATGCAATAAAGTTGAAGCTTCAGGCGTGCCTTACGACTGTATCAAGTTCATATCGGAATTATTGCATAGGAGCAAATAACTCATATCCGAGAATCTTATAAGAAACAAAATAATGATAGCACTTAGAGCTCATAAACTGAGTTGAATGGTAGCACTCCATTTCCATTTCTTTTAGACACCAAAGGTGGCCACTAAAATATTGAATGACTATGTTAACTAGACATAAGTTTCTGTAATGTCCAGTAAGTCTAACTGAACTGAAAGTATCAAATCAAAATCACGTTTTTTTTCTACCTTTTTTTCAGGTAACACCACGTTTTCCTCGTGAATCCAACTTATATGCACAACTAGTTCTACCATTAGGGTTTTTTTTAACTTATTCCCGTAGACACAACCTCATACTTGTCATTAACTTGCACTAGATTTTTTTGATAGCTACATCAATATTTATGAACTAGAATTTGGAAAGCGTTTTTAAGCGTTTCTAAGCTACGTAATATCCGACACATGTTAAAATGGGTACTTATTAAAACTTCTAGCACACACCTAATTATATTCATTTATTTTTCTTTTTCAGGGTTACCTATTACTTTGTATGCCTATAATGAGTTGATTGACGGATCAACGCACATATTTATTATTAAGAAATGTAAGACTGCAGTGAAATGTGAAAAGCTTCGTTGCACCAATTTTGATGACATAATTTTGACCGTTAAATAAACTCGTACACAAATCATAAAGCATTTTGTTAACTACAAACAGGAACCGCAGGAAAGCGTTACCAAAATTACAGCGCATCAATAATTCCAGTCAACTTGTCGAACGAAATACTCAAAAATACCTGTTCGCACCTCATCCTGAAAGCCGTAACTAACACGCAAATACGCGGGTGATTGCGTATTTTTCACCCAGTCGGCGTTCCGAATAGTGTAGCCAACATTTCGGTTTTCACCGTAGAGGTTTACCGCTTTATCTTTATGATATTTTAAAAAAGAAAACGAGTTTTTTATAGAAAATTCTTAATAATCTCCGGGTCACGGAAAGGCTACCAAAAAAGCTAATTGGCTGAGTACGTTATTAAAAAAGGATCTAACTTTCGTACCTACATTCTTGAAGTTGACATCTTTCTTTTTTTCTCTTCAAAATACACCTTTCTTTTACTTCATCCACATTACCATATCAATCTTTCTTCATGCAGGCACGTTGGTTTAGACTCCGAACTTGACTTTTCACCAGTACGTGCCCGATTCGATCAAAATTTACTCGTAATTTACCCGTGCATCTACGACTTCTCCTTCCAATGTTTCTAACAAAATGTTTAAACGATCTCCACATAGGGGTTGGTAGCACTGGTTAGGAATTCGCGGCAGGGTTGGCGCAGGTCGGGCGGCCGGGGCGGCGGCCCGGGCCGGCAGTAGCGCGCCAGCCGCCGCGCCGCGTGCCGCCTTCGCATTACCACATCATGACACCCGCTCAACTTTCCGTACTTTTCCACGCGAGCTCTCGCGTTTTTCCCGCCTTGTTTGTTTTCGCGCGCTAGTGCGGTACGGTGATTTTTGTGAATGAATCTGTGGTTCGGCCGCTTGTGTTATTTAATTGCTGTTGGTTTAGACGTTTACATTTGCGAAGCCTAGTGAGTATGAAACTTTTTGTTCAATTATTATCTCGAACTATATTAAGTTTAGTTTATTAACGAATATTCATTTTCTATTCTTTCTTGTTCTGTCGGATACTGTGTATAAAATTTAATTAAAAAAAGGGAATATATATTTTTATACCAGTAATATAAAATATTTATCTATCAATTTAACGCTCAATAGATCACAACCTACCTATACCTTACCTTACCTTATAATACCTATGTTACGACTTACTTTCCATTAATTAAAAACCCAAGTGCAGTCTCTTATACTCGTACTCCATATTACGAGTGGGAACGAGCTCCCAAAAGATAATGAACCACTCACTCAACACTTAACGAAAGCGACTCAGACAGGCATAACTTTGTTTATTAAAATTCAAGATTATTTGCAGGCTTCTACCATTTGATAATGAATTAAGTAAAATATTCCAGGTAATGAGGTTGTATCCTGATTGAATCGTTATTTATAAACGAGAAACATTCGAGTAGTGTCTATAGTAGGGGTCGCTCGTTGCATGCGCCGACGACGCGACGTTGGGCTCCTCCGTAAACAGCCAATAACCCTCTGGGCAAAATTTTCAGCGCGTTATCACATAAATTCTTATCGTTACTCGGCTAATATGAGAGCCAGTGAAAATAATGAGGAAAACGGGCTGGCTGCCGCCTGCTCACTGGAGGGTAATGTTTTTGCTGAATCAAGAATGTAAGAGCATTTTAAAGGTCTGGAGTACCTACCTTCTTAGGTAGCTAATAAAGAGTACAATCGCTAATATTTATATCCATGTATGTATACTTATACATGGATATAAATATTAGCGATTGTACTCTATTTATATTGTCTATCCATTTCATATTTGTATATTTGTATGAAATGCTATTATAACGAATTGTCATAGATTCACTGGATTTTCATAAAGCAAAAAAGACAAATTAAATAAAGTTACATCCTTCTTTTCTTGTCTCTATCTGGCAAATACAATATAAGAACAATGGGCGAACCTAATGGCATTATCTAACAGTAAACTTCATTTATTGCAACTTTTCGAAATTGTTCACATAAATAGAACCTTTTAGTTAACACAAGTTAAACATGTAATGGTTTTGGCGTAAAAATCAACATGACCGCATACGTTTATTTTTATATAGCTATATTAAATATTCAGTTTATTTATGTTCTCTTTAAAAAATACACATTCCAATATTGAATGCGGCGCGAAAATAAACAAAAGTTCCATTTTAAAACATTTACGGATAACTGTGTTGTTTTTCAACAGATTTAAATTATTGGTAAAATTTTACGACACAGAATATGCCAGCATATAAATTGGATTCGATTGCACATTCAATCGGAATAAAGTACTTGCATGAGAGTCAATTTTTAAAAACAGATTAAGGGTAAAATCATAACTGTCTTTAATGTACTTTTATTACAACGCAAGAACATTCATGTGATACAATTCGTACGTGGAGAAAGTCTTATTACACAGCAATAAAAATAAACTGTTGAAAATTAAGCGACAGCGTAATTTTGCGATTTCAACATAACATTTATTGTGAGCGGATTTCGAATAAAGTTAACGTGTCACTTTAAAATATATATGTATGTATGTCACGACGCGCGTTACAAACTGATGGACACATTCGGACATGGCCAAACTACATAATGTTTAAATGTTATCTTGAATTAGAATACCCATAACCTGTAATGAATAACATTAAAACAAACTTTGCCCTATTGGCCTTTTTGGTGCAGTGTTAAAAAGTCAGATCGATCAAATAATGTCAAGTTTTCTTTTGTGTCGTCGTGTTGGTTGGACACACAGCCTAATTAGAGTAAATCGTCGATTTTTTAAGAAAAAGAAGCAGCCCATTGTAAAGAGAAAAAACTGTTACCGTTTGCGAATGGCTCAATTGACATATACCTAAGTAACAAATAATCACCATGACTCGTTGCATGAAACTATCTCTGTGGTCTTGGTGCTTGCCTGGCGTTGGTTTCAGCTGCACAGTACTCGTAGCTAGGGAGCATGCAAAGTTCACTTATGACCATAATCGGGGAAATAAACTTACAGAACAACTTACCTCCGTGACCCTGTTAAATGGCCAAATTTGATAAGTCTAATATTTAAAATTCAATTTACATAAAATTTAACAATAGGTCAAACTCCTTTGACTTAAAGTATTCCGGATGCTGCGTGAAAATATTTTAGGTCAAAATTTTCAATTTATTTAAAAAATCGTATTTATATGATAATGACGCACGACAGAGATTTAATCTTTGCGTATTGATTGCCTCCATAGCGAGGGCTGGAAGTGCTATTTACTGCGCCGTTATGTATTTCTTATTTCCTTATCACTCGCACAGATCAATAATTTATTAGATTTTGTATCGATCGGAAAGTGTAAGGGCGTAAGAACCAAAATATAATGTCTTGACGATATACCCGCATATTCTTTCTTGTTCGAAGTATCTTTGTTTGGTAATATTTTTGATAGAAAGTGTGTGAGCTTGTTGCGTGATGCTCTCTTAGCATTTATTTAAATATATTTTGTTTTTAAAAAAATAATCCTTAATAAGAATCATATTACAAAGATCATACTTTTAAAAATTTTAACAAAACTTATGTAACTATGAACTTGTCTAAATTGATTTTCCACCAGTTTACGAATTAAGTACCAACACATCTAATTTGTGAAGAAATTTGACGAAATAAAATGCGTGAACACAGCAAGTGTTTCACAAGTGGAAGGTCGCATTAACTGTAACAAGGGGTGAACCGCAACAATCGGCAGATTTATGTACCGCGTAACATTTCCGAGAAATTCACAATTACTGCCATTTGTTATCGTACAAAACCCTCAGATTGCATGCAGGCTCCCAGAACCTTATCCTGGCGAATTAATAACGGTTGGCTTTTCATGTCACTTTCACATTTCACAAAAATTACCGTGTGTTATGTATCATGCTCATAACGCAATAAAATAATGTTACGTCGACAATAATCTTTATTAAGAGAGATGTCCTTCGCCAAATATAATTTAAATTTATTCGTATGAGTTGTTATGATTTCTTGGTGATAAATTTGTTTGCACAAAATAAAATTTTCACTTGTATTTTAACAGCATACAATTTTTAATATCGTTAAACCCAAAAGGAAAAGATAAAAAGGTATAATTAATTGATTCTACAATGTGGAAAAAGGCGGTGTGAGTACAAATTAAGGAGAAATCAAATGTAACATTTTATAAAACATTAATATTATTAACTGTTGCAATCAGCTCTGCAATTACTAATATCCAAAAATATTTATCACGTCCTTATTCTTAGTAGGATAAATAAAGCCTCATGTTTTTATTCAATTTGTTTCATCTACTCTACAATATTACTCAGACGCATTTCGAATGTTACCCAAACCGAGGAAGTAATACGACGCGAAATACACATTTGAATTAGTAATATGCTTACACTCCTTTGGCACTATGATCCTACGTGCTTTACCTACAAACTTTTTATCTCCGCTACACATTACACACATTACATAAAATATTTCTCCATACACTTTTTATTTTTTGGTGTGGGTCGACAATCTATTATGCGGTGCCCACAATATGGGTCAGACCAGCGAATATTGGAAACTTTTGGAATGGGTAAATTTTCCTCATACATTTTTGTGTCCGACAGGTGTTCAACGCACCCATATAAAGCTCAGTTATTGAAGCGTTATTATTAGATTTAATATTATTACAAAGTTCTTCTAAGATATTACTCTGTAATCAGTTTACCCGACTAGAAGAAGAACAAAACGAAAGAAAAATAGAATGTCGTCTACGATGTGACTGCAGACAATAAAGATTACCTAGAAACAGATGTTGTCGCTTATCACCGCTAATTTACTAAAGATATTTCCTAGATTGCCCTGGCTAATAGCCAGTAGCTACTAATCTGACCAACGTCTCTAGGCTTTGTCGTTTGTTGGCAGATTTATTGAATAACACATTACTAAATCACTTGATTTAACACAACGCTTATAAACGACGACGTTTAGAATGCGGAAGAGTTATAAGGTGAATTTAATATGATTAATGACATAAGATACTGAAAGCTTTTAATCATTAGTTTTTTGTCTCTACTCTTACTTTCGAACCGTTGGTCTGATTTTGATGAAATTTAAACTGTGTGTAGGATATGTCAATAGAATAAAAATAAAGTTCTTAGGGCGTCGAAATAGGTTAAACAATTTTTGAGATATTTACTTAACAACAACAAACATTTACTTAATTGGTGAAGTTAATATTCCCATTAACTTTTCTCAGCAGTAGGCTTCAAGTACTGGGTCCTCCAAATTAAAAGTCTAGTCGTTTTGGTTGGCTTGTCGACAATCACACAGCAATTTCATGAGAATAATATTTACCACTTGTTTCAGCAAACTCGTGAAAGTTGTCACGCAGACCCGCTTTCGTTGACGTATTGAGTTACCGAGTTGAACAAATTGGTTGCCCCCATTGTTTGAACACAGTCGTATGGCGACAAAGTACAAACAAACACGTCTCAGGCATTTGCCGAACTTGAAAACAAGGTGACACAAACTCAGAACAGGCTGAAATCTAGTTACATTGGTTTAAATTCATTCTCTTAGTACGAAGTTGTTATATATTCAATTTTAATAACCGTTAAATGATTAATTTATTTTTGTGTAGTTATTTTTATTTCCGATATTTACGAATTCTGGTAAATGTATGATAAGAAAATTCCCATGGCACCGAAACATCTATAAATGCTCTACAATATATATTTAGAAAAAAGACCGCTTATGAAATTTCTCTTCAACGAGAAATGTATTTCTTCTTCATAACTTACCGGTTAATCAAATATTTAATTACGTGTTTTCTTAGAGGCTCAAAATAGAAAAAGGTTAAAGCGACACGATGGTTAATTTTATAAATAGAGAGTCCACAGCCTTTTGTGTCCCCTCTCCCTCGACACTTCAACTCAATCGGCGGTTACATTTGACACATACAATAGTAAAAACAGCGAAAAAGGTATAGTGGTTTATAGTACGTAGGGCATGCTTTTATCAAATCGACAAAAAAATCTGCAATTATTTGGGTTATTTTTTGATAAAACAACTAATAACAACATTATTAAGATATATAGTTGTAATAAGTTGGTTTATCATTATAGATGAATGAATGATGATAAATTATATTTTTTTTGTTGGTGTAAAGTAATAGATATAATAAGCTTTTGAATTCATGGTAGGTAAATGTAAAGTAATTACGAATAATACTTCATTATATATATATATAGTCCCTGTAGTACAAATACCATGAAGCATGAAATTTTTGTTGTCTCCCTGTTTGTGCAACAATGAGCTGATTCCAATTGATTGATCCACGGAGAATACTCGGTTGCGTGTTGTCAATTATTGGAACACATTGTAATAGACGGACATTATGACAACAACATGAATGAAAATCGAAAATCGACTGTAGCCAGTACTGCGACGCAACAAACAAGGTACATTACGAGGTATACCAAAATTGTCGACGCAATTGAAGTAAACTAATGCACGAATTCTAAAATATCGCCGGGTATTGTACTTTGTACGCGTATTGTAGAAATATCCTTGAAGGATATGTTTTTCTTCATATTTCAAGAAAATTATAAATATCTTTTTATCACTCCGCATATGATATAGTAAGTATGAAAAACCTTTACGTTAGCGGCTATTCCTGTAAGTTAATGTTTTGTTGGTATACGTAATCGACCTGAATCTGCATAAATAGGGAAAGGTTACAAAATTATTCAAAATGGAAGGCTCTGGTTGGTAGACACTGTTCCGTGGGGATCAAGGAAAGTTACAGAAAAAGCGGAGATGCGTAGAAAGTATATTAATAAAAAAATGAGAACAAATCTCTAGATTTCCCTATAGAATCGCAATCTACTTACAAGGCTTTACGAAATTTACCTTCCGCGTAAGTAACGTTTTACGCCGACATACAATCACGAGCGTTTTATTATATTGCAAAAAATAGAATTATAATGGCTAAGGCCATTGATATGTATTCTTCTTTTGAAGAAGAGGAATAAATTTTTATCCCAAAAATCTTGCTTTTGTTTAACTTCAATTTAACTATGAGTTGATTATACCACACGTCTAACAAGGACGAATTTTTTAAAAATAAAAAAAAACCTTAAAAATTAAAATTTTATTGCTGACTACCTTTTACTTGAAGCTCGTTCCCATTGAAAATCATAATACATACATAAATATGTCTATATCACTTGCGGGGACAGAGCAAACAGTCTTGAAAAGACTGTTGGCTCTGTCTATCTGTCTGCCCAGCCCCATACCGCTGGATCTAGAAATTTGAAATTTAGCATATTAGTTGCTTATTTGGTTCCGTTCCGGGAACGGAAATTTCCGGGATATTGCTTTTTATGCTGGCGGAGTCATGAACAAACGCTAGTTGCTGATAAAAGCGGAGAGCATGGACTTCTAATCTGAGACTTATCAAACTATCGTAGCATATCAATGGCTCTTACCTACGAGACATACTGACACCATCTAATATGCTAGTCTTCAGATGCCAGAAACTTTTGGGATAAGCTCCGTGTGCTTATAAGCGCTTACAGTTGAGAATTTCTCATTATGTTCCTGTATTTATAATTACATGTTCTCTTTTATATTTTTGTTCTCCTTGTTGATACATAAAGTAGTACCAATCAAATATCAGTCAAGACCCTAGGCGGAAGTCAAAATTATGATAGTATTTGTAATATAGTACCTCTCAATACTAATGTAGTGCCTATTCACCTGTTTAAGTTTCATGCGGAGAATTCTCACTTGTTTATTGTAGATAGACAAAGCCAACAGTCTTGAAAGACTGATTGAGCCACATTCAACTGTTTGACCTAATGATAGCATTGAGATTTAAATAGTGACAGGTTGCTAGCCCATCGTCTTAAAGTAGTTATAAGCCTATCCCTCAACATTATTTTAAAATAATTATCTAAGTAACTCTCTTTGTGTAGTATCTACGATTAAACTTTTGCCAGCAGGTTAAACGTAGTTATTATTATTTAAAAATGCCCACAGGAACCATTTCATCATAAAATACCACCACTTCGGAGTTCTCTCTTTACACGAAAAGGTTGACTGTTAGATAATATTTTTAGCATTAAGTTTGCCTTTTACACTTTACAAGTGTATTTGACTTAAGTTTAAATTTAAATAAATAAAACAAAATGTCACGCTGAGAATCCCGCTGACACTGGCTCTATATTTAATATGATACATTGATTACTAAATCACTATTTGGACCTACTACTGGATCAAATCTACTGAGCATCAATATGAACACACCAAATCGCCTTGTTGAGGTAACGATGTCCTGAAGAGCCTATAAAAATGCTAATGTGATGAAGATGGTGCTACCTGATTCAAAAGAAGTATATGGACTTGCGTTAAGAATTCGATCAATAGATCATTTTAGTTTAAAAATTATACTTTACTGGCATTGTACATACAATTAACTACTATATTTAACCAATCCAAACTACAAGTTGTACTAACAATATTATTGCTAAAAAATTGGCTCTGCTACATAAAAACAATCCCGCCTCCCGCCGGAATAAGTCCGCCTTTAAACATATTCTTCTAAATCCAATGACTGTTTTGAAATTTGTTATGTGTTATCAAGAGTTTACAAACCAACAAAAACTTACTAATCAGAAACTTTGTGTAGTTTTCTATGGATCAATTTGGTGAATTATTATTTGAGATGCCGTATGATTAATACGAGTACCATAGAAATCTACGTTAGAAGTCAAATTCATATTTCTATAATTTTCAAGCTTAGGCAATGTGGGTAACTAATTAAAAATAAAGCATCTCATCTCAATGATATGCATGGTACAAATGTTTCGCGAATTCATCCAATTCGATTTAGGTAGCCAACTGGAAATGTGAGATAAGGCAAAACCCACACGCATTTATAAAAGATAACGCTAGCTTATATTCCGTTTTATTTCCTCAGGCGCAGTTACCAATTTTAGGAGTTTTGTAAAATGTTCTCGCACAGACAGCTCAATATCAGAATTTCAATATATATTATTATTTGGATACCAATGAAGCCTTAGCTATGACTTGTCTTTGCATTAATAACAGTTTTAGATTAATTGTATTATCCGCTGCCCGCATCAATCACGAACCGAAAGGCATTATCTTTCTTTCTAATTTTAAGCTTGTTTAAATTTACTGCATCACATAAACCTAATTTTCTTGTCTTCTTCATAGTAGGCCTCATTTATCTATGTAAGTACACTGGACTACCACTATTATGCTTCGATGTCGACTACCTAGACATGCTCCTTGGACTTTGTAGGCTCAGTCGACCTACCTTTTTTTACATAACTTGGAACGTTACGTTATGAAAAACAGAAGTAAAAAAAATTTTCAAATCTTAGACAAACATGTCATATAATGAATTGAAATGTACTTTAGGAACTTAATATAATAAAACAACACAGGAAAAAAATCAAAACATTATATAATATTCAATAAAAAATTACTCCACAGGTGCGACACTTTATTCAAAGTTTAAAAACAGTATTTGCATGAAACTGATATAAAAGTTGAGAAGGTTCATCCGACAGATGTTAGCGAACTTTTCCTACAATATTGCTAATGAGTAACTAAATTAATAATGATTTAAAGTAAGTTGTTATAAAATACAATGTGAAACTTGTGAAAAGGGAACGTCAAGATCTAAAATCAACATGAACTTGCATAGATCAAACAAAATTTGTGTAAGTGGGTCAAAGAAAGCTGAAAAAGGGTTATAAAAATATATTTCTTCAACAATATTATAAAGAAGTAATCTTAATTCTAAGAATAATACGGTTTAAGTATTTTACTTATTAACATTATGCAATTAAATTTAACATTTGTATGAATTGCTTTACTATAAAAACAAAATAATTGTAAAGAAATCAAAAATAAAGGTTGTTCTCAAAATAAAAATTCTGTTACAGTAGTGACGCCTGTGTTGCAAGTTATTGTTTTTAAAGCAATCCCTAAATTTTCGATTAATATATAAGTAAAGAATTATCCTTATCTATCAGTAAGCCTAACATCTAAACGTGGCCTGTAAAGTCTTTCAATACCGCTGGCTCTGTCTACCCCACAAGAATGAATGAACAAAATACCAACAACATATGCCATGGCATTGCTAATTATAATGACAGGAAAATATAAACGATACAGATTAGCATGTTTGTTACCGATTCTTGTGCACTGACGCTTTGGAAACGGCAGTTAACTTAGTTCCAATGTCAATCAATGTTATGAAAAAACATAACCAAAAGATATGACAATTATTAAGTAATGTTTAAAATGACCCATAATAAGAAATAATAAATAATTAATATAAAACGTCCCGTTTTAGAGGTTATCATAGAATTCTTGCTTACTTATTTATTTTCCAATTTCTATGTACAAAAAGAAACTATCGTTTGCCCTTTACCATCACGCTATAATTTCTTTAAAATACTATTCTGCGAAAATATTCAATATCGAATACTACCGATAACAGAATGCACTCTAAGCCAACCGTGTTTGTACCAGCCCAGCTCCACTTGTCTTGTTATCGTTTGTTTTACTTTTAGGGTGCAATAATGTATTTATCAATTTATCTTATTTATCTACTCAATGAAGGTCCTTAACTCTCTATTACAGAGAAATAAGACATTTGGGAATAGTCAGTACCTACAATGAAGACAGACCTTACAGAGAAATCCCGGCCTAACAAGAAAGTTATATTAGGTTCCCAACTTGTGAGTGAAAGTTTTCAAAGGTCTTTATTGTGTTTCTGAACGGATGGAATTCTTATCGTTCGCCATCTTTGCTGTTCTTCAATGCTGAATTAAAAAAGGTCGTAGATAGATTCACAAAAAAAATTAAAAAATACTTGCATAACTTTGTTTTGTATCACAAAACAAATACTTGCATAATTTTGTTTTGTAACACGGATATTATTAGATATTACTAGATTACGTTAATAAAAGATATATGTTAATAAATAGGAGTTTATTAAGATATATTTTAATAGAGTAAAAACCATCAAATAATCTATCTTCTTATCTTTTAAAGTAGTGGAAAATCTTATATTCTAGCAGTCTATAGTTTTGTATGATCATATGCACTAGTTACTTACGTATTTATTCTAAAAGCATTCAATTCGCCTTTTAATAATAACAAAACATTTTAACAAGATACATAATTTGCCGTCAAAATACTCCAATAAGTACATTTTTTTAAGCAATTATTAGAATTATGCATCACCTCACTTTGGATATTTACTCAAGTAACTATAACCGAGTCAATTTATCCGTCCATTTCTAAGTTTCTTCACTTCAGATGCCATTTACAATTTTTAGTCCAAATTCCTCCGCAGATAACTGACCACCATTCTTTGCACTTTTTCCTTACGGTTGCTTCGCGTAACGTGCCAAGAATTTTCGCACACATACCAGCAGTAGCATTGTTCAAATCTGAAAAGAAATAGTATAAAAGTAAAGTATCACTTGTACTAAAACTTTATATAATATTACCTGAAATAGTCGATTAATATATCAAAAAGCTGTACGTGATATATTTTCTTCACAACAAATAATCCCAACTAAAATAATAAATTTGAAAGTAAGTTTATTTGTTTGTTTATTGTGTCTTTACGCGTTATCTACTGAAGCAATCTTCTTTAAAAATTTGCGTGTTGAAAAGTAATTAAGAGTCTGGAGAAGGACATAGGGTACCTGCATTCTCCGCTGAATTTGCGTAAGTCTGATTCTACATTAGGTGACACTAGATTCGCGCGAAGTGGCGGGTAAAAACTAGTTAAATATTATAGATTTTTTTTCCATGGAGACAAATATAACATTGTCTTGCCATGTAATTTCGTAAGTTGTAAAGGTAACAAATGATCATGTTCTTTACTACTTAAAACATACCTATTATATTGAAACATTTTTACTATTCGTCGTAATCATTTTCTTCGAAACACATCCCATTGACTTTTTTCCATCCTTTTGGACATTTTCCGACTATAATACCAGATCTTTTTTCCAACTCGCTTTCTGTCTCTGTCGAGTTCTCTGTGGCATGAACAACAGGCTTACGCACCTGACTTTGTTCAATTTCATAATGTTTTGGCTTCATTATTTTTATCGTCACTTCCAACAAGCTAGGTCTCATCACATACGAATTGATTAAGTAAATGTTTACTATTAAACTGATCATGAAAATACAAGAGGCTACCACCAAGCAAATTGAGGACTTCATTGTTTTAGCAATGGGTATCACTAGTAGAATAAACTGATTGGTGATGTGCCCTCTGTATAAGTATGGTCTTCTGAATCAGAGTGTCCATTACGCAAGTTTATATTTAAATTCCCTGTGCGTCACTCAAAGTGACGTAAAGCCGGGAACTTATTGCAACCGAGACATATATGATTCTTGCATAAGTAAAGGGCTTCCCCCAGTTGATTTTTTTTTTGCCAATTGTTCGTACATTTTAAAACCTCATTAACGTTTTTCCCTATTTGCTCTTAGATAGAATAAAAGAAATCTTTAATATTTAGATTTCTGCATCATCATCCAATTTTACTTGGACAAATCTAAATATTGATTATAACTACTTCTTTAGTCACTGGGTATCCTATAAGACTACCGTCCTGGTCAATAGCAGCTGAAACAATTATTTTATTATAGTATTTTTAAAATCTAATAAGTACTACAAAAAATATATACCTACCTCCTGCTTTTTTCGTATTTTTGTTTCTGTCATATTATACATTTCAGAAAACCCTAACTGTAGATTCTCCTTATGCGATCAGGAAAGAAATAGACATTTCTTTCCTGATTGCGAAAGCAGAAAAATTAATAGAATTTTGAACCTATTATTTTAAAGAGCTCATTTGTTTGTATGTGTGCGTGCATAAGCGTTTAGCTACTCTATATATAGATAAGTATTTCTTGGCTTTCGCAAAGTTGTGAAATCATTAAAGAAGACCTGCTTACTTACAAATTAGGTTCTTAGTCAGTACATTCAAATCAAGAACTACATTCGTAACACCTATTTCCCAGAGGTTGCTAAAGATGATATCCTTCCACTTGCCACGATACCTGCACAATTGTACCTACTTGTGATGTTTCATTCACATTCATCATTATCTTCATGCAAGCTCTACACTACAATAGTTATATGGCACAGCTCGTTACTTTACGTCCTATACACCACACAAGCCATTTTGAGAACAATGGCGGTAAATGCGAATTCACTCACGATATGAGTTCAACTTTAATTTCAACGATGAGTTTCGATTTCGTAATAGAAATTCACATGACAATTCGTTTATAAATTCAATCATATTGTAGCGGGAGCAATGATTCGACAATGCTCGACCGCCACCAAAGGGAAGATCTTCCACCAGGCTAGGTGTTATGCCTGGGAAACCGCGGCTCCGACGATGTTGTGTCGGAGGTTGTATATACTCGTATAGCTCCAATCCGTGAAATCTTTGCTTGCGCGATTTAGGTTTTCGCTGTTTATGACTGATAGCGTCGCGTCATTTTAATTTTTTAATTTTGTGACTTGTGGCGTATAGATTTCGCCACAATATTATATTATAATTCAATCAAGAGAAAGAACTTGGTATTCTACTTTCAGACGATGGGCTAGCTACTTGTCACTGTTTGAATCTCAGATACAGCTGAACGTGGCCTTTTCAATCTTTTTGATACTGTAGGCTGTGTCAACCCCTTGGGTTAAATAAGGTTTAAGACTTATATGTTTATGTTTGTAATTTATTTATTGTTTTTATTCTTATAGTTAGTTTCTTTGCCTACACGCAAAAAATATATTTGAAATTTGTATCAAAGAATTTACCTGCCTAAACTCAATAGGCATTATTAAATTTCACCTGAATTTATACGAATTCCCTTAGTTGAGGTCAGTATCAATAACAACGTACTTTGAAACTGGCTTCAAAATAACATTAAATGAAATTGCCTTCAGTTTATTTCGACACAGGCCGTATTTTTTACGGCTACTATCCCTTAAACCTCTTTACCCAACTTAAACGAGGATAATGTACTAATTTGCCTTTGTCTCGGTGTAATAAGGTTCACAGTAACAGAACCTCATACACGACTATAAAGTAGCGGTCACATCTTTGCCCTAAATGTATTTTGTCTCCGCGGTTGACATTGAGATGGGTACACAAAACATAAAGGTCGAGAAGTTGGGGAAATGTAAGCCAAACATATGAAATGATGCTGATTATGTAACTGCTTATTTTGATTTATATTATAGTTGAAACTCGTAGACACTCAATTTTGTTTTTAAACCCGTCTATGATACTCTCTGGTACTGACAGGTAAGTCTTCTTCGTTTGATTCTGAGTTCGCTTTCCTGTTTACCCGTTCTCGTTGAAATTTCAGAGTAAAAGTAGCTTCTTTCTGACCTCGGTCCAGCTGTCAGGTCCGCTTAACAAAGCGCATTAATGCTATTAGTTTTGGTAAGTAGTATTTATTTATTAGGGAATTTACTATGATTACTATGAATGATTTAATAGGTTTAAACGTTATGACGCAAATTATTGAAATTAATATAATTTTAAGCGTTTTTCTGCATACATAATAAATTAATGCATTCGTAGGTCAATTATCCTTGAACATTATGTACGTACTTATTTATCAATGTCATTAACATGTAAGACTGCCTCAAAAGCGTTGAAAAATTAATATTTTCATTTTTAACTTATAACTTAATACTTACGAATATTAAAAAAAAAGATTAGTATTTTCCTTATTTATGCATACACACATACGTATTATCACGTCTATATTCCTTGTAAGGATGACAGAGCCAATAGTCTTTAACGACTGAAAGGCCACGTTCAACTGTTTGACTTAATGCCTTTAAATTAGCCCATCGCCTAAAAGAAGAATCCCAAGTATATAAGCCTATTTCTAAGTCGCTTTTTACTACATCCATGGGAAAAAGATGGAGTGTTCCTATTCTCTATTCTTTTGGCGCCGGAAACCACACGGCACAATCGTGATTAATTAAAACATACAAGATAATAAAACATCGAGTGTCTGTACATTAAATACTATAAATTAAGTTAAAATTTTCGATAAAAGCTAGAATGTATACTTTGTTTTATCGCTATTAATAAAGAAATAACACATTATAGTCTATTTAATTTAAAAAAAATCCTAGTGCCCTGTAATACGCTGCATCTACTCTGAAGAGACAAAGATGTAAAAGTATGTATGTTATTATTTTTAATTTGGTTATATAAAATTGACACAGGAATAGGATTATAGGTCTGGATAATTGTGGTTACCCAAAAAGAAGCGAAGCGAAAAAGCTAGTATTTAAATAACAAGAAATTTGTTTGCTTCGCGAAAATTCATTCCAACCCAATTTATCTTTAGGCATTTCCAAAGTAAGTGAAACAACGCTGTATTGACAGTTCTTATTATTGGTGACTCTCAATATCATGCTCGCAACTCCAAGATAATAAACAGTCTAAGATCTACATAGCTGCGAAATTCAACCACATTCATTAAATTTCACGAGATGAACGTGTAACAGGAATTTTAGTTGGCTTATAATTTATTTGCGGGTGTCACATGATACATCTCGCCTTATCTTTAGGGTGAAACCACAGTTATAGAACACGCGATAAATGCAGCTATAATGTTGTTTATCGCTTTTTCTATAATTACGGTACGGTAAGTAGAGCTTGTTAGAAAAGAGGCATAAAAGTAAAATGTGATTTAGACGTCGCTAATAAGAGTTTTATTTTACTCCTCTCTCCTTCCTCTCTTATTCTTACATTTTATATATAAAATTTAAGGTTGGCAAAATTTTGTGCAGAATTTGGTGACGTTTTGTTAATCTACTGCCTGTTTGATACCAACCTACCTTGAGAAAAGGTCCACATACATATACTTGATTTTTTTTCTTTGTTATTAAAAATATAATAGCTTCACTTTGTGAACTTATTCTTCGATTAGTACCTGTGTTATTTTAAAAGTGAATATTCTTCTCCAAATTACAGTCAGACAGCTTTTCTCCATTGTATAATCATCATCTAATAATAAAAGATTTGTGTCGTTGCATTCATTACCTTCAATCTCGCTTCTCTTTAATCATATAATACAACCATATAGGTATCCATCCGTGTCACAATGATCAATCATACATTATAAGTGGAGTAGTACGAATAATCTGCAGATGTACCTATTTGTTACTATACATTCAGTCAGAAAAGTATCGGGAATGGATTATTTATTTATGGTTCCAAATTCAAATTTTTGTTTTTTTTGTTGTTGTTAGATTGGCACAACTGTTTTCCATTTTGGCGCGGAGTTTGAGTTGCATCTGTTGTTTACATTAAATACAGTGCTATTTTTAGTTATATCATATCTAGTGTGTATTGCTAATTTCATAATGGATAAAAACATCGAACAAAGAGTTTGTCTTAAATTTTGCATTGCCAATGGAATATCGTGTTCGGAGTCACTGAAAATGTTACAGAAGGCTTACGGTGAATCGACTTTATCAAAAACTCGTGCTTATGAGTGGTACAAAGCGTTCAAAAGCGGTCGAGATGTGATGGAAGATTTGCCTCGCTCTGGTAGGCCATCAACGTCTGCAACTGAAGTTAACATCGCAAAAGTGAAGTAAATAGTGACTGAAAATCCTCATTCAACTTTGAGAGAGATAGCCACCGAACTTTCTGTATCTCACGAGTCGATCCGTACCATTTTAACTAATAATTTGGGTATGAAACATGTTGCCGCTCGGCTAGTCCCAAAAGACCTGAATTTTTTTCAAAAACTCAATCGCATGAGAGTCGCTGAGGACATGCTAGAACGAGTCAATTCCGACCCAACATTCATGAAACGCATTGTTACTGGTGACGAGACGTGGGTTTACGAGTTTGACATGCAAACTAGTCAACAAGCTTCGGAGTGGCGCCTTCCAACTGAACCGAAACCGAAAAAACCACGCCAAAGTCGTTCAAAAGTCAAAGTCATGTTGACTGTTTTCTTTGACTATCGCGGTGTTGTGCACTCGGAATTCTTGCCGGAAGGTCAAACGGTAAATAAGGAATATTATTTGAGTGTTATGCGGCGTTTAAGAGAGCAAATCCGACGAAAAAGGCCAGATTTGTGGAAAGAAAATTCTTGGATTTTGCACCATGATAATGCACCTTCGCACAAGGCCATCATTGTGAACGAATTTTTAACCAAACACTCAACAAATACCATCGAGCAACCACCATATTCACCAGATATGGCTCCAGCCGACTTTTTTCTTTTTCCTAAACTCAAATTACTACTTCGTGGCACCCGTTTTCAATCGGTAGAAGACATAAAAGAGAATTCGCGGCGAGAACTGACCTCAATTCCGGAAACAGCGTTTAAAAAATGTTTTGATGATTGGATTATTCGTTGGCGTAAGTGTATCGTTTCTAAAGGAGCATATTTTGAAGGTGATAAAATAAATTTGGATGAATAACAAACAGTTTGTGTATTATTGATCTTTTCCTGCTACTTTCTTGACAGAGTAGTATATACTTACTGAAAAGGGTTAAATCCAACTATAGAATAGAAAAAGAAAAAAAATATTTTAAATTGTTAACGTGATGTGTGACTTGATAAACAAAAGCTTTAAAACCTGTGAAAGTGATTTAAAAATATTCCTTGCTTCATTCGATATTATATATTTATTCTTATCTTCGATATCAATATGAAACAATAATAAGTCTCTACGTCAGTCAATAAGTCAGTGTCGTCTTTTATTTTTATATATATATATAAAAGGAAACAGACAGAATGACCAAACGAAACAGAACAACAAAGAATTACACTTCGCATCGGTTTGCCGTGAACGTGGAGCTCAGCCAACTTATTTCTGATCTACCATCAATCATTTGATAGCTAGGCTTTACTACGTTGGTTTCATCGGAATTTCCGGTTAGGTTATGACCATACTATTATTTAACACAATAAACTTAACTTTGGTCTTAATCAATTGATTTGTCCCGATCTTTAACAATTTAGTAATATATTTATTTAATTAAAAGCTAAAACAAACATGATTATTTAAACACAATTTAATTTGTATGCAGTATATATATATGGATAAGAATCCAATATCTTTTCTCGCCTCATGAAAAACGACTTACAGTGCTTCCAATCGGGTGGATAAGCAATCGAAAGCCCTTCGCCCTTCGCCCTGCACATTAATATTATTGGTAGTCGGTTGTGTACCTACGGTGATGAAGAGCTACTAAATTTATTTAGTTAAGAATTAATATAAATAACATTAACCCAGGATGAACTGATATCATGTGAGTCACCGATGAGAATATAAAAGTGGCAAAATATTATAGTGGGAAAATGTGATTATTATTGGAAGGTAGTCGACACGTTAAGAAGAAGGATATAAACAATAGATATTTTTTTCAAAATAAGCAATTTTTTTGTAACGATCTGTATAAAATACTTTTGAGTAAATTTATATATATATTACGAAACTCTCAAACGAATGTGCAACAAGTAGTTGCAGTGATCGTAAAGTGCAGTTAAAATCAACGGCTTTGTTATGGTTAGTGTTCAACTGTTCATCCCTGACATACTAACTGTAGTTCTGTAAGCGAGTGAAAAGTTAAGAGTCTATTCTACAGTTCTGTTGGTAAGATTAGCGTGTCTGCTTTGCTTTGTGTTGCGGCATTGGAAGCCCTCAATCGAGACTGGAGCACACTTGGCCTGAGTCACGCTTATGTCACACCCTGATGAACGAACTTTTGGTATTTAAAGTTTGTGAATCCACAATTGATGTAGGTTTTGCAGAATAAGTCATTTTAGATTGTTTAATGTTAACAAACCAAATACAAAACAGCAGATCCCTGGCCACGAAGCCAGTATAAATGAGAGATTAATGAAACTAAATAATTCATAGAAATTGTCACCGCAAAAATGTGACAAAATTATATTGAATCTTGAAATTTGTTATTGTAGGTTACCTTAACATGTCATATCTCACTAAGCATTTTTATTTTACGACAGAACTCGTACCAATGTCATAGCCCTAAACTGTAATCGTAAACACAGACTTCTTTTAACCTATTTTGACACAGTTCAACAAAACCAATGAATTTGTAATAAGCCCAGCAAAATTGTAACACTGGTTTGAAAATAGCACGCCATTTCCATTCCCAATATAGTTTTCCTTTCCGCAAAGATCGCGTCTAACTCCAGTTCGTAATAAACATTTCGTTCGGTTCATTTGGAATTTATTAAGTGGAAACACAGGTTGATGGCTCGGAGCGGGCATCCCGCCGCAGAATCTGTGCGATTCTCTATTAACCCTAAAGGCGTTCGACTATTTTTGCGCACGTGAACGCTAGCTATGCATTGCACGTCGATACCTATTTGTATTACATTATGTGAAGTTCCGGTGAACCTAATTTTAATTTTATTGGCACAGTCGGATTCAGATCGCATATTGTTGCTTGCATGAGGCTTTCTAGCGCAACTAGTAGATCTCTAGGCATTTAGAAGTAGTTTAGTTTACTATTGCTTAACAAACAAAACATTTTAAACTTAATTTAAATGTGCGAGTTTCTTACACGATAGCATCCTCAAATAAAGTGTCGTATCGATATATGCATACATCCAATCACCTCTTTATCCCTATCGGGGCAGACATAGCCAACAGTGACAGGCCTCTTATTAATTCAGCTATTAATTAGTTAGTTGTTTGTTTAATTAGATCTTTAACAATTTTAGTTTTAATCAAATATTTTATTTTTGCCTACACTTGTGAACCTTTCGCGAATATCATTGTCGTTCTGAGCTCAAAATTATACTTAACGCCGCTTACATCGCTATTTCGTCTCACGCAGCTATGGACTTACAGCATTATAAAGCAATACCTATGAAAGCGGCGAACGCATGTTACCCGAAAATCTATTGCATTTAGCACCTGCCTGTTTTAATAATAAGGGCATTTTTAATGAAGTAGAGAAATCTATATAAGAAAGTAAAAAAAAGCTAAATATCTGTTGCATTGACTAAAGAATTGTATAACAAAACAAACCATAAAAAAGGGCCTGAGTTTACAGTAGCGTAACTTATATTCGCGTTAAAATGACTATTATTTCGTAGGAGAGATTGGAACGGTGCCCGCTAGTCGCTTACTGAATAAACACACGAACGAACATATGCTGACCTCCCGCCATTCGTGCTGAATTGTTGGTAACATTTATACAATTTGGAAATGTCACCTCCATGACCGTTTTCATAATATTTTGTTAGCATATTTTGCCGAAATATGTAATTTTCCGTATCTGAAATCATTATCATGTTTTCTATCAGAAAATGCACTATACGTACGAGGAGTTGGTACTTGTATTGTGTTGATAGTGGGTGATAATACGTGGAACAAACAAATATTCTTACAAGTGTTCGGAAATTAATATCATGTATCGAGAAATAATTAACCCTTTTCATCAGATTTTGTCATTATTATTATGCAACAACAATAAATACAAAGATAAAATGACTCAAAGGATATGCCAAGTGGATTTGGTAATCATTACGCTTCACACATTTCAACATCCGAAAAATGCAATCATATCAATCCGGAACCAGGATCCTCGCCCACAGAGACTTAGTCCATGACACAATTGATAATCAATATGACTTCATCCAGTTCCGGTATGTGCTGCATGTATGATGCATATATGTACTTTAAACTCAATAAGTTCATGTTTTGATTTTAAGCAAATTTGAAACAAAGTGAATACAATAACTAATGTGAAAAATTATCAAAAATTTCTCATAAAAAAAGGGTTTCGTAAAACGTGTCTTCTTGGTCGTTGTCTACAAAATATATGAATACTTTCTCGTAAAAACTGACTTCGGAGTAAGTTATATAATAACATCAAAATATTATTATATTACTTACTCCGAAGTCGAAGACCTAGACCTTGGTCTAACATTGCAGATTTAGTCGTGTATTTCACGACTGATACTCAGCTAGCATTTCTATTGTATTTTTTCTTTTGAATAAATTCAGCCAAGACAGGATAATAAAATCTGCGAATGATGTATAGCATTTTCTCGTCTAAGCAAAATTAAATTATAAAAGATATTTCTTGGACACACGGACTGAGTGAAAAGTGAACATCACGCTGTTTGAGTCTATACTTTATATAAATAATATTTTTTCCTAGTATATATTTATATTACAGGCAATATTTTATCCAATTCTTTGAAGTTTGTACTTCTGAAATCACTGAAGGATATTTGCAGCTACAAATTGCATGTATTCGGAGGAAAATGCTCGTTATTCTCAATTTCCGTGGAGTTTGCCAACGATTGGTACCTACATATCTTACTGATATGAAATCTATGCTCACTTAAGGGGATCATGGTTTGATATATCTTAATTTATAAAAGAGAACCCTGACCGACTAATTCACTGATGTTGAAGTTGAAGTTTTGCAAAGGTATAAATGGTTCTTTCTGTTAGTCTTTAGTGAAATTAGATGATTTACTAAATTCCTACGGGAATGAAAATAAAATGAACTTTCAATCCTGTCATATAAATGTAATAAGGAAACAAAGTAAAATCGATTTTGCGTATTTATTATCCACAACTCGGAAATCAGTATCGAATGACTCGTCGCTATCGCATATTTCCTTCCTATTGATACATGTTGGTCCATGTTTCCACTATACGTCACGTCACTGTCCCTATCGGAGCTTGTATCTGTCCTCGGATGTGCTCCATCGCATCCCATCACTTCCAATGACAGAGCTATTAGTATTCGACTTTTTCAGCCGCTTTTGCCAACTGCGTTAGGAGGGTTTCTTTTAGGCTTATGTGTTTATAAAACTTCATCACATTCTTTATTTTAATGTTACAGTTTTGCAACCAATAATTACTGGATACCTATGTAAATGTATCATTGTAGTTTATATTTGTTTCATATTGTTTGATTTCACCCGTCATATCGTTTCTCGACTGCATTTCGGGTCTATTATGGAGTCAATACTGTAGGGCTCTGCGTAATTTTTTAGATTTATACCGTAAGGTCTATGGATCATCTAATTTTTATACACCAAAAATTCTGACGTCGAATCGAAAACGCATCAAAGCTCCAGAATATAACACATTATTGAGCAAGGCGAATGTAAAGAATTAAATGAAGCTGACTCATCACATATTCTAAATACCCAAGAGCACATGAGTATTTAGTCCGCGGCGGTCGTATGAAACGGAAGATGTCACAAGACGAGTTACTTACGTCGACGAAATGCCGTTAAATATTTCACGTCAGACATTATTACTCGTTTTGTATAAAGACGCTAATACCGGGCTCTACTCTGTGTGTCATGCGCGTCTTATCCAACTAGCTATTTTTATAATAGTTCGCGATCAGCTTCGGCTATATATAAATCTTTGGTTATTTTCAATTGTTACGATTAGCTTGCTTAAATATCTTTTAGTTTTATTTATAAACCTCGTCATTAAATATGTAATCAATTATTCCTAAGTATCTATAAGGACACTGAATGGAGTATAGCAGTTAAACAGACAGACCGCTGTTTGAAAAAAAACAAATTATATTAAAAGAATAAAAATAAGCTTGCTTCTTACCTATGAATAAATGTTTGCTTAATTTGTAAACGTTTATGAAAAAAATTAATTTATTAGTCTGGCTGGCTGTTACATTTGAGAAATTAGAAAACTTTGGTTGTGTTTATCAAATGTGTGTGTACATGAGGCAATAAACTCATGTGATTTCCATTAATCAAACGAGGCAAACGGAAGTCTTGTTACAGATATGTAACTCAAACAATAAACAACCAACAAGATCAAGACAAATTGGCTATTAGCGTAATGTATTTCAGTGATAAATTTGATATTTTAGTATTATGGAACAGGGATGCATTCTCATTTTCATGGCAGAAACAACAATGAATAACATATTTTTTAACAACATGCATACATAATAATAAAAAATATGTGAAAACGGAAGATTGTGGTCACATGTAGACTCGGATACAAACGCTAAGAGGATAATTATAGTATGGCAATGAATTATAAATGAAAACAAAATTTTCTCAACTCTCTATGTAGACACATCCTTTTTTTCAACCCTCCTCCTCTTACCTGACTACTAACCTCTATTCTTAAAAACCTTTGATTATTTAAATAATTTGTCTTGAAGAAAACCCAAAATTATAACCCAAAGACCAATTATCTGGTACAAGATAATCCACGAAGCAATTTTCTTTTTGTCATTTTCCTTAATTAGAAGATTTGTACAGTCACGCGATTATCACTGCGGAGAATACCGAGGATATTACTTAAACACAAGTTAGGTGAACAAAAAAGATTATTCATGTAAGATGTTAGGATAAAACGAGGTAAATCTTTGCTGTTCCTTAGTAAGGAGAAAATAAAGTAAAACTTGTTTAGCACCTGCCCAACTTAGCTCGTTTTCTAAACTTGTTCCTGATTAGAGGCGAGCCCAAAATAACTTTTATTTGGCAAACTTAGTGTACGTGATAACATAGAATACATGTAACAATAAGGGTATTAAAACATCCCAAGGTGGTCAACGAATTCTTCTACACAAATCATTTGAGAAAGGGGGCTTGGCTTGAATTAAAACCACGTTTAATACAATTTAAAACACAGTTTAGAGTTAAATATTTTATATTACGACGACCTTTTTTTATCTGCACATTATTTACAAACATACCTGCAAGAAAGACAGAGCCAACTGTTTCCCAAGTTTATAAGCCTATCCCTTAGTCGCCTTTAATGACATCCATAAGAAAGGGATTAAGTGGTCCTATTCTTTTTTCTTTTGGTGCCGGGAACCACAAAGCAACAAATTATTTCAAAACAATAAAACGAAATTACCATGTGCTCTGAAATATGTATAAATTGTCTAATGAAAACTCGATCTATCCACTAAACTAGCATACAATTACATACTGAAATCGTAATTTATTCTCCTGTGAGTTCCATTCTCATTCAAGTGTACTTAACATGGGTCACGTAATGATTGTTCTAATTACCATGTCGTTCAATATCACCGTAATGTGGAAACTTTATGTCGTACAGAAAGGCTGGTTCGTTGGCTAATTTAATTCTGAATGAAGGCCGTAACAGCTAATAGTTCGGGCCGTATAAAACCTCTGGGATGTAACGACTTTCCTTGTTGTCACTGTTTCGCCGAACTATTCTCTGGGGTCTGTAACAGTCGTAGTAAAATAGGACGTCATTATTATTATTTTTTGTACCTGAAAACGACAACTCGTTTATACATCATAATAAAAAAGCTTCCCACATGCGAATTTTTGTTTATCTTTTAGACCACGCAACACTTTGATGCTAGTTAAATTATTTTTCACCGAAGTTTTTTATCCAATGCAAAGCCAAGGCGATCAGTTTTTAGAAATAAAAGTATTTAAAACGTTGAGATTTTGTAAATTAAAGAAAATATTACTAACTTTCTAAATTTAAACCCACATAGAAACAATTAAAATTTATTCACACATTTAAAAAGTTCATTAACCTATGCAATGCACTTTGCATCACAAATCTCACTATAATGATATAATTAGCGAAATGCATTTTACATGAGAAGTGTTTTTGCTGCGCTTAAATTAGTTTTGTGTAGTTCACAGCAGCAGTGCATTAAGAATTAAATTATATTAAGTTGTAAATGTTTTGTATGGTCATAATTAGTTACTTCAAGAATTTTCATGACATAATAATAATTGAAGTCTTTTCAAGCAAATACCTAAATTTACTGATTTCTTTTTTATAAATTTATCAATTAACTAGGGGACGCCCGTGACTCTGCCCACGTAAAACGCTCGATCCAAACCAAATTTTATCTTTCTGTGCTCAGTAGTTTCGCCTCTGCGTCAGTCACACTGTAACGAAAGAGTTACATATGTATAAGTATATTTATAATAAAAAATACAAAAAACTAAATTGCAGCAGGTTCAAATAAATCTGAATAATAAAGTACTGCCTACTGTTCAGATTTAAACGGGAATGGGAAAGAACGACTCCATTCATATTAAGCCAAAATTTCATAGACTTGCAATATCACGAAAACTCAAGTCCGTAAGGACTTGTATTTTAAGTTCTTAGAAAAGAAGCAGCTACCAGATTATTTCTTCGAACAGCGAGAAGAATTTCTTTTTAAAAGAAGATCTAAAGATTCTCGCCAAAGTCTGAAACATGGAACTTTTACAGTAGGTACATTAGCGGTAGAGTTTAATAACATCAGTGGAACTCGTCTCTTAATTGAATTCCGAATACTTTGTAATCGATTCGAATCTTCAAAGGCGAAGCGATTAAAACTTTTTCTTTAAATAATGTTTCAGGCTGTATCTTGTAGTGAGTGATGCGAGAATGTTTTATTTATTTAGTACCCAATTAATAGAAACAAATTTGTATACTGTAGGTATATAATATTTACAGGTTGCTTCATATTTCCCGTTTTCCCGAGTATTTCCGGAAATCTTTAGGATTCATAGGTAAGACCAACTTATAAATCCCTTGAAGAGTATCTGCATATATATTTCAGATTTTGACTACTTATTTGTAATGTTGTTCCTTAGTGTGCCGTGTGGTTCCCGGCACCAATAGAAAAAAGAATAGGACCACTCCATACCATTACCATGGGTGTCGTAAAAGGCGACTAAGATATAGGCTTATATACTTGGGATTCTTCTTTTAAGCGATAGGCTAGCAACTATTTGAGTCTCAATTCTATCATTAAGCCAAATAGCTGAACGTGGCTTATCAGTCTTTTCAAGACCGGTGGGGCGAAGACCCGCAAGGGAAATAGACGTAATAATATGTATGTATCTCTTAGTTTATTCTTATCAATAATAAAAGCTAATGGCAAGTTCTGGCTCGTCTTTGAATGTTAAGTTCCAAGCTCCGCCGCTTTGCTTTGGGTCCGGATTCCATTTCCCAACATTTCTTCCCAATTTATCAAGTTTACGGCTTAGTTGTACCCTTAGTTATTAAGTCCAACACCTTCGACTCCATTCAAATTCATATTGTGAATGCTGCTTGTCCGGTTACGTGGGATCCTACTCAGTATTGTACATTTAAGGGGCGTGTCCACCACACCCATTGATATGAAACTTATTGAAGCTATCTCATTCATAACTAGTTTTATATCAACTAGTTACGTTATTTATTCCACATGCTATAACTAAAATTATAACAAAATATATATCATTGTCTTAAAAAAAATACACAACTATATAAGAATAGATCTTAATATTTTAAGATCTATTCTATAGGAAGTTCTATATTCGATACGTTCGTTCTACATGCGAGATGTATGTTTTTTTTTTTTAAATCATTAGAAATCTTCTTATCTTCTATATAAAATATTAAATTGACAAATAATGTTTATATACTATTAAAAAGGTTTTTGTTTTATTCTTTATAAAACACGATGATTGTTTTCAATTGTTTTTTATTAACCCACATAATAACGTTATTTTAAACAAAGTTTCTCTTTAATAATCTTACATTATAACAATTTAATCGCCAAAAATGATTGCGTTTCCGCGCCTAGCGACAATGTCTTCAGAGTTTAATAATCATAAATCTGGTGATTACAGCCTTATTACAGTGTTGAGTGTTTCATTAGTTCGTTACCCAGGGGCAAAGACGTACAGAGCAATATTACTTACCCACTTACTTCGGTATTGTTAAACATCTATAACATTTTCTGTGTTACTTCGCCTACGTAAACCAAAACATCGTGTTTATTACCTAAAGTGGTATTTCCAATTTTGGGCAAAACTACATCAGAAACAGTTATCAAAATTTTAATTCTTTCTTCCAGTACTGTCTGTCTGAGAGATTTGTATAAATTTTGATTAATTTTTCTTAGGGCTTTGCTTCTGTAGAAAACTTCAATACATCAATACGAATTTCAGCAAAATCCGTTCAGTATTACGGCTCCATTTATACATGGAAATCCTAAATCCTAAACAAGACTTTATAATCTTCCGTTAGTGAGTAACTGACTGACAACGCACAGCCCAAACCAACTTTTGTGTGCCCAAACTTCAAGTTAAGCATATAGGTTACTTAGTCTAAAGGTGCATTAAAAGAGGATTTCCCAAATTCCCAAGGGAACCAAAATTAACGGGTCTTTTCATTTTTTTGCTGGCAGAGCTGCGGGCGCTCTCTAGTTTTTATGATAAAAAATAATAGAACTGTGTTCACTGTGTGTCTTTCACGCAATTTACAAACAACCGAACCAACTTGTTGACATATGTTGATATAGAGTCACTTAAGCAACAACATAAGGGTCTTTCCATCCATTGGGATTCACCGACTACGCGAATAAGTTTTTTACAACATTAGAATTTGCGAAGGAAACTTTTTGCAAGTCAAGGAAAATATTCTCGTACGAAAATTGTGCACTGAAAATCGCTGGGGACTATCACGCAGTAACTAACTCCGAGATATTTTCATTATCTGACTTTGTAAACATATATCTATCTTTTTTTTTCTTCACATTGTATTTCTAATTTTGGGGGTTGGTGTTTTTCACATTGTGTAGAATGGTGCATCTGTAACCAAAAAACTTATAATAAAAACACACACACACACCTTGGCTATTATAAATGAATCTTTGCTCGTAAAACTGTCGAAGAAGAGATTTGAAAATTGACTATTAAATTTATATTTGTAATGTATGTCAACTATGTATGTCAATGTACGCATCATAAATTGATGCGTCATGCGGTCAGAATAAACATTATTTTTAAAATATGTAGATCTTTAAGATTATCACGGATATGTATATACACAATCCTAATTATGTATGCGAGACAATCAACGCCTACAAAAATAATTGTTCACGAAATGAACACCACAAATCAAAAAAACTATTAAGGTTAACGAGGAGAGTGTATAAATCATAGAGTTCTCATTAAGATTATATAGAGTGTGCATTAAGCTTAAAGTCCAAATAAAGCACTGCTTGGATTAAACATAATTTACATATATTTTACTACTTTTCCCAGATTATTATTCTCCTTTAGGCGTTTGTCCCGGTGGTGGTATATTTCAATGAGTAGCCAGAAATCCCCATAGTAGTTACTCCGATCCAGGGGTGGGTAAGTCACGCCAAGTGAAGCGATACACATATACATTCCAACTTTCCAACAACAATATTATAAATGAGAAAGTAAGATTGTATATTTGTTTATTGTCACTTCACGCGTTAAGTACTGAACCAATCTTCTTGAAATTTTGGGTATATTTTTCATCCCGGTAAAAATTATAGATTTGCGAAAAGCCTGTATTCTTTTATAGGTAGCTCTAAATTCGCACGTATAGGTAACGTAAATTCGCGAGTATATTTGGTGCTTAATGCGCGCGGGCGAAGCTGTGGGTAAAAGCTAGTTTTTTAGATACTTGGAGTAAAAAGAAATTTTAAAAAATCTGAATGCTCCGCTACCGCCTAAGGACCCTACATTCCGTTCAAATCTAGACCCTGCTGGTTAGGACGTGCGTTATAATATCAGTTAATAAATCGATTAGTCAATATCGTCTTTTATATATAAATATTTATCTCCAGTAAAAATGATGTCAATAGAATGTCTTATAATAGTGAACTACACATTCAATTCCTATTGGAAAAGAGCACTTTTTAAAACAAATGTTATTCTCAACCATCTTTATTGTACAAACGAATTAATTAATTATAATAAGTACCTATCACGTGAGTAAAGCTAACAAGTTTCGGAAATGCCAAGTGTTCATTAGTACTTGTGACGTCATGTTGGCGTCGGCCCACTGAATAATAGTCATAATAAATCAATCTTCAGGCCAGACGTTTTTGTGTTTTGTCCGAAGACTAGGTGATAGACATATTAATTATGTCGAATGTGTGCTGAAATTTTCGCGAATATTTTAGTTATTTTAAAATCGCCCACATTTTTATATCGCGGAATAGGCGGAATATTTTTTTTTATTTAATGTCTATTTTTATTTTGTCTGGCATTTTTATCAAGTAAAACACATGTTGTAATTTAGCTCACTTTTTACGATAGAAATCAGAACATATGTATGTCAACGAGAATAAAATTAATACAACAATTTAGTGTTTTGGGCGTTTCATTTTAATTATGGAGTATTTTTATAACCTATCTAAATATAACAATGATTCTAAGAACACTTACAGTATATAGACAAGAGTTACAGTACACGTTAAAGTAGTTGTAATCATATATATTTCCTTAATTTTAAGTACATATTATTTGTCTAATATGGTCTACATTCACCAGATTAATTTGGTATCTATTAGGTGGTTACACTTTGCATTCATTCAAGCATTGAAGACCGGCTTACAAATCCTTATCTGTTCCATTTCATAAAGTAAAACATAGAAATAAAAATAAAAGTCATCGTTGAGTTCCTTATAGAAAAAAATTAAATAGAGACTTGGTATTGTAAACTAATCTTATTGAGCAGCGGTGCACCTTTTGAAAGATGAGTTCGCCTTTGCCAGGAACGCTAAGTAAATGAAGCCACTGTTCAATTCCAATTTCTAGAAAGAGCTGTTTTATGAGATGAATGAAATAGACGGTTCTCACCGAGTTCTTGAAAAGGAGCTTAGATGTCAGTACATTGTGTAATTTAATACCATTTAGTGATCAGTAATACTATTGGCTTTGAATGAAATGAATGAATTTAAAGCAATGCTTTTTGTTTAGTATTATACCGTGTGAAGAGTCTACCTTCTTGATTTGGTCTCTTCCATAAGGTATTGAACTATAAATTTTTAATTAGATTTAGGTAGATGGCAAACTGTCTATAAAATGAGCTCTTTGGTTTTTAAACTTCTTGTTTTAGATATTTTTCTAATCGACACCGTGATTTATGGTGAAATTATGTAACTATGTAATTGACTATGAAAATCGCTCGAGCCTGAGTTACTTGTGTTATTAAGTATTTTTTTTAAATTACAGTTCAAAAATTTCCGGGTTTAAAAAAAATTAATAAGGTTTAATTATTTCATGGATTGTTTTTATTGATTTTCGCGTAGTATTATTATGCAACGCACTACGTTGTGAGTTAACATAAAATTTGTCGCAAGCAATCATTTTAAACTCACCTGATTATAAAAAACAATATTTTGTATTGCTTCACTCATAATAGGAAAAGTTAAGAACGTGTCTGAACTACCCAAGACATAATTTAAGTTTCAGTACATCAATATAGGCTATTGAGCAAGTTTCACAAAGTTGGAAGCAAATCTCAGTTATGATGTTGAATAGTTTTATAATGGGTTCTCATTGAAAAGGCTGCGTGGAACAAAGCTTGTCTGTCAAGAAGTACATTTCTGCTATTTGACTTTTGCGTTGCGTTGATATATGCATAGGTTTGAAACCGCACCTAGATAGTTAGAAACGTGAAGTAGTCCGGCAATACCATGAAAATATTAGAATCCTACCCTGACCACGATTGGGGAAGAAAATTATAGAATGAAATAGTTTTATATCATATTTTATATCACTCTTAAATTATTAAAATACCACAAATTATACTTTTCTCTCCTGCAGTAGCCTTTCTAAAACTTTTATATATAATTAATTGACATTTTATTCAAATTCATTTAATATTAAAAAAAATGAAAAAGTGTTTAATTTAGAGTTATGCAGAATCCTGTCTGAAGATGAGAAAACAGGCTTTAACCAACGGAGCATACTCTACTTTTCACACCTTATACGGGACAATAAAAACTAGGACATAGCACCACACAAAGTCTTTGTTTCATAATATTTCGGATCGCACCTTTTATATTTTCACCTTAGATGATCTACAAACCATTTACAATGATATAATATGAGAATTCTGTTGTCTTATGTATTTCATCAGTTTCACACAAATTTAATTCTCGGCAAACATCGCTCGCAAACTATTAACTACAAGTAGAGTATGGAAACTTGATCCCAACTCTGGTGTTAAACACAGTTGGGATCACAGAATATAAGGAACACCTTATATTCTCTTCGTCTGGTATTTCGGCCTCGAATTCAGCATCTACAAAGACATGTATGACTAAACTTTCGTCTCTTTCTTTGCAGGAAGCAATGGTGACAAATAAAAAAATCAAGAATGAATTTCTAGCTACCGCCTACATAGTTTAAAGAATGACAGTTGATGAAACAGTGCCATAGACCGCGAATGTCGGATGCGAAGGCGGGACGCGTGATGATAGGAAAGTGACAGTGCGTATGAGTGTGTGACGTGGACTTACTATGGTGTCAGGGCAGCGTGAAGGGATGCAGTGGCTGTGACGTCACGGGCGCAAGAGCGGCGGATGCGGCGAGGCAGCATCTACAGTGTAAGCGAAGGCGTGGAGCGGTGCGCCTGTCTTAGGTAAGATAAACTCTTCTTGACTCTGTTTTATATTGGTCAGCTATCCTTCCAAATCTCAACCTTCCAGTTAAAAGTGAAGTGGAGTCGTGACCCTGTTGATAGGGACACGGAGATCAGACGTTAGTCGCTGCGATTTATTCACTTTCGAATCGTGGCTAGGCAGACCCTGGTTTTTTTTTTAAGTGGACATAACCAATTCAAATGTTTTTTTTTGGATTACCTACCGATTAAAAAAAATATACATTACGTAGACCACTTAAACCTTTTCTATTATTACTTCGATATCTATGACGCAAACGAATGAAGTAGTATTTTCATAATCCATTTTAATGAGATGCTTATAAACTCTTATCTTCATGAGTAGAATAATCACCCTACCCTATCCTTTTATCCCGTTTTAATCATCTAGAGTTCCCTAAGGATTCGCTAATTATCCGGCTAAGAGTGTTGCTGTATTATAACCAGATGAAGGGACGATTAGGGCCTCATTTCTAAGGTTTATTGTTCCTTTGCATAATCAAGCAATTTTAAGGCTTATGGCTATAGTGAAACTATTTCATCACAATTCATAATTATATAGAAATTGAGTTGTTACTTTTGCATGGTTTAAATTTACTTTGAATTGTAATTTTTTTTGAGTTTATGAACTTTCTTTGATTGGCTTGGGTCTAGGATGTTTATCTATATAATTTATCTATATAAGTATTTATTATAAAATATAGTATCGTTGAGTTAGTTCGTAACACAAGTCTTGAACTTACCTCGAAGCTAACTCAATATATATATTTATTTATTTAATACATTTTTGTTTGTCGTAGTAATCCCGCTAAAGTAATTTCGACGGTTGAAAACAAGTTTAGATTAAAACGAGTCCTCCAAAACGTTCTCGTTTGGAAGAATAGTGCAATCCGTCGCAGTAATAAAACAGCCATCACTGGAAATGTTGGAAACATTGAGTAAACAACAGCTGGAAGAGAAAACTGTGATAAAAGCGCCATGTGGGTATTGAATTACGTAATATTTCCTCTGTTTGCGAATATTTTTATGAAGTACCATCCGTGCGTGGAGAATAAATTCGTTATGGAATGAAATGTATTTCCTATAAGTATGTTTTTTGATGCAGAAAAATATGAGTGAGTGCGGTAACAGCCTTTCTAGCATGTTAATAAAGGAACATGGAGCGTAACTATGACACATAGAGGCAAGGACGCTTCCCGATTGGTAAAGATTACGTTGTCCTTTCTCTGTTTAGAACCGGATGATTACCGGCGCTTTAATAGAATAGGAATTCACTTTCATATGTGCCGGTTTTAGCAAAAAAAGAACTATACTAAATAAATACATTTGTCCAAATTCTACATCAAATATAATATAATGCTTGAAACTGTTTTTCAACGTAGATGTTCCGGCTTTTTACGCTTGTAATAATATTCCCAATTGCATCCTAAACTAATTTAAGGAGCCAAAGGTGCGCTAAATCCTCCTATTACCATACCTTTACGTAATCTTTTAAGCTTGAGATCATTAAGTAACGGGCCCGCCTGAAACCGAGATCTTGTTACTTAAAGTTAGGGACAGATTGTAAATTACCTTCATATCAGAATTAGACGTTTCCGGAAACCTTCTTCACTATACGTCAAATGCCATATCACATTATGCCTTGTCATGGCAAACCTTTGTCAAGCTTATTTCACTTCGATGTCCAAATTCTACACTATGTTCAGCAAATTTTCTATCATTTTTAACATTTCTATAAAGTAAACGCATGTTATTTCATGTAATTTGCCAGATAGTTCTATCTTGGTGTTGATAGAAATCAGTCCAGGGAAAATTTCGGATTCTATTTAGACTGACAACCTGTGAAATCTCTGAACCTCAATACCATATGTTTGTCCCGTAATGGACACCTATTTCATGATGTATATTTCATAGTAAGCATATTGGTAGCCCAAAATAGATTGCAGTGCAATATAGCTTTCTTATTTACATATTGTTTTCTGCATTCCGAATGTTTTAGTGCATTCAAAGATAAGAATTAATAAATTGCTTTTGGCTGATATTAAATGTAATACAATTAAATGTCTGTATGTCTGTATACAATGCCTAATGTGAACAAGCATTTGCATGAACAGTTTGATGCAATCAGACATAATTCAATTGTTGTTCGGTACCTATAGCTGTGTGTAGGCGCCCATATCATACGTAATTGGAATCGATAGATACCAAGAACGGGACATTGCATCGTCTTATGTTCTTAGTTGACGATCTTGAGTTCTTACTGCACTATAACGAGTTCTACGAATTTATGATACAAAAAACTATTGTAGATTTGAGTAATCATGTTAGCTCTTTCTTATACATATATTCGGTACGTATAACTGTGTATAGGGTATCATAGTAATTGAAATCGATTGATACTAAGAACAGGGCATTTCCCCATTGATGGAATACCAAATCCCTTCAGGAAAAAGGCTTTTTTGCGGGTACGGAGGCTAGCTTCTTTACGGTTAATCTATAACATTCTAAGTTAAAACATACTAAGTTTACAAATACCACAATCCTCATAAAAAACTTAAAGATATCTACTGATATCCGAAGAAACAACCAAGCATTATAAAAGCCAACTTGTAAATTGATTTAGGAACAAAATCAGATACTCTCAAAATAAATAGGTATGGCTTCCGCCTACAAGTTTCAGTCAGGTTTACATGATATACCCCAACTAGGGTTTCCAGGTATTATTCTGAAAATTCGGGGAACATTCCTATAATGACACAAACGAATACGTTCCGTACGATTAAATAGTTTACAAGTTTTTTTATTCTGTGCCTACTCCCCCGGGCTTTCCCGGGGAATACATACCTACATACATGAATCACGCCTCTTTAGGCGTGATTTATGCATGTATGTATTCTTATATGAAAATGTTTCATACATTTCTTTAAAGTTTATCTTAGAACAATAACGAAACAAATATTAAGATCAGTAACTAAAATGCTTGAGTGAGCCACGAACAATTTTCTTTTTGGAAATGGTTTGTAATAAAGTGCTAAAAAGGTACTCTAACCTATATCCTGATAAATCCTGTCGTTTGGATACTATCAACCGGACTGCCTCGGAGTTACATCCGACGGCTCAAGGTAAATCGCGCGAATTATATTAAGGAAACCGGACAATAGCTTTCCTCCCCTGGGATGCTTGTCAATCATGATCATGATCCCTTCACTGTGTATTGGTAACGTACTCGTATATCACTTTACAACAATATTGTTTCTATATATTTACGTTATTATTGATTTCTCTACAAGAAATATATTATTGCTTAAAAATTTGTTTGATAAACACACGGACACGTTTTGTCTGTGTGATCACTTCCCACTCTTGGATCCCGAAGTGCTTATTCTCCTCCCAAGAAAGATTAAACCTAAACCAGGAAAATAACCAAAGGAAGGTCTTAAGGTGATGGAAACTTCATAAGGATACATAATCCTTATGATGGTGTCGTGTGGCTCCCGGCACCAATACAAAAAGAATAGGACCACTCCATCTCTTTCCCATGGATGTCGTAAAAGGCGACTAAGGGATAGGCTTACAAACTTGGGATTCTTTTTTAGGCGATGGGCTAGCAAACTGGTACTAGTTGCATCTTAATTCTATCGTTAAGCCAAATAGCTGAACGTGGCCATTCAGTCTTTTCAAGACTGTAGGCTCTGTCTACCCCGCAATGGATATAGACGTGACCATATGTATTTATGTAATCCTTATCTACACCAATATTATAAAGAGGAAAACTTTGTTTGTTTGGTTGTAATGAATAGGCTCAAAAACTACTATTCATTACAACCAAACAAACAAAGTTTAGGGGTCGCTAGTGACTAAATAAACATGATAAGACTGAAGACGCTACACACGATCTTAAACACTCCTGGAACCTGGACTGCTCACTCCGTCCCAAGAAGGATAAAACCTGGCGTATTTTATTAAAATTTGTTTTTATTTGGCAGGTAGCGAGGGCGCGGGTGCGGGTGCGGGTGCAGCCATGGCCGGCTGATGGACCCTGGCTACTGGTCCCCGTCGCCGTCGGCCTCACCGCCGCCGCCGCCCCGCGCCCCGCCGCCGCGCTGCCGCTGTCGCCCTCTCCTCTCCACGAGCTACAACTGCCTGCCCCACTATGGTAAGTTAATATTTTATTTTAATATGTGACACTCTCACTGCCTACTATGAGTACTGTGCTACTAGGTAATTCATCAACTTCAGCTTCATCGCAAGTGCAGCGGCGCCGCTGTAGTCCTCCCCTATCCACCTACAACTGCCAACAAATACATTGATTGCTAACCTTAACTTTTAAGGTGAGGGAAAACATCCATGATCCAATATGGGTTAGGGTCACCCCTGCAATGTCGCAGATGTCACACCGAAATTACTTCATAATACGTATTGGTACATTTCTTATTTCGGTAGATACTATTACAAAGCACTTATTTCAACTTCACGTTGTTTCAATTTAGATTAATCCAATCTTGCGAATCAGGCTTTCTGTAAATGCTGCGAGACCAAAACGTGCTCCAAACCACGTATGTGGAATTTCAAACAGAATTAAGAGTTTTCATAGCATTATCCTAACGAATTCAGTTCCCCAGTTCACGAGTATTACAAAAGTTTGGTTTTGGTTTCAACTTCCTCGTTTACTAGAAGCTTGTAATAATTTGGATAATACGCCAGTATTTATGTTCCGCCAAAGCTGTATACATATATGCTCTTAAGGTACTAATTCATTGTTGACCGTATATTTATTACCGTACCGTTTTTTTTTAAATGAATATAACATGCTTTTCCTCTTAAATTCATTTAACAACAATAGCTTCAGCCTCTATGGATTTTTCTTCATCCTGGTGTTAGTCTCGGTTACATTCTCACCCTGGATTGGATTACTCAGGTTTTTTACGACAACTACGGGAAATAGACAGAGAGGTCCCACTTGGAATGGAATTACACGGCAATACATGTTGTTTAACAACTAATACTACGTTTTGTGTCAGTCATGCCTATATATTTCACTGTGTACATTGGTGAAATGGTAAAAAAATATAAACTAACTCAGAGAATATGCCAAGAGGATTTGGTTATACGTCGTACAGTTCAACCCTAAAAAAATACAGTCCTATCAATTCGGAACTAGGATCCTTCCACACCTGCACTAGGGCTTTGACCATGACACAAATGATATTTGATATGACTTCATCCAGTTCCGATATGTGTTATATGTAGGATTCAGTCGTTTTATACTTCCGACTATGAGTAACAAATATCTCAGAATTTTCAAAATCGGTATGTAGGTGATCCTTTTATTATTAAAACGTCATTTTAAACTCTTTGTGGTCTTCTACGACCACCACTAACACCTGTATTTAGAGATAAGGTAACATAAAATTCAGGATCCCGAAAACTATACAAAACATACAGAAAACTCCAAAGCTTCCTCCAGCTAGCTCCAAAGTTCCAAAGCTTAACAGCATTCTGACTACTTGTAAACACGCATTGAGCGAAAGAGGTAATTCACAGAGCTACAAAGATCCAGATCTGAGATTGTCTACATAGTGGTATTACCATCCTAAACCTAACGCGGGCACATAAAAACATCGGTCTCTTATGTGCCTGCGTTAAAAGAAAAACGTTATTTATCCCAACCCGAAACCTATTCTTGGCGAAAGACTAGCAACCTGTCACTAATTTTATCTCAATTCAGTCTTTAATCCATGCAGAACGTAGCCCTTCGGTCTTTTCGAGACTATTGGCTATGTCTACCCTGTGACGACGTCGTGGTAACATTTATGTATTTTTTTTAATACAGACGGTTGGGGCGATGGCGAGGAAGAGTCGACGGGCGGCGCGCTGCGCGAGCGAGAACTTCGCTCACTGCACCGCACCGTGCCCGCCCTCCGACGCCGGGAGCTGGACACTCGCGCCATCAAACATCACTTCTATCCTGAAGGAGGGTGGGGGTAAGGCACATTTCTAATTATTAATGTACTTGAACACTCTTGACGAGTGCCCACGGATACGGTGAGGATGAGAATCTTTGTAAAAACCAACGCTTACGTTCCGATAACGCGAATTGTTATTGAATTTCACAACTCGTTGATTGAGTCTAAAAATATTTTTAGTTCAAATAAAATTTTAAGTAAGTGTGAAGCTAAATTTATAATTTGCTATATACATAGGTACGTAATGTTTCACGTGTTATAGTCATAGTATGTGTACACCTTGAACTGGCTACGAATGTTTAGATTACGAACGTGGCTGAAGGGTAACTATCAATTTAAAAAGTAATCGGTACATGAGTACCTATTCAGTTTTAGGTAGTGCGTAAATGGTAAAATTCCGTTAATTTATGTACAGTAACATTTCTACTTTAGTAAATCATCTGGGTTTTTTATGACTTAATCTTTGCCCCATACTATACGGTTACGATGTAGCACATAACTAATGCATAGAGGTATATCATATTTTATGACCTAAGATTCCTCTCAAGATTTGCAGCATCCCTAGGTTGTGAATTTTAATATGGAAAATGTACAGCGGGTGTGATATAATTTATCTCGCATGACAGTACACGGCTCCTACTACGTTGATAAGCGGAATAAAAGCGTGAGCGAGGATACATCATGTTACCATCCGACATAATCTAACAGTTCACAGAGACATTCATATGTATAACGTTTTATCTGTTTGTCCTGTGAATCAAATGTAGCATCTACCTACATGATATGTAGGTAACTTAGTGCTATTCTTTTAGAGATTCACAAATAGAAAAAAACAGCTGAACGTGGCCTATCAGTCTTTTCAATACTGGTGGCTCTGTCTGTCCCGCGAGGCATAAAGATTATCATTATATGTATGTATGTATAACAAATGGGCGAAAATTATGTGTTAAATCAGTAGCATTGCTGTTTTATAAATACTTAATGCCAATTTTAAAACATTTCAAAGCTGAACGTGAGCTTTCAGTGTTTTGATGACTGTTGGCTCTGTCAACCCCGCAAGGGATATAGACGTGATTATATGTCATATTCAAATTTGTGCATTACGTTATTTTTAAAAGTTAAGAGAAGGTAAATTTAAAAGTTAAGAGAAGGTAAACTTTCGTAAGATAAGAGAAGGTAAATTTTGTGGCAAGGCGGAGTGAATGTCATATTTTCCCTGACACTGCGGACGTGATATGAGTAGTTGAATTTCTAGAACTAGCAATGTAAAATATTCAGTAGTGCTAAATATAATCATATACAAACAATAACATATAGAGAAAGTTCTTAGCTTTGTATACGGTTAGAATATTTGAAATCATAAATATAGAATACCCGCACGTCCAATAATAGAAACACTACAAATACATATCAATATTTTTGAATCAAATATATGATATGAGTGGAATGATAAGTATAGAGTAGAAAAAATGTAAATACACAAAATCTTACTCACTAGCTAATATTCTCACGTATCTTTCCTTCTAGAGATAGCCAGTTTCTCTGAGAAACTTTCTCAAGACGCACGCTTGTACGTGACAAAAGACATTCCGAACAGTGACAGGTTACCCATCGGTCTTTGACTTGCAATAAACAAGAATACCACACAATAAATTTACCATCGGCTAGGGAATTTTGAAATGTGATATCACGCGCCGATCTCATCTCCCGAGCAGTAAACGAATTTATATCTCATATCTCTATAGCTATTATTTGCGATACACCTTTTATGTGAAACACATACGATTTAATGTGCTGTCTATGTTATGGATCAAAGAATAATCACTTCTTTTGATAATAGATACTTAAGATGAATGGCAAAATGTATAACAAACAAAAATGGTGAAAGGAAATGTTTGTTTTTTTTTATGATTACGAACCTTTTAAAACTCAGAAATATTTTTTATTAAAATACTGGAGTTTGAACCAAGGTCTGTCTATGACGATGATTCAGGAGTGCAAAGAATCAAGTTGTTATAGTGGATAGACTGATGTCTGACTCCTGTGAGTCTATATACAAATAATAAAAATTCTTTATAGGATACAAAAACATGTTACTTTTATCTAGTTTATGGAAAACTAGCCATTTCAGGCACATAAAAGTCTGTGCCAGAGTCCTTCGCCTCTATTGACACAGTTTAACTGAACTGACGAAATTGAACCATAAAAGAACATTATAAAAATCTTTAAAAGTATATTCAATACATTAATATACGATTTAACAACTATTTCTGTAAAAGCAAAGATTTCCATAGAAGGTTCATAAAAGCTTGTGGAGAATAGCAAACATCATTTTTTTACGTCTAAACTCCGAACCAAAGACCGCCAAAGATGATACCGAAGCTCTCATGAAACAAATCTTATATATTGCTAGTAAATCTATTATTTACATAGGCACCTGACTAGTCTAAGATGTAGTGGTTTTCCAGATGGATCGTGTGCGGAGCAGCGTTCCTGGCCCACCTGCTGTCCACAGGGCTCCAGCTAGCCTACGGGGCGCTCCACGTCTACGCCCTGAGGCACCTGGGCCCAACCGCCGATCATGCTGGTAAGGAAATCTATATCTATACTATATAATAAAAAGGTAAAGTATTACACGATGAATGTTAATTGGTTATGGGTATTTTTTTTAGAATTATTGAAACTATCATGAAAAATCTTTCACATTTAAAAAGGACATCATTTGCGGTTATTGTATGCTTTGTTTGTACCTACCAAGAGCAAAGCCGCGGCAGGCCTCTAGAACTCACATATCTCACGTCTTTATCCCACTGTGAAAGACAGTGCCAACAATCTCGGGAAAACTCGAAGGCTATTTTCAGCTGAATGGCTTAATATTGAATTGATATTCAGATTGAGGTGGCTAGCCAATCGCCTAAATGAAGAATTACAAATTTTATAAAGCTTGATTGACTTTGACAATTATTATTTTTGTTCATTTTCTTCTTACCGAGCAATTAAATGAATAATAATATCTGAAGAACAGTTTTTAATTGAATTTATAATTATAAATCAATATTCTTAATCGTGCGTAAATTCTTTAGTACTTATACGAAATTGTTACGCATAATCTGAATCTTATTGATTAAATTTATTCAAATTGAAACGTCAAATAAAGCAATTTCGAGCAATTCTGCTGCCCGCAGAGAAAGATTCATTCATTTAAACGTTTTCCAATTCGGAGCTTTCCAAGAAGCTATAAATAAAGTGCGTAAGGAAGTATCAATAGCTGTTATGTATCGTAAGTAAATGAAGAGTTTCAAAATAATTAAAGTATGAAAACCTCAGTCGTACAGAGAGGTACAAGTTTTTTTAAAGGCTGAATGATTCATAAAGATGAAGTCCATATACTAATAACAGTAATCAGTTGTGATCGTGTGCTATAAAATAGGTAAATAAATACATAATCAAGTCTATGTCCATGTTCCATGTGGGGTAGACAGAGCCAACGGTCTTAAAGACTTACCATCGCCTACAAAAATAATCCCAAGTTTATATGGCTATTCTTAGTCGCCTTATACGACATCTCTGGCAAAGAGATGGTGTGGTCCTGGTAAAATAGGTACCTACAATCTCAATCAAATTACCTATTTTGTCTAAACCATTAAAGGAACATAAAGCTTAGGTAGAGTCGGCAAATCGGCATTATTTATGAAAGGATATATTGAGAAAAAACCGTTGTGATCGTGGCTCAAACGACGAGGGGCTAAGAGACTTACAAAGTAATCTATCAGCGGCAACCTTCCGAAAATACTTAGTAAACAAACGACGAGCAAAACTTTTTCTGTGCCAAAAGCTTACGGTTTTATTTAAAAACGATTTCACCTGAATTTGTCGTTCCGACTGACTCCAAATTTTCGTTATCTAATTTGTCAGGAGTCGCGGTAAAAGTAAATAAATCATTTTTAACCGAAACAATACCATTTGAAATACAGACCGCCGTGTTTTGACAAGTTAAATTTAAGATATTAAGTAAATGAAGTTTCTCAGTCACCGGTATTTGTGGGTTGGCCTGATTTATTGAATTAATTTTCGGAGGTTCCCGAGCTAGGCTGAATATTAACAGGCAGAAGTAATTTCTGTTATGAGCGAGCGAGGTCTTTGTTGTCGCCGAAGAGGGCGGAGCGCCAGGACATAACTCTCTCGCGAGTGGTGAGAGGCGTTTAAGCTAAGAAATTAGAATTTGGCTAGGCAAGTATACTTCACAAAGTTTTTATAGTGTCTAATAAATCATCTTACGTCAAAATCCCTATTTAAAAAAAAATCTCTTTTCAAATTTCCAACACATACCTTTTTTCAAACTTCCTTTTATGAAGTGTGAAGTTTCACTGCAGGAAACATCCCTTGTTTGGGAAACATCGACATAAACGACAGCCCTGACGGTATATCCGAAGGCTGGGCAGCAAATGCCAGACAGCGAATGGCATGTGATATGCCTAAATGGGAACAACGTTGCGCTGTAGATATCGCACAATATCGAGCCATAAATCCCTGTTCGGCTAATAGATTACCTACGTCCAAAACTGCTGTAAAATTTACAATAATCAGAAATAGTTTGGACCAGTTCATAATTAGAGAATTCGCACAGGAGGTTTAATTATTAATAGGTACAATTATTTAAAATGACACAAATCGGCAAAAAAATTGGCGGGAGAAACAGGATGCTTTATAAACATAATATATGCCTAGTGTCCTAGAATAATTAAATGCGAATATTTTCGCTCCTTCGCAATTCATCTGATTTCAGACCGTTTACTTTTTATTGTCTCATTTTCTAGAGCGAAGTTTCAAGCCTTTTGTTTCTGAAATAAATATTTCCTTCTCAGTACAAACTTTCATTATATTCTATTTTTAAAGTTTTCAGTAAACTTGTATACCTTCTCAGTTGATAACGTTCGCTTCTCGTTTTCACACCAAAAATAGAATTTAATTACAAACTTTGAAGAGTTCCCAAAATAAAAACATTCATGTTATCGTTAACTAGCCAAAAAGTAATCATGTTGTAATTAAACAAAAGTGCAAACAACCTTGTATAATCTTTTTAATTTATTCATCATGTGCTATGTTCTTGGTTTATGTTTCATGAACTTAATAAACATTATACTTATGCAAAACAATTGTCCAAGGCACCCAATTAACCTTCCTCAAGAATTAAGCTGTCAAATCCAAACATTTTTTCAAATATAATTGGACCTAGAGATGAGCGCTTTTCAGGACACAGCGAAATGTTTTCGCGGATTTTCGGTCATGACAGAATATGGAAATGAATAGTTTTTATATTTAGTTTGTTTTATTTAGCCATTTTCAACCGATTTCAAAAAAAGGGGGGCTTGGAGGCAATTCTCTTTTTACAAAAGTAATCCAACAAGTCTCTTACAAACATAAATTAGTTAGGAAATGAAATTGTTGGCAAAAGCCCACAAATTAATTTTAGAGAGCCTTAGGAATTAATGCTTTCGAGTTAATTACTATGGAAATGGTTTACCTTTATTATTTAGATAATGGACTAGTAACTTGTGCTTATCTGAAAGTCAATTCCATTATTTAGTTATTCAGCTAAACGTGGTCTTTGGGACAAGAAACAGCAGATATTGGACAAATACACTTAGTATTATCACGATATACAACAGTCTACCAGCTCTCACTACTCTACGTCAGAGTTGGATGGAAACTGTTAACTTTGCTTGAATTACCCCAGACTCGCATTCGAGCTAATGTGATATGCCCGGCCAGATGCCGAACACCGACCTACATCCTGAGTGCAAATAGACTTACCTTAATACTTTCTGTGATAAGTGGATATTATGTGATCACATTATTACATGACTGCAGATTATCACAAACCATATGCCATAGTCTTAATAGTTTTCATAACCTCATGTAACTGATGTAAGTAGTGTAGTTCAGTGTGACCAGAGCAGCACTATCTTAATTAGTCTTCAGTAATGACACCAAAATATAATTAGATCTGTTTAGTCAACAGGTAGACTGGTAGAGAATAACATGTGGCATAAGGTTGGCCTTTTATATAATTTAATATAAAGCAATAAAATTTAAAACAAATTGGAATAATATAACTAATGACTTAGATCGATGATATGAATGTCCCTAGACATTCTAGACCAATAAGTTCAATCTAAAATTTAATAAGACTAATGCAATAATCTAAGAGGCTCAAGGATATTTTTGTAATAGCCAGCTTTTAATTATCTACGTAAAAGGCCAATCATAATTAATAGCCCAGAGTGTAAATAACTACAGAAACACGAAAAATTATCTTGTATTAACTTATATTCGTTTAAATTTTATGGACGTTATCCTATTTTCTGCAGTAATAACACGAACACAAAATATGTCACTACACAAATAAGAAAACTATAGTAATTTGGCTTAAACGAGTAGCCGGTGAAAACCAGCATAGATACAGAAATTACGTAGAATTCCTTTAGGACGATATTTATAATTCAGAACAGCTCTCACCGAAGGTAATTGTGTTAAGTGAAACTGTGGAATAACTACACCTACCCAAATTACTGCCTGCGAATTCGGGGTAATATTTTAGCGGATTTGCTTTGTTATAACTTCATGTATTTATGTATCTGTTTGTGTAGTTCTATCGACCAACATCTCAACTTATGAAACTAGATTTAGGGCAGAACATGGCTCCTGTGAATATATTGAAATACAAAGTATCTTATTTTATCCTACCTATCTACAAAGTTAGATCAAAGTAAAGCCATTTCTGAGAACAAACACGGGCCAGTTACAGTTTTATGATGGCACTATAGACTTTAACGTGGACTTCGCTTTCATTAGATTTTTAAAATCCTTCCTTAACGGATGCCTGTTTTCCTAGACTTAGAAAGCGATACACCTCTGACAATATTTAAACAATCCAAATTATTAAAGTACAAAGAGAATTTTGATAAATTTGTTCTATCTTTTTATATCAGTTTAAAATATTAAATTTTTATATCAAAATCTCGAATAAACTATCTCTTTTAATATTATGACTGACATGGTTCTCCAAACACAAGTACGAGTATTTACATTTCGATGGAGATCCCATTTAAATGAGATACTGTAAAGGAGTTAAACAAAAATAAACTGTACTTTTTTCTCACATTTAAGAGTAGATCTTGGTGTACCTAAACTAAGGCGTCCTCTTTTTTTCTTTTATTTGTCTACTTCGTTCTAGCGTTAGTCTTGATTACATCCTCACCTCTTTTACGACATTCATGTGAAAGAGATGGAGTGGTCCTATTTTAAAGTGCCGGGAACACACCTTTTTTTCTCTTTATGTTTATAAATTAATAAATATTTTGTCGCACAGTATGGGCCGGCGCAATCTGCGTGGGAGTGTCCCGTGCTGCTGGCGCCCTGGTCTCCAGTAGGAAGAAGTCTCCGAGGCTGGCGGCCTTGGTGGGCGGTCTGCTGCTGCCTCTCGCCTGCCTCTTCACATCTTTCGCCACGCAACTACATCAGACTATGTTGAGTTATGGTATAAACTATTTTGTTATTATATTATTCATAAATTCATCTTGTCTTAATCCCAATAACGAATTGTCTAAAAAGACTTAAAGGCCACATTCAGCTGTTAAAAAATTCAAGACAAAAAGAACTTAACAAGCATATCAACCTGCCCAAATTCTCCGCGAATTTATACTATTACCGGTTGATGATACAGTAAGGTATTGTAATATAATAAAACTAGCTTTCCGCCCGCGGCTTCGCACACGTGTAATTCGGTTATATATAGCGTTTTTTAATGATCTCGACAGGGCTTTTTCTTCCACAGGCTGAAATCTTGTTACAACTGGAATTAAATATAGCCTGTGTTACTCAGGGATGATGTAGCTTTCTAATGGTGAATGTTTGAAATCGATTCAGTAGTTTCGGAGTTTATCGATTACACGTGTAAACAAACAAACATATAAAAAAATAGATTGTTCCTCTTTATAATATTAGTAGAAAGTTGTCATACAAAGTCTTTTTTTTTAAGGATGGGAAATCATCAAATGACCTCTCCCGCTCTGGGTGGAACGGAAGGGAGTGTCAGACTTTTACTGACTAAAACCCACCTCGTTCCTTCAGTTGCCCTTTGCGTTCCGGGGCCACGGTATCTCGTTAGAACTTTCCCGCAGCCCCGGCTCAGTTTATCCCGTTTCCCCCCCTTGGGGGTTGACATTTCAAAAATCCCTTCTTAGTGCTCACTTATGTTACTAAAGGAACCTCTGTTCAAAATCTCAGACTCCTATACCGAGCGGTTTCGGCTGTGCGTTAATAAATCAGTCACCCAATCGCACCCCCTAAATCACGATTGGAGGGTAGTTTGAAAAAACTTATAATGTCAAACATATTTACTTGCCTATGTACGTGTTCATGCCAAGTTTCAAGTTTATAAACCCAAGGAATAAGATTTTTCATAGAAACGTTTTTACCCCTTTTCCCCCCCTTGGGGGTTGAATTTCCAAAAATCCTTTCTTAGTGCTCCCCTACATATCCCAAGGAACCTACATTCCTAATTTCAGCTGTCTACGACCAGTAGTTTCGACTGTGCGTTGTCTGTCAGTCAGTCACTCAGTAACGGAAGAGTTTTATATATATAGATAGATAAGGCTTGGTAGTTGACGCCATATTATAAAAGTGTTTATGTCACAATGTCATGGTTGGCCACTTACTAGACACAGTGTTAGGAATTTCTAATCTATTTAGTTATTATTAGTGATTTCCTCTATAAGTCGTTTCTTGCGAACTCCACATATAAATATTTAGCAGTCTTAATATACCATCTATGAAAAAACACACTACATAAGATCAACAACACAGAGACGATCTACGCGGAAAAACAATTGCCACTATTTTTCTGCGCCCCTACCGGAACGGGAAGGTTTTATAGTTACATAGGTGCTCGCAAAACATCAATAATTCATTTCACGAATCCATTATTTCCTTTGAAATGGCAAACTGTAAGGCGGAGATAATTCAATTATAATTTTCCATAGGCGTGGTCCTGGGTATTGGCTGTGGGTTAGTCAGAGAGGCAGCTGGTCTGGTGCTGGGCGCGTACTTCAGGAGACGGAGGCAATTTGTGGAGCTGGTCGCGCATGCTGGAGGCGGGGTGGGAATAGCGCTGTTTAGTGTTGCTTATAAAGAAGCTGTAGGGTAAGACATATAAACACAATACACTTTATCATTTAAGTGCCATATTAAACAATAAACTTCGTATCTTAAAAAAATAGTAATCATTTGTTTTTAAGAAATAATTTATGTGTAAAATACATTACAAAATTATATAATGACTCGCATCTTACGAGTATTTCGAAAATTTTATTCTCATTGCGTTTTATGTGTACCTACATACAACGAATGTAAATCTACTCAAATGGTATTTTAGTAAACTCGGTTGGCGGCTGGGCTTGCAAGCAGTGACGGGTATATTGGTGCTAGCGTTTTTCCTAAGCGCGGTGTACCGCAGCGCCTCGCTCTACCACCCCCAGAGACGCGCCATTCTACACCTCAAAAACCAACGACGCAAGGTCAGCGCAAATCCCCTTATAATGTCAAAAATAAATTAATATCTCCTCCCTTAATTACACGGCCAGAATAAGACTTAAGAAAATAATCAGCAGACAGAGGCATGAAGTTAAATTTAATTGGCAGAATCAGCTTTCAAAAAGCCTCTGCTCGCAACTTCATAAATAGAAACCGTATTATGAGTGTTTTTATTAGCTCACAAAATGCTTACTTGGAATTAGTTGGGACTAATTGAATTGAAAATTCAAACCGACACAGCTCACAATCCTATTCAAATATAAAAAGAAAAACATCTCGTTAATTTTGAATGTCTATTTACGAAATGTGCCTTTCATAATATTTTTTTACATTAAATATTTTTCTGGACATTTTACCGTCACACTAATTATATAATTTCTTTTTCATGCCAGGTGAAAGAGAAGAAAGGCCTAAAAAGACCCCCGCTTATCGATTTAAGTCCTCTTCGCTCGCGGCCTGCCAAAGTTTTGTTGTTAGCTGCTGGATTAGCAGCTTTCGGGCTTTACACCCCAGTGTTTTTCTTGGTAAGTTTTATTGTGTTTATAATGAAACCTGCTTTATCTAGTTGTTTAAGAATAGTACAGTTCTATATCATTTCTAAATGTTTATCTCAAAAACTTTCTATCAGTGATCACTAGTTACTCGTTATTCGATTTCTTGACTGGTTTAGAAATTCCAATTCCACCCTGCTTCTTCTTTGCGTATTAATTCAACTTCCCAAGTAATTTAAACTTTTCACACGTGTATTAAATAAAAAAAAGGAAAAAAGATGTGTTTTTATGTATGCATGTATGTGTTTTAAATCAGATATCATAGGTTTCTATTTCGTTGCAGGCTTTACAAGGTTCTCAAGAGGGTTTAGAGGAGAGTGCCCTGGTGCTGCTCCAGACGTTCCTGGGGTTCGCCGCGGTCCTGGGTTGCGCCGGCTTTGGGCTCGTGCTGGTGCGGCCCTCGGCCCAGTGCCTCGTCTCTAAACAGTATTTGTGCCAAACCGCTATGTTGGGAATAGGTAGATAACTTTATTGTATTGTGTTAGTACGCCCGTCCCACCCGTAATATTAAGACGCAACGGTTTAGGCTGTGCGGTGATTTTTAGTTAATCAGTGTTAGTTATATCTTTTATTATAAGATGGTATTTATATGTCATCTTACTATAAATTTATATATATCTTGCCTGCCTATACACTCTTTTATTAAAATAGCTTAGTTGTAGATATCGGGTATAGAGAAGCGATTCCGATATGAATGTCTATTTGTTTTGCTGCAAATCGAAAATCATCTAATAATGTCGTTATACTTTTTCAGGAATTTCTATGTTAGCGTTAAGTAGCGTCGAAGGCTACCACGGATATGTCCTGTTCGCTTGGATGTATGGATTATGTTTAGGAGGATTTCTTTATTCTATCAAAATGCTTACAATGGAACGCGTTCGTGGAAGACATTTCAGTAAAGTATGGGGTGCGTATATACTAAGTAGATACATTATCATGTTTTTATTTATAGTTATAGATCTGAAAATAAATTTAGTCTTTCCTTTGATAGGTTACGTCCAGGGAGCTGAAGCTATCCCTGTAATGGTGGGTGTGCCTATGACTGGGTACATCAACCAGCAGGCACCGAGAGCGGGATTCTATTTCTCTACCGCAGCAACTCTGGCCGGAGCCTTATTGTTGTTCTTCGTGGGGTTCTCCAAGCGGGAGCCCGAGCCGCCGCCGCCCGCGCCCGCGCCCACCATATCCGAAGCATGTCCGTGCGTGACTCCGCCGCGGTGTGAACCAGCGTGGTGCGCCTGTAGCGCTGGCGGCGCCACGGCCTACTGCGCCTGGCCGGGTCCCACTTGTGGCTCTCGTCTGCCCAAATCTTTATCTTACGCGGCCCCGCTCAACCATACTTGTTGCCCCGCGACTACCAATCATTGCCCGGAGTGCTACCGGCGTGCCGCGCCCCTGCGACCGTCACGCAGCGTGCCGGAAGGCCTGGCTCGCCGCGGCAGCACATGGAGCCGAGGTGGCTCCTGCAGAGCGCCCTGTCGCAGAAGAGAGCACCACCTCATCGAACAAATCACCACATCTGTATGATACATACAGATCAAAAAACTTGTGCATTTGCTAATAAAAACACTCAAAAGTGATAATATGTTATGTGTAATATAATTTTGTAAATACTTAATAATTTCTCTTTTGTAGACGTTATTGTTCAAGTTAAGAGATAGTTTAGATATAAAAGCAATAAAAGGGATTAATGTCTGTACTGCTGAAATATCATCTATTAATTATATTGAATTGATTTCTGCCATGATGTCTATAAAAAAAAATACTATACATTTGCTCTTATATTAAAACACCTGTCTGTGTATACCTTTTTACTATACTATTACCTATTATAAATTTGAAAATCAAAAGTAGTGAACCATTGATTGTAATACTAAGGCTAGATATGTTTTCCTAAGTCTAATAGTACTGTGGGACCTTTATCATAGTAGTTCGTATGAATTTAATGAGGTAGAATCCAAAATCCTTTTACCAATTTGTCTTTTCTTATACAATATATTAGTAAAATAATTTCCAATTTACCGGAAACAAAATAAGAATGTAGTAAAAAATAATATTTACCTAAGTATTTCTTCTACTCGGTGTGATAATGTCAATTTTAACTATAAATTATCTATGAATATTGTTTCAATTTGTTATTGTTATTTGAAAATCTTTAATTATTTGTTAAAGCTAATGTATTTCCGACGTTAAAAGCAAGTGTTGTTTTTGTACCAAAGTGTGACAGTTTTTGTGATGAAATACAATTGCATTGATGAATTTAGAAAAAAATGTTTTATTTTACATTAAATCTACAGACTTTCCTAAAAATTATTATTTATATTTTTAGGACATATTGCTACTTATACTCGTAATATTATAGGTAAGTATTTTATTTTCATCAACAAAGAATGTTTACAAATTGAACTAAGAAAATGACATTTCTAATCTAAACCTATTATTAAAAATACAACTAATATTATTAAATAATATTAAAAATAACTATTCTAAATTACAGACTAAAAATATTATTATTTAAATTATAATACTTAGGTATAATTATCAAAAGGGAAAATATATGTTTACCAGTTTTAAGTTAGACCAAGTGTAGTAGTCGAACACATCTAGGAAAACCGCATTAATACTCCAATAATAATAGTATTTTGCCTGATGCGAGTACAAAGTAACATGTTTGGTTTCCAGTGGTCACATTGATCCTCCGTATTGATTTTCTAGCATTAGGTATCTTTTTAGTATACAGACATTTGTCTGTTACCATTTTATTAGATGTATGGAAGGATGGATATAGATAACTTCAGTTGGCTAATACAGAGCATAGAATAAAGAAAGAAATGAAGACTCAATTACATCGATTTTTTCATAACGAAGACTACACAATAATAATTATATGTCTAAATATAAAATCTAAAATTTATTATCGGATGTAAAGAAAGTAACAATATGCGTACGTATTTTACACACACATCAAATCCTGCTACGTGTTAGCGCCGAAAGCGACCAATCGAAAACAACATGACATCTATTACGGCAAATGATCCGATGGTGACTGGGACAGCTCATACCACCCGTGCTCATACGTAAACCGACAGCTCACTCAAGCCGAGAATACCCTGCGGCCGAAGTAAGCATAACTTGCATGTTGTCGTAGAGCTCGTGCGGTGTAAAGCTATTGATGTTGCCTCACTTATTTTACATAACTAGTCAATCGCCGCGAACTCAGACCTCGTTCTGCATACGTTAAACATATTTTGAATATTTGTATTTATCTTTATTTTTCTTAGTTGCAAATTTAGCGAGTATTATTCTTTCAATTATAAATCTAATTAGGAAATAAGAATGGAACCTAATTGGGTTCCAAAAAGATCAAAGTGCTTTCGAGGTACCTATGTGAATCAACCACATAGTTTAAAAATATTTAAAAGAAAAAAGCACTGTATAAAAATTTTTAATCTTTCAAAATCGCAAATTTGTGCTTTCGATTTTGAATTGTACGCATGCTTTAGAGATAAATAGTTACTCTAAGCTTCCGGCTGATATCGATTCCTTGACCTTCGAGACTAAACTCAGACAATACCATCACAGAAATCCGATTCAGCCGCGATTCTATCTCCATTCCGAATAAAGATGAAGCCGGAGTAAGCTCTCGATTTTATTAAGGGCCGGACACATAAAGGCTCTACAATTTCATTTATTATTTGGTTCGCAACGAGATGCTAATAATGTTTCTCACTTGTATGACGTTTTATCTCTTAAGGTTGGATAGGATTTATTTCTATTTTGTGCCTTCAAAGGAAATCATGACTCAGCCGGCTTAACAATACTAATATTGTCTGGTATTTTAACGACACATTTTTCTTTTATACATACTTACATTATATCACGTCTTTATCCCTTACAGGGTAGACAATGACCGCAGTCTCGAAAAGACTAAAAGGCCACGTTCAGCTTTAGGGCTGATGATGGAATTGAGATTCAAATAGTGACTGCATAGCAATAGTGCTAAAATGAATCTCAAGTTTTTAAGCCTTTCCGTTGGTTGACTTTTATAATCTTCACGAGAGGATAATCTACTTTCATATGCTATGTTTTATTGATTGTACAAGCTAAACACAGGTATGGTAAAGCTTCCGCTGCGAATTTAGAACCAACAAAATGTGTCGAAAATATCCCTCTGTTACGATGTTAAATCATTTACACGGAACAATGGCTTGCATTCGAATATCTCTCGGGAAGAATCGAGTGAATTGAAGTCCGCGCTGCATTTTTTATATTCACTTTGGAAGCGGAAGCTGAAAAGGAATTGTAATATTTCTTGTTGTTTTATTTACCACTTCGACAGGAAATCGACATGCCGAAAGATAATGATGTATGTAACTCCTTTAATGCACCTATCCTTTAATATCCTATAAAACCGATTTAAATGTATAATGAAAACTCTTAGGACTGTCGACAGTTTATTAACGAGATCGAGTATCCTATGTTAACTTTATTTCAAATTTGCCTTAAAATCATATTTTAAATATGTGTAACAAATAAAAAACCAAACAAATTTTCTCTTTATAACATTAGAATGAAAGTATTTCTAAGAATAGTTACATCCAAAAAAAACTTAAGTGGAGCGAGACGTGAAGCGTAAAATCTCTTTATTCAATCCTTAAAACTAAAAACCATTAGTTTCCTTTCAATTGAACAATGAGCATAAACGAAAAGTTCGGAAGAATTGGTTCACTACCGACCTATTCATTCAAGGCATTGACTTCGCAACAGTAATAAGAACAAAAGAGATATGAACCATTCAATATCTCCGTCACGTATATGGATTCAAACTTTCTCCTGTTTCGTAGTGCGTCGCAGAGTTGACTAATTGAATATTCACCCAAGTTCGTTTCATGTATGCTTCCTCGTTCAAACAGATAAAATTAGATAAATTAACCACACAACAATTCACTCTACCTTCTGGATGTAATTTCGACTGCAATCTGCAGTTATCGCCTTTAAAGTTCTTGTTAAATAGTTTAGAAATCAACCCGACGTGAACTCGCTTTTTAGTGAAAGTAAAATAATATAATCCATTGGAAAATAGAAACACAATACCGAAATTAACAATTACAATAACCCAACAAATCACACAAATAAATGGCGTCTAACAAAACATCAAATAAATATTTACCAGTGGGCGTTCTCTATAGGAGGCCGGAATACCCTCGAGACTAATTAATTCTCAACTAAATAGTGCAGGCAGTGGTTAATGTTATAAACAAGAGAAATTGGTCTGTTATTATTTGGTTGATCTGACACTTCAAATCATTATTAAATGAAATCGAAATGATAAAGACATCATTCCGATTTCCATCATTATTATACTTAATGGTCATTGTTGTACTTCATTCATGCCTCTTTTCTAAAAGGGAATATGTTCAAAGAAAAGCCTAGATATAAGTGTATATTATATTTATACACTGCTACGAGCCCTGCATAGTTTATATTTTAATTTTCCTGTCACAAATCTCTAAAAAAATAGGTATAATTACTAAATTAATCTTTACAACCTTTTTTTGACAAATTCTTAAGTCTACCATCCTACTACTATTATAAAGGCGAAAGTTAGTATGGATGTATGGATGTTTGTTACTCTTTCACGCAAAAACTACTGAACCGATTACCATGAAATTTGGTATGTAGGTAGCTGAAGAGCCAGAATAACACATAGGCTACTTTTTATCCCAGTGTTCCCGCGGGATTGATAGGGTTTCCATGCGGACGAAGTCGCGGGCGGCCTCTAGTAAAGACTATAATAAAGTCGCTTGTAACATAGCTAGTAGGTACAATAGTGCAACATAATTTGAAAAACTTGACAATCAAATAAATTACTTCCATATAATGAACCAAAATAATGATAAAAACAATTTCAGGAACACCCTTTGCAAGGCCTTATAATTTCACATTCACGAGAGAGTCCGTCATAGCCTAGCAATTAAGAGGCGCAAGTAACCCCGTGCGACGAATACATTCCTAGGGATTATGGAAATCAGGCGCTTGCTCTGCTATATTCTCATAATCCGCCCAGTTATACGTATTAACTAAGGGATACTATTGGCACAATTGCACTATTTAAAATGTATCATCTTATTTTTTCGATTTTTTTAAGGTAATAAATGTTTACCTCTACATTTATCTTGCAACTTTAAAGTAGTTAGTAGCTTTAGTTCATTGTGACATTTTTCAAAATGCACATGGTTGAAGCGAAACAAATATCGTGGCAAATAGAAAGATGTAGTTTTTGCCTACCCCTCCGGAAAAAAGGCGTGATGTATGTGATGATGATTGTCATCTTCAAGACGTTTGGCCCACCTGCGTCTTCGCTAACCGTTAAGATCATGACTATACTTATCTTTTAATTCTGTTAAGATTAAATAGACAGTATTCAGTATTCAGAGTTGAAACTATAACCAACAACGAGCCTTTCGAAAATCGGTCTCCCCACAGTAGTATAAGTTTATTAACAATGATTTTTGCTGACTGTACCAAGCAAAGGTATAAAACGAACAAGATAGCCTGAAAAATAAACGAGATTGTAACGTTCACGTCGCGTCGTCGTTGCCTTAATGTAGGTGCCTACCTTCCCCTTTAGTACTCGCTAATGCTATCGCTACAGCAGCGACGCACTTCCCACGTTCTCAATATTAAAACACAACGTAGGTAAAGCCTTTTCGTATTAGAATGTATTATTGTTACGAAATAGGTTCCATTAATTTTTTTTTTACTAACGCATAAGATATATCGCACTGTAAAACAACTGGCCACTGAAGAGTGTGTATACTGCTTACCACATGGATGGACGATCTGGTCCAGATGCTTGAAGGAAATGAAAGAGCCTACATGTACTATTGGATAAAAACAGGCTGAATAAGAATAAGGACTCTCAATTTAGAAAACCATGCTTTATCGAATCAATCAATTCTGTATTTAAATTAAGCAGCAGATAATTAAAGCTAGTAGTGACTGGTGAATAATGTTAACGTTAGGGAAACCTATGTGACGGCTGACAGTCTGAAATATGTCCCGCGATCAATTCTAATAATGGAATTCCTAACGTTTCGTGTTTTCACACTACGTTTATCTTGACGGTTCATTATTTTCTTTACTGACCAATATTCGGCGCAATACGAACATTTCAAGATGATCAATGCAATTTATTCAATTATTAAACGCGGCCTTTCACTCTTTTCAAGACTATTGGCTCTAGCTACAACGTAAGGACTATGGACGTGATTATATGTATGTATATATGTAACATATTAATAAGGTAAATAAAAAGAACGTATGTGAAATGAATTTCTGTCAGAGTTTTTATGGATTATTTTATGGATAATTTAAAAAATAAAAATGTACTTACTCAAATATACTGTCACGTATTGTCACAGAAGCAAAAATTTAACATTCCCGGATCCGCGTGGTGAATTCGGAATCTTAAGATTTCTAATCAGAGTATAAATCATAGTAAGTACTTCTATCTTAAATCATTAGAGTCGAACTCATTTTAATAACTTTACTTTTTATTCGAGTCCGAGTCCATACAAATAGTCAATTGGGAATGTGGACCAGATTATTCGCGACAACCCTGGTTCTGATATCGGATCACCGTGGATCACGGGGGCACGTAGGAAGCGATGACGGTCGTTAAAACTTTTACTACTCTCCAAGAACAATTCTGTCCAAATTTAACAGTCAAATTCGGGAATTGTAAAATAGGAATTACGTAGGAGATATCGAAAACAAACACATTATATTTGCTATAATTGGGTACCTATATTTACAAAAATCCTTATGCCTTATCAGATTCTAACATACTTATTGCCATATTGCCTCAAACAGTCCTAAGATTTCTGTACAAATTGGATTTTTTTTTTTATCTCTCAACCGAAACAATCAAGACAACTAAAAATGTAGAGAAATCATAAAATTCGAAATTACAATTTCTTTGAATGAATTATTTATTGGTCACTTTATCTAAATCTCACACATACGTATTCAACATACAATATTCACCCCAAACTTTTATCAATACCATGATCTAGGAAGATCATCCCAAAATCCTTCAACTCTTTACCATATTATGAAAATTTTTAAACAAATAAACTCCTTTGAGGCGTCGAGATTGTACCAATAAAATAAACGATTCCGGACATCAAAGAGTAGTGGGAACGGGAAAAATAAAATAGAGCGTTCGTTATAAACGAGTGGAGCGAGGACAGGTGCCTGGGGCGGACGCCAGCGCGGTTCAAACCGTGTGGAGTCTAGATTATGTTATCGAACCGATTAAAGCTTTGACGATATCAAAATATTATACAGTGTGTTACTTTTGGGCTTAAAAGCATAATCAAAGCATATTTAAAACGATACAAGTATTACAATTGAAAGTTTAAGGAGTAGGACAAAGAAAACCTGATTTGAGTTTGGTGAATTGGTATAGTCTTAAAACTGTAGGTGTTGCAGAACAGACAAAGCGAAATGTAGGAAAACAGACACAAAGCCTCAGGCTGAGAGTGCAACTGGGTAGGTACGCAATATAAAAACTTTTTCATGACCACATAAATATTTACAAAGAAAATTGTTGATTTAACAATTATTTACAAGTTAAGAGTCGTAATATTGATTTTATTTATTTTTGCTTCAAAACCTATATAATAAATACTTTTAATATACCCCACTATGTTATTATTAGCTCTTTGTAAAGAATCGGGCCGCCCAACGTGTCGGTTTCATACCTACTTAGCATTAACTGACCTTTTATAAAATTTGTTCATAATCATACTTCATTTCACAGAATACAATTGTACTAAAAAGATTTCCATGATCTGCTCAAATCAGTTCGCCTAAAAATAAAATAAAGGAATAATTCCTTTGTTAAATTTGTGGTCAAAGTAAAATTTCAAGACTAAAAAAATACACAAATTTATTACTGTAGTAAAAATAACTTTAAAGTATTTAATGTATCTTTTTTACGTATAATGTAAAAAAACGATACATACATACATATAATGTAAAAAGATACATAATAAAAGAAAATTCGTTTATCTCCTTTTGTTTGGTGTTTAAAAAATGTCATCTCAATCGAACCCCGGGTTAAAATTTGGCGAGACAGGAAGCTAAATTAGTACAATGAAGTTATAAATAGTGACTTCTGAGAACGCTGAAGTCCGAATCCCTAAAGGCAAGTGGACCCCGGGCATAACTTGAAAAGTGCAACCAGAAAGCACGAGAGAAAGCACTAAGTAATCGAAAATATACATTATACATACATATAATCACGTCTTTATCCCCTAATGGGTTGATAGAGACAACAGTCCCTCATAGATAGGCCTCATTCAACTAAATGATGGAATTGATACTCAAATAGTGACAGGTTACTAACTTAAAAGAAGAATCCCATGTTTATAAGCCTCTCTTTCGCCTTTTACAATATCCATTATAAATTTACATTATACAGATTAATAAGTAAAACAACAGTAAATCCTTTCTTCTCAACAACGTTTCTCCAATTGTTTGCAATAAGATCTTTCAATTCATAAAGTACACTACAGAACGTTGAAACAATAAAATCTTCCGGATAGGGACGGCAAACCTTGGTCGGAACAAATATTGGTCGCGACTATTGTACCGCTATTGGGACCTCGTTTTAACCTTTTATCTATGAGCCGAAAGGTCGAATGTGAGAAAATATTGGGTTTCAATATCCGACACAGTGAACACAGTGTAGGACCTGCTGTTGTATACAGGATGACGTTTAAATCACTTTTTTAAGAAAACATACGAGTAATGAGCAATGTTTGGTGCAGTCCTTGTACCTTGAGTTTTAGGTGGTAGTTGTCTTAAAATACTTTTCATAGTGTCCAACTGTACAAGATAAAGAATAATTTCACAAGAAATCCAAAAGTTATTTAATCTGAGACGTGAGACTTTGTCCTTACTATGGGTCTTATGAGAAAGTTTAGTAAGCTGAGAGGGCTATGCATGCTTGGTGCTTTCATGTAAATGTCACATAACATATCACGCCTTTACCTCTAACGAGGTAGACAAAGCCGCTAGGGACGAGACGCAAGAGCCATGTTGAGCTGTTTGACTTAATGTTAGAATTGAGATTTAAAGATGTTGCTAGTCTATGAATCACAATTTTTGCTTTCTTTCATTGACTTTTACATATAACTATGCAAACGTAGCGTAAAAATCATTCCGACGATAGAAGAATATCGTTGGATGCAGGCCAACTGGTCAATATGGAGATCTTTTGAAAAGCTTATGTCCAAGGTTAGAATTTTAGCAGCTGAAATAACTATATTTGTAAAAAGAGGTAATATACCATTTCGTAATGCAGAAAACATTTTAAAATTTTTTCGCGTGTGAATGAAACAATAAAAAATTCCTTATGATATTTACCTTATCGTATCCTCCTGTGAAGTGGGTGCGCGGTGGAAAAACATTGCCTAGGGTTGAGCAATCGATCATCAAGCAACAGTGTCAAAACTAAAACCATATAACCATGTATTGAAAAGAAAAAACGTGCCTTAACAACACAATGAATCTTGTAGTGCATTTTACACTTAACCTAGCAGTTTTAAAGATCAAAATCGATCGATCAAGATAAAACTTACAAGCATTGCTGCGATGCATACGTAATTTTCTCAGTCAATAGACTAGAGCGCATGTTCTGTTAATAACTTGTTAAAATTTTAAATCGGTCATATACTTAATTGTTAGGTTTTAAAGTATTGATGCCTAAATAAAATTAACAGTTAATTTAAAAGGAAAATGCTCGTAACCTTATGAAAATTAGAAAATTTGTCCATAGTTCAGATTAGTAAGTATTCAAATAAAACAGATTGACGCGTGTTTAAAAAAACATTAATTTTATCTCTTTATTTTGTTTTAAATTCCCACCAAGTTAATTACAGGTTTTTTCTAGGTTTTATGATATTTGTATTCTGTAACAGTCTTGCAATAATAAAATACCTATATTCTGCATTTGTCTTGGTTTTCTTGCGTAGGTAACTTATCGTCCCAAATAAAAAAATTCATATCCTCTGGTCAAAAACCCTATACACACATGATGACGAATTTTTATTCATGTCACGTTTTTGTTGACTCTGTATAAGTTGGGTTTTGGGATCGGATATGACAGGACGGGGATAAACCAATTGTTGGGATCCCTCGCTAAATTGACATGACTGCGCAGTCTAAACACGTGGGCTTGCTTATTGAACTAATTAACATTTTAATAAGTAAAATGTTCAAATTATATAAACACAAATAAATTAACACCTTATAAAGTTATAATAATTATATAAATTTTATGGAAATATTGAGTTTGGTATGATATTAAGGTCGAAACTCTAGTGTGAAAGTCTCTAGTGAATTAGGAATGAAACACACACAACAGCGCATTAAATTAGTTATTAACCATTGCTAAACAACTAACTATAATTGCTAAACATTTTAAGTTCTTTATATCTAAAATAAATGTAAGGACACCGGCACATTTAGGCAAACAGAGTGTGCTTTAACTGAAATTATTTTAATGTAAAGATTTGGAGGTCAAACGCGAGTCGCCTCGTAATGTCTGAACTCCCACTCCTTCTCCCACTCCTATCGTGGTCATGTACCAATCCAAAGCTTGAATCCAAATCCATGATGGTGACACTAACGCCGATAGTATTTAGACATCTGAAGTTCATTCCACTCAACACCAAACGAAATCTATTCTATGGTTCTTAGGTGTAAGTATACTTATAAAACACTGGCGCACGGTAATAGCTTGATATAAACGAGAAAAGGAAACTCCTCAATAATATAAACAAATCAATACAAATACATGCAGATAGCGACAGATCCCCTGCCGCCGGCAACACAAAGATTTACACATTCAGCATCGAGTGCATTCAGCAAAATGGAAGGACTACTTGCACTCCCAATGCAAACTGCGTTGCATACAAATCAGTCTCACACGCCCGGCCAATATTTCAATGCATTAAAAGCGAGGCGGGCTAGACGAAGGTTCAAGGTATTAAGCAATATCGTTCATTGATGTGCACGTAGGGTCGTAGTAGTTTATATGTGTCAGCCAGATGATACAATATTAGATGTTTAATTGTGAAAATGAAACATCTGATAAACGCGCAAATTTCCTAGATTTTTATGGTATATATTTAACTTGGTAGATGGAGTATTAGTGTTGGTATGTGACAATTCCAATTACTGTTACAAAAAAGTAACATAATAATAAAAATAAAATTTTCCATTAGATTTTAAGACTTCACTGATTTTTACAAAGAAAAGTTTTTCAAGTTTAATGTATTTCACCGGAGAGCTCACAAATTAAAGGAGCAAAGGAATCGAGTGGCTGGCCACGGTTCGCTGAGCGCCGCCGCATCAGATTCAGCGCTTCCATTTTGTTTCCAGTAATGCGTATAATGGGAACAATGACTAGACATAATGAAAGCATTTCCATCCTCAGACCAAGCTCCGGTAAGTGATATTGCAATTTCCACCCCGGTCTCTCTTCTTTCCTAAGCAAACCTTGACCTAGGTATATCTACTATTTATAAAAGCTGAAACAACCTTTGAGCGAATTGAATTTCGAGATCAGGATTTGACTTTAACACTTCGGTATATATTTATCAGGTGAGAAAGGGACGCCACGCTAAAGTAAAATGCGATTGTGTTTAGTTTGCACTGCAAATTTAGTTTAGAGAGTTGCCAAAAGACAAAGAATTTATTTTAAGAATATAACTTTTATTATGGAAAAGTTAATAAATAACATGTAAGATTGAACATTCATTTCAGAGGTAATAAGTTAAATATATATATAAAACCAGATATACGTCTGATATTATTCCAGGTAAATAAATATGGTACAATTGATAAATTTACACACATTTTTTTAGTTGTTTTTGTTTTGTTCTTGGAGTGTGGTGACCCGAAAATAAACTAATGTCCAAGGTCAGAAAATTATACATTTTAAACAAAACACGTTCCCTTATTGGTATCCGCGTTCGACCGACGTGATAAGAATATCCCTAACGAAAAGAACAAAGGACAAACCTGTGCTACAACAGTACGTGATGTTACTTTCTAAATATTCTCTCTCACGGAAAATAGCCAGTATATTGAATAAAAAATGTCACCATCATCATGTTATATATAACAACAGATAATAAAAACGTTGCTTGCCTCCGCAATTTGTCGCCGAGCCATTGAAAAGATTGGAAAAGCGGCTGAATAGAATTATCATTCCTTTTAAGATAATTGTTTATGTGATTTCTTTTCTGAGCCCCCTTTCAATCCTCGCCGATTTTGAGATAAATCTCGTTTCAGTGAAATACGGGGAAGTATGTGTTTAAGCTATACATAAAATATCACTACTTTACGTTTTCTTTTTAATAAGTAAAATAATTTTCCACCACGAGAAGATCCCCTCAGACTTTTATTCACATAATACTCAGAAGAAGTATATATAATTTTGTCTACCTCTTGCAAATTATTTTGGAACTTACATTCCAACCATTGTATTATTAACTTCTACGTGAATATGATAGCACAATTGCGGTATGTTCTTGCGGAAACTGGCCATAAAATATCGCGTATACCCGACCCAAAGGAATGTTTTGATGCATTAATACTTATGGCGGCGGAAGGTCCCCCGGAGAGAGGCTATTCACTGATTTGGGCTCAATGCTACGATCTTTTCCAACGACAATTTGGCAAAAGGAAAACGTAAGAGCATTGACATTTATGAGACCCTCAAAATGGAATACCCATACAATCTTAATAATTCAAAGAAATTTAAAAGGCACAACGAGGAGGTACGTCGTTGAACACTTCTCTGAATTATGTTTTCTGAATCGCCTCCACTTATGCGTATCTAAGCCACCACGTAAATAAGCTTTTAATAAATATCTACACATCTCAGAAAGCGTAAAAAAAAGAAAATGAATCGACTATATTTCTAAGGACTAATTTTCTAAGGAACACAAACAGAACTAAGTTAACAAAGTTATTTGACTAATTTTTACAGTATAATAACAAAATGCTTACTAAAAGTAAAAAAAATAGGTTGTATGAATTAATCTTGCATAGAGCCGTTAAGACATTAAACACGAGTGTGGCTGCCGAGAGCCGCTGACACTGCAGTAGTCCACTCCAGTTCGCTCGAGAGCAACCGCGCTTCACTGTCACTTCAAACTGTTACGTTATTCGACTTTATTAAAAATCCGTACATACTTCAATGTTTAATAATATTATGATCAATAAAGGGTCTTTTAACCACTAGGCATTAAGTAAACAATCGCTACATACGCTACGCACATTGTTTGGGTACCCACGCCATGATTAATCAAAAGATAAATTTAACAGGATAAAGTAAAACCTTACATTATAAACCTGACTATCACACTAGTCGCGAGCTTTTAGTATCTTCTCATGAGCCTTAGCTGCGCTGCACGCGCCTTAGTCGCGCGCAGATGCTTTTTCCTATGCATGGACTAATAACACAGAGTTTTACAACAATAGCAACATCCACTTTCTTAGAGTGCACTGCACATTTTAAGATATGGTCATATCCTGGTTCCTATGTGGTCTATTAGAAAAAGAAGGAAGAGAAAATTTAAATAATGAGCAAGATTATTCAACTGCAAACAATTTACTCATTTAATTAAAACAGAATGACTAATAAGACAATTTGTCAGGCCAAATATAATCCAATCATAACAAACGAATAAATCCATTAACGATACTCCGTCGCGGTCGGCTGCTGAATATCCTGAATCAAAGTTGAAATAATTACAGTGTAATCGCTCATCAAATTTAATTATGCAGCTCGGGCTATTTTCAAAATAACTCTATTGAAGACGGCGACACCTTATCAACGTCAATGCGAATTTAATTAACATCCTTCTGAAATATTTTCATAAAGTTAGAAAGGGAACAACGGTAGAGACAGGCCTGTGTTTATCAGCTGGTACGTTCATTAACGTCACATTCCGAAGTCCGACCACTCGCTCTTTGGCCACGAGAGCCCTCGTATTATATTTTCCTTTTGATGTTTATTTGTACAAATTGTCTTACGCCGCATGTTCATGGAAGCATTTCCGGCCGATTTGACAGTATTGTGTAATATGAGAGATGGTGCACCCGAAATATGATTCTTTGAATGTTTCGGGGTATGTTTTATGAGCAAATTTTGAAGTATTTCTTTTTCAAAACATGACATAAATTGTCACTCCCGGGTATCACTTCTGTACTTGATAATTAATTGTGACTTTATTAGACAGTTATAGATGACGTCCATAATTAACGTAATTACATTATAGGTACAGGAAAATTTATACGAATTGAACTAGTCACAAATTATTTATAAGTAGTGAATTTGAAAAGTGTAATAAATAATGTAGTAGAGAGTTAAGTGCCAGTTTTATTTAAAATCAATTATGCGACGATTCTCCATTGGGTATGATAAATGAACTTTTATGACTGAGGTCTGGCCAAACGCCAACCAACTTACATTGACATTAACGATTTCGAGAGGACTAATAACGCTCCTTCTTACTTGCCTCTATAAAATTGTAAATAACCATTACATTAAGACGACTTTATTGGTAAACTTTTAACATCATAAATATTTACTTAAAGCACTTTATGCTCTGAAAAAATAGCTACACACCAGATACCGATGTCCAGGTTTGACCTAAATTTATAGATTTAATGGCTCATGGTATGTGATTAACATTAGAAATGTACCACATACATTTAAGTAGGTAGCTAGGTAATGTTATCTGTAATAAGTTATGAATAAATCTTATCCGAACACCATTTTCGATCCTACCAATTTCCGTTATTTTACTTAAGTTTATAACTTTAATACACATGATTTTAGCACCCGATATAATACTTGAAAATTGGGAATTAAGTAAGTACATTTTCCAACAACAGAAGTTACTTGCCTACATGGATGCTATCTGTGGTGCAAAATTTCATTGTACAGACAAAGGAACGAGAAAGGATTACCACAGCGAGACAATTTCATTGGGCAAGACCCCGAGATTTTAATTAGGAATGAAAAATCTCTGGTAAGTACGCCGGGACGAAATCAACGTTTATTTTATGCCAAGTTCCGTATGAATCAGTGTTCCAGTAGCATTTCACCAAGTGAACATACCCTTCGTAAGTTTTCCTGTCGCGAAAGCCGCTGTCGATCCCAATTCGTTCCCGGGGGAGGTGTCGATCTCCGACACTGTTCTACACAAAGCCCAAATTGCTACTCGATAAATTTAACCCCAAACTTAGTTTATGAATAACATTTATTTGGAAATTTCTACCACAGTGTAACAATTGAGAGACAAAGTTTGTAACATGATGACATTATAGCCTACTTAATCACAAATTTAAACTCCCACAAGAGGGCTCACTCGTTATAAATAGAAGTTTGAATGGAGCTTTAGAGATATTTTCGCCTTACAATCACCCTTTATACCAAATCTACTTATATCGTGTCTTACACACAAGACGATTCTTTTATAAAGTTACTAGCTGACCCGCGCAACTTCGTTTGCGTGTATCCCGCTACTTCGACAAATACAGTCAACGCACCAACACATATTGGATACTAATTTTCAATTCACAATAACTTCTCTTTCCCTTAACCGCGTTTAAAATATTAAAATGTTTTTTGGTTTCTGTGACTCTTCTTTGATCGCCCCCCCTATCAGTTTTTGGAAAAAATATTTAAGTAATGTACAGATTTTTTTTTGTCTTATATGTATAGATCAAAGTCGTAGTACCTACTTTTTAATATTATTTATTTTTTATGTACCGTTTTTATAGGGACGCTGCCCCCGCCGCCGCGGCCGGCCCGTACCGTGCCGCAATACTAATATCGTGATATCTCCTAAACTATATGTCTAAATAACACACTGTAAACTGCAAAAATAATCTAAATTAAATGCTCGTGATGATGAACTTACTTATTTTGATAAGGATATATGTATTATTGGTTATATCACCAGTTAAACATCACCCAACGAATTAAATGTTTTTTTAATACAGAAAAGTAGTTTTTGTGACTTAAATAAAAAAGCTGGATATATGTCATCGCGGACTTTTTTGTAGAACTAATAAAGACCAATGTTTTTGCTATACATTGTTCTTACTTGTATCCAACGGTATAAGCGGCGCACGCACAAATGCAATCTTCAATTAGATTTTTTTTCTGACTTCTTGGACATAAATCGCTATAACTCAGCTAATATAGTTTCAATGTATTTCAATTATATATAAAAACCTGTCGGAGAAAATACTCTTTCTATTAGTGAAAACCGCATCAAAATCCGTTGCGTAGTTTTAAAGTTTTATGCATACGAAGGGACTACAGACAAAATGGGCGACTTTGTTTTATACTATGTAGTGATTTTCAAGTGCTCGTACCTACAATTTATGTAAAAAAAATAATGCCCACCGAAAAACACATTGACTGCAAGATAGATTTTTTTTTCTAAATCATATTATACATATATGTCAGTTTTTTTATGTAAATTTTTGTGCAAATGTTTCTGATAAAGTAAGTTTTTATGACTAATGCACACTACATTCTTATTTAAGAAACATGTATATATGTAGGTAAATCATAAAATTCTATAAAAAAGGGATATATGGGTGGCTCACGATTTTTAAGTACTTTAATTAACTTAGCAACAACTTTTTAAGCTTATGACAGGAATGAAACATCGTCACAGCCCGAGTGCGGGCTCATTCGGTGCCGTCCAAATTAAACAGATTACTCCCAGAGGCTCCCCTACTAAAGACCGCATTATTCAAATTAAAATAGGAATATTATGAAGTCAATTTCAGGAGGAACCAAGATTCAGACAGAACCCTGCGATTCTTCAACGTTTCTTATTTAAATTTATGCATGGCTATAAAAGCTCACCCGGTGGCCGATTAATATTCAAAGCAAGAGAAATTAAATATTTCGCTGCCCCAACAGTCCGGCGTTTTTGCGTAGGAAAAATTCGGTGCAGGAAAAAAGATTATTCAAAAACACAAAAATTATTTAGCTCTTAACTTTTACTTAACATCGTCATGTTATCAATACCAACAAGCCAACAATCTTGAACATAATTTAATTCATTAATTTTATGTTCTTTTCAGAAAAATAAGAAGGTAGGTATTTTTCTAAGAACCTCTAGTCGGCCCTAATAAGTTTAGTAAGAATAGAACCTCCAAAAGCTGTTATATTTTACAAAGCAAGTCGAAAACTAATTTTGTTCAGTAAATCCCTGTCTTGCCGGCTTTTATCAAGGTAAAATCACAGTTCGTTTTCCTTAAATTAACATAATTTTCTTATTGAGATATACGATTTGTTATCCGATCAATTTTATTAGTTTGGCAGTTGATTGTTTATATGAGTTCAGTGGATACCTAATGGATCTCAACGTAATGGATCTTGGAATTAATGGGTCTTTTCAAAACCGCGCTACCCTTCCGTACATGGCTTCACACATTTTAGAAACAACCCTAAACTTTTATTCATTACTAAGGTTCATTCCATTCATGAGCACCAAAACTGGAATTTTTTTGGGTCCGCGTGTAATCAAGTTGTTAAAGCACAATCAGGTCGCGGTCAGGTCTCCGAAACTTCGACGAGACCCTTCTCTCAAAGGGCAAGGAACAATTACATGAGAAGATATCGCTTTGATCTTGCGGAGTCTTAGATTGATGGCCTGTTCAAACTGATTAGCGATATAAAAAGATGCTTTAGTTATTTGTTTGCAGTCGATAATTAAATAAGGGTTTATAAATCATGTCAAGGGAAACCGACAAGCTTGCATGAAGAAAATTATGAACGTGGATAAAACAAATAAAGTATCAGGGATATATTAGGATAGGGGATATATTAGCAGGGATCGTAGCAAGTGGAATGATGTAGGTAGTCTCTGCCTACCCCTCTGGGAAAGAGGCGTGATTTAATGTATATATAAATGAATGTGTAGAAAATGCTGCAGTGCAGTTTGTTACCGCTTCTTCTGCACTGACGCCTTGGAAGCGGCAGTAAACTTAGTTTTAAGTAATTTATTTGACGTCAACCAATGTTGTTAAACCATACGTTTTGACAATTATTAAGCGATATGATGTATCCTATAATAATGAATAAAAATTTTTAATTTGAATTATGGATGCCAAAGAACTTTCTAATTCTTTTTTAGACAAAGTTAGTCAAATATTTATAATATTTAATATATAGTAAAAAAACTATCTTCTTTATACAAAGTTTTCCTATCTTATATATCCTATATGTCAAAGTTCGTCTCCGAGTAAACATAATGAATTGCATTATTGTAATATTCAAGTAAACAAGCAGGTTTATTTAATCTGACAGAAACCAAAATAACGATGGCAGCATGCCAGCATATTGGGACAGCATCCAAATTAAGAAGTCACAGCCAGCGACGACCGACAAATATCGACATGTCTCGCCATGTCCTCATATTGGATAAGGCCGCTTGTACGGGTACGGTCATATCTTGCGGAAAACGGCAAAATACCTGGGGAACAGATGGCTGGCCATGCCGCTACCGCCGGGCCCAGGTAGGAGGGGCAAGGAGAAAGATCATGGCTGGACGTCGCAAAAGATGCTACGCGAGCCAGTGGACTGAAATCCGAGGGCGCCAAAAACCGGACCAAGTGGAGAGAGGAAAGTTGGAAGGCGGAACACGGGCCCCGAAACACTTCTGTGGAGGGTGCAACCGGGATCACGCAGAGACGATAGAGAGATAGACAGCATCAAAGGGAATCATTGAATAGAATAGAATAGAACAGAACAGAACAGAACAGAACAGAACAGAACAGAACAGAACAGAACAGAACAGAACAGAACAGAACAGAACAGAACAGAACAGAACAGAACAGAACAGAACAGAACAGAACAGAACAGAACAGAACAGAACAGAACAGAACAGAACAGAACAGAACAGAACAGAACAGAACAGAACAGAACAGAACAGAACAGAACAGAACAGAACAGAACAGAACAGAACAGAACAGAACAGAACAGAACAGAACAGAACAGAACAGAACAGAACAGAACAGAACAGAACAGAACAGAACAGAACAGAACAGAACAGAACAGAACAGAACAGAACAGAACAGAACAGAACAGAACAGAACAGAACAGAACAGAACAGAACAGAACAGAACAGAACAGAACAGAACAGAACAGAACAGAACAGAACAGAACAGAACAGAACAGAACAGAACAGAACAGAACAGAATAGAATAGAATAGAATTATTTTCAAAATTGGATACAAGGTATCACTTATTGACGTCACATAACTTAAATCTAATTATAACTACTACCGCTTCCAAAGCGCATGTGTAGAAGAAGCGGCGGAACAAACTACACTGCAGCATTTTCATAGGACGTCAATTTACAAATATAGATCTCTTAAATCAAAATCGTGGACGAATGCACATTGTCTACATTAAAAAACATGTATGAATGTAGAACTGATTATGTCAATACGAATATTTCGTCAAATAAAATAAATATAAAATAAAATATGTACATACTGTACAAATTATGTCAAGATCATGTCAAAATACACAAGAATTAAGAGGCTATTATGTCCAGCTCGGGCCACACATGTTTATCATTAATATAATCATCCGTGCTGTAATAGGCTTTCCTACAAAGCTCAACTTTAATATACTGTTTGAATTTTCTATCATTCATTTCAAGAACACTTTTTGGTAATTTATTATAAAATCTTATACAATTAATCAGAAATGATTTCCCTACCTTAGCCAGCCGATGTGCTGGGATCGACAACTTGTAATTGTTCCGCAGTGATCTACTAGTACATTCACCTACTTTTTTGAAAGAGTCTAAGTTTTTCCTAACATGCATGATGTTATCGAATATGTATTGGGAGGGCAAAGTTAAAATATTTAGGTTTTTGAAAAAATCTCTAAGGGAATCTCTTTGTTTAAGACCGTAGATATATCGAATTGCCCTTTTTTGTAAAATGAAAATAGTTTGTATGTCTGCTGCTGATCCCCAAAGCAGTAGACCATATGACATTAAACTATGAAAATAACTAAAATATACTAGCTTAGCAGTTGCCACATCCGTCAAATGCCTAATACGACGAATAGCGTATGCTGCAGAACTAAGCCTTTTAGAAAGTTTTAAAATGTGAGCATGCCATTTCAAATTTGAATCTAATGTTATTCCTAAGAAAGTAGTACTATCAACAAAATCTAATCTTTTACTACTTATACTAATATCCACATTTGCCTGCCGCACATTGGGAAGTGTAAACTTAATGCATTGGGTCTTATTTGCATTTAACAATAAGTTGTTGATTGTAAACCAGTTAGAGATGGCGGCTAAAGTGCTATTCACATCATCACAGATTTCGCTACGGCGGTTCATTTTAAAAATTAGTGACGTATCATCTGCAAACAACACGATGCCAGTCTGTTTCTCAATCATGCAAGGCAGGTCGTTGATATATATCAGAAAGAGAAAAGGTCCCAAAATGGAACCTTGCGGTACCCCAATTTTTACCGTCGCTCCTTTCGATTTTGTATTATTTAAATCTACCGTCTGTAATCTATCACTAAGATATGATTTAATTAGTTCAACGGCAGCAGTATCGAACCCGTAATGAGCGAGCTTGAGCAGAAGAGTTCTATGATCTACGCAATCAAATGCTTTGGTCAGATCGCAAAACACTCCGATGGCATCCTGTGAGTCTTCCCATGCATTGAGAATATGAGTGACAAGAGCCACACCTGCATCTGTTGTACATTTCCCCTCAGTAAAGCCGTATTGCTGACTATGAAATACATAATTTATTAGACTTAAAGTAACGCTGCATTTGATTAAGCATGATTCTCTCGAACACCTTGCTCAAAATTGGTAAAATTGAGATTGGTCTATAATTACCAGGATCTGATTTTTCACCTTTCTTGAATAATGGAATTAGTTTACTATACTTCATTAAATTTGGAAATATCCCTTGGTCAACACAATTATTGAATATATATGCTAAGTCCCCAGCTATAATATTTATAATATGACATATTATAATATGACATACATTAAACAATAATACGAAATAAACAATACTCGGCTGAGCTTACCACTCTACTATATATTACGAATTATCTCGAGAACATAGCAGCCATTAGCAGTTTCGCTGAGCCATCACTCCCATTTATTGGCAAAACGTAGGGCTTTCTATTGATTGAAGTGTGTACTTACATCTATCGTTGCCGTTTTGATGAATGCTAATTCCACTGTGCTACAATCTATGGTGATTACATGTTAAAAATAATAAGGTATAAGATAATTTGACGAAAGCACTAAGACACAAAGGGGAATCCTTTTTGACCAAAAAGATAGAAAATTTAAAATGAAACATTTTAAATATCTCTTGACAGGTACATATTTTAAGGGTTCAAAGCACAATACAATTGAGAATAATTTTAATTGGTTTTCAATGTTCTAACAATTTATTTGATTAAATTTGGAGAAGTTTTAACTCGTTGCAGTTATATCTTTAGAGTTAATTTATCTTCTTTCTTATATTTTATGACTGATTAGACTGGCTTTGTGCCGGTGTACAATCAAAAGTAATGGTAATTCAAGTTTTCAACGAAAGACCTGCTTAGTCATTATGAAATATTAAAGCTTTTCAATCTCAGAAAACGAAAATGTGCATTTGAAGAATTTAAATTATTAAGGCATTGCTTATAAATATTTCAACTACCAATATGAAATATTGGATCTTTGAAATCAAAAGTACTATAGCACTTTGAATTGAATAATAAATTTCGTTAACAACTTAAGTCGACATAACAAACTATTACGTATAAAATCAAAATAAAGTTAAACGTGACAAAATAATGTTACTCGATACATACTTAGATAAAATTTTAATAATAGTCATGATAAAAATTTTATCGTCTTTCAAAGAAATTCTTCTAACATAAGATTTCCTGTATATTTCGTTATTTTACTCGTAGGAGCTTGTGAGCAGTTAAAAAAGATTTTTATTAGGGGTTGTATGTTCAACCTTACTTACCCCTTTTAATTGTTCTGCGATTTCAAATAGGTACATTTGCCAGGTACACTTAAAATTGAAGTCGTTAAAATTTGCTTCCTCTGTATTGTATTTTATAAGGCTAGGGTTACACTGGTAGATTTATTGCGTGTTCGCACAGATAATTGACGGAAACGAAGCTTGAAAATAGCTCACCCCGTTACACTCGTAAAATCTGTTGGGGTTGGGCCTATTGGTACAAAGTAAGGATGTTACGAAAAGGTTACCATTATAACATCTTTCAGTTTAAACAAGTAGAGGTCTCTGTTTATTATGGCATTATTTCATTTAACTTGTCTATCTTAAAAAAACTCAGGAGTAGAGGCAATAGTAGCAAGGTTAATGTTGTGTAATTATTAACATCATATTTTTTCTCACCTTATCTTATGGACTTGGCTTCAATTCCTTACCGTTCCATGAACCGCATTTTTCTTGTCATATTCATATACATATCTTTAAGTCTTTTCGTCCTCTATATCCATTTACTTTTTATATACTTAAGTAATACTCGTACATTGTAGGTACGTCAATACATTATATAATAAGGTAGGAAGGTCGTCTACTACCTCTTACCTTTTATGAGATGACGTAGCTGCACTCTCCTTATTGTGTACTAAGATCGTGAACATTTCGACTTGGCTCTGCCTCTGATCGTTAAACGTGAAAGCCTTCCCTAAGATTCCTAAAAAGTCTGCTAAGTGAAGATCATTAGGAATCTTTTCAATTCAAAGAAGGCTATAAACCGCCTTGATTAAAATATATCGCTTTGTACTTCGTTTCGTTTTTTCGCAGATCGGTTAATAAGCACGAACTTTTACATAAATAATAATTAACAGAATATTTTGAACGAACAAATTTGCATTTTACAAGATAGAAAAAGGATCCGTATCAAAAAAGATATATCGCGACAACACAAATCACTGCCAACTTGTCAAATCACAACGAATAGGAACTAGCATCCTAAATAATGTAGGTGCTTAGTGAGTCCGTTGTCAAACTCCGCTATGTTTCCGAAATCCATTTCTCATCGCGCGACCCTTGTGCGAAATTACGCAGTTTATACCATTTTTCACGAAGGTGTGGGCTATAGGATACAAACAGCTTTTTGGTGATGAATGATGCCTGTTCGCGGGCTGAATGCAGGCGTGACGAAATATAGGCGCATGTGTTAGTGAGTCTTCGCTTTTAAGTATAATGTTTTCTACGCACAATACATATATAGAATCACGTCTCTTTCCTTTCCAGAAAAGGCAGAGACTACTTCTTTCCACTTGCTACTATCCCTGCATACCTATTTCGCTGCGACCACATTCATTACTGTCATCATGTAAGCTCATTGGCTTAGGATCCTCTTGATCTGACCTGTCGCCAGAATATTCACGATTCCGATATTAACTACCCTACTTATTCGTGAAATAAAAATTCAATAATTATCAGCTAGTTTAATAAACTTGTAAGACGAGGCACAGGTGCTGCAGGTTCTCATCCCCTGACGTAGGCCTGTCGTTAACGAAGACGAATCGTGTCTTCAGTGACCGATGTGCAGGTGTGGAAAAAATACATTTACACCGCGCTCAAAACAAATTACTTTCCGGACGTTCATTACCCAACGAGGCCACAAGTTTCCATTCATAAAAATATATCATTCGTTGAAATAAGTTGCAAACATTTGAATCGAAAATATTCCTTCAGCGAGGTTCAAGGCGAGAAATAATTTAAATTGAAAACTGGCTGAGTTGAAACCTGAAAGTACTTATATTGTACTGTATAATAGATGTTTTGATTATTTTGTTCACACTTTAAGACGTTTACTCCTGCCCAACATAATTTAAAAACAAATAGAAACACCTGGTCCACTTGGCTCTTGGCTAAAATATTATGATAATGTTCCTAAATAAATAAATACAATTATCTATACATAAGTAAGCTTCTCTTCTTCAAAAAAAACGATTAATTAAAAGATTTCAGTAATAATTTGAATCTCAAAATTATCAAAACGTTACTATTATTTTATTGCAAAATATTAACGGATTAAAGAATAACTTAAGTAGGAAAGAAAAAACATATCAATATATCTATACTAATATTATAAAGCTGAAGAGTTTGTTTTGTTTGTTTGTTTGTTTGTTTAAACGCGCTAATCTCAGAAACTACTGAACCGATTTGAATAATTCTTTCACTGTTAGATAGTCTATTTATCGAGGAAGGCTATAGGCTACATTTTATCCCGGATTTCCTACGGGAAACGTCAACAATGCAGGTGAAAGTTGAATGAGTCGGCCATCTGCGAGCTTTCCACGCGAACGCTGCGCAAACCAACAAAGATATAGTAAAACAATGTACTAAAGATGTGAAGTACTCATTTTTTGCCACAAAAAAGTCCGCGAGAGCATATATCTATCTCTTAAGGTTTACTTACAATAACCACTTTTATGTTCAATTTTTAAGATTATTTTTTCATTATAAACATAAGTTATTTTGAAACTAATTTTCTTTAATTCAGTATTAATCCTTATCCAAATAAATATGTTTATTACTTTCGGCTTTTCCTGTAGACTAAAATTGCCATTTACAGTATATAAATCAGACGAATAGGTTTTGAGATATAGTCGTTATAAGCAATTTGCAGCGAAACATTTAATACGGCGAACCAGCGTTCTTTCTAATACGCGTGACCGCCTGACCGAGAAATAAATATGATGCCCAAAATAACTATTCCACGCGGACGAAGTCGCGGGCACAGCTAGTCAAACATAACAAAGAATATGAATGAAAGACAATCCAAAATAAACTGAAAATAAAATATCAAATTATCCAGATTGTAACTTCACTGTCCATTGGTTCCCCTTTGACGACATTCTTACAAGAGTTTGCATCTAAATGAATTTCGATCGAAGCAGACTTGATCTTATTACAGTTTGGAACTAATGGGATGTCTGTCTGTGAGTTGCACGCTCCATCCGCAACCTGTGTGGGACATTCAATTACCGAAGTCTTGCGAAGGTAGGAATATACTCACTTATAGATTCTTTCAATTGCAGCAAAAAATTGTAGGCGAAAATAACACCTGTAACAATTTGTTGTGGATGAAGTTTAATCCGATTTTAAAAAAATGCTGTTATGCGAAGGATTAATTATGAAGATAAATAGCAAAAGAAGACCATGTTTTTATTTTCTAAGCGTAAGCTAGCACCAGATCAATAAAGCTTTATATTGCTTAAGCCTAACTTAAGCAAACTTCACAGACTGACCATTATTAATGAACCGAACATAAACATCTTGTTTTACTTAGGTTAGTTTAATTATCAAACTATCCCAAATGATAACTTAGTAATCTTGATAGAATTTGGAGGATTTCTAAAATCTCAAGGGTTACAATTGGATCAGTCTCCTCTGACATTGGTTACCCGCGGAGCGTCGGCCAGTAAAGATTTGCGAACCAGCATTTACATTCAGAGTTGAAAATCTTCATTTAAACAGGGGTTGACATTCATGGCAGTTTCGCGGCTTTGTATTTCATAATTTTCTTTACAAAACAACACAGCTTTGTCCCTAGTAGGTTTATATAGGGTTTATGTGTGAACAAATTAAAAAAGAATTTTGCATATAGCTTGTACGTACGTGCAGTAATTACTAGCGATCCGCCTCGGCTTCGTACGAGCGCAATGCTGATGTTGTTATATCCTAGATATAAAAACTTCCTCTTGAATACATAACTCTATCGATTAAATATCAAAAGGCTGTTCTTAAACCTAACTAAAATTAGGTAAACTATTAACAACTTTACTCATTTCATATGAAATATATATACATATGTATATGCTAATCAATGTAAATATGTAAACCACAGAATTCAGAATAATATAAGATTAAAGAAGTGGTAAAGTACTGGAAAAAATGTCGCCGCTGCTGTTTATAATTCATGTAGTCACTACTATCAGTCACCATAACGTTTTCATATTGCATATCAAATCTGAGTTTCATTGGTTTCATTTTAAAACTCTAAAAACCTTGCAAGGCGATATAAGTAGTTCCTCTAAATATGACTGATACATATAATCATGAGTCTTTATGCTTTACGGGGTAGACAGAGCCAACAGTCTCGCAAAGACTGAAGGGCCACGTTCAGCGGTATTGCAGAATTCATTCATACATATAATTGCCTTAACGATAGAATTGGGATTCAAAAAGTGACAGGTTTCAGCCAATCGCCCAAAAGAAGAATCCCAAGTTCATAAGCTTATCCTTAAGTCGCCTTTTACGACATACATGAGAACGAAATGTGGTGGTTCTTTTTTGAAATTATAATATTCTTATTTAAGGTTCGATATGGCGGAATTGAGATTCAAATGGTGACAGGTTGCTTTCCCACCATCTAAAAGATGAATTCCAACTTTATTAGCTTATCCCTTTTCGACATCCATGGGAAAGAGGGTATGTTGGTCCTATTCTAAAGTGCCGGAAACCACACGGCACCCTAATAATTATATAATTCCTATAGTTAAAAAAACAGTATGGCATTTTTATTGTATTATATTATTCCTATTTCCATGATTTAAATCTTGGTGCACTAAATTTTGATATTTATATTATCCTTTTATTTTCTGGATATTACTAAAGATATTTGCTTGTCTTTGCCAATTAAGTTCGTGTTGTGAATTTCAATTACAATTACAATCAATCTATAAAGCAAGAGGCATCATCAATTACCTTTAAAAATTGCAGTTAAAATTGTCCAGAATATTGTTAAAGCCTACATAAATAAATTCGGGTACATCGATCAATCAGAGAGTGGTATCGAGCCCAACCAATCCCGAATCCCGATATTCACAGGGATTGGCTTCGATGATTTATAGTCTTCAGGTTTATGTATGAGACCAAGGTTTCGGAAATAAATAAGCCTTTTGGTGCACTTAAATCAACTTGTTCTCTTTTATTTATGAGTTACAAACCTTGCAATTGAGATGAATAAATGTGCCTATAGGTATTGTAAACAATTTATAAACAAACAAAACAAACTATTACAAATGAGACACATACCTACGCCGTTAAGGTTCTTGTTGATCTCGTTGATACGAGTACCTACAGGTCTTAGCCACTGTATTTTTTGTAAAGACCATCTAGTCTTTACAAAAAATACAGTGCGCAAGTAACGCTTCCTACGACATTCACAGTTAGAACTTAATGCAGGCACAACTATTGGTTTATAGCTGACCCATATTATGCAAAAAAAATCCATTTGCTGATAGTGCCATTAAAGTCACCCACTTCATGTCAAAAATATTATCAACATTTTACCAGTGTATGAAAACCAAAATGCATCTTTTTGTCCTTTAAAGTATAATTATTGATCAATCCTATTCCGTAATGTTTTATTGAAACTGTACCTATCTTTACACAGTTTTGCACAATAAGAACATGCTTTATTTATTTCTTTGATGTACACACTTCCTTATAATGTTTTCCTGCACGAAAAGGCCATGGCAGGCATAAATTCTTTTGTTGAGAAAACTAATAAACTAATTTAATAAAGAAATTTGTAAATTGATCTGTTTAAGACACGTATTCTCGATTTTCTCAGCCGACTAATAAATAAGTAAAACATAACTTAGTTTTAAATTAGTACCTGTTCAATCAAATATAATATAATTATTTTTTAAGATTTTTATTTAGATTAACATAAATACGGACTACTATCAAAAGAGCCTGTCTGAAAATGACTGAAAGGTAACGTTAAGCTGGATTGCAGTTACGTTGCTAATTTTTTTTTAAGTTAATAACACTTAATGGACTTTAAAATTTAAAATAATTAATGAAAAGAAAAACAGCAGTTAGGGCGCAAGAACCATCCACATAAACCGGGATTTATTGCCAATAAAATTTTACCCGAAGCGCCCAGGGTATGCCCGGCGAGATCGTTTTTATTTTTCCCATTTTTACACACTTATCTACAATTACAGTTTCCAGGTAGGTTATATATTGACACTGTGTATGTTTTAATTTTGAAACAATCCTTACCATATACATGGAACCTTAACATATTACAAAAAAAAAGAAAAATAGCATATGATTTTAATCACATAAATAAGGCCGACATAACATTTATGGATTGATAACCTTCTCAAACTGCAATAGTATGATGAGATATGTGAGTAACAATCCCATAAACTTGAAAGGGAAGGATACATCTATATCCAACATGCGCAGGAGTGAGAATGACAGGTCTCGTGCTTCGGTCAAGGCGATGAGGGCTCTGGCTGTGCTGCGACTCGACTTATCTATAAAATATATTTTTTTTAGGAAAGAAACATCGTAACTACCTGCCCTGTTTATGATATTCTGTACATTCAATAATTATTCTTCTGCTGAATTTGACTAAATTAAATTCTTAATTCACTTCATTGTGTTTATTTTGATTGAAAAATAAACACAATAAAGTGGATCGTTTGTATGTAAAACAGTTCATATTGATTTTTATTTTACTAAATTTCTTGAAAACTAATTTCATTTCACGATACTTTAAATATGTAAAGTAGTGGAAAGAGGTAGTCTCTGCCTACCCCTCCGGGAAAGAGGCGTGATTTTATGTATGTATGTATGTATGTATACTTTAAATATGTCATGAAAATCTGCAGCAAACATATCCAATAAAGTTCTAACATCTCTCTAATGAAGATATAATATTACACAGCACTCAACATGTTAATTATTACCCCGTCAAGGGATATAACATTAATTACTTGTTTAAAACTAACCTAGTTTATTCTCGTACAACCTCGAAGCAAGTAGTTCTCGCAATCTTCTCACCTCACCATGAACTCGATCGCCAAACACGCAAGGTGAGAACAATGGTAACAACTTGGTTATGGTCAACCCTACATCGGTAATTATATCCACCAGCGGGTCCTAAAATAATACGACACGTTTAATTCCAGTATTGGTTACCTTTATCAAATTAAAAGAAAACACTTACTGAATTTCTGATGATGCTCAAAGAAACTTGATAAGCTAGCCACAGAATTGATAAGAAAGATGTTATTATTATCACCAGTAACTGAAAAAAGATGTAGCATTAATTAAAATGTTTATTTTGAAAACTTCATTTTTATTTATTACTATTATGATAGCCATAGCTTAGCCCAGATAAAACAAAAAGTCTTCTGTATTCCGTTCCCGTGGCAATTTTGTGATATTTTCTATACTTCCTGACGAACCTTTATGCCGACAAAAGTCAGCTTTCTACGCAAAATTATTTCAATTGGGCGTATAACTAATACTGAGTATGACTGATAGAAACAGACATACTTAGTAACAGAGTAGGAACTAATTAGAGATTTACGTATAGTATTATATTGATTAATACATTAATTCCCATTTCATACCTGCCACTTGATAGCTTCAACCAAAACGTCATAAGCTTTAATAATAATATGATAGAGGTCCATCAGTTTCTTTATTTCGCTATTTGTTATATTTTTATATTTATAATAAGCGAATTCTTCTACTTTTGGTCGCTTTGTAATTTTTATATCCGATAAAGGTGACTCCGTGTAATAGTTGATCAGAAACAATCTCGCCATGAGCAGACTAAGGAGGTGTCCATAATAATGTAATTCAAGCGAGTGAATGAAATGAAGTGCAATTATCTGAATCCCCAAAGTGTTTAGTTCTTCCATAGAATAAGATATAATATAAAAAAGACCGACAGCAGATATTGTAACAATACCGAGTACGATGTTTCTTAACGACGGAGTTGTGATTTTCGGACGGCATCCCACCTCAGTATCAAACCTGGTTAGTTCGATATAGAACAAATGCAACTTCTTCCATGTTATTGTCCCAAAAGCGACACAAAATATGTATTCACAATAGTTTATCACTAAATTACCATTCCCGGTAATTAAGTAATTGATATAATAAAAATAACTAACTACACTCGCTACTGTAAGAGAATAAATTATAGATATTGGAAAATAAATAGAAACGTATTTAGTGAAAATTAAAGGAAGCCGATTGAGACCTAATATAGTTTCGATTATATTAAAAAACTTTGTAGCGGGATCGGTATAAGGCTTTTCCTTACATTGGATAAGCGTATTAATACGGACGAAGGCGGGTGTAGACGACATGTCGGGTACTATGATCCAACAAGTATGAATGCTGCTCGCAATACATTAATGATGTTTAATTCCCTAATGGAAACAAAGTTGATAATATTATAAATTCATGTCCCGTACTCGTAATACATTGTGTCAACACAACACTTCAGTTACGAAAGTCATTAAACTAATTAATTACATTGACATGTCACAGGCTTAGACTCAAGTATTGAAATTTTCAGATTAAATTACAACGTAAATAAAGAGAGATCTTTATTACTGCATGCTATTGGATTTGATTAACTTCCATCAAAGTACCCTGAAGTGTCGTTGATTACTCAGAGCCCCAAACTTTAGGGTAAAACCGCAAATAACTTTTAAAACCCAACATCCATTTATACAAAACAGAGTGAGAAAGTGTAAATAACTGGCTGCAAAATTCATGAAATTTTTGTAAATGTCATAGCTGTTATAATTAAAGCTATAGGCAAAGAATTGATATGGTCTTCGCTTCGACTATCACCACCATGCACCAAGAATTATATGAAATTCAGATTCTGCTTTTTTTCTTGCTTGCTAAAAAAGTGGACAGCTCATCCCACTTTTCACATCTAAACATTGTAACCAAATTTTGTATTTCCTATTTATTCTCCGTCCATGAACAAAAACAATTCAACGAATGTAATTGGCGTCGGAGTACAACGACTTCCAAAAATTATTTCCTCTTCGGTAACTGAATCGTAACAAAATGAACTCGTTTTTGTTTGTTCGACTTAAGGTTAAAATTCTTCAAATGGGACTTGTTCGGTTTTCGGTATAGTTGTCACACAGGAAGCCGTAAATTATACGCGCGCATCCTTCCCCGTTTTATTATTATGCTGAGGCTTTTATCGTACTCTCAAGTCGTCCGCTCGTAGATCCAATCAAAATCGATAATTTGTTCTTGAATAAGAGCTAACAAATTGGTTATTAAATAAGGTTCCCCACATAACCGAAACTTCGTGCTGTCATTCGTAATAACCTTTCATTTGTAGAAAATCATTGACTTATACAGACTTCCTTAATAATGTTATCAAAAAGTTACGTATATAACTATATATATCACCAAAGATATAAGATATATACCTTTGAAGGTGTGTACATAGTCTAATTTTTTTTTGGGAATTCCTACGTGAGAGAAGCCCCAGGAAAAAGTTAAGTGTGAATGTATTACTCAAAATTGAAAACAATAGGTAGTTCCTACTTATGTAAGGCGATGTTGTAGAAGCCATTTTACTGAGTGAAAGATCATAAAGCCGAATAAATTTCTTGTAAATCGTTTCATACAGCACATGGTGGCAGTTTTTCTTACAAAATGATGCTATTATTTCTTCCTATTTCCTTTCCAGATGTACGCATAACGTGTGACCTCGATGGCCTGACATTAACCCTAGTGTTTATGTCTGTGCAGTCCCATAACAGTAAATAATGTTATTGGAAAAAGCTTCATTTTTACTCTGGAAATGGGTTCGGTCATTATCATCGTTGAATATTTGTTCATTATCTTACAAAATATTTTTTGTTAAAGTTAATAATTTTTAAAAAGAATGCAATGAAAATTACGATCACAGCTTTTTTTATATTTAATAGGAGCACAGAAAGAACACACTATAGGAGCAGTTTCAATATAAACGTTTCTACCTTTTTTATTTGTAATGTAAGTAATTTTTTTTAATACATCAGTAAACGTCCTTTACGAAAACATGGCAGTTTCTTAACACAGGAAACTTATTTATACCAGAGTTCGGAATGACATAGAGGAACATTAGAGGAAGCTACAAAGACGTAGGCGTGAGTCCAATCAGGTCTCATTTCCTGCAAAAGTACCAACATTCTATTCCGTATATCCCTGGATCAAATAGAGAAAGGTCAAACAAAATAATGTTTGATTTGCCGTATTGACTTCTGTTTTATCCCGGACTTTGTTATGGTGGAGACGGGCCTATTGGAGTTTTATGAATTCAATAATACATCTATCGCCTTTTGTAGGACCGCTCATAATCATTATGGTATGTGAATGCATCAACTAACGAGTTTTATTTTATATATAAATAAATATGTCTGAGAACTCTTAATACACAAATTGTACTTAATGTGTGGCTACCTCAATCTCTGTGATTGGTCCAGTATAAGCCTATTTATTTATTTATACACTGGGACTACTTCGTGTGAGAAAGTTAAATTTTAAAAAAAATACTACAGTTTCAGCTTGAGCAGACATTCATTGATAGTTAATGTAGATCATACATATACGAATTAAACATGTCATAAAGATCGGAAAAACAGGTGAAATATAATACGGGAAAATAAACCATATCCTTCGCAAGTAAGGATTAAGGGAATCGCGAGACTTGGCTGCGGAGCATTCAGCTGCCTGAATGCCTGCTGCCCCATGGTATGAAATATGTGCATGAGCAGCCCCTGCAACAAGCTTAGGAACCTGGACGAAATTAGATCCACGCAGGAACATCTGATGCAGGAAATAATGAATGATTCCTAAATACTCGTATGTAACTATTCGGTGATTAAAAAGTCAACTCACTATAAATTGTTTCATTTTAAGGGCTAAGATTGGTAAAATATTTTCAAGGGTCAATTACCGCTCCAAATCTTCAATAAATTTAAACTGCCCAATTGATTTCACATTTACCGGCAATCCTCGAAACACAATTGTAATTTCATGCACGATCCTGCTCGCATCCTAATCTGAGAGAGTCATTTATCCAGGAAGAAGGATCGTCGTGATTCCCGCGCGATTTATACATAAAAAAGGTTGGATATGTGGTTTCCTTTTCATATTTGCGTGAAAAGAAAAATGCTGTCATGGGAAACATAAAAAATGAAATAAAAGATCCCCAGTTTTATCACTCTTGAAATTAACCGCGAAAAGTTCCCAAAAGCTTTTGGTGTCCTCGTACACAGCCGACCGCTCCTGAGCTAAAGTTTCTATATTTTTTTAATTCTGTATAACAAACCTCATTTTCGTATGAGAGTGTTGATTTTATTAGCATAATTTATTGCTAAATATGTGTATATCCATCAGTAAAAAAAAATAAGTATTGTAAAAAAATAATATACATTCAATTTAAATCGCAAAATATTATTTTGCTAATACTATGCCCAAACATGTTAGTGATGTGATATTCAAATTGAAGACAAACTACAGTGAACTGTGATACATTCTGTGTTATTGAGTGAATTATAATCAATCATCTCACAAGGTCATACGTGAAAATATTGGTTAGGTACATAATTCACTTTTTCTTTAATTCTTTTAATATTTGTGGTACCCCTCCGAGTAGGTAAAACTCTATCGTTACTGTTTGCCGAGACTTACTGATAGACAAGGCACAGCCCAAATCGCTGGGTCTAGAAACTTAAAATTTGGCATGTTTTCAGGTGTATATACGCGAGAGAAGCTGCTGCTGAAGGGCATACTCTAGAAACCAAATAAAATTGAACAAAAAAGAATTATTATTATATTAAATCATACTGCAAGCAAAATCTCCTTCATGAAAACTCTTTTACTTGACACATCAGCATATAAATCCCGGAGTAGCCATCAATATCCAAAGACTCTTGTGCACTAAGCTTAAATAATAATGCAACATCCATTCACCGCGAACACTAAAGTGTCACACTAAAGATTGATTAATGAACACTCAATAAACAGGACAAAGATCCTTTCAAGGGAAATATTAACAACGGGCGACAGATAAGAAAAATTGCTTTCAAAATAAGGGGAAAACTGAATGGTTAGCAATCTGCTGACTGTTGCGGATATTATATTTTCATTCCGCGAGCTCGGTGTATCGTGTCATTAAAGCTTCTTGTGTGAAGACAGGAACGACGCCTTTCTATTCATGTATACGTAATACGTTTATTTATTTGTGTCCTGAGTTTCAAATACTGTGAGATGTTAAATGTACAACTCTTAGCGATGAATCATTACTGCATGTTAATTTCAATGGTTACAATGTCAAAGGAATAAATAACTCGACGTTTTTAACATAACAATATGAAGAACATAATGTAACAAATCTGCAAAACCACTCACACGTTACAATCAACCGAACTCAAATGCACATCAATGGACATAATTTATCCAAGAGATTATCCCTACTCATTTGTGGACATCACTTTTCACGGAGTATATTCTAAAATTCAATGGTTTGGAATAAACTTACATGGAATACGTGCTAAAGTCATATTTCATTCAGGTTTAACCTGTTTTAAGTGTACCCGGAAGTGACCCCTTGTCCTGTTACAAAATTTTACTGTTTAAACTAAATTCGATCCTTTTTAAACCTCTTAAACTTGCCTCACTAGTTTGTTAAGGAGCAATTAAGTCAGGTTTTTACCAGGCAATACCAATCAATCAAGTCGAAATTTAGCACATACGTTTTTATTGGACGATGATATTAGATTATCTAATGGTAATGCATCATAAATTTCTATACCTTAAATATGCATAATGTTGTCATTCTGAATTCAATTTTAGATAGTAATTGTTTACAGAATATTTGAATACGTAAATCTGTAATTTTATAGCTATGTAATAATTCTATGCCATTTATTTACTTCGTTTTATGTTAAATGTTTCTCTAAGGCACATTCTCATTTGCTTTAACTTAGATAGTTACTTAGCAATTTCCTGTTTAACAAAGACGAAGTTGTAATAGTCGGAAATATTATGTAGCGAGCTAGTTGACGGGTGAAAATTGAAATTTTAATGCAGCGGGCAACACTGAACGTCGCGCTCTTCCATTTTATTCGCTAACGAATTGCGGGCTTTTTCTTTGCGGATGTTTCTTTTACTTTGAATAATATCACTTTGTTTTTTTGATGTTTTTTCATCGAAAACCTTTCAGAACTTTGAACAACTTTTTTACATTTATAAAGAAATATGAGTGAGATATAACCTCTGCCTTTTTAAGTCTTTGAATTCCTAGTAAGTATATTAACACTTAACGTTAATGACATGCAGAGTCAACGACTTAAATATTGTTTTTAACAAAAAAAAAAGAAACAACAAAGAGCCCCAATTTAAACCACGCTTGTGAAACATGTGAACGCCTTTACACGAACATTTGAACTCGCTTGCACACTTTTATTCCAACAACGCTTTGATGTTTGGACGAACAAAGAGTACCTAGTGAATTACCACCGTTGCGGTCTGCTTTGCTCTGTGGTTCTGAGTATGCTTGCAGTTATTGCCCGAAGCGACAACCACGCGTCTTACTGGCCCACTTAAAACCGCAAATGTTGGGTAATTTTCGGGTGTCGTCCTTTATCCCGCTAAGATTAATGACAACCTTACAAAAACATTATGAAATGGTAGTTATAAAAATATGTGTTCAGATTGCTTCTTTTAGAAAACTTTCTAATACATACTAACCAATATTGAATCGCGTAAATATTTTAAAGAATATCTGCATAACTTTCAATTTTTTATTGGTATCTAATATTTACATAGATATTTTCAGATATGTTTATCATTTTGAAACATAATTGCACGACGTAAAGCAATTCTCAAACTAATTAAAGCAAAACAAAGCTTTAAACCAAACGAATGCACCGTGATTCTATAAGTTGAAATATAATAAGGTTAAGCCTTACCCCCTTACTCGCCTTTTAACCAAAGCGTATTCGCCACCGCAACTTGACGGTATAAATACAACATGTTTGATATTAAGAGCGTAAGCAGAAAATTTAATTAAGTACCCACACAGTGGTCGCAAATGCTCCTTTAATAACTTCAAAAAGGCTCCTCTAATATTTTGTGATGAGACTCGATGTTTTACCGATAAAGTTGTTACGAGTGGGCGAAGGCTGAAGCTCAATTGGCTGTTTCGGGAGACATAAGGGCGGAATTTAATTATCGTAAAAGTACGTCGTCACGTCCCTACCATTGTGGTAAAAATAAATTTTGAAGACATATTTTTTATTTCAACAATTTTTTATAGTTGTTTTTTTTTTTCATGATGAGTATAATATTTATTTGTAGAACAGGTTATAAGAATAATAATTTCACAGTTCTCTGCTTTCTGCTTATCTATAGGAATACAAATGTGTCTAAATCTTAGACAAACGCCTACCTCGTATTTAAAAATCATAAGACATGAAACAATAAAAATATATTTTATTACACAGTACACATCACATGAGATATTCAATAAAAAAAAAAGTAAAATTACTTCACCAGAAATGTACATGCAAGTCCAAATTATCGTCTGCCACATGACGTGGGTAGACACACGTGCGACCGCCAAGTGCAGGTCACGGAAATATAAACAAACTGGAAAACCAATTAAAAAAAAATGAGCTTCAAATAACTCAAAGAAGTTTTTTTAATAAATATATCACGTCTTCACGTATTTATCCCTTATAGAGGCCACGTTCAACTAATTAATTCTTTACATATCTTTTTGAAATTACTTGAAAGCACCCGCAGCTCCGATAACATTGTATTAAAAGAGTTACTACAGCGTTTAGTTTTTAAAAAAATATTTAATTAGAAAAATACCTTTATTTCAATTTCCCTTCATTAAATTTTATGGGTATGCTATTTTACTCATCTGAATCTTGTAGTTGTGAATGGATTTTCCAGGTTGGTTATATTTCCACGGCGTAGACAAACTCGTCTTTGTTGTGACTTCTGAGAATAACAAATACGTTTTCGTTGTGAGGTAAACTATATCTTCTCGTCCATATATATCTCTTGTAAATTAAATTGTTGTTCAAACAAACAGCGACTGTAAGGGTCTTTACCCTTAGTAACCATTTGCTCAGCCTTTTAATTAAATAAAATGAACCTTAAACTTTGATAACTTAATTAGACAAGTTTTGAACAATGTTTTAGCAAAGAGCAGTAAAGAGAGAGAACTCTTTCTTGTTTACCTACCTGCGATAACTATATTTTACCCATTGTAGATATAAATTATCGACTTTGGTTTTTATTTATTTATAACTTATTGAGTCTTAAACTTATATAAAATTACATACGGTTCTTATAAATCGCCGATAATTTGTGTAGCATTTCGTAGCACATTCGTAGCCTCTGCAATATAATGCTACGAAGTCCTATGAAATGACGCCAATCTTTGTAAGTTTCTGTCCAAAATGTTAAGTATGATCTGAACGAACGAATGTTTAATACCACTTTATCTCTCTCTAGTTGTTCCCCTATGTCTGAGGATTGTAGTCAGCATTAGGATTGCATCTAAAACAGACGATCTACTTTCAGCGGTTTCTGTCCAGCGCGTCTCTTACAACCATATAAAATTTTAAGGTAGAGTCCTTCACTTGATCGGTTCATCTCGTTGTTGTTACCACTAAGTATACATATTTGTTTTTATAACCAATGATTTGTTTGATGTTGGCCTGGTAGCGGTGAAAAGCACAACTGCTTCTCGTCCCTTGCACATTGTTAAAAATTAATCAAGGGAAAGGCCCATAGACTTGTGATTCCTCTTTAACGATGGGCTAACTACCTACTTGTCACTATATCTTACTAATTTAAACCATGTCTTTAGCTGTAGTGGCTTTTTTTTTGTTGTTGTAAGTACCACATTCGATGCAAAGCCATGTTGACCAGAACACTAAGTGTATTTGTGTGAAATTCTTTCCCCCAAGGAAGATTTTTCTTCCTTAAACCGAGAGCTGAAGTAAAAGTTTGAGCAAATCCTTTCAATAAAATATTGCGAGTTGGACAGGCGCGAGGTCTGTTTGCAAGATCGAGAGGATCTGCATTCTAGTGGCTTCGGGATTTGTCGAAGAAATAGTTGGTAAGTATTAAAGTAACAATTGTTTTTTTTGTCTTATATATTAAACTTTGTATTTAGCTGTTTAATAGTAGCTGTTAAATACGTCGCACGATGCATAGTTTTTGTTACTTCCATCTTATTCCAATACTAGTATTCACCCGCAGTCGTGGACTAAAGCTAGTACTGAAAGCTCATAAGTGCAGAATGGGACATAGGATAATAGCCCGAAATATACTCTATGTCCTTCTCCGTACTCTACACTATATGTATGACAAATTTCATGGAGCTGATCTCCATGAAATTTGCAGTGTTTTTTGACGTCAAAGACGGGCAAACATATTTACATTACATACCTATTAGCATGGCTTTCCCACAGATTTGAAAATATTACTTGAAGGGATTTCCAAAGAACAGTTTTCAAAAAGGATGTAGTCCTGAGTTTTTGTAGCATTTTAAACAATCTGTCTTAGTCAAATGACATTGACAAACTAGACATTGTAGAGAAAAATCCAAACGTTAAACAAAAGTAATTTGTAATTTGCAATTTGATAAATAAAAATGGATGCCATAAGAAAGGAAGATGTTAGTTCACAGACGGTAGACATAAAGTTGGGTGACGAAGTGCAAGGCAGATCCGTGTCTGTCTACAGACCTATAGATAAACCAAGTCAGTCCTATCCGCAGAGTAAGCTGCGCGTGGGCAGTCTTCTACGCACCTGGGCGGATGTATCCCGGATCAACTATATGTCTGCTGAACCATTGGACGTGATAATATCTGGTATTCTTCCTCTTAACATAGCGTATTCCGCATGGCATGAATTTTCGCACATACTGGGTTTTGATTGAAGATTCGAGATTCTTTACAAAAATACATGGTCGTCTGCCTTAAAACTTGGCCAATCAGTCATTCTATCTGGTTGGGAAGATATTATTTTACTAATGTCTTCCCGATCAACCTATAAGAGTCGACATTAATGACCTTGGACTTCTTTATTCATTTATTAATTATCTAAGTATATCGATTATTACACAATCATTTAAAGATATTCTAAAAGATGTAAGAGCAATATATCTTGACCAATATAATAAAAACGTGTGGAAAATGTAAGAGAATTCCTGCTTGAATTTCACGAAACCTATTTAAAACATGTTCCGAACTTGATAAATAAAATATTTAGCATAAAAATTAGTACTCTACTATTTTATTATGAACGATCAAGAAAATACATAAAAACAGTAAAATTTTGATTGCAATTCATAAAATGAAATCTTTCATGCATTTACACTTTCCTTACTATTAAATGTACAATGGGATTCTCAAAACAAAAACGAGTGCCAACTTCCAACACTACAGAGTTAGTTATTTATGGTAACAACTTAATGTATCTGCCACTAGGGGTGAGAGGGCGTATTTACAATGCCCTTTTAGTGTACTTAACTATAGGTATTAAATATTACAGAGTATACTCTTAGTAATATATATATAATACACTACTTTCATTTATCAAAACATTTTTTTATTATCAATCTATAGATTCTGGATACATACATACAACCATAAAACCACGTCTCTTTCCTGAAGGTAGGCAGAAACTAAATTTTTCTTCTTGCCACAATCCCTACATACTTCCTTCGCTTCATCCACATTTAAACACTCTTCATACAAACTCGTAGGTTTTGGGTACACTTGATCAGACCTTTCACCAGGACGTCTCTGATTTGATCAAGATCTGTATTGATTTGACCTGTCAAATCAATACAGATCTAGATATCAGGATATATACGTGATTAGATATTGGAATCTATATAATAATGATACCATAACCATATTCCATCATAAAGCCATACAGCTGAACGTGGTCTTTAAAGACTGTTGGCTCTGTCTACCCCGCAAGAGATATAGACGTGATTTTATGTATGTGTGTCTGTATAACCATATTTTATACTGTTTCTAGGCACAGCTATTTAAAAAGCAGTATTTCAGTGGCATTACCAAATTTAAATGTCTTTTTTGACAGGACAAAGCATCAGACGGAAGAGCATCGGCCTATTTTCGAAGAAATACTCCATTCAGTGTTTTGTACCTACGGAATTACGCAAGCTAAGTGCCGAAGATTTATTTTCAGAACAAGTAAGATGTCTCTTTGCTCGCTTCACACTGTATGTACGTATAGAAATAGCAATGATATATATTGACAGTCGTCTACAGATAAACCTGTTCATAAAAACCAAAACCATAGGGAGATTAAGTTTCTCTTCACTTTGGTATTGCAGATTGAAAAAATATTTACATTCATGTGAATACTCGTGACTCAAGGTAACTACTGTCACTTAGATGATTTAAAAGGACTGAGCCTCGTGTTATTTTTTTTTTTCGAGTAATGCTGAGGCCGTATTATGTTTCTTGTGGGTATTAAAATTTACAACATCATACCGCTAATTAAAAGTTCAGTGTTGTTAGCAAATAATATCGTCGATATCGTTTAATTTTCATTAATATTGTATGTATAAATTGAGTTTCTAAAACACTTAAATAAGACTTTTCACATATCTTAACAAAACAATGTGGAGTAGCTTCTTTCATGAAATATTGACGAAAGTAAACTTTATCCTGAAATATTTTCGCTTGCCTCGAGGCTAAAATATGCGGACAGGCGCTGAATGTCTATTATAATTTAAGAGATGATGAAAACATAGAATCATAAATATACATAGAAGAAGTGTCGAATTTTGCTTTAAAAGTGGTGAGACACAAATGTTAATTAACTATTACTAAAATACATTTTACAGCCACTCCACAATTTTTCCCATAAATATTTTTTTTAGAAAATGATTATACAAAAATATTAAAGTTTTTATATGTAACGAACTTCGTCCTAATGTTTCTTTTATTATTCAACATATAGTTATTACGAAGTACATACTTAGTTATTTTTAACTACGAAATGAGAGAATAGATAACTTAGATACTTAATTTTTACACTTGTATCAAATAGTTTTTCTTTATTAACTTGTGTCGTGAAGTCGTGATGTTTCGAATGGCAATAACCATTCAATTCTTCTTCGATAATAAATTCGAAAAGTACTACCTCTGTTTATATTTATTCTAAGGAAAAAAATTAGGTTCTGTCCCGACCAATCTAATATACCTACGTCCCATTGAGTAGGGTTACATTTTGTCAAACTCCCGACTCGAATATTTCTCAAAAGGTGAAAAATTTAACGCATTATCGCTTCAGATAAATCATTCTTAAATGGATGTTACACAAAGACTATTGCCATGTTCCAAGATAGATTAGTTTTCCCTATCGACAGGGCCTCGGAGGTCAGACGGCTTGCTTTGGATGCTTCTTGTAATAAATAACTTGAATTACCTGATCCTTAACCCTTTTTCGACGCTCCTTAAACTTCATGGCAATCACTTCAACATACTTAATCTCAGTTTCCAGTAAACGTTACGCCACTCCTGAACGAGGAACAACTATGGCGTTGTTTCTACGTTTTCCCCGAACTATACGCAGACGTGTACTCTCCAGTAGTACGCATACGTAAAATAGAGGATGTACCAGAGCTGGTGGGAGGAGTTCTGACGCGGGACATGGTGACAGCCTGCCTCACTTACCTAGCACGAACACCGATCTTGGGAGATTATGTGTATATTAAGTTGGACTTGTCGTCGAAGGTAGGAATTCACATAACTGTAGTCCCTAAAATATATCAGTAAATGTATGTCACGCGCATTAATGTCGTCACAAATCAATGTCGGCCTTTATGATTATAAATAACTTATTTTTTATAATCTCTTGAGAAAATCATATCGTTCGTTTGCTGTTTATTTTTTGTTCCCAGCACTTGATCAACATAGACGTTCTTAAGCATTATAAATTCCTGGTATATCTGGACTTATCATCCAACTTTCTGACGTCGCTGAATGTACTGGCATATCTACCATATCTCCAATACCTCTCCGTAGCTTTCAACAGGCTGGACACTGTGCTGGAATATGACACACGTATGTTTTGAGTTGATTTTTATATTTTGCGATGGTTGGCAAATAATCGCAATCGAGCAACGATTCTTAATTAACTTAAACATTTTCCTTTTAAAGTTCATTAAAAAGGGATAGATTAGAACAAAGTTATGTCTAGCCACTTTAAATAATTTTCGGACTTTCTGTATCGTATTTCTCGTATCAGTGTGGTAATCCAGTTACTCTGGATGTGTAGCAAAATAAAAAAAGAAATTTTATTCTGTCTTACGTATCTTGTAAAGCTCTCGCGAGTGGTGTGCGGCAAATATAACAGTTGTTATTTTTTTTTTTTTCAAATTTTTCAAAAGATACTTACAAACGTAATAAGTAATTGTAACAAACTGATTAAGTGAGTAGCTTAACGCTTTTTATGGAAATTGAAATCGCACCACCATAATGAAGCTTTGTCTTTTTTATCTGCACTTCTGATAACTTCGTTTTCCAGCCCAATGGTTCCTGACAGAGGTCCATTATAAATTCAATTCGGTGACGAGAATCCGTGACTTGGATGGCTTCTGGTCTATCACAATCCTTGATCTATCTCATAATAACATCAAACATATTACTGGTCTTGAAACGCTGAGGTAAAATATATTACATGTTACACACATATTACATTAGGTACATACATTTGCGAATAGACTAGACTTACCAAATAATTTAATGTTTTAATTAATTTTCATTCAATTTCCTGTCGATGTTGTAAGAGACGACTAAAGACCTATTTCGAGTTCCTAGTTTTATTGTATCAAGAGTCTGCAAATATAATTTGCTTCAATGCAATAACTTCACGTTCTTTTGAAAATGAGAATACAAAGCGAAATCTTTTGTGCTTTAAATTCAACCGCATACAAATTGTATTTTCAGGTATTTGCGTCGTCTTGACCTCTCCTTCAATCATATTCAGCGTCTAGAAAACTTGAATAACCTACGTTTGCTCTGGCTAGACGTGTCCTATAATAACATATCTAGCTTTGAGTTTGGCAACCAAAAAGGTCTTTTTACCCTATTACATCTGGAGTATCTAAATCTGAACGAAAACAACTTGACTTCTTTAAAAATGTTCTCCGGTTGCACAAGGTAAATTGAATTTGTTCAGTTTTAAAGATCACATAGATGTTAGTGTATACAAAACTAGAATACTTACGCCCGCGGCTCAAAACGTGTTTAATCGCGGTAATATCAGTTCGGTTTTCATACATTTACAAAGAAAAAGAAAGTTAAAGGGAACAATACCGTTCAAACAAAGCAGTTATAAGCTATCTACCTCTTTCTACATCTGATAAAAAACCAGAACAAATATTGATTTTAGTTAATAACTTACCTGGTTATTAAAGAACACTAATTAGTTATTACCCGCAAGACTCGGCTCTCTTATGAAAATCGAGGAACCTCTTCATGTTTCAAAATAAATTAGTAAGATATTTAGTACAAAAAAGTATGTCTAATATAAGCGTTTATATAGTTTCAAGCCCTAAATTTCTGTAGATTATATACATACATATAGTCACGTCTATATCACTTGTGGGGTAGGCAGAGCCAACAACCTTAAAAGCAATTTAGCTTTTCTGTACATTTGACACATTTATTTAAATTTCATAACTTATATAATAAAATCGGTCAGTTAGGAATAACATATACCTACACCACTACATACTATAGAAGTTATTAGTAGGTACTGGTGAATGTGACGAAGCAACTGGTGATTGTGACAGCCTTACGTTTTCATATTGCATCTTAATAATAATAATTCTAAGATTTATTTGACAGCTGTACACTGCGCGGAAAATTGCGTGCGATGCAATGCGACGGCACATTTGTCGTCCTATAATTTCAAGTACAATGGCATTTCTATTGTTTTTTATTATTCCGATTTCTTTGGACATACATATAGATTAATACTTATGAATGATTTCGCTCTATAATCTGTTCATGAGGTGCAATAAAGAGTATTGTATTCGATTCATATTCTCCTCCAAACATCTGTATTACTTGCCTTTTTATTTTTATGTGTTTTTTTTCGTATTGTAAAACGAACGAGCAATAGTGTACCGAGAGAGCAGCCATATAATTTTATTTTTTATTTTATTTTATTTTTATTATTATTTTTTTATGAGAAATAAAGTTCTTTAAACATATTTTTTTATTTTATTTTCCACGTTGGTGCCCACGGAAGACCAGCGTTGCGGTATATACCACGACAAATGCTGAGGGGGGGCCATTTTGGTACAAATGTTGTTATAGATTAAGGTTTTATGTTTTTGATATATTATTATGTACCAAATAAACATTTTTTCTTTCTTTCTTTCTATTCCAGACTCCGCGAACTGCACGCACGCAACAATCGCTTGGGGATGCTGTTAGAGCTGGCGGTGTACATGCGACAACTGCGCCGCCTCATCGTGCTAGACCTGAGAGCCAACCCAATCTGCTCCACGCCGGGGTACCAAGATGTCATCATAAACACCTTCCCTGCGCTACTCAGTTTGGATGCCCAGGAACTCGATCCGATTGTTCAAGTAGCTACATTTTTCGTTATGTTATTGGCTGTTGTACAGTACAATACGAGTACATCATCAAACTGGCGTTTGTCACACACACTTTGTTTTACTTAACATTATTTGCCATTTACACCCAAAATTATAAGACTGCCTGAATATATTTATATTTACGCTTCACTTTAGCCGAGTAATCGATCTATCTAAATGCATTACATATGTGGGTAATCACTTAGCTCTGAATACAATCATATCAAATTGCAGAGGTTGTCTAAAATGGACATGATGCCGGACGCGACTAGCTTTGCCACCCGACGCCTCCTGCGCCTGCTCTACATACAACAGCTATCGAAAGCGACCGTGTCCCCGCATGTACCGCCAGCGGACACCAATGAAGTACCCATTGTTGTGTTGGTGGGGTACGAAGCGGTAGGCAAGGGTAAGTGGAATCTACCTCCTTGTATAAAAATAAATGTCAACAGTTTTCATTTGTCTGCCCAGAGTTTTATTTTTATAGGAATTTGCTATATTTCCTTCTTAGTATAAGCACGTCCTTAGTATGTAATTCATTACAATTTTCTTCTTCATTTTTAAACTCTCAGAAGATGAGGTGTTTTTGTACTGATCTTAAAATGACTGAATATTATTATTAGACCTCTCGTGTTGTTATTGGTGGCTTTATTTTTCTCGTGTTATTTTTTTCATGTTATTCGTCTCATTAAAGATAACTTTTTTGAAAAAACAAGATTACATATTTATTATTAAATCCATTTTATCCTGTATCAAACAACATTGAAGTAAATATGTTATTTTGCTAATATTCTTTATAGGTAAGCTCGCTCGCCGCCTCGCCGCAGAGTGTAAAACCAACATAGAGTTAGCATTACAGCACACAACAGCGACGTTCCATTTCCCGGACCATTACAAGCAGATCTCCCGGTCCAAGTTCGATGACATGTTGCTGGCCGGCGATCTCCTTACCTATACCGAGATGGCTGGGGAGTCCTATGGCTTAAGTAAGATTGTCTTTCTGTTCATTTTGAGGGCCTAGCTTCGCCAACTCGTAGTACGCCTTAAAAGGAACATTAAATTAGAACATCAAGGGGTCAGCATTTTCGAAATCTATGTGTATCGGTCTGATCGATTTAAATTAATTGTTTTCAGGCCGTGAAGAGGCTTTCATAAATGAAGGAAAAATCAAAGTTGTTACCATGGACTTAATAGCAGGACTGATGCTGAGGTTGCGCGGAAGGAGACCGTATTTAATTTTAGCCACCTGCTCGAACAAAGAGGCATTGAAAGCAAGACAAAAACAAAGAAAGCAGTTAGTGTGGATTTATATTGCAATGTAAAAATAATAGTTTTTAAAGTGTTTATTTATCAAATAGTGTCCCGTACTGTCCACTACTTTGATTAAGTAACATTTTAAACGCTGTGAAGTCAGGTCAACATTACCTGACCTTAACTGCCATATGCATGAAAGGAGTAATGAATATTGATGAAGCTAAAGAAGTATGCAGGGATCGTGGCAAGTCAAAGTAGAAATAAAAATCTGCTTTTCCCAGCACAAAAGAGTCATGATATTGTTAAAATATTTTGCATAGGTAGTTTTTCCCACTATTTTCGGTTCACTGCCTAGTCCTATTCTAACGCAGGCGAAAACTACATTGAATACTTATAACTATTTATCCTTTATTAGATGTAGGTACCTAGTAGGTACCTATCTAAATATTTATTGTAGCTTTCGGGAGGTCGCCTACAATCTTACTGCGTTGGAGACTCCTTTTGAAAAGTCGACCCTGCAAGTTCTACTGTCTGGTCGTATAATTATCACAGGAATACTCAACGAGATTTTAGTGGTAAGTTCTTTATGAACAGAGTAGACAGCGTCCGCGAGACACCCCGCGAGAATTTCGGGAAATCCTCTCTTAGTGTTCACCTGTACTCCCCAGTGAAGAATATTACTAGTAGGCGTAGGAATGCTGACATATACGTACATGCCAGACTTCCTACGCCCAGTAGTTTCGGCTGTACGTTGTCAGTCAGTCACTCAGTAACGGAAGAGTTTTATACATACGTCTTTTTCCCGGAGGGGTAGGCAGGTACATCTTTCCACTTGCCACAATCTCTGCATACTTCCTTCAATCAATCAAAATTACATATTGATTTTAAATTTTTAAATGTGTGGTTTCCCGGTACCAATACAAAAAATAATAGGACCACTTCATGTCTTTCCCATGGATGTCGTAAAAGGCGACTAAGGGATAGGTTTACAAACTTGGGATTCTTTTTTAGGCGATGTGCTAGCAACCTGTCACTATTTGAATCTCAATTCTATCATTAAGCCAAGTACTGAACGTGGCCATTTAGTCTTTTCAAGTCTGTTGGCTCTGTCTACTCCGTAAGGGATATAGTCGTGACCATATATATGTATGTTTTTTTTAGTTTATATATGTATGTATTAGGCTGTTTTTTGTTTCGTAAATATATAACTAAATTTCTTGATCCGCTATTGTGTTAGGGTCTACCAGATGAAAAGGAGCAAAGTGAATTTGTGATTGAATCAGAATGTTCCTTGATGATGAGCAGCGAAGCAAGGCAAGCCGTCAAAGATTACGCATGTGGAGTGAACATGTTTAATTTTCTCATTTCTGTAAGTTATGGAACTAATTCTGCATGTCTGCTTACCTATCTTTTACCTACACCTTGTAAAATTGGCGTATTTTTATTATTATTCTATATCTATAGTATAAATATTACTTACATAAATTACTTACAAAAATACGTCTTTAGAGTTCGTCGTCGTTAGATGAGGAGTTTAAGCGAGACAGAAGCAGCCAAATGGACCAAAGTTTACACTCACTCTACAAAGAGTCCCAGGGGCCCGACGAATTCAACAGCTATGCTAATGAACAAAACTCCTACCAAGACTCAAAGGATCAACCAAACAAAAATATAAAGTTGGCAAAGGAGGCTGGAGGTGCCCGCGGGTGAATGATAAATTAAAATGATAATGGAGAAAATATAGGCTAGAATCGTGAAAAATTAGTTTTTAATGAAATATGAACATCATTTTCTTGCTTTTTTGATGTAAGTTGATAACTGAATTCGTCCGGTATGAATTATCCTACATAAAATTAATTGTGGATCATTTAAGGATATCAGCCAATGAAATGTAGGTACTTAATTTCCACGAGCAAAAGCTACTTTGCATAATTAAAATACCTTATATCTAAGTATTTTATTTATTCTATAGAAAATCGCGCTCTAAACATGAAAAGAACAGTCTTGTTCGACCAAAAAGTGTCGATTTCAGCAGGTACACCTCATCAACATGGAAAGGTATTTAAATTTGTTTATTTATTGATTAATTTAAAATCAAATTAGTGTTTTTCAGAAAGTATGAAATACAAGCTGTTGCTGTGTATTTTTGTATTGTTCTTAAGTTTGACCTAAGCCAAACACATTTTAGGAAACTGCATTGAAATTGGTCGGTTACAGTTTAATTTACCTTTGTGATTGTACAAGATGACAATTTCCTCACTTGTTCCTTCGCTTGTCGTGAAAATTATTCTGTTATAAACTTCGCGTAATCGTATGTTCAGTGCTCTTAAGAACTTAGGTTTTGAAAATTAAATGACTGTTGAATAAATTTTCAGGCCTTTCAACCCAAGCTCCGGATAGCACGAAGTCGTCAAAGTCCGTCACATTCACTTCTACTAACAACACTGAAGCCGTCGGAGCCATCTCCGGAATGTTCATAGAACCACCAATACCATCAAAAGGTGACATTTGTTTGTGTTTTATTGTTGATGTTTCATAGTTAATCATATTTACCGTAGCGTAATGGCACAGAAATATTTTAAGTACAATGGATCAAATAGAAACCCTTTTTCACATAGAATCTTTGAACGTTTACGATGTGAACAAGGATACATTTTTATTTGGCCTACTGTACGTACCTAGATCGTTCACCGCGTTAAGTTGCCTACATTTTACATAGTATTTATTCCCATTAATTTGGATGAAATGAGCCTATGTGTGTTTTAGATTGTTTGAATACCCAAAAAATTAAATAACTCTGTTACTACGTCTAGTATAATCTATGTCAAACTTCATCAATATTAGCCCACACTCCCAGAGATATCTAGCCCAATTTTAGTTACAAAATTCAAGATCACATCCTACTGGCATAGATATTTTCTTTCTATATATACGTATAACTTTTTTTTCTATTAAAGCTCAAGGAGACAAGGCCAACATAAGGTCGATAAGCCACAGAAAATGGAAAGGCCCCACAGGGCACCGCGCTCACCCCGGAGATTCCCTAGACGATACTGATCTCTGGCTGGCATTCCTCGCTGAGACTGGACTGTTGCCATTGACCAGCACTGTTTTCCAGGCTTGTAAATATCTATACTTATAATATAATATGGTAAAGTTTGTAACTGTGATTTCGTCAACCTATCATGAAAATTCTTTCACCGTTAAAAAGGATCAGGTCTTTTCTTTGCGGTGCATAGCCGAAAAGTTTTTGGCCAAGAGTCAAAAAGTCTATTGCACATTCGTGGATTTGGAAAAGGCCTATGACAGAGTTGAGAGGAATGAATTGTGGTCAGCACTTTCTATGCATGGGGTGAGCAGTCTCTTGATACGAGCACTGAAATCCTTATATGAGGATTCGAGTGCTTGTGTCAGGATAAACGGAGCGCACACTGAGTGGTTTAAGATTGAGAAAGGTGTTAGGCAGGGATGTGTTGCGTCACCGTGGCTGTTCAACCTATTTATGGATAGTTGTTTGACAGATTTGAAAGAGTCTGAAAGTGGATTAAGGATGAATGAATTACTCGTCAAATGTCTGCTCTATGCCGACGATCAGGTTATACTGGCGTCATCAGCGGAGGAGTTACAGGAGATGGTAAACTGTATGCATGAAGCTTTAAAAGAGAAAGGAATGAAAGTGAACGTAAGTAAAACTAAAACACTGGTTTTTGAAATGGAGAAAGAAATGACAGCATGTAATATTTTGATTGGAGGAGAAAAAGTTGAGCAAGTGAAAGAGTTTGTATATCTAGGATCAAAGTTTACATCAGATGGCAAGTGTGATAGTCATATTGAAAGGAGAGTGAACGCGGGGAACATGGTGAATGGAGCTTTGCATGCCTTTATGAGCAGTCAGAAACTATCCAAAAAGGCTCGACTGGCTGTGCACAGGGGCGTGTTGGTCCCGACATTAATGTATGGGAGTGAAAGTTGGGTATGGCAAAAGAAGCACGAAAGCAGAATAAATGCAGTGGAAATGAGAGCGTTAAGGAGTATGTTGGGTGTGAAATTGAGTGACCGGATAAGGAACAGCGTGATAAGGGAATGTTGTGATGTGAAAGAAGATGTAGTTACAGGAATAGAAAAGGGTATGTTGAGATGGTTCGGTCATGTGGAGAGGATGAATGAAAACAGGTTGACTAAGCAGATATACAAGGAGAGTGTGGAGGGAAAGGTCGGGGTGGGAAGACCTAGACGAACATATCTTGATCAAATTAAGGACGTCCTGGTGAAGGGTCAGGTCAAAAGTGCCCGAAACCGCCGAGCTTGCATGAAGAGAGTTATGAATGTGGATGAAGCAAAGGAAGTATGCAGGGATCGTGGCAAGTGGAAAGAGGTAGTCTCTGCCTACCCCTCCGGGAAAGAGGCGTGAGTTTATGTATGTATCTTAAAAAGGATATTATCTACGAATCTTATAGTATCTATATGTAAGTATAAGGGCGAAGCCGTGGCTGGCCGCTACACTTATAATATTTTAAGAGAAAAAATAACAATAGATCAAGTTTTTATCCCTAATGAGATATAATTTAACAGAGTCGTAAGTAAAAAGACACGAAAGCCACCTTTAGCAAGATGGCTATAATGGAATTGAGATTCGGATAAAGATATTCAGCTACATAACTGAATTTTTTCCAGCTGATACTGAACCAGGAGGTCAAGAGAGCAGAGTCGATGATCCAGAACTAATTCTAAAAGAATTGGAAAATTATCAGAAGGTGCTTTATTTATTATACTGTTATAATAATGACAATATATTGGGGGAAGACAATCATATTTATATTTATTTCTTTTATTATTATTTTTTAATTTTAAACAAATTTAAAATAAGATTTTAATAAAAAATATAAATTATATAAAATCTTATTGCGTTATCGACGTTAATGAATAGCGCTACTGCAATAAGAAGCGATAGATAACAACTTCATATACCACGTCTTACGTCCCTTGCGGAAGTAGATAGAGACCGCCGAAAGAAATCCAGGCATGTAAGGTCTTAACTGGGCATACTCCTTTTTTGAAATATCTGCTTTGTTTATAATTGTCAGGAAATCAACCAGGCATTCAATACAAACAGCATGAGAGACGAGTACGAGACAATGCATCGCACATATCCAGGCCTTTTTTGGAACACTGTGAGTACAACACAAAGGCTTTATACACCACTGTTTACATATTAACTTACCTGCAGAGATGGTTCTGATTTTTCAGGAGTAAAATATACATACATACATATAATCACGTTTAAATTCCTTGCGGGGTAGACAGAGCCAATAGTCTTTTAAAATACTGATAGGCCACGTTCAGCTGTTTGGCTTTATGATAGAATTGAGATTCAAATAGTGACTGGTTGCTAGCCCATCGCCTAAAAGTAGAGTACCAAGTTTATAAACTAGCCTATCCTTTAGTCGCCTTTTACGACATCCATGGGAACGAGATGGAGTGGTCCTATTCTTTTTTTATTGGTGCCGGGACCCACACGGCACAGTAAAATATCTTCCACATTTATAATCAGACACTACTCTTTTGTATGCAAAAATAATTTTTCAAATCGAATTTATACCGTTATGCCGTTACAAATAAAAAATACGGTCGAATTGAGAACCGAAGGTCGAAGAGAAAGTCGGTTTAAACCCCTATATCACTAATTCACCTTTTGTGTTTACATCTCAATTGAAAATTACATTGCTAGGAAATTGTTTTTATATATTCAATTCAAAGTTTTGTAATCACACTTAATATTTCAATATTGACTAGTCTAATAAATACTTAACCAGTATTTGTTAGACTTTAGTTAATATGGAAATATTTGCATTATAAGAATATGAAGTATTTTATAAAATAAAATTGTTGCAGGTCGAGATGGATGATCCTAACGAAGCATTTCGTAAAATAAAAGCTATCATTAAGGATATTGTGATGAATCAGCCAAACCTGAGTCCTATGTTTGACATAGATTTCGCCAACATGAACCACTGTCACATCATCCAGAAGAAACTAGCTGAAATACGCAAACAAATAGCTCCGCAAAGGCTGTTCTATTAAAAGCAGACATTTAAAAAATCTGTATCACTTTTATTTCGCAATAGATACAATTAAGTAAATTATAATAAGTATCGTACAATGAGATGAAAAGTAATGCAAGAACAGAGAGTTGATTATTTTCTTAACACTTTAGGTTATACAATACACATCTCAGTTATAAATCATTTAAACACCATAGTATCAAGCATCGCTCCTAGACTTTGAACTATGTTGTTTGACATCAGTACATCAACTTTCTCCTCCAAATGCCTCTTGGGATCCTGTTTACCGACATTCTTAATGGCTAACTGCTCTGGTGTCATTTTCTCTTCATCTTCTAAGGCTTTGTTGTAATTCTTGGCTAATTCTAGCATGTCAGTCACTGTAGTCTCATTAATGGAGCAGTGTTCTTTATAGTCTGATAACGTAAGTCCATCCATCCATGACTTTTTGTGAAGATTCAAGAGCATTTTCTGCTCCAACTCATTCTTCCTGTAATTAATGCTGATAGAATAATAATGGCGATTGAGGCCATGAATCAAGGCTTGTACGGATGGTTTTTGTAGGTGTCCCAAGTTTGAAGTTGTTTGTCTAGGCTCCTGACCCAGGACCATCATGTTGGGGTTTATTAAACGGAATGCATCAATGACTACTTTCCCTTTAACAGACTGGATGGGATCCACAACAACAGCCACAGCTCTCTCCGACAAGGCTTCAAAAGACTGCTGAGTATTTATATCCACACCAGAAAGCCAGCAACCAAATCCAGGATGTGAGTGGTACCTGAAAAATATCACAAAACATTTATTAACTCCATGATGTAACTTCTCTGTCACGTGGTTTCCGGCACTTTACAAAAGGAGTTGGAGTTGCCAAATGTTCCCATAGACGTCGTAAAAGGCGACTAAGGAAGAGTACATCTATTAAGTGCAGATATATCTAATATGGCGGCCTCTGTGGCTCAGCGGTAGTACGCTTGTCTGTGACACCGGAGGTCCCGGGTTCGAATCCCGGTCAAGGCATGATGAGAAAAGAACTTTTTCTGATTGTCCTGGGTCTTGGATGTTTATCTATATAAGTATTTATTATAAAATATAGTATCGTTGAGTTAGTATCTCGTAACACAAGTTTCGAACTTACTTCGAGGCTAACTCAATCAGTGTAATTTGTCCCGTATAAATGTAAATGTAAATGTAAATGTATAAGATACCACTACAAAGGTTGTAGAGGTCAATTTGGCGTAATAACCTGCCTCACCCAATCCAGGATCGATTAAAAGGCGTATCCCCTGTTTTTCTTCAGATGGAAGAAGAAAACAGTGCAACATCTAAGTTGATTTTTTTCTGTGTTTTGGTTCATAGAAATCAGTTAACATTTTGATTTAGAAAATATAGTAATATCCAATGTTTTCCATCTTCTTATTTGCAAGGCTTCCAAGCTTCACTTGTCTTTAAATATGAGTATATGTCTATATTGAAGGAAAGGGCAAAAGATGTAAGATACCATATGTTTTTCATATCCTTCTAGAAGATGTTTGCGTCCCTACAAAGAAGACATGTGCCTTTGGCCATGATCCCAGAGATAATATAGAGTTTTTCATAGTGAGACAAGTGAGACAATTTTGACTTACTTAAAAAATTATGAATGTGAAGCTTTCATTAAAAAATTATAAATGTGGATGAAGTGAAAGAAGAATGCAGTTGTCTCTGCCTACCCCTCCAAGAAAGAAGCGAGATTTTATTTTTATATGAATTGTATAAGAACCTTTTCTTATGCAATAAATACATACATAAAATCAGGAAGATATCCTCCCTGATATTTGTTTGCGCCCCTAGAAAGGAGCCCAGAGTTTACTATGGCCATGCACTCTCTCTAGTGTATGTACTCTTAGTACTGTTTTCTAATTTGAAAACTTAGTACTAGTAGTAATAACTTTTTCTTATACATACCAGCCCACTACCATCTCGGGACGTCCAGTCTGCTTCAGCATGTCCAACATCTTAGCCTGGAAGACAGGGTCAACGGCCTCTACAGACACACCAGTACCCGTTTGGGGCATAGCAAACACATCTATTACACGGACTGTGTAGTCATCTACAAATTCACCTGGAAATAAATGTGAACATATGATAAAAATTTATACTTTATTTGATACGAGCCTTTGGCTGGGGCTTCACCCTGTAGGAAATACAAGAAAAAAGTAGTCTATATTACTACCGTAATCTGTGCTAAATTTCGTGAAAATCAGTCCAGTGGATACATACATACATACATACGTAAAATCACACCTCTTTCCCGGAGGGGTAGGCAGAGACTACTCCTACCTTTCCTCTTACCTCTACTCTTTCCACTTGCCACAATCTCTGCATACTTCCTTTGCTTCATCCACATTCATAACTCTCTTCATACAAGCTCGGCGGTTTCGGGGAAAGTCCAGTGGATAGGAGGAAGACAAATTGCATTTTATAATCAAGAACATGGGATTTCTTAAAAAAAAAAGTATAGATAATCATTGTTATTAATCCATACAAATATAAAATCATACCTCTTTCCCAGAGGCAGAGATTACATCTTTCCATTTGTTACGAGATCAGAGGCATAATTCTTTCACTTCATCCACATTTATAATTCCCTTTGTGCAAGTTCGTCAGTTATGGGTACTCTTGATCTGACCTTTTGCCAGGACATCCACAATTGGATCAAGGTATGTCATTACAAGGTCAACAATAATTGTATGTACCATATCCTTGGTATCCTAACTTTATAACCATTTCGTCAAGTAGGCTTGATGCCAAATTGGGTACTTACTTTACATAAACAAGATAGATAGACTCTTTATTGCATCATAAGAAAAAGAAAAACAGAAAAAAAGGATTCTATTGTGATGACTAAGCATAATACTAGGAACATTTTGACTATCAATAATGATTTAAATTTTAACAACAAATGAATGGGCTAAATGAAAAAACATTAAATTAGTGTAAATAAGTATTAAATCTTAAATTGGCAAGGCAATTGCTCTAATAAATGGTCATTTAATAAGAAAATTTGTATGAAAGAGCTAAAAAGAAACAAGAAACAATTAGTTACCCAGCATAAGTCCCATGACTTCCATGGGAACACCTGCCCTGCCGTGTTTTAACATTTTGAGAAGAGCCAGCGACGATATGTATACTTGCTCGGCGGTATCAACAACGGGGGCATCTGTAGGCGGAGGAGCTTGTGATAGCCCCGTCATTCCACCACCAAGACGCAAAAGACGATCCATAATAAAGTTTCTTTATATTTCTGAAAAATAAATCGAATATTATTTCAATTTTCCTAAGACAAGTACAAGAAGGAACCTGAATCTGAACATCGGCAAAATAAATCTTGTAAGATATTGTACAAAATTTCTAAGAAGTATAAACTCACATTAGACAATAAAGGCTGTAATGGTATAAATTTTACGCAAAACCTCGGATTCTTTTAAAAATTAAATAATAAGCTAGTTTTATTAAAATCGAACGAACAAGGCGATGCGATGCTTATGACAGCTGACGTCGAAAATGCAAGCTCATTGAACGTACGTCAATGTCAGTTATTCAAATACAAAGATTAACAATCACGTTTTTTAAGATAATTTACAGTTATGGATACGTGATGTGAAAAAATGGAGGCCGTAAATAATTCCTTCCATTATTAAAAAAACTTTATAAAACAGGAAATCTGATGTAGGCTTCACCAGCGTGCCAAAATTAAGACTGGAATTTTACTAAGACAATATGTTACCTTGCAGTGTTCGTGAATCTGTATTTCTCAACACATTGTGAAGCTTTTCCATAGGTGTAGAGAGTAGGGTTTGTTACCAATTTAACACTCAAAGTAACGAAATTAACGTTATTTTCAAAATGTTATGACTGATATCGTTATAGGCGTGATATCGGTAATGTAACCTTATGTTATATATCATTACCAATAGCGATAATAATAACGTTAAAAATAGCGATATGGAAGGTTTAAGTGTATAGTAAGTTTAGGGTTTGTACAAACTGACGATAATACAACGATATTAGTTCAATATGTCGGAAAAAAATACGCCGATTAGGAGCTTTACTCAAGAACGCTGCCAAAACCTTTTGAGTTATAACAAAATAATGTATGTAGGAATTGTATCTCTTTAATAGATCTACAAAAAAGGTAGTATATGTCTATCTTCTAAGGAATCCTAACCTAACCTAACCCACAATACCCATTTTATGCCTTTATTTAAAAGAGTAAAAAGATGGGTTATTTACGAACCTTTTTTTATCAATACAGTATTAATTCTTATTCAAATAAATAAGTTAGATACGTCATGCATGTAACGTAGATCAAAGTTGTCTTTTACATTATATCAAAAAAAAGGAATAACTAAGAGTTCACTCTTAGTTATTCCTTTTTTTTGATATCGAAAAATTTAAATCTCAGGGAGGAAAATTAAATATCGAAGAAGCGTAGCGAAAATTCCATTCATATCGCCTACCCGCCCTCTGGCTTCTTTAAATGCTATATAAGGCGAACGACATCGCACGTGATTCCTTAAGATGAAAGATGTTTTTTGACTGCTTTAATGATATCGTCGTCTTTGAAATAAAATTCAAATTCAAACTTTTATTTGCATAATATGAGTACAACAAGGTCTTATAATTTCTTAATAATTTCAATTGCGTAGACCCCTTTTTATTTTATGTTTAGTAGATATATTAGATACCTACATTGATCAAAATTGATTGTTTTAAAGACTATTAAAATAAGTTGAAATTTCTTCTTTATTTAGTAGATACCTACTTAAGTTATATAGGTAGTTTAAGAGTTAGTTTATTTGATTTGGTTATTTTAACGTAGTATTAAATATACTTTTTTTTGAGCCCATTACTTTGCCTATTTTTAGTTGTGAATAATTTTTATGGAAATTTTGTCGAAATAAGTATTTTGGCAAGTTTTAGTTTTGATTATTCGAAATAAGTTCTTGAGTTAAATAGTCGAAATAAGTAATTTAGTTTCAACATACACCTACTAAAATACCCGTGCAAAGCCGGAACGGGTTGCACGCATAACGGTACCTAATTTATAACGTTACCGTTTTACAGTAAAAACGATAACAATTTTTTGGCTGTCACTGTCACCTCAATATAATGTCTGCCAAAGAAAACCTAATGTTTATCTTCCACCGTCTACCTACACTTGTCAAAAACAAGTCGAATTGGGCTTGTATTTAGAATAATCGTAGATATTACTAGATTTATTCCTATAAAAATTTATAACTTATAAAATCTTTCTCAAAATGACAACTGAAAAAGCTGTTTTGTCTCCAAAATTTTCTGCTGGTCCGCATGGATTAGGTACCTAATTCATGTAATTTGTGCCCAAGTACCTACTCAATGTTTTTAATTTAAACATTCCTGTTGCAGTTAATAATCAACTTTTACGTTGTTCTTTGTAATTTTAGGCGACCCAGAGGATAGAAGTCTTAGAAAAGTCGAGATAGAAGTATTGATACCGAAACTAATGCGAGAAAAAGCTAAAACTGAGAAATGTACAGAGCAAGTAAGAGCATTTGAAAAATGCTGCAAAGAATCTTCATTGTTAATGGTAGTTACTTGTAGAAAACAAAATGCAGCCATGAAAGACTGCTTAACTAATTGGTATAGAAATGACGAGTTTAGAAACATTTGTACTGAAGAATACTTGAAGAAACGAAGTGAATATAGACAAACCGGCATCAAAAACCCTATAAAGAGGGCCTGAAATCCTAAAACTTTGTGTAGTTATGTGTTTAGTGTAAATATTAAATAAATTTGTTTAATTAACATCATCATTTAATGTTAAAGGAATATTTCTTGAAAGCAACAGTTCCCGCACAGTGTATTTATTTAACCCCTCTGGTAAAGTGACATCTTCAATTTCTGTTGACACTTCTGCAATGATGATTTCCTGAAAAATAATTAAATTCCCTGTTCAATATTAATAGTTCAATTTCATGTTACACAGTCAAAAAACAGGAAAAGCGAAATACAAAAACGCTATGTTTTATACATACATATGGTCACGTCTATATCCCTTGCGGGGCAGACAGAGCCAACAGTCTTGGAAAAACTGAATGGCCACATTCAGCTATTTGGCTTAATGATAGAATTGAGCTATGTTTAACAATAAGTAAAAACTGTAGTTGTAACTATAATATATATATATAACCAAAAACTCTGGATTCTGGATGATTGTGATATCTACCATGTCAATCACAAGGGAAAGTGAACACTTAATCCTTTAGACCCAAAAACAGTTTGTTTGGAGCATCTAAAAGGACACAAACACAAACAAACAAAAACTTAGTTTGATTTAAAGCATGTTTGGTCAAGTCTGAATTATTGCTCTAGTATAGGCTTTGTTTTATAAGATTCTCATTCATTAAGCTGCATATATGTTTCTTTTATAATTAGCAGACCCCAAGCCCCAAGGCTTAGTGACAGAGAAGATGACAGAAAAGAAAGATAAATTAGAATAATGCTAAGAAAAAACTGATGATTCTTTAAAAAAAAGAATAGCTTTTAAATAACAAACCTTTACAGTTGTATTAGCCATTCTCATATGACCAAGCAGTGAGACCCAGTCAAAATCTGTTAGATTTTTTATTACAACTATGTAATCTGCATGTGCCACATCTGGTCCTTCTTTGTATATTACTGGAAAAAAATGTATATACTTACAGGAATCAACTTAGTATCATTAAATATTAAATAATTGTTACATAATATAATATAGAAAATAAAGATAAACTTTGCTACAAGCCAATTAAATTAAGGAGAATGCTCACTTCAGGCATTAACTTACAATAATCTCCACCAAACTTTATAGCTGGTTTCACAACATATCCTTTAGCTCTATAGTAATGGTAAACAACATATTTTTGTATGAAATATTTGTCCGTTTCTAAAAAAAGTTCCCAACATTGTTGAATACTCAATATTTGATCCCCATGCACCACTTGCAAACAACCCAAACCATATGATAAAAAGAATGCCTCTTGTAATGTCAACATCAATTTTTCAGGAATTTTAGTTTTATTTATACAACACTGAGGTGTTAAATTTGCAAAGTAATCATCATCCTCTGAGTCACTATTTGGCACAATCACAACCATATCCTTTTCCCTGTTTGAATCAAAAGTGTTTTGTGTACGGTGATCATCCTCATCCTCATTAACATCTTCATCACTAGACACTAGATCAATCACATCTTTCTGTTTGCTGTCATTTTTAATCTTTAAGATTAATTCCTTAGCCTCACTTAAAAATGAATCAGTTTCAGATGCTTCTATTATATTAGAAAACTTCTTATACCAATAGTTTCGTTTAACAAACTGCCTCCTTCTCATTATTTGCAAACTCTCTTGGTGGATTCTGGGCTTAGAACGTGAAAAAGAGCCTTTGCCAAAACAACCCATTTGATGCAACAGAGCCATTTCATCCACTGAATTCACAGCCACACTAAATCCATTAAAATGTCCAGTAAATATGATGCGCATAGTAGTGTCCAAAGGAAATCGTAATGAATCAATTGCCATCGGAAATAAGTTATTTGGGTCATTAGACTGACAAGCATTTGATTGCAAAGTAGTCATGATGACAAAAGAACTGGCGAGTTTCCAAATTTATTTACAGTCAAACGTCACGGACTCGAGTAAAGAGAGAAACCGAATATTATGAATCTGTAACAAACAAAACAAAAATAGTCCTTAAACCTAAAAATAATTTATTATGATTCATAATCGCAGAGCAAACGTGTAAATATTCTACGAGATGGGGGACTCTGAAACTGCAACAGAACAGGTGAAGAAAACAGACATCGTAGAGTACAACAGTAAGTGTTGATTTGTTTGATGTAGATAGTCAATGAAATTATAATTTTCTTGAAACTTTATTACCAATGACCAGTCCACAGTTAAATGTCATCGATGTGGACCCAGTATGATTTGAAATGATCATTATTATTGTAATTAATGCAGATATAACAAAATTGACGTATTTTAAAAATTAATTTGTCTCAGTTGACGAATTGAAACGATGAACTGAAAACTCCGGCCCGATTTAATATCATTCAAAAAGTGTTCAAAATTTTAAGTTAATTTTGACAACAAGCAAGGCCAGACAATAATAAATCAGTGTCAGTGTCAAAGTGTCAGTCAATGGCACAGAATGACATTGAAAGTTATTTACAAATAATAAAGGCAGTTAGGCATGCGTTAAGAAAATCAAATTTTTAAACTAGGACTAACATTATATTTGGGAATTCTCAATTTACATCAATTTGAAACTTATTTAAATAATAATTAGCACATACAAAACGAGGTTTATTGTTTAGGTAGGTACTACGTTTTATTGTCCAAATCAGAAAGATCCGACTCCGTTAAAAAAATATTAGGTGACGTTCATTATTATAATGTTGCAAGTCTCATTCGGGAGCAGTATTGACAATGTAACTAATGAATTTTTGTCTCTTTCTATTGCAGAACGAACAGTGTTTATTAGAGAAGGTAAGATAATTTTCCAAAAATAAAAGATAGCTAACTTCAGTCGTCATAGTCACAAGACTACTCAGCTGAGTCTGTCCAATTTTCGATCGTCCGAAATTGGTGGTTTTCGGATAGTTTTGTTATTTTATTGTGGATCTAAATATTCTTAGCCAAAATGGCTAATTTAAGTGATGATAATGTTAGCAAACTCCTGGGTGACGATAATATCGGTAAGTATCAAACTAAGCTTGGTGTCCTATGATGTGGAAGTGAAGAACAACATATTTGATTCTAATGATTTTTTCTAGATATGATAGCCGCCACCAGCGTGTTGCAAATAAGAGCTACCGAGATCCGTCAATCGCAAATAAATTGGCAATCTTACCTGCAGTAAGTGGTGCTTGAATATTATGAGTGAATAATTATTATGTTATTGTATACAAGTACCCTGTACTCGTTTCAGGTCGCAGATGATCACCCAGCGTGATCACGACTTTATTGTGAATCTAGACCATCACGGCCAAAAGAACCTGCCAGATAAGAACCCAGAAGTATGTGCTGAAGTGTTTCTGAACTTGCTTACCCATGTCAGCAAGGACCATACTATCCAGTACACCCTAGTCCTCATTGATGATATTCTATCGGTAACTAACACATTTTTGTTTATAATGTAAAAATTATGTTCATAATTGAAGTATTAGTCAATCAAAGTATGATCTCATAAAACATGCAATTTTTTATGCATAAATCCCCATATTTTGAGCAATGTTGACAAAAAAGTATTTGCTCAAATTTTCTACTTTAAACATTTAAATTTATCTCTTATTCCTTCAGGAGGACAAGTCTCGCGTAAAGATATTCCGTGAAGCAAGACGTCAAGGTGGCTCTGTTTGGCAGACTTTCCTCAATCTGTTGAACCGTCAAGATGAGTTCGTCCAACACATGACAGCTCGCATCATTGCCAAGCTAGCCTGCTGGTACCCCCAGCTGATGGAAAAAAGCGACCTGAACTTCTACCTGTCTTGGCTGAAGGATGAGCTCATGCAGAATGTTAGTATCACCAAAAAGATTTGATATTTTAAGTAATACACTAAGAAGTTTATGCATGCACTTTTTAAATGCATGCTTGTTTTGATTTGATTCATTGAAATAAATTTGAGGTTTTTTTTTGTTATTTTTTATTAGTAAATATTTTTTTAAATATCACTCACGCCATAATTAATGCTTTGCTGATTGATGTTACTTTTTTTAGGGTCATGTCATTTAATTTCATATTTGCATGTATGTTACATATTAATTTTCATTAATCTTTGTATTACATCCTATCACTATCACATTTACTGAATAATAATTCTATTTTTAAACTAAATGGAGGACACCATACCATTCATTTTGATACAGATCTGAATAACCATGTAAAGTACATTATGGAGTCATTTTAATATAGCTGTAAGACACTATATGTAATAGAAATTTATAAAACTCATTTATTCATTAAATCATCCCTTTTCTAGCTTTCACCTATTCATAATCCTATTTTTCTCTATTCGCTGTCCATAATAGGTGTAGTACTTGGAAAATGTGCTTTGTTATTGAGCTTCCTTATAAAAGTTTGAAATTTAATCATATAGTGCACTCACTTCTAATTAAGAAGTGATAAGCTCCCGATGTCAAGCAACGCCCACTAAGTCTGCTGGGCCTAATTCAATCACCCTGTGTCTAAACCACTGACTCGTAACATGAGCATCACGCGCAAGTATCATTTGGGTAGAAAGCATGGACGTTTGATTGAGAGGTTTATTTTCTGGGAAGGCGGAGAAAATGTCTGCCGAGTTAGAGCATGCCGAGCAGGTTATGTTGGAGCATGAGAAGCACAAATTCTCTGATAAGCATACCAAACAACACAAAGAAAAGGAGGAAAAGAAACCTGAAGGGGCCGAGGAGAAATACTCGAGCCTCTACAGTTCTTTTGACCAACTGAAACCGCATGACGATCTGCCACCGGGCCTGCATCAGGTACTCTATGTCACCACAAGGTTACGTCATGACTAATGATGTAAATAACTCATGTGTCAAATATTTTTTTTAACATCTAACGCTTTGTAACATCACTTTGCAATGTATAAATTCTCACACGATGATTAAGGGCTTAAAACAGCATTGCATTAAATTATGTCTGTAAATACCGCTGAATGCTATTAGATTTTTTATTTCAGAAATGCCTAATTTTAACTGAATTGTCACTTATTTGGCTTAAAGAAGATGATATTGTGATAATTTTTATGTTAAATTGTTATTACTGAAATTGTCTAACATCCATTTGTTTGATATTTTGATTTTTAGCTTTTAGAGGTAAGTATAAGGCTATGTAAAATTCATAATATAAAAAAATATAATTTTTGTTATTATCATAATTTCTACACTTTAATTTTTCTCCCAACCATAAGGCGATTATGAATGTACATGGCAACTAAACCAAGATACAAAACATTTTTGATGAATTTTAAAATGTTATAAATATATATTTTTTAATATTTCGTTGATCGAGATTACTTATTTACAGCCAGTATTTTATTTTGCAAATATTACAGAACAATGACTACATTCAATCAGTGGCCCGCTGCCTGCAAATGATGCTGCGTGTGGACGAGTACCGCTTCGCTTTCTTGTCTGTGGATGGTATCTCTACGCTGCTCACCATCCTGGCTTCCCGTGTCAACTTCCAGGTATGAAATATATGAAAATACCAATGTATTTTGCAAATTGTAAAACCGTACTTTCGTATTTATTTACATCAATTTAAAAAAAGATGAATTATTGCAATCTTGCAGATATGCTCGGCGCAATGAATTTCATACCGAAATTTACACAGAAATCTAGCTCTAAGGAAGACAACTTGACCTCTTGATCTGTCGCCATCATCCACCTAGCGTTTGTTCTAGTTGTTCTCTGCGGAAGACCCCGTATCTGTTAACAACCACTATTGACAGGACTGAATTTATATTTATTGTAAAGCGTCGTTGAAAGCCAATAATACATTTTTAATTCAACCTATTTATTTACAAAATTCCAGGTTCAATACCAACTAGTGTTCTGCCTGTGGGTGCTTACTTTCAACCCCCTCTTAGCCGAGAAAATGAACAAATTCAACGCCATCCCAATCCTGGCGGACATCCTAAGTGACTCTGTCAAGGAGAAGGTGACACGCATAGTGCTTGCCGTCTTCCGCAACTTGATCGAGAAACCAGAAGATCAACAGGTACTTTAAACGCATTCTCGTATTATAAAGTTATGGTGTGTTTGGTAAACTAATCATCACTCCTCCTCACATTACATCACATCCTCTCTTATTCCAATATTAACTATTAAATTGGTTTAAAAAGGTTTTGATTGCCTCTCTGAATGTAAGAGTGGGGAAGACTAGTACTTATTGCAATGAGTGACTGGCATTAGAGCCTGATAATGGCATAACCTAATGTAGCTTGGTTCGTAATTACAGTTTCAGTTGCCTGAATGTGGTTTGTTAGATTATTAATTATCATTCAATTAAAACTACTGTCCTAAACTGAAGAATGACCGCTGCTATGTATTACCACTTATTGACTGTTGCTTATCGAGATTTAATGTATATATAACAAATAAACAGGTGGCCAAGGAGCACTGCATCGCCATGGTGCAGTGCAAGGTCCTGAAGCAGCTGTCCATACTGGAACAGAAGCGTTCCGATGATGAGGACATCATGAACGATGTGGAGTACCTGAACGAGCGTCTGCAGGCCTCTGTGCAAGACCTTAGCTCTTTCGACCAGTATGCTACTGAAGTCAAGAGTGGACGGTAAGTTTTGTATTTCAAAGCAATTATATATTAATGTCTTCATCTCTCGTAGCAGATTATTACGAAACAGACATACTCAACATTAGGTTTTAAAATAAAATGTTAACTCTTAGTGCTGGATTATATGTGAGCATATCAATTGAAAACTAAGAAATGTTGAAACTAGTTAAGATGAAGATTAAGGCGGATCCATTGCCACAAAGTGTAATGTTTGAGGGTCATGCAAAAGTAAAACATACTCTTAGTAGTTATAACTGTGCGGTATATGTTAATGACAATGTAGATCAGTGTACACATAAGTGCAAACAACTTTACACAAAACATGGTCCCATTTTATAATTGCATTAGTTATTTATTATTTTAGATGGCCTCTGTGGCTCAGTTGTAGTATGCTTGTCTATGACACCGGAGGTCCCGGGTTCGAATCCCGGCCAGGGCATGATGAGAAAAGAATTTTTCCTGATTGTCCTGGGTCTTGGATGTTTATCTATATAAGTATTTATTATAAATATAGTATCGTTGAGTTAGTATCTTGTAACACAAGTTTCGAACTTACTTCGAGTCTAACTAAATCAGTGTAATTTGTCCCGTATATATTTATTGAGTGATCATTTGCTGTTGACGTTTGGTATCCAGCCTGGAGTGGTCGCCCGTGCACAAGTCGGCCAAGTTCTGGCGCGAGAACGCGGCGCGGCTGAACGAGCGCGGGCAGGAGCTGCTGCGCACGCTGGTGCACCTGCTGGAGCGCAGCCAGGACCCCGTGGTGCTGGCCGTGGCCTGCTACGACGTGGGCGAGTACGTGCGCCACTACCCGCGCGGCAAGAAGTATGATAATTATATACACACTTTTATATCGGTGACACTATAGTTTTTGTGGTTAATATAAATTAATAGCTTAGATATTGGAATGCATGAGTCAGAATTTCCGAAATGTTAAATAGAACCACTGCATATATTCCCATGGCTGTCGTAAAACGCGTTTAAGAGATAAACTTATAATACTTGGTATTCCTCTTGTAGGATCTATAGTAGAGTATATAGAGTAACCCGCTAGACATATGTATGTATATTTTAGTAACTGGGTAAGGATAAGTTAACACGATCACTGATGAAACACGGCAGATGTTTCGTGTATTTTTCACATTTTATATTAAGCAGGCCGTTTAAAAATCAACCTAGTCATCCTAGAATGTAGATCTATTTGTTTTCTATCTTGCTTTTTACCATGCACATATTGAGTTAGTTTTTTGAGGCCTTAAACTGTGGTTGTGATTACGCCATCCTTATAGGAAACTTCAGATTAAATAACTGTTATCTCGCAAAGAGTTATGCGACTTAAAGATAGAATTGTTTTTTACCTAAATTTTATAAGAATTTGTTAGTTATTAGATACGAGTGTCCACCTAAAATCTCACATGTAAGTGTCTACATAATCTTCTTATATAATAAACAATCTGTTCAGCATCATCGAACAACTGGGTGGTAAACAACGCGTGATGCACCTTCTGAGCCACGAGGACCCCAACGTGAGGTACGAGGCGCTCCTGGCCGTCCAGAAACTCATGGTGCACAACTGGTCAGTATATTTTTTAATACACTTAAACTAGATATAGTGGGACAACTCGGTATGTATTTAGATACCCAAAATCAGTTAAATCGCATAGTTTGAGCTAGCCCCAATGTAACTTTAGTATAATTAAAGCTGGATATTATTAAAAGTAATTTCCCACTCCATAATAGATATTATAAAAGCGGATTATGTCATTTCAAAGGGGGGGAAATGCTTAAAACTTTCATCATATCTGAAATCAAACACCCTTCTCCATGGTAAGTATAGGGGGGGGGACCTTCATACCTCAAAGATTCATGCCAAATTTCAGATTTCTTGAATCAGTATTTTTTACTGCACATTGTCTTATCTGTTAGTCAGTAATTCAGTATGGACTTCTATATTTTCTTTTATTTTTCTTCAGGGAATACCTCGGCAAGCAATTGGAAAAGGAACAGATAGACAAACAGGCCGGCACGGTTGTTGGCGCGAAAGCCTAACGAGTTATATTTTTCAAATGAATTATAATTGTTGTTACCTAGGATATGCTGAATTCCTTATATAGCGATTCGTAAGCTTCAAACACATGTATATAGTGTGCCACTAATTTAAAAAATAATATTGTTATCCATTTTCGTCTGAACTAAGTATAATATTATATTCGTTAAATGAACTAGAATGGCTTTTCAAGCGATCGCTTCAGCAATTCACTCTGTTTAATTTTATCTAATTCTATTATTGTAAATAATAATTCAGAAATGTCTAAAGAGCAGATAATATTTATTGATAAAAAAGTTTTTATGTTGACACCACATTCCTTTGATTTTTGTAGTTACAAAATTAATTAATATTATTACATATGATAATATTTAATATTTGAGGACCTTTATGAAACGTAGGCAAGCCTACTGAAATAATGGGTAGGAATTATGTAGTGAACTGCGAAATATGACTAAAGTGTTATGTCAGTATTGTGATTAAAAGTATAATGAAATAGTCACGAATTATTTTATTTGCGTCTCTGTATTCCATTGCATCGACATTGATCCGTTAATGTTCAGAGCAACTATCTCAGCAAATATATCCCTATCCACCCTTTTATGTTGATAGATAGATAAAACACTTTATTGCACCATAAGAGTAAAACATACAAAACAGCACAAAACAGATAGAGATGGTACAAAGTCGGACTTATCGCTAATGCAATCTTCCAGGCAACCTTTGGGTGGAAGGAAACCAAACAAGAGATTGGCGTTGGCGCAGAGCAAGATAAATGTTTAAACATAATGAAATGCACACAGAATATATATATCTAAACATAATCTATACTAATATTATAAAGCTGAACAGTTTATTTGTTTGTTTGAATGCGCTAATCTCAGGAACTACTTGTTCAAATTCTTTTTGTGTTGAATAGAATGGTCTATTCAACACAAAAAGAATTTGAACAATCGATGAAGGCTTTAGGCTATATAACATCACGCTGCAACTATTAGGAGCAAAGAAATAATGGAAAATGTGAAAAAAACGGGGAAATTTATTCATCCTTTAAGACTTCAACTTCATAATAACTATTCCATGCGCACAAAGTCGCGGGTACAGCTAGTAAATAACATATACTTAGGATAGAGTAGAAAGATAATGAGACCTAACGAGATTTTTGAAACTATCAATATTCTGGGCTTTCCTGATATCGACAGGGAGAGCATTCCACAGACGGACAGCTTGTACAGTAAAAGAGTGGGAGTAAAAATTGGTGTTGGATGTCGATAGTCTTAGTCGTAGGGTAACCGTGCTACGCAGACTGCGGGTGGCGCCTTGGGCATCGCTACAAAAATTAAAGCGCTCCTTTACGTAAGATGGAGAAAACGGATTAAATAAGACCGAATACAGCATTGTCACGATATGCAAATTGCGACGGAGTCGGATAGGAAGCCACTTTAGCTACGAACGGAAAGAAGAAACGTGATATATTTGCGAAGCCCAAATATGAAACGAATAGAAAGATTTTGAAGACGCTCGAGTTTATCAGTATCAGCGTTATCAAGGAGGGGGAGAAGAGATTGTGTCAGCGCAATTTTAGTATCAGCAGGTAGGAAATTACGTAACCTTCTAAACGAGATGAATACATACATACATATAATCACGTCTATATCCCTTGCGGGGTAGACAGAGCCAACAGTCTTGCAAAGACTGATAGGCCACGTTCAGCTTTTTGGCTTTAAGATAAACTTAAGATTCAAATAGTGACAGGTTGCTAGCCCATCGCCTTAAAAAGAATCCCAAGTTTGTAAGCCTATCCCTTAGTCGCCTTTTACGACATCCATGGGAAAGAGATGGAGGGGTCCTATTCTTTTTTCCGTGTGTTCCCGGCACCAATACAGGTGCCGGGAACCACACGGCGAGCTGAATGCTTAGAACATTTTCCTGTTCAAGTCATTAATATGATGCGACCATGACAAAATTTTGTCGAATATCAAACCCAAATTTTTTTTCCTTGTCACTAAAAGGAATTACCACATTATCAAAATTAAGAGGAGGCACTAATCTCCAATGAATACGAGAAACAAAATAAGGGCTACCGATTATGACGTTTGACCTGCGTTTTAGACGGATTCACCTTAATTCCAAAAGATCTGCTCCAGTCAGATATTCGCATCAAATAACCATTAATAGAGGAAATCGCGGAAGGTAAATCAGCTAATGGAGAGTGGCAATAAATTTGCAGATCATCCGCATATAGGTAGATGGTAAAAAGACCGTTATTAGTGATATTTATGTAGCTGTGGATTATCCCTACATTTACTGTAGGTACTTCACAATGGGATTAAAATTATTTTGTGTCTGGTAACAACCCAGATGAAATGTCCTCAAAAATATTTAAATTTGTGAAAATAGTAAAACATGCAAGTGAATTCAAAAACTACCTCATTTGAAATTTTTTTTGTTTTGTGTGGAGTTTTCTGTAAGCTTCCTGATAGTCGCGAAACAGTAGTTAGTTTCTAATAAACATTTAGCTCCTTTGCCGCAACTTTATCAGGAGAATGAAGAAAGTTCTGATATGGAACTGAAAGTCCAGGGAACTATATTATAAATGACACTGTGGAACTTGACGTGTCGTGACGTGAATGAAGGACAAGCAACAGAGTCCGAAGAATCTGTTCTACGCTGAAGAGATTATTAAAGGGGCGGGAGGGGAGTTTGACATAATGGCCTCTTAAATGCTTGTGCATTTGTACAGTGTGTTCATCTTATCTTTATTTATTTGACGAAATATTCGTAATAAATCATTAGTTTTACAATAATTCATGTTTTTTAATGTAGACTTTAGGAGATCTATATTTGTAAATTGACGTCCAGTGAAAATGCTGCAGTGTAGTTTTTTCCGCCGCTTCTTCTACACATGCGCTTTGGAAGTGGTAGTAGTTATAATTAGATTTAGGTGATGTGACGTCAATAAACGATCCCATGTATCTTGTAATTTTGAAAATAAATCTATTCTATTCAAATTTGTTTTTATTAGACATAGACAAAATGAAACAGTTAATTAAATCGATCGAGGTAATCGATTATCTACATTACTCGTATGTAAAAAATAGAAGAGTGAAACGTACCCTTAATTTTTTTATATTGGTAGTAAAATATAATCAAGATGATTTGACTTTGACAGTGACTTTAGTAGTCCTGTAATATTTGTTGTTGTTGTAGATTTGCGCACCAATTTCTTAGAAATTCATTAAATATGAATGAAATGGAAGAAGTACTAATTCTAAAAGATTGTAAAACTGTTCCTGATATTGTACACGAATATGAGCCAACATTGAAGTTAGGCCATATACCTTTAGTCATTGATAATGGTAAATCACACTTCAGAGACCCGTTATTATAAATAAATATTATTTACCAACATTTTCTTTATTTTTGTATTTTTATAGGTTCATACCAATGTAGGGTTGGTTGGTCAATATACGACGAGCCACATTTAATCTTCAAAAATCTGATAGCTCGGCCTCGCAAGGACCGGTGTAAAAAAGATGCTGAGCCCCCTGTGACGCCTCCTATTCAAATAGGGAATGATATTATCAATATTGAAGCTGTCAGGTAAGTAAAATGTAATACTGATAGTTACTATTATAAAATCAAAAGTTTGTTTGACTAACAAACTTTCAATCTTTGTTCTCTTTTTACACAAAAATATGTATTGCTATTTCAGGTTTCAATTGAAAACACAGTTTGACAAAAATGTGGTGACACACTTTGAGGCACAGGAGCAGGTCTGCGATTACATTTTCTCCCACCTTGGCATTGACAATGAAGGCAATGTACCTCATCCCATTGTCATGACTGAGGCATTTGTCACTCCTAATTACTGCAGACAATGTAAGAATTTTTGTTTTACCCATTCTCATCATTTTCAGGTATTAAAAAAGTAGTATAATATACTTATGCACTTTTCCCAAGTTAAACCTAATACTTATACGCAGTTTCAGTCTTAACGACACCTTATTTTCCAACCTTTTTAGGTCAATGGAGATGATGACACATATAGTATTGCCTTAGTAAAAATATTGATAGTTGACCTAATCATCTACAATATCAATATTTAAGACGATTGATAGTATCAATACTATTAATAACTAAGTCTAGTAATAGCATCAAAGACTACAATAAACTATTGATATTGTTTGGCAACACTAGTCACATATTTATTCCTAAGGAGGTAGAAAGAGTGGTCACAAGATGTTAGGTCACATTAGCTGGCCTGCTGCTACTCACACGGGCTAAATGGCATTGAGGAAAATTGCAACATAAAACATGATTTTTGGTGATCATTGATTTTATATTTGTTATAGATATATTTCCTTGTTTCAGTGATGTCTGAGCTCCTTTTTGAAGGTTATGGTGTGCCAGCTGTGAGCTATGGAGTAGACTCCCTGTTTAGCATGTATCGGAATGACATTGGTGATACAGCCCTTATTATCAACTGTGGCTACCACACCATACACATTATACCTGTTATCCGAGGAAATGTTATAGCAGAACATGCTAGGAGAATCAATCTAGGTTTGCCATCTTTATATACTACTATTACTACTATAATGATATAAATTTAGACAGAAGTAACAGAAGAATAAGGACCATAATAAAAGACCATTACTTGTTCAAGTCTCATTTTGTTATTAAAATTACTTTCAATTCTGTAGTCTGACAGTAGATTTGACAGTAATTTAATGGCTTTGCACTCCAAAGTTAACTCTTAGTTTTCGTAATTAGTAGTAGATTCAGCAGTGCATTATTACGGAGTCCTTCTTAATTTGTTTTATAAATCTTATTCCAATTGAATCTTTCCAACAGGTGGCAGCGAAATGATAGCCTACCTGCACAAACTATTGCAACTCAAATACCCAGTTCATGTCAACGCAATCACCATGTCGCGGGCAGAGGAGATCATACAGGAGCACTGCTCTATAGCCCTGGACTATCAGGAGGAGATCAAGAAGTGGGCTAACCCGGACTATTATGAGGCTAATGTGAAAAGGGTACAACTGCCGTTTGTTCAGTCAGCTAGCTCTTCGGGATTGACTGGTAATAATTTATAAATAATACAGGTATTAAACGGGAATGTAACTCCGTTTTTCGACATTTTGAATCATGTTACGTAATTATAAATATTAAAATATAGTAGTAGCATAACTTTAATATCAGTTATGATAAGAAATTTCTGATTTTCATCATCCTCCTTTTCCTTGATCCGTGGTCTACCAATTACAATATAAACATTGATCTAGTATAGCACCAAAGTAAGTTTTGGGAAACTTACTCAAGGATATTATTTATACTGTACATACACAGGTTTTATTAAAGTGGAGTTGACTGCTGATTTCTTATGAAATAATTTTATGTGCGAAATGCCTGAGTGTAAACATTTTTTAGCTGAACAACAGAAAGAAAGGAAGAAGGAGATGGCACGGAGACTACTTGAAATTAATGCGAGGAAAAGAGAAGAAAGGTTAGCAGAAGATGAAGAGATGCTAAATCAGTTACTTGCGATACAGGTATTTTGAAAAAGATATAAAAACGAAATTTGGTGATAGATAATTCTAGATTGTTTTCAATAGACTATACAAAGGCTGTTGAAATTTTAAATAACAAAATAAACAATGTAATATTATATCAGATCCGAAAAAAAATTTCTTGTAATTTCGAAAGTTGTGGCAGTTTTTACTTGTATATGTTGTAATATTTTACTATTTTACAGGACATGATTGAAGACGGAGATACAGATGAATTCAATGAAGCAATCAAGGGCTTTGATATAAAAAGTTACGAAGACCTGCAGGTAAAATATTTAATCAATTTCGTTTGGAAAGGACCTTAATACTTTTCAAGACATATGATAACCGCATTCCAAACTTGGGCTACTATCATAACTACTTCGTATAGTTTTCTTCATTACAGTATATTTTAATTGCATTCTTATCTCTGCTTTAAAGCAAGAGATCTGCTTATATAGTGCCTGTGATTTTAATATTGTAAATACTCTACATAAATATTTCTTATGGACATAGCTGCTTTTTTGGGATCTTTGTGTTGTATTAAACTAGCGACCCGCCCTGGCTTTGCACGGATAGCATTTATAGATATGAAACCTTCCTCAAAAAATCCTTTTTTCAACATTTCAAACAGGAACAAAATACACCCACAACTTTCCGAAATTAGCGCATACATACATACAGAAAATATAATATGTAGATTTTACTATTTCAGCGTCAAATAGCAAACGTGAACACGAAAATTGAGAAAAACAAGCAGCGTATCCTAGCGGCCGCCAATGCAGAAGAGAATCTAGAGTCGCGGCCTACGGGCAGGATGCAGCCGCCCTTAGACCCGGAGGCTTTTCAGCTGTGGCTCAACGATACTAGGACTAAAGTACTCTCCATTATTATTGCTTTGATTATTTGTTGATTGTTTTAGTTTTATTTTTCCTGAAATACAAATTAATGTCACTATTAATGGCATGCCTTCGCAACCTTTAATATACATTTAATTTTAAAAAAATTGTATTTGTTGTTATAGTGGTTACGGAAATACATAATTTAAAAATCAGCTTTCTATATATCACGGTTTATGAGATACAGCCAGGTGGTAGACAGACAACGGAGGCTTAGTAATAGGGTCTCGTTTTTACCTTTTAGGTATTGAACCCTAAAAAAGAGCTATACCCGCCTTACTCCCGATTCAACCCGCGCTCAACTCACTGCTGTTCCCGAACTGCGTTGCGCTTAAGTTCTATTTTTCAGTTATTTTGTCGTATCCACTGAATGTAAACGGAATAAATAAACTGTGGGATCTCTGTGAACAGTACCGCGAGTTGCTGAGCCGGCGCGACGCTCGGCGCGCGCGGCGCGCGGCCATGCTGAAGCGGCGCACGGCGGCGGCGGCCGAGCGCATGCGCGTCATCTCGCGCCTCGCCGCCGCCGGCGACGACTTCGGCAACCAGGACTCCGACTGGGACGCTTATAAGAGGTACTGATTTTAGGTACACCCATGTCTTATTCATGAGGAATTTTTTCTCCTCAATTATTTATTCAAATGGTGCAAGAACTGACCGTTCTGGTTGCATGTTCACGTCTTGCCTTCTGAAAGGTTAACTGGAAAACAAATGCCCACCGGGCCCATGTCGTAAGGGCAGACCGAACAAATCATGGCTTGACATTGCTAAAGATGCTCCAGGAAAGAAGGAAAATGTAGATTACATACCTACCTATAGTTAATTCAAAAACATCGTACATTTGCAGTATAAGTCGTGAAGCGGATTCAGATTCGGAGGCGGACGGGGAACGACTTATGGAGCTAGAGGAGGTTCTCCGGGAGCACGAGCCGCAGACATCCTCACATCAACATCATCAGCTACATCTGGCGATAGAACCACTGAGGTAAGCACCAAGTCGGATGTTGTGTTTTTCAAGACTTTGCAACCTGTTTGGCGCAGTTGTAATCTCGGCTACTATATTACGTACCTATGTACACCAACCAATAATATTTACAGGGCCCCAGAACTAATGTTTCAGCCGTCCATGATGGGGAACCTGGAGGCTGGTTTAGCGGAGTCCATAGAATATGTGCTCAAACACTTCAGCCCAGAAGATCAGCTTTTGCTGGCCAATAACGTGTTCCTGACTGGCGGGTGTTCGCAGTTCCCAGGTGACCTTGAATATTCTTTTAAATTTGTCTTTCCCTTTCCTCTTCACGTGTTCCCATTGCACCCTATCGCTTTGCTTCAAACTGGGGAAAACCTATTTCATTACAACCCTTGAAGTTGGTGAATTTCTATTTTCTTTTTATTCTTTAGTTTCGTTACCAAAGACTCAAGCCAATATTTGAAAAAAAATCTCAAGTACCTACCTAATTTCACTGCATTTAAACTACATAGGTACCTATATCTTTATCGGAATAATAGGTTCAAGTAAACCAGTGAATTCACCTTTCACCAATTCAGACACCTTAAAGTTTAAAGCATGGTAAAAGAGGGTATCTCTTTTACCATGTCACAATTAATTGCAGGTTTGAAAGAGAGACTAGAAAGAGAACTTTTGGAAATGAGGCCTTTCAAATCGACACATAAAGTCGTGATGGCTCAAAATGCCAGCCTCGACGCTTGGTACGGCGCGAGGGACTTCGCGGGCAGCAACGATTTCGAAAACTGCTGTATAACTAAAGAGGAATACTACGAAATGGGCGGAGAGTACTTGAAGGAACACTACGCAAGCAATCTCTATTATAAGAGTCCCGCTCCTATTGTAGATGCTACCTTAGCACCGGCCGGCGATGCTAATGTGGTCAAAGAAGAAATTGTGGTAGATTGTTAAATGAATTGGTAATAGAAGTGTGTAAATAAATCTGACTTGTCTTTTATTATTAGTTGAATAGTATACATCTTCTATAAACTGAAAAAACAGAAATTCCTATTTCAGGTACAGCAATATAGGCAGCATATGTACGTCTGACAAACTCATAAATATACATTATATTTTAAATGGCCGTGTGGTTCCCGGCACCAATAGAAAAAAGAATAGGACCACTCCATCTCTCTCCCATGGATGTCGTAAAAGGCGACTAAGGGGTAGACTTATAAACTTGGGATTCTGGTTATGGGCTAGCAACCTGTCACTATTTGAATCTCAATTCTATCTTAAAGCCAAATAGCGGAACGTGGCCTATCAGTCTTTTCAAGACTGTTGGCTCTGTCTACCCCGCAAGGGATATAGTCGTGATTGTATGTATGTATGTATTTATTTTATTTAAGTTTTGCGTTGTGTTTATACCTTTATAGCACACATAAATAGTTGATCTTCCCGTGCAGATTATAAAACTAATCAGATTTCTATTAATTCACACTAATTCTTCTAAGCACTGTGCTAACTTGTCACTGTCAGATTCTAGATTCTATCATTAAACTCCTCTCTTCAGCTCAACATGGCCTTCAGTCTTTTCGAGACCGTTGGCTCTGTCCACCTCGTAAGGTATAATAGACGTGATGTGTTTACGTATGTATTTATGAAACACTTATAACTTAAAAGGGGTTCAGGTTGTTTAAAAGAAACAAACTTGTTAGCCACAAATATCATGGCACGTTTATTTTTCTCCACTACATGGCGACTTCTAAAAGAATCGTGACTTGTTATTTTGCATTCATATAGTTTCTTTTTTTAATAGAGCTCTGCAAACGAGCACTAAAGAATAATTTTACAATGTATATTTTCCATAAAATTAAATAAACTCTGTATTTATTTTGATCTCAATATAAATCACTATGAACTGAAAAAAATTAGAAACACTGTTAGTTCGCTAATAATATTGAATGATGAGACTATAATAAAGAGTACATTTAAAAAATCACATTAAAGCATATACATAATGCTGACTACATAAAGGCTCTTACAGCCCCTGTCTTTACCTTTCTCCGTCACTGTATAGTAGAATACTCAAAGTATCAACAAAAACAATAAGATAATTTTCATACAAGATAAACAAACCAATAATAATATTTTTATCACAATAATTTTAGACTAAAACAAATAAATATAAATCTGTAAAGGAGGCCGTAAGAGCTATACTCGCGTGCAATAATACACCACAATTAACAAATCTAACTTATTTGAAATATAAACTAGCCTAAAAATTTTAACAATAAAAGTAAACAGATGTATTTTAATTAAAATATTGGTCATTAAAACTCTGAAGAGCTATAACTAAATGACCGCAATATCATCATGCCATGATGTTTGCTTATTGAAATTTCAATAAAAAATTAGCAATTAAAGGGATGTAAATAACTCCAAAACTTGGTTAATAATAATGGCTCATAGCCAGTAATATAATTTGGTTAGCATATACAATACAACCGTATAAAAATCAGTGACTTAGAAATAGCTCTCAGTATATAAAAAAAAAGTTAAAATCCTTAGGCTGTACTCTCGTATGATTATAATGTAAGCAACGTAATATGTTGGCAAAGCGGAAGTTCGCGTAAATCTAACGATACAATATAACTAAATATTTATGTACCTTAGACATTATGATTACACAAGGCTCACTGTTATTTGCTCATAAAACTACCACGATCAAGTGTAAATGGTCGGCGGCGCGCACGCTGCCCTAGACTAGTAGCCTGCCTTGACAAGGGGATAGTATACAATAACATTCACGGGTAAGGATATGTACGATTTCTCAAACTGAATTTCCAAAACATGGTTGGTCCGACACCACAACCGCTAAGGTGGTTAACATAATCAACACAAACTTCACTGCCAATAGTTGAGTATTCTTATAACGTGAATTCCTTTCCTTTTAAAGTAATTCAGTCTTTTCTACGGTCGAAAATAAGTAAGGGGAAATACATAGTTACCACTTTATGATTACGTAATGTAATGGCTCAGTATTACTTCTAAATATAGTTAACTAACATCGGTATGTAAAATAGTTGGGGCAGTGAAGGTCCACAAAATAATTTTGATACTAGATAGCGTGACGATTTTGCGAAATTAGCAATCGTAGGTATTTCAGCGTGTACCTACATCTTGCCCACCACGCTCTTAATTGCGTTAATAAAATTATATTCGTGGTTCTTCACTGTATTTAATTTACCCCTATTGTTCACGAAATAAGTCAGAGTAAGCCAAGAGCTGAAAATCACACTCTTGAAAGCAAAACGCTATTATTATTTCGTGATCAATACAAGGATCAATTGCCTTCCCCCTTTCCAATTCGCCCGACCAGGGTGAAGCAACGATAGAATAATGTTTCTAATAAAGAAAAACAATTATAAAGACAGAACATATTATAACAAAAATATATTACCTACTAATAATAGAATCAATAAAGAAACAATCACCACCATCGAGCCAATGGAAAGGCGAAGGGTAATATATATATTTATATACTTTATTATATGTACCTAGTTCACTATGTTGGTGTTTCTATTTCCATTCATAATATATCTATGGATAATACGGTATCAGCACTGACAAGCACCTAAAAGTGGTGCTCACCAATGTTGTTACAAACTATTGATAAACTATGGTTCAATTTTATGGTGATTTCTCATAATGGTAGCTGAGTTTATACTACTTGTTAAACTCAAGTTCTAGTTTGTCTAAATAATACTGTTATCAATGGCTTGGTATGAATCTTACTAACAGATTAAGAATTTGAAAAAACGCGATTTAATTTCTACTTCTCTGGGCAACTAAATGCATCCGTCATATTATTTTATCTTAAAATATCGTGTACATATTTTTTTATTATTTATTAATTTAAAATGATAAATGAGACGTTGGCCTATTTTTTCGTGTTTCTTTCAAATACAGAACTATCAAAATATAAAAAAATATTGAGGACTATCAAACAACATTCATATGTATATATTATTATATGTAATATGTATACGTATGTACATCTACAAGGAAATTTTGATTTTATTAGTACATAGTACCCAAAGTATAGTTCTGCGCTAAATATTCTAACATTTACTCCAATTATGTTCTCTTTTCAGTTCGATATCTTTATTATTAAAATCGTAGAGTGAGACCGTTCTACAAATCATACATCCCATTTAATTTTGAATTTCAACTCTTTTCCGATATACTTGAATAAATAAACCCTACCAATATTTACAATTTGCCCCAGCACATGGACACACACAAGATGGAAATAAAACAAATAGCGTATAAAATTCACACGCGGTAAGTTAACGAAACGATAAGAAGCGCCGGTAACGCCAACCAGCACATAGCGAAGATTTACTTACAATATTTTATTTCCAGTTCTACCCTGACCTGCAGGCTTAACTAAACTTACTTTACCACATCATTTACATGGAAATGGCACCAATCTATCTTTGATATCAATAATGGCAAACCATAAGGAACCCCTGAAGCGGACACGTGCACTTGCTCTCACGTCGTGCACTCTGTCTCAAGGTATTGGAAGACTACTGCGCTATATCACTATTCGTATTAATATTATTCGAAAACAGTAATGGAAACAAAGATTGCATATTACAAAAATACGATCTAACATGTATACTGCTATTCGAAATGGTAATAATATATACGCCGTATAATTACGATGGTTTACATGAGAGTACACTTAATATGAACGCTTATTCGGAAATAAGAAAAAATAATGAAGTTAACCAGTGGTGTTAGTATGATTGATATTGCCTAATATCGCTATCCGCTAGAAGGCACACAAAGTTTTAGTAAGAAGCTTCACAAATGGTAACGCCCGGCGGCGCGGCGGCGGACGCCCCCCGCGCCGCGCCGCCGCTCGCTGCTTTCCTTAGCCCGATGACACACACATTGAACACTAAACATAATATTCATTACGAACGTAGTACGATTAAAAAATATTGCCAATTTTATGTTGCAACAGGCACTTCTCTGGATTACTCCAATAAACATCATATTAAAGTTATTAATTTTGTGAAGCTTTCGATATTGCCTCTCAGGACTCTGCGAATTATGGGTTATTTGTACTTATTCATTATTATTACTCTTCTATGAACCAGAACCTTAAAGCATTCTTATGGATAATTATGAATTATGAAGTTAGAGTCCTTTAAAATTTCTCAGTGATCAAAATACTTTACCTCTCATTGGTAACAGTTCTATAAAATTATGAACTCCATATACACTGACACGATCTAAGTTAAAGCATCGCAATAAGATATTGTTATTCACTACGTCTAATGAGAATAGGTATGACATGCGAATGACGAACATTAAATTTAGAATTTCAAGTCGGATATACCACACGATTCCAAAGTTATCACTAAGCAAATTAGAATATGAGATCAAAAATTTTAGGCCTACAATCTAAAATGATGAGAGTTTTAAGTATCGATTTATGAACGCCACCACGCGAATTAATATAATTATGTGATGGTATAGATAAATCACAGTTGTGGGTATAAAATCACAATGCATATCATAGGCGGTACCGCTACTCGACTACACTACTTTTATTGTGATGTCCACCTTTTAGTTTCGAGGGATTCCACAAGCAAACGACTCTCCCTGCAAACGTCGCGGCCGACGAACGAAAACACTGAATATAAATAAATTATGTGAAAATATAATATAATCTGTGCATGAGTCCATGCTGAAGACTTGGGAGTTGCGTCTCTCTCTACTATTAGCTGCTCTAGGCGATGGCCGCCCAATGTTATTGCACTCTGGATGCTAGATGCTCAACCGAGACCTGCTGGCAAAATTATATTCATTTGTTGCAAATTTAAAATGTTTTTAACCGCTTTCAAAAGGTTGTGCTCAGTTTGACCTGTATGTGTGTATGTTTATCCGCGATTATCTCGCGTTTCGCTGAACCGATTTTGATGCGGTTTTCAGGAAGTGTAATAAACACTTTTTACACTTCGGAGGTTTACCGAAAGGTGAACCGATTTCAAAAAAAGAAAGATATCGATTGCAGGGTTTATCCTTTCAAAAATAATTACAAAACTTTTTATTCTATTTATAAAGAAAATTTTGAATAAGTCAAAAAAAAAAGTGTATTCTTATACTACAGCTCAATATGATACGATGAGATCTTACGATGAGAGAAAACATCGTAAGGAAACTTGCACATTCATACAACTGAATGTGTAACCATGATGATTCATGCTCGACTTGGCGACACTGCCGTGCCCACAGATCCAATATGACTTAGGTTCCCTGGCAAAGGTTGCGGAAGCCAGATGGAAGTCGCTTCCTATAAATACCTGACTACATCCAATCCAGGATCATGTTACAACCGGGCCTACGCTAGGAGGAAAAAGTACTTGGTACAAGTTGACAAACAAGTTTTCGCGGGGACTTCCGGAGCTTCCAGAAAATTTATTCCATATTCCAAAAAAAGTTGCCACTATCACTTTTGAAGTTTTGGATTTTCTTTAATTTTTCCTTTATAATATTCTTTATGCCAAAACCTGTCGTTTTTTGTTGCTATATATGGATTGAATGGAAAAAGTGGATAAAAAAATAAGCAATGACAAAAATTCAACCAACCTGGGCTGATCAGTCAGCGAGATGCATTTGTCCCGACATCTGCGGCTGCGGGGTGGGCGTGTGCGGGGGAGGGGGCGAAGCTGGAACATCAATCAATCAAATCACTCATTTGTTACAACATGCAGGATTACAATTATAGTACGGCAAACAAAAAAAATTGGTGTGGTCTTAAAGTTTAAATACTAGTTTTCGTTTTGTTGTAATAAAAGAGGAAACTAAGGGAATAAGCACTGTCAGCTTTTGCTACAGCGGTTATTCTAAACTGGCTTGGTTCCCCTGTTAATATTCATTAAATTGAATTTATTTTCAAAAAAGGATATAAGGTATCACTTTTAATGATTAATGACAGACTATCCACTTGATGACGTTAAACATTATTAAAATAACTATAGGTTAATAGAGGTTATAAGTGAGAAACTACACTTACATATGGAAGCGATGGACTGTGGAGACATGGCCGACATCTTGCTGTCCTGCATTGACACCTGCGTACCCTGCGACGTCATGTAACGATTCACCATGGGCACGAAGCTACAAATAAATTCGTTTCAATTAGTTATTTCCTTATAAACCAAAAATATAAAAATATATATATAGAAACAGAAAATGCGGCGAGAAACATTGAGAAACGCCGTTTAAATGATATCTTAGAGGAGCACACATAACTATGTGGTAACAGAGTGGCCTTCTTTAGTCACTTTGTCTCTGGCTTATAGCCAAATTATCACTATATTGTACTTACAATATCTTAAACATACATCAGTTAGTTACCATTTTATTATTTGCATGGATGTGAATTATAATTTTTGTATTGATCAAGTCTTCGCTATAATGAGTTCGTCGTAAACTGTTTTCTTCGTATAAATTATCGTCGTAAGTCGTGAATCTATTCTATAAAAATCTATTTGACTTCCACTTTCCGCCTTTTCCTTAACATCATTTATACCACGGTCTACTTTACAATATATCCTTATGTAGCCGTCAACACAAATAATACTTTATACATGTTAAGGTACTGCCATTTTTTTAAGTTCCCTTTTTCATCACGCTTTTGAATTTTTTATAATATATTATATTTTCATTATATCAAGTACTAGCTGTGCCCGCGACTTCGTCCGCGTGGAATAGTTAATTTGGGCATCATTAAAGCCCTCAAAGATTTATAATTTTCCTCTTTTTTTTACATTTTCCATTATTTCTTCGCTCCTTATAGTTCCATATGATAATAGCGTAAAGCCTTCCTCGAGAAATGGTCTATTCAATACAAAAATAATTTTTCAATTTGAAATTCCTGAGATTAGCGCATTCAAACAATATTGTTATGAATTTGCAGCACACTCAATGTTAGATAATACAGTTGCCTGCGTTTACGTTGCGTTGCTGTGTTGTTTTACAGTTTTACTGTATATGATAACTTTAATGTAACACCGTTTGTAAACCAATAAAGAAAAAAACATGCTTGCCACAGAAACCACATCCACTCACAACCCGGGACATTGGATTGGACACATGGATATTTTCTAACCCTTAGGCGAAAGTTGTAAGGATATGCAGATGTGTCTTTTACAGTATAAAGTAATACAGTACAGTAATAAATTTCTAATTATGATGAACCTATTATAATCGCTGTTAAATTAGTGCAATTAATAAATCAGCTTAAACAGAGATTTAAGACGGTCGTCGTCACGGGCAGCAGCCAGTTATTAAATAAAGTCCTTCATATAATATTCACCTTAAGTCACACACGCCGGGCGAGTCGTAATTACTGTTGGAGTTGTTGGTATTAGTCGCCACGCTGTTGATGGTGCCGATGCTGTTTGCAGACATGTTGCTATGGTTCTCGCGGTGAACGCGGTTGTGGTGTCTGGGGAGGTATATTTTACATGTTATATGCTGGTAACATAATACAAACTATAACTGATTAAAAAGTTTATGGTTTAATTTAAATCACTACATATCAATATCACTTCACTACATATTATAAATTAAAGTCCCCCTATTTTCTCTAAAAGTTGTAGACGGATTTTGTTCCTGTTTGAAATGTTGGAAATAGGGTTTTCTAAGAAAGTTCTTTAAATTCTACCTGTGCAAAACCGAAGCGGGTAGTGATATATAACATAACGCTTCTTTCCCGGAAGGGTAGGCAAAGATAACATCGTTCCATAAGACGCACTTAATTATGGGGTTCGAAAATGTACATGTGCATTATTATTGTCCCGTATATATGTATTTATGTATTATATAATTTGCCTGTCAAATTTGTATTAAATGTTTAACCTGTTTTATAGGAACTGATGATGATTATAATTTATATTTAAAGTAAGAAAGGAACGCAAGGTAGCTTTGTATGCCACATGAAACCTTCTTCAAGTCGTTTCACTTTTGACAGAGTGGTCGTGGTCGTTAATAAGGAACAGTTCAAGGGAAGAGTTCGGTGATACGATGCCATTCATGGCGAACCACGACCTTTCGGGTGCACTCACCACTCACACTTCGAGAACCTTCTATTAAGATGTTGATTGTGTGTATATATACCGTATAAGATAGCTGTCTCGCACGAAGGTCCTGCCGCACACACTGCACTCGTAGCAGGAGCCGGCGGAATGCGTGCGGATGTGGAGCGCGAACTGAGACTTGCTGGTGAACGTCATCGAGCACCGATCGCAGTTCAACGGTTTGTCTGCCACGTGGGACCATCTGAAAACACGTACGTGTTACTTTATCTGCCTACATAATCCAAATATATTCTGCCAAACCAGACGGGCATTTCTAGAAAGTGGTTTTTTGAACATTACATATTCTGTGAAATAGTTTTTAAGATCGAGTAGTGTTTGCTTATTTACATAGTATGAGACCTGTGCTAACATTTTTTATTATTATATAAGTACATATAATCTTCGGAAATGAGATGCTCAATTTATTTAACATTAATATTGCGCCTACCTGTGGGCTGTTACATAGCTCTTCACAGCAAATCGTTTTTGACAAATATCACAAGCGTATGGACGTTCACCTGCAATGCGATTTTCATGTTAGAATGTAGTCGACAATGGAAGAAAAAATCAGGCAAACACTAAAAACAAATAAAAAATAAATGGAGGAAGCAAATGAAAGCAAATGTTAGAAAGACGGCAAGATGCAATTAGATAATGAGGCGATCTGAAATTAATGAACGTAAGCCAGGAAATTAAAATAAACGTAGAATACTGAAACTTAAGTGGTGATGCAGCGGGTGAAATAATTAAAAATACAGTTGTCGGTGCCACATCTTTAAGTTCAGAATGATAAGTGATCCTGTTATCACAATTTGCCGTCTTCTTAACTATTTTCTCTTAGGCAATTATATTCACATAAATCGCTTATCTGAATATATTATTGGCCTCATTATCGACATAAATAAGAGTAGGCTTTATTACCCAAAAATGAGAAATATATATGCATATATTTATGCTTAAATTTATCAAATTTAGCTATCATCACGAACATTACTGTCACAAGAAAAAATTAAGTATAAAAAACAATTAGTTAATTTATTTTACTTTAAATTTTTGTAGCGCAAAGTTATGTGAGATATAATTGCCTACCGGTAGTGAAAGCAAACTGCGAAAATAGATTCGATTAGTGGGCTCATTCTAGTTTTGCTCATACGATCTCTATTCGGTGTTAGATCAGTTTCAAATACTCAGCTTCACACTGTAGCAGATTAGGCAATCTCAAAAACCAAACTTCTCTCTTACTACCTATACGCTTAATCTTCCTCTTATTATATTCACAACTGAAATGGCACAACAAAACAAAAATAGTGTAATTTAAAGCTTCTTTTATAGTACAAAAGTGTATTTTATGCGAAAATAAAATCTACTTTAAAATAAAAATTCACCTAAGTGTGTGTGATGTAATCGAATTAAATTAAATTTTTAATATAGAACTAACTAGTTGTGAATTAAATATGTGAAATATTTTTGAAAGATTAAATGTATGTATAGAATGTGCTTATTTGGACAATCATTAATACCATAATCAATACCATAATACTATAAACTAGCTTCAAAAACTATGTTTAATTTGCAAAAAGCAATTAATTATGAAGTGCCAATGCCTTTTAATAAAGAAAACAGTTTTTTTTCAGGCATTTAAATACCAAAGCGTATAAAGTATTGGATTGGCCTCGTACCGGTATGGATTCGCTTGTGTATGTTGAGCGTCGATTTCTGCGTAAAGCGTTTGTAACACACATCGCACTCGAAGGGGCGCTCGCCCGTGTGCGTGCGCATGTGTATCTCCAAGTAAGGCTTGCATGTAAACGCAGCCGGGCACTCCATGCATTGGTACGGCCGCCCTTGCACTAAGTTATACGACGTTTGTTTAACTCTAATTAGTGATTAACGTTTTACAACGATCATTTAACTTCGATGGTGTATGGGATACGAAAGACTACAGACAAGTAAATAGGTATCTTTCTAGATATCCAAGTATACAGATTATTTATTACATTCTCTGCTGTATAAGGTAAAAAAATGATAATATTAACCTGATATTAACACTCCATATTGCAAGTGAAAAGTCCTTATAAAATTTCTAAACAAACATAATTACAAAAAAGTAGTTGTTAATATTCATATTGAAAAAATCAGTTGGATCTTACAATAAATAAACTAAGCATAAGTCAATACTCACTCGCTTAGGTGAGTCTGATATGGCACCGACAACTTATTATTCAGCTATTTACCAAATAATGAATTTTGTTATAAATATGATTGGCTAATGAGAATTAATGATGAAATTTATATTACAAATACGAGTAACTACGGTCGAAACCTTTTAATGACTTGATTCACATTTCGAAGGAGGAAAGAAATTCTTATTTCGAAACTAGTTCCGAAATTTGTATTCGGAATTCGCCGAAGGGCACGCGGGCCACATAGATTGAAATGATAGAGAAATTTATATTCCTATTACAACAAAATTCAGACTGTTCGATAGATTAAGTTTTGTAACTTTTTTTTTTATTAAACTTGATTAATTTTTTTTATGAAAGTCGCGAAAAGGTTTCTTTTAGATGTACATATTATTAAATGACATAGGTATTCAGAAGCGCTACGACTGACCTGTGTGCGTTCTTTTGTGTATGTTAAGTGTTGATTTTTGCGCGAATCTCTTGAGGCATACGTCACACTGGTACGGCCGCTCGCCCGTGTGAGTGCGGTTGTGGATCTCGAGGTATTGCTTGCAGGTGAAGGCGGCCGGGCATTGCAGGCATTGGAACGGCCGCCCCTGGACTGTGGACGGACTCAGGTTAGCGAGGGGGGGCTTCACTTCCCGTGCGCACGCACAACCCCCGACTAATACAAATGGCCGACAATAGAGCCTAGCCAAGATATAGAATAAGCCGTTGTAGCACACGATATCGGTTAAATATTGGTAATTAAAGTCAATGTTATTGTTTTTACTGCAAATGCGTAAGGATGGGATTTGCGATATTGTGTGACGATTGTTCGATGTTAAACCGTTATTGTGTACTATAGTTATCTGGGTAGATTTAAACTTAAAACTACATTAAAATCGACCCGGCCCCTTGCACTTATCGTTGTGGCATCATTCATAGTAGCCCACATATCGTTCATCCATCCCTATACGGCAGCGCGACAGCCGCACGTACCTGAGTGCGTCCGCTTGTGAATGTTGAGGCTTGATTTCTGAGTGAAGCGCTTCAGGCAGATGTCGCACTGATACGGCCGCTCGCCGGTGTGGGTGCGCGTGTGAATCTCCAGGTATTGCTTGCAGGTGAAGGCGGCGGGGCACGACAGGCACTGGAACGGTCTCCCCTGGACTGGTGCCCAATACAGATATTATAGCAGCGGCAGCCGGCAAGGACGCTAGCCGCCCTCGCACTACGGAGGTCGCGGCGCGGACTGGTCGCCGCTCGCCGCTAACTCCGCTCCATTACTCATAATCGTGCGATACAAAACACGAGACAACGACTAGTCACACACGAGCATGGCTAACTACGATCGGAGGAGACAGTGCGCGTGGAGAGAGAGAGCTGGGAGCGGGCGGGGGGCCAGTCCGGCCTGCGACTGTGACCCACCTGTGTGCGTCCGTTTATGTATATTGAGGCTGGACTTCTGCGTGAAGCGCTTCAGACACGCGTCGCATTGATACGGCCGCTCGCCTGTGTGCGTGCGCATGTGAATGTCCAGGTAGGGGCGGCGGGCGAACGCCGCCGGGCATTGCCCGCACGTGAAAGGACGCCCTTGCACTGCGCCCAGTGCACACACAAAAGCGAGTAACGCACGTCGCCGACGCATCTGGCGCACGCCAGTCGCCCGCCCCCGCCAATCTCAAGCGACATGCCACAAAAGTGACAATTGGACCCATTAAAAAACCCAATTTTGATAGCACCGCTTACGGCACTGAGGCGATTATGCGTCTCTGCGGCGATTGCATTACCGCTTTTGTGAAAGAATTAATATTTATGAAATAATGATGAAATATAAAAATGATACAACTACAATCTGCGATATGATGCAAAATGAAAAGGAAAACCGGTTTATTAAACAAGACAGGAATACGGTGATGCAGAAGTATTTAAAAGCGCGCATTAAATGAATATCGAATATTAGTGGGAAGCGACGAGATGAAAGCTGCCGAGACGGAGTTTGTAAATCAACGGGTTAGGCGGCAACGGAAAAGGAATGAAGCGTAACGATAAATGGAATGGAATGATGGCATGGCCAGTCGCAAGTTGTCGCTACTCATATTTGAAAAAAGGAATATTTGCAATAAATATATGTGGGCTACTAACCCGTATGTATTTTTTCGTGCAAATTGAGCGCGCACTTCTGCGTGAAGGACTTGAGGCAGACGGTGCACTGGAACGGCCGCTCCCCTGCGCCGCCGGCACGGACACGGGGGGACAGAGAAACAAAACAAAACCACGATGGACAAATAATACTACTTCACGCTTCAACGCATAACCAATTTAACTTTAGTGCACTACCATGAGGGAATTTAGGTCACGTTATTTGTCCATCAGACATTCTCTCTCCTACTATACTTAACCAAAATCCTCACAACGTTCACATGCTTACTTATGTTTGTGAATAGTTTTTGAGCGTGTGCGACCTACCATGTCACCGTTCGAAGTGGATGAATAAAACGAAAGTTATATAAACACGTCCAAATCGCTAACCGTAATGAATACAAAGTGATTTATTGAATTTAGTTGGGAGCCCTTAAAACTATTCACAAAACACGGGTATCAAAGCCACAACAGCAAAAAATTAAAGCTTTAGAAGCGATAGGGTAAGGACTCGGATTGTGGCTAAGAAACCGAATGAAAATAAAATGAGATATCAAGGGACCCACCAGTGTGTATACGTTTATGAGTGCCAAGGCTTGACTTCTGAGTGAACCGCTTGTCACAGATCTCGCACTGATAGGGGCGCACTTTGTTGATCAGCGATTGGATGTGCTCCTCTAGAAATACCAACAAAGTTCAGCTACAACAACGGTCTGCTCCATGCAGATTGCAGATGCACTGCCATTCATGATAGTGCCTAATAACGTGAGCTCTAAATTAACATATTCATTGTCTACTTAAGGATTTTAGGGCAAAATGCCTACCAGTATGTATTTTCCCATGTCGGCCCAGGCTGGACTTCTGAGTGAAGCGCATAAAACAGATGTGGCACTGGTACGGCCGCACTTTCTCTAACAGGGCTCGTCTGTGCTCCTCTATAAGGTATACGAGTATCGATATAGCAACGCTGCACCCACTCAAATAATATGTTAAAGCCTAACGGTTAAGAATTCTACAGTCATTCACACACATTCAGGGGGAGGTAGGCTGTGCGGTGTATTCGTTTCGTTGGTACCGTTCTGCCTCAAGGATAAACATCACGCACAAGTAGGCAGGAGTCAGAGATAAAAGGGATTCACCGGTATATAATTTTCTGTGCTGATTTTTGACTGAATCTCATCAAGCAAATTTCGCATTGAGAGGCCCGATTCTTGGTTGCTTTGCAAGGCACGTCTGCAGTTCTCTGAACGAAACTCTGCACAATTCAAAATGGGTCTTAAGAAAAATAAATATTAAGGCTTGAAGAGCCGTGAGGGAGGTGGTCGAAATAGTATTATGAATCTAGATAGTAAATAGGCGGGGCGGTACGAGCGGTACGCAAAGAGAACCCACCCGTGTGTATTTTCTTGTGGCGGTTGAGGCTGGAGCTCTGCGTGAACCGCATCTGACAGAGTTCGCACTTGTAGGGCCGGTCCTTCACCATCAACGCGCGCATGTGCTCATCTAGAACCCAGGCCATTCCAACAACACACTCTCGTCACATTGTTTCATTTTAGCCATTTTCAGGACGTACAATAGACCAGTTATCTTTTTATTGTATCAGCTTCACGTACACAATGGACGTATATTAGATTACTTTTCGCGAAACTAATGTATCAAAATTGTAGACGTACCCATTTAGTAAAAGAAACTACTTAGTTTCGAGTGCTATGTTATCCATTGTAAGTCCTACACCTCCCCCTGTTTACCTTGCATCAGTGTAGCCTTCCTCACGCCCTGATTTCATGTAATTCGAATTAGGCACGACACAACTCAAAAACTATTCACAATTTGCAAGTTAAGCATATGTATTGTCAAGTGTGTTATGATGATGAGCGGACTGTGAGTCGCACCAGTGTCTTACAAACGACTATATAATACCAAGTTATTATACGATATATAACATACTAATTAAATAAGTGTTTCAGCTACTAAGTCCAGAGGCCTCATAATTTTAGGATCAGTTTCATATAAATTAAACAAAATGTATCTAAGTATTTCACATTATTCAGATAATTGAGATAAACATTTAAGAATTTACATTTAATGACATATATTATAAAGTATTACAAATACAGAAATTAAACATTAACATGCTTTCAAATTCAAACTTAAGCTATCCTCGAATTTTATTATCAGTAAGGATAAAGCAGATCTAGCTCAGGACATATACATACATACTTATTAAATTAAAATAACGTAAAAACTAAAAATAAATAGGATAATAAAATATGTACTTGTAAACATATCAGGGCGTAAAAATAGGATAAAAGCGAAAGACACGCTAACGATTGAAAACAAAACAAAATAATTTTAATATCCGGTGCCGCGAAAACAGGAGGAGGTTTGTTGAAAATATAAAAAATACAATCACTTCATATCAGTTCGGAAACAATCCCCTCATGGTACTAAAGCATGGGATTATACTTAATTTCTTTTTAAATTTTTGAGGGTAATGTAACTTCCATATACAAAAATAACACTTAAAACCCTTTCTTTATATATTTAAAGGTAAAAATAAAACTATAACGTGATTCGGGTCGATGGGGGTTTTAAAATCACAAATAAAATCGACTCAAATTAGTTGTTTACCCTTCACCTTTATTTCAAAATATGACTGTAGGTTTTGCATTGGGACGATGTTCTTTTCGATATACACTTAGCTAAATCCTGCCATCAACATTTAAAAAATATATTTTTGATTAAAAGAGTCGATCTTCTTTAGGAAGCACTATACTTACTGGAGTGGTGCTTCCTAAATATAAATAAATATTAAATATTATGATGTTAACAATTTTTTCATAATATGGAAATTACATTAAAACTGCAACTGATACAATAATATTCAAGCAATCACAAGTTTGCGCAAGATCTACGGATCTCGCAACCCAATCGTCATGAATGAAAGCAAACACTTTATCGCATTTCTGAACCCAAATAATTAATACGCACCATCACAATATTAATGTCAAAAAGTTTTCCGGTCATGAAGAGATCAATTATCTCAGTAAATTTTTTATTTTACTAGAAATGAAATTAAACTCTACTCTGGCTAAGAACAAATTCGGCCGCCTGGGAACTAATAACTTTTTGACACATGTATACAGTCACACTTATTCATTTAGTACTGGCTGTTACTAAATATTTTAAGATAAATTCTGCGCTTTTTCCCAATTCAAATATCGTATTCTGTAACTGCCAATGCCAAATTGAAATAAAAAAGTTTCAAAAAAAGAAAATGTATTTTTGCACATGCGCTCACCTGTGTGCACTCGTTTGTGCGTATTGAGGCTGGACTTCTGTGTGAAACGCTTGAGGCAAAGATCACATTGAAAAGGTCGTTCACCCGTGTGTGTGCGCATGTGGACTTCTAGGTACGGCTTGCGACAGAAAGCTGCATCGCAAACCTTGAAACAAAACAAAGTTCATCGTAATTATGGCCCGGATCTAAATGTACTTGGGTGAGTATCGTACTTTTTCCCTAGTCACAAATTCAACTTTTTACATAATCCGATTATGGACTATGGTCTTATTAAATACTAGCTGTGCCCGCGACTTCGTCCGCGTGGAATAGTTACTTTGGGCACCATTGAAGCCCTCAAGGATGAATAAGTTTCCCCGTTGTTTCTTTTTTTCACATTTTCCATTATTTCTTCGCTCCTTAGTATTGATGCAGCGTGATGTTATATAGCCTAAAGCCTTCCTCGATAAATGGTCTATTCAACGCAAAAAGAATTTTTCAATTCGAACCAGTAGTTCCCGAGATTAGCGCGTTCAAACAAACAAACTCTTCAGCTTTATAATATTAGTATTAGTATAGATAACGGCCTCTGTGGCGCAGCGGTAGTACGCTTGTCTGTGACACCGGAGGTCCAGGGTTCGAATCCCGGACAGGGCATGATGCGAAAAGAACTTTTTCTGATTGGCCTGGGTCTTGGATGTTTATCTATATAAGTATTTATTATAAAATTATTAATATAGTATCGTTGAGTTTGTATCTCGTAACACAAGTATGAACTTACTTTGAGGCTAATGAAAAAAAATTATAGTAATACTTATAGGCTAGAAAAATCTAAAAACAATTCTTAGCTGTTTCACTTTTAAGGTTTAAAAAAGAAAACAATTTTCTTCCTTTGTCCTTCCTTTCTGTGAATTAGATCTAGAAAATTTTATTGGACACTTACAGTACACTGGAAGGGCTTGTTTCCAGAGTGAAGCTTCATATGGACGTAATACGATGACGCGGAAGACAGTACTTTGCCGCATACCTGAAAATAGAGATACCATTATATGTATAATAAAAATGTCTTGTTATTTTATTCACTCCGTGTAGAAGCTTACCCTTTGTCTACTTTCGTAACAAAAAAGAGAAGATTTTTCTTTTGCTTTTTGGTAATATAAAGTACTCAAAACTTATTCTACATAAATGCCTCACAAGACTTTTAATATTGTTTCGTAGTTTCACTTACTTTACAAGCTTGTGGTTTTGAACGTGTTGCCTGTCCGCCATTCGAAACTTCCATTTTAGTTTGAACAGATCCCATGTCGACACCCAAACCCTGCACACAAATACATTTTTATATTATTTCAGTTTTGAAGTTTTTGGTTTAGTAAAAGACCTTTTCATGCCATGTAAGCTTTTCAAATAAAATCTTACTCTAAACTCTTCAACTGCCTTAGTTATAAAAATTAATAACTTACCTGAGAACACTGCCTGCCATCCATATCCATTTCAACACCTTCATCATCCATTCCTTTGAAGCTCAACTGAAAATAATTAAAATTGAGTATGCATAAATAAAATTAAAAAAATATTTGTCAACACTTACTTTAATATGCTCAGAGGCCTTATTTTTCCGCCCCTTTTAAATTTTAAGAAGTGTACCTAACTTTTGATCAATATAAAAGGCATGATGACATTTTTTTTTGTATTGGTGTTAATTTAGTTTCACAACAACTAAACAATTGGTCAAATAATGGCACCAATAAACAATAAACTACCTGAGATAAACGAAGTAACATAACACATTATTTGAACTAGTCCAAAACGCCCCTTACAAAACGCCAGTCAAGTGTGACATCACAACTGAGTTTTTTGTTCGCTTCATGAACTTTATTTGTATGGCAGCTACCTCTATTATTGCGTTTATAGATATGATGCTTTAATAAAAGTTATTCCATATGTTTGTTTATTCACTTCTGACATAGATTTTTAAATAACTTTGAATTTTTTAAATGGACTTTCCCATTGTACTTTGAAAGAATATAAAAGGCAGCCAAAACTAAAACTAAAAATTCACATGACGTATTTAATTACGTGAATTATATCATGTTATTAACTAATTAATATTGTTTTAAGACCTTGTCGTCATCCCTATTGAAAGATGAGGGTCTTTGAATAACTCATACAATATCAATTTTGATTTCTATTTTTATAGAAACACATTGAATGCATCTTCTCATTCAGGCTACTCAATTGGATAACTAAAACAAGCTGAGTTGGAACTTGCCCTTTGTAACCAGGTTTACCCAGTTTTAGATTTGTCATCAGGCCCACATGATATATGCCTCTCACATCAAATTTTTACCTCATCATCCTGTTGCTGCATTTCTTGTTGGTGCTGTTCCATTAGCTCCTGTTGGTGTTGAACTTGGTGTTGTACTATCAGGCTATCCTTTGAGTCTTCTTGGTGTGCATGGTGTTGGTTCATATTGATGATGGCATGATTAGAATCTGATCGGACTATTGTTGGGGGGCCGGAGTGTATGTGAGGATGGGAAGAGTAATAGCTGTAAAAATAACATATAATATTTGCAGATAGTTTTGAGACCTTTTAAAGGAATAATAATATTTCCTTTTACTGGTTGTTTCTGTACATTTTTTTGTAAACCTAATAGGAAAATAATTTAAATTAACTAGAAATGTCAGTTATCAATGTAAAACAAGTAAGAATCTAATAAAGCTATAGAATTTTAAGTAACTACTGAAATGAAAAGAAACATTTCAGTACCTTTTAAATTTTTTGGCCCTATTTCTGGGTATTGGATTTTCTCATACTTAATGTGACAGCGATAGCTACAGGGTTATTTTTGTATTTATATGAAAGGACATCAAACCTCCTTACCTCATAGGCTCTGCTTTGATCTGCTGCTCGAACATGGATATAGTGGCGAGTAGGTCGCCGGGGGGCGGCACGGGGACCCCCACGCCCCGTGCCACACCCCCGACGCCCACGCCCCAGTGTGCCGGGAAACTAATGGTGGACTGATTGATGCACCCCCATTTTCAGCTGCTGCCACCTGTGGGAGTAGTCAGAATATTATGTCTTAACATATATAGATATTAATGTAAAACTTTTTTGAGCCTTGAAGTTCCAAAAGGTGCACTTAATACTGCCTGTCAGTTTGTTTGTTAATGTTGCTAAACTAGCTTTACAAATAACAAAGAGTTCTAATAAAATTTTGACACAGTATAATAACATTCATATTAAATAATATCTAGTCTAATTAAATGACACCTCTTTTCCAGAATGATAAGCAGAGACTACATCTTTCCACTTGATCTCTGCATACTTGTTGGCTTTGCCCATACATTACATTTTTGCCAGAACATTCCCAATTTGATCAAGGTATGTTCCTTTAGGCTTGCACTTCCTATGTTCCCTTTCATATTCTCCTTGTATATGTCCTTAATGAAACTTCTTTCATTCCTTTTCTATTTCTATGGCTATTTACACTCACATTCACATCTAACTATTCCCTTATCACGCTATTATTATCCTGTATTTTTAAACATAAAACTTGTGTGGTTCTCAGGAAACTTTAGATTAGGACCATTAAATCTCTTTGCTATGGATGTTGTAACAGGCGACTAAAAAAAGGCTAATAAACATGGGATTCTAATTTAAAGCCCTGGGCTAGCAACCTATCACTATTTGAATCATAATACCTACCATAATAAAACTATAATGACAAGATTATTATGTCTGTATATGATTTAAAATATTTATTATAATTACAAATGACACAGACATGTTTAGAATTAGAGAAAAAACTGTTCTAAATCATAAACTAAACAGTAAATTTAAGGGTACTTATACTGGGTCTCATTTGTGATTTATAATAAATAATTTAAATCTATATGCACAGGTTGAGTGTTTGGATCAGCGTCATGAGGATTTATAAAAGTAATGCTCTGATATTTTTGTAACTTTAAGATGAATATAATTTGGACAGGATGATTGAAAGAAGATGCACCAAGGAAATATATACAAGAAGTTGGAAAGGAAGGCCTTGTATTAATAGGATAGGTAGAAACAGTGTCATAAGAGAATACTGTATTAAGCTTTGTTTTTTTTTTATTTTAAATTGTATGAAAATAAGACACTAGTAAGATATTTACCTCTGTTATGATTTTTAGTCAATATTGTTTACTAAAATTAAAATACCAGTAAAATAATACAGTAGATAGGAAATTAACAATTTATCAATAAAAATTATTGGACTGCGCCAGCGCCAGGAGCCAGCCAGGCATCGAAAAAGTACTTTTTTTGACAGTTTGACACTATTCTTTTCATTTGACAGCTTTTCGTAAAAAATCAACTTATTACCAACAAGAAATATGATTGCGAAAATTAACTTTATGGTTTGTTTCAGATCGGACGGATCTGCAATCAGTTTCCGGTTCCTCCCAAAACATGACGTCTTTTGGGAGGCACAAAAGTCTTCGTTCGGTTCATTTAGAGGCTAAGTAAAATTTATAAATTATAGTTAAGTAAAATATAATTTTGTGTACGATCTTATATGATTTATTTTGCGAATTAATTACTTCATAGGGAGTTATATTGAATTTAGTGAAAGTGTTGATATTATTAATTCATACAATATTATTCTTATTGGAATGTCTTACATTGTTTTGCGTATTGAAAAAATGTAAAAAGCACTAAATAGTTTACTTGCAAGTACTTCATACCAGAATTCAGTATTTATAGTTTATTAAATAATTCGGTAAGTTAAAAAAAGTCTGCAAAATATTCCAAAAACAAATTTATTTATCTCCTATAGGCAATTCAATAATATAAAAATCAATATAATAAAAAAAGAAACATTAAAATAATATTATTGATACGGTTACATATTTATATAACTACCTATAACAAAAAAAAGGTAAGATTTTCCTCCAATTTTTTTTACAATGTTCGTAGATTCATAACTTAATAGGTATATAATATGGCGTGCTTAAGAGCATAACAATTTTATCTGTTTATTTTGATATACACTTACTATAATAAGAGTACACATTACCGCATTTGGGCCATTGACTGAGAAATAAAAAAAATAACAGAAACAAATGAATACACTGAATGTTTTAATTAACATGTAAGTAAAAGCAAAAGTGACTATAAACTAAACACTAACAATGTATATCTACTCAGTACCTATCTAACACAAGCGCGCTTATCTCATGTTATTTGTGAATGCATATAGTTATAACTATTTGAAACATAACAACTCAACATTGATGTGTGTACGAAAGTGTAAACAAGAACATCTGAAAGCGAAATTAATTTTAACAACAAAATATTAAATGGCGGAAGCTCACCAACCGATTGTCTCCACCCAGCCTCCCCCCCGGCCATCAATAAAATGGCCAATTCGTTATTGAATTTTGTCCTCAACTTTCAAGCCGAGGCTGCGCGACGCCGGTTGTTATGCGACAAGTAATTTAGTGACCACTACTGCACTAATGTAAACAACACGAGTTTTTACGCTTTATCCAAAATTTTAGTTAAAGTTATGTCATATCGTAATGCTAAATATTAGGACAAATTTTTCAATAGATAAATCGCTTAAATATCTCCCGTTAACAAAAACATATAATTATAAATTAAAGACCTTAGTTGAGTTTCAATGAGGTGGTGGATCATAATGTATGAAAGGAATGAGTTATAAATTTAATATTATGGGATTTTTATGCAAAATCTTTAGTTTCATTGAGCTTATGTTATTCTCGCGGTAGATATATATAGCAATACTAAGAATCTACTTACATTTGTAACGGAACGCCTAAGTATAGTATCGTGTACAAAAACACATAAATTATATCACTAATTACACAATTTTATTAAGATTGGCCATTCGAATTATGTTTTTCTTAGACACCGACATAAAATGGCTGCTACCTCATTGTTCTGCGCGTTCGTTCGTGCGCATAGAAGCCGTGAACGCTTGGGAACGACTTCTCCGCCAATTAAAATTATGGCGCGAAATTTAAGGCCCTGTTAAATTGATTTTATGCCGGTAATTAATTGCTGTAGTTATCAAAAGCCTAACCTCAGAATCGCATAAAAAAAGATAAAGACTGATATAATAATAACTATGAATACTGGAACATACAATGTTGTGTCGAAGTTCTTATTGGAATTGTTCGAATTCTGATCAGCGTCGGATTGTTTGATTTTGGTTTGCAGATGTCGTACACCTTGTAAATGGTCAATTAACTGTTTGTCTGAATTAGTATAGATGTCACAAATTGCGCAGTAATATCTTTGGTGTTTTTTGTGAGCGTTTCTCTGAAAATCTTCCATAATGTTATATTAATTGTTGAGGTATATACGAGTATTTATTCTCTACTCGTATCAGTTATTAAAAAATGCTTGTAGGTTAATGTGATTCTTAAGCAAACCTAACTTTACTACCCTCATTTACTTAAAAAAAGATACAAATCTGACGTTTAAAATTACAAATTTTTGTATAAATATATTAATTTTTTTTTCAAACATGTTTGTGTTGTAATTAATTATTCTCCGTTTTTATCATGCAAGGCTATTGGACTATCAGAGTTGAGCATAGGTTAAATGAATATATAGGCCTTTAAAAATTCTTCATAGGCGGAGTAAATATATAAGATGGAGTTTTTGCCTACCCCTAAATATTCATACATAGAATAGAATAATATCATAACTCAATAAAACAGTAATTAACTGTTCTGTACTTGAAAGATTTTGGTACTAATCGATATAAGGTATCTGCATTAAACCAACCGAAGCGATAAATTAGATTTATAGAATTTTTATCTATCTGAATGTTTGTACTCGCTTCACGCAAAAACTATTGATTCTCTTAGAGGTTTATCGACTTTATTAGAGATTTGGTCCAAGTTAAAAACTGGTATAAAAAAAATTCACCCCGGGCCCGTCTCATTAAGACCCCATTAATATACAATACAGTAAGCTTTTTCAGTGACCTTTTACGGCAAGCTAATATTTTCAATAACTTGTACAATATATTATTTAAATTATTATTACATGTAGTAATAGTAATTTAAAGCTTATTATATCTATTAACGGGTTACCTCGATCAGCCTCTTTGGGAAGAACGGTAAAAAGCTGATGAACCGATGGCCATTATTTGTCATTCAAGCTTATATTCAAAAAGAAATACAAAACTTGGTTGCCAGGTAATTTTTTTATAATTTTGTTGAATATTTTGATCCCCGCACAAATTAAGCATAAAAATTTAGTAATATTCTATGTTATGTTTAAACTTAATTTTTTTTCTGTCTGTATTATTTTCATAACATTAGTTACTTTAACATTAGTATTAGCAATGCTAAAACATATCGCATGCATGAAGGGGCAAACTGTTGATACTGTATTTCCATCCACTCGTCTACACAGTTGTGCAAAAAATATTTTGAGTTTGAGTTTGATCCCACGAAGCCAAGGTTTCCACTCCAAAAGGCTCAAAAATATTTTATAATAAAAACATTTTTAAATGAATATACATTTAAAAGCGTTAACACCTTTTGACACAAATCTACTATTTTTCAAACCTGTTAAAGACCATCAAAGCCATCAAACCATCAATTTTTTTTCTTAATAATTAGTCAAAGATTTAATTAATAGTTATATGCGAATTCACAGGGGTTTTCGTAATTTGCCCTTGAGTGTAATTTTTGAAGCTCAAGATTTTATTCCAATTTCTATGTAGGTAAGTAAGATAGGTGGCGTATGGTTCCCGGCACCAATATAAAAAAGAATAGGACCACTCCATCTCGTTCCCATGGATGTCGTAAAAGGCGACTAAGGGATAGGCTTATAAACTTGGGATTCTTCTTTTAGACGATGGGTAGCAACCTGTCACTATTTGAATCTCAATTCCATCATAAAGCCAAACAGCTGAACGTGGCCTATCAGTCTTTTCAAGACTGTTGGCACTATCTACCCCGCAAATAATATTATTACGGATGGCTGAACGAGGCCGAACGTGATAAACCATTGTTTTTAATTTTTCCACGTCATAGGATTGTTAAACAAAACTCAAAGTCCCACAAAATAGTAGGTCCAATATCCGGGACTGTAGTTAGTTAAATGTAGTGCACAGTGTACCTTGATCTGTGAAGTAGTCTGTTATTGTAGGTAATAGTGTAGTAATATCTATAGCCACTATTACACTTTTCGATATTAAAGCTGTCTTAGTCTTAAAACGAATAGTGTAATAAACGTTACAGTTAGACTCTGGATTCCAAGAGTCGATGAGTCTGAATATCGAATAGTGTAATAAGAGACCGTTCAGTCTGCACTCGCGTCTGTTTGTCCGTTACGCGCTACACATTTGTATGTAAAGAAAATGGCGTGCTTACTTAAGCACGCCATTTTCTATATTTCTATATTCTTTTTTACATAAATATTTAAAAAAATCATAAACACAAACATACGTTTGTATAGTCACGTCTATATCCCTTGCGGACAGAGCCAATAGTCCTGAAGAGATTGATAGGCGACGTTCAACTGTACTCAATGTCTTTAATAAAAGAATTGAGATTCAAATATTAACTTGCTAGCCCATCGTCTACAAGAATTCCATGTTTATTCACTAAAATTGAGTTTATCAGCTCCTACTCGGAGGCAGGCAGTTTCATAGGTCGAATGGTTCCTACACTATTATAATTAGTCAAACTCATTGCAGCAAGTGCTACGGGTGCTACGACAATTTCTTGGGGCTGCGAAAGTACAGGTTACAGGTACAGAGTGCGTGCATGTGAGTAAGCGTTCGTTTTTCAGCCTAGTGTAATAGCGAGCAGTTTACTAGACTCTCAGATGGTTTTAATATCGCGTGCTGAATATCGAATGGTGTAAGAGGGTTTTATGGTAGTAATGCAGTAAATGTTGCCACTTAACATAGTGTTCCTTTTGTCTTTTTTATTTGACAGTCGGACACAATTTTCTTGCTGGCAATAATTTGATTTCTTTCACAAAGTTGTTAACCATGGCGGTGGGTGTTTTTGATTGTAAATCTAAATTATCTGTTAAAATCACTGATGTTTTTATATCATTCCTGTTTAATTATCAATTATTTAATTATCGATGCCCTGTTTCATGTTATGAGGCTCATATTTTTATGACTGGACCCATATATCGGCATAACCTCTTTTCCGTGATGAAGTTTCCCTTACCTAGTTGAAATGTTTTGTGAAACAAAAAATTTAAATTGGATATGTTTGCCTATTCCAGCGAGCACCACCTGCCCCTACTAAAGAAAAAAAGGAGAAGAAGGCTCCCAAAGACAAGTCCAAAAATGTTATGAGGAATCTTCACATCAGGAAACTTTGTCTGAACATCTGTGTTGGAGAGTCCGGAGACAGACTTACTCGTGCTGCTAAGGTTGGTTCTTTATCAGGGAAGTTTTTGCTCGGCACGAAATAAAGTGATAATGATCACATTTTTGTGATTGTTGTTTATTTCATGCGACATCATTATTTCTCATTTGCAACTTCTGAATACTAAATAAATACTATCCAGAATACTCGAAGAAATGACAATTTAACGATGCCTAAAGTTAGTTTTGTTTTCTATGGTTGTTTGATTTGAATGTGTATTCATTTAAGTTTTGCTTATGTATAATATTTAAAAAATCGTATTGCGGATGCCCTGACATCACTTAAAAATAGTAGAACACGTGTATTGGATTAAATTTTGTGTCAGTCAATACCTATATGCTATGCTGCCTGTTGTTGGGATCGGGTAGGTTGACCATGGCTTGATGCCGCGAAAGAATGGTTTTAGAACTGAAGATGTGGTAGACCAGGAGAAGTAGGAAAACAGACTCCCTGGCTCCAAGGTTAAATGGCGGAGGGTGTAACTGGAAACACACCAGGATGAGAGAGAATACCTCTAGGTACCTATGTTAGTAAAGTCATTTATTTACTGTGAAGAACATAATGCCTTAGATTATCATTGGTATTTACTTCAGTTTTGTCAGTCAGCAATTGTCATGAAATATTTTAAATTATTATCTTTATATTTAAAGGTGTTGGAACAACTTACTGGCCAGCAACCAGTGTTCTCTAAAGCTCGTTACACTGTGCGATCCTTTGGTATTCGTCGTAATGAGAAGATTGCTGTCCACTGTACAGTCCGTGGTGCAAAGGCTGAAGAAATCCTTGAGAGAGGACTTAAGGTGGGTAAAATTTTACCCCTTTATTGCAACTTTCACATCATTTACACCCCACTATTTACTTCAGAACCAAATTTACAGTCTGGCGAATGTATGGCCTTTCCATCTTTTCAAAACTACTGGTTCTGTATACACTAAGACCATGAACCTATGTATGTACAGTCTGGCGAATAAGGTATCTTACAGGCTGTGAATAGATTTAGAGGCAGTAGTAGATGAAAGACAGTTATGTGATTTTAATAAGTGATACCTTGTATACAATTTTAAAAATAAATTTATTCTATTCTATATGGGCAACATTTTACTACCACTTTTCTGATGTACCAGACACCTATCTAACAAGTAAGGTGAAGGTTATATATACATATAATCACATCTTTTCAAATAGTGGCATGTTAGCATATTGCTAAGAAGATTCCCAAATGGAATGGCTAATAGCCTTTCCTTTAGTCACCTTTTATGACATTCCTGCGAAAGTTTGGGAGTGGTCCTATTCTAGTGGTACTGGGAACCACATGGCCATCAGAAGATTTTGTTATTTAATTTCTACATAAATAGGATAGACATTATTCTAAACTTCTGTCCAAATGTGCTGTAATTTCCTGATTGTGTGCTGTAATTTCCTGATTGTGTGCTGTAATTTGAATCTTAAAAGGTCCTTATGGATTTCTCTTCTTTATTCTCTTCTACTTATAGTGCTGATCTAAAAACAGTCAATTTATTTTCAAATTATATTAACTACTTACTTACAGGTCAGAGAATATGAGTTGAGACGTGACAATTTCTCAGCCACTGGAAACTTTGGGTTTGGTATTCAAGAACACATTGACTTGGGTATCAAATATGACCCCTCTATTGGTATCTATGGTTTGGATTTCTATGTTGTCCTAGGAAGACCAGGTTAGTAAATGTTAAATTTTTTCTCTTTTATCAATTTACAATTGACAATATTTATTTCGGTAAATTTTGAATTGAGTCCTAGGTCAGGTTATAGTTTTGTGATTAGGAAACATAAATTAAATTTAACCCTGCCAAACATTTTGAAAAGAATGTGGCTTACTTGCCATTCTATTTTAGAAGTGTGTTAAATGTACAATTAATTTTTTTTTAATGAAATAAAGTAATCTAAATCAATATTTTATTCAGAAAATAGGTTTTTCGCAGACACTTTTTCATGTCATTTACATATTAATAAATTAAGTTCAAAAAAAAAATCAAAATATATTTATTTCTTTAACTAAATGGTACATAATTTCACTGTGGTTGTGGCCTCCTATTAAGTGAAATACACCTGTATCAGGAGGTCACGCTCTTTCATAGCCAATTTTAATAATAAAGTACCTAATTAATAAAACACAACTGTTAACAATACAAGTATTACAAGAATCAAAAAAAAACAACTAAGAGTGTGTATAATCCTTAAGCAACTAAAGTGTATCAGTGTGTTATAAGATTAGCTTATATGCGGACAATTCACAATTTAACATGTTCAAGTAATTTTTCGGTCTTATCATAGTCTAAGTGTTTCAGCCAATTGATAATCCGTTTCCTACAAAAATATTTTGGTAGCATGTAGATATCTATTTCTTTATTTACTAAATTATATAAGTATCTAGCTTGGTTATTAAATTGCCTTTTAGCAAACTCTGTTCTGACACCATCACCAATATTCACAATAGCAACCTTTCTACGTTTTAAAAGATATGAAGGATCAGGGGTAACTGTTTTGTGAAGTTTTAGAATTGCGTGGAGGATGTAAAGTTTTCTCACTGTTAACAGGTTACAATCCAAGTACAGGTTAGTGGTAGAATACATCTTGGGTTTCAAATAGGCTACCTTTAATAAAGCTCTTTGGGACCTTTCTACTTCCAAGAATTTTGTTTTATTTGCACCTCCCCAAACAGTAACACAGTAAGTGAGCACTGACTGTGCTAATGCAATGTAGATCAAATTAAGAAGACATTTAGAAGCAATACAGCGCAGCTTGACAAATATCCAAATCAGTCTGCGTATTCTAACTGTGGTAGTTTCTATATGTGAATGCCAGGTCAAATGTTGATCTATCATAACACCAAGATATTTAATAGAAGATGTTTTTTCAATAGTTGGACATGAGCAAGAGGAATCATCGGAATCAGTACAGTGGAAATTATGTATAATTATTCTGAAGTCAAGCGGGGGTTGAGTTGAAAAAAAGTTATTTATTTATTCATCAGAGGAAACCAATCTTCAAAAATTGCACATTTGTTCAGGAGTGTACATAATATATATTCACTCTGTAAAAAATGTGCTATAATATAACTTATTTTTATGTAAGAATACTATTTGTTTTGTTCTTTAAAAAATAAGGCACATGTCATAAGATATTAAAGAACACTTTTTTTATGTGGAGAGGATATACACACGAAAATATATCTTAAATGCTTTGTACACTCTCCTAAATTATCAATTCCTTTGTTTTAGGTTTCAATGTAGCTCACCGAAGACGCAAGACTGGCAAAGTTGGGTTTGCCCACCGCCTGACAAAGGAGGATGCTATGAAGTGGTTCCAACAGAAATACGATGGTATCATCCTTAACAGCAAAAAGTAAATAAATTAAGTAAAACAAATTTAAAAATCTGACTGGATTTTATTTCAAAACATATAAGTGGATAGGTAAACAGATATAACACATCATACATATAGTCACGTCTATATTCCTTGAGGGGTAGACAGAGCAACAGTCTTGAAAACCCATAGATCACATTCAGCTTTTTGGCTTGATTTTAGTTTGCTAGCCCATCGCCTTAAAGAAGCATCCCAAGTTTAAAGTCCTATCGTTAGTCGCCATCCTTGGGAAAGGAGTGATCCTATTTTTCATAATTATAAATAAATATATATGGGACAAATTACACTGAGTTAGCCTTGAATTAAGTCCGAGACTTGTGTTACGAGATACTTACTCAACGATACTATATTTTATAATAAATACGTATATAGATAAACATCCAAGACCTAGGCCAATCAGAAAAAGTTCTTTTCTCATCATGCCCTGGCCAGGATTCGAACCCGAGACCTCCGGTGTCACAGACAAGCGTACTACCGCTGCGCCACCGAGGCCGACAATCTATGCCGGGAATCACATGGCGCCCATATTTGTTTGTATTTGCGATTAAACTACCTACTTTTACTGTGTGCACTTTCTTATGTTTAAACATTTATCTTACTCTGCGCCAACGCCAATCACCTGTTTGGTTTTCATTCCACCCAAAGGTTGACTGGAAGACATTGTATTAGCGATAAGTCCGCCCTTGTACTATCGCTATCTGTTTTAAGTTGTTTTGTATGTTTTACTCTTATGGTACAATAAAGAGTTTTATCTATTTTCTAAGACTGCTTATCGTGAAGGTCTATTACTGTTCCGATCTCCGATTGATTCTTTATGCTTAAAGTAGTATAGTGCCATCTATCCTTCTAATCCCATGGTTGACCGATTTTGTCTCAGTAGTCTTAAAGTAGAAAGAGACAAGCGGTCTTTAGTCACACCAGTGCGATTACAGAATTTTTAAACTGATCCGTAGAATTATTTATAATTAAGTAAATACTCTAAAATCCATAGTCACACCCTAAACACGATTTATATCCTATATGTCATGCTTTTTTATTTTCCCCGCGATCATGGATCATTCGTCAAAGCATGTATTAGATAAGCAGTGTCCCGGGTAACCAAATCACTATGGAAACAAGCTGATCGAAATTTTGTTACGTCAATTTTGATACATCAACTGCCAATCAGTAGCATTTGTGGGTATTTTTGTTGAATTTACATTGAAATTACCATGGCTGGTAAATTTGGTGGGTATGATGACGACGATGACGTGTTGGCACCCAAAGAGCCCCAGGTTACGTCCCAAGACCCGGCGGAAAGAAAAGCAGCGAGGGCGCTAAGGATCAAAAAGAGGCAGGAAGCGTTGAAAAAGTAAGTATCATATTTTATTAAAGCGCGGAGCTTTCTCGCGCGTCCCGAGTTGATGAATTCCGAGCCTGCAGGAGTTAAGGATAATCAGCTCTTAGCGCGTCAGTGGTCGAATCGGTAAGGTGGGCACCTTACCGATGGTGGGCTTAAAATGCGTGTGGCGCAAAAAGGGCACAGGTTCGAATGTACACTCACCTCGGCCATGTACCAATGACTATTCACGAAGTTATGTACTTACATTAGTCTGATAACTAACCGATGTTCTTACGGCGAGGGAAAACATCGTGAGGTAACCAGTACATTCAGGACACTGGATGTGTATCCATATGATCCAAAACGGGTAAGGTTTATCTGAAGAGGTTACGGAGGTCAGACGGGAATCGCTTCTTGTAAAAACCTGACTCACCCAATTCAGGATATCCGGGCTACTCTCCAGAATGGTGAGAATGCAACCGGGTCTAAAGCCATGAAAAATAAATATAAATCATATAACCGAAATTCTTCATGCAAAAATTCAAAACAAGGCCCAGCTATGTGGGTTCGAATGTTAATCAATCAGTTTCTTTTATTTATATTGCTAGCAGAAATGACACAATTTTAGTTGGATCCATATCAGTTTGTTCACGAGAAAAACAGGGTTTCAGTAGGTATATACATTATTTTGACGGCAGAAAAGAATTTACTCATATTCATAAAAACGAAAACCTTAATGTGGTCCAGTTCCTCTGCAGTTGACTAGGTGTTGTTAACGAATTCATGAACTGCTCGCCTCTGGCGTTTGTCCCCGTTGCATAGGTCTGTAACTCACTGGGTCCTCTTATGACCACAATCGTGCAAAGTTATTACACGAAAAGATTTTCAATAATATCTGTGAGCCTATTCAAGGTCAGGTTCCCTTATTGACTGTAGATAACCTAATCCAGCTTTGGCATTTATGGATAGATAAAAAGAGAGATCATCTCCGGTAAAGAGAAGTGGAAGTGGTCTATATCTATCTATCTATAGGTAGTAATTTAATCACAATTCAGAGCAGAACAACAGACCGAAGAAACTGCTGCAGAAGAAGAGCCTGGCCTCATAGAACAGGCGACGGCTACAGCTGCGGAGGAGCTTCAGCGGCTGGCGCTTGATGGCGCTGCGAAGGTCACCAATGTCAAGGTCACCACGGATGAGCGGGAGGTCATCCGACGAGGGCTGTTCTCCGATAATATGCAAAGTAAACATTATGAAAGTTAATAAAGATATAAATAATTATTTTGCCCGCTTTTCCCGCAGGTCCTGGTTAAATCGTTGATATCTGACAATTTCTTACACAAAATGTCATTTAAATCGGTCTAGTGGATGAGCCGTGAAAGATTAAGAGACAGGCAGTCAGACTGACTTTTGTATATAGGTACCTACAATAATAATTAATATCAAAATGGCGTTATTGAATACATGTCTTTGGTTCAATACACACACATAAGCGAACCCACCGAAATTCCTTAAAAGTCGGAATGTTCCACTAAAATCTTCTAAGGGCGCATATTCTACTGAGAATATTCAGGTATTCCACTCCGTCCCCAACAGTGGGGCGGCAAGGTGAGGCAATGTTCAACAACTTTTGTAATTAATATGTAAAAAGTAACCCTTGATTAAATATATGATATCATAGGTATAATAAATTGGCGACTAGGTAAAGTTCTCTCATACAGTCATAAGTCACACGTATTTTCCTTAACGTTAAAAAGTAGGTATATGCTTCAGCATTATAAAAAGCACAGATGACTATTCATATACTCTCTTTACCATTCATTAATTTTAAAATATGCAGATAACTTTAAAAAAATCGAGGAAGAAGCAGCAGAAGCTCAGTTACACTATGAAGCTATCACCGAACACTGGGAGGTCATGTTAAAAGTCAAAGACCCGCTAGAAATCGATTCCGAAATCAAGGCGCAGAAGGAAAAGTGTGATAAGCTATTGGCACAGAAGAACCAGTTGATCGAGGAGATAAAAAACGAACTGAAAATGATGGATCAGGCCTACTATGACGACTTGGAGAAACAAGTGAGTTGCTAGACCTATCTTCACCCGCGTATTATATGATTTAGCTGACCCTTTAACACATAGGTAGACAGTTAGATTACCATATAAACCTCGCGTACGCTTGACGTCGCTGGATAACTGACATCTGAGCAAAAAAAAACAAAGCCTATACCTATTAATTGTGAAGCGGTTTCGAAATTTAGTTCCTATGAGCATGCAAAGGCGAGAAAGAAAGAGATCGCATTCTTTGCCACCACTCCCAAATGAACATCATTATCTCTGCATTGTGCTTCCCTATAAACCAGAAATGTACATTCAGTACACTCAACTTTTAAAATGAACATATCTAGTAGATAACTAATACGATTTTGCTTGTAGGATAAGGACATCAAAGAGCTATCAGAAAGGATAGAAAAACAAGTGACGATAATGCAAAGGGCATACGAGAGGCAGCTGAGTCTGATTGAGCACGCGATCAACATGGAGCGCGACGCCATGGTGGAGCACAACAACAAGAGGTGGGAGGCGCTGTACAAGCAGCGCGACAGGGAAGAGGTCGCGCACATGGAATATAAATTTGAACAAGTAAGTTTTTTACATGTACCCATTCTATTTGATAAAGCTGGTTTTATTTATGTAACAAATTAGCCTTTGTAACTGAGAACTTATATATTTTATACCCATATTCAAATTACCTAAATTAGGTACATTTATTTACTAATTTGAGTAGGTATAGGCTATATTATGTGGCATAAGTACCTACATCTCGCTTCTGTATTATTAAATTGATGATCGCTGATGTGTGATATTACCTAATTAAATCTTGATATTTTTAGTTGGAAGAACATAAAGAAGAAGTGGCAGCCATCATGTGGGACCACCACGAAAAGTATCGTCAGGCAAAAATAGAACTAGAGACCTTGACTCAAGAGTTGCAGAAGGAGCTGGAGAAACTGAAGGCCACGTGCATCATCAACACTGAGAAAATTGGTTACAATTATCAGGTGCATATTCTGTCTAAATTCCTTTGAAAACTTCAACTCAATTTGCTGTGAAAAAATTTTCGTCAAGGATTTGATTCATGAAAATGTCTTATGAATATCTAATCCCGGAACCTTTGCGTTTTATTGTTATGGGTGGGCCATAGGAAAAGAGGAAACTCTTCTAAACAATTATATGCCAAAACGATACAAGCGTAAATTAATATGTTTAATTTAGGTCTTGAAAAAACGCGAAGAGGAGAACGTCTTTGTGAGGTCACAACAGAAGCGGAAACTGAACAAGATGTCCGACGTGGCGAACACGTTGCGCTCGAAAATCCGCAAAGCCGCAGAGGACGGGGCACAGGAGGAAATACGAGCGGACGCCGAGATCACGAAGTTGATGCAGACCATGGACGATTTGGAGAAGAAATCTGAGCATTTCTCGCACGTGAACAACTACAAGTTTAGCCAGGTGCCAGCTTTTATTTAACCGCGAAGATAAGAACAAAGATCATTATTTGCTATAAGTTTGTTTACCAATTAACTAAATGTTACGAGTTAGGAACCAATTGTTATACCAATGTTATATTAGTCTCACGGTGTATTTTTTAATAACTTAATTTTCAATTGACTTATAAAAGGTTTTTTTTAACTTGAATCACTTCAAGATCCGATGTAACATCCAACGAAACTCCTTACATTTTATTAAATTAAACTATGTATACGGATATTTGAATCTGGTAATCATAGTCTTATTAAATGGACCAATAAAAATATCAAATTATGCCAAAAAAGTTTATGAGATATAATTCTCTTGCACTTTTTTTGATAAATTTTCATCTTTTTCGTATATTTTCCGTGTTCTCAGTATTTCGGTGTTATAATTCAGTATTTGTAATTCAGGTGTGGCGGATGTCGGCCGCGAAATGCGCTCAGATGAGCAAGGAGCTGCGGCAGGCGGAAGTGGCGCTCCACGCGCACATCCTGTCCGAGCCGCCCCCGCCACCGCCGCCACCACCACCGAAAAGTCCTCTTACCAAATATGGTAAAAAAAATTACGTTTTCAATACAAATATTTTTAGTCCACCTAAATGTCATCTGGCTGATCAACGCGATAAAGTCGCAATTTATAAAAAATACCTTGGTTAGTAGACAAATCTAATAGTCTCAAAAACTGATAAACCCCATTTCAGCTGATGGTATTAAGATTCAGAGATGCGTGACAGGTTGCTAGCCTAATTTATATCTACTTTAATACATACATAAAGTCACGTCTATATCTATTCATTGCGGGGTAGACAGAACCAATAGTCTTGAAAAGACTAAAGGGCCACGTTCAGTAATATTATATCTTATTTTTGATAGTATATCTACTTATTATCGAAAAATAAGTTTCTGACCTTGTAACCAAGGGATAAATATTTGTTTCTATTTTTTGCAGAACATGAAATGAGTCAGTCGGCCAAGACTGTGGCCAAAATTGAAGATTCTACAGATGATGAAAACAAAGAAGCAAAAGATAAATTGGTACTTCTCAAAAATATTATTAATTGGTTTTCAGATATAAATAGTAGTGACCAGTATAAATTACCGTATAAGTAGCCTTCTAAACGTTATTGGTGGGTTTTATTTTACCATAGGATTTATTTAATGTCTTCCAGATTCGGCACATACTTCAGCTGGTAGCGGACAACACAGGATTCTTGGTAGAAGATCGACTGCTGAAACTTATAGAGAAATACCAGTTAACATCGCGAAATCTTTGTACATTAGATTCTATCTTCATGGTGAGTTAAAGCTAAGCTAATTATTGACAGAAAAACAGCGTCAGTATAAAGTAAATTTTTTATCAGCGTATGAATTTCGTATGAATTTGTCACTGAATCTTGAATCACCCACGGCGGCAGAATATTGAGTTAAAAATGCATAAAAAGGTATCTATTGAAAGATTTAGTTTCTATATAAATATTGTTTCTTTATGTTTTACTACATATAGTAGACGTACTATCTTATTGACTCACAACTGCACTCAAATGTGTCCCAAACAAAATGAACGGACTGACGAACATTTTGTTTAATGTTGCTGATAATGAAATTGTTTAATTTTGATCTCATCTGTGACTGTGAGTATAGTTCGATCAAGTGTATAATTTCAAATAATAATAAAAGGCAAGAATAAAACTTCGCTCGCAACTGACCGCGGCTTGTTCGTGTCTAGGCTTTAGAAATACAAGCGGAAGAAGACGTGGAACTGTTGTGCAAGACGTTTCTGAACTACGCGTTTTGTCCCATGTGCATAGGCATGGAGCAGTCTTCAGACATGATCGAAGGGTCGATTGTATCGCAAGAAGATAGCCGCCACCCGACTGTCGCGTCCAAAGGAAGACGTAAGATTGTTTTTTTCATACTAAAGTATGAATATTTCCTTTCGGCCGCCATGGCAACTAAACTTCGCAACCAGTTGAGAAAAAGACATTTTCATTCTTTGTCGGCAACCAGTTATGAATAAAGATTTTTTTTTCTTTATAAGCAACTAGTTGCCAACAAGGAATTTCTCAAAAACACTAGTTGCAGTATAAGAATTTAATTTCTTCTTACGCAACAATGTAGTAATGTCCTCATCGAATACAAACACTGATCAATAAGTACATAGATTTCGTACTAGCTGTAGCCCGTGACTTCGTGAACGCTCAAACCACTACCTACACCACGGAGGCGGTTATTGTCCCTGTTATATTAAAACAAATATATTTTAATAGTGTTCATTTATTTATATTAACTGAGTGACTTAAACCGCTAAAACGAAATTGCAAAAGGGCTAATAATCTCCAAACAGTGACCAACAGATATCTTTTTTTCTACTAATTCACTCAACGCCTGGTCAATCTCCTCGTCAATTGCCTTATACTCTTTATTCTTTTTACTTTTAATATTTAAATCATAAGATTTATATTCTGTTGACAGAATATCCAATAATTGTGGCAACGTTGGATATTTTCTTCCAATATATCTATTAATTTTCGCATGCCATCCTTCAAGGCTATTATTAGTTCTTATATTTTCGTTACCACAAGAGCAAGACATCATCATTTCATTTTTCTTTATCCATTGTTTATTAAAGTATTTATTAAATTTTTGCAACCCGTCAGATGGATTTCTAGGGTTTTTGCTCATAACATATTCATATCCTTTTTCTATGTATTGAACAGGAAGACGAGCTAAACCAACGCACCGTGCAACATGCCTCTTTTCGGTTCTTAATTTGACATTTAAAGCTTTTGCTTTTTTCCATAAGCAACGATTAAAATGAAAGTAGCAGCCTTTGAATATAATTTTTGGAAATACTTTTTTAATTGCATTTATTGCTGCCACTTCGAAATCAAGGGTTATTTTTTGGGGGTTCCAACCGATGCTTGTCTTGATTAGGCTGAACAAAACTTTGTATGTTTCTGTTTTTTTATCCGGCAGCAGAGCAAAAATTAAAGGAGCTACTGAATTGTTATTCTTATTGTATCCATGTATTGAATATAGTTGATAAAATCCTTTCGGACAACACTTAAAAGTGCCGTCAGCGTAAAAATGATGATACTTATTCATCTCCTTTCTGTTTTCATTAGAACAGAACACGATGATTCGTTTATCGTCATCCACGTAGTCAGCAACACAAAAATTTTTATATTTAGTGGGTACAATAAAATCATGACAATTATTAAAACGTGACTTTGCAACGCCCAAAACTTTGTTTCTTTCATTATATAATCCCGTCTTTATGTTATTAAACTGTGGTATTTTATTTATAAATTGAAAACCGTCGTTTTTGAGTCCTTTGACAACATCCTCATACTGTTTTTGAATCGATATAAAATTACAACTGCTCCTTTGCTTCAAGTCGTCCATCTTTTTCAAAATTAAATTTTTTCCAATATCAGCTTCACAGTCTGCGTCATGTTCCTTTGTTATTTTAATTATTTCATTTCGTGCATTTATGGTTAAATTACCTCTGCATCCATTTTTAACATAGCATTTATAAAATGAGTCTCCATTTTTATATATTTTTTTACGATGATAACGGCGTCCTTCATGTAATATTGATACACCTCCTCTTCTTGTAGTTATATATTCTACTGTAGAGGAATTTGGATATATGTTTGAAGTAGACATCACAATGAAATAAAATTCGTTTTTTTTCAAGCGAGGCTAGTTCGCGACAAAATATGTGTACTGACTTGACAGGGAAAATTAATGACATATTATTTAATTGACATATATCAATTAAAAGGAAAAATAATCCTGGCCAGTAATTCTAGAAATAGGATTTAATATAAGTACGGATTGACCGCAAAGATTGTCAACCCATTACTTCCCATTATTTTTGACGCAACTTGTTGTCAAGAAAGAATTTTAAATCATTTTTCACAACTGGTTGAGAAACTCAGTTGCCATGGTCGATAAAAATTTTCTTGGTTGGCAACTAGTTGCTTACAAAGAAAAAAAAATCCTTATTCGTAACTAGTTGCCGATAAGGAATTGAAATGTCTTTTTCTCAACCGGTTGCGAAGTTTGGTTGCCATGACGGCCGAAAGGGAATATTTACTGAACAAGAATCACGTCACTTCTATTTTAAAACAATTTTAATAGATATAAAATGATTTCGTATTGATCTGGAGAAAACAAAAAAACAGTCTATGCTAGTTTCTTCTATCTCAGAGCTGACGCAAACACATTATTTAAAAATCAGCTTTGTAATGAAAGATTGAATAATAATGTTTTTAATTACTTTGATAACCCGACGTTCACAGCGTCAATCAAGCCTCGTGTCAGCTTAGCAAGAAGTATGTCTGCTAGCACACAGCGATCTACACATGTGGGTTTCAAGTAAGAACTTATTTCTTTATTATTGTTAGATTTCCGATTGCTAATAGGTACTAGAGAAACACCAAGTGCTAGGACCAAAGGATATATTTTACATATTTCTGTGCTAATGGCAACTTCTATCAGGAACTGGATGTGAAACCATGATCCAATATAGGTACATTTATGTTTGTTTGGCAGGGCTCATGAATTATCTGCCGAAGATCAAATGCTAGTAGCAGAAGTTGATGAAATAATTCAGAAATTTGACGACAAACAAGGTGAGCTCTACAGTAGTATGCAAAAAATAATAATTTTAATAAATAATAATAAAATACTCGATTTTTCTCTTAGTTAGTCGTAGGTACACTAGTAGTTTTTCTTACTAACTGCGACTTTGTATTTGCCTTCTCCATGGCCCTCTCCTCACGACATCATCTACGAAAATAGCCAAAATGACACCGAGTCTTCACGCACCTACCTACCTCCATAACAAATTATTAGCAAATTTCACAAAAAAAAAATCAGCAACTGCCTTTTAGTTGTCAATTTAACAGACTGTCTCATTTACATTACATTTACATACATAAAATCACACCTTTTTCCCGGAGTGGTAGGTAGAAACCATATCTTTTCATTTTCCACGAGCCCTGCATACTTCTTTCGCTTCATACACATTATGTCTCATTTACCTACTTACATATATATATTTTTTTTAAATTTAATGTTTCAATAGCAATTACCTTCTTTTGGACAAATGCATTAAACTCTGAAAGTTCTGAAAGTTAATATTTTCCTCCCAGCCCCGTCCATCTTGCCGGGGACGATGTCAGAATCGGCGAGCGCCGCGCCGGGGCGTCGCGGCGCGCGAGGCGTCACAGTCTCGTCGCAACCGGAGTATAAAGCCGCTGCCAAAGCGACCAATCCTTTTCTGTGCTCTTGTGAGTACCTTATAATATTATTTCTTGCCTCTAAAGAACTCAAACGTTCGCATTGCTAAAAGGCAAAGTCCAAAGCAGAGGTTTGGGAGAAATAGAGGGATGTCTGGGAGAAAAGATGGAAAGGGTTTAGCTCAGCACATAGAAAAGTGGTGAAATCAACATAGTACAAAAGATACGTACGTAAAATCCGACAGGATCACTATAACAAAAATTTGGTTGCACCAAAAAGAAAGCAGAATCAATAATATATTAAGTTAAATACATGTATTTCAGTGGGCCACAATCTAGAAATTGAACCAATGCAAGTACTGACGGCTTTGGGCGAATTCATCGATGTGTTCGTACCTCCAGAAAAGAAGAAACTCTTTGATATATTGTAAGTGTGGCTCCATGTTTCATGTATCAAATAAGAACAAATGTGATTAGAAACTACATTATCTAAATGTTGAAAGTTGCATAATATTTGTGTAGGGATAGCGTCAAACCACCAAACTTCAATTCGCCATCACGTGCGTTGACTACTGAAGAAATTGAGCAATACTGGAGCCAGTGGAAGAACGCATTCCCTCCGGAGAAAGACCGCTTTTGGGACGGCCTGCTGGGCGGACTCAACAACTATTTAGCGGTTTTACAAGGTGATTTTAATTTGACGATAATTATTACTTGTTCAATTTTTTTAAATAGTACCTAACTTAAGGTAATGTTATAGAGTGACTTTTTTTTGTGCGTATGGAAGCTGTGTGGATGTCGTAAGAGGCGACTAATTAAATAATAGCTAAATAAAAGATCAATAAACCAGTCAAAGGATATCGATATCTACCGATAACATTTTGGAATATAATTACGTGTAGGTAATGGTAAATAAAAATAATAGACATATCTTCTTACATAAGTATTGTAAACAGAACGCGAACGTCTACACGACGAGGTGTCGGTGCTGCGGCGTCGCAACGCGGCGTTACGCCGGGTGGTGCGCGGCGCGCTGCCCGAGCTGCCGCGCGCGCCGCCGCGGTACGCGCGCGCCGCGCCCGCCGCCTTCACCGCGCCCTGCGTCGACAACGCGCCGGAACCCTTCGCGAGACTACCGCCTATATAATATACTTCGATGAAACCACCAAAGTTTTTTGTAAGAGGCAACTTGGCTTTTACATAAAATCACGCCTCTTTTTAAGGGTCTGCAGAGACTTCGTCTTTCCACTTACCACGATCCTGCATATACATATATGGCTTGAGATGGTAGAAATGTACCTACTTCTATGTTTGAAACATTCTATGAATTGTTTTTTCTGGCGTTTATATATAAATATATGCTCTTCATCACCCTCACCACGAACCAGGAGGGATGATGATTATCGAAAATATGTTTGAAAGTATTGTAAAAAAATAAATTTAATTTATCAAAGTGAACGAAGTTGTATTTTGTTATTGTCTTACCTACTGGGGTGAGGTGGCTTTCTTAGAAATCTGCCGATACCAAAGCCTGAAACATTCACGACTAAACCTGAAAAATAAACTGCACTGCTGACAACTAGTTTATATTTTGGACGTAGTTCCATAATAAAGTTTCATTCCACATTAACAACATTTTGAGAAAATTGAGTTTAAAATTTGACATCTTATTTCATTTCATCTATTATGTATATAAAAGCGAAAAACACTCACTTAGGAATCACGAAATCTCGAAATCTACTGAGCCAATAAAGATGAAATTTGGCAGAAAGGTAGATCTTAATTAGGAGGGATCCACTAAGAAAGGATTTTTGGAAATTCTATTCCTAAGGGGGTGAAATAGGGGTTGCAAGTTTGTATAATACTTCGTTATTTTTAGTGTGGGATAATTACTTAAAATTTGAGAATTAATTTAACGGTTAGATTAAAATAATAATCCATTAATTGGATTTTGAAAATTGCATTCCTAAGGGGGTGAAATAGGGGTTGCAAGTTTATATGAAACTTCTGCATTTTTATTGTTGGACGCATGAAATTTAAGATTAAAATTTACGGTTAGATTAAAATAATAATTCATAGATTAAATTTTGAAAATTGCATTCCTAAGGGGGTGAAATAGGGGTTGCAACTTTGTATGAAACTTCGTCATTTTTAGTTTTGGATACATTAGATTTTAAATTCACGGTTAGATTAAAATATTAATTCATTTATTGGATTTTGAAAATTGCATTCCTATAGGTGTGAACTAGGGGTTGTAAATTTGTATGAAATTTCGTCAATTTTAACGTTGGGCACATGAAATTTTAGAATTAAATTTTGGTTAGTATGAAATAATCATTAAAACATTGGATTTTGAAAACTGCATCTAAAGGGCGAAAAATAAGGGTTGGAAGTTTGTATTAAACTTCGTTTTTTGATGGGTGTCGAAGTGCGAGAAGTCTTAAATATTGGTTAGTATACGTATCAGTTGCGGAAAGCAGGATAGCACTAAATAGGATGGGATGAGACAGGATAGAACTGGACGGTGCAGGACGGGACACAACAGGTTAGGACGGAACGGAACAGAATGAGAAAAGACGGGAGCAGCCATATAAATTTAAATCAAATATAAACTTAAAACAGGCCCGCACGATACGGGATTAAAAATGGGTGAAATTTTATGGCGTATTCTTATAATCTAAGAAGCCGCGGGCAAAAGCTAGTTATCTATATAATCCTGTTTTAAACTGCTTCAGTAGGTATTAAATCTTATAGAGAATTATGATAGTTCTCATATTACATTTTTAAAATTTTTAGTTTGTATTAGATGTAAATAATAAAAGTTGTCAATGTCAAAACGTTTTAACTGTCCTCTCACAACATGTCATTGACGAAGTTAAGATTAGTGACTAGCGTTGCTGGCTTATCGATAGTTGACCTCGGAAACCATCTACAATATCGATTAGCCTATTGATAGCTCAGTTTGGAACAATAGCATCAAAAACTGCAATACTATCGATTTAATTTCGATCAATACTATCTTGCTTGCCGTTGATACTATTGCTTTCACTATCGACTTGACTGTACACTGCCTTGTATTTATCATAATCATCAAGTGGTTATATATATCATATCATTATCATTAAGTGGTTCTGGGTGATAAAAAAAACCATAACCTAACAGTTTTTATACACTCTGTCGTTCTTTGTGCTCATAAATAAAATATCGATAAATTAACAACTTTTCTTTCCAAATTACTTAAAAGTAAATTTGTTGCGCTCCCTACGAACAATGGAATCAGAAGAAGAGGGCTTCTTAGATGCCATGATAGTTAATTTACAAGGAAAACATAAAACGATCTTGACTGCAAAAGCAACAAATGATGACTTTTTCCACATACAACAAAATAAACAGCGTCGACATTATGTGCGTTTCGTTATATAACATATAATACATTGTCATACTTCAAAAAGATAGGGACAAATATATATTATATGATTTCAAAAGTTATACAATATATTTTGTGACAATAAATAATTTAACGTGGTTTTAATATTTTTAAAAGTATGTTTAACTTTTTTTAAAAGCAAATTAGGTTAAAATGAAAATCAGAAATTGAGAATCTATGAGTGTTACAAAATGTAACACCTCTTAATATTTCTATCGACACTATCGATGGTATCTGTATTATCGATAGTATCGACACTGTCAATAGTAGACTATCGATCGCCAACACTATTATAGTGATAGTCAATGAACGAAAATTTAATTTCGTGAATTTGTGTTTTTTATACATTATTTAACATTAACTGCGATTTGTGTGAGTGATTAGGTATTCTACAAATAATATAAACAAAAATAAATCTTCACATAAGGTAAGAAATTAATATGTAAATGCTTCTAATTAGTTACCTATATTTCGATATAGGTAATTAAGTTTTATAACCACTTTACTTTATATGTTTTATTACTTTAATTTTCAGCTAAACAAGAAGGAGAGAAACTTGTCACATATTCATCATGATTAAAATAATAGTGTTTCATCTATTGGGAGTGTTACAATTTGGATTTGGTTGTTACTATGATGCTATGTATGTTACCATTCCAAGTACTTCCAGAACAATTGCTTTTTCACCATTTGGTGGAAAACTCAAGTACTTGACCTACTTGAATGCGGTGAGTTTGGTTTAATGGGCCAATGTTATGTAGAGTCTAGAATATACATACTTAAACAAAATCATGCATCTTTCCCGGTGGGGTATGCAGAGATAACCATCTTTCCAGTTGCCACAATCTCTACAACCTTCATCAATCTTTACATTTAAGCTGTTAAATTTGTTGTCTTGACTTCTTGAGAACATCCATAATTTTTCTGTCAATGCTTTGTTATATTTTATAAACAATTGAAGTTGTTAACATCATTTAAAATTGGTCACAGAAATGTACAATATATCTTAATAATCATTTTTATCTTTTCAGTTACTGCAAACAGCATATTTTGCCATTTCATTAGTGAATGATATCATTGGAACAAATGAGCCCTCTCCTGCTGGAAAACCACTTATCAGGCGGGTAAAAGATGTCATGTTTAGTTCATTAGCATTTCCACTCTCCATATTTGTGGGCACCACTTTTTGGGGGATATATGCAGTTGACAGAGAATTAATTTTACCCCGGAGTCTTGATGCCTATTTTCCACTTTGGTTGAATCATGTTATGCATACAAATATTGTCGTATTCTCTGTTATTGAACTTGTAACATCCTTCAGAATGTATCCAAGTAGAAAGACAGCCTTATCACTTCTGGGCTCATTCATGTTGTGCTATGTAATATGGATTCATGTGATTTACTTCCACACTGGTGTGTGGGTGTATCCAATTCTGAGTGTGCTGAACTGGCCTCTTAGAGTAATGTTCTATCTCTTTTCATTAGGACTTGTCTGTGGCTTATTTGTCATAGGCGAGAGAATGAACGAATTTGTATGGGGTAATGAAATACAGAAAACTGTTAAGGGATCTAAGAAAAAATCACATTAATTCATGTAGAGTGGGCTACATGAATAATATACCACCTTCATACAATTGGTATCAAGATAGTATCCACTTTTCTGTAGCCCATTAGAGAAAATGTCAGATAGTATTGTTTAAAATAAATGCTCTGGGTATGGGTTATAAGTAGTCAAATTATATGATTTTTTTTATTTATTTAGTACTTAATTTACTGTGGGCATAATTATTTTTAGCTGATTTATTTAATTCTAATTGACAAAAAGGCCAATTAAATATCTCAAGAGTTCAAATGGATATGATATCATTCAATGACTTGCATAAGTAAAAGGCAAAGTCCACACAACAATTGTTATAAAATTTGCATTAGAATGAGGCTCTATTTGTGATAGCTACTTAAGCATTATAACATAAGGCAGTTGTTGAAATTTTTACCATTTAGGAATTTAATTTACTTTAATGTATGAATGAAAATTAATGTGACAATTAATTGTTATAAATATGCAACTGTATGTTTGTAGCCAAGCATTTGTAGTAATGAATGACAACTTGTGTGGGATTTATCAGTAGTGCCTTAAGCAGGCCATGCCTCCAAGTGTTCATTTATGCCAGAAATAGTAAAATAATTTGGAAAATGTAATTAATTCGTATGTACTAACAAACTAAATAACGATGATATTAATGGAAAACGCAACTTTTAGTTTGAACTGAAAATAATTTTGTAATGTTTAAATGTAGGTACCTATATCCACTGTGTCACAAATAAATGCCTAAGAATCTAGTACTTTAAAATAATTAAGGACTTTTAAGTGTTGGTTGTGATCGTATTCAAAGAGCAATAGATTTATATGTGTAGCACAAAGTAACCATAAATAAAAGTGCACATACAGTTTCTGGTATGGTGCAGGCAATATAAACATTAAGGATATGTAACATTTTTTGGCTATCAAATTCTATTTTTTAATATCAAGGACAAGTTGGCATCTTCACGATTGAGGCGAAATTATAAAAGTCCAAATTACTATGTAAGGCTATGTAGTTGACTACCTATTTTTTTCTATAGAAATTCCTTCCAGTTCCAAAACCTATGTTTATATATTATATGAATATTTTTAATTTTCGACTTTTTATGAAAAATCTTAAGAACGAAGCAACTCATGGCGTTCATTTGGACATATGCTTTTATACATGAGATAAATTGACCTATTTAATTCGATGTTTTCTGTTATGTAATTTTTATAGTAGTTTTAATACGAGCAGAAATTTTGTATACCAAAGATTGTCTCTTTGTAATGTTTATTAAAATGTCGCTTGAACGTTTTCAATGCACCCTCAATTTAAAGGTATTACATTACAAGGACAAGAGACATGGACAATGATTACATTGGTGTCACTGTTTAAGAGAATTTTAATTTGATGGGAGCAATACTGAACATTGTATCATTGGTGACACTGTTAAACAGCATTGTAATTTGATGGGAGCCATACTAAACATTGTATCATTGGTGACACTGTTAAAGAGCATTTTAATTTGATGGGAGGAATATTGAACATTGTATCATTGGTGACATTGTTAAAGGGCATTGTAATTTGATGGGAGCAATACTGAACATAGTATTTTGTGTTTCAATGTGCATTAATCTTAATTTACATTCCAATTTGCTATTTATTTTGTGATAAAACAATGTTTTCATACGTAATAAACAAGTTAATTTAAATCTATCTCCTTTTTTATTGTTCCCCTTATGGTATAGGCAGGGCTTCCTCAGTTAACTTGCTTCATGACAGCTAGCGGATTTTGCTATTATTGTCAAGACTTTAGGAACTAAACTCAATCAAGATTCGTCTAGGCGATAGCAACCTGACAATATTATTTGAATCATAATTGTATCATTAAATCATATACCTAACTTAACGTGGCCTTTCAGTCTTTTCGAGACTAGGCTGCAGGTCTACCCCTGAGGTCTTCGTATTATATGTATAAAGACGAGTATATGTATGTATACCCAATGCATGAAGACTCTTCCCCTCATAATCTAAGAGAAAAGAAATACTGAGTTAAATTAGCATTTTTATTTATGTTACAATGTTGTAACAAAACAATACAAAAGCAAATAAAATAAGACTTACAAACTTAAAATTATAACACTCAATACGCTCTCATAAGTTCAAGAATAAAATCACATTTAGACTAGATTAATCTTTATAATATGACTTAAATATAATTTTGTTTATTGAAAAAAAATATACACATTGATAGCGCATGTGCCTCTTTATATTTATCATTTTAATGAAATTCTTAAAGATATCTTAAATAATATAAATTAATATAATTTGTCGAATAAGAAGTACAAAACAAATAGTTAAATAATAAATACTTATAACATTTGTAAAATTAAAAATCATATCTAATAAATTTCCAATACAAATATACAAAATATGTTGATTAGGTATCTACATGATTAACACTAAGTAATCCATATTTGTCAATATAATGTTCTTCATATATGTCCATTTCGGTTTTCATATTGTCTTCAAAGTCAACTGCTTTAGCTTTTCACATATGTTGGTATTTACCATTCATAATATAAAATTTTCCTTCACGATATCTTGCTCTTGATTTAATTCTATTAAGTATGTTATGTCTTTCTATATTTGTTTAAAACCACACTGTTTTATGGCATTAGTACTGTACAAACATATTAAGACTACAAACCTTACGTAATTTATATTTCTAGTATATCGATTCTTCAAAAAGTTTGATTTATTTTAAAGTACTTACATTGTGCATGCCATAACTTTATAAATAATACTGTAAACCGCAGCATAAATACCTATTTAATATTACTACTGAACTATAGTTACATTTACATGCAGCTTTTCCTTAGAATAAGGAGTATATAAAGTAATGATATATGAACTGTGACAATTTGAACATTATACATTTAGATCACCAGTATTAGTATAGACCAATTTGTCTATTTTGAATTCTCTAGTGCCTTTGTTAATGGTTTCATAAAAACCGATCCATTATTTATCATATTGCATTATTATAGTTTGGATTATACCGAATGGGCCGCGGTTTTGATGCAGTTGTACGAAAGAATTCCGTTTAAGCGAGAAAGCAACACCCAGACTAAATTGCTAATGAGTTCATCTTGATAAACCCTTTTAAGATGAACGCAGATGATCGCGCTACACGCACCGCAGTCTTCACAGTGATCGTTTTTGTCAAGGTAGTACTGCGGCGCGAGTGAGTGCGCATGGTTGCATATAACTGCATACAATATAAACGCCGTGTGTGTGGCGAGGCTGAAGCTGCACTTCACCTTAAGTTGACGTATACGAATAGGGTCAGTACAGGAAACGTAAACACCAATAGGCACGTATGAATGGATTTTCTCCAATTGTACTATCAATATGTTCGCTTGACATGAATCACTTAAAAAATATCAGCCGTAACGGAATTAATATGGCTTATTTATCTAATTACAATTCTGTTTAATTTTAGAATTGAAACTAACTTTAACTTGTCACTAGTTTTCTTGCTAAGTCTAGTTTTCTTCTTCGTATATACCTATGACTAAACTGTGCCTGGTCTGTACTGTAAATATAATATTTATGAAAAACATGCATGGAAGTAATTAAACGACAACAAAAACCAAAATGGTAATGTCTAGGTAGAATTTCTGTCGGTTTGTATGCGCATCACTAAAAAAATGTTGTTACTACACTGTTGTATTTTTATTCCGACTGTTTATTCGGCCACACATATCCGTACCCATGCTGTCAACGGATCTTATAGAAAATTTAAGCAACAATATTTTTAGGCTTCAGACCAGCCATGTCCCAGATGCGTGGAAAAAGAAAGCGTCAATAAGCATCTGAGATATCAACAATTTAAGAACCTCGCGTATATTCACTAATATTATTTTGCATTAATTCATCGTCTTCACTTTGATCTACAAACATTAAACTTAAGTACAGTGAAACTTACTTATATAGTATATATATGCTTATATGAAACAAAATATAAATATGTATTATACTTCATACCAAAATAAACTTCTTAATACAGTCCATAAGCATTAAAAAAATTATAAGGCGATGCCTGCTGTATTTTGAAAGCAACATCTATTAGCATCTGTTCTTTTTGTTAAGATTAAAATATTTTTCCTGGAAATTGCGACCAAAACGCGATCTTATTGCAATTTTTTCCACAGCCTTGATTGGACTTCAATGAGTTTAAGAATTTAGCTCCTCACATCTATGAACACTTGCTCGCTGCTTATACATACATAGAAACACTGACATAGCGTAGACTACGTCTTAACTTTTCTATTTCCCTTGTAGTGTCCGTTCTTCTTCCAGCCGTTACTTTGCCCCGCGTCCCCGTTCATAGTGCGCGAGAGAAACGATGTGGTCTGTCCTTTAGATTCGAATAGGACGTCCGAATCGGTCTCGGTTTCTGAAGCATCTTTCCCTGCGACTGGAAAACATTTTGAAAACCAAATGATGTAACCTTGTGATAGATTTTCTATTTCAAGACTGACTCTGATATGATTTATACAAATATGAATTTTTATATCGGGCAGACCCCAAATGCTTTCGTGCGACGAGTCAATAGAAATAGAAAGTCATGGAAGTAAACAGGGGAGACCCCAGTAACAGAATTAAAAATAAAAAACTAATTATAATAAACTTACAAGGCACGTCATCATGAGCGGCGAGCGGTAGCAGCCTGTATTTGGGTCTCGCTCTAGCCTTTCGCGGCGCGCACAGTTTCTTGACCGCGCGCGTTGCCGTCCAGCACAGCGCACACATCGCGCACAGAGCGGCAACGCCGCCCAGGCTCGCATACACTACCGACCAGTCTGGAAGTAAATAGAACGATTCAAATCACATATTCAAAGCAAGATCGAATTCTACTTGACTTCTAAGTCACTTCAATTTCTATGAAGTTTCGTCGCTAATCCTACTTAAAAGGGCACGTAACGTACCTTTATTTTATCTCGGCAACTATGTATACATAATGCGACGCAAAAGAAAAAAATCATTGAATCCGAGATGTAAAAGAGGAATAGAGCACACAAATCCAGTTCAGGACTGGACTGAATTTTTCACAGATATTTTTTTTTTGACGCGTGGTGTCAGTAGAGTTAGGAGAGTCACAGAGAGAGTCCCACTGACCGCAGTCGGGCATCGCGTCGGGGTCGAGCTGGGAGAGCAGGCTCTGCATCCAGAAGGCGTCGCAGCGGCAGGCGCGGCTGGCGTGGTGTCAGTAGAGTTAGGAGAGTCACAGAGAGAGTCCCACTGACCGCAGTCGGGCATCGCGTCGGGGTCGAGCTGGGAGAGCAGGCTCTGCATCCAGAAGGCGTCGCAGCGGCAGGCGCGGCTGGCGTGGTGTCAGTAGAGTTAGGAGAGTCACAGAGAGAGTCCCACTGACCGCAGTCGGGCATCGCGTCGGGGTCGAGCTGGGAGAGCAGGCTCTGCATCCAGAAGGCGTCGCAGCGGCAGGCGCGGCTGGCGTGGTGTCAGTAGAGTTAGGAGAGTCACAGAGAGAGTCCCACTGACCGCAGTCGGGCATCGCGTCGGGGTCGAGCTGGGAGAGCAGGCTCTGCATCCAGAAGGCGTCGCAGCGGCAGGCGCGGCTGGCGTGGTGTCAGTAGAGTTAGGAGAGTCACAGAGAGAGTCCCACTGACCGCAGTCGGGCATCGCGTCGGGGTCGAGCTGGGAGAGCAGGCTCTGCATCCAGAAGGCGTCGCAGCGGCAGGCGCGGCTGGCGTGGTGTCAGTAGAGTTAGGAGAGTCACAGAGAGAGTCCCACTGACCGCAGTCGGGCATCGCGTCGGGGTCGAGCTGGGAGAGCAGGCTCTGCATCCAGAAGGCGTCGCAGCGGCAGGCGCGGCTGGCGTGGTGTCAGTAGAGTTAGGAGAGTCACAGAGAGAGTCCCACTGACCGCAGTCGGGCATCGCGTCGGGGTCGAGCTGGGAGAGCAGGCTCTGCATCCAGAAGGCGTCGCAGCGGCAGGCGCGGCTGGCGTGGTGTCAGTAGAGTTAGGAGAGTCACAGAGAGAGTCCCACTGACCGCAGTCGGGCATCGCGTCGGGGTCGAGCTGGGAGAGCAGGCTCTGCATCCAGAAGGCGTCGCAGCGGCAGGCGCGGCTGGCGTGGTGTCAGTAGAGTTAGGAGAGTCACAGAGAGAGTCCCACTGACCGCAGTCGGGCATCGCGTCGGGGTCGAGCTGGGAGAGCAGGCTCTGCATCCAGAAGGCGTCGCAGCGGCAGGCGCGGCTGGCGTGGTGTCAGTAGAGTTAGGAGAGTCACAGAGAGAGTCCCACTGACCGCAGTCGGGCATCGCGTCGGGGTCGAGCTGGGAGAGCAGGCTCTGCATCCAGAAGGCGTCGCAGCGGCAGGCGCGGCTGGCGTGGTGTCAGTAGAGTTAGGAGAGTCACAGAGAGAGTCCCACTGACCGCAGTCGGGCATCGCGTCGGGGTCGAGCTGGGAGAGCAGGCTCTGCATCCAGAAGGCGTCGCAGCGGCAGGCGCGGCTGGCGTGGTGTCAGTAGAGTTAGGAGAGTCACAGAGAGAGTCCCACTGACCGCAGTCGGGCATCGCGTCGGGGTCGAGCTGGGAGAGCAGGCTCTGCATCCAGAAGGCGTCGCAGCGGCAGGCGCGGCTGGCGTGGTGTCAGTAGAGTTAGGAGAGTCACAGAGAGAGTCCCACTGACCGCAGTCGGGCATCGCGTCGGGGTCGAGCTGGGAGAGCAGGCTCTGCATCCAGAAGGCGTCGCAGCGGCAGGCGCGGCTGGCGTGGTGTCAGTAGAGTTAGGAGAGTCACAGAGAGAGTCCCACTGACCGCAGTCGGGCATCGCGTCGGGGTCGAGCTGGGAGAGCAGGCTCTGCATCCAGAAGGCGTCGCAGCGGCAGGCGCGGCTGGCGTGGTCGCACAGCCCGCGGCCGGAGCACGAGCTGAGGCAGCGCACGGAGCGCACGCGCGCGGAGGCCTCCACCGCCGCCGCCGTGCGGGCGAGGGACAGCGCGACCACGCCCTCTACTGGTTTGCCCTGGAACAAACATATTTTAAAATTGGCAACAGTCATCTACGAATACATATATCGGAGTCGCAAAAACGGGTTGCGGCGGGCTCCACCGATGTCAAAACGCCTTCTTATACCTCATCTGGATTAGGTACTTGTAAAATTTTATATACGCATAAAAGTAAAATGTGTTAGGCACTGTCATTAATTTTATGGAAATAACAAACCATAATTATATGTATAGTTTTATGGAATGCATGGCACAAACTACTATCCATAGCTCTAAGTCATTTTATGTCAAGAAATTGATTGAATATAGAAATTGATTTAAAAATAGATATTTTTAAAATGTCAAGCCTTACATCTTTGGACAGGAAAAAGATGATCTGCGTGTTCCCTGAATCAATTTGTCCTCGTATCGCCGTCACATTGATTTTGATGTCGTCTTTGAGCAGCAAGGTCATCTTCTGTACCAGCGAGTCAAGTTGACCTTGGGTGAAGGTCGATACGGGCGTGTTCAAGGTCAACTCTAGAAGGTTCATGTCTAAGGGGTCAGGTTTGACTTGAACGCTGACTGTGTCGCGGCCGGACTCCCCTTGGTCGTCGGTCACTGTTAGTTCGAATACGTAACGACCTGGTTCTATGTTGGTTAGCTGAAATATAACATGAACCAAATTGTTATGCTTGCACGATGAGGAAAAAGAAACTGAATATGGGATGAAAGTCAGGTCCCATGAAGTGATTGAAATCTGACCACTATGACCATGTTAGGGGAACTTAGCTTGGATTATTTATACCAACCAAATCGTACCATTAATACTGGCTGAGTATCAGATCCAAGTATAACTGTTCCCGAAGCCAGCCCCGAGGCGGAACGGGTCCATTTCCACGAGATGATACGGAAATCATCGGAAGACTTTGATCCATTTAGAATGAGCACCGGTATAGGAAGATTCAACACTTGATCGCCGCCTGCGTTCGCTTTCGGCGGACTATTTTTATCTGAAAAAATTTTATTGTTAAAAAAGAAATTCTTTGATTTTTTTTTGTATCATGAATTCAGTATATAAAGAGATTGAGCCACAATTTTTGACCTATTCGAATGTTTATGCATAGCATGTAGTGCCGTATACAAAATAATTTTCGCCTAAACCCCCTAAATTTTTCGACGGAATGCCGAAAAATTTACAAACGTTCATAGGACATATGCCTTATCTTCCCTTTTTCTCTATGTTTGAGGTAAACTGAAGTGTTCAAAAGAGAAACAAGATAATACATATGACTTCAATGTTCTGTGATAAGCGGACTGGTTAGTTTGAAATATTGAACCTTTGGAAAGACTTTCTCTTTAGCCAACATACAAAAGAAAATATTTTATAATTACTACCACCAAACTATTCCCATACATAACTTAAAGTTAATAGATAAAAAACATAAAAAATACCTATTATATACAAACTAACCTTTTATAAGGCAACATAATTATGATAGATATTAACTTAATTTAAAGTTTCCCAACAATACCTTAAATTTGTAGGTGGCAATTTATCACACTGCCTTATAGAAAATGTTTAAAAAAAAACACAATCATGCGGTTAGACTTACTTTGAGTGACCGTAACGCTCACATTATCCGTCGCCGAATTCCCATTATCATCTAATACGGTCAGGGAAAACACGTACTGTCCTTTTGTCAGTCCCGTGGCGTTCGCGACCGACTCGTTAAAGTTTATTATGTTAGAGTTAGTAGGTCCAGACAGGCAACGCCAAGTGTACGCGACGATGCGGTGGTCGTCGTGAGACTCCGAACCGTTAAGGGTGATCCACGTTTGAGGCAGTGATATGAACTGGAAGGATGATCATGCTGTTATATGTGTTCAATGATAGAATATGACGTTGCTCACTTGCTATGGACATGTACAAAGAGAGACTCTAATCTATTGACCATTCGTCTTGAAATCTTCTAAAATTTAATTATTTGTGGATAAACTAAAACTTAACAAAGAGTCAATACAATAAATATAGCATTGACAATACCATCATGACCATAATTCTGAATCCTGAGGTACGAATTTCAACAAGTAGTTATAAATGGTCAGTTTGGAATAAATATTTCTTATATCTTCATTTTCGTTATTGAAAAGTCAATAAAAATCTACTTCATTAGGTTTATGGGTGTATCATCGAAAATTGAAGGCTTTATAAAACTAGTTATAACCAATTTAAAATTCAAACACGCATCGTTATCATATTATCTATTTAACTTCGCAAGCTTTAGGATGTGTTTATCAGTTAAATTAACGGATATCTGTGCATTGCCCACTTACTCGATATCAATTCTGCAAAACCCCCAGTTTTATTATTCAGCTATAGATATTCTTCATATTATGTAGAGTTTGTATATTGCTTTTTAGTACTAATTCAGTGAGTGATTAGTTTATAATAACAATAAATCACATAGACATGCAATTTAATTTTATACATAATTAATCTACATCCAAACACCAAACAAATAGGTATTTTCAAGAAGAATTGAGAAAAACGCAATCCTGTATACTTTAAAAGGAACCCAATTTTTCAAATGATAGGCTACCATGATTTATCCACCACCCCCTTTTATTTAAACTATCCATTTTCTTATACATATTACATATTCAAATAAAGAGAAAAAGATTAGATTACATAAAAGGGCCCTACACCAACGATGTACAGGACAGTCACAAAACAAACTAATATCATACAGACATAATATAATTACGTCTTTATCCTTTACGGAGTAGACAGAGCCAACAGGCTCGCGGAGCCTGATATGCCATGTAGAGCTAATCTATGGCTTAGTGATGGAATTGAGATTCAGTGACAGGTTGATAGTTCATCACCTAAAACATCCCAAGTTTATTAGCTATTAGATCAATTCGTCGTCTTTTACGACATCCATGGTAAAGGTAGGGAGTGGTCCTATTCTAAAAAGGTAGGTAATAGATATAATAACAACTTAAATAAGTAAAAGCAGAAAACTTACAGCATCAGAACCAGCATTTGCGACGGGAGGGGTGTTAGTGGGGGGTTTGACGAACACGTGAACTTCGGCCGTGGACGACTGACCAGAAGAATCAGTCACTTTTAGGACGAATGTATAAACCCCTTCCGATAGATTTGATAACTATAACAATAAAAAAAATGCATAGGTACGTATTAGCTTTCCCTTTTATGAATTAAGGTTCCGGCTCGATTTTTTAACTAGAATCAAGGACATTTCCCAAGGCGGGCAAATTATTTCACTGCCTATAGGATGAAGAAGATAAAGATGATTTTTATTATTTCACTGTCTGTCAAGTTCTTGTGAGGATCCTGAAAATTATTCAATAATATTATTATAGAGCGATCTTTTCTACCATACTTAATTACTACGAATCTATTACCTCTAAATATGGGCTATGCGTGTTTTGCATGTCGACAGCTTTGTTTTCATCTTCTGCAGACTTTGTCCATTCCCAGGACGTGATTTCATGGTCATCGGTAGATAAACTTCCATTCAGTGTAAGATGGTTGTTTGGCAAATACAATATTACATCTTGACCTATGAAAAAGAAGAAGTATAAACATTTAATAAAATAATTGAACTCCCCCTCGATAATATTTTCCACAATCTTCATTTGTCATTGGTCATTCTATTGCTAAATAAGAAATTTATCTGACCTGAACTGGACTATTTCATATACATCTATTGAAAGATTGTTTTTTGTAGTCCCGCATGGTTAAATAAAATTAGTTTCTTCAATAAGATTCTTTTATATTTAAGCAAAATATAAAAGAAACTTACCGGCATTAGCTTCTGGTGGATAGTCAGTGTGGTTCAAAACTGTAATGTTGGCTGTAGTAGAATTTTTTACGTGGTCTGAATCCTCCACTGTCAGTTTGAATGTGTAGTTCCCAGGTTGCTTCAGATCTTTCAGCACCAAAGTAGGGCCCTCTTCTAGAGGAGGTTGGTACCCAATGGGCCCTGATATCAAGTCCCAATGCCAAGAAATTATGTCAGCGTCATCCTAAACAGTACATAATATATTATTCTTGATGAAAAAGATTGACATAATAAAGTCATAACAATGGGACCATATAAAACTGTTGATTGTGTTTCTTTAAAAGCCTAAAAAAAAGGCGGCTAAGGGATAGGCTTATAAACTTAACGCATCCAAGCTCTGTTGCATTGAGTTTATACAGTTTTTCTCGCAACCAATATCCAGCAAACAAATAGGTAAAAAATTAAATTAATTACACTTACCTTACTTGCACTGCCGTCCAAAACAGCACCCGAGTTTGGCAGCTTAACAGTTTGGGACTGCGGAGTTATGACGACTTGGGGCGGCGTGTTCGTGCGCTCTTTGGGAAGCACCGTGACCGTCGCAAACCCTTCCCCGTATGAATTCGTCCCGTTGACTGTCACTTTGAATCTGTACTGTCCTTCGGTGAGGTCCGTTAGTTTAACTGTAGCACCTTCTTGGTGCATGTTACCTATATGTTAGTAAGTTTAGAAATATTAATAATTCAGGTTAAGTTGTATAAATAAAAGTCATTGTCTCAAAGGACTAAATAAATTTTCATGTTTTGGAAAATTATTTTAGCACGAAAAGGTGACAGTTCCTTCCTAGTCCAATGTTTTCAATAAAATAGGGTAATGAAAGAAAAAAAGAATAGGAATTTAGTAAGGGTGGTTGGAAAATTCTGATAATTCATAGCTTGCATTTCAATACATAATATATACCTGTAAATCCACCCTTAGACTGGTCCACTAAAGTCCAAACAAAATTGTAATGACTCATTGTGGCCTTTTCATCAGGGATAGTGAAAGCCGCCAATGTCACTTGGTTGTCAGGTAATTGTACCTACACAAGAATTTCCAATTAACACTAAATTTGATTACAGATTTTAAGCAAATCATACAACCGGAAGGCTGCATTCAAGATAACATAATGTCCTTTACATAGAATTTTAACATGTTTTTCAGCACAGAGTTTTTGAAGATCAGCCTGTAAATACTAAGAAGATAGTCTTAATTTGTTTAAGAAAAGATTACCTTCTGATCTGACACAGACACTGTCAAGTTTTGTATAGTCTTTGGTGTCGATACATCAATTTTATCATCTGATTTTCTATCAGAAATTAAATCTTCATTTTTCTTTATGGCATCTATACCAATAGTGGGTCCTTTGGAGAATGGTCGAATGGCAACACAAGATCCCTCTGAGAGCTCAGTCCCGGGAACGCACTTGCAGATTCCATGACCAGGTTTAAGAGGAAAACATTCAGCATTAAAAGGACAATCCCCAGCTCCAACTTCACAGGATAATTTTTCAAGGAAATTACTTGACTCCATAATAAGATCAGCATCATTGTTATCTCTGAAGTTGTCAAAATTCCTGCCCTCTCCTTCCTCCATATTTGGCAAATTATTAATAAAATGAGATAAAAAATTAGAATCTTCTTCATCAGGTATAATTTCATTGTGTCTATTTCCATAAGGAGAATAGATGGTCTCATCTTCTGGTGAAAAATTATTGGCCTCTCCATAGCTGGACTGATCTAATATATCTGACCAGTTTTCTGCAAGTAAAATAATTATAAAAAGGGGAAATAAATATTGTGATAATACCCTAATGCAGGATATGGGCCACCAAAATCGTAACATTTGTGTACTTTAATATGCATGGTAGGTTTGTTTATCTAGCCCATTATCAACATTGGAACCATACTCAGATTTGAAACATTGTCATAAAATATTGTAAAGGATACAATATCATAATTTTTGACTCCATTGTTTAGCCATCTAGCTGAATGTGGCTCTGTCTAAGCCATAGGGGATAAAGATGTGATGTGTGTATATATGAATGATAACATAAAATAACATACCATTCGGCAGTACAGGTTTGACTAGAATCATAGAAAAGTGTGAGTTCCATTTGTGATTGTCTGCCCTCAATAGTGGCATACACATTTCATCACTCACACACTCCACATGGAAGCAGCGGGAATCCATGATGAACACAATATTGCAGGAGTCGCTGAGACAGCATGCCATCACACACTGCCTTAACCCTTTGAGATTTGTCTTCTCTGAGTAATTACCAGCTGTGTAGTTACCTAAAACAGTATTTGAATTAAGCAAACCTTATTAGTATAGGAGGTTGTTTATGCATTATACTGCTAAAAGTTACAATTTGAACTGATGGTTTAAATTAATGTTGATTTAGGCCATCATGTGAATTTCTACCCTAAATATTTTTTTTCTGTTAACTCTGCTTATACAGTTTATTTAAAGTCCATTTAAATAATTTATCATGTATTTTTGAATTAACTTGGTGTTATAGCACCAATAATATCTACGTCTTAGTGAAACAATCTAGTAAATACTTAATTAAAATAAATACATGGGCAGGCTCTTGTGGAAAGAAATTATTGTTTTAAGTTAATAATAGTTATCAGGTTAAGAGTAAATATATTGTGAAAACTTACCCACTGGCGCATAATTGTCAAAATTTTTTGGATACAGTTTGGGGCATTTATTATTTTCATACTTTTCATTCCATGGCTTATTGTATTGAGAAAAAGAGAGCTTGATATTCGTAAAAATTATTAAAATTAATAAAACAAAATAACTTCGACATACAAATAAATTCATGATTATTTTTTAAATTATTTGTTTACTGCCAAACCATTTCAGGTGAAATGCGAAACGTAATTTATCAAATTTTATCACAAACAAAATATTTTGTTAATTTTTATGAAAAATTATATTTGACGAACAAAATGTGGACTAAAAATTAAAATTCGCCAATAAATAATAAATCCAATTTCTGCCTGCACATCTGCAAGAAAAAAGAATGATTTTTTTAGGTAGACATTCAATCCAACCAAACCAAGGCAACTCTGAACAGACGTGACGTCAAAGTCAAAAATTCAAAATCTTAAGAAAAACATTGGCATGTCATGACGTTGACAATTTATTTTGCCCTCGAAGGCTCAGAAGCATGGTCTAGGTAGATGAAATGAAACCGACGCCGTAGAGAATTTGCAGGGTAAAGCATAGAAGTGAAATGAAAGCAAATTAAGATTCACGGAAGAGTTTTAACTTAGCGTAGTATTATTAGTTTTCTTTATTTTTTTTTTTTTATACGGAACTGCGTAAATGTCTCGAAGTCTGTTAAATGTTATGAATTCTACTACTGAGTCTATCATGAGTTCTACTGGACACGGATTGACTCAATCTTGTTTTTGAGCATTATTTATTATAATATATCTTCACCTTGGCCTTCAGCCGATGCGCAGAAACTATTGTTTCGCAGGGATTCTTTTGAGGAATCTAAAGTTTTGCTAAAATACATTGTGGCGACATGTATGGGGGATATGGGGATACATGGATTATAATAATATATATTGGCAGGCCAATATTAAAATATTTCGATTTTTGAATAACTCTAAAAGCAAACCTGTTTGATTTAGCCTGAAAATCTCGTTAATTTAAAAAATCTATGTTGACTATTGTTTCCCAAAGAAGCAGATTATCACAGAGATAAATGTAAAGTAATGTTTTCAAGTCTGTGCAGATTATTCGATATCCTAATATAAGCATGGAAACAAAACAAACATTGTGACACATTTTATTCAGTCTCGGGTTTTGTAAGTTTCGCGAGCCTTAACTTTGGTTCGCTGCCCAAGGGAAGCGTCCATATCAAGGGTGAATGACAGTGTAGCATGATAAGGCTTCGGTTTGCCTTGCTTGAGCCTCAGGCTTGAACACAGAAAAAAAAATATTGAAATTGTGAAATTGAAACATGGTTGGCTTCATCTTGCTTGGCTAGCTTTTCACTATGGCTTTTCATTTGTAAAAATAGGTTACCGTTTGTGTTCAGTTTTCTGTTTCACACATGTAATATCTTGTGAAAGTATTGAAAAGTTTTGCGTAGTGTTGTAAGAAAGACACCGTGTAGAATGTTGTAGCGCATTTTCTTGAAATAAGGTAAGAATTTGGAAAGTATGAGTAAAGATTTTGTTGCCGTTTGGTCGCTACCATCTAAAGTACAAATATATTTCTCTGACTAGGTATCGGAAGTCATATGCAATGGATTTCGGGCACCCTCCTCCGAATATGGCAATGCCACCGCCCGGTATGGGTATGGGTATGGGCATGGGCAATCCTATGGGCCCGCCCGTACGCAACAACATGCGCCATAATTTTAGGCCTTTTAACTACCAGATGCGGTTCCCTCCTCAGGGTCCACTAAATATGACGCAGGATGATTTCGATGGTAAACGCTTACGTAAATCAGTTATGCGGAAGACTGTAGATTATAACGCTGCTATTATAAAGGCTTTAGAATGTCGTGTTTGGCAACGAGATTGGCGGGATAGGCATGCTTTGCAGCCCGACGCAATGTATACCCCTGATCTATTACCGCCGCCCTCGTATCCTGATAATCCTATAAATGCAGTAACTACTCGTTTTGTAAAGACTGCTACAAATAAAATGAGATGTCCTATTTTCGCTGTGGCATGGACGCCAGAAGGACGAAGATTGATTACAGGTGCTTCGTCTGGAGAATTCACTTTGTGGAATGGTTTAACGTTTAATTTTGAAACAATCCTGCAAGCTCATGATTCACCAGTGAGGTCTATGGTTTGGTCACATGGTGAAGGATGGATGGTGACGGGTGATCACTCTGGGTTTATTAAGTACTGGCAGAGCAATATGAACAATGTGAAAATGTATCAGGCTCACAAGGAAGCAGTTAGGGGAATAAGTTTTAGCCCTAGTGATTCAAAAATTGTTACATGTTCAGATGACGGTACATTAAGAATATTTGACTTCTTTAGATGCCAAGAAGAGAGAATCTTGAGAGGACATGGGGCAGATGTTAAATGTGTGCAGTGGCATCCTACAAAAGCTTTGATTGTCTCGGGTAGTAAAGATAATCAACAACCAATAAAATTATGGGACCCTAAATCAGGCACAGCTATGTCTACTCTTCATGCCCACAAATCAACTGTTATGGATCTCAAATGGAATGAAAATGGTAATTGGCTTATTACTGCTTCCCGTGACCATTTGCTGAAATTGTTTGACATTCGTAAACTTGGCACTGAGCTACAAATATTTAGAGGACATAAAAAAGAAGCTTCCAGTGTGGTGTGGCATCCCAATCATGAGGGATTATTTTGTTCTGGAGGTTCTGATGGAGCTATACTATTTTGGAATGTTGGCACTGATAAAGAAGTGGGCTGCATAGAAGGGGCTCATGAATCTATTGTATGGACTATGGCTTGGCATCCTCTTGGGCATATATTATGTTCAGGTTCAAATGACCATACATCAAAGTTTTGGACTCGTAATCGTCCTGGAGATCTTATGAGAGACAAGTATAATTTGAATACTTTACCCCCAGGAGTGCAAGATGATCATGATTTAGAAGAACCTGCTATTATTCCTGGAATGGGCCCTGAAGATAAAGTAGAGATATTTTCTTCTGATACAGATAAGGTAATTCCTGGCTTAGATCTTGATACAACATTTGTTCCCATGGAATTTGAAAAGAAGGTGAAGAAAGTTCCTTATAGCAAGCCTATTCCTAGAAACTTCCAAGTTCAGTGGAATCATGGACCCACAAATGACGAGGCTGCAACGGAGGCTTTGCAGCAGGCATTAGTAGAGTCGGTTCCAGGTGCAATTCCCCTCCATATGATAACGCCTTCTGCTATCTATATTTATGGCAAGTTATTATCTGTAGAGCCTGGCTCAAAACTGGAGAGAGCTATAACAGACGGGCCCTTAGCTCTCAAGAAGTATATTGCATCTGGAGAAATTGAAGAATTATTTGATGTTATGCCTCATTTAGAAGCAGATGCTGATGATGACATTTATCAACCTTTTGAGTACCCAGAACATGAAACCGAAAAAGATGCTCAGGAAGGTGATGATGATATGCATGATCAAGGTGATGATTACTATGACAATGATATGGAAATGAATCAAGGTGATGATGATGACTACAGCAATGGGCCCATGAATAATGACATGAATAATAGACCCATGGGGTCAATGAATAACATGCCAACTAACATGACGAGGCCACCTCTATTAGGGAATATGGGTCCCATAGGGCCTATGGTTCCTCCTTCTATGCATGGAATGGGTCCAATGCCACCAATGGGAATGCCGCCAATGGGGAACATGCCCCCTATGGGCAATATGCCACCTCCAATGGGTAACATGCCACCTCCAATGGGTAATATGCCACCTTTAATGGGTAACATGCCACCTATGAATAACATGCCGCCCATGAATAACATGCCACCAATGAATAACATGCCACCATTTAATGACAATGGTTTTAACAAAGGTAATTTTGACTCCAGTTTTGATAATCAGTACAATTCCCAGAATGATGAGGATTACAATGAGGAGGATAATTATGATCAAAATCAAGGGTATGACGACGATGGTAATTATAATGATGATGGTGGTAATAACGATGATAATTACCAAAGGAATCAGCGATGGGACAGGGGGAGAGGAAGAGGTCGGGGGCGCGGTCGCGGGATGAACGGGCACGGCACACGCAACCGGCGAGGCGGTGGCGGCCAGCGGGGGTCCCCTTGGAGTCGCCGGGGCGGAGGCGGCAACAGGAACTTTCGACGTGGTGGGAAGTCTGTGACCAACTAGTTAAAGGATTTTGTTATGATGCATGCATGCACAGACTTTGAACTCTACTCAATTTGTTTCGATCGAGGACTCATGATGTGTGTTAAGTGTATAAGACAATACAGTGAGGATGCATTGACAAAGGTTGTACATAATTTTTCTTTACAGCTTGTATTTTATTTTGGTAAAATTAAACATAATAAATTTATATTATGTCCTAAAAATATTATGTTCATTATACAGGTGTCAATTATCACTTTAAACAGCGGGAATTGGTAAGTTGTTGTCTTATTGTTGATTAATTAAACTGCTGACAATATAGTAATTTGTTTTTTGTTATTATGTCAGGTAATCAATGAGTGTAAGAAGAATGTTATTGGAGAAGCTTCTGCTGACTACTTGAGGCCCTGAGAGGCTTCATTTCAACCTTGAGTCCCGAATTCTGGAGCTGTCTTCTGCTGAATTTGTCGTCATCACACCAACTTCATTATAGTAAGAAATGGTATTTATTGATTTGTTTTGTCAATAATAAATAAAGATAAATCCTTTTCATAATAAAGATTTTCCCACCCATATTTATTTAAATTTATACAAATATTTGGGTAGAAAAAAAAAACTGTCGTTAATAAAAATTTAATAATAATAAAGATTTAACCTTATTTATAATTGTAAAAATATTATACCTACTAATCTGAAACGGAAATAAATGGTCACAGTCCAAGGCATTTTCCTCACCACCCTTAAAAAACCATGCGCTAGTTTTAGAATATTAATTTCAATAGCTCTTTTTTTTTCGTAATAAAAATGTGGACTGTTATATATTAAAATGCATATTTTTTGTCCTTTTAGTCCTGTTAGCTTTTTGTTTATATGGTCAATCAACAATGTGCAGAGAAAATGGTTCCTAAATTATTATCTATTTTTTTCTTTTTATTAAATATTGGACATTTATATATTATTAGTCATTAAATATTACTACGGCAAATTATAGTAGGGCTGTTATTTTTCATCCTTGTAAAAGAAGTAATTAAGATGTAGAAAGAGGCCAATTAAGGATAAATGTGGCAATAATGAATGCACTGAAAATTTCCAATATAAATCGATCAGGCAGACTAATAGACTAAAAAAATCTATCATCATACGTTGTGCTACCTGCTATCTTAGCGGATACCTACTGAGATTTGAAGCTAACGCAATGACGCTATGAGAGGAAAGGAATTAAACATTGGTTTCAATAGTTTAGAATAATTTAGTTTTAATTTTTGCGTAGAATTGCATTGGCTACCATGTGTGTTTAACAGGTTTATTATTTATTCGAGATAAGACAGCATTAGATGATCTCGTATTTATTTCCATAATACTAAACGTATGGACAGTATCTAGTGCTACGTACTGCTTAAACCTTTCATGTATACCCACAGTTAGTTATTACGTCGTTTTCATTTTATCTTATGTTTAAAGTCGGTCAAGGGACTAAATGTTTTGTCAATAGTCTAACAGTAGGTACGTTGTGTTGAGTTGTCTGAGAAAAGCTAAATGTGGTCTGTTTAAGAACCTGAGACTTCCTGCTTATTAATTAGAGATAAAGCGTGTTCATTTATGATAAAACAAAACTAGACCAAAGTTTCCTGTAGGCACCCCCTAATTTTCCTTCGCCTTGGACTCAGGACCTGGAAATACATATTTTTTCAACATTATCTTATTTTTATGTACCTTCACAGCAAGAAAAAGTTTTGCAAGTGCATATTTGGAAAATTAATAAAATTATTGAAATACAAAGGGTTTCATTTGACATCACCCTGTACCCGAAATAAAGATTCATTCAGAAAAAATGATGTAGTTTTCATTTTTAGATTTTATTTTTGCCCTCGTCGAGTGTCTTGTTACCGATAGTCAATGCGATTTTCCTTTGTTGCAGATGCTCCTTGTGAAATGTCTTACTGCATTGTTCACGGTTTGGATGTGCCATGCGAGCCAGGTCGACCACGGCGCCGACAAAAACTCAATCATTATAGAAAACACAACAGAAATACTTGAACCAATAAATGGAACTATAAACTTCAGACTGATAAAGCCTAACAGAGCCACGCCATGGTACCCGGAGCGAGAGATGAAACTCGACAGCTGTGTCAGAAAAGCGAGATGCGAACCATTGGACAGGCTTTGGTGTTTAGGTTCCAAATTACCTTATGACAAAACGAGCGTTCTACTGACTTTTTACGAAAATCAGAGTCAAATCCAAGCGCAATTGGAACTGTACAAACAACTAATAAATGTGCCAAAATGTTGGGCTGTCATACAGCCCTTTCTCTGCGCTACATTTATGCCAAAATGCGAAGAAATACTTGGCCAGGATATGGTGTACCTTCCTTCGTTCGAGATGTGCAAGATCACTATGGAACCTTGCGCTATCGTATACAACACGACATATTTTCCATCGTTTTTGAAATGTAACACTTCTTACTTCCCGACAAAATGTGAAACGCCCGCAAGAGAAATGAAATTTAATACAACGGGAAAATGTATTGAGCCCCTTATTCACACAGATAAAGTCCAGCATTTTTATGAAGGTATGTTTTACATAGGTTTTACATTTGTTTCAATATTAAGTTTATTTCATCCGACAAATGAATACTTTGGTGCCATATGAAGAAGAGTAAACAAGTACTTCTTAATCCCTTCCCTATCTGGCGTAGGAAGTAATAATCAAATACTGTTACTAATCTGACTATAGTAGGTTTATACAAGTAGAAAAAAAGAAGCGTGGGTTCTTCATCTCCACATTTATTTCAAAAGTTTTTACAATACATTTGCGATATAAAAAACTGCAACGGGGCATACCACGTTGCATGTTCCCGCCTATAATAAGTTCTGAGTAATCAATCAGATAGCTCTGTGGATAGACAAATATTGTTTTAAATTCTTAATTTTGATATAAAACCAAGCTATACTCAATATATAAACACGTTCTGAAATTTGCAGGCATATCGGGATGCGGTCTACCGTGCCGCGATCCCCTGTACACAGAAGACGAACACCAACAGATCCACCGCCTGGTGGCCTGGGGGGCGGGCATCTGCCTCGCGCTGAATCTGCTGACCGTAGCCACATTCCTCATTGACTGGCGCAGTGCAAACAAGTACCCGGCGCTGGTCATCTTCTACATCAACGTGTGTTTTGCTGTCGCTTCAATGGGGCGAGTAACGTCTGCTTAACTTTTTTCTAAGTTACATATAAACGTAACATAGAAAAATAGGGTACCTTACGTCCCGTAGGAAAACGCAAGTTACGGAATGCAAGACGTGGTTAGCTATATAAAAAAATTGAGAAGTAAAATAAATTGAATTTTACATATACATAAAATACTGCGTTAGATTTTACATACCTCGTATAAAAATTAAAATAATAACACGTGATAATATTTTGTTTTCAGGTGGCTTGTGCAATTCGGCGTTGGATCAAGAGATGATATCATTTGTTCTAAAGATGGTACTAGGCGAAGGGGAGAGCCGTCTGCCGAAGAAAACTTGTCTTGCGTTGTGGTATTTGTATTGGTAAGTTTTTATTCTTCTTTTAAGCAATCAGTATATAAAACTCTAGTTTCATTATAGTGACAGGTTGCTTCAGTATAAAGAAACTAGTTTCACATCTTTGAAACTTCAAGACAATTGACTCTGTTTATCCGGGATAAATAGAAGTCAATATTAGGAGTACGTAGTAGTTGTTACGTGATTTATGTATAAAATATTACATTGCCCATCCTCTAACGACAAATTGAAAAAATATGACAAAGAGAAAGATGAAAGAAAATGACGATAGAATGCCGCTCTGATGTTGATTAAAGACATAACAAAGGATTTTTTTTCAATTAGGTATACTACTTCATGATGGCAGCATGCGTGTGGTTCGTGATATTCACATACGCTTGGCATATGAGTTTTCGCGCTTTGGGTATGTATTAACATAATTTGTTCCAACATGACCATAAAAAAATAATTACCGATAAAAGTCGTGACCATTTCTATTGTGGTTAGGTATATTTAGTTATACATATGTTGGAAATTAGCTTTTAAATTCTGCTTTGCTCATGTGAAAATTTGACAAATAGTGAATGTCTGCATTATCAAATATACTGCAGTATTACAACTATATATCCTGCTTCAGCTAAATCCGAAAAGCGGGTTCGCAGTTTGATAAATATATCATTAATTTTTCGTCCTTATATGAGTATGGTATATAGACAGATAAATGTGTTTAAAATCAACTATGATTTTTTTTTCTGCAAATCTTGCGATTGCTATTCATATCATGTATTTGTAACGTTATCTAGGTTTTCACTTTCATAACCAATTATGCGAACAGAACAGAGAACCAACTAATTTAGTTAACCGGGAAGGAAAAATTGGCTAGGTTATAGGGCAGTGTTACTCAGCTAAGGTAATCTTGTTAGCTTTATTGCCGACATTGGAATATACTCATTTTCAGTAGAGATGTTCTTTAAAATTACTAATATAATTTTTATTAATATGAATATTCAAATAGCTAATACTAATATTATTAAAAACTATAAAAATCGTTTACGACATTCAGTAGCGCACATCGTCCGTACGAACGATTTCGTGCCTAACACTAAAAAAAAGTAATAGAATAATAATATTTATAAAATTTCGATGAAATTTTAATATGAAAATGATTAAATAGCAGCTTGAACTAATATATAAGCGCCTAAAAATATTAAGTTAAAAATAATAACATATTCACATAACGCGTTGGAAAAATATAGCCGTTGTGAACACCCTTAATTTATAAATAAGCGCTCGACTTTATTTATACTCTTTTAATGTTTGTTCAGGAAAAATTCAAGACCGTATCGACAAGAAGGCTGCGTACTTCCATCTAGTCGCGTGGTCGCTACCATTGGTGCTCACGATCGCGACGATGGCTTTCGGAGAAGTGGACGGCAGTAGCGTGACGGGGGTCTGCTTCGTGGGCTACGCCAACCACGGCATGAGGGCCGCTCTGCTGCTAGCACCGCTGTTTATAGTGCTGGTGCTTGGCGGGTACTTCTTGTTGCGAGGTGGGTATAAGTGGACGGTAGAAGCAAGACCAATTTGAATGTTGTTAAAAACAGCTTGAAGAAAAGTTTTACAGGAGAAAAGAGTTGTGCCATTAGGAAATTATTATAAAGTTCAGTCCGAGTCTGTTGAATATCCTTGTTGCCCACCTATTTTCTATATGTATTGATGGCAATATTACTTAAAACTTATTAGTTATTACTTAATCTAGTGCTAGATAATATTGTTTTCTTCCACAGTGGTTTATTCTGATGACAATTTTTTTCAGGTGTATTCACGTTGATCGCCGTCCGAGTGTCCGGCAAAGACGTGATATCCCCGCGTCACTCGACTAAGATCCGGCAGACTATAACTCGTTGCTCGCTCACAGCGGCATTAGTGTCGGTCTTTATTTGCGGCACCTTCGCCTGTCACATCTACGAGTTCAGAAACGCGGAGATGTGGTATGAAGACTTTAAACAGAACATCGTGTAAGTATTATATAGAAGCAATATGACTGTCGGGATACTTACTTGATTTAGGTTTTAAAACATTGCTTAGTTTTCTATTGATTTCTCCACGAGGAAGATATCAGCAACTCAGAGACTCACCATGTGGGCGTTTTTAAAAAGTTTTTCTGTAAAATATATAAGAGTTATGAGATAAAAGAACTCTGCTTCTCTTTATTATCTGGTCATATATAGTGGCATACTATGTTGATATAAGTACCGTTTTGACCTCTAGTTATCTTTATTTTGTACACATTTTGGGAATAAACTTTAGCATGTTTTGAGGTCTATCTTCAGCGGGTGACTTCATGTTGTTGAGATACGACATTAATGAACCTCTTCTTTATACAGATGTCGCCTAGAAGCTCTAAAGGAGCCCAGCAAAGAGTGTCCAGCTGGCGCTCGGCCGTCGGTGTCGGTGCTACAGCTGCGGCTGCTGTGCTGCTTCGCGGCCGGCGCGCTCATGGCCTCCTGGACCTGGACGCCCGCCGCCGCGGCTTCTTGGAGACGCTACCTCGCCAGGTATATATATCATCATCATCCTTGCGTCCTCAACTCGCTGCTGGAGAGGACCAAGGGGTTCGCCTATGACCAAGATCTTGGATTGGCCAAGTTTCCGAGTTGTTCTATGAAGACCTGCATAGTGTAAGAAAATTGTGTGTCCCTGACTGATTTTCTTTCCTCACACAGTTTAAAATTGATTTTAAATATTCTCGTTGCATCATACTATTTCTAATTAAAACAGGTACATAACATACTTTTACTTTATATAGAACATTCTGCTGTGCAGTGACCACGGATTACTATGTCTGTAAGTTCTAAAATCTGTAGTTTGTAAATTCTTTTAGGCGAAGTACTAGACTTTTACTCTTTGAATCTGAATTTCATAAAAAGACAATCGACTTGAACGTGAACTTAGAGTTTTATAATCATTAGTTCTGTCTAACCCTTAAGGGGTTGAAGTTTTAATTTGATGTATACTTGTGTGCAGAAAATGCGGTTGCTCCGTGGAAACCGAAGTGACGCGTCGTGCCCGCAAGCACGAGCTGATCGCGCGCGCCTACCGCCGCCGCGGGGAGTTCGCGGCGCGCGGCCGCCTGTCCATCTCTCTGGGCGGATCCCGGCAAGATCCTGTGGGATTCTGTCTGGACCACACCTCGCCTATGGACTATCCAGACGACGGAAAGCATGAGAGGTGAGCTTTATGTATAGGTAGCCTTTAGTGCTAAGGTTGTAGCTAGGATTCGATTGAAGGTGTAGCCACATGCCTAGGTTGTTTTTTGAGGGAGTGGTTACATAACCATTGTTGTTGTTGTGTATTCTGATGATGGCAAGCATGATATTTGGTGCGTTTATGAAGCCATAATTCTATACATCCAGTATAGAATTATGGCTGAATGATGGAGAAACGTTGCCAAAATTTAGTTTCAAAGGGGTAGCGAATATTGTACATCCCGACGAAGCCAAGCACGAGAACAGTAAGAGAACCCAAATAAAAAGTTTTGTACTTTTCAGTGCCGAACTATCATCATCTTGGGCGGCCAATCTCCCTCGTTTTGTCCGTCGTCGCGACGCCCTGGTGCTTCCGACGCACACTCATCACTCCCTCAGTTCCACGCCCGACCGCCGCAACTCTCAAGACTCACAAATCAGCATCAGCCTTCGTCACGTCTCAGTTGAATCTCGCAGAAACTCCGTTGATAGCCAGCTGTCGGTCAAAATAGCTGAAATGAAAACTAAGGTCGGAAGGCGACGAACCAAGCATAGTAAAGCCAAAAGAAAGGCCAGAGTTGCCAACTCGCGTAAAGAAAGTACACCGTCCATTGAGAGCCAAATAAGTCGCTATTGGCTGCAATCTGTGGCGGCTAACAATGATCCGTCCCGGGAAGAAGTGAAGTTTAGTTTTGATTAGAATGGTTATATGGAAACATATCTGATCGTTGTTTATGGATGCCTGTTGGGAGGGGAGATTATGAAGTCCGTCTAATCATGATCTGCATGTACCGACTGTCAATCCGAATTTCGACAACCATCTATTTTGAAAGAATGTCGATTTGGAATATCTATTTCGCCATACTTTGCATCGATAAAACAACAGAATCAACTTCGGCAAGACATCACTTCGCAACACCCTTCTTCGAAGAGCGACTCTTTGGAAATAGTTGTCTGACGAAATTTGGAATAACAGTCGCGACACAACAACCATGATGGTTAATATTTATAAATGCAATTTAGTATGTAAGTGTGAAAGTTCAAATAAGTGTTCCCAAAGGATATTAATCCGCGTGATTGTTTAGTCATCGCATAGTTTTAATTCGAATTCAACATGATGTTGCAAAAAATAGTAAATAAAACAAAAAAAAAAGACTGACCGAATCTCTTCGATACATTTTGTATGAATTTTTATAATATTCAATTCCATGACAAATTCTAAACTTTAAACTTGTGATATTACCGTTGACCTCAAACATAATTATTATTGTGCCATAAGTATTTGAGTGCGAAAGACAGTGGTTAATCAGGACTGACTGATATTTTTCGTAGTATATAAGTGGTAATTTTAATAAATGCGTAAATGCAGTGCTTTTATGACTGTTTAAATAAACTGCACGTTGTTATTGCAAGTTGTTACACCCATTTTAAAGTTGGCAAATGCAACGTACAAGACACGGTTGTGAGATCAATATCTATATAGTTTTTATGTGCGAGGCTATGTATTTTTGGTAAAATTACTATTATGTAGCATCAAGCAATAAATGAACTTCTGTGAATGTCATTTTACTGTTATTTAAAAGGCGACAATTTTGTCTTGCATTTTATTAATGTATAAGATAAGATTTTGAAGATTTTTTTTAGCTTTAATTGATTTATGTGTAAGTTTTTACCAGTATATTATGGCGTTTTATACAGAAAATAAATTTGATGAACGTAATAATTTTAGTGTTTAATTTGAGTTGGTTTAAGATTTTTAAACTTATCGAGTCCCTGCTGGTACCAATATCATATGGCTTTCAATTGTCAATTCCGTGGGACAACTAACAACGAACTTTTGGGACTCCCCTCCAAGTCTCTTTTACCTCTTTTTTTTTAACCCGGGGGTAATGGACTTGGGTGATCTGAAATTTAGATTGTGGCAGTGTAGTTCCCGAAACGTTCGATTAATACTACTCTGTACTTGTAACGATGAAAAGTGAGTGCCACTTGCTTACATTTCGCGATGATTGTTTAAATCAATTAAGGGTAAAGCTTAGGTACCTACTTACAATCTTGAGATTATTCCTGCGCATGTTACTATGTACTTACCTCTGATTGATTCCCAATGACATCCATTTCATGTATTAATAAATAACCATCGACTTTAGCTGGAAAGGGATTAAAGACGTGATTAGAATTTGATAATACAGATGACGTCACTGATGGCACCGAGCCGCGAACACATAAATCATGAAGGATTTGTAGTGTTGTAGAAGGACCCTATCGGCCACTTTCAATACCAAACAATAATGCAAGACATTAGTTAAATTGGGAAAAGGATTGGGATTTGGGAACCCACCAGTTATGAGTAATCCGTGTCATATGAGTAACCTAAAGTTATTAATATTATATATCTGCAAATCTCCAGCTGTCAATCTCCAGCCCGGTTCATGCATGAGAAAAGTTAACAGAGAAGTAGGTTTGTATTCACAAATAAGGTACAACAACCAGCACGAAATGAAATGAAATACTTATACATCTAAATCTAACTCTGCGTCCCGATCCCAACCTTTTATAGCTTATCTTAGTGATTGAATAAAAGTGAAATAAAATAAACTCATAAATCAATAATTTATTATTAACTAAAGCAAGCAAATCATGTCACAGAAAAGTGTCTTAAAATATCCGAAACACAAAATATCCTATCACATCAGATTTAAAATGATCCTATCACTGATTTGATACGGTCATTCCATTGAACATAGTAAGCTTCGGCTATAAAGTGATGCTAGGTATCTAGATAAGAAACAGGTCCTTGCCTCTGTCAATCAAAATAACATCAATATCGCTTCAATGCTTACTTAAAATTGTAAGAATAAACACATTTCTTCCGTTATATTCAAATTTATAATATTTGTATGGATATGTTTTCGAATCTGTTCCAAATTTTAAGAAACTTAGTTGGCTCAACATCAGGCTATGACAACACTAGCCCAAATAGAACAGTTTTAATCAAATGTAAATAATATGTAATAATGCTGAACATTTCATTACATTACTTCTAATGAATACGGTGACTATACACTATATATCATAATTTTTTTTGGTGAACTTTATTGCATTCCTTATTTGCCTTAATATATTATATTGTCATATTTTAACAATTTAGGTTCAAATATTTTTGATCCACTCTTAATATTTGTGTAAGTTCTTATTCTGCGGACCTTCATTTTCCATAATCATAACCTCAGCCTATGCCCATATATCAATGGAATGGCTACAAAAAGCACAATTACAAATAAAGATAAAACTATAGGAATATCGGCCATTTTTATCATTTCAAATGGACGTTAGGCGATCTAAGCAGATCAAAATATAAAAATACCAATAATTCATAAATTTCAATCTTCTACGCTCTATTCAATAGCGAACGTGATTATCGGACGTACACGGACATGGATAATATTTTTTTAATTAAGTAGGTTACTGTATTTTACAACCCGAAAGCAAAGTGAGGCAATATAACGTATGACAATTCATTTTTATAAATAAATTTTATAAAGTGGGTACTTCATTTCATAGCCCGTTATATTGAGTTTTTTGATCTAAAAAATTTGCTTGTTTTCAATTCGACATAAATAGAAAATTTACCAATAGGTTCTTTCATCTTTCTCGTAACGTTACTTGTGGCAACAACTTTATCTGATTTATAAATGTGATAAAATTTTCTTGAATGCCAAATTGAACACATCTTGAAATGTAAAAATACGAGTATTTCAGTGTGTTAAGGTGCATTGTTTTATAATCACAGACATAAGTTTAAGTGGCAAGATAATGATCACATGATTTATCATAAGATGCAACTTTAAGATGAGTTTTACTTTATGAGTTCTTCTTAGACATAAACACCTAAGCAAAAACTGTTATCTAATAATAGCCTTTTTAAATTTCTTTACAAGCGATTCATAAATTATAAGTAAATTGGTTATAAAAATGCCGACCTGCATGCATTAACAAACAAAGGAAAAGAACACCAAATAAGACGATAAAACTATAAAATATAATCAACACTTACTCTAAAATCTACAAGGAATGTAGTTTGGTTTACTTTAACTTAAGTCAAAAATTGCACAAAAAAGGAAATACATTTCTTTGGCTCTTAAAAACTACAAAGAAAATCACAATTCAATATTTAAGAAATAAATTCGATTAAAACCTATAATGTAGCAATCACCGCAACTTATTACAAATTATTATGTGCATTATTATGCTATACAACGGCGCCATAGACATAATTTAAAACAATTGTGCACACGCTTACAATCTAAACCCCAATCTTAATCTCTTAAACTATTTAAGTACTGTACGTCATTGACGACATGCAACAATTATTTCTACCTAAATAGCAACAAAAATTATCTAAAGACGATATCACACTTTCACAGCAGTCTTTCTATGTAGTTCTAGCTTTGCGTATATTTTTTTTCTCCGCCTCAGTAAACCCTAGGATGTTTTCTATCGCGTTGAGATGGCCTTGGTGGTTTTCTGGATCTGTGAGGAAATAATAGATAGCAGACTTGAGGAACTGCAGGGTGACCTCTGGGTCCACGTTGGTCTTATTGCCCTTCTGCGATTCAACAATTCGACGGTACATTGCCTGGAAGAGAATCACATGTTAATTGTTGTTCCATAACGCGATGTCAGCATGCAATTGCCAAACTACTGTCTATGGGCTATTAAAATGTATTTGAAAAAGATTGTTTTATATCAATGCTATTATTGAAACTATAAATTTGTAAAAATGTTTAACAAAGACTATAAACTAACATTCTTGAACAATAGATCAATGTGAATCTGCTGAAAACTAGATATATAAAAAAAATACCTATATTACCCACAAACCAAAAGAGGCTGTTTCAACTCATTACCATGCAAAGCTTGTGTTAGGCGTAAAAAAATAAAAGCGCTAGGAGTAAATTTTGCTAATTTATTACCGATCATTCAAAGTAAGTTAGTAAAAGATGATAAACCTTATTTTAGAAAATCCATAGGTCTAGAATATTATGTACAAATGATATGTCGACCGTTATTACATTGAGACAGGTAAGGGTTTTGGATTATGTATAAATTACCGACACTTCGCCTATTTCTTAACCCACACCTGACACAAATAGACACAGTAATTTCATGACTGATGTTTAGTTTCTTCAACACTGACTTTAGCAAGAGTTCCTCTTAACATTGTGCTAAAGCAAAGTGTAAAAAAAATAAATAAAAAAAAATAATGGGGGTGTTCAACAGTGACCGCCGCCGTTCAGTAAATTGTCCAACCTTTCGAGCTCCTAGGACCCATAAAGAAACAGCCTCCTTTGCACTTAGAAGTACTTGTGACTTTGCCGTTCGGTCCGATGTGAATGCCGTGTCCTGGAATGCACTACACGTTAAGCAGAATCCTGTTATTGGCCACTACATGCACACGCTGCAAACTCAGTGTACGATGTGGTGGGTTAAACATTGTTATTTATTTTTATTAATATTCCTCATTTCTTGTAGCCTGCATTGGAGTGTTAGCATTTTGTAAGACTATAGAAAAATATGAATAGTTATTATGATGAATTTAATGAAGAAAATACTCAAGATATCCTTGTCAACTACACACAATAATACATTATATTTAAAAATGCGTGAAATATACAATTATTTTTTAATTTTGAAACCGAAGTAACAATACCAGAAACAATACTTCTCATAAAGGTTATTGTTCAATAGTTGTCAAGGATAACTACATTGTGAATACAATAGTTTAAATATAATGATTAGCGTAGACATTCAGACTGAAGCAGAGGACGAAATGTAAACTTACTCGGACATTTTCGAGCTCAATCTGGGTTATCTGCAATTGTTCAAGGAGTTCCTCAACAGAGACCCTGTTCACTGAGCCTTGTGATGTGCTGGCTTCACCATCCTGTAAAATTAAGGAAAAGGTTTTAGTTAACAGGAATTATTTTATAGTGATTTCCTAAATATACATCTTTTCATGCTTAGATTTTCATGGTAAGTCACCATAACCAGAGTGTCTTTTAAAATATTTTAGGTATAAGCACAATGAGAAGATACAAATAGGAAAACTTTAAGATATCTTTCTATCTAACCATAATCTGAACTAAAACTGATTTTACAAAATTATATTTTATTATATTAATGGGAATTCACATGGAAGTGAAGTTCTCAAGTTAAAGCAAGCGATTCCAACAGAAAAATATATGTTACCTTATCTAACTCAAATTTAGCTGCCTCAACACCTTTTTGGTACATTTGCAGGTACAAAGAGCGGTGTCTGCTTTCTTCCTCATGTAGCTGGCGGCTTGCCTCCTCTAACTGTTTCTCCAATGAGTGGATTCTCTCCTTTGCCTGCTCGTAGTTAGGCAACAACTCACAGTACCGCGTGTTTACATCAGCCAACTTCTGAAGTAATGCCTCGACCTTATCATTATGAGCTTTCTTCAACTCCTGTGTCTCTCCTACATGATTTCTCATTACATCTTCCACCTTCTTTTCATAAAACATAATTAGACTGCGTCGCTCCTCATCAGCATCTTCTAATTCAGTCATGCAAGATGCTTCTTGTGTTATCATATGAACAGACTCTTTGGAGTGCAATGAAGAGTTAGTGAGATCATCAAAGTGGCCAGAATCAGTAAAGGAACCTTGCATTTCATTTCGGCATCTAGTTGGGGTCTGGTCTTTGAACAAAGGACTGTCAGTAACATCAAAAGATCTACAGGCTTCATTGCGTTTGGGACTTTCTTGTTCAAGGGATAAGTCTTCAGCATTCTCTCTGATTGTCACAATTTCACTTGAATTAGATTTCTCATCAGGGGAACATATGGATGCTTTGTATAAGCGAAGTTCAACAACTTCTTTTGTGAGATGAAATATCTCACTGTCTTTCTTTTCCAAGTCTTTTTTGGCTTGCGTCAGCAAGCTTTTAAGTCGACGGATTTGTTTTTGAGCTCGCTGTGTTGGTGTGAGATACTCATCGCCAGAGAGACCAGCATGCGATGAGCAATGAAGGACATATCGCATAGAGCGGCCGCTGAAGGTAGTACCATTAAAAGGTGCATAACCTGCGTCAACAGATGCAGCAGTGGCAGCACTGCCATAACTATGAAGAGACTCATCATCAGGTAAGTCTTCAGGAGAACCAGGTGGTGTGTGAGCGGAATCTGTCATGCTCAATTTGCCATCACAATTATCCTGTGACTTCAGACAGGGTTTTCTTGGCTTTTGACCATTATTGCTGAATGACTAAAAGAAAATAAAGAAACATCATTTGATTGCAGCACTTAATTTTCATTAAAATTACTTTTAATTTAATCTCTACTATTTTATAAATTTAGTTTTTGTACTGTGTGCGTCCCGGCACCTAAATTTCATATAAAAAGAACCTCTCCATCTCTTTTTCATGGATGTACTAAAAGGCGACGAAGCAAAAGTAGGGCATCTACTTGTAATGATTGTGTTAAGGGATGTTAGGGTAGTCATGGTGACAAGAACTTGCAAAAATTAAAATAAAATTGGTTGCAACTTACATGGCTTCTTTGGCGGTAACCGGGTTCCGGGAGGCGAAGCCCATCGCTCCGGTTTTTCTGATGTGTGTTTTCCGTGATTATAGGAATTAATTTTCTAGTGGAGAGAGGTGAACGCTGCACCATCTTTTCACCGCGCAAACGCAGTGAGGATGTGCGCCGGAAATTCCCGGTGACATTCCCGGCGCAGCAGTGCTCATCGTGGAACTCTGGCAATCTTCTTATATAATTTCGGCTCATTTTCCTCAATTATTTCACATCAACCTAACGTACTGAAAAGATGTAACAGCTGTTAAAATTTCATCAAAACAATCAAACTAAAAGAAACGCGTGTATTTATGACATTGACATATAAATATCGGCAATATTTGCCACCTACAATAAGCATTTGTCGTTAAATTCGTCAAATCTAGATCAAGATAAAATCGTTTTTAAAACAGTAATCAGTAAAACAGTAATTTAATCATCAGTCGCTAAGTATTTTTATTCGATTGTTTTATTATTTCCCATTTAGAGATCATTGATTTTTCATTTATTTAGGTATATAATGATTTTGGAAATTGGCAACTTTGATGTACTTACCGAGGGAAATTTAAAATTCTTGATTGATATCGAATGATTATAATAATATGATCCAAATCTAACTATCTACCCTACCTATAAACAAAAAAGAAAATGCTAAAATTATGTATTTAGGGCCCCTCATTATAACTTTTTTTATTCATGAGTACGTTCACCTATATTAATATGGTTGCATATTGCAGGTGAATTTAATTTCTTTATCAACACTAAGTACTAAAGTGAAATTAAGAGGTTTGAGCAAAGTTTATTTCGAACTTTGAAATACATAATTATGTACCTACTTACCTATTTCATATTCACTTTAGCTAAATATCTAACTACATATATAAAAAGTTCTTTTAGAAAAATGCGCAATTGCGATTATAACTTGGCCTTTGTTCGAAATTCAAACGGAACAATACTAGCAGTAGCTGAGGTAACAACTACAGACGTTCGAGTATTACCACACGGTTCTTGCACAACGACTGGGCTACAAGAAGTTTAGTTACGGAATATTGCACCAACGCATAATCTGCTGGGAACGATCGTTCTATGCATATTTAGCTAAACATGCAGCTAGTAATCTAGAGCATATGGAATTTTATAATCAGCGAAAAGGTTGATCGGCTAAGAAATTTGTATTTAAGTGATTAAATTATTACAGTCCCATGGTATTAAAGTCAGGTTTATGAGACTAAATTAAATAATAAAAACCTGGGCTACACAATCAAATATAAATTTTAAGAAGACATAAAAGGAAGTAGTTGGTAGTTATTTATAAGTGTGCGAAATACTTGGGTAGGTATACATAAAAAATATTTCAGTTTTTTGTTTTCTTTGTAAACATGGGTCAATAAATATATTTAGGTAGAAATAGAGGAGAATTGATCAAACGGTGTCTACTTATTCAAATAAAATGTGGAAAAGCGACAAGTATGATTATCATACATACCGATCAAGGAGGTTAGAGTTTAGGAATTCCTTCGAACCGAGTTTTAAACAAGTTTTCCTACCTAGTCCTTCTACGCTACTTGAATCATGGCTGTAAGATTTACACGCAAAATACAATACCTACGTGTGCTAACCTTCAAGTGCTAACACATTCTGCTTCGGAAACCTTGAAGTTGAGAACAAAATAATTTAATTATACTTACTTAGTAATTATGATTAGTAGTGTTCTAATCCCGGCCAGGGCATGATGAGAAACGAACTTTGTCTGATTGGCCTGGATCGTGAATGTTTATCTATAGGAGTATTTATAATAAAATATAGTATCGTAGAGTTAGTCCATGGCTATATAACTCAATCTGTGTAATCTATCCCGTATATATTTATTTTTTTATTTAATTAACTAAGCTCAATAATTCCAATAGTGAGTGTAGGTATATAAATAAGTAATTAAATTTACTTAAGTTTTTGTGGGTAAATGTTTCATTTGGGTGCTTTTTGTTGGTTTACAATAATGTTTATTAAATTTACTTAGATTATTAAATTTGAAAGTTACCCATGTTTTTCCCTGCAGAATAGAATACACGCTTCTTCTCTTCCTGTGGATTACGAAGTTATTTAGTCTCCGATAACAAAACGTCTAACAAAATTTTATAAAGGTAGTAATGTTCCAAGCGGGTTGGGCAGCAAAGTAGGTACTTAAAACTCAAATCTTTTTGTAGCATTAATTTAATATATCAACCATAAAATATTCAATATTGATTTTTAATGATATGCGGGGTTTACTAACGTTGTCAAAGCAATACCTACCTACCTCATAATATTAGTGCGTGCACTACCTAAGTGTAGAAAGAATTGGCTTTAAATTAGACCCGAAATGTAAACGAACTCATAAATGTAGCCTTTCCAACACATCAACAGTTATGTTGGCCACATATCCAGTGGTTGTTACAAGATTTAAGTTTGTTATGAAATTTGGTGTCATTATGGTCTACTAATTTTGCTTAAATGTAATAATCTAATGTTATAAAAAATATGTTAATATACCAATTTTTTTGGTAAGCATTGCCTTTTTGTAACACTTTAAAGCAAGCAAACAGTACAAAAGGCGGCCTTATCGCAAATGTAATCACTTTCAGGCTCCAATGCTTCGAAGCCTTCCGCAATTTCTTCTTTGTTTTGTATCAATTCCATAGATGCGATTGAGACATTCACTATATACCACCATACTACCCAAACTGGCTAAACGCGGATTATATAGTTTTTCATTAAAGTTATTACGCTTTGCTAGATTTTATTTTTTAAGGCACCTTGTAAATATTCATGTATGGTCTTCTGTTCATCTTGCTGCTACATCGTCTCAAGAGTAAATTGTTCAAAATACTTTAAGGAACATCAATCAAAATCAAATAGAGCTACAAGATGAAACAATTTGATTTGCGTGATTAAGTAAACAAGATATAACATGGATGGGAAAAACATGATGAAATTAACGAGCACACGTTCTGGTCCAATACGTTAATTGACTTAAGCAATGTGCTGTCTCTTTGTCGAGTTAGGATGCCGCCTGAGAAATGGCATTTTAACGATGGTTCGATGGTGTCCATGTGTGTGGGTATATGTGATTACATTCCCCTTTTTTGTTTCGATGGAACAAATTACACAAGCTGAGTGCTAAATGTGCAGGGTCAGAAGACATAGATATTATATACTTAACATGCGTAGATATAAATATGTCAAATAATTTTGTCGAGTACTACATGTTTTACCTGTGACAGGTGTGAAAATACATAATGGAAAGGAGGAGGTTTCATAAAAGTAGGTATCCAGAACTGTTCAACTGAAAATTAATGGTTCTATCAACATACCTTATATTACCGTATTTAACATATAACAACATAATATCGACCATATATACTCATAAGCGGATGAAATAAAAAAAAATATATAAGTAGGTAGACAGATTATAGCGGAGCGACCATCGGTTGCCGAAAAAATCTCCAAAAATCTAACATACTGGCCAAGAAATAGCTTAAATCTAGATATTTAGTATTAGAGCATGTTTTCGTTTCGTCATACTCGTATTAACTCAACATTTTATCGTCAGTTAGGTATATGCTTACACGTGCATAAAACTGGCATAAAACTACGAGCAAGGGAGTGCGCTGAATTGATATTGTTCCATGCTGAAACTTTCTTGCCTCAGGCCAGTGGTTTTTGTTATATTAAGACTTATTTGAAATCTATTAGTACATACATAAAATCTTTGTCCCTTACAAGGTAGACAAAGCTAACAGTCGAAAAGACTTGAGGGCCATGTTCAGCTGGCCAGAAAGCACCAGTTACTTTGAGAGCTTTTTTATAAAACATATTTTATACTTCCTGAAATATAGTAAAATCCCAGTTAAGGCACTATTTTTATATCGATTTAGATTCAAAATTTACTTTGAAATATCTTAAGAAAGATTTAATTTTAAAACTGCAAACATGCTGCAAAATCTTTTGGCAATATTTTTTAATGTTCTATAAGTGCTTCCGTCCTGGCATATAATGATTTATACTCACTTATTTCTTAAAAATAATTAATTTACTGTAAATGTTTAGGTACCAAGATAATTTTTGATGTAGCTCCTTCACTGGTGATGAAATGATTACCTATGCTTTTGAAAGACGCTTGTAGGGATTTGTATAAGTTTGAATTCTAGAATGACTTGTTTTAGTATACTCTGTGAACCTACATATAGTTAAAATCACAGGCGTATCATTAACAATCCGAAATCCAAGGTCGCTAGAAACTCGTAGTTGAATGTGTTGTTTGTAAGAACCTAAGTATTATTTTAGAGATAACTTGTAATCTAATTTAACGAATAATATAGCCAATCGAATATATTTTAGTCATTAATAAATATAACTAAGTACTTGGCTATAAAAGTACCTATACGTAAATATAAAGATAAGAAAGTAAAGTTTCTAGAGTTATAGATAAACACTTACTTACAATGGAAATCATCTTAGGTCGGTTAGTTACGTAGTTAAAACGCGCATGATTACTTGAAAGTAAAAAGAAAATTATACTCACTAATTGTTACAAGTACGAATTTCCCAATCCATAGCGGTGGTGAAAATCGCGGGCACACCGGTAAGGCACATCGTCGCACTTTTGTAGTTCGAAAATTCGTTCGCGCACTTTATTCGAAGGAAAACTTAGTATCAACTCAAAACATCGCAAATTGCATAGAGTAAACCATCCACGTTAACTTTTACGCTAAGAATGTTGCGGCAAGTCGTCGGCGCAGTGCGTGGTTGAGGCGTGCTTGGTCAATGTTGTTCACGGTACTGACGCCGCCCCTGGCGCCCCCCGCGGCCGTTCTCCGCAACACCAGAAATGCCTGAAATACTTTCAGCAGTTTAAACCAATACACTATTGTTTGAACTCCCTGATGTTACGAAACTGATCGAACCACTATACGAGCTGTGGAAATATGCCGATTTTCTCATATTATCCGCTGATGTCGTAATGCAACTGCAATGCAGTATCATGATGCGCCATCTACTAGCATTTTCAACAACTAAGTTTTGCAGTTTCATGAATTCAAGTTGAGGCTCGTTAAGGTAGAGCTAAGGTAAGGTTTTAAATCGACGATACATTTTCGGTTGGTTTATTTAGGACATACCCTATGATCTGACTATATGAGCAATGTGGTTGTACTGTATGTTGAAATAAAAAAAAATTATTAATTGGAAGAAACGAACTTTAAAATCAATAAAATATGAACAAGGACGCTTGTTTAAATGCTTGTTTTTTTTTATTTAGTCTTATAGATATTTTTCTGCCTAATTTACCTAGGTATGTACCGACTGAACGATGAAGATTTAAATAACATGAAACGACACGAAGCAATTGTTTGTCTCGCAAAACAATTATTACGACATAGTCTGATAACAACAACTACACAATGTTTCGTCGAACCGAGTCGCGGATCGTGATTGCTTTTCTATTTTATGACCAGATTCAAATTGTATTGTTTTCTAACTCACTTATTAGATAAATTGGATACATTATTTTGAGTCATATGTGAAATAAGTAATTTTTTTTCTATTTTAGGGAAATAAGTAGTTGGAATTTTATTTTATGTTATTCTATGAATTCAGTAGTAGCGTAGTTGGAATTTTATATTAAGTAGGTAATTGTTACATTTGCTGGTTTTGAGTAGCATAACTAATCTTTCGCATTTTGTGATATAAAATACATATAAGTTCTTATATTTCGGTTTCGTAATGTCCATACTGATTGAATCGCTAGAAATTAATTCGCGCCACATCACTACAATCAACTTGCATAATTTATGAAATTGGATGCGGTTTTGAAGATTATTTCTGAAATTAAATAACAAATGTGGTTCATTTGATTTCTTAAAATTGAAATAAAGGTAGGCAGTAGGTTGATTGAACAAATATTCCGTACTTAGTATGTATTAAAGTACCTTGTCAATGTAAGTTTGCCGCATTCTTCGACACGTTGGCCTTATTTTAGAAGTGGTGCTTCTAAACCACTTACCAAATTATATTGTTGCCTTGGGCCGTTCACTGTAACACAAATGCAATTACAGTTACGTATATTACTGACTAATTAACACACTTCCTGCGTGCTATGATTACGTGCAGTTTACTTGAAGATTACATACATACATACATACATATGATCACGTCTATATCCCTTGCGGGGTAGACAGAGCCAACAGTCTTGAAAAGACTGAATGGCCACGTTCAGCTATTTGGCTTAATGATAGAACCGAGATTCAAATAGTGACAGGTTGCTAGCCCATCGCCTAAAAGAGGAATCCTAAGTTTATAAGCCTATCCCTTAGTCGCCTTTTACGACATCCATGGGAAAGAGATGGAGTGGTCCTATTCTTTTTTGTAATAGTGCCGGGAACCACACGGCACTTGAAGATTCTATACTCTAAGATGATCAGTCTACTAAAATACTAAATTTTAATCTAGTTAATTTACTTAGAGAAAGATTTGATTCTTCTTCCTCCTGGCTCGCAGATTCATTCTCACCACTCTGGAATGGAGCCTGGGGTATGCCTTTGACCATGGATCCTGGATTGGGTGAGTCAGGTTGTAACATGAAGCGACTCCCGTGTGACTCAATAGTCATGGTACATGGCCGCGGTGGGATTCGAACCTTACTTTTTGAGCCACACGCATTTTAACCGGACACCTTACCGATTCGACCACTGACTCACACGTAGCCTGTCAAAAAGTAGAACATATGTAAGTACCAAGCAAATATCAAGTTAAAATATCTACCTGTCAGTTTTAAAGATAAAATCTTCCCAAAAGCACACACATTTTATCTGATAGGTAATCGATATCTGCAGATTTGTTAGTTTATCTTCTTCACTGAATATTTTTAAGTATCTACTTTTACTAAAATATAAGCAAAAAAAAAAAAACGATTTTTTGTGATGTGTTCTATAATCCATTTACAAAATATAGCGTTTTTAATATGTAGAGCGTTGGTGACTATTTTGGTTAAGTACATCAAAGATCACCCCCTGGGATATATTATAGAAAGTCACAAACAAGCAAATACATTAAAATAACGAGCCAAGAAAACATACCTAGGTGTGAGACACGAGTAAAAGTACGTTAACCCATGTTTAAGATCACAAGTCGTGATGTTCAAGATACCACGCCTCATGGACAAGGCGAGCTAACAGTGTGTTGGGACCATTTCCAGAGTGGCGTTTTACTCCAGATCATGGCGTGTTCGTTTGATTGACTACACTACAGAAGTAACTAGTCTTGGATATTTTTTTTATTTTTTTTTTTATAATTTTTTATTTACATGAGCAGGTGGTGAAATCCATCATGGACAGCCTGGGAAGGAGGACCCAGGTAGTGCCGGACTCTTACCGTGCTAAAACACCACCTGCTCATGGAAACTCCATCAGGAGGGACCCTGTGTGGGAGGACAGGGATCTTGTGTTTCCTTGTATATTTTTCCAATCGATAGTTGTATTATTTATTTGTGTTTAATATATCATATTTATTATCGTCTATTCATTATTCTATATTGCTCATTATTATTATTCTCATCTTCTTCTTATTGTTCTATTTTACTCTAGTCTTTGGTTTTGTTCCTCTCAATTGTTTGTCTGGCTAGTTTTGTGCAGTAATTTAAAAATTTCTCTCTTATTGTTTTATTTTCTAAGATTGTTGCCAGATTATCTATACAAACTTTTCCGCCGATAGTCTTCGATATTGCTTAAACGTGTTTTAAAAACATATCTAAAGGATATTATGACTTCCATATATAAAATAAAAAAAAAAAAAAAAAATTGCGGTATTTGTTCAGGAAATGGATACAGTAATAAATTTGCCTTCTTAATAAAATAACGTACCTATACAGATACATGAACATGAAAGTAATGGGATGTCGGGATGTATTGATCGTTGGAAAGCATGCAGACAAGGTTTTATCGTTTGTCGGAACCGGCCCAGCAGCCTTGCTGACTGGAGGCCACTTTTTGTACCGCCATTTTATATCCTATAGACTTTACGACGTGATATTATTTCGGCTGGTCGGAAAGGACGCGTGAGTTTGCAAAAAGTATGTATGTGGATATTTGCTTTTTAATACTCAGTTGCGTTTGTTTGAAGTTTCACGGTTATGGAAATTTCTAGATATACGATAAGCACTACGAGAACGTCTGCGGCGCTGCTGGCTTAAAGTAAAAAATCCCGGGAAAACCTCTCTTAGTCCTAGACTACAATAACTTGTGAACAAATGTTTTCATAGTAGGGCGACAAGCAGTGCATTGTTTTTTTTAATAATGTTTAACGATGAAGCACAGTATAATACCGAGTTTATCATTTTAATATATAAGACAATTGTCTTATGTTAATTCTAGCGAATACTACTTACTTATTTTATTTAATTCTTTATATAAACCGTGTAGATTTATTGGTACGTAACTATAAATGAGTACCTAGGCGGGACGATAAAAAATGCTACATTTTTTTATTAGAGTTCGTGCGCGCGTTTGATTGAATGTATAACGTCGCTGGTATACAATGAACGGCTATTACGTTTTTTGTCCGGTTACAGTTTTTATGAGTGTCATTAATTTGTAAATGTAGGAAATATTTTACTGGTACCTACGCCTAACGCACCTTAAACTCAATACTTGATTTTATCCAAGTCATGATTGTTAATTTCTTAATAGATTTAATCATAGTAAATGTTCGTGTCTTCCATTTTATCAGCCATCTAAACATAAAGAGCATAAAATTTTAATGCGTTATTTGCTAATAAGTAATACCAATATGCGCCGCATCACTAACCCTCATACTTTCTATATTTCGCTTGTAGAGATAACATTGGAAAAATATGTGGAATCTTTGATTATTTTGCCGATAAATAATAATGGCAACGGCAGAGTTAACCGATGTTGGCGACAACGTCAAATTGCAAGCGTTTCGCGGTTGACTGCGCCTGCGCAGCTCTCTCTCGATTTCACGGTAGGTATGGACATTTGCATGACGGTGCATACAAATATAATTGATCCAGATAACACACCTTATAATTAACTGAGTGTCCATTGGCTAAACTAGATTGTCCCGTTTACATAGATACGAACACTATTCACTTTAAGGAATAGAAGTTAGCTATTCACCTATCTAATTTCTATACAACAGTGAAACTATATATTTTTTTTATAAATAATAAGTTGTATTTTTTTCCTTCCTATTTTATTGTATTGTAAACTAACTTACAATAAACATAAGTTAGCTCTGTCTACCTCGCAAGGGATAAAGATGTGATTTTTCTTCTTCCTGGCTAAAGTCCCGGTTGCATCCTCATCACTCTGGACAAGAGTCCGGGGTAAGCTCTTCACCATGCATCTTGGATTTGGTGAGTCAGGTTTTTACCCGAAGCGACTCCCATCTGACCTCCGTAACCTTTGCAGGGGAACCTAACCCGTATTGGATCATATGGTTACACATTCAGTTGACTGAATGTGCAGGTTTCCTCACGGTCATCAGTCATTGGTGCATGGCCGCGGTGGGATTCGAACCGGGATATAGACGTGATAATTTGTATGTAAATTGTATGTAAAAAGATGATCTCATCCTGCAATCTGTTGAAGAAACCAAAACATTTAATTACATCATCAAATCGCATATACCAGGCGAGAGAGATATATTTAAAAAATAAAAACACCGACTTTATAGCTTATGATAAAGATCTTTAATGTACACTGTGATTTAGATAACTAGATCAGTTAAAATGTAAATAAGTTTCAAACTACAGTCTCTATGCCTGTAATGTACAACAGTTACATTTACATTGCATGTGGTTCAGTCTAGTACTACATTTCTTGCGGAAGTAGTGTTGGCGGTTAAATGCATTTTTTAACTTTAATTTGAAATCAATTTTGTACCCATTTACTTAATTAAAATTTGTATATAATGATAATTTGAGGCTTAGTTTAGAAAACTACATTTGTTATTAAACAAATTGATTCTTAATTACAAAAAAATAATAAATCAACAGGTAGATTAAGGCGCTAATTAACTAACTCCTGTTACAAAATGATGTACATAGGATGCAATTTTGAAGAATGTTTGCTAAAATATGTAGGTATACTTCAATGCTATTGCTATAATAATTTTAATTTTTTTTTATTATTTAACGAGGAAGTTACGAACCTAACCTTAATCTTACAAACATTCACATTAACGCATACATACACACAATCACGTCTATATTCCTTAACATAAAGTTAACAACGATATATATTAATAATTGCTGAAAACCGTACGATGGATGGTGAAACGAACAATTTTATTTTAATATTTGTATATTAATAAAGTAGTTTTAACAATTCATTTTATTGACTTTAACAAATGTAAACAAAAGTAGAGCAAGATACTTTGTAACAGAAATATGCAATGATCCACTCCATTTAACAAACGTGACTCACAAAGATGTTTAATAAAATGCCACTTGAATTAGAGAGGATTTTATTTTGAAAGTTGTTCCACTATGAGATCATGCAACTAATAAACATATATCCGTTATATGTTAATTTAGAGCACATTATATGCAGAAAAGCTATTCATTTGGAGTTCTTTTCGTGATTCTTCGCATACATACATGTTGTTTCTTGGTCGTGTTGCAGTCAATTTGATCAAATAAGAGTTGAGAGAGAGAGAGCAACCTAATTATGTCTAAATAATAAAGTTTTTCTAGCCAGTAGCCATGTTTAGTCAGTTTTAGTAATTAAGAACCGAATGACATCACGGACACAGGTAATATGTAATTAAGGAAAGTCAATATCTCAATTCTATCACTAAGCCAAACAGCTGAGCGTGGCCTATCAGTCTTTTCAAGACTGATAGGCCACGCTCAAGACAGTGTCTCTATCTACCCCGCTAGAGATATAGACGTGATCATATGTATGTATGCAATATATAAACTTTTAGGAATCTTTAAAAGTGGGAGCCTGCTTCATCATCATTATTATAGGTATCTGTGTCAAATGTCATATTCTGTTGTAGAACCGCCTAAATGAGTCCTCGCCCGCGGAGTACAGGGGCGCGGGGGTATGACGACGAAGGGGACCGAGAGAGGTGCGGGCGGCGGGCGCATTCTTGTAAAAACTCAGTTCGCTCGCTACGCGGTTAGCGATCACACGTGTTGACAGTTGCGGACGCCTTGTGAAAATTATACATGAGATTACATTCTCAAGATGAGTCGAAATATTTTCGGACATAGAATTAATAGTCAGTGCAAACAAATGGCGTTTAACGTATATGAATATTTTAGAAAAAAGAAACTCGACCCAAATTCTGATGAATATAAACAAGATATACCTTTAAATAAAACTGTAGCAGAAGTTACTGGACTATCAGAAAAGACTGTATCTAGAATTGTACAACAAGGGAAAGCATTAAATGACAACGAGAGATTTAAATCACCGAGAAAACCAAAACAGGTTCGTAGAAAAAGAGTGGAAATAGACGATTTCACAAAAGGAGTGGTAAGAAGAAAAGTCACTCAGTTTTACACAATTTTCAAAAAAATACCTACTCTGAAAACTTTGAACGCTGTACTTAGAGAAGAGAATATATTACACTGCGGCAGGGAATATTTAAGGCTATTATTACATGATCTAGGTTTTAAATTTAAGAAATGCGGATCTAAAAGGAAACTCCTTATCGAACAGCCAAATATCACATCGTGGAGGTGGAAATACCTAAATACTATTAAAAAATATCGTAGAGAAGGAAGACATATTTTATACCTTGACGAAACTTATGTAAACGCGTCTCATAACGTCTCAAAATGTTGGCAATCAAAGGATGAACTTGGCGTTCTATCTCATATTGGTAAAGGGGACCGTTTGATCATCGTACATTGTGGAGGTCAAATTGGATTTGTAGACGGAGCCCTTGTGATATTCAAATCCAAATGTAAAACAGGTGATTATCACGATTCTATGAATTTCGCAAATTTCAGTAAATGGATAAATGAAAAGCTCATGCCTAATATACCGCAAAATTCTGTCATAGTAATGGACAACGCAGCTTATCATTCGGTTCGAGAAGAGAAAAAGCCAACTATGGCTTCTACCAAGCCAACTATGCAAGAATGGCTACGACGACATAACGTGCCTTTTGATGAAAAACTTAGAAAGGATGACTTATATAAATTAATTAAAAGTAATTTCACAGAAGATATTTACAAAATTGACGAGGTATTGAAAAGAAACGGACACGAAGTATTGCGTTTGCCTCCATATCACCCAGACCTGAACCCAATTGAGTTGGTCTGGGGTGATATCAAAGGACAATTAGCACAAAAAAGTATCGACTCTAATTTGGACCAGAAAAAAGAAATATTAGAGAGATTATTTGCTGAATATCCCAAAGAGAAATGGGAGAATTGTGTTAAACACGTGATTAAAATCGAAGACGAATATTGCAAACATGATGGAGTCCTAGATGAAGTTGTTGATTTTATTATTAATGTGCAAGACGATTCTGATGATTCTGATGATGGCTGTTGTGAAAGTGAAGAATCAAGTTCCAGTGATAGTGATATTATGGACATAAGTGATTGATTTATAATTTTGATAAATTTTGCATAAATAAATATTACATACATAACTTTATTACCTTTTTTTTACCTACATATCATACCTATATATCATAAAATCACATTTTTATCGAATTGTTTTGTATGAAAAATAAAAATTTGAAAATAACAATAATCGAAAAATGCTTATGCTATTTAATTCATGTACGTGGTCTCGTTGATACCATGGAGTTATGGGATAACAAAAGGAACACGTTGTATAGTTTACAGTTGTTTCATTCAAATTTTGTATAGCCATTATTATTTTTTTAATAAAAATCTTCACCTGTTTGCCGCTAACCACTATGACGTCACATATCTCAAGAAATGTCCAGTAACATTTCGCCCCTTGTATTACACGCTACGCTCGACCGCCGCCCGCACCTCTTTCGTTCCCCTTCGTCGTCATACCCCCGCGCCCCTGTACTCCGCGGGCGAGGACTCATTTAGGCGGTTCTACTTATGGTTTGAGTGTATTATCAGACACCTTCCTTCCTTTCTTTTATTTAAACAGACAGTTTTTTCCGTAGCTTTTATTCACATTATTTTATAAAAAAACAAATATTTTCTAAAAATTGAATTTATACAAAGAATTTTTTAAAGTTATCATCCTTTACAATTCTTTATATCAATATTCTGTATCGTTTTTTTTATACATACATACATATATAATCATGAAATGGCTTCATAATCCCAAGTTTATTAGCTTTCCCTTGATTGACTTTTACAATGTGCAAGGGAACAGAAGCCTGGTAGCGATATCATGGCAGCTTGCAATTGCATTACTTTCATCATTATTACTACTGTTATTCTGTATATTAGTATTAATTTCAACTAGATGTTTACATAAAAGCATTTTCAGTAAAAGCAGAGCACATACAGATAGACATACAGTCAGACATACAGTATTTGGCATTTATTACATTAAGTGTGGATTATATAATGTTACCATGAGTCAGATTCAGACTCCTGACCTTATCATACGTGTGATTACAATATCTGCGACATTTTAACATATGTTTACTTAGTTCTATTTATGTTTTGGTTCGTTATCACATTCCTTCCACTCTTAACTTTATGAAGCTTATCTTGTCAAAACATTTCCTTATATTTTCTAGTAAATAGAGCAGTTTTCCTTTGGGATTTCTTTGTGTACGGCATGGTACACAAATACACGCACGTATGAGATATGCAAAATCATGCATCATCGCCGTTAATAAAAACTGAGATGATGATAATGACAACGCAATACATGGCACCACAAGGAAGTACATTTTTTGATTTATGTAGAATTTCTGAAAATCTTTGTGTTTGTAAATAATCACTAATAAGGAGTTTTTAAATACAAAACTTAGTATTCGCACTCAACAATTTTGTTTCTCTAATAATACCTGGGTGTATTTCGTAAAGAGGTGTGGTATAGTACAAATTTCTCATGATATCGTTTTATCAGCTGTTATCTCTCGATCGATCTCATATCGCCCTAGTTCTAATCTACTAATCGTGTCATGAACGTAGGAATTGATTGCAAATTCACAGTAAACCTTATCAATGGTCAATATATTGTGGAAATGATTTGGTGAAAAACGACTTGTAATAAAGAATTTGCATGTTGCTTTACACACAAATCCACTTTCCCATTTATAATATTAGAATGAAAGTACCTACCTATGGATTATGGTAATTTTTCCAATAATAATTTTATTTAGTGGTCTGTTTTTGACAAAACTCATCTTTTCTTTCTACCGCAAATCACTATCTGCCTTATTATTATACCTAAAAGTCTTCTATCTCCTTTAACTCCGGTTACATTCTCACCTCTTAGGAGAAGATCCAGGGGTGCACTTCTTGACCATGATCATTGTATTTGTTTTCCGAATTTTAAGCTGAATCCATTCAGTAGCTTTGATTTGTATATTGATAATTATGGCGTAACAGTTCTTTAAATATTGAAATACTTGTATAATCTTTAGTGGACTATGAAGTACATCCACTTAGAGGTGATTTTACGTTACAATGCAGTAAACAAATTCAATTTCGGTTATTCATCTATAAAGCATAATATTATAGACATTTTGATATTAAAAAGATTTTAAGAGTACGTTCTTAAAGTAAGTACAGGTATATGTATCTATTTTTATTAATTACTGCTTAGAAAAATGGCCAGTATTTCATGCTCAGGATAGGGGCAAGTCTATTTTAAGAGGGTACTGGCAGCCTAGATAGTCACTGCATGGGGCAACGACCAACCGATGCACCGACACGTTTAACTTTTTTTTTAAAAGTCATCGACCTACGGCAATCGTACCGCCATCAATTAGCCGGGAATGAGATGTCTGTGGTAAAAACTGCGCAACAAAGAAATGACGAAACTAAATGACCTTTGTTGAACGAAAGTTTCATTACTCACTCCTTTACTTTGAAATGTTTGTTTAATGATAACTTAACTTTTTGTTGCGGGACTTTACACAGATCATCTATTACTTTCATGTATATTAGTTACATGTTTTTTTTTTGTTATAATCATTTTATAATATTTACAATTAAACTACACTTTACATATTTTGTGTAGCAGTTGGAAAGATGCGTGATTTTGAGTATGTATGTACCTATATAAAAAATATATTTCGAAAATTAATTCAGAAGAAAGTGGACAAATAGACAAATAGCCACAACATGATTTTGCTTTTTTGCATACGCAGTGCAAATAAATGTAACGCGAAGTTACAAATCAGTCATAAGTAATAATATTTAATTGTATTGATAGAGTCTAATGACTCTACGCGTTGATGTCTTTCGTTAATACGAAAGTTAAATTTCTCAGGAATGACTTTTAATATAAATCTTACGTTTTACTATTGGAAATCAGATAAACAAGGTTCATTTTTATTATAATAAAAAGACATGGAGATATTATTTTGTATGGATCATAGTGGAGTTAGCGATTTGTTTTATTCTATAGAAAGATAGTCGATTGTTTAATTTCAAGTAGCTATTATGAATGCGACGCAGACAATAGGGATAGCCGCTTATGGCCACGTTGGGAACAAAGCGCGGACGTTATACGATTTTCGGTCATACGTTAGCAAGTTACGTATAAGGCTTCATAGAGATAATGGATACAAGTATATGGTCCTCTCGCTCGTTTTCTGTGTGTCCTTCTCGCACGTAGAGGATACGTCATCGCAGAAACCAGCCAGCCAATTGACCGGTATACCGCCAACCTTCAGTTTTTCTTTTATTTATAACTCGTTCGTTCGGGCTGGGTAAGTTATGCTGCCTTCACATGGCCCGAGATACTTGATCGACAGCTGGTACGTCCGTTACATCGCTTAAGCCTATGCTAATAAATATGCGTGACTTTCAGGTAACCCTTATAATGTCCTGCCTCAGTTGCCTGAATGTGTAGGTTCCACACAATGTTTTCCCTCACCGTAAAAGCATCGGTTAGTTATTAAACTTATGTTCATAACTTCGAAAATAGTCATTGTACATTGTACATGGCCGCGGCCGGTGCCTTTATGCTCAACCGAGTTTTATCATTTAAATAAAATTTGCATTTTATATTAAATCACCATAAAAATGTCGACTGTCAAGTATTAGTCAAGTGAACTTTTTTCACTTGGTTTATACTTCATATTCGACTAAAATATGTTTTTCATAAAATCAGCACTTACTGTTGGTAATTAAAGCGGCGTTTTTATTTATACACGCAGCAGTATAACAAGCTACTCAAATTCAAGCAATTTGACTTCATGACCGCAACATAGATATTTGCGAAGGGGTAACTTGACATGCTGTCGACTTTATCAGTTTTACGTGTAAAATTATGTTACGCGTGAAAACTATTATGATTTGGAATTAAAATTGAATCATAAAATATTAAGTTTGAAGTTCAAATTCAAAAATTTAAGAACCGTATAGCACAAGCCAAGAAAAAGCTAATACAAAAAGGCGTGCAGGGTAAATCGATTTTGTTTCACTTAGTAATCAAGGTCGTAATACAACAAGTTCACTTGTGCAAGTAACTAAGCTGTGTAAAGGAAGCATTTTACGGTTTAATGAACGGATAGCGATGGCGGCGGCGCACGGCGCAAACTCGGTGCGCAGTCGGCCCCGAGACCCAGGCGGCGCGCGCGCAACGACCGTAGGCTTGTGAAAGGTTGGATGACTCATCATCACCGGCCATGAACGAGTACGCCGAATACGATTGGAAGTTGCATCAAATGCAGAACGAGCGTCTCTGCGAAGTCACCAGGAAGCGACTCACCGATGGCGACAGGCAACGTGCTCTAGATGGATTAAAAGAGGCTGTGGACTCGAGCCTAAACCTCGCATTACGCGACAAAAGTCGGTGTCAGGACGACAACTTTTTAAGGAGGTTCCTGTACGCAAGCAAACATGATGTGCAACAAAGTTTTGAATTATTGGTACGTTATCATCAAAATCGAAGAGAACATCCCGAGTTGTGGGCACAAGCAGATGGCGGAGTGCTGCGAGCATTGGCAGATGGACTTCCCGGCGTGCTAGCTGAAAGAGACCGTCGAGGTCGATGTGTACTACTCATGTTTGCTTCTAATTGGATACCACATGCTTGTCCGCTCCTCTCAGTTTGTAGAGCTTTAATTCTCACCCTCGAGCATACTTTGGCCGATGTTCAAAACCAAGCTAATGGATATGTCATCATCGTGGATTGGAGTGAATTCACTTTTAAACAATCGTGTAGTTTACAAGCTAAAGTGTTGAAGCTTCTAATTGACTGCCTTCAAGATTGCATGCCGGTGCGGTTTAAAAGCATACATTTCATCGGGCAACCTTGGTATGTGGAAACGGCTCTCGCAGTAATAAAACCGTATCTGAAAGCGAAGACGCGAGAACGAATAGTGCTACATGGAAACAACCTATCGACACTTCACGATTCGCTGCCGCTGGACATACTCCCTGCGGAATTAGGGGGAGAGGGGCCCTCATATAATTCCGAGCGGTGGTTACAGGAATTCTGCCGAAGCGAAAAGATAGTCCCCTCACCTGTCAGCTCTGTTCCTGTCGCACATACGCCTGCATTTGAAAATGATCCACCCTCAGCTAAATTAAATAAAACTTATATTCAGAAGGATAACGCAAATTTCTCATTTCATGGAAACGAGAAGAGTGCGAAGTCAGAGTTACTGCGTGATAAAGATTGACCTTATCGCTTTGATCGATCGCGTCGTGGATAATGGACAGTTCTGGGTGTAAGCACAGTTTATTGTCGTCTGTGTACGTGCTGCAGGCGTTATTTGTGATATCGAGTGTATTGTTAATTTATTGTCTAGAGACTGTCGGGTGCATTGATTTAGAAAGCAGATGGAATATATTATTAAGTATATTTATAAATGACCAGGGATTTGAGCGTCGGTTAGTAGAGAGTTCACATCGTGGTCGTTTAATTAATGAGTCAGTCAGGTTTATGGTGCGCGGGGACCGAGGCGGCGCATCCCGGCGCAGGCAGCGCATGTAACGGTGTCGAGCTCTCGTTTTGCCCGACTCCGGCGCACGCATCCGCTGTAGATCGCGAGCGTTCCACTCGTTTTTCACTGCATTTTTAAAGAATTCAAATTATTTATTTAACTAACTCTTACCCTGTAAGACAATCTCACCATGCTATCACTCTATGTTAGGCGTCGTGGCTAACAATAATACGCTTTGTTTGTGAGGCTTGTTGCGCATTTACTATTATGTTTAAGTCTATGTTTGGAAAATATACGAAGCAGAGAACAAGTGAAATATTTAAATAATAAATATCTATTATATTTTGTTAGCAATTGTTCGGGCTGATGAGAGTCAATGTCAAAGATGAATGTGATTGTTGGCAACTATTGGAACAGTATTACTGGTTAGTCGGCCTTTATTCGGTTTATAGCTCTCTGTAACGATTCTTCTCCATTAAATAATTAAGTTTTAAGAGCTTTAGGTAAGATAACTATAGTGCCCGGCACGTAAGTTGAACCAAAATTCTATGGACGCTGTGCAAAAGATTGTTTAGATAAAAAATTACTAAGTACTGCGTCTTCAGAAAGTGTCAACATAATAAAAGAATTATTATAAAAAAAAATTGTCAAATTCTTTGGTCAACATATGCCGGGTGCTATACGTTAAATTTATTGTAAATACCTATGCGCTGCTGTGACGATAAACAATAATTTATCTATCACTAATGTTATTATTGAATAATCATCATAAATTTTAACTACATGATGACAATTTGTGACTGAAATTGTTACTCTCCATTGATATTATAATGTAATAAATGTATTGACATTTAAAACTTTGTCTTTATATTCATTAAACCATGAAATACTAAATTCCTGAATTTAGGATTACAACACTTTGATGATATATGATGCTTGTTGATTAGAGCTGTGACAATCAACACTTGGACTCTAGATAATAATAATTTTAGATAAAATATACGAAACCTTACATGGCAGCTACCTTCAATGTCATTATTTGCTTGTTTCGTAGACACAGTCCTTTTCTTTAACAGTAGTCAAATGTTTGACGACAAAAATATAAATATTTTATTCGCAAAATGTATCACATTTCACCAGAAAAAAGTATAGAGGCCAAATGTCATGATTGGTTCAAGAACAAATGAAAGAAAATTCGTGATTTTTCTAATAATATTAAAAGTCATATTGAGCTGATGATACCAATTTATTTTAAAAATTTTTTAAATGTTACGCAGCTTACATGCTGAACTCTACGACGTAGATTCCCTAGGTACATAAATGATGACATAATATTTTAACTTATATTCCTATAAATATTTTGTTTATCTTTTCTCAGTAAATTCGTATTATGATTATTTTTGTTTAAGATTTGTACTGAAATTTAATTTTTCTTTGTTCATCCATAAATTTGAAGGAACAATAAAGCGATAAATGACACACACGCTTTGGTAACGTTTGTAGTTTATTTTACAATCATGTCAGTTTATCGCCAATATGTAGTTGATGCCTCTGGTTTGTTAGTTGTTATAAATGTAACTATGGCATGGAAATTATTCAAGGAAAAATAAAAAAATATTGTATTTACTCCTTTTATCCTATATAAAGAAGAAGCGAATGTTCCTCGAACTAAAATACAAAGTACAACATTGATCATGGGTAAGTATTGTTTAACCTTGGTGTGTACTTAGCCGCTTCACTATGATACCTACAAATATATTTTTCAGAAAAATTACAGAAAAATATTGTTTTTACATAAATGGAAACACTATTTATTTCGTTTATCAACTTGCGTCAGTCAGTCTTGCGCCCATTGACTCTGTTTACCCCATCACACAATATAAATATGCGTGTGTGCAAAATTCAGTTTTCAGCGAACTTGAGAATTGTTGTCAAATGAAGGTTTATAAACGAAAAATTGAACTTACTTAATAAATTAGGTACTTAGAATTTGAGTGTCGGTTGTCAAACAGTTAAGGCTTTAATGCATAAGTAATGCGTGTGGAGCACAGGTTCTAAACCTACCTCAGCCATGTACCATTGACTCTTTTCTGAGTTATGACATTAGTTTGAGTGCTAATTGATGTTCTTACGGCGAGGAAAAACATCATGAGGAAACTTGCACAAACGAATGTACGAAACCATGATTGAATGTGGGTCAGGTTGGTGTAAAAACCTGACTCACCCAATGCAGGATCATGATCGTAAAGTCGCACCCCGGTGAAGTCGCTCTCCAGTAAGGTGAGGATGTAACCGGGACGAACGAGGAACGAGTAGGAAGAAGATGACTAAGAATAACACAATAACAATGTACTATGACTAGTACTATTAATTATATCTGTATTTACAAATAAACATAATTTGATTTTATGTAAAAAAGAAGTGTTTCCGCAGGTTATTTGGGCGCTTAGGTGCCCAAATTAAAAGCATAAATGCAAAGGTTGCTTTAATACAGAAGTCATGATAGTTCTCTTAACTAAATACTTTCTAAATGTAGAAACTAGCAATTCATTTTAAGAATCGATAGTGATCTATTGTTTATTTCTATAAGGCGTCTTTCGTCGTTTTTCAATTCATCAGCTCAGCAGATATGCATATTCATGATCCTTATGAACTCCAGTATCTCAAAATCTGAAGTGATATTTATTTATTATTAATTTTTATTATATACTCACAGCATTAGTGTAGTAGTTAGTACCTAATTAGTTTACAATAATGATACTGTCATTATTATAGCTACCTAATTTATAAAAGTATTTTCCTCTCTTTCTCTCCTTTATTGATTGCTAGATCGACTCAGCGTGTGCGATTCATTTCTTCTCTTATCATTGACATAAATATTTAAATTATTTCTGAATACTACGAGAACGGAGTCGCTGACGTCAATTAGTGTAGTATAACTTTAATTGATGCGGTGCGGTGTACGGAATAATCAATCATGTGAGGTCACGTGGTCATGACATCCGCCGCAACAGCGGAAGGAAAGCACGACACCTTATATTTTAATCCTTTTGCAGTGTTACCAACTTAGCGCTTTCGATGATAGATCTATTGCTTTTTGGCATTTCTCAATATTCAGTTTATCTTCTTGCGCCATTTGCAGCTTTGTAGCGCTTAACATTTGAGACAGTTCTGAGATCAAAAACCAACCAAAAATGGGCCCCTCGAGGCCATTTTGAGAACGCAACCACTGCTGACATGTGGGTTTATTGGCTAATATTATCATCAAAATATTTTAAAAATAGTAATTTTTTTGTCTAGTTAAACCAATCTAATTCGCATTTGTGTTCATTTCAGTGCTCTTTCACCAGTAATAGTTGGCAATATGCTGCGGGTCGCGGGTCATTGGCTGATGGAGCCAATTTAATGTTATTACTTGTATTGTTTTAAAAAAAGACAACTTCCTGGAAGTGATATAGTATCTACATGTTCTGGCTGTGACTAGCATTTTAATACCCAATCAACTACTACTATATCATTTAAAAGGTAATAAGTAAAAATAAATGTATTTACGAGAAGTTGTAACGTATGCGCCAGTGTCAGAGAAAAATTATATTGTAATATATACAGGACAAAATAACACAGAATTAGTAAGCCTCGATATAGTTCGAGACCTGTGTTACGAGATACTAAATCAACGATACTATCTTCTATATATATAAAACTCTTCCGTTACTGAGTGACTGACTGACAGACAACGCACAGTCGAAACTACTGGTCGTAGACAGCTGAAATTTGGAATGTAGGTTCCTTGGGATATGTAGGGGAGCACTAAGAAAGGATTTTTGGAAATTCAACCCCCAAGGGGGGGAAAAGGGGTAAAAACGTTTCTATGAAAAATCTTATTCCTTGGGTTTATAAACTTGAAACTTGGCATGAACACGTACATAGGCAAGTAAATATGTTTGACATTATAAGTTTTTTCAAACTACCCTCCAATCGTGATTTAGGGGGTGCGATTGGGTGACTGATTTATTAACGCACAGCCGAAACCGCTCGGTATAGGAGTCTGAGATTTTGAACAGAGGTTCCTTTAATAACATAAGTGAGCACTAAGAAGGGATTTTTGAAATGTCAACACCCAAGGGGGGGAAACGGGATAAACTGAGCCGGGGCTGCGGGAAAGTTCTAACGAGATACCGTGGCCCCGGAACGCAAAGGGCAACTGAAGGAACGAGGTGGGATTTAGTCAGTAAAAGTCTGACACTCCCTTCCGTTCCACCCAGAGCGGGAGAGGTCATTTGATGATTTCCCATCCTTAAAAAAAAAGACTTTGTATGACAACTTTCAGTCGTCTCTTTAACATACATAATAACATACATAATTATGTACATACATGCATAACATTAATAACATCACGCCTTTAAATCCCTATTTTGTGTTAACACTACCCATACAAACAGCTAAAAGGAAACAAGTGAAGAGACGAAATTTGTCCGCATCCATTTTCACCTAAATTCTTAACGTTAATGAGATTTACTTTTTATTATCAGGTCAACCTAATAGCCTCACATGTACGCATAACTTCGTAATAATTTTCTTTCAACTCCTAACCGTTGAGGAGTTGTACCTTCCATCATCAGCTCATTCACATGGGATGATGACTATCAGACGCAAATACTTAAACAGATCTATGAAATTGTCAAAAACGTAATTGCCTGTAAATTTGAGGTTTGCCCTTGATTTCCCTGGAATACCATCATCAGATCCTGACTAGGTAACAACGGGACCAACTTGAAAGTATACTCTACCGAACAAAAAAGAATCACGTAAATCGGTCCATAAATCTCGGCGTAATCGGTATGCATAAATAAAACACCCGAATTTTATTTTCTATTAACTATCACGAGTTGTCTCGATGCTCGATAGATGGCGTTGGCATCGAGATAGATCGCGCTATGGTTTCGTTACCGTCATTTAGCTAGGTAGCGTAAAATATTTTAATTTATCGTGTAATTTTAGCAGCGCCCCTAGCGGACATACGCGAAACTACATACATATTACACACTACAAATATTTTGATTTGATGAAATTATTATTCGTTTGATTCATTAACTTTTAACTTGACTTATTTAACTTATTTTACTCTCTATTTCAGTTAATTTTTGATTTGTTGATTAGATTTGATATTTTTGATAGTATATTTAGTTAATGTTGGATAAGTTTTATAGTGTGAGTTGATTTTTTAATATATTCTTCATATTTTATTCATTTCTTTGTTACTTTATTAGTCTTAGTTAATTTCCATAGATATAGTTTTAGTTAAAAAATTTCTAATTAAAATGGTTCAAGAAATTTTGTTTGTTAATGGGAATTATATTCCTCATGCTGTGGTAGATATAGAAAATGATGGAGCCTGTTTATTTAGAGCTTTATCTTTTTCGAATTACACGTGGGCGAAGCCGCGGGCGGAAAGCTAGTATTATATTATTTTATTGTAGCATACATTTTGTACGAAACTATTCGTCAGTGACAGTGATAAGCTTCGTACAAAATGTATGCTAAAATACGAGTATCATGTTACTTATCGGCCCGTCCCTACACTGCTATGTCTCTTCATGGGAATATCATAAAATCATATTATTGTACCAAGTCCCATTTATAACTTTATATTTAAAAATTTCAAGACCCATTTGGTTTGGGATGTGCATTGATATGCCAGTCAATCAAAAAGTATCCCTTTTTTAAATATTAAGTTTGCACAAAATTTTCTAGTTCATATTTCTTGACTTTTTCCCGAAGGATCTTGATGATCCGAGACCTCTTCTAAAACCTAAAATTTTACTCATAATTCATTAATATAATACCAGTAAATGGTTTGTGGACATAATTATCTTACCTTGAATCAGTACTTTAACGATTGCATAGTAATATGTAATATTATGTTATTGTTTGCTATCTAAATAAATAAAAAATCTTAACTTTACATAATACCTATAAGATAGCAACCTGAACTAATTATATTTTTATCAATCGATTGTCCTTGTAGGCTTAGTTGGCTACCGCGGTTTAGTGACTGTGATATATTAATCCAATTACACAAATAATCACGTCTGTATTCCATACGGGATAGACAGAGACAACAGTCTTGAAAATACTGCAAGGCCACCTGAAGCTGTACGGTTTGATGATGGAATTAAGATTAAATTAGTGACAGGTAGCTAACTCATCGCCTCTATAAGTCATCTAGTCATCGTTTCATCATGTAATCTAATTAATTGTTACTTTGCACGACTGTCACTTGATAACATGAAGTCATTTTCATTTTTATCAGAATATTTTCGATATCACAGGAGTCTTCATATATGAAGAGCCTCATGGTCTTGTTTAAAAAGAAAAAGTAACATCCTTTCTCGTATCCTGCTTTATGCAGAAAGGAATGAAAGCTAGCAAATCTAGCAACGTTTCTACAGGTTTTAAACGGTACAATTACCAAGTCATACGCATACGCAATCTTTACTAGAATCTGATACAGGGGTCCGCTAGATATACAAACATGTGTTACGTTACATCATAACGTAACACGAGCTGAGAAGCAAACCTATGTCCAGCTATATTGCGGTTCACCGCTCGACCAGTGGCAGTCGAGGTACAATTGGATCCTTACGGTATTAATTACCAATGACAGATGTGGATATAGGACAAAGAATATATACTTACTTATAGGAAAAACCACTCTCCAAAGTAATTCCGAGAGCGAGTATATTTTTTATTTAACTAGATAGGCTTAATTCGAAGGGGGTACCCCCTTAATTAGAATAAGTTAATCTCCGGGAAGAAATTGTCTAACATTGAATGTCTTTCGCCTCTGTCTGTTCCTTAGATAGTTTAGAGAGAGTTACATAATACAGATAAATATCCAAAACGCAGGTTTATAAGAAAATGTTAGTTTATAAGAAAATGTTCTTGATTAGAACCCGGCACCTTGTGTCTCAGAGGCAAGCACAGAACATTGGTCGACAAGATGCTTACGAGTAACATATGATTGCGTTTATGGACAGTTAATGCAATTACACGCACGGAAATCTGATTATTCAGATTTCTATGATTGCACGCTATTTTTTCCTAAACTACTCCTCGTGTAAGATATCGGTTGATTTTTATACGACTTTCACTATGAAATTGATAATTTCTTCAGAAAACACTAAATGGATACAATACTTACTTAACTGGGACCCAGTTCAAGAGCGTCGGTGGTCGAATCGGTAAAAATGCGTGCTGCGCAGAAATGCACGGGTTCGAATCCCACCTCGCCCACGTTCCAATGACTATTTTAGAATTTATGTACGAGTACATTAGTTTGAATAGTAATCGAGTCTTACACTAAGGGAAAACATCGTGAGGAAACCTGCACATTTAGGCAACTGGATGTGTAACCATGATCGATCTAATACGGGTTAGGTTTACCTGCAAAGGTTGCAGAGGTCAGATGGGAATCGCTTCATGTCTGACTCACTCAATCCAGGATCTATGGTCAAACCCATATACCCCGGGGTTCTCTCCCTCCAGAGAGGTGAGGATGCAACCGGGACTAAAGTCAAGAGAATGGAGACTTACTTTGGTACAAATATTTGCAAGGTCGATCATAAATTGAAAAAATATATCATTAGATAGTTAACATCTCTCTAATAAGAGAGCTAATCGGAGAAAACTCAGCCAAAACACACGTTGGCCGTGCGAGATGGGGTCACGGTTCAAGTGAAATGAACCGTCTTACTGTTTCCTCTAGATTGCGAACTCCACAGACTAAAGACTATAATAAACAGAGGGCCCTGAACTACATAACACAATTGTTAATGCTGACATTGAGACAACATTGGCCAGTTAATTTTGAGTGAATTTCGTAATTGTTATTCACTACGATACCTTTCATGTCAGTAAAATTACAAATTACTTTGCGAGCAAAAAATAAAATATAAGTAAGTAATAGGTAAATATATCCGGCAAAGAATTTGTGGAAAATGAACCCATGACATTCAACTAAAAAGGAGGCAATAGCGATGATGAAAAGCGCATGCATGCTATTGAATTAGTTTGGTTAGCGCATGTACACCAAAACCAGACGAAAGAGGCATTTTACTATGTTCTAATCATTGTTGCGTACAACAGATCGTTATATTCAACCCACCTACTAATTGATCTAATTCTCGAACATTTTAGTACCAGATTCTTGTAATATAGGAGGCATTTATTCTGTTTCAAACATACAGGAAATACAGGAAAACCAGTTTTAGATAAAAACCGCTTCCAGGATAAGGGTTTGTCAAAATCGGTCTAGCAGTTTTTGAGTTTATTCAGTACAAACAAAAATATATATAATTTCTCCTTATAATATTACTAGCTGTTGCCCGCGACTTCGACCGCCTAAAGTTCGAGTTGAATCTTAATCATACAGTCCGATACAGACAGACAGACAAAAAATGTAAAAAAAAAATCTCTATCCGTTTCAGTCAAAATATTAAATGTACAGACAAAATATTTTTACCGTTTTATTATATGTAGTATTTTGATTTTCAGTTTTTTTAAATAAAATACTCAAACAACACAAAAAAAATATTTTTAATAAAAATTAATATATATCTTGTTTTTGTTGGGACTCGAACTCGGACCGCCAACTTCACAGTCTCACGCGCTAACCACTGGACCATCGAAGCCGTTGCGGTGGTGTCGAAATTAAAGTAGACTACATACATATGGTTACGTCTATATCCCTTGCGGAGAAGACAAAGCCAACAGTCTTGAAAAGATTAAATGCTATTTGGCTTAATGATAGAATTGAGATTCAAATAGTGATAGGTTGCTCGCCCATCGCCTAAAAAAGAATCCCAAGTTTGTAAAACTATCCCTTAGTCGCCTTTCACTTATATTTATAATGCTGTCGTATAATGATAAATGACTTTGGCTTTTAAATTTCGTAAGTTATTTGCAGGCAAACTCATGCCTTGAGTTCATTCAAATGTCGATAACTTTTTTTTAGTGAACCGATTTTGATGAAACAAACTTTAAATGTTCTTCTGAGTTAATACAAAGCAATTGGCGAAAGTTTGAAGTAAATCGGTTCAGTACTTTCGGAGATAATCGTGATCATACATACAGACAGACAGACAGACAGTCAAGAAATTAAAAAAAAATATTTTTGCTTTCTATTATTCATTCTAAGTGTCCCTCTATCCATTTCAGTCAAAAATACTAAATTTACAGACAAAATATTTTTACTATTTTATTATATGTATAGATATAGATAATGGGTTATATATATATTATAAGTTCTGGTCTAGTCAAAAATAACTCAGATTTTTTTTTCTAGGTATTCTACATTCATTTTGTTGAAATGAAGTTAATAGGCTTACCTAAATCTTGCGTCAAAAGTGACTCGAGTAATAACGTTTTTGTTTTTTTTTTATTTCAATAGCTTACGTGTTTTACAAATTTTCAACAGAATTTTTTTTATCGTAAACGAGTTGAGATAAGATATGGCGACGCATGCCAAAGGAAGTCATGTGTATCGGGGCGAGGGAAAACGATCGATCCACTCATGCATAGATTGTCAAGTCGAGCCGGCTGATATAACAATAACAAAGCAAGTATTATTATATTAAGAACGACCACCTGGCTAGGATATATACTTGTTATATAGCTGTTTTATCAAAACTATCAGCACAATGTGATTTTCCAATATTGACTCAAATAAAGCACTCAAAACCAGAAAACGTGTCAAATTATATATCACGAAACACCTTTTGTCAGTATTTTAAATTATCAAGTTCGTAGGATTTCTATAAACATTTCTTATTTCCAGATTGTACGCATAAGTAGAAAAACAGGGAAAGGTCGATTCCGGTTCACCGATCTATATCGATTAGGTACGCTCAAGAGAATTAACGCTAAATACTTTTTTATCGAGTTGAATAAGGCTTGAAATGCAAATAAATAAGATGTAAAAAAGTCTGTTGTCTTAGAATACTGAAACATTGTCGATAATATGAATCATTTAATCGTCCTCGAGAATAACCTGAGTATACCTAAATGTGTGTCATATGATACCAATTTTGTTAGTATGCGACTTGTAATGGGCCACTCCCACACATATTGTGTATCCGTTCGTGGTGCAGCGGCGCGTAAACAAATAAATAAGCTATTGTTTCAGTTCCAAATGAAACAAAGAGGATCTCTGACAAAGAGCAAATTTCGTTTTCTGATCATGAGTAACTAGTTATTGCCCTGGGCTTCGCATAGAAATCCGGATGAATTCATCTTTTCTTAAGCAGATATGTCACTATACTTAGGTATATCAAATTTCAGAAATCTTTTAAGTAGTTTTGATTGTGTGTTGATCGGTCATAATAAAGTGATATCACCATTAAGGTAGGTATTAAAAATATGGTGTTAAAATTACGTTTGTCACCTATGTAAACAATCCAAATATACTTGCATTATGACAAAGCTACGATTCTATCTTTGTTCTGACTTATTCATTTAAGGAGTATAAGAATACATATCTTGAAGGACGAGTCCGTTCTCTAACCTATTTTCACTATATGCGCAGGCGCAGGTGTCTTTAGTTACAAAACAGCGCGGCCATTGCAATGCGGAAGCAGTTCAACTGGTATTTACTTGGATTTCGATCTTAAACTTCTCGTTTTACTAAATGCTTTGAAGTAGGTAAGTATTTCTGAAACAGCTGGCAAAATTTTATATTTAACTTTAATCGTGTTGCCATAAACCATACTTCCACAAGTCTTAAGGCCAAAATTAGCCAAATCGGTCCAGCCATTCTCGAGTAAATTACAGCAAAACTAACTTCATGATAAATTTTTTATTTAGCCTTAGTTATTATTTTAGTTGCTCTGTTGTCTTTGCATGTATTTACCACCGAAAACCTCAATTTACAACAACTTTTTCTTTCTCCTGGCGTCAATCCTGGTTACACCCCTAAACGGTATTGGGTAAGTCAGTTATTTTCACGAAGCGACTCTGGTCAGACTTCCGCAACCTTTGCAGGGGAACCTATTCCATATATCATCATGGCAAAACTTCACTAGACGAATGCGCCTTTTCCTTAGTTGCCACTTACGACGTAACATAGCTAAGAGATGGAGTGGCCCTCTTTTATATTCCCGGGAACCTTATGGCTGACAACTACTTACACAAAATACTAAAGTTAGAATCACCTTTGTTAATTGACCTGAGTGGACATGACCTCGAACGAAATTGTAGGCCGAGGTTCGGACCAAACGAGTTTCTGTATTTAAAGTCAAGCTTTTTGTCGATGAGTAAGACAGGTGTTACATTTTATGTCGATTTCAAGTGTATATTTATCCAACGCACCAAAAATATATAAGTAAAAGACATTATATCATCTTTAGGGGGCTCTAATTTTATGGTTTTAATTCCAAATAAGACCGGCAGGTAGAAAAAAGGAGGATTATATTATTTTAAATGGTGGATTTTATTTGCGACATTTAAAAAGCTGCTATGGTTAGAGAATTATCAGAGTCATCATCATACAAATCCTTTAGTTACGTGTGAAATAAGAATATTACATACCTATAAGTATGTTGCTAAATTTGAACAATAATCTCGCCGTATTTCGCATTTCTTTGTGATGAATGGTTAGTTTGAATTTCACCGGATGTATTCGCTGAATCATCTATATATCTATAAACAATAGAAAAGTGTCGAAATTCATATGTTGTCTTATAATTTAAGAGATAGGATACCGAAATTTCAGTTACTATCGCTAGAGGCATTCTGTAATTAAGGGGTACGTGTCCGGAGGCTTTTATGAGTAGGACTCACCATATATATAAATATATATCTCATTGGAGCCCCCATAGTGTCATGATGGTGAGCCCTACTTGTCCTGTGTATAGTGCATGTGAGCAGTGAGTTTTTTCCAGTGTTAAAGATAAAAGGTCCTAGCGCCAATAAACAAAACTGTTTGCAGATTAAAATCTTCCTTAAAAAGTCACATTACTTATCTAGTACTTATGCGAGTACGTGTTGTGTAATTAATGATGTGTGTGACGCACGTTAGCGGAAATCAGTTACAACTGGCGATCAAAATTATATGCGCGAACACCGTAAACAAACCCCCCATTAATGGAAACATGGTGTCTGCTGGTCAAATCTTAGAGTCATCGCAAAATAAAATGAGAAATTGAAACTGAAATGCTAAATTGGAAAATAAATAACTATCCTACAGTTAAAAAGTGTGAATACGAAATAAATAGAATAAATTTGTTTCTTGCTTTTTGGTCTCTTTATTTTTTAGTAATCTTTGCATTTATATCATTAAAATTAAGTCTGTCTTGGCCATTAACCCTATTCAATTTGCACTTACTGTATGTACTGAACGGTATTTTATGATTTGATGTGTGTGGCTATCCGGCTTGATTTTTTATTTATTTATCTTTATTTAGGCAACAAACAGTCGTTTACAAATAGAAATTTACATAAACTATGAGTACAATTTAAAGACCTATAGTGCCATAAAGTGATGTACTTATATAATAAAAAGGGTTAATTACATGGCAGGAATAAATTGATCTTGAATATACTTTCATTTAAATCTTTCCTTCGGTTTACATAATCTTGACAGCCACACGATATATCATAGCTAGCCACCTTAGCTATCAATGCATTTTTTTATCATGATTATATCACATGGTATTTTATTTATTTGTGTCACTTATGTTTTATCTGATGGAGGAATATGATCCCCTTAAATGCAACTGATGCTGACAACGATTGATATTGTTTCTTTCTAAATGCCGCAAAAACCATTTTTTTTTCTCTGTCATTGGTCCCAAATTGCCAAAATAAGGTACGTAATTGCAATGTACCTATGTCTATGTAGGTTGACGGTTGCATACTAGTAAACTGAATATAGTGTTATGAACTCCTGTAATTAGTTAACGGCACACTTTAAGCACCGTTACTAGCCAATGTTCGTTCGGATTCACCTGTGTTATGTACCTATTAACGTTGATTCAGACCGACGCAGTGTGAAATTGCTTTTAATTTCCCAAAATTATATCTTTACTATGTTGGACTAGATAAGTGTAACTTTGAATTGCAAGCAAGTACAAAAGAGAAAATTGAAATGTGGCTAAATGCACTTATATTTTTTTTACTGTCTTTGTAACGATGATTTTTAACCCTTAAAACTATAAACGTTTTTCTTTTTTGATCGCAACTCGAATCTTAAATCGATCAATTTCCTTAGGTACCCGTGTCCCTTCAAATCATGATATGAGTATTATTCACATCCGACGACAGCCACAGGAAAAGATTCAGTCTTCTTTGCGAGGGAGGATGTTTAAGTAAGATTATTTGACCAAAATTTATAAAAATATAATAATGACGTTAACGATAAAAAAGGACTTTAACACGTTTCATCCCAGGAAATTACGATTGTTTTCTTACGTTGTCCACTTATCGATTACAATCATTTATTGTTTGCATGTAGGCATTAGTCATACAGCCACACTGCGCAGGCGCTGGATCAGTCTAAGAAGGAAGCATTTAATTTGTCTTATAATCTTAGGATTTAACTTTTAGGTTATTGGCTAGAAAATTACTTATCACTGTTTCTTATTTTAGTTATAACAATAAGCCGTCCAATTAAACGTGGCCTTTGAGTATTGTGACTATTAGAACTCTCTATCCTTAATGGAATAAGGACGCGGTATGTGCATTGCAGTGTGGTTCCCGGGACCAGTACAAAAAGAATAGGACCACTCCATCTCTTTCCCATGGATGTCGTAAAAGGCGACTAAGGGATATGCTTTCAAACTTGGGATTATTTTTTTAGGCGATGGGCTAGCAACCTGTCACTATTTGTGTTGTACTCAATTCTATCATTAAACCAAATAGCTGAGAACGTGGCATATCAGTTTTTTCAAGACTGTTGGATCTGTCTACCCCACAAGGAATATAGACGTGACCATATGTATGTAACACGCAGTATGTGTGTGTGTGTGTTTGAGTGCGTTTAATATGGAATCTATTTAATGATTTTTTTCTATAAAGGAGGATTTTGTCTAACTTCTTTTAATAATTAAAATTAGGCATGATAGAAACAAATATCAACTTCTCCAACTATAGAAATAGTTTAATTCAAACAGTTATCTTTATTATTAGTAAGAAAATTTATTACCGATACTAAACTTGTGGCCCAAATTATTGCTAACCGTTAGTATTTAATGTCCCAGCCTAATGAGAATATCGCCCACTACCTACCGCTAAATGCCAACTACAACTAGCGAAAGTTTTTATTCCACCAAACATTTGAGATTCACGTAGGATCGATATGAAAGTTACATATACTATTTATTGAATGCGTGATGCATGTGTACAATCGCCTATAGACAAAATTGATCTGCTCATGGTTTGGTTTAAAGGAACAGAGAGACGACTGTACATCTTAGTGTTTATGAGCAGAGCTGGTTTGAAGCCACTTAAATTAACAATTTATTATGACACTGGACACAGGTCTACGGGTTGTATCGTAAGTTTGTTTATTAAAATTTGCAGTATATTTATTACATAGACAACAGATAAAATAAATGACAGAAATGTAATTAAGTACTATCTTTAAAAGAAAAATGTTGTTTCAGTGTTTATTTTATTTTCTACGAGATACGAATATGTTGTAGTACCCTAAGAAATATGAATGGGTTCAGTTGAAATAAACTTGAAAAATACTGAATCTAATGTAGACTCTATGGCTCTGATCCCTATAGTCACTGGATAGAGTCCAAATCATCATAGGTCAAAATTACCTGATCTTTAGAATTTACCTGGTGAGAAACGTGGAAAGAACACGCAGTGGGAAAAACTGCGTCAATCACACATCATGAACTCATCTTTTCATACAAATGTACAAGGTATATGTCCTTTTGTGTAGTTTATAATAGAGATCCCCTCATGTCGTGCTGCATTGCTGGGCTCAAGGTCTTCCTCCTGATTGCCCGCACTGAGCGCCAAGCGTGAATTACCGATGTTATCGTGGCGCCCGCTTTCATATTTAAATTCTTTGTCACGCCTTGCTGCGCCATTTGGACGTTAAAATACTTACTGCAATAGAATCAGTGAAGATTTAAAAATCTCTATGCTTTTTGAAGCTTTTATAACACAAAGTTAGTTAAGAGCTAAAAATGTTGTATGTTGCAATTTAGAATGCATGAATGAATAGTGACAACAAGAAAACAAACGTTAACAACACACTTCTCTAGATAAAAACTAGGAAATGCCACGCCGCGGTTTTGTTGCTCTATTACGATAACGCTAACCTTTGAGATTGTATCAGATATGCATTGGTATCCGCTTATCTGTGACAATATCAAACAAGCTTATCTCTCGCTTTGTGACTAAGGATACGAAAGAGATATGGGGGATTAACATTGCAGTATCGTAGTACAGGTAAAAGAATATAGTACTAGTTAGTATTTACACAGTATTGGCGGGTAAACCTTATTCTAATCCGTGCTCAATATCATATAGAGATAAATTCTGTTATTGTGTGAATGAATCTGTACTTTGACCTACTAAATATATAATATTTGGAACATCTTAATTTTAGACCGATACTGAGGTTTATGATTTCTTTTTTAACTCAGTCTGTTAGTTTTTACATAGATTGAAAGTATAAAGGAAGCGAGACACTTTTTTGCTTTCAAACCTAACTAACCAAATTCCTACTCCGACGATAAGCCGATTTGAATTTGAAATTTAGCATCTAGGTTATCTAGTCTAGGGGTGCCCTAAGAGAAATTTATATTTTTTTATTATAAATCTTAAATACACCCGTATTTTAGATTTATAATTTTTTTGCTCTTCACTCATAAATGGCGTTTGTAAACAACTAGACATGGTTATAGATATTTTTATTTTTCAAATTTAAATGAAACTACAACTAAAATAAGTAAAAAATTGTTTGTCCTTTTCATTGTTTGTTTCCATTTATTTCAACTTAATCCCTTAACTTAAGTAAAACCTTATCAAACTTAAAAGAGAAATAGCAAATGTTTAGATAAAACAAATTGCCTATAGCCTATTATTACCTATATCACCAAATAAAACACATGGCATAAGCAAGTTTTATTTTAGCCACAACATAATCTTGAAGGTTTACAGATACCGAAGATAGGTCAAAGTAGGGAATGTTATGCGGGAAAACAAACTCCAGAATCCAAACTAAAGAATAACTGCTGGGTCCATGCAATGCTTAGAGAAATTAACTACTTTACATATTTAGATTAAGAAGAATTTATGATACTAATGGGCCAATTTTCATAGACTTCATAGATGAGTTTACAGACGTATCAACGGGAGTTTCACGTTTCTCTAACGATATTAGATGCCCTGACACTGGAAATAGGAGAATTTCTATTTTGAGGTTGCCACATGCTGAGGAGTTAATTTTGTATTTTCTCAGGATATTCGCCAAGATGCTCTTCATAGCCAGCATGCCGAAATGACGTCCTGAAAAAAGAAAATTATAATATATTACTGTTTAGATAGATAAATTGATTGAACCTTTATTGCACATACATTATAACAAAAATAGCTTAACCTTAACTTATGCTAAAGTAATGTACAAAAAGCGGCCTTATCGCATTATGCAATCTCTTCCAGGCAACAAGAACATATCATGAAGAGAGAATTTGTTTACTGAGTGTTGATGAGTAAGTGAATGAAATACAGTATAGCCAAAACTGCTGAGTGCAGGAAGCTGAAATGATATAACTTTTTCATTAGATTTTTGTATATTCCGTAGATTTCTCGAGATTTTGGAAAAACGTAAATAAGAGCTATCAGATCTATAAGCATACGACAATTATATTATAATTGAATCAGCTAACATATTAGATGAATAATAGGAGCTGATTTTCTGTGATAGATGGACAGACAACTTGGATGTTTTACTCTTATGGTGCAATAAAGAATTTTATCTATCTATCTATATTATCATTACTGACATATATGTCGCACCTATGTGCTGCTTTTGCTTCTGTATTTTTTTACTTTTAAAAGACTTAGTACTAAGCTAAAGTGTTATTTGTTAAAATAATCTCGATATATAAAATAGTTTATCACCTATGCAATTCCTAGCGCCGTAGCTGAACGGTATGAATGCACAGGGATGCCTGTTGGCACAGTTTTCAGGAAGAAAGCGGTCGGGATTGAAGTCATCCACGTCGGGACCCCACAGTTTCTTAGAACGATGCATCGCGAACGGCACCACGGCACAGCTTATACCCGGTGGCAGTGTTATAGACGCTGTCATAAAAAAAAACTAATTATCAACCTTCATAAGGTCGTGTTCACGTTTTAATAAGTCAATACTTAAGATAACCCCAGGTCAGTCAGCAGAAGTATTTATCTATCATGACCTGATCGGAGATCAAACCTTGAACCTTCACGGGCAAATAGGTAATAAAATATTAAAATTGTACAGTATAGTAGTCGTATATAAAAGTAAATTTAAATAGGTATTTTATGTATTAGCTCTCTTTTTAGAAAGAAGGCGCCGTCTTCAACTAAACTTCTCAAAAATCCAGCTAGAATGTTGGTTGAGTATATTACTCGTAATAATATTAATTAGTCTTCCTTATTTCAGTTAATTCTTTCTGTGACTGAAATAAAGAAAATTGAGACGACAACACGATAAATAGAGACTTACAAAGTTTCACTTCTTTCAGCGTTTTTCTGGCTATGATAGGTACAACTGTGAACAGCCGCATAGTTTCCTTGATCACCCTCTCCATGTACTCCATTTTCATTAGGTCCTCTTTATTTGGAAGTCTCGAAGAACTTCCGAAAATTTGTTGTAATCTTAAAAAAACAAAATATATTAAGATTCAGAATGAAAAGATCCAGAATCTAAAAGCAATGTGGAATTTCTTATTCCAGGATGACCAGCATTTCATCAAGCCCAGAATAAAGAGAATTTCAAATCATATTGGTCATATTCAAGGATTTGTATTGGTCTTACCAAATTGGTCGGGTCAGACGGCAGTAGCTTTGTGAAAAATCATCACTGTGGTTAATTCGCTTAGATTAGGTGAGGAGTAGGACTAGTAGGCTTTAAACTTGAGGTAGACCAGGCTTTGTAGCTTCTTCATTTAGAAAATAACCGGGAATATAATCAATTCTCCAAGAAATATAAGTGGTTTTATCAGAACATATTTTTATTATTATAAACTTGGTCAAATCGATATCTAAAAAATTTGGCATAGACTCACACCTAACAAATTGATCTCCAATATACACATAGGCTACTTATACTTCGGGAAATTTTCAGGAGAAAAAAAAAGTCCATTGAAAACAGTACTTACTCTTCGTAGACCAGTTGCTGCTCTTTCTGATGATGTCCCAGTATCTGCAGAACGTAGGAGATAACCAGAGCCGTGGTATCGTTACCAGCTATAGTGATAGAGTCGATATGTTCCCTTAACTCTTCATCAGTGAATTTCGTTCCTCGCGATAAGAGGAGTTCTAATAAATCCTTACACCCTAAAAATAAACAATAAAAGTTTCTTTTTTTTACACATTTAATACACAAGTTCAGCAACTTGTGTATTAAATGTGTACATATTTTGTTTGCCCACTGAGCGCTGGCTCTGTGCCGTGTGGTTCCCGGCACTATTACAAAAAAGAATAGGACCACTCCATCTCTTTCCCATGGATGTCGTAAAAGGCGACTAAGGGATAGGCTTATAAACTTAGGATTCCTCCTTTAGGCGATGGGCTAGCAACCTGTCACTATTTGAATCTCGGTTCTATCATTAAGCCAAATAGCTGAACGTGGCCATTCAGTCTTTTCAAGACTGTTGGCTCTGTCTACCCCGCAAGGGATATAGACGAGACCATATGTATATGTACTGAGCGCTGGCTCAGTGGGCAAACAAAATAGGAACAGTAAAATAGTAAAATAGGAACAAAAATAAGATTATGTAATAATAAGAATACAATATGATGATTTTTATTTGAAAAGCTGCACGTATATGTATTGTGAACAAATTTTTTCAGTGAGTTTTGAAGCTTTCTGTGCTAACGTAAAGAAACATCCATTATGGTAGCGTGTCATAGATAAGAGGTTTAGGTTTCTTATTAAAATCGTCCGCCCAAAATAAGCTGGTTACCTTTATGGATTACACCATTTTCATAAGCTTTTCTTTTTCTTGTTACTACCTGTAACACAAAGTATAAATAGAAGAAACGAGTGTGGACTACTGTAATGTAGGTAAGTTTTATTTTTTTGTGACCCACTGTATTTTACAATGGACTGTTCAAGCCCAATACGATGGGCTTGAACAGTCCATTGTAAAATACACACATATGACACACACACATGTGACATTAAATATTTCTTGCTGCTAGTTCTTTCTATAGATTTCTTAGGATTACGTTCACAGTTTTATTTCTTGTGGGGTTGCCTAAAACTCAGGTATAGACATATAGATTGTTTCTCCCTTTTTCATTAAAAAAATTTGAAACTAGAGATTGCTACAATTTTTCTTACATACCTCTTCAGTAAATTTATGTGTGATATCAATACTCTCTTTTTGCAATTTGGAGTACTTGGTCAAGTGGAAGAGTGCGTCTGGCTGCATCCACGGCTTGAAGAGTCGCATGTTAATAACTGACATGACGTAGTTGCGCGCGCGCAGGTACCGCGTGTCCGGGTTGTGTTGGACGTCCATGCGCTCGCCCATTGCGGTTTCTGGAAAGTTAAAATATTTTTTAAAAATATTAACACTAACGAGAAGGAAAATCGCAACAATCGCAGTCCCCCTTTTGCGAAACAACCAAAATATAAATTGGAAACTGATTGTTTGACTGACATGTCATACGCTCAGCACAAAACGCTAGGTCTAGAGAATAAAAATTGGCATATAGAATCCTTCATACGGTTTGGAGGCGGATTAGTTAAAATATCCTGAAAATCTTGCGGAAACGGAAATTAATGTCAATCTAGTGACCAATAAATGGTAATGTAATTAAAAAGGTTATGAATGAGTATAATAAATCACAATTAAAGTATAATCTAATCTAAAATTAGCATTAAAGTCATCTTAGTTAAAGTTTATGAAAGTTAAATAAATCTCTAGTTATACGTACCAAATACAATATCCAACATGCAGGACGTAATATATTTAAACACATCGAACTCTGATTTTCCCACTTCGTTCTCCAGCCGCTGCACAAGAATCGAACCTTGTTTCCCAAAGTTCTCTATGAAATCCTCGATCAAACGGTTTTGGAAAATCGGCAGAATCACGCGGCGGTGGGATTTCCATAAGTCCACTAAAATATGCAAAGTTGATGAATTTTCTAAATTGCTATTTATACTTGTAGATAGTAAAAAATATCTAACAAATAGTGTAGGTAAGCAAGGTACTATTTAAAATTCTAAACTCGGTGGATAAATGATAACTGCACATTAAAATTGTGCTTTAACCCTTTTATAACATGTTTAATGTTAAATACATATTCTGTTTTATCGAACCCCTTAAAAATAAATTACCTAATTTCGGGGTTAATGGTCAAATTAACTTTATATTAAGATATATTATGTATGAGAAAGTGAAATGGGATTTAAGTGATGAAAAATTTGCTTTATGACCTCAACGTGTAATGTGCCATAATTAACCATTCAAAATATGAACTTATGATAATAAATTATATAATATACTTATATAATTTGGAACCTAGTTTTTCCCCAAGTAAACAATAATTATGCATGCTACATTATTTTTAAAAGTTGTACTTACATGGAGCAACGAACAGTCCATTGCCAAGCCATGCTCGCAAAAATTTGTACGTGTAGTCCTTTTCTAAGCAGCTGTCCAGGACTATCTGCACATCTTGAGGATTGGTTACCACTAGAAGCAAGTAGGTAGAATTTACTCTCATAAGTGACAATAATTTAAGCAAATTTAAGGACAGGCAGAGAGTTAGAGTAGGTGCTCATTAATCAGAATTTTAACGAAACTTTTAAATAAGTATCTCTTCTGATTCAGATTTCTTACTGATCTGACCATTTTCTTATTGTTTTAATCCGAATAAATCAATTTTCTTTATACAATGAAGCATACTTATATTATTTAGGTACTCACCCACATATAAAGATGGTCCAATCCAGATTTTGCAAATTCCACTAGGACACTTTTCCGCCCGATTTGCTAAAATCTTAATATTTTGTAATATTCCTAAAATCAAAAATCAATTCAAACTTACGACACTAAACATTTCATACATTTTGTTGGAAAAAACTACGATTTTAAAAATAAATGAAAATAAAGATAACACACACAATAAAAAATATAAATAAGTAAAACGTTCTTCACAACATGTAAGAGCTTAGAAGGCTTACTTTCAGGACCGCCAATGAACCAATGAGAATTTCCTATAACAGGCACGCAGCCTGGACCTGGCAAGATATCAGATAGTTCATATAACTGTTTGCGTCCTCCTCTGTATTTTACATAGAAAAATACAGCTAATATAAATACTAATAAAAATACTATCATTGTGATCAATATTTAAAAAAGATAATGTAACGAGACAACGTACTTCCAGTAAGAAGGAAACGCAGTAAATAGCAAACCTTTTGAAGTAGTTGGGCAAGGTAAGTACTTTTATTATTGTAACGATGTTTATTCTTGCGTTACTAGTATATGAGTTCATCGGTAAATATAGTCCAGGAATGTTATAAAAAGTTATTTTTCAGTAAGTACACCAACAATTTAAATTAGTAAAGCGATTAATAAAGTCATATAATAATACAATAGAATATTTCAAAAACATTGTAGTGGAACTTTCCCCTAAAGTTCCAGAGTCGAAAATTATTCCGTCCAATTTTTTTTTGCAACATTTTTAATACATTATATGGTGTAAGTATTAAAACACATGCTCTGTGAAAAATAATGTGGATATTTAAAAGAAATATGCAGGGATCGAAGGCGAAAGATATATCTGCATTCTCCTTCACGAAAGGATATAATCAAGAGTCTGCCATATAGCAGTCACCTTACCTTGACTATAAAGGATATAAGCCCAAGGCTTTAGTGTTAAGAGGTGGCGATTTTAAGAGTACTAAGGGATCAAGCGTTAAATAGGTCTCGGCTCACAGATAAAGATTCTACTACTATTATAGCTTCTTTCTTCCTGTGACTCAGCTAGACAAAGACATTTTTGCATGTAATAAAAAGGTTGACTTTTAATCATATCACGATCGCACGAGCGAGCCTATGATAATAACTTTCTGCATTTTTACGTATATAAGGCTTTCTAGGCATCATGTAAGTATAGTTGATAAAACAATTAATTTAACAATTAACGCACAATAGCTTATTATTTGTCATTTCCATATGCAACATGAACGTCTTTTTATCGACTTCTAAGATGACTTTTTAGCTCTATATCATTGCTACATCATAATGGAATTAAGTTAAGATCTGTTTGGAGGTTTATAAACAGACAGAAATACGAACATTACGAAACTATAAGTAGAGTTTGATGGTCATTGCCAATGTTTTCTTTGCACGTTAACATCACACATGTTGACATTAATCCAATCCTTGTAGCTCACGCACGAGATATTGGATCTTAGAACCCAATATTTGCTGTATGACGTAGTGCACATTAATATGTACATAAGGTGTAGGATTGGTAAAACTAATGAAGTGAACTCAGAATAGTACGGAATAGCTTCAGAGCATGTTTACTGCTCATTCTTAGGCGCTAAAGCTTTAAAATCGTAGTTTAAGCGAAGACGTGGTAAAAAGTGAGTATAGAAAACATTTCTCTTTTATAAGCGAATGCTCAAGTTAACTGATTTGGATGACCTCCATGGCGCAGGGTTATTCTGGGTTCGATACCCAGCAGGAGCAAATATATGTCCTCATTTAACTCACCTGTTGTTGTATTGAACTATTTGACAACCAAGGTTAAAAATCAATTTTTTTTAAAGATTTCCTATCAGAAAACTTCTTTTGATGAACAATTTTGTAAGTATTAAATCAGTCATAGGTTTATTGTTTGCATTTTTGTCAAAAACCGCATATGAAGAATATGTGAAATAATTTGGCAAAATTTTCAGGTGACAATGATTATCCTGGGAGTGTTAGTCTTAGTTGTGGGTGCATATTGGCTATACTTCTCTATCAAAACTCACCGAATGGAGAAACTGACCGCGTCCCTGCCTTCACTGCCGGCACTGCCCCTCGTCGGAAACGCCATGATGTTTATTGGCAACACTGAAAGTGAGTAATTTTTTAGTTTACTTTTATTAGCTATTGCCCGTAATTTTATCCGCTTCCACCTTAAATTAGGTATCCCTGAAACTGGATACAAGATATATCTTGTATATTTGTTCGTCCTATACTTCTAACGTGAAAAGAACGCTTGGAAATGAAAAACTAAAGCTCATTTTCGCATTTATAATTAGTTTGTATGTGGTTAGATAAAACTAACAAATCTTTTTTTTAGTTTTATTATTTGAAATGCCTAGTCATGCCATAACTTTTGATAAAACGTAAAATCCAGTTTCTTCGATTGAGAGTTTTATTGATTAGACTAGCTGTTGCCCGCGACTTCGTCCGCGTTAATTTCGAGTTGAATCTTAATCATACAGTCAGATAATCTTAATAATAACACAACTCCCATCAAATCTGTCTTTAAATTTAAATATGTTAACTCTGATAATATATTAAAGGCGTTCAAAGAACTTAATTTGAAAAAGTCTGAAGACCATTGGGGTATGTCTGTTAGTATCATAAGTCAAATCATAGACATTATTGCATCTGATCTAGCTTTTATATTTAATGAGTGTTGGTATTTTTCCAAATTTAATGAAATGTAGTAAATTAATACCTTTATTCAAAAAAGGGGAGAAAACAGTCCTTGGCAATTATAGACCTATTTTTATATTGCCAGTTTTGAGCAAGGTGTTTGAGAAGATGATGCTTAATCAAATGCAACAATATTTTAAAATCAATAACATTTTCCATTCCCAACAATAAGGGTTCACTGCCGGTATTGATTAGATTATTTTAGGATTACTTACTGGTGGATCTCTTTGAACAAATAGGTATTACTTTTGAATTGAAAACTTATTTATTATCTCTTTTCAGAAATTCTTCATAATCTGGAATATATGGCGGAAATTGCATTTAAAAACAAAGGATGTGCTAAAGTTTGGTTGGGTCCCAAATTGTACATAGGTGAGTGCATGTTAAAAATATTGTTTACGTTTCCACATATTATTAAAAGATTACTATAATATTTTTACTTAATCTTATTAATTTACTAGCTTTTGCCCAACGAAGAGTAATATTTTCTTCATTCATTTTCAGCTATTGGTAACCCAGAAGACGCGCAGGTAGTCCTGGAAAATTGTTTAGACAAAGACGGTGTATACCGCTTTTTGAGAGCATGGTTAGGACATGGCTTGTTTGTGGCACCGGGTAAATATTACTTTGCAATTATTAATTATAAATAAATTCTTATTGTTTTATTAGATACTCGATTGGAACCTAAAAAGCTGTTATACCACTACAACAAAAAAAAAACGCATAATAAAAATTTACTTTTGCCCTCGACCTTCTATAATACAATATTTTGTTCTGCAGTGGGTTTATGGAAAACTCATAGAAAAGTATTGCTACCTGTGTTCCACAACAAAGTAGTAGAAGAATACCTGGGTGTGATTGGGGAGCAGGCCGACGTGCTGGTGGGCCGCTTAGCCGACCATGTGGATAAGGAGGAGTTCGACATCCTGAAATATATCACTGCGTGCACTCTGGATATAGTGTTTGGTAAGTAATATTCATAAATACATAAGCACGTCTCTTACTGGGAAAAGTAGGCAAAGACGATTTCAACTTCCTTCAACTTCAACCTGCGACAACACTTCACTTTTTCTGTATGACTTGATCAAAATTTTATACTAACTCATTTGACCCTAAACTTCGATCAAGGAAAGTTGGCGGACGATCTCGACAAATATGTCGAATCAGACGCTTGGATAGAAGCTCGGAGGATGATGATGATGTAGGCATCAATTCTTATAATTTCTACGGGAAGATACTACGGTCATAAGCTAGTGCAATTTGTTGCAAAAACAAGCTTATTGTTTATGTTTATAATGAATAGTTACAACAAAGTATACGATTCTATTACCGCCATTCTATAAGAACCACATAAAGCCTTTCGATTACCGGCAGTCGTAAAGCGAATGTCAATGTTAGTTTCTCACATTATTCATAGAAGTTTTACGCGTTTGGTTTTGTTATGTCATAAACCTCGTTAACATTTATGGTCGTTTATGGCGTTGCACTTGTGTTGTTCATATTTCTGAGTATCATCGTTATGGCACTGCCCAATTCCATCTAGTTCATCAAATAAAATAAAGACCTACGATGACTATCATAAATTTTATTGATTGATGAATTTATTAAGAGCTTACTAAGCTTCAATCTCTTTTTTTTATTTTATTTGACAAATATAATAGTACATACCACTACATTACAGGTGCAGTTAAAACATACTAAACTAAACTTTTAAAAAAACTTTTAAAAGCAGAAATTGACCCCGAATAATTTTTGTTTTCCATTGTTACCTTTATTTATTTTATATATTCTCAAGCATCAAAGGCCTATGGATACGTACCTTACAGACAGAATCTAGAATTGGGTAAGTCAGCAGTTAATGACACAAAGTGACTCCCGTGATCCCGTCTGCTCTCTTGAGGGGAAAGAGCTTATTTCATAAATTATTATTAGTGTAAAAATATTAAACCCAGAAACGGCAATGGGTGAGCGGATGGATGTGCAACATACACCCGATACGCCATACCTGCGCGCGCGCCACACAGTAATCGCTATCCTGAACATGCGGATCTTCAAGGTCTGGCTGCAACCCGACTGCCTCTTCAACCTGACTTCGTACGCCAAGCAACAAAAGGACAATATCGATCTAACACATCGGTTCACGGATGAGGTAATCATTTTTTTAATTTCACAGCATCGATTAAATTTATGTTATAAATTTTATTTCTTTGATATCAATAAATTTGTTTGGCGTTATTGGATAATACATGCTAGAATTAATACTCGTACAACCTGTGTGACGTGCGGTGACCGTGACACATAACATATGTCCCGCGCGAGTTCCCGTTTTCTGATTGACCTGGACCTTGGATGTTTAAAGTATTTATCATGAAATAAAGTATCGTTGAGTTGGTATCTCACAAGTTTCGGACTTACTTTGGAAGTTAACCCAATCTGTGTAAAATTTCCTGTATATATTTATTTATACTAATACTGGTTTTTTTTTAATTTTGTATTTTCTGCTAGATTTGTGTTTTGTTTCATATGTTTTTGATCCAGTCTGATTTACTCATAATCTGTTTAAACCCATTTGAAGTGTGACTTCATTGATCAATATTTAACTGTTTGTGTTTGTTATCTATGTGACAAATTGTGATCCAAGTCAATATAGACGTTTATGTTTTTGGTTAGAATCCTGGTTAGATATTACGAGATCTTTTATCATTTCGCAAGAATTTTTTATAGTTATGTTTTGATCTTTGTCGTAATAAAATATATATGATTAACATTACTATCACAAAATATGATTTCAGGTTGTCAAGAAAAAGCGTTTAGAATATGAAAGTAAAAAGAGAAAAGATAACAATGAACCTGAAGGTAATATAATATATAATATAATATAATAATATAGGTACACAGGCATGTACTCTCATTGATTAACTCTGTAACTATATATACCCACTTAAATAAAATTCAAAATTGTCGAGCCTAGTTGGGCAGAATATATACTTCACAGTTTTAATTACGCTGCCCGTATTAGGTATAGCCAGAGCCTTACTTAGTTATAGTTATTAGGAATAAGTCTGTTTTTGAACATTTATGACTATAAAAGTATCCCATGTTTACAAACATGTTTGTAGGTCTTCTTGTCTTGAAATTGAAACATGGTGCACGGTTCCTATCACATTAATCATGGAATTCTACTGAGGCTGGACTATGAGGACAATGATAACAAGCATACATCTTTATTTGCGCTTGTAATGTATTTGCCATGCTTCCACGTCAGACCTTAAATTTTTGACGCACGTTTCTTAAATTTACTCTAATATAATAAAGCTGAAGAGTTGTATGTTTGTCTAGGCGCGCTATTCTAGGGAACTGTCAATTGGGCATGAAGAAGTTTGTGTATTTTTTTTAGTCATTGTTCAGTCAAAGTCCACTGTATATATTTATTTATTTAAACTTCATTGCCCAAAACACAAATGTATTGCAATTTTTGTATCGGTTGCTTACTGGAAGAAATAACTTCGGAAATATAGTACATTGGTACAAAGTGTCAAATTTAAGCTTCCGTTTCAAGTTCTTTTTTATATGTTCTTGTACATGTGGCAATAAAATTTTGTAGGTAAACTTCAGGCAGTCCTCGATTTGTTGTTCGGCCGAGAAATCGAGTTCACCAACGAACAGCTGAGGGAGCACATCGATTCCATCACAGTGGCTGGCAACGACACCACTGCCCTGGTCATAGCTTACACCCTAGTCCTTCTGGGAGTACATCAAGGCGCACAGGAAAGGGCCTTCCAAGAGTAAGTGTTTTTTTACAGTGATGATGAATGAGTTTATAAAGTTAAGTTAGATTATTTGCCGAATCAAATCTTCTCAGTATTTAATATCATGATTTTGGTGCGTTATCAGTTTCGAAATAAAAAAATTATTGTTATAAATAACTGTTATAAATAAAAAAAATAAAATGTGCGCGTTGATGTCTTTAGCACTAACTGAAATTAATGACCTGTTTAAAATGTATTTTAAGGGAGGCAGTAGATTTTTAGTAGCTATATTTTTATTTAGTTGTAAATAGATATGACAGACAAATATGAAGTTTCTACTCTATCGAAACGTCAAGTAAAGAAATAATTATGGTTGAGTAGCGGTCAACTTAAGCGAAACGACTCCCCTTATTATGGTTTTATTTTATATATATGCAAGGGATCATATTTCTCTACCGTTGACTGTACACACATCAGCTCTTACTTGTATCTTTTCAGACAGGAATCTATCTTCGGCAAATCGAGTCGCGGCGCGAACAAGGAGGATCTACAGCAAATGCATTATCTGGAGAGGGTCATCAAGGAAAGCATGCGACTGTACACGGTGGTGCCCATCATAGCGCGGAATGTACACAAAGATACGTACCTTCGTAAGTACAATGGTCTACATAAAAAAGTATACCATCTTCGTATCGATATAACTTAGATTGTTCGCTTTTATCTGTAATTTATTATTACATATAATTGATAGTTTTTATAATATATATAAATATAAAATATGCAGACTGTTTGATACCAAACTGTTTTTAACGCAGTGCTTGGATGGAGTGGACCTATTCAAACGGGCAAATTCTAACCTCTTTTTCGCGGGATGCAGAGCTGACATCATTCTACTTTCTATTGACCACTGCATACTTGTTTTTCTCGTCGGTTTAGGGTACTAGTGAATTATTTTTTCTTTGAAACTATAATATTTAGCATATCTTTTTCAATGATCAATAAAGTTTTTTCTTACAGCCAAATGCGGCGTGACCGTGCCAGCCGGGGCTGGTGCTGTCATCGGCTCGTTCGCGATACACAGAGCAAAGGACGTGTGGGGTGACGACGCGGACACCTTTGACCCCGACAGGTTCCTTCCTGAGCGCTCTGTGGGGCGCCACCCAGCTGCGTTCCTTCCATTCAGTTTTGGCTCAAGAAATTGTATAGGTATGTATAATACATATTAGTAGGGGGCGCCCTTGGTTCCTTCCGCGTAATAAGAAATTGTTTCCCGAATCCGTACTTGAGTAAATTTTCTCCGATACACACTCTAATTGGGCTGTGCGTTAATATTATCAGAGAATCAGTCCAGTCAATATCCTCTTATACATAAGATTTTTTCTATAAAGAACATCAAATACTTAGATCATGTTTTGTCTATGGTTTAAAAGATGACTCTCATAAAACAATCAATTTTAAGAAGAATAATCGTTTACAGGAGGATTGTGCCTAAATTGGTCGATGAAGTTACATTTTTTGAAAAGGCTTTAATTTTCTGTCAGTCTTTATTATTAGCTCCTCCAAAAATTTGGTATATACATTTTTACGAAGCTATTCAGATCCTTTGTTAAAGTTTAAATTTAAAATCAGGATTTCTAGCTGGGATTATACTTGTTTGTTTCCCTATGCAATCATTACTCCACACTTAGGTACTTACGAGATTGCGACACTGGTCGATTATTTGTCCTATTCTTTTTACAGGGCGAAATTTTGGAATGCTCATCATGAAAAGCATAATATCAAGGGTACTGCGAGACTACATAATCGGGGCAAAACCTATCGACAGGTTGAAGATAGAAGTATTGTTGTTCCCTACCAATGGTCATCAAATCAAACTAACCAGACGATCGGCGTAAAAACTAAATGCAAATATGTTCAATATTTCATTTTTAGAAGCATTGCTTACTAGGTTTGCCTATAAACTTTATAAGTTTAATAAAACTTATTTATCAAAATTGTAGCTAACCATTCGCGATTTCGAAAACACATCAAAAAGAAATCGCTGAGTTATACAATAAGTACGTTTATATAATCCTATTTATAGAATATTGTTAATTTTCTTTAAGATTAATGACATAAATGGATACAAATTACTTTTATAATTACAAATTACTTTTATAATTACAAATTACTTTTATAATTTATTTAACTAGATGCAATTTATTAAGTACTAGCTGTGCCCGCGACTTCGTCCGCGTGGAATTGTTATTTTGGGCATCATTGAAGCTCTCAGGGATGAATAATTATCCCTGTTTTTTTACATTTTCCATTATTTATTTCCTCCTTATAGTGGCAGCGTGATGTTATATGGCCTAAAGCCTTCCTCGATAAAAGGTCTATTCAACGCAAAAATAATTTTTCAATTCGAACCAGCTGTCTGAGATTAGCGAGTTCAAACTAAACAAACAAACTCTTCAGCTTTATAATATTAGTACAGATGACAATAAAGTGATAATATTTATAAATTGATTAAATCTCATTTGTTATCAATTCTATAATTGAAATTAAAACAGATCTTTATCTTATAATACCTATGAAAAATACGCAGGAAGTAGTTTAGTACTTACCTTTCTAAGAATAAATTTTCCAGGAAAATCATCAGTAGGCTAATTGTAATATTTTAAATAGTCGTAAAATTACGTTTTATGCACAGAACCTAAACTACAAAGGTAAGAAGTGCATAGTACCTATGAATAAGTTCCGCAAATATATACTATGGAATAACGTTAAGTGAATGATCTTGGCCATCTGCAAGGTAAGTACTACAACTTAAAGTAGGTAAATATTTACCAGCGTCATTGATACGAGTACTATCGCAAATAAGTCTATTAGGTAATATGTCGAATAAATCTGTCAATCTGTCCGTCTGTCTGATTTTGATGACATTTATCATGGATGTAATTAATTAATAGATTTGAAATTATTTGGTCACAGAGTCGCGGGTGAAAAAATGTTGGGAAAATCTCTCTTAACTATTCAAGAAAGATATGAATAATGAAAACTGTAAGTGTAACTGTGAGGATTGAATATTTATTTATTAAAAAATTATTTAGCCTTAAAGATACAATTAGTGAACATAATGCTGATAGCATTCTCTACCAGTCAATATTTAGAATCTTTGTCTATATGTGTAAGTTCAAGGCGATTTTTTATTGATTAAGTAATTTTTCTCAGCATATTTGGATGATGAAACTGAGTATTTTTTTAGTTTATTAAAAAAATTTTTACTCTCTCATACAAATTTGTTGATTATCTGATTTATGGTAACTAGTATGGTAAAGAAATTTTTCTCGTTTTTGTTATATGCAGAACACGTTTGCTTATTTGGTACCAACGTTACATTAATATGTCCGATTCATGGCATTTTATCTGTGTGCATTATACAATGCCAATAAACAACAAATAGGTAGGTATACACATACCTATTTGTTTAAAAGTTTTGTTTATTAAATAAATTATTTATTACCTACTAACTTAAGTTTTGATTTATTTGATCAAGAAGAGACTGGATGAATAAAAATGCTTTTGTACCACTTTATCTAATAAAGAAATCCACATCCACCATAATAATAAAGAGAAAAATTTGTATGTCTGTAACAAATAAACTCAAACACTACTGAAAATATTTCAAAAAATCTTTCACCGTTTATAAAGCTACATTTAATGAAAGTAATATAGGCATAGATTTGTATTGAAATAAATGACATTTCAAACTGATTAATGATACATATAATGTAATTCAAAATATAACGTAAAGTACCCAATGTCCGACAGACCACCAATGATCGACACATAAAAAGTAAAATAAAAAAAGGATATACTAATGTTGTGTATTTTAACGTAAACGAAGCATAGGTTATACACAAGGTTCATCCAGCTCTCATTGCAAGTGTCACTTTCTACATTCGGTTATTTTGATAAAAAATGGTGGAGCTTTAAATATCGACCGGCAGAAGTTTTTAACGGAAAGCCAGTTTTATTAGTGAAATCACTAAGGAGGTGAGTAAGGTTTATTGCTCATAACTTTTTTCGGTTTAAAGCTACCATTTGAAAATTTTAGGCTGGGTGCACGATTAATGGACCGTTAAATATTGGGTGTCCATAAATAGAACATGTCGATTACTAGATCTCGATTATTGGAACTTGTCGAAAACCGGTTGTCGGTAAATGAATTTCTGCAGTCGAATATTAGGCCAAAAATACCATAAATCTATATTGGTATATCTTGTAAATTTTTATATCACATTCATTTCTACTTTAATATATCATGCAAAATACCCTAAAATTTTACTCAAAACTTCAAAATATGATAAAATAATAAAAATAAAACAAATATTGTAAAAATACTAGAGTTCGTGCGTTAAAGTGTCGATGATTGGGGGTTTTACCGTAGGATATTAATGCGTATGAATAAAACTTATTTTCATTATTACTTTTATAGTATAGGTTGATCTTAGTTCCCCACACCTTTGCCAATCAAGCGGAGAAAAAAAAACATTTTTCGCAGTGTTGCCAGCTTAGCATCACAAGCGCAAATCTTGCTATACTTTTAATTGTATGCGCTTCGAAGATTCGCGTCAAAAACACATTTTTGTAATATTAGTTATTTGGAGATGTGGCAGGTAGTTTTAATTTATAAATGGAATAGACGGCCAAATTTTTGATCATCAAAATCGTCAATGTTATCAATAGTACCCGGCAAATAAGTAGACCCTAAAATTTTAAACTTCGTTGATTGAGTAGAAATTTGTTCAACTTACGTGCCGGGCACTTTACTTAAACCTTCAATTAGGTATGTTCTAGGTACGTTGTTATGCTTTAAAACGCTTTTTCGTGGGAGATAGTTGGCAACCGTATTTGTTAATGTCACATGCTTATCATCCAAAAGTCGAAGTCATTTCCTTTCAAGCTAAGCAAATCAATAGTACAAAATTGGTACAAAATCTGTCAAAATTTACTTCGTTTCAGTTCAGCAGAATATTTTTATGGGATCACGGTCGAGTAAAATTGCTCAAGCAACAAAAATGGCCAGTTCAGCAGATGTCACTCAATTCATTAAGAATGCTATTTCTCAGGACAAAGTTGTTGTATTCTCAAAATCTTATTGTCCGTATTGCACCTTGGCTAAAGATGTAAGTACGAATTTGGGTAAACAATGCACAAATATGAGGATACAAGTAAATAATATTTTAGTCATTATTTGTTTTGATAGGACCTCAAGGATATTTCGATACATTAAACACTAATAACTTTTTAACTTTGTAAAATCTCTTTGATCACCATCACATTATTGTGATGAGTCATTTCATTGAGACAAGATTGATTAAAGGTGATTAACCCTAAATAACATCTTTCTTATTATCTGCATAAATCCAAAATTTTGCACTACTCTTGTATTTGTATCTCAAGTACTAAGCCATCATTATTATAAATAGCTTGCACCTTTTTTTATTCCAATACCTAAGTGTGATTCACTAATGATTCACGAAAAGTTGCCAACGTAAATTGTATACATTTTTACACTTTTGACTTAAAATTACACTCAAAGTTTCACCCAAATCAATTTGTCAGTTTTTGAGAAAAAGTACTTATACATACAAACTTTTGCATTTATTATATAAGGATGACTAATGTAATGTTTTCTCTCAATTTCAGGTGTTCAAAAAGGTGAAGCAGCCCTGCAAAGTGTATGAGCTCAATGAGAGAGACGATGGTGATGCCATCCAAGAGAGTCTTCAGAAGATCACTGGATTTAGAACTGTAAGTGTTCGTTTCAAAGAGGACATCTTGATGGAAGCATGTAATAGATAACATGATAATTGATTTAGGTACTAGTTGCCATGCAGATTGTGAACTGGATTCAATATTCTCAGATGTGGAAATTCTAACTGAGCACCTGTGTATGGGAATTATTAAGCTTTCAAAGTTTTATAAGAGTTTTTAAAAAAAAATATTAAAATAAACTTTGGATTCTCCTTTTTGGCCATGGGCTAGCAACCTGTTACTATTTGAATCACAAATCCATTATTACGCCATCCAACTGAATGAGTCCACTCACTCAAGATTGTTGGCAAAGTCTACCCTTAAGTGATGAGGATGTGATAAATGTGTGTTTATTCAAAAGCATTATATTGAGGTCACCAGACCTCTGACATTTAGAGGCTTAGTAAAATGATTGCTGTATTATTAATTAAATGATTGAAACTATAAAATAAACAACTTTTATAGAACTGTATGGAAATAATACTGTACCATAAAAACAACGTTGATTTCAGACTCGCAAGTATTAAACTATGGTAATGTGAGTGAGCTACTTATATGTCAACATTGTCATTCATACAGATATTCACGATCACACATGGTCATCCTGATATATCAATAACCACTATAATAAAGATACCATTTGTAAGAATTGAACACATTGTTAGTTTCTTCCTATTTAGCTATACTTCACAATACTAGAAATACATTTTTACAAATTGTTTATTTTATTATGGCTATGAAGTATATTTTCTTTTATATCAGGGGAAAGATTTATTATCATTACTACATTCACATAGCAACAATTGTACAACATATACACAAAACGACATATGAATGACATTGAATCATTAGCAGACTGAGATTCATAGGATAGATTTTCATCATTTCGACTTATCTTTGTATTGCACCAGAATTCAAACTATTTTTAACATAATATGTAGTAATAGTAATTTTATAATTGTGTATTTTTCAGGTGCCACAAGTATTTATCAATGGAACTTGCGTTGGTGGAGGAAGTGACGTCAAGGCACTATATGAATCAGGAAAACTAGAACCTATGCTTGTGGGATAAACTTTATAACTTTGTTAAGCTTAAATGTTAAATTGTAACAAGTTACTATTTTCTTATGATTCAGAAAAATTATATGATTTTCTTTTTGTTTATATACATTCAAAGTACAAGTTTTCAATGAAATTGTTTGGAGTTTTGTTAAATATTATAAGTATTTATTGTACTTATGTCTTTAAGTCTCAAATTTGAAGTTCGTCGCTAAAAGAAATTTTGTACATAAATTTTAATGCAAATAATAAAAAATATTTATTAGCGTTACATTTTGTCTTATTTCCCTTAAAGTAAATGGGAAAAATATATGTAATTAATTTTTCTAAATAGATAAGGCGTCGTGCGTAGGAGTGTTAATTTTGATAAAAAAATATTCTTATAACTGCATATTAGTATAATAATAACCTATACTAACAACATGTAAGGATCTAATGAAGATATCATATACTACGAATAGCAAATCGAGCTAAATATTCAAGATTTCTAGTAACATAATTCCTGCGTAAAACAAAATTCCTATTACAAAAAAACCTGTTTCCAATAACAAATCACTAGAAATGGGCACTGACTTAGGTACATAGGCATGTATTACCTGCATACATGCCATGCCTTAGTGATCTAGGGGTGCACTAACAGAAGATTTCCCGGAATTCCCACGGGAAGTGATTTTGCGTTTAAGAATAAGATTTACCAGTAGATATCAAGTCGGTAATGTAATTGCAATTTACATTGAAGTTAAGTTGCACCTTAAATTGATAATTATAATGAAATCGGAATAGGTTATTAGTCTTTTATTATTCCTATGGCTAATTATAACTTTTGAATGTCCACTACATTCAAAAGTTATAATTAACCATATGTATTATTGATGACTCTTCATTTTTATAAGCTTAACATTTTTTTTAAGTAGGTACCTATTCTCAGTCTGAATGACTGAGAATAGGTACCTACTTAAAAATTCATATTAACAAACTTTTGTTTCTTTGTTCCAATTGAGGTATTTCTTTTCAAATACTATCTCTACCATATTTGTACTTGATTTTTACGAACTTACTGTAAGTACCTAAAAATCTGCATAAGATACTAACCTAATCTTTAAATCTTTTGTCGACGCATCACCCTTTGGAAAACGAGCGTGCCACAATCAGACCGAATTAATTCTAGAGATTCCTCATAAATCCTTCAGCTAAAGTCACTTGTCCCCTCCCTAAGCGCTTTATTACGCGCGCGGGATGAAAACATCAGGGTCCACTCAAGGCCACTACTGCAACACAAAACAGAGAGGATACAGAAAAACAGTCATAAGTTTTTCATTTCTTTACTTAAATCTAGTTATATTAGTTATCGTTTTATATAAAAGAGATTTCCCATGGATGTCGTAAAATGCGACTAAGGGATAGGCTTAAAAACTTGGGATTCTTCTTTTAGGCGATGGGCTAGCAAGCTGTCACAACTAGAATCTTAATGCAATTATTAAGCCAAACAGCTGAACGTGGCTTGTTAGTCTTTCAAAACTGTTGGCTCTGTCTACCCCGCAAGGGATAAAGAAGTGTTATATATATATATATATCAGAAATAGAATAGAGAGAAATAAAATATAGTATTAACAACTTATTATAAAAAAAAAATTGGGCAGAGTTATTGAAAAATATATATATAGATGCAGTGTCATGGTTTATAGCGAACCACGATAACAGCACGATTAACATTGTCGGAGCAACAAGAACATAAACTTACATTAGGTAATTAAAAATTTCAGTAGCGTCCTTTTAGATTTGAAATTTCAATAACCAACCTATTCAATCATAAATAAACTTCCTTACTTTCGCTGTTTTATACCAGCAGTTTCCGTAGGGCGACAGATACCGTACGCCGTCGTACGCTAGGAATATTATACCTCCTATGTCATTGATAAAAGCGTCGTTTTTGCGTAACTCGGCGGAGGGGTCCTCTCAATTCAGGTGTACTACGGGGGAAAGAGAAGGAATTTTCGTCAGCCCTTGCAAATCGCCGCCGCCCTAGGTTAGTTCTCGCGCCCTCCGCTAGTCGGCGCTAAGAGCCCGCCCAAGCAACATGATACTATACTTCTTTTAGATTCATGTAAACAAACAATTTTGTGAATTTTATTATATTTGATGATAGGTTAATTTACAGTGTTCAGTGTTTGGTAGCGTTAGATATAATTTAGAGTGACGAACTCTGCCATCATGTCATGACAGACAGTGAAACAAATAGTGAAGGGGGCTTAAGGTGAGTTTCTGTCACGCTCAGGATTACAATACCTACTAGTTCCTGTGATGGTAGCGCTAAATTTATTTTAAGATTCCTTTTCTGAAATAATTCGTGTATGTTTATGCAAAATTAAATATTTACTTTATAGGTAATGTTTTCTCTAGGCTTTGCGTAATTTATATTTACTTAAAAATAAAAAAGCGTGTAGACGTATTTTTATTATCTTTGAAAATTGCATCAAAGCAAAATCGTCAAATCTATATGACAGGTAAGATATATATATGTAGATAAAGTATACTCGTTCATTTATAATGAAACTTTACAGTAATTCAGATTAAAAGTACTATAAAATAACAAATCGACTCAAATTTACACGTGAGCGAAGTTGCGGGTGGACGCTGCTATAGACTGTATTACTGTGTGATTTCCAATATTTTAGAATACCACACCATCTCTTTTTCGTGGATGTCATAAAAAGTTACAAAGGGATTTAGCAGTTTCACTTTATGACATGATCACGATTCAAGCTGGTATCGTCTAGGTATAGGTAGGTATCCTCAGATAACAACAGGACTCACACAATGTAGTTCAATTTTACTTGACCTACGAATTTCTGGATTGTAGTCTTATTCTCTGTAGGGAGGACAACCGGAACAGACTTTAGTAAGATGATGGTAGAATCATATATAGACATAAGCGGGACTATTCACGACGAACGTTGAAAAGGCTTACCTTCTCTCTTTGCAATTTACCGAAAAGAGATAGAGTGAGAAGATAGTCAAATGTCTTATTATTTTAATTATCGATTTATTTTTGCTCGAATTTTGCTTCTTACATCATTGTTACAGTGCTTGTATATAAATGGAAATAACCATGAAAAAATATTTTTAGAAACAGCTTAACGTAGATCTCGTAAGATCGTTTATATAATTTATGTTATTATACGAGTAAGCACTTAATAGCTCACTTCGTTAGCCCGTGAGAAGGTGATAATATAATACTCTATATTATCATTAGGTGCGCCTGCTGAACTTATACTGAACCACGGATATAGCTGCCCATATAAAGAAGAAAGTTATACTTACCTATTTACAACTTTTTATTGCCTTTAGGAAAAACTTCATATAGGTGGACACCCTTTGATATGTTTTATTATACCTTCTCCATTTTCTTGTCATACCTAGTGTTTATAAATTGTATTCCTGGTAGCTCAGGGTCATCAAAAATATGTAACTCTTAAATTGTTTGAAAGAAAACACTCAAGTTTATTTTAAGCCTTCCCCTTGATTGACTTTAACAATCTACACGAAGGAGGTACACTATGTTACTATTCTTCGCTACTATACTACTATGACATATTTATGGGTATTATTCTATCAAAATTATCAAGACTCCGTATTTGAATGAAGATTGATCGTTAGTAAAGAACATTTTGCCCAGTCTCTTACATAACTTTCGACCTCACCGTTGGAAAACCAATTTTCTTTGCCATTTTCGTGGATTGGGTCAGCTGTGCAGAGCCTCCATAATATTTTACAAGGAACCGTTTTTATAAGGTTCTTAAGCCATTTTAACCTGAGTACAGTAAAACCAATCAGCTAAGGGAAATGACTTTTAGAGGCATTGAATAAATTGACTACTACCTAATAAGTAAACTTTTATAATTTTGTTGGATTATTACTTAGAATAGAATAGAATAAAATAAAATAGAATAGAAAGAAGAACGTGCCGTGTGGTTCCCGGCACCAATAAAAAAAAAAGAATAGGACCACTCCATCTCGTTCCCATGGATGTCGTAAAAGGCGACTACGGGATAGGCTTATAAACATGGGATTCGGAAAGATTGATGTAACATGCCAACTTAGCTGAGTACTAGCATTAAGAAACCGTGTTAAGTCTTTGTTAATTGAGGAAATAAACGATTTTATTATTATTATTATTCTTCTTTTAGGCGATGGGCTAGCAACCTGTCACTATTTGAATCTCAATTCCATCATAAAGCCAAACAGCTGAACGTGGCCTATCAGTCTTTTCAAGACTGTTGGCTCTGTCTACCCCGCAAGGGATATAGACGTGATTATATGTATGTATGTATGTATTACTTAGAATATGGTTTAATTATTATAAATAGATTATTTCGACTTTACTTAATTTTTTTGGATTTGATTCAGTTCCTATACTTTAGGTGTAAACCCTTGGTTCATATATTTTCTGTGTCAACCAAATTCATAGACAAAAAAGGAAAATGAAATTACTTGTGTCTTAATTTACTACTTTCGCTATTAAGCTCATACTTAGTTTATTTTAGAAATGTATGTTTTGATTAGGTAGGTACATGTTATTTAAAGTTATTTGTTTAGGTACATAAACAAATGAACTATAGAAACATCTATTTAACTGAATTGATTAAAATACACCAATATAATATAATAATCGACATAACTTTAATATCTTACTACCAACCTACCTATCTATTACGAGTATCACAATCTCCAACTCAATCTACATAAAAGTATTCGCATTGCCTTTCCGCCAAACAAAGCATCATTTGTCTTGCTTTCTGTTTATGTCATGCTAGTCGATAGTTTTAAGGCAGCTATCAGTTCGGAGTACAATGTTTTTGGTATATATCCGGGCGGAGCTGGGCGGGAGCCGGTGTCCGGATATAAGGCCGGTGGTAGCCGAAGTTCGCTCAGAAACCTTTCAGAGTCCGCCCGCGCCGGTCGCTGGCGCTACCTCGCGGCGTAACTTTACCAAACTTTAGACGATCATTCTTTACTCAATTATAACCGCAAGTGATTCGCGATTTATTAAGTTAATGATACTTTGGTAAGAACTGTAGCTTTATTTGTGGTTGTTTTGTTATTTTTTGCAATATTATAGATATTAAGTAATTAATATAATTTTGATTTGTAGTTAAGATAAATTAATAATGACCAAGATTATTTTGTTTTAGTAAATTTTATTTTATTGTTATTCTTACTATATTATTGGTTTTTATAATAAATGTATGTACATTAGTCGCTTTTTTAATATGTTGTAGAAAAGAGTTCGGAAATAAAGGTATCTACTCACAACCCCGATATCACTTGATTTTATATTTTTAATGCGATAAAATCACATCGCCTACTGTTGATTTTTTCAGTACTTTACTTTGTTTCACTTTCATGTAAAATTAAAACCTTAGTCATAACAAGACCGCGATACGTTTTAATCATTATTTTTATTAAGAAGAAAATCTAGTTCAAGATTCACCAGAAATTTCACGTAGGTACTTACTACAAGAATTTCCTAATTATATCCTAAAAAAGATGCTTAAATTATTTTAAATAATTATTACTTAAACCAATTGAAATCTCGAAACGAATGCAAAATTACTTATTAAACACACAAATTCTGGTTATAATAACTTGATATTATTTTGGCTGTTTTCCCGCCACTAGTGTCAACTTGCCAGAGAGAAGTGCCAACATGTACAGTTTAATGAACAAATACCGGCTTTGTTTACTCTCCACCACACTAGTTTGTTATTTAGAAATATGATACGACCGTCCACAAATATCGTATTCTTTACTTTAGGAAAACTGCGTCGTTTTTCCATAAACAATGCACAACTAATTCCCCACTCACATTTTCATTTCCGTGTTCAAACGCCCGACAAGTATATCGTTTTAGTCTGAAAGGCACTTGATTTTATAATAAAAGCAGTTTATTCTTTGTCGGCGACGTGGCAAGTCGCGTCGCACTGCAAAAAATAGTAAAAACCCTCGAACCGAGCAGACAGAGTTAGGTCTAGTCTAGCTTGAATTATGTTCTTCATGTTTATATACTCATTAATGAGGGTGAATTATAGACTTGTTTTATTTGAATATGCTCGTATGCTCGGTAAAGTTAATCCGCCGCGAGCACTAGGTGGGCCCTTCAAAGAAAAAGTTAAAGGGAAACCCTCAATTACGATGGTTGGTTGTTGCTCAGACGTAATTTATATGAAGCGAATAAATTAGTTTCTTAATTGCCAAACTTTAATTAGTAAAAAGGGATAAAAACGATTTTAGTTATTTAATCGAAGCTCCAATAGGAAAATGTTCATAAACCTTTATCATATTTTTGATAAAGGTTTTAAATACAAGGCATAATTAGCATTTTCCTTGAAAAATGATTTCTTATATTTTTCTGAGCCATGGTTATGGTTTTTGACAATTTACCTACTTAGCTTGCTCAAATACATACATATATTGTGAATTCTAATATGAATTTTTTTACCACCATTATACTACCATTTAATATACCATTAAACTTGGGGCGAAATTAATGTTTACCAATTTTGATGAAATATCAAAGGTCAAGGATGTCGAAAAAGACGACTAAGGGATAGGCTTTTAAACCTGGGATTCTTATTTTAGACGATTGGCTAGCAACTTGTCACTTTTTGAATCTCAATTTTATCATCAAGCCAAACATGAACATGTTGGTTCTGTCCGCCCCGCAAGGCATATAGACGTAACTATATGCGTGTATATATGTTGAAAGGTGTGTATGATCTGTCTAATATATCTGTCTGTCTAATATGTCCAAACAGAATTTTAAAGTTCATAATAATTCAAAACCGGAATTTTCTAAAAAAATTTAAGTCTAAGTTGAAAGTTCGCGGCGGATAACTAGTTTATTAGGATCAAAATATAAATATTTACTACTTCCACACTCCAGTTACTCATGTATCAGAATAATATTATTTTTATTTTTAAAGGAAGTCATTGTTACCGATAAAACCCCACTTAAAAGTAATGCCAAACGCCAGCTAAGTTCTGAGAAAAATAATTTATCATTTTCGTGGAATATAAAAGTTTGATGAAAAATGTATTAATTAAATGGCGGGATGCGTCGGGCGCGGCTCATCAAAAATGTATAGAATTCGTATGATTTGCATAAAAGTCATTTTATTGCCTCCAAAGACAAACAGAACGGGATATTAGCTGTTTGAACGAGTTCAGGATTGTGGCGGGAACCGGGAACTGAAGTTATTTACATTACTTATACCGATAAAGTGTTGACGAATCTAAAGTAATAAGTGAAATTATCAATGGAAATTGCAATATCTATTTGTATTGATTTTATAGGCACAAATATTGTTCTACCTCTGCTACTGTCTTTCTGACGACATTGTCGATAACGTTATGGTTTTTGAGGTTAAAATAAAAACTTTTACGTAAGCCTTACTGGAATTAAATAATCCGCGATCTCTAAGAAGGTAAGCTGCTTATATATTTTAGGTAAAAGTTGCACTTATACATGTACCTACTATTATCATCCGCCTGGTGTTAGTCCTGCCCCCGAAGCATAGTATAGCCGTTTTTTTATCTCCTGAAAAATTATCGCTGTTTCGCTTTTTATCTAGATATGAAACGGGACAGCTTTAATAATCGCGCGATAAAAACATCGTTGCGCTTGTATATTATGATATAATTTATTTTAATGTAATATTTTATTAATATTTACAAAACTAGAAACAGTCCTCACAAATGTATACTTAGATACTACTTGACATGGGTTATTCTATTTACATATACTGTACTTATTACCTTTCGGCTTTAGGTCGTGAATTATTCTACGTGATATGTGATTATTTAATATCGTTACCGTAACGGTACGTAATATTAATTTCCAAGTATTATACACGCGGGAGATGCCTGCGGGACATTAATAATAAATAAGCCTATCAATTTATGGATCATTCAGATATACTCGTAAAATTTACAACATCGGGGATATTGTTTGTAAAATGTTGAAATTGCCTTCTCAGTGAGCGTATCACGAGCTTGTGTTATTGTAAAATTTTCATATTTTATTGTAAAATCTTTATATTATATGACCAATTTTCCTGCGTTTTAGTTTTTCTGTTATGCGGAAAATTACTTGCTTGCCTAAAGCCGAGAAAAGCGTTTAACTACAAATATTGTTGGGGCTCTTTCTATTAAGGCAGATATTTTTATGATTTCATAGATTATAGATTGAACACACTTCTGTAGGCTATGTGTTATGGTGTATCTCTCATTTCTGCGTGTTCCCGGTTGCACCCTCCACAGAAGTGTTTCGGGGCCCGGCGTCCGCCCAATGTATGATTGTTGACGCTGTATGCATTAAGTATTTTTTGAGAAAGTGTAACAACAAACATACAACTTTCGCTATTATAAGATTAGTAAAAAAGATAGTAAGAAGTTACATTGTCCCTATTGCTTTTATAAAAGGTAAATCTCCGCAAAAAGTTCTAAGTCCCTACAACAATTACGATGCACCCACAAGCCGACAAAGGATATAAAATAAGTGACGCGTCGAAGTTGGTAAGAATTCAATGAGCTACTGTAATTATGTCGAGGAACTCCTTGCATTAATTAGATGTTGTTTAATATTCAACAGGGAGTCTGCGGCAACATTTTTACTTTACGATTCGCAAATCCCTAGTACGAACACAAATTACATGGAAATTAGGATAAGTTCGTTTTGAGCGCTGTCGTTTACAAAGTCGCGAGTTGCCAACTCGACCATTGTTAGCGAAGTAACACGCATTTTGATTGTCATCAAGTTTTGTATAAGGTCTGTGAAAATTAAACACGTAAAAATATTTTAGACTGTGTTCGGGAAGCATACTAGTGTAAGTTACTCAATAACATACCTATCATTTCATTCTTTTACCTTAAAGTATTTAATATAACTTGTTTAGTTTTCATTGTTTAACCCTTATAATGGTTGTAAGTTATTTATTATAATCGAATCTTTTGACTTCAGTAACAACGGATACCTATATTTTCGAACATTATCTCATACTTGGCAAATAAATGAATATACATATTATTAATTATATCAAATATATATTTGATACTTGCAAAACAGGAATCTTTGCTTGATAGCAGTGGTAGTAGGTACTACAAATAATTTAATTATCAATACATTTAATTCAGTATATAAACAGTAATAGCAGTTTAAATAGAGCCACAATACGCAAGATAAAATTATACTTCTCAATATTATATTATGAACGATGATTGCTGTGTATTTCAATACTATTTGAATAAAGAGCTCTATAAAAATGTGTTGAGCACAATTTTAGCACCTATAAAACGTTCTCTTAAACGTCAAATGAGACTACTAAAATATTTTAAAAGAACATCGATATATCATCTAAGGTCTTTTACAGTTTATGTCTTTTACAGTTTTTGTTAGTATTCCCTATTTTAAAGTAGTACGTTGGTTATAAGTAAAATAAAATTATTTTTTTAATAATTATATTTATCGATTTAGACAGATCGATTTGAACATAATTTAACCGAGAATAAAAAAATACCTATAATCATTTCTTTAGGGCCTGAAACAAAGTTCTGTTCTTCATTTCATCTTTTTTTATATTCTTTAATGTAGGAAGTGAAAATGAGTCTTTTAATACGAGTATTCCCGGTATAGAGAATAAAAAAGTAAGAATATTTATTGGATTTTTAATGCTAAGACATAGACCGTACGAGTAAGAAAAATACATATATTTGTTTCAGATGCTGAATCGGACGTTGCGCGTGTTCTCAGCAACGTAGGAATAACGTAGTTACTATTTTTTTATGCTAATTTATAGTACAAACGTATCGAACTTAAACACGCCGCTTGCCAAATCGCTATTTTCCTCAATATATCACTAGTTTTATCAAGTAGATTAGGCGAAAACAATGCCAGAGGTTCTCGTAAAGAGCCTGTATCTTGGAGGTTGTGATTTTTCGTGGATATAGAGGGGTAGGGGTCCGGTAATGTGCGAAGATAAGGAGGAGACGAGGAGTGAGGCTGTGGGGCCGAGCCCCCAGCGATTGTGTTGGGCTCGGCGCCCGCCCGCGCCGCTTCCCGACACTAGGGGGCTCTGCTGTGCGAAGCTGCTAAGGAAGAATGGGAAACCTAAGAAGGTAAGTGATAGCTTGATGGCCTTATTGTACTCATTGTTTTGTGAAAATAAGAACAATGTAATTTAGGTGACATGTGTTGTCGGAAGTTATTAAGTTGCAGGTTGGATATAAGAAAGTTGGAAATATTTTTCTTATTAAATAATAAGGGTAAGGAAAATAATACATCTACGAGTGCGAAGCAGCTTTAATTTTTCATATTTTTTATATAATTAATTGCATATTTTATCGCCATGGAGACTATATAGTTCTTATATTAACAAATTACACTAAAAGTAATTTCATACAAAACAAAGAACAAATTAATCTCATTCAAACAAATGACACAGGTAAAAGCAGTAAGCAATCCATATTTCAAGGAAGAGTAAATTCAAACTCGATGTACCGCAATCGAAATAACCAAGTCACAGCGGTTAACTCACCGTACTTAGGGAACTCATCTTTCATACCTCCAGTGGTTATTATAAGTCATATCCAGTCTTATTACCGAAGTTTCAGACGGTGGAATAATATGTACATTGTATTAACTGTAACTACGAAGTCAAATAGCGCGGCCGCGGAAGTTTAAATCAAATTAGTTTCCGCTGACGACGCGGACGCACCTCCTTCGGTTTGATTAACTCCCTGTGGGAAACAAATGAAAGAGCAACGAAATAATATCTTCATGAGGAATATAAACGATGATAAGTGAGGGCGGAGGTCAAGTATTTACAAGAGTGATTCTGTTGGTCTTGTCTTTGAATGCTTTCAATATTTTAAATGGTATCTTTATAGTCGGTTAGTTTTTCACATAAAGTTGCAAATGTTTCATAATAAGTGAAAATTTTATGTTGGTTTTATAAACAACTACGTTTTACTCGCAGCTTCGCCTGCCTGAATTTAGCGCTACTTGCAAATTTCACGCGAACTAGTTTTTACCGAGATGATTATATCCTTCTCCATACTTTCTTAGTTACATATACGAATTTTTAAAGAAGTATGGTTAATTAAATAACGCGTGAAGAGACAACAAATTTACAAGTAAACTAACTTTCACATTTATAATGTTTGTTGGATATGTTTTAATCACAGATACTTTTTAAACTAAAGACAAGTTCAGTTAAGTCCGCATTGTTATTATAATAAAAGCTGGATGATAGCAAACAAGTTATTTTTGCTCTTTCAATTTCCTAAAATCCTTTAAGTCGGTGCACTTCACTTCTTGCTTACCTGCAATTTGAGGCAGTGCGGGCTAAAATCCAATCTGGCGAGGAAACAAAAACCCCAAATCAAACGGCATCGGAGAGTGGTGCAGTCACTATTTTGCAATTCTAAGTTTGCCAAAGAGGTTTCAATCTTACTAATGTGCCTGGTGCATATATACTTCCATGTACTTAGTGATGCAGTGGGTTGATATCGGAGTCTGTGTCTCAATCGGAGCGGAATACATTACGGATATTTTTGAACAACATTTTTAAATAACGTTGTGTTTCTGCTGGCGATGTTGTTGTGTAACAACGTAAATATTATATTTTAAATCTGACAGACGTAGGATGTTTACATAAATAATGTTACAACTTAATTAATTATTAGAGTATATATGTTCATTGTTTAAATTATGCACAAGACCCTTCGGGTTGTGGTGATGATGTGTGATTATTTTTATCATACAGTCACCATTTATCCGATATCTCTGGAAAGATGAATACATTCCGGAAACCAAAAGCTTAGATTTTTTACATTAATCCTCAGTTTTGTTAATTGTGTAAAGTTTAGTTACTTAACTCATAAAGTAATAGCATTGGGCAAGCAGTTTTTGAGGAATAAAATATAATTTGACATGAAATAAGGAGATCGTAAACTGTCACTCCATATTACTTTAAGGCGTAAACGAATTTTCTTCAGTAAATTAAGCTTTGCATAATTAATAAAAAAGTCTCCTTCTTAAAAAGTGCCAAGTCTTCTAATTTGTAATTAAAAGTGTTTAAAATCCTTTGTTGACGTAGATGCTGACTAAATGAGAAAAATTACTGACTTCAAAGGGAATTCAGGCTGCCTCATTCAGGAAAGTTATATTCTACGTTAAATGCAAATGAGAAATATTTAGTAATTTAACTTTCAGAATATTACAAAATCACTACTAGCTACCACTAGTTTAGTCTGCGACTTCGATCGCACGTTTTACAGATAATAAGAATAGTACTTTTTTCTTATAATATAGTACATTTTCCAGTTCTGTGGGAATGCGTAGGTATAAAATTGGGGTTTAGTTTGTTAAATACTACTTATAAAAAAAGTAAAAGTAAGTAATATACTTTAAACTTTTCATTGTACATCATACAAGTAATCGGCATTTTAACGACTCAGTTTATATTTGTTGAAATACAAACAATATAACCTAATTCAATTAAAATATCGTTTTTAAGGTACGTATCTCAAACAGATATATTACACAGGCGTTTGTTCTCAACACCTACCGTGTGTTCTAATAAATTTCCTTACCTTTCAGGCAATTTGGTATAAAGAAAAGATACCGTGCAGACTTAGGGCACCTAGGTTATCTCCTGCGACTGGCAATAAATTGCGGCAAACAGCTTCACTGAGAGTTATAAGTACTTAGGTATAACTTACTGAACGTTTAGGAGATCCGTTCACACTATCCATTGGGAGTGTTAATTCTCTTCGCCCCCACAGCGAGAGTATAAAAGATGTAACGCTTCGTGACGAGACTTGAATCTGTGTTTGCTAGAAGATATAAAAGTAAAGTGCCGTTGACCAACTTTAAAAGTTTTAGTTGTTGGAAACTATAAAAATGTGCTGAATGCTGTTGTCCCGTTGCGATGAAATAGTCGAATTCTACTAGGCTAGGCTACCAAAATCAAGCCTAGCATAGGTTTAGCGTTTATCTGTTTTCGACGCCCATAGATTTGCCTGATACTGTACGGCGGCTAATATCTTTGAATAAAAATATTTAATTCGATTCCCTATTCGTAAAAAAAACCTAAAATCTATGCTAGATTGATTTTGGTAACCTTTTGGTTGCGGAGGTCCGACGACAGTTGCTCGATGTAAATACCTCAGCGAATCACCAAGCCGGTACAAAAGCGAATAATGAAACTCACGATAATACCCCAGTTTCAGGAGCTGCTTTGTTCAAATTATACTGTTTGTGCTTATTAAGGCACAAAGAAAACTAAAGGTTATTTATAATTTGGAGCATACGTGCGAAATACTTGTTAAATTTTAATTTTATTATATGTACTTACTATTATGCTAGACTTTGCAAGGGAAAAAATTAGCCGTTATTTGACATTAGGTTTTAAATTAGGTACCGTCAATTCTTTTATGCTAGGTTATGCGTTTTAGCTGCGAGACTGATTGTCAGACAGAGTGGCATTTGAATATAATATAAAGTAAGCATAATGGGTTAAATTAGCTATGTATAACATAATCTCAACACTTCAAAATATACTTTGAAGTTGTGTGGCTCACTGTACCAAACACATGAACTAAAGTAGCATTTTCCGTACAGGCCACTGTATCGAACTTGTAAACTAGTTGGACATTTTAAAATGCATCGAGGCCGGCTCCAGCCGAACTGAGAGCTATCGACGTTTATTTCGAACAGTTCTTCCGAAGCAATCCTTTACGCGCAGTCGTCGATACTTCCACAACTTTATACTGCACGATATTGAGAGAACCATTCATCGTCAACTTAGGTTGTTTTTTCAAAAAAAAATGAAGGCGCTACTTAAATTTTTTTATATTATTAATTATTATTATTAATTTTAATAATTATTCATTGACTTTTTATTATATTAGGTAATGAATAAATATGTATGAATTTAAGTTGAGGCATGAGTGCATACTCCGACCGCGCCCAGTGGAAAGATGTAACCTCCTCTACGGCGACGACGCCTTATTATGTGTGTGTATTAGTCATTTAGTTCCAGAATCTTTTTTTAAATAGATGTGATACGTTTGTTTAAAAAATACGAATATAAGAATTATATATTTAAACACTAAATATTGTAAAGAAACCCCTTGATATTAACTATTCACAATACCTATGTAAATAGTTTTATGTATTCTCGATTTATTACTCCTCACAAGAATGTAAATATTTTCAATTTTATTGAAAAGCAATAGCTAGAGCAGGCGTTAAGCCTCGCTATATTAAGGGCGGTGTTCACTTGGGAGATTTAATATAAAATCCGTTGCATTCCCGGAAGACACGCAACGGGAACCTCGCGCGAAGGCGTGGAGTGCTTTTGTGAGTAAAGCTGAGAACACACGTCGAGAACTCAGAGATAATGTTTTATGGTATGTGGACTGACATCAATACGTATTAATAAAACGGTTAAAAATCATAAGAGAAAAATAATAAGTAAGTAAATAGCACAAGTGCACATTCAATCATAAAAGCAAATGTTCTGTTGAAGTTGGTATATGCATATCTCCGTAGGGTATGCGGAATTTTACTTGAGAGGACTTGGAGAGTACAATCTAGAAATTAATGAAACCGCAAATATCACAAAACGAAAAAACTCACAATACCATTGTTTTAAATGCACACTCAGCTTAAGATAAGTGAATCGCGCCTGTGATGGTGGGTATTCTAAACTTTCGCTATTTAGAAGTACAGACACTCCTCGATTATCTCGATAGTTTTAGATGTGCTTTTGATTGAGTTTGTATGTACCTTCTTTATTTGAGAGGATTGTTCAATTTGATTCGAAAACGTACTTTTTTGACTAAAACCACCACCAGCTATACATTATAGATGTAAATTGTTTTTTGTTTTTAAATATAACCATTTTTAGATAAAAGCGGCCCCCGGGGCCCACGTGTAGTGACGGGGTGTGCAACTGGAAAGAAAACAGGGAACCACAACATCATAATCTTTTAAAAGTCACCATAATTTTCCATCACATTTCCAACTTATTAGTTTAAGCACATTTATTCTACTTTCTTCAGTCACTTTTTAAAACGTTCACTATTTAAAACTTTTGTGATTATATTACGTATTTATTATCAGACATTAAAATCATTCACCTTTTTATATAACATAATAACCCCCTATTATTTATACGAGATAGGCGAGAAAAATATACCACCTGAAGAAAAATTCCATTGCCATAAATAATAGAATGTTCTAGATTAGAATTCCCGCCGTGTCGCCATCACAGCCGGGGGAGAGAGTACTCCATCCGGTCGTAGTTTTCTCAAATTGAAATCATTGGGATGTACGTGACTTTAAACCCCGTCTCTCGGCGATCTCCAAATAATATTTACCTTTCGATTGCCGGTCCACTATACGACACACGGAGAGTACAGAAATAACGCTCACGGTATTAGAATCATTCGTGTGCAATCTTTATTTATTTGGGGAAGTCATCAAATTTAATTATAAGTTATATTTAATTTGTTCAAATACTTGAAAATATTTCACCTGAAAATATATGGTTTTTAAAGACCCATGTTGCCTTTTAAAGTCATGTCTGTTTTAAATCAGAGATCGTTTTTTTGCGTGGAATGCGTGGTTTACATAAAGCGCTATGTCTATATCCGAAGTATTTTGTGCCTCCCAGGATAGGTTTCTTTGAGGTGAAAATTGGTATGTATTCCCGGGCGTTTTGTTGTGCCGATATATGAGCCCGTATTGATTTCGCGTCTGAAGAATTGGTTTCGATTTGTGGCTTTCCTACTGAAGCTATTTGTTATCTTTCTGCTCAGTTTTATTATTTATCTGCGGCTGTTTGCCGGCTTGGATGCAATTTTCGAAATTGGATTATTTATTACTCATATACACTGAGAATGTACGCTGGAATTAAATAAAAAGCGAGATTTTTATAGAATAAAATAAATGAGGGGAATTTTATGAAACGTAAACATAGCTAAAACAACTAATCATATATTTTGTTTAACCCTACTACTGTTATGCTGAGTACTACTAGTACTGAGAGTGTAAAGAGACATACGTTGCATTAAATACAAAGCAATTACAAAACTACGATGATAACAATGTATAATACTATGGAGCTAATGGATTCATTTCCTATCTAAAAGTTTACCATACCAACATCCCGAATCACAAACTTTATCTATTCCAAAACGGTATAAAATCGCGAATCACGTATATTCGGAATTCATTAAAACCGAATCGGAAGGGAATCTCGACGCGGTGACAGGAACGCCATTATCCCAGGCGGACGGGGCCGGGCGCTAAGCAAACACTTCTGCTGGAACCCTATATACAAAGCAACGTTAGTAGAAAAGTTTAGTATGGCAGGATATATCTAAATAGATAATATACAGGGCATATTACACAGATTGATTATGTAATATAACACCTGACGTTCATATCACATTTTTGATTTTGAATTCAAATATCTTATTATAACATATCATATATAAGAGTAACATTAACAAAAAAAAATTATTCAATGGTTTCTTCATTCTATTTATTTGTCGTGATATTTCTGCCTAAAGCGACAATAAAGAAAGATTTTATCATTACTTTATAATCTGGAGGCAATACTTAAAGTGGTTGTTCACAAGTTAATAATTTAATTTACCATTTATAGTTTTCACAAATATTAGTAAGAAAGAAAGGGAAGATAATTCATATGCTTTAATAATTCAGAAAGAAGTGTGGTGTCTGTTCTGTGATTCTATTTTGTGTACAGTCAACATGAAAATTGGCTATCACGTTGGTTCTTCGGGCGGTGCAATAAGGTCTAGAACGTTATATAAATGCACTACTACTTATGGTATTTACTAAACACTTCGGTTAATGTGATGGCTATTACGTATTGAAATGTACAAACAAATGGATTTAGGTAAGTAATAGTAGGTAAGTTTTGGATAAGAGGAGTCATGAATAATTAATATTTCTATGTAAACCAAAACCACAGACGATTTTTCTGCCATTGAACCTATCACAATATAAACTAATACGAAATGCACGTTGTGGACCCGCCCTTACATGCTCGACTCGAGTTGCCTCTGATTAGACGAGACTCACCTGCGAGCGTCATTACAAGTTTGCAACTAACCCCACTTGTTACAAAACAATGCCAGATTGTTAACTTAAATGAACGCTGTATGTGCAATTTGAATAGTTTAACTGGAGTTCGAGTATGTGAAGCGAAATCATCAAGTCATGAATATCATCAACACATATAATGAAACAGTAAAATAAAATTGTTTGTTCATTGAGTTATGTTTTATTATATAATGAGTTATGTTTTATATCTTAGACATACCTTAAAGAATGATTTTTGCAACTTAAATGAGCGTATTACTGGAAAAAAGTCTTCACATAAAAATTTATTTGGTTGTTTACCACTTCGAAATCTGCAAAATAAACATCCCACAAACTCATTGTTTCAGATATGCTATAACTTAGTATTTGACTAAAAATCATGTTTGAAATAGCCTAATAAATTTTATAATGGCTTGTACTTACTGTTAAAACAATTCTGTTTAATTGCAAAACAAACAAAGGGCGGGGCGTGGGGTTTCCTCAGATGTTTTTGCTCTAATAAATTAGCCCGATCAGTCACGTTTTTCATCAAAATTCATTTATTTCTATCGCGGACTAGTGGAAGAGTAATTAATTCGTCTGAGCCGGATAACCGGAGCCAATCGGGTAATTGCAGATGAGTCAATCCTAGACGATCACTATGTACTATCTCAAATGAAACCCCAATCTATATCACAAGAAGTGATTATACCCTTCCATCCAATAACTTTAATAGACGACCTCGTGTCTTTCTTCATGTATAATTTTACAATAAATACGAGTAGCTTAGTATACCAAATTTCATAAAAATCGACATTGAATTCAGATATACAAGTGTAACAGACAAACGCAAATAAAAAATACTGAAGTAGGTATTATTTCATTCGGGACAATAAAGGATACAATTAGAATCGACACGGTTAAATGACTGTGCTTTATAGTGCTTTCTGTTGTAGCTATAAAAAGTTACCATTAATTGTGGTATAACTTTTGTGTGCATAATTATTAATAGAACGAATCATAGTACAGAGTAAAAATATTTTGGGGGCTGTATTAAGAATTCTCGTAGATAGTCGTAGCCTTGTAGCTCGTAGCGTCGTAGATCGTCGTAGTATGTCGTAGCAACTACGACATCTGCTCTACTTGATGGATTGATTTCGTTCATTCACTTTCAGTTCAATAAATGCTTTCTATATTTCGATCTGTGAAAATTAAATTAGAAGTGTTTAGGTTTTCCCTTTACGGGATAGGTAAAGGAAAAACTTGTTATAAGAAAGATTTTTTTTACTTTGTTATCCCAATAACAAAGTAAAAAAAATCTTTCTTATAACAAGTTTTTAAACACAATAAAAAGCACATGCAACCCATTGCATGTGCTTTTTATTAATATTATTATTTTATTATTAAAAGTTATTTCTTTGCGTGTTTAATTGCATTTTGTGTAAAATATTATATTCAAGTTATTTTTCAAATATGATGGTACAGCTGAACGAAGTCTTTCAGTCTTTTTAGGACTGTTCTACCGCGCAAGAGATATAGACGTGATTAACGTATGTGTGTATGATGGAAGTCAATGAATTCTCGGTACTACAATAGATGGTTAAGCCACTTATCACTAAACTCAACTCTTAACCTCATAAAACCTGCCCAAATCAAAGTCGCCAACAACAAATGAAAATAAAACGACAAACAGGAAGTCCTTATGACTATAAAATGTTAGGGCTCTTTTATACTACTTGAGCAATCCCAGTCCCCTTTTCGATATGGTCCATAATATTTGTTATGATAACAACGCTGTGGTACGTAACTTTCTTTATTTAATAAGCAAGTTGTGGCCTCCGATAAAATCTTACATGGGTAATAAAAAATATATGCGCACAGCACAGCTTCTGTACAAAATAATAATATTGTAAACAGTTAACTTAGGTATACTTTCAACAACACAAACGTATTATAGCAAAAATATGTAGCCCTCAAATCTACTCGTATAATAATGAGCGTGAACATTTTATCTTTAAGAATTTTTACAAAGATTTTCAGTCTTTATTTATTAAGATTGGTATAAAAGGGGCATAATTAGCAAAAATAATGTTAAGCTAGCTCCAATTAATAACAAAACCTTTGCTTACTTTTGTTGGATAAGATATTGCAATTGTGATTTTTCCTAAAGTTATTAATTGTCTATTATAGTTTACGTTAAATAATTCTCAATTCAGTACTTTTAAAGCAGGTGCACAACTTAACATTTGTACGTCATTTACCAGTAACTTCACCAACAAGTCTAGGCATAAATACTTTTTAATAGAAGGTTCTTTAAAATTATATGTAAACTTTTGCAGATTACGTACTGATATGAACACTCTTTCTTTTACAACGTCAGCCTGTTTTATATTCACGCACAGCAGGGCAGAAGTGTTTTTCATTGTCCTGTCCGAAGCCCCAACACATGGCTGTCCTTTTTTAGCCGCGATCTGAAGGGAGCCCTACATGTGCTCATTGAGCCTTCACGTAGCGCGCGCTCTGAGCGGAAAACTATTGTAATTATTATTCTGGAATTAAGTCTGGCGGTAGTTTTATGAAGAATAACGAGCCTTTTATTATCCTCTTTTATATAAATCAGGGTTTATTTATGTTTGAAATGGTTCGAATTCGCTTACTTATATTACTTTACAAAAATTATGCCATCAATTTTCAAAAATATTAATTAAAAGTAATACCGAAAGTCGCCAAAAGTATGTTTTTAATTAATTTATCATGCAAATAGAAACGTACGCCAAATTTTTAATAGAGTTTAGAGTTGGAGGCCACCATTAGCATTCAGAGAGCGCGGTAGGGTTGAATCGCGGCCGGTACATTGTCTCAATTTTTCCGAACACCACCTTGGCATTCAGCTCACGTGACGACCACTAATGAAAGACTCGCTAAGCAACCGCGACGGAGCCCTGAATTAACAACTTCCAAATACAATTCCTCTTAAACGAAGTTCGTTTTGACGGCGGTAAAGTGGAAAAGTTCGACCTTCTTCATTTTTTGCCGAGGGGCAGAATGTTAAGTTTTACGTCTTTTATAACGAGATGCAGCGCTTAAAGGGATTCGGGTGGGGCTTTTATTTTTTCTTACAGAGTTTACGTCTTTAATTGCCCCTAATTTTAGCTGACACTTGTGGGCGCTGACTGTTGGCAGAAGGACATATTTTATGCTTTCATTTAGGCGGCTCGTTTTAAAAATAATAGTAATTTGTGTGGAAAGGGTTGCTTGTAGATTTCATCTGCGGGATAATTATGAAAAACCTCGGAGGCGGTTTTTTCAGGCAGCACCGCTGATTGCTAATTCCGCGACAAAGAACGCTATTACGCGACTGCGGCTATGGAACTGATTAAAAATAAGCTCGCTTCTTTCACCTACATCTTACCATAAGTAGGACACAAAAACATATATTTCAGAATTAGTTACCTATGTTATATCATTATATAACATAGGTTACTAATTAATAGGTTAATATGTTAAGTGTACAACTTACCAGATTAATAATGATTAATCTGGTAACAAACAAATAAAGAACTTCTAGTTTTCCTAATGGCAACAAGTACATTCTGTTTAGCAGACACTGAACAACTCAAATAGTCTGGAAACAACTTGCTAGACGCGGCATAAAGCCTGAATAGAAATTTGTCCTTGCACTCGACGGTAGAATAAAAATGATTCTAAATTGAATCCACGTGATTTTGGCAGACTTAGTATGAAAAGAAGTGTTGTAAAGGAATAAAATAGGCAACAAAAGCGCAACTAACAAAAGACATTTATTTAATTAAACTGGGGATTATTTCACATGTCACTATTTGAATATCAACTCAATCCCATCATTAAGTCGAAGATAAAGCTAAATGTTGGTTTTTAATTTTTTCGAGATTGTTGGCGCTGTCTACCCTGTAAGGCATAAAGATGTGATTATATATGTATACCTATAACGAATAGCATTATCATAAATCACAATCTGTCTTCGTTATCAGATTTTATTAATGTTTTCGATAACTGGCAGTACTAAAGATATGTTTTTACACAGGTCATCTCATCGATTATGGTTTTTATTATTTTTCTTCAAAAAGTTTTAAAATATCAAATGTACAAAATAATACGTCTAAACAGGAACTGTGCCTAAATTAATCAAATCTTACTTCGATAATAAGATAGGACAAGGGACCACTCTAGAAATTACCGAGCGGTTCTCTATCATTAAGTCATACATACAAATTACATGGTAGCGCAATCATCAAGGGTTATGGGTATAATTAGCGCGTATATTAATTGGCCGGGTTACATTAGCCGACGACCCGGGCCAATCGGGTGGCACGAGATATCCCGCCCAATCTTCATAGCCACACATTTAGACATTATTATTAGCCATGCTCGAGTTTCACTTAATGTGATTTCCATCCGAAATTATCAGAATTATGAAAACCGAATATAGTTCGAATAAAATGATTTTATTCGAACTTATAATAACCAAAAAGGTATACCAAATTCTCTCTTCATGAAATGCTATTGTGGTTACCTGAAAGAGATAATGCATAATGAGATAAGGCCGCCTTTGGTACATCACCTCAGCATAAGTTATTTTTGTTATAATTTATGTGCGTTCTATATGTCTATAACACACTAATGCTTATTACTACTACGATTACCTAATATTCTTATTGTAGTTATAGAATCTCGCTGGTGTGGTTGATTGTAACACACATAAAATATATTTTAAAACGGTCCCGAACAACTTTTTAACGTTTAGAACGCCGAGTAAAGTATCCTTTTTATGTAAACTGTGAACAAAAATATTTCATTGATGACAACAGACACGGCACCATTGCAATTCAATTTTCAAATCGAATAAGTATTCGACGAACGATGAAACAGTAGCAATTTTACTACATTTTGAAAATGTTAGGGAGAAATTTAGTGGGCGAAGAATTTACCCCCAATTTGCATTCAGGAAGGACGCTGGGCACGGCGGGGCCAAATCGAATTCCTATCGCTACTTTCCGCGGAAGCCGGGTCAAAAGTCTATTTTACACGCAATTTTCGCTGAAAACTTCCATGATCCGGGCGGAAGATGGCCATTTGTTTGTCGGTCACCCGTCGGACAAATTGCTGATGTGTAGCGTGAATATTATGTTGGTTTATTTCTAAAGAAAATATACTGTAAGGTGAAATAGGTGTAAGAATATTTTAGTAGCTTGCGTTGAATATGTTATTTAAAGTTTGTGTTGTAGAAAATCGTAAAGATTTATTCAATATCATACTAATATTTGAAAGTCTTAAAATTATCAGGAAAAAACTTTAATAATTTTTTTACCTATTGATACATCTCGGAAAATGGAACCAATCCAATGTCGGAAAAAAGCCATTTCGAAGATGAAACGAGCCTTGTTCATTTCGTTATATTTTTGTAGCCATCTGGAGTCGGTCTTCATAATATGCTATTGTCTTATTTACTTTACATTTGTTCTGAAATTCTGTTTTCTTTCCGAGAGTTGAATAAGTTACCTTGTTAAGATGGATAACGAGACTTTGTTTAAACAATGTACATGATACGTCCTATGACCATAATTGGGTTAGTAATTAAATTACTAATTTAGATAATTTCGCACACGAGTCGTACCTACGTAAGACGCTCGTGTAAATTAATTATAAGTAATTTAATTGCTTTTGTCGTTAATGCCCAAATATTTCAGTTTATTACATACTGTAGATATTTGTTTAAATAAATACTACATAACATTAAAGATCACTTTTAATTAGTTGTATCAATATTTATTCAAAATATATATTGTTACTCTTATTATTTAACTAATAGAAATAATATATACTATCTACTTCAAATAGCCAAGCCGGGAAAACATGTTTTGAGAAATAAGAACGCACTGCATAAACTTTTCATACGACGTTCCGTTTTTTTATGAGAGACAAGCTGTTAGCTGTTTCGAGTGGAATCTACAATAATTTGAAATAAAAAAAAGATATTGTTTTTGTTGGGGCTCGAACTTGGACCGTCAATTTCACAGTCTCAAACGTCAACCTCATCAACCATCGAGACCGTTGCGGTGGTGTCGAAATTAAAGTAGACTTACAAACTAAAATTCTTTTTACGTGAGAATAACGCATGACGTTGACGTGACAACGTTGTACGTACAATGATAAATGACATCGAAATTTTAAATTTTTAAAATTCAAAGTCATCAAGTTCATTCAAATGACGATAACTTTTTTTTATGAACAGATTTTGATGCAACATACTTTAAATATTTTTCTGAGTTAAAACAAAGCAGTTGGTGAAAGTTTCAAGTAAATTGGTTCAGTACTTTCGGAGATAAGCGTGATCATACATACAGACAAAAAAAATATGCTTTCTATTAGTCATTCTAAGTGTCCCTCTATCCATTTCAGTCAAAAATACTTAATGTACAGACAAAATATCTTTACTGTTTTATTATATGTATAGATAATATACACTACAGAAGTCTGGTTACAAATTAAAAATAGCAAAGACAGTTCCTTCCATTAAGGCAAGCTTCAGACATCTCATACATATACATATTGTTTATAAAACGAAAAGGAGATAATTCGGATGAAACGATATAAGTCAAAACAAACAAAGACGCAGCAAGAATATTCAAAAATTTCCACTAAACTGACATTTCAATTAAAAAAACGGAACGTAATAAAGAAAAGATTTGACAATTAGCAAGTATTTTTTTTTATCTGTTTGCTATTTTAAAGGTTCACTGGTAGAGACTGCTATTAGCATTAAGTCCATCTATTGAACCGTGGCTCAATAAAGTTTTAAATAAATTATAATAATACAAGACAAAAAACAAATAATTGCTTATCTTTTTTATAAGTTTCTTCTGCAGTCTCGTTTATTTGTGATGCGACTCACAAAGGGTCGGATAAATCACATTAGGACACGCGTGAATTGTAAATTGGACATTACTCGTTACACCTCGGAGCCGTGGCGGCGGTCTGGGCCCACAACAATATATAGGGAGAGAGACAGCTATTTATTGAACAGTACAAATATAAATTTGGATTCGGAATGTTGGATACCCAACTATTGAATACTTTATAACTTAACAAGAGAGTTCTTTCCTTACTTAAACAAGTAGGAAGCGTTTTAAGCAGTTAATAATTTCTTATATCAATATTTTTTCACATATTAAGCTTGCATGAAGAGAGTTATGAATGTGGATAAAGCGAAGGAAGTATGCAGAGATCGTGGCAAGTGGAAAGAGGTAGTCTCTGCCTACCCCTCCGGGTATATATGTATTTAGTTTCATCTAGAAACACTACCTTATACATAACTAGCAACTTGTCCCTATTTGAAGCCCAGAGCCATTACTGCGCCATACAGCTAAATGTGGCCTGTTGACCCTGTCTACCCCGTAAGAGATAAAGTCGTGATTATTTGCATGTATGTATGTATCTACAGAAATATTAGTACTTAAATTTTTTCCTGCTTATAGAATTACCGTTATTATCCATTTAAATTAGGACCCTAATGAAATTTACCCACATTGGCTCTAGAATTAATTGGTTTACGATATAAGAGCCGATTATAGTGATATATTGCGACAATAACACTCAACGTAATGAACACCGACGAATCATCAATTTAATACAGAAAACGTATATTTGGCTTCAATATCCACATGAAATCGAACAGACCAACCTAATGATTCACCCTCAATGACCTACACAATATTTGGCGTTATCAAACAAAATACGAGAATGAAGTTTAAATTGCGTTTCGTTTTTCCAATTTCGGTTTGGAACACTAAAACTTTCCACAATTTCCTGTATTTTCCGTGTCCCATAACTGTATTGAAGTAAAAATATGCCCGTTATGATGGTGTAACGAATTGGTTTCAGCAGTTATTTTCCGTGCAATCAGAGCCGGCGTAGTGTAATTGGCGCCCAACCGGGAAACCAAATTAAAGACAACAGAGAATATTTCTTGTACGGTTCACTTTTAGACAATTGGTCTACTCATACTTAAATTTTGGAATTCAGAGAGATCGCCAACAGTCTTATTTTAATAATTGCTTCTTGTCTGTAAGTTGTCAAACAGCTATGTAGTTCACTAAAGTCGACCGGAAAAAATCCCGATTGGGATAAGGCAGCCATTATACATATTCTTCTTAATCCAATGACTGTCGTGTAATTTGTTATATTTCTTTTTCTTTTATACATTCATACACGTCTACATCTTATTGCGGGGTAGACAGAGCCAGCAGTCTTATGCGCAATAAAGAGTTTACAAACAAAACAACAATGCAAGGAGTTTTATTTAAATAACACACAAACATTGATAAACCTTTTTATCGAAGCCTGTTTAATAATGCAAAATTTTGATTTATATTCATAAACTTTGCCACAAAAACATACTTGAATTGGTCCCAATTTTTTTTCTTTCAGCCAATATTAGTACGCACGTGAAACTCCTCTTTCCGCCTTATTTTGCGATAGATCGTAACGAGTGATTGTTCGCTGATGCTGCAAAACATCCGATCGGAGAGGCACCCTCCTCATTAATGATAACTGTATATCTTCCATAAAGGCTTATTAATTTTGTAGGTAACTTTTATTTGGAGAAGGTGTAGAATTTAGTGCGTAGATGGTCAAAAGTGAAAATAGTGTGATGCAGATGCTCGATTCATATAGCGGTAATATACCAAATCTTTTCTGAGTGTATTGTCTTCTTTATAAGTTGTTTGTTTGCAATATTTTACGATAACAGATTTTTTTCAGGTTATAGGAATAGTAATATAATATCTTTTCAATTCTTTCGACCTCTTTCGAAGCAAATTACTATTTTTTTAAAGTTACAAAAATAGAAAATTAATATAGTTTTATCTATCTAATGTCCCAAAATAACAAACATTCCAGTCTACCGAACAAAAATCCCTCAACAACATTAATATTAAGCCCAAAAATACAAACCAAAATCACAGTCGATCTCAACAATCCTATTTCGGTACCTCACGAGACATTACAGGCAATATTATCAAATGAACGTTATTTGTTCCGTTTCCCCGTAAACGTATATCCAATATTGTTGATATCGAGTATCGCCCCGCATCGCGCTCATTCATTTCCAATTTCGTTTTGATGACTCTCATAATGATATTGTATGTACGTGCGTGGTCGTTTATATGAGATTTGTTATCATAGAACTATTTATATATGATTTCCAGCTGAGAACAAGACGTCAAAGAAGATGATCGAGGGAGATGTCCTAGAAGGTGACATAACATGACACGTTTGTGATTATCGCATTACAAGAAATAACAAAAAAAAACACGGAGTAGTCGTAGTAACCCGCTGTCTAGGTTAACAGTGGCAGGTTGTTAGCTCATAGCCTTAAATATATAAATCCCAAGTTTATAATTCTATACCTTGATTGAATTTTATAATTACAAATGACACACACTATGTTATTTATTCACTACCATATGCACGGTAACATGGCATGTAACAATTTCATATTAATATATCTGTGAGTCAACAAGTCCGTTCGTTTTATTTGCTCGGCGCAGCGTACATATTTAAAACTGTCAACGAACCTATGAATAAATTAAATTATTGCATTGGTATATAAAATTGATCAATCAAATATTTGAATTGCAATATCGACATCGCCACAGTTACCTTTATAAACGGATAAATTAAAAAACCAAAAAATCAGTTTTTTCGATGGAAAATAAATTGTAGTCAAATATACTTTATAAATATGAATTCTCAAAAAATACAACAATTATATGGTTACAGATCAAAAATTTTTGTAACTATTACCGAACATACGTTGCACAAAACATTACACTAAATTTCAACGCAAAAAGAAAGAAAACCGATACCATAGTTGCCGAGTCCATTTAATGCCCTAAATAAAACAATGTCCATACTAGAGATAGGAGTGGTTCATTCCAAATTCGACATAGTAAAAAAGTTGCTTTAGTTAGTAAACAACTAAAAATCTGATGCTTTATGTTCTCGATACTGATGTTTATTAAACTGCAAAATTTGTTCAGTAATGCATTGAATTATTTTGTGTTTATATGTACGATCGCGTTCATATCTGCAGTCATAGTTTTAAAATTCTTACGGGTTAAAATAGCGTGCACTGTGGTTCCACTAGATACACACACACATGCATATTTAAAAGAATTAATATTCCTTCAAATGAATACGGTCTTTAATACCAATGATTACTAAGTAAAAGAGTTTATTATTCTATGACATATAACATAACAAAACAGAAAGAGACGGTAATCAACGATGGCCGAACTGGGCCCGATAATTGTCGATCGAAATATCGTCGTCTCTCATTATTTGCATAAGATTTGCCTATAGAGGAAAGCCTGCCAGACTTATGTCATTTTAATAAGGTTGAAAGTTTGTCTGCACACGACCCTAACATAGGTTGTGGTTCCTTTGAAAGTTATTGGGTAGCAATTTTATTACTTCGTGTGAGCAAGTGAGATCTAAGATATATTAGATAAACTCGCTTGCTCACACTCGCTTGTTCTAGTTACTAGCGTTACTTGGATTCCGAAGTTATTCAAGGATTTTTTTGTCTATTTTAGTGTTATTGACAATTTTTAATGTTTCAAGGTGCCATTTGAACTAAGTAACTGACTGACTAACCAACTAACTGATATCTAAGAATTACAATACCCGTGTCTTCAAACACGGAAATCAGCAAGAAATATTAAACAAGAGGAAGCAAAATAAAACATTCAATAATTAAAATTAGTAAATTTTATTGAAACTGTTTACCTATAGTTTTATTTACATATTGATGATTATATAAAGCTATACATATATAGTATATTACACTAATTGTATCATCCACTTATCTCCTGTTATTAAGGTTACAGCTTAATTATTCGTTTTCATAAAGAAAAGATATTGAAGCTGTCCTTAAAATACTATCTAAGTAATTAGTACTTTTAATATAAATTGGCAGAACCTTTCACGCACTATATGGACTCGATGCACAGGGCAGTTGTCTTGCACAAATGATATTGTTGGTATATCATCAATCGGATAAATACACCGCACAGTTGGTAACATGGTTTCTTGCAGCACTTGCACATAATGAGCAGCTGTAGCGCGTCCTGCTATCCACACCTGTTCCCCAGGTCCAGCAGCACTCATCCAGCCCCACATATTTACAGAGATGTGTCCAGACTCCATATTTGGCACAATATTTTTTTCTTCATACCGAGTTGCATTTCTTCGCCATAAATAAATGAAGTCTACCGTGTTGTGATGACATAAAATAAACGAACTTTTCGTCTGTAAATATCGCTTTTTTCCAGTCAAAATCCAAATACTGCCGAGCTAATTCTAAACGTTTTTGCTTATTTATTTCTGATAAATACGGCTTTCTTGCTGGCTGTCTGTGGTGTAGTCCCTCACGGTGCAAACACAAAACAGTAACCACTGATGTGTCGAACTGTTCCGCAAATATTCTGGTCGGTATGAAGCCATTATTTTCGTACTGTTCCACCATGGATCTCCGCTGTGTGGCGTGTCGCTGTGTTGATTAGCGGACGACTTTTTTTTTTTCACTACCCTCTTCTTGATGGCGGGTTACCCAACTTGTTGTTTATTGTGTTATTTGTGTGAATGTGTGAGTGATAGCAGCGGTGCAAGCTATAAAGTTTTGCGAACTATGACTGCAATTATGAACGCGACCGTACCTATAAGGTTGGGTATATATATATATATATAGTGACTTAATTAGCTATCGATAAACACGTGACTACTGAAACACTAACAAGAAAGGTACCTAACCAAAACATGTTAATTAAATGTAGGTGCGAGAGAGACCAATAATCTCTAAATCTTGCCATATCTTTTGCTGCTTATAACCTTCATGCAACCAACATGGTGACTGGTATGCCCCAAATCTTAATAGACAGATGATAATATGTTGAAAAGGAGAGGTACCGCCAAATATTGACGTTTTATTTAGCCATATTAAATCTGTACAGAGTTGCGTGCATATTTTGTAAATCTAATAATATGTTACCTCTTCTCTGTCCACTAGTATTTTAGCAATTGTATAATATTAACCATACGAGTGAATATACTTTTTCTCTTACCGTTACAAATTCGTATCGATACGGGAACCATCCCTGCCACCCGGCCGCAGCGAGAAAGGAACGCAGTTTCACAGGCCGGCAGTCCGGAACAATTGAATTATGCCCAGCTATTAAATTCAGCTCGTCCCACCCGTACAGTTTATGCCTTTAGTAATCGCCGTTGTTATTTCAATTTATAGCTTGTTTTCAAAGACTTGTGTCATTTGATTCTGTTAATCTTAATATAAATAATAATAAATAAATAATTTGTTTTATGATTGCCAAAATGTAAATGATTTGGCATAAGCCTTTTGGATAGTCGATTTAATTAAAAAATATCTTTGAACTAAAAGATATATTTATTTTGTTCAATCTGTGCCTTAAATTCAATAATTATTATGACAGCGCCCTATCATTTGATCCATTAATTGAATTATATTGATATTAATATCATATTGTAGGTATTTAACATCTCCAATAGATAGATAAATATCGCTAAAAGAAGTATCCCTGCACAAAAGTAATCCCATACAAAAATAATATATAGGTACATTTAAATAGTAGAGTATTCAAATTGTACGTTACACCTCGTTTCGTTTGTTCCATCGATGGAATGCGGTTGGTACTTAGCGCCCTTTGTGCATTACCGCGCGGGAGCCCGCCCCCGGCGAGCCCCGGGCGTCCTGAACCGAAGCCCCTGTTGTGTCATCACCTACAATGAGAGTTGAGACTCCCTGTATGCTCAGTTTTTTTACACAATGCTTTAATTTTCAAATGATACATAAACACAATTTTTCACAAAGACGTAGTACTACTGCAGTTTTCATGTCTAAGTGATACATTTGATTTTAATGAAATTTTAAAATAAGATAAACTACTTATATTGAAACTTTAACAAAACTTTGACACGAAGCGTAGCAATAGAGGATATAAAAAGGAGCACGAAAAGAGAGATATTAATTTTATTTCTTGTTTTTTGTTAAAAGAACTTGTAAGTACTATGAAACTGTTTAAAACAAGATACCTATATTTTGTATTATTTGCATATTTAAAGATCCCGCACTTTAAATATTTTTTATAAATTTATAATAAAATTTACATATATATGTTAACATAGAATTTGATTTTGCCGTGTGGTTCCCGGCACCATTACAAAAGAATAGGACCACTCCATCTCTTTCCCACGGATGTCGTAAGAGCCGACTAAGGGATAGACTTGGGATTCCTCTTTAATGTAAATCCCTGCCAATCTAAGGTCTGCCGCGCCGATGGATGCATGGCTAGGGGCGAGCCTAGTCTCGAGCGTGCCACTTCCGCCATGGGGTTGGGCGACCCCCAGGTAATGGCTAGCCTTACCCTGGCATGCGGGGCTCTGCTGGGGCGGACAAAATTTTTCCCTAGCGTCTCGTGGGAATCGCATGGATGCAAATTTTTTGAAAGAGCTCCTAGATGGCGGCGATGGTGTCCGCACCCCATCACGTCTCGTTCCCGGCGGGAGCGGTATGCGGTCTGCTGAAAGCCGCTTTGCGACGATGAATGTAAGAGGAGGAATGAAGGATAAGATTGAGGAAGTATGCCAGATGATGGATGAAAGACGTTTGGATGTGTTGTGCGTGAATGAAACGAAGCGGAAAGGATGCGACGCGACGCAGCACGGCCCTTACACGGCGTATTGGTCTGGAATTTCCAGTACCAGCCGAGGCTGTCAAGGGGTCGGTCTAATTCTTTCTGCACGAATGGCTGAGTGCGTGAATGAGTATGAGTGTGTCAGCCCTCGTCTTCTATGGATTAGGCTGAAAGTTGGAATCACTCGGATCTTCGTTCTAGGTGTTTATGCACCTTGGGATGTGGGTTCGAGGGGTACAACATCAGCAAAAAGCGAAAACGAGGAGTTCTGGAATAGTGTAAGAGAAGTATTGAAAGTTACCAAGCCAAATGAGAAGATTATTATGTTAGGTGATTTTAATGGATGGGTGGGTGTAAAGCGTGATGGATATGAAAAGGTGCTTGGTGCGTTTGGTGACGAAAAGGTGAATGATAATGGAAGAAGTGTATTAGAAATTTGTCTAGAGTGGGATCTTTTTGTGTCGAACTCAATGTTTCAACATAAAGAGATCCACACCTACACAAGAGTGGAAGGTATTTTAAAAAGTATGATAGACTTTGTGATTGTAGATGAAAGATTGAAGAACAAAGTGCTGGATACCCGTGCATATCGCGGTGCTGGCATTGACTCGGACCATTTACTGGTGATATCCCGGATAAGGGGTATCTTCAATCGCTGGCGGCACAGGGTAAGGGAGCAAACCAGCGCTTTGGAAAGAGTAAAAGTAGAAAATTTGCAAGATATGGATGTAGGTAAGAAGTATATTAATAGACTGAAGGATGAATTTGAAGATTTAGAGGAAATGAGCGATATTGAAGATGGATGGAAGGAATTTAAAGAAAGAATTGTGAAAGTAGCTGTTGAAGTGTGTGGTGTAAGTAGAAGAAGGAAAGGAAAAAATCACAAAAATGCGTGGATGAGTAAAGATGTGCAAGAACTTGTGCGATTAAAGAAGAAAGCATGGCTGGATTTGTTAGCAGCAAAAGCTAACTTAAGAATGCAAGAGGTTATAGATGAAGATGTGAATGAAGCACGTAAGGAATATAAGAAAATGAAAGATTTGGTTAAGAAAGCTGTGATTAGAAAGAAAGAAGAGTATAAAGAGGATTTTGATAAAAGGCTATCAGAAGACTTTCAGTCAAATCTGAAAGTATTCTGGAAATCCGTAAGGTCAGCCCGAGGAAATACTATAACCAGAGAGCTGACTAGGATCAGATGCCAGGATGGTAGCGTTGTGAAAGGAGAAGAATGTGTACTAAAGATATGGAAGGACTATTTTGAAAGTTTATTTGAAAAAAAGGAAGGAAATAAGAAAGATTTCTGCTATAGCGAAGAAAAAGAGAATGAGATGGAAGGCGAAATTGAAATGTTCGAAATTGTGGAAGCACTTAAGAGTATGAAAGCGGGAAAGGCTGCTGGGTGTGATAGAGTGTCGGTCGAGATGCTTAAAGCAGGAAAAGGCGTAGTAGCTAGTCAGTTGTACTGCCTTTTCAATTTGTGTTGGAAAAGCGGCCGAGTACCAAAAGATTGGTGTAAGGCTGTTATCGTGCCACTTTACAAAGGAAAAGGGTCACAGCTGGACTGCAAAAATTATCGTGGTATAAGCCTGCTTAGCGTCGTCGGCAAATTGTATGCTAAGGTATTGATTAATAGAGTCAGGAATGAAACTGATGACAAAATATGGGATGCTCAAGCGGGATTTCGAAAGGGAATGGGATGTACTGATCAGGTCTTTTCCTTGCGGTGCATAGCCGAAAAGTTTTTGGCCAAGAGTCAAAAAGTCTATTGCACATTCGTAGATCTGGAAAAGGCCTATGACAGAGTTGAGAGGAATGAATTGTGGTCAGCACTTTCTATGCATGGGGTGAGCAGTCTCTTAATACGAGCACTGAAATCCTTATATGAGGATTCGAGTGCTTGTGTCAGGATAAACGGAGCGCACACTGAGTGGTTTAAGATTGAGAAAGGCGTTAGGCAAGGATGTGTTGCGTCACCGTGGCTGTTCAACCTATTTATGGATAGCTGTTTGACAGATTTGAAAGAGTCTAAAAGTGGATTAAGGATGAATGAGTTACTCGTCAAATGTCTGCTCTATGCCGACGATCAGGTTATACTGGCGTCATCAGCGGAGGAGTTACAGGAGATGGTAAACTGTATGCATGAAGCTTTAAAAGAGAAAGGAATGAAAGTGAACGTAAGTAAAACTAAAACACTGGTTTTTGAAATGGAGAAAGAAATGACAGCATGTAATATTTTGATTGGAGGAGAAAAAGTGGAGCAAGTGAAAGAGTTTGTATATCTAGGATCAAAGTTTACATCAGATGGCAAGTATGATAGTGATATTGAAAGGAGAGTGAACGCGGGGAACATGGTGAATGGAGCTTTGCATGCCTTTATGAGCAGTCAGAAACTATCCAAAAAGGCTCGACTGGCTGTGCACAGGGGCGTGTTGGTCCCGACATTAATGTATGGGAGTGAAAGTTGGGTATGGCAAAAGAAGCATGAAAGCAGAATAAATGCAGTGGAAATGAGAGCGTTAAGGAGTATGATGGGTGTGAAATTGAGTGACAGGATAAGGAACAGCGTGATAAGGGAATGTTGTGATGTGAAAGAAGATGTAGTTACAGGAATAGAAAAGGGTATGTTAAGATGGTTCGGTCATGTGGAGAGGATGAATGAAAGCAGGTTGACTAAGCAGATATACAAGGAGAGTGTGGAGGGAAAGGTCGGAGTGGGAAGACCTAGACGAACGTATCTTGATCAAATTAAGGACGTCCTGGTAAAGGGTCAGGTCAAAAGTACCCGAAACCGCCGAGCTTGTATGAAGAGAGTTATGAATGTGGACGAAGCGAAAGAAGTATGCAGAGATCGTGGCAAGTGGAAAGAGGTAGTCTCTGCCTACCCCTCCGGGAAAGAGGCGTGATTTTATGTATGTATGTATGTATGTATGTAGAATTTGATTAAATTGCTCGTAAGTGACGTCATATACTGTGTACATGCAATTTCTCTATGGCGAAATTAAATATAAATTCCAGCGGCTATACTTTTCTACGAAAACTTGAACGTACGGAGTACTTTTAAATTTCCCAGTAATTGCAAACGAACACCGTTTTTCATCGGAATTTCACTACAATTTCATCGCTGTTCATCTGACAGCTGACGTGACGACGGCTTGCAGCCATCAGCAATGAATATGGTAATCTGTGGTTTAGGGTTGAAGGAATATTGGTTTTGTTCGGGACCGAAAGTTGATTTTGCCACTTTATTTATATTATGTGACATTCAAATAAACGTTTGGATACGGCATTGTTAGTAGCATTAAGGTTGTTTCCTCATACGTATTGTTGTTATAACAAACAGACAAATAGAGACAATCTCAAGTTCCTAGCTAGATTTGCATTCCCATTACCTGGGTAATGGTTCCGTTAATGTCATAAGCTGTCTCAATCTTAACTTGTCTACTGAAATCAAAGTAACAAACAAGCAAGAGTAAATCCGCTAGACTACACATGACATATTACATATAATCACGTCTTTATCCATAAAGGGGTAGACATAGTCAACACTTGTAAGAGACTGAAAGGCCTGGTTCCGCTTAAAGGCTTAGTGATGGAATGGAGATTCAAATACTTACATTGCTAGCCCAACGCCTAAAAGTAGAATGCCAATTTTATTAGTCTATCCCTTGATTGACTTCTCGTTGAATCTGCACAGGAAAAAATGCTCTTGGTACATACTATGTTATTTCTTGCTACCAGACCAGCATGGCAACTGTTATTGATCATGATATTTCTGTCAGTTTTCTTTTTCTTATCTAGAAGAAGATAGATAAAGATAGTGTGAGCAAAATACTTGACACACCCAATCCAGGATCCATGGTCGTAAATGCATATCCCGGGCTCCTCTCCAGAGCAGTGAGGATGTAACCGGGACTATAGCCAGGCGATACAAGAAGAATTCATTATCCTCCTGTATAGAGTAACTTTAATTTTAACTTTAATTCAATAAGACTTTACAACTTAAATGTGGAATTCTTATTTAAGTTACAAAATTATGCTTAGTTATTTTGATATCAGCTCAACTTCTCGCGCTCACCCTTCAAATGCTATTACCACTATTACCAAGTTTATGCATTCGTGATGAGCCGGCATTAGTTGGCAACTTGTTTACATAGCTTTGTACTATCATTATAATATCTATGGTATGCTGATGCGATGCCAACCTGATATGTGAACTTTGATTAAATGCCGAACAGTTGGGGATGGAGTTGTTGAAGGAATATAAATGAAGGGAATAGATTAAATACTTCAAATGTTGTTTCTTAATGTTCTGAAGATTTGTCACTGATAAGTCGCTGACATATAGGAGATATAAGCTGTCTGTGTTAAAGTCGATTTAGGAGTTTTCTAAACACTTAGTTGCTATTGTCGAACAATTTATTTTGAAATTAATTAGATTTTCGCTATATTGATACATAATTAAAATAAATTAGAAAATTATCTAAGTATGCATATTCAGAAAATTTTGGAACAAAAAATCTAATAATACTGGCTATTTATAATCCAGCCAAATCACCCAAGAAACAAGATAAGTATAACCCGAAACAAATGGAAATGTAAATAATTTTGACAAATTTTGATTATGATTTCAGGCGGCGGTTGTTCCCCTCCTGACTGATTTGAATCTCTCTTCAATTAATTAGTCCCATAACAACATGAAAACACTCAATCATCTCCCTTTGAAAAAAGAGCATCTGTAATACAGATTCTAAGAAGAAATCTTAATATATAAAAGAAAGTAAATGAAGACATATTGATCAACGCACAGCCTATACCGCTGGATCTGAACTCTTGAAATTTGGTGTGCAGGTTCTTTATGTGGTCTAGGAGTGAACTAAGAGAAGAAAACCTGATAATCCCGCGGAAAATTTATTTTGGATTTTCTGTTTTACGTGGGCGCAGCCGTGTATGTCTCAGAGTTGATTATACAGTGTATTATAAAGATCGTAATTTTATTTTATTTTTTATTTAAAAAACCTTTTGACGTTCTTATAAATAATAACTATAATATAATATCACAAGGTACAAATAGCTGGTTTAGCCGTCTATGCTTTGCTCTGTATTACCACATAAATAAACAACAGCAGCCCAGGATATACAAGGCGAATAGTCTGAGGAAAGTTTGTTCACTTAATATATGGCCATATCACTGCCAACATTTTTTCTTCCTTGGCTTATTGAACAAGTAAATAATTCAGACAGACATAAAATTTCCATATTTCTTTTTTGTATTCTTAGGTTTATTTAACCTGTTTTAGACAAGTAAGTCGGTGACAACAAGACGTACAGTATGAAAAACGGGAAACGGGTTTTTCATACATAAAAACGCTTCTTTCCCGAATGGGTAATTCGTCAAGGGCTTTATCTGTTTTCAGAAATAATTTAGGCCTCTTCAAAATTAAAATTAGTTTACGTATCAGCATCTACAATTGTGACCTACAATCAGGAAAGTGGAGGTATTCGAAAGTTTGTTTGTTATGCTTTCACGCCTAAACTACTGCATTAATCTCCGTTAAATTTTGCATACATATAGTGCTAAAAAGACATAGGGTACTTACTTAAACTAATTTTGTGTAGCTATTCATTGTAACAAGCGAGTAGAATTCAAGCCATGTTCTATTCCAAGAGACGTCTGTAGATTCCTTTCATGTCACCACGAGTTGCAATCAATCAGATAAGGGTTCTCCCTCCTTCGCGACATGTCTCACAGCCGACGCCGTCTCCATGACAACGACTGCAAATACTAATCGAAATCGAAACTTAATGTACTCTCAAACTTTGACCTGAAATATTAAATTATTCACCAAAATTTAAAATTTTTATTCATTATTATAGGATACTATCATATCGCTTAATAATTGTCAAATCTTTTGATTTCACATAGTGTCCGACCGAAGGTCTATTTTTGGCCGAAGCCGAAGCCGAAGCCGATTAATCGGCTATCGCCACAACCTTCGGCCGAAGCCGAAGCCGAAGCCGAAGGTTTATATTCTCTCAGCACTCAGTAATTAATTTCGTTCAATATTGTCTACAAGCTACAATTAATATTAAAATTATTTAAACCCTCAATATTGAAGGTTTATATATTATTGACTGTCTCATATAAAAGTTGATGATATATCATAGAGATGGTTGGTTTAGAGATAAATAAAAGTTTGTGATTTACATAGGTACATACATAAAATCACGCCTCTTTCCCGGAGGGGTAGGCAGAAACTACCTCTTTCCACTTGCCACGATCTCTGCATACTTCCTTCGCTTCATCCACATTCATAACTCTCTTTATACAAGCTCGGCGGTTTCGGGTACTTTTGACCTGACCCTTTACCAGGACGTCCTTAATTTGATCAAGATACGTTCGTCTAGGTCTTCCCACTCCGACCTTTCCCTCCACACTCTCCTTGTATATCTGCTTAGGCAACCTGCTTTCATTCATCCTCTCCACATGACCGAACCATCTTAACATACCCTTTTCTATTCCTGTAACTACATCTTCTTTCACATCACAACATTCCCTTATCACGCTGTTCCTCATCCTGTCACTCAATTTCACACCCATCATACTCCTTAACGCTCTCATTTCCACTGCATTTATTCTGCTTTCATGCTTATTTTACCATACCCAACTTTCACTCCCATACATTAATGTCGGGACCAACACGCCCCTGTGCACAGCCAGTCGAGCCTTTTTGGATAGTTTCTAACTGCTCATAAAGGCATGCAAAGCTCCATTCACCATGTTCCCCGCGTTCACTCTCCTTTCAATATCACTATCATACTTGCCATCTGATGTAAACTTTGATCCTAGATATACAAACTCTTTCACTTGCTCAACTTTTTGTCCTCCAATCAAAATATTACATGATGTCATTTCTTTCTCCATTTCAAAAACCAGTGTTTTAGTTTTACTTACGTTCACTTTCATTCCTTTCTCTTTTAAAGCTTCATGCATACAGTTTACCATCTCCTGTAACTCTTCCGCTGATGACGCCAGTATAACCTGATCGTCGGTATAGAGCAGACATTTGACGAGTAACTCATTCATCCTTAATCCACTTTCAGACTCTTTCAAATCTGTCCAACAACTATCCATAAATAGGTTAAACAGCCACGGTGACGCCACACATCCTTGCCTAACGCCTTTCTCAATCTTAAACCACTCAGTGTGCGCTCCGTTTATCCTGATACAAGCACTCGAATCCTCATATAAGGATTTCAGTGCTCGTATTAAGAGACTGCTCACCCCATGCATAGAAAGTGCTGACCACAATTCATTCCTCTCAACTCTGTCATAGGCCTTTTCCAGATCTACGAATGTGCAATAGACTTTATGACTCTTGGCCAAAAACTTTTCGGCTATGCACCGCAAGGAAAAGACCTGATCAGTACATCCCATTCCCTTTCGAAATCTCGCTTGAGCATCCCATATTTTGTCATCAGTTTCATTCCTGTCTCTATTAATCAATACCTTAGCATACAATTTGCCGACGACGCTAAGCAGGCTTATACCACGATAACTTTTGCAGTCCAGCTGTGACCCTTTTCCTTTGTAAAGTGGCACGATAACAGTCTTACACCAATCTTTTGGTACTCGGCCGCTTCTCCAACACAAATTGAAAAGGCAGTACAACTGTCTAGCTACGACGCCTTTTCCTGCTTTTAGCATCTCGACCGACACTCTATCATACCCAGCAGCCTTACCCGCTTTCATACTCTTTAGTGCTTCCACAATTTCGAACATTTCAATTTCGCCTTCCATCTCATTCTCTTTTTCTTCGCTATAGCAGAAATCTTTACTACCTGATTTACCTACTGGTAAAAAATAATGATTTGATTTCTTTATTATGTAATTGAATTACAGTAATTCACAAATTACAATTAGACCAATCAGTCTTTGTTTTACTCGACTAGACCAAAACTAGACTAATCCTACTACTATTATAAAGGCGAAAGTTTGTATGGATGTATGGATGTTTGTTACTCTTTCACGCAAAAACTACTGAACCGATTACCATGAAATTTGGTATGTAGGTAGCTGAAGACCCAGAATAACACATAGGCTACTTTTTATCCCAGAGTTCCCGCGGGATTGATAGGGTTTCCATGCGGACGAAGTCGCGGGCGGCCTCTAGTAAATAAAATAAACAAACACTAACTTCTAAATGTGATATTTTGACAGTGACTCCCCGTCGCCTCATGACTTTCGTAACAGTTCGTTCAATCTCGACGGTCGCTCGGACCTTCGGCGAAACCTTCGGCTTCGGTCGGGTTTTGGGCCGAAGCCGAATGTTTCGCCGAAGGTGGATTTTTTGGCCGAAGGTGGCCGAAGCCGAAGCCGAAGCCGAAGCTTCGGTCGGACACTAATTTCACAACATTGGTTGACGTCAAATAAATTACTTAAAACTAAGTTTACTTCCAAGGCGTCAGTGCAGAAGAAGCGGTAACAAACTGCACTGCAGCATTTTCTTCAACAACGTCAACTTCACAAATATCCGAACTTAGAATAGAATGTGGACGACGAATGTGAACATTGTTCAAATTAATTTATTTATATGAGATTTTAATTTAACACCCTAAGAATCTCAACTATTATTTGACTTTCTTGTAAATAATGATAAATTGTTAAGTGCGTTTTTAATATTATGAGACCCTATCCCTCATGGATATATTTTAAGACGATTTAAAACACATATTCCACTATACTTTAGTCGTCCCTAATAATAAAAAACATCAACTAATACAGACAAGTGAAATATCATTATGGGAGTAATTAAAAAATGTTTTATTTGTCTAAATTGGTTAAAAAAAATAAGTGACCTCTGAATTTAGTCAATTCAAATACTTTGAAGAGCCATAGAGATAAAGATTTTGGTGCATTCTGTTATCAGAACTAATTTAAAAAATGGATTAAGTACTTCCTTCTAATCAAACTTCAATTAACGCCAATTTTACTCAATCATATTTATTTCTTCTTATTTTCTTCTTAGTAATAACGTCCAAATAATTTGCTTTCTTTGTGCTCTCGTTAAAACCCCCCGGCGAATGAAATTGATTTATTGCCGAATCTATTGCTGATAACTCAATTGTCTGTGCACTGAACGTCTAGGGAGTTATAATTTCCTTGTATGTAGTAGCATACGACATTGTTATTTAAAAAAATAAAATGGTCATAAAAACATAAATACCACGTATGTGGCGTTTGGCGATTACTGATTATTATTAATATTATACTAACTCTTATTTATGACAAATAAACAGAAACTTCCTAGTGCTTCGATTATAAGTTGGGGTATTACATATGGAGTGAATGAAAATGCACTGGGTGTAGTACTTACAAAGTTCTAGAAGTTTCTGTGAGTCGTGTGCTTAAGTCCCGAAGTTAGGTTTAGAAATTACTATAATGTGCTCCAGAATAAGCTTGGGCTGAGCGTAAGCGGATGTTAGTTATGTACGTGATTTTCGGATTACAGTTCAAAAACATAAATTTTATAGATTCGGGATAAAACCGATTCAAATTCCATTATGAACATTAACAGAACAAAACACCAACTGTTTTATAGAGCTTATTCGAATTTATTTCGAAACAGAAATATGAATTGAATAAAAGCGAGATACATTTTGATATTACAAAATTTTCGCTTATTATCAACATATCGAATACGAGTGAAATGGAATTGAATTGTCTGACTGAAGAAACAAGCACACATATAATATATATTGCCTAACTTGGTTCTATTAATAGGCAGAATAGTCCATTGGATTCTAGGTCATTTAGTTTAATGACTAAATGTTGCAATTGCGATAAAATTCAATATAGATGTTAAAATTACATGAAGTTAATGTTAAAATTGTATGAAGTAATTACGATTTTTAATCATGTTCGAACTTTTTCTAATTGGTCTGGGTCTTGGATGTTTATCTTTATGAGTATTCATTAAAAATATAGTATCGTTGAGTTGGTATCTCGTAACACAAGTTTGGAACTTATTTGGAGGCTAACTCAATTTGTGTAATTTGTCCCGAATATATTAATTTATTTATTTTTCTTTTGTGTTACCTTTAACACGGGGTCGCCACAGTATGTTAGTTTTTTACAATTGCTTCTGTCAATTGCAAACCGAAAAAGAGATTTTCGGTTTTCTCCATATCTTAAACCTTCCACTTTCATATTTAAGTAATTTACACTCTATTTTAATAAAAATAACTCCCGGTTTTTGACACTTGATCAAAAAATGAAGACCCCTATTCAGTTGCCGGCGAGTGTAAGGCCGCCCTTTGTCGCCTCATCAAACTGCAAATTGGCAGTTTAGTTGCCACCGCACTGGACGCTGCGGGCTATACAGCTCTTGCTTTACGAAATGTACTGTATTTTATATAGCTCGTTAGCAGGACTCGAACACAAATGAAGCTTGTATTGCATGCAGTTCACTGACCAAATAATTTAGAAGATAGATAAATAGATTTTCTGTCGGCTGGCTGTTGCTTCGATATAAAGGGAGTATACTCCCATGAATTGCGATGCAGAAAGATCTTCCCTTTCTGGCGTTCGAGCCCGAAACAGCGCTTCCGTGAAAGTAACAACCCTCAGGAAGACGAAGACAATAAACAAAATTAGTACTAAAACTACAAACTATGCTTGATGTCGAGCATTTTAATATTCTCAATGTATTGATAACATAAAATCAAAATGTAGCACCTGTCGTGTGTTGAACAAGATACGCCCGTCACGGCAGCCGGTGCAACGCGTCAGCAACGGCTTAATTTAATTAAATTTCCCTACGAATCCTCTCCCACACCCAAATAAACTCGCATAACGAGGTGTATGCAACGGAAATTGAATTATTCTGCTACTATTTTAGTGTATATAGCAAACTATATAATATAACTTAATACAAGTCACGGCATAACATTGTACCCTGAAAAGCTTATTGAAGTTACGACAAAAGTTAAGTCAATGAAGGGTGAAATAAAAAATCTAAAGATTTCAATATATTCATAGACCTATATTTACGCATGCAGAAAAAAACAATTCTTCCACGTGGCCAAACTAAGTTGACAAACTGATTGATGAATTTCAGTGGACATACTATGTAATGAATCAAATAATACCCATCATAGGTCAAATATTGTTCGAAATTTATTTTTGATAGTGAAATAACAAGCAAGTATAGGTGACTTGCTTAACGACTATGATGACATTGTGAAAGATAAATCATATTGTGCGTAACATATTATGAGATCACAGGCTTGAAGATACGTATAGATAAAGCATGGCCTTTTTTACAGCGCTCAAAGTTCTAAGCACATTATTTCACAAATCTTTTGCGAGGAATGTGGCGTAGGTAGGACACTGCACACAGCTCCAGATACCTGGACCACCTTAATAACAGCAATCAAGGCGCGGTGGCACATATGTCACCTAAGCCTACCATACTCAGCTTTTGTCCTTAATTTTACTACAGGCTACAAATATAAATTCCAGAAAACGCATCAGAAAGTGTACATTTTTCTGCAAGTAAAAGATTTAGAAGGAATTTAGAAGTAAAAATAAAGTAAGGATATAATTTTCAGATTTTTTTTTACATATTTGCAATCATCAGTCAAAAAGAGTTATCTATAAATGATGGGACTATCTTATCGTCCGGCATGTAGGGCAAGTTTTGGTCATAAATCAATTTCCGACGAGCCCTAAGCAAACTTCTTTAATCGAGCAAACAGCCCGAAATGTTGTCCATAGAAAAGAATGATAATGTTCAGGCCCATATAATATAATAATAAACAAATAATAAACTGAACAACGCAAACAGAGTTAAACATTTTTTTTTTTTAATTTTAGGACGGATAATTAAAACTAATTCACAAAAAGATCAAAAGTTAGATCCTCAGTCAGGTCATGATTGAAAAAGATCTTTTTCATCAGAAAATCCGAACAAATAACAAAGATTGAGCTAGACCCAGGCCTTGATAGGTCTAGGTCTAGCTCAATCTTTGTTATTTGTTCGGTATATATTTATTTATCCAAATTTGTTTTATTTCCTAGATTTTTTTCAAAAGATTTCAGTAGGTAATATATCGTACTTAATATCAATAACCGAAGAGCTTGCATGAAGAGTTATGAATGTGCATAAAGCTAAGGAAGTATGCAGAGATCGTGGAAAGATGTAGTCTGCCTACCCCTACGTAAAAAAAGGCATAATGTTATGTATGTATGTAGTATTAATATACCATATTGAATAGAATTGTATTTAAAATGCTCATAAAATATGAATTAAGCAATAATTGTCAGTGTACCATTGAGATCAATTTAAGCGGTAATCCTCACGTCGTATTCATAGTCCAGACTAAATCCAATTACGGTGCGCCGGCTCCGGTGACCAGAGAGTTAGAGAAATGGTCCCGACAGCGCACAGTCACGGAGTATATTAGAACCACATTAAAACGTAGTAAGCCTTATTAAAGTTGTGTTCGTCCAAGAATAATTGAACAAAAATACTGGCCTCCTTGCTTAAATATGTACACACTGATGACTAAAAAACTCTGAAATTATAACACTCTTTTTTGAATGACGATATTTCATTTAGTACTAGCTTTTGCCAGCGGCCTCGCTCATCTGAGTTGCCATTAAAAAACTTTTATCTATATCCATTTTAATATTACATTCTATACATTGATGAAAAAACTATGAAATTGGTTGAGCTTTAGTGATACCATCTTACGAATCTCATTTGCTCAACAAATACAAACTGTCAAACACTTTCATGTTATAGACAAAAGTAAACAATAAAAATGACAATTCGTTTAAAATCTACGCAAGTGCATCGCTTGTTTAATGTTAATAATAAGCACTTCTAGCGATCGTCGGTCTGTAACTAAATGCAGTGCTGTCGGCACGAGCGAGCAGTCGAGTGGAGCCCGGCTCTCGAGTGTCAGGACGTGACTATGGACTGGGCTCGGCGGCGACGCGACGTAATCTGTGTTCTGCCAAAATACCAAATGGAAAAATTAAAATACCCGACTCTGACTCTGGCTTCGCGCAGTTATCTCGTGCCGTTAATCTTTTAAATTTCGAATTTTGACGTAAACATTTTAATGCTCTGGAAACTGACTCGGAAAATATTATGTCGTTAAACAATGAGCTGTAGAACCAGAAATACGAATATTTGTTAAAATTTTAGATAAGAACATTGCAAAATTTTTGATATTCATTTTGAAATTTTCGCTCTCTTTCAAAAGTTCTTTCGGTTGTAAGCTCATTTATTTGCTTCAAAGGTCGTTTTCGTAGCTGGTGTAGTTCGTAGCAATTGCTACTTACTACAATATGGCTACAATGCTACAACTGTGAAAAAATTTACCACGTTTTTTTACAATCGAGACTCGCACTTATTTACAAGGTACCTATAGAAAATAGCAATCATTTACGTAGTGTCTAAATTTTATTGCGACCTTTAATAAAATTCACTTATTCTAACAATGAAAATTCACAATTTATTGAACAACAAATCCAGGGTGATTTTACTAAATTAGTGGAGCAGACGTTTTCGATTTCAAGTCATTGTAATTGGATGACACTCGTACACAGACTGATTGCTTTGTAAAAAAGGTGTTGATAGGCCGGACTACAAGAGCTGTTGAATATTAATGGCAAGCGTCGGTGGCTGGAGAGCTTCGTCTGGTTGCCCGGAGCAACAGAGCCTTAACCAAGTTGCGAAGAACTTCGCATGTACTTTCCCAGTCACCATCTTTACTAGTATTAAGAGTATCTGTAAGTATAGTTTGAGATAAAGGTGTACTCAAATTAATAAAAGACATGTGTCACAGTTATATGAGTTCATACCATGATATCTCTTTATTTAAAAATGCGACGAAGTTCGTTCAAGTCGCCTGCTCTCTATTTGCATATTTTTAACAACATGCGAACCTACGAATATTTTTTTGTCGTCAAAATCTAGCTCGCAACGACTTGCGATATTCGTCGCAACTTCATAGTAAGAGACAGGATGTGATTTTCCTTAGCGATTTGGCAACTCTCGAGTAAAATATTCTGCACTGAAATTTGAATGTCTGCAATTCGCAAACACATAATGTCAAGTACGGTTTCTGCATTTGAAAAGATTGGTGGTTTATTGAATGGGGATAGAGTGACCTACTTTACGTTACTTTAGAAGTTAAAATTGCATGTTATTCAAGAATGACTTTCACAATGTAGCAATGGTGTCCCTGACTTCCATATAAATTTTCAGATTTCTGGGAATTTATGCAAGGCTGAATAGGTGGATACGCTATGTATTATTAAATGACGAAATAAATAAGGCATATTTTTTATTTATCTCCTAATGAAAGAGAGTTATACGTCTGTTTGCATTATAAGTTTACATAATGGCAAAGTTAAAGATTGCATGAATCATTTTTTTTAGATACTGCTTTTTAGATAAAAATCAACTAAGAATTTATATTTTTCAAAATCGCTGATGATATAAAATTTTGTTCCTTTTACCATAAAGTACATTCGAAACTTTTAACAATTTATTTCTTCAATCAATCTTTAACAATGCAAGGTAATCAGCGCATAATATGCGAGCAAGCTATATGAAAATTCAAGCAGCTTACATTCAATAGACTATAAATTTGTTGGAGCGCGAAATAATCTGATATCGCAAAGTCTGTATTAGTCCGCATATCGAGGCAGTCGGCGGTTATCCGGAGTAAGCTGGCTAAAACTCAAAACGGTCGGCCTCGACTTGCCCGTCGGGAATCGACGTGACCAGACATATAATTTGCTAGACCCTATGATTTGATATCATACATCATACTTATATTTCTTCATCATATGATTATACATACCATCACGCCTGTTTCATATTGGGCAGAGATTATGGATTTCCACTTGCTACTATCCCTACAGACCTCGTCCTCTTCCTCCACTTACCTTACCTTACTACTTACCTTACTATATAATAAATCTGAAAAGTGCTAAAAGTCTGTATGTTTATTACTCTTTCATATAAAAAGTATTTGTATGCCACTTTACAATCGTGTAACTCATAATATAGAAATAGCATATGTGCTATACATATTATGAAGCCTATGGGCTACAATGTGCGCGTAGGAGAATCTCTAGATAGCCGCGACAGAATTCTAGGCTGATTTTATATTTTTCTTACTCTGCTACAATGTACTCTGGCTGTATAGTTATTTTCTTCATTAACATATATCAATCTTTTGTTAACTCTAACAAAATTACCCATTTAACAAATTAATCCCTTTACGAAATTTTATTCAGCCTTGGTAATGGTCGTTATTAACCAAAATAAAATTATATTATATGGTCCAAAAAAGGAATGAAGCACAAATCAATAGATTTTAGGAAGGAGATAAAATTATTTATAATAGTATGGTTGATATTCATACAGATGTGCACACTTGCGATATCTAGCTCCGATTTATGTCTATAGACGTGACTTTTCAGACGTCACTGAAATCCTCGAAAATTGCTGTAGTGTGCCCGGCAAGGAAATGTATTCATTTTAATTAGTAGGTAATGATAATAATTTGAGAAAATGATTATATATGTATATTACATATTTTTATCTAAGTTACTAAGTAGGTTAGATACAGTTTTATTTTAAATTAAGATTAATAAAAGTTTTTAAAGTTAAAAGGTAGGCTAAAAAGAATTTTTTTCAGTCGAAAGAAAATAAAAACCCGAACAAAATTTGATTTTCATTGAAAATGTAACGATGACGTAGCATCCGATCGCTCAATTGAAAAAGAAATCATTTCCATTTGAAATTCAAGCTACAATGAAATGCTTTTAAATCCATTAAGCAGTAGTTACACTCGTCAAAGGGTCGTTCGACAGAAGGGGGCGCCGTCTACCGGACGCGACGCGACCAAAACACTGGAAAGATGCGATACTCTCCATTATGCGCTTGAAATGCATCCAAAATATAAGTATTTTCTACGACAAAAGTATCAGTTTTAGCGTTGATATTTCTATTCAGAAAGTAGTTTTGATAAAACGAAAATAGTGGTGTACTCCGTTTTTCATCGCTGTTTCTGTATTGCTTTCAAACAAAGAATGGCTCATTATCTGGTTCATTTAAATTCGAGTTTGAGCCGACATAATAAAACTTGTGTCTTTCAATTCGAAAACCATTTTGGGTTTAATATATGCACTATGTCGATCGCATTCATCTCTATACCAGTGAAATTCATGTGCGAGCTATCCTTCCGGGCCTTAGATATTGTCACGGCTGCCCTCACCGCGTCACCGGCGCAGACGTCCGTCGGAACTCCATCATTAGTGTGCTCACTCAATGTGAAAGCGATTTCATCCTGTCTCTTTGAAACTGGCGCAATATTGTCGAAAGCAGGAAAACTCTTTACGAGAAAAAAAATATTGGCCGACTCGCCGCGAAGAAAATGAGAAGGGAATGGCAGGCAATCGGGCGAACGAGTCCCGACGGCGATACAGCCGCGTTTGCGTTATCGATGACGAAGCAAACGGATGCTCTTTGGCTGTAAAAGCCTTGGCAGATACGAGACGCTAACTTGAACATTGCTGGCAAGCTACTTTTTAAATACTTAGATGCAATGAATTAGTTAATACTCATGGCGAATTGTGCTCTATCTGAATTTTATATCTACGCTAATATTGTAAACATTGTAAAAGGATATACCCAACTCATATCTCGTAAATGCGCAAGTGAGTTTATTTTTTTGTTACCTCTTAACGGGTTATCTACTGAATTAATCTTCTTGAAAATATCACATATATATAATTAAGTGTCTGGAGAAGGACATACCCGGTAATTCACACACTCTAGTTCCCGCGGGATTTGCGAAAACCTGTATTCTTTTGTAGGTGGTACTAAAATCGTCGCTTTTTGTAGATGGCGCTAAATTCACGCGCGTGAAACTGAGGGTTAAAGCTCGTTTATTATAAAGCTTCCATGCAGGTCTAGTAGGGAAGGATAAAAGGGTGTGCCAGTAGTTGCTTTTCTTCCCGCGCACATTGTAAAATCCAATCAAGGTATGATCTTGCAACCTGTCACTTTATCTGAATCTCACTTCCGTCAATTAAGCCATAAAGCTCACGTCAACGCAGGCTCTGAATCTTATAACTACTAACTCTGCCTACCCCCTATGGGATAATTAATCGATATGTATATAATAAGCGTAAATGAAAGAAAGTTTTAAAACACCAAATAGGAGCAATTTGATCACAATTAAATAGATGTAGGTACTTATTGACTTGAATTGCCAAATACGAGTGACTAATAATTAAGCTGGATTTTTTATAACTAGTGTCTAAATGTAATCATTTACTTCTTGCTTAAACATAACTCTAAGGGTCAGTAATTATCAAGCTTTCCTGAAGATCTCGTATGCTGTAGCCCTAAAAGAAAACGAGCGACGGCCTCGTTCAGACTCTCCGCCCGCGGTTGTAAACTCAGCCTGAAACAACTTCGTTACAACTCCGTGTTTTGTTTCCACCAGGCAATATTAGTTTTAGTCAAAAAGCTATTTTTCAACCCCCGTCGAAAGGCTTGCCAAGTTTTCTAATTTAGTTAATTCGTACTCAACGTTTCGTGAAGCCCTCTTTGCTTTCTGCCAGATTGGAGATAACAGTTTTGCTAAAATATTGTTCTGAAATTCGGCATGATTGTAAGATAATATAAAGCCGTATTTCCGAGACCGAGTTCAAATTTGATTCATTTAAGTAAACGCCGCTAAAATATATAGTTTAAAAAGTTTTATAACGAGACAACGTTGAATTAACCAAATATAATAGTTAACCCCAAATAAAAATATCTATTGATTATTCGAGAACTACAAACATCACTATTTAAATATTCCTTAACAAGTTTGATTATTTAGTATTTGTACGTTGTAAGTGTCTTCATACGCTCCTAGAAAGAGGCCTAATCTATGTACATAAACTAGGCCTCTTTCTAGGAGTGTTAGGCAGAGACTAGATCTTTCGAGAAAAAAATATCAAGAAATGATGAGCATTTCTTGAGATTTTTTTGATTTATCCCACATTCATAACTCTCTTTATGCAAGCGCAGCTGTTCCGGGTGATCTTGACCCGACCTTTCAGTATCGTTATCCGAATTAATTTTCCTTGCAGGTGCTAATGTTCCCAGAGGAAGGCTGGGCTCGAAGCGCCTCGTCTTCCTACTGGACCCTGCAGCCCTGCTGGTGGCGGCGGTCGCGCTGCAAAGTCGTCGAAGTTGCGGGCACTAGGAGGTATTTTTTTCTCTAAATATGTTTATTTAATTCTATCGTTAAGCCAAACACCTGAATGTGGCATATCAGTCTTTTCAAGACTGTCGGCTCTACCCCGCAAGGGATAGAAACGTGATTATATGTACGTATGAAGGTTTACTTAACAAGAGCATCGAGATTTCTTTAGGACGCATTATTAATTATAATCAAAATATATATCTTTTTCACCATTTCTTATTTATTTTCTGTATAAGCCTTTCCCCGCGACATAACCCGCCAAAAATTATCAATTTCAATTCCGTGTAGCTATAATTTGCTTATTAGACGTGAATTTCTGTATACCTACATGAAAGTAACGTAAAGTCTGTCAACAACGCCGTCATGGAAATTAATGAAGTTTAAAACAACAAAAAAACGCTCGCAAAATAATTAAAACATAGCGTTAAATGTTTTGAGCTGCCTTCTAAGGAAGGAGTTTATCATCTTGTTGCACATTACCCGCTTTTCGCAATTAACCGCAGTTTCAGGTAACGGCCGCATGACAAACGACCGGAACTAGCCGGGGGCGCCACTATCGCTTAATCTCACCGACGACAGCAACCAGGTTTAACGTAAATTAAGATATTTATTATGTTTTTTGCTGAATAAATAAAAGTGATTTAAACGTAACAAGAATTTCTTTAAGAAATTAACGTTTTATACTATTTCATTTCTTGGAAATATTTTTTGGTAATTCATACATCAAGACAATAAAAAGACAACAGAAATAAAACCTCTAGCAGAAATTAGTTTCATTATGTACATAATCCTCTTAAAAAGTGTTCGTGATGAAGTTTCGGTTGCCGGTGCTATAACTAGCAAGCTTGTTGAAAATGCTGCGAATAATGCAGGCTTAGCGCGAATAAGTTATTTATCATTTAATATGAAAATGCTAGTTCATTACATATATTTGTAACATAACAGTGGAAAACCCTCATGCAAATACAAATAACTGGAACAGTCATGTCTTGCATCACCATTCCCATAGTAATAAGGCCTGCAAATTAACATCTATTTATTTTATTATATATTTGATACTGCTTTATAAATTTAAATTCTATAAAGCAGTATCAATATATTCGACTTTAGAACTGAGCTAATTTTTAAACGTGTTGCGTTTAAAAATTAGCTAAGTTCTAAAGTCGAATGTCTTTGTTAGGTCTATTCTCAGTAAAAAAGCAATTTCTTTTCCATTTAGCTACACCGCTTTGTATTACCCCTGATTAAAACTTATCCCATACAAACAGAACTGTTAAAAAGAGTTTCGCCCGCAGAAAAACGTCTATTCCACGACACGGGGCTAAACGGGAACCGTTAACGTTAACGGTTATTGCCCACCGCCCCACTATTCCCCTTAAATGATCTCCTATTTCATGATAACACTGCTTGAGAGATCTCGCATTGTTTAATGGCCATTGTCCCAGCACTCAGGGTTTAAAAACTATTTGAACATTTTCATTTAGGTAGAATTTTCATTCCACTATCAAGCTGTTAACCAGCTTGATATTTTATTATATATTTGATACTGCTTTATAAATTTAAATTCTATAAAGCAGTATCAATATATTCGACTTTAGAACTGAGCTAATTTTTAAACGTGTTGCGTTTAAAAATTAGCTAAGTTCTAAAGTCGAATGTCTTTGTTAGGTCTATTCTCAGTAAAAAAGCAATTTCTTTTCCATTTAGCTACACCGCTTTGTATTACCCCTGATTAAAACTTATCCCATACAAACAGAACTGTTAAAAAGAGTTTCGCCCGCAGAAAAACGTCTATTCCACGACACGGGGCTAAACGGGAACCGTTAACGTTAACGGTTATTGCCCACCGCCCCACTATTCCCCTTAAATGATCTCCTATTTCATGATAACACTGCTTGAGAGATCTCGCATTGTTTAATGGCCATTGTCCCAGCACTCAGGGTTTAAAAACTATTTAAACATTTTCATTTAGGTAGAATTTTCATTCCACTATCAAGCTGTTAACCAGTTTGATAGTGGAATGAAAATTCTACACGTCACACGTCTACACGTCGTCGTTTAAGCAAAGAAGTCAGACTAATGAATTACGCAAAACAGACGGATAAATTATTACTTTTATTACCGTAAAGGCACGCAAGTGTATAAGACTCCCGTTCATATTTTTTTTCAAGGGGATATTCTCTATTCAACGGTCTTTATAAGTATGCCTACTGTTACGATTAAGATTCAAGATTGGAAAAAGAACAACAAAAAATAAAATAATTTTCCACTTAAGATTTTCTTATTATCGTGTTTTTGAAGCAATTTAATAGAATAGCCTAAGAAACAATTGAATAAAAAGGAAACTAAACTAAATCCAAACAACTATTTCAACTTAAGTTAAGAAACTTGTCACTTTAACTTATTTATATTAAGGATGTTTCGTCCCAAAATAGATCCGGGAAAGGGTCAACAGATCTTTGTAGATAAACACGTGTTTGTATACCTGCCGTCCTTTAATTTCGTCGACCATTCCAAATTTCAGTGAAACGTTAGAGAGACGATAACGTCGAAGAAAGTAGTGCGAAGTGCGCATAAAGGTTTTTAATTTGTTCGTGCGTTCCCTCGGGCGTGTGCGATGTTTGGCCATTACAGGGCTGCCATTACATCGACCGTTAGGGCTCCTCTACGTGTTGGATTCGCGCCCTACTAACTGGGATACGTGCCCGGAATCCAGACGATGTGGCTATCTCTCAAATGCACCGAACATCAGAAATCCCAACGGCCTTAACGTCCCGTGACTTCCTTTTCCTGGAGTTATAACCTCTTCAAATACGACCTTGAGTATTTTTATGGCGGTGTGAGCTTAAAATATGAAATGAAAGTGGGTCTCGTCGACTCCCTTAGCTATGAATATGACGCATTGTGAGTGATAAAGGAAATAGAAATGGTATAAAAATGAAATATGTATTCTGTTCATTTTTAACATCCGACGAAAAAACGACGGTACAAGTATGACGCGTTTGTCTGTCTGTGGCATCGCAGCAATTTTTACTTTCTAGCTTTTAGTTTAGAAGAATAAATAATTGAATCTAAACACTTTTTAATCGTTAAGGCGTTAAGACGAAAGTATTTTTTTTTAATTTTTTATTACAACAAGTCTTGCACCCACCGTCTTCAATTATGTAATATAGCGGAAGCATACTTTATAGCATAAATCAGAGGCTTCCACGGGCTACAGACGTGCGTGGTTGCAGGTAGAAGTCCCACTAATTCCTGCCGAGAGACAAACGGCCGCGGCGGCGTCAAAATAAATTAATGATAATACAAATAGGTATCCTCTCACCACATACCAAGTTTGTAAATACAAGAAATATAAGTACAAATAATAGATGGCTGGCGTATTCACATGACGCTTTTGTATTTGGGGATGTTCTCTTCAATTTGAAAAGTATAATAAATAATTAAAACATTCCTCTGTTCATACAAAACTACAACACTCTACCATTCCATTATAACTAATCTCTTAACTTATAAATTCTGCAGCATATATAAAAAAGACATGTTTTTTGCAAATCATTTGCAATAGGTACTATAATATTCAAATTTTACTAGTTCAAAGAATTTTTAAGCTTTTCTGTAACATTAAGGTAACATCAATTAAGTTAAAATTTTCACAACAAATATTCCAGGTTTCTACTGAATACTTTTCTGTCGAAAAATTATATTGCAGCACACATACATGACGCCACATTCACAACACATCGTAAATAATGGCGGCGATACAGTGTACACTATAACTTGAGATACCCACATTATTAGTGGGATAGCACGCTTTAAATAAACAGACTCATTTATAAATGTATGTATGTGTTTATACCAATTATATTCACAGAAAACATAGAACTTATAGTGATAAACACAAGACACAATGGTGCATAGAGTCTGCTTATTTATAAATTTACGTATTTCATGCTAATCTTTTTCGAGTCCAAAGTTTTTTTTTTTTTTTTATCAACACAATCCTGAATTAGAAAATAATTACGCGAAGCAACTGCATTCAAACTCCGTGTTTTACGGAAAATTCGGCCGTAGGTATATATGCTTGATCTTTATCAAAATCTTTTTTTTGTGTACAGGCACAGCACGCACGCGCGCATGGTGGTCAGCGGGGGAAACGCAGTCTACATTGTAGGGACATTCAAACATCTTGGCACCGATGCTGATTTTAAGGTAATCACATCCTACCGAACATTGAAATATATGTTTATCACTTTATCAATATATTACCGTACTGTGTGGTTCACGACACCTAAAAACTACAGGATATAATAACACGAAAAGATGAGGAAAATAGATAAGTATTTGCTACACAACGAACTTATTACTTAATTTGGTCTTTCCCAACAGTTATACCTGACAACGAACGTGACCCAAGCAGACTTTAACATGGGCTACACCATGACCGGTACCCTGGAGCGGGGCTGCCGGTCCACGAACAGCTTCCAGATGACGCACTTCGCCGTACTGCGGCGGTGCGACCACGACACACATCTCAAGACTTCTTAGAGTCCATCCATTCGACACAGCCATAGTCGAAGATCTAGCTAAATACGGCCATGTGAAGTTTTTCTTCTCACTGTAAAGTCAAGACGACCTTTATACAGAATTTGTATGCATTTTCCACCATTTTGTTACGCGAACTGCTCTCGCGGAGTCTAGCTACACCCTTGTGTTTAATGGGTTACCAAAAAGTTTCATTATACGTAAAATTTAATAAAGTATTGCCATTTGTAATAACTGTTAATGGTCTTATCCTAAAGGGTTTTAGCTCTTTAAAATTATTTGCCATAAAAATATATATAAGTACATCAAAATTGTTGGAAAAATTTAACATTAGAACAACCCATTCAGGGTATGGTCAATAAACTCACTTAATTAACAAAGGTGTGTAATATCTTATCTAGTTAGTACTTAACAGAAATAAATACTTTTTTCCCATAGGAACACATTCTGATAACAGTTTAAAAAATAATTTGGTTGCCAAAGAAAATCATTTGTAATCCCTATTACTCTTTAACTTTATAGTAAAGACTGCTTAAAAGACTAAAAGAAATATAATTTCCCCTTTAGATAATGACATAAATATCAAATTGATGATTTTCCACATCACCACATACGACTGATAACATTTTTATTCTTAATCTATGAAAATATAGGATATTATTATATTCTTTATTTTTTCTTTTCCAATGTAATTCCAGAAATTGTATACTTAATCAGCGGTAAGGTATCGACTGTTCCTATCATGTATTCATTAAAAGAACTCATACTTTAATATAATTTTCTCTAACTTAGTTTCCTACTGTATATCATAAATTCAGCGAGAACTTTTGAATCTATTAGGTGCTGTAAGGTCGATGTTCTTAAAATAAAAGGCCCGTAGCTAAAAATCAAACTTGTACGTAAACAAAAAAAAAATTGTGTTGAAGTACACTGAAAGAATAGCGTTGTATATGGTTCCAGCGAGCGGAATAAGAAAGTAATAGACAAGTTTAAATTAAAAAAATATTACTCTAGTTTTATACCTCATGGATGCTCAGTTTTTATTCCATCTTTATTTTTTTGATATTTTCAAACTCACCACAATTATTATTGAATTTCTTAAAAACACTTAGAAAACTTGCTACCAGGTTTTCCCATTAAAGGACTAGATGTCTTTTTTGCTTGAAAAGTTTTTATTTTAAATCCTATATATCCTAATCCTAGCTGCCACCAAACGCTAAACTTCGCTATTCTTTCATGTAAACAAACTCTATACTTTCCTAAGTAAATAATATAACTTAATATCGCTTTTGCGAGCATGTGTAGTTACTAGAATAACATGAATTGTGGAAATATTTTGCTTCATTGATATTATTAAATGATCTCAAATAGAATTGCTAGTCATTGAGCTAAGTTAGATTTAAGGTAATATTGCCAAGCGATATTGTGATCTCAGACATCTGAATATAGAATAATTCTGCATTTGTAGTAATGAGTCATCTCTGGTAGATTATAGGTTGTATATACATACATCATACTTATTTAAGGTGTACAAATGCTTGAGCTGAAGAAACGCTCTGGGTAATGTAGAAATAATATTTTTATAAAATATGACTTAATGTCTTAAAGCTCAAAATATTTCAGTATTCTATGTGCGTAGGCTTAATCAATTTCTTCTTAACGTATATTTCCAACTTCATTAAATCTTTAATTAATATAGTTGTTCGACTAAACCAGGAGTCAAGCGTACCTGCCTCATTGATTATGTGTGTATTGAACACAATATAAGTATAGGTAAGTATGTAGTGGATATTGTATGCCATATTTCCTTTGAGGCGCCACCGCATGCGAGTGTGGGCTTACCCTGCTCATCGAATGTTTTACAAATGAATTGAAATTCGTTTTAAAATGGCTGTGAGCGAGATATTCTGGCAAACCTTCATGGTCCAGTGAACAAAATAATAATATATTGGTCCGTGGGCGCATCGATCGCGGATCGCGGCGGCCCCTTATGCCACATAAATGAAAACATATATTTCGGTTACAAGAGCAGTGAAGCCTCGTAAATCATCTCGAACCTATATCTAGATGCAGTTTAGATAATATTGATTCCGAAAACTCTCTCGTTTTTCTCTTGTGTAAATTTACGCGCAGGTTTTGACAAATCTTATTCAGATAATAGTGAAAAAAGCGCTGTTCGAAAAAAGTCAAGCTTTGTTAAACTCCTCTGAAGCTTAAGCTTTCAAGGCCATAGTTCAACCTTGGCACTACTTTTTAAACCTACATATAATCAACTAATACGGTTATTTTAATAGTGCTATATTCAATATGCATAAAAGAAAAAGATAAACATATTATCTATATATCAATTTAAAAATATTATTATTATTAAAAAAACCGCTAAGCCAAAACCACCACGTGTTAAAATAAGATTTTCTTGCAATTTAGCAAACCTTTACACCGACAAAAAGTAAAGAATTATTTTCGGGAATTTCCACGAAAGCATACCCGTACAAAAGCTAGAAGTCGATTGAATAATTATTGAGAAATATACTTATATAGCAGCACAATCCAACACAAAGAAAATGAAGCAGCCTGCAGCTAAAAACGACTTTGTTTAAAACTTATGTTTATTTTGGCATGGCTTCTCTGTACTAGCTTTAAGTAGGTCGTAATATTAAAGTGGGTTTGTTTAGCGGAAATTTGTATGTGAAAGAAGTAGCGCAAACACATAAAGTGTACGTGTGGTATACACAGATTTCCTCTAAACTTAAACCAAGAAGTTTAATGTAAAAGGGTCGAAACACAAACGTCCAGTATCGCACTCCCTCCAGTGTTTACACACATCATTTTTGTACAAAGTTATGAGTATTTGAACAGCTCTTATTTAATTCGGCTATTAGATAATCATAGAAATCTAAATAACTTAACAAGTGTGATTTAACATTTCCATGTGAATAGCATAAGCATGTAGTGTCTTCAAGTTACGTGTTGTAGATATTTTTATCTATTAACTAAGTAGGACGCTTTGCTTGAATACTATAATCCACATTAACTGAGGGCACGATAATACGAAGTATTCTGTCAATCGATAAAACCATAAAAATCGGAATATTTTATAAGAATTTTGCGTCTTACATTCACGAAATCGTAATATTGAAAATAGTTCGACATTTCTTACAAAATGACACAGGTTTGACGTTAGCCTTAAAACCGGGATCGCTTCCACCGCAGTAGGAATTTCATGAAATTGTAATAACGTGCGCCCGGCCCCAGCGATCACTATCTTTCGCAACTTTGTTAAAATCGCTAACTTTTCTCATTACAACACTTTTGTCGCTCACTATTTTCACATTTGCGAATAACTATTCAATGAGCCAGTTTGTTTGATTTTTACTTTTTTAATATATTTTTTTTTGATCCAGTCTTTTCGCAAATTTCGATTAACGTTTACTGTCACATTTAAATTATTTAAGACTAAGATAATTCACCAAAATACTTATCATTGACTATTTTCATTATTTAAAACAATAAGTAATAATATTCATAAATCAAAATATCTCATAGATATATCAATTTGTTATATTTCACTTTTAATCTTTAGTGAAAATACTATGTTTTTTAGATTATTAATTATAGGAGCAAATTCTATAGTTTCTAAAGCTTTAATTATTATGTTACTTATGCTAATACACTTTCATTCAACTTTCTTACTCTTAAAAAATGTTATGTGCCAAATAATTTGAGGAGCTTCTATCCTTACATTTATAATAAGTACTTACCTACATTACATATGTATGTATCTATTGATCAAATGTTGTAAATAAATTGCTTTCTGTCTTTCCTACATCGAGATGACTCAAATAAATGGTATGAATTGTATGAAGTTTATTTTTTTTCTCCTTTCACGAACACAGGTTAATCTACATTTTCATAAATCATAAAACAATCACACAACGCCACAGAGATGGTCAATGTAAATCACCTCTGTGGCGCAGTAGTAGTGCGTTTGTCTATGACGCGGGTTCGAATCTCGGGTCTCTTCTTCTTGGCGTTAATCTCATATTTTTCAAGCGAAGCCTGGGGTTCTACCTCTTGGCTGGTCAAGAGGCTTCCGACTTTTGACATTGACCTCCTGGACTGGTCATGTTTTTACACGGAGCGACTCCCGTCTGATCTCCGCAATTCATGCAGGGGATTGTAACCGTATTGGATTATGGTAAAGATGAAAGGAAAGAGGTGAAGAGGTCCTTTTTTAGATTGCAGGGAACCACACGGCGCAAATTGAAAACCCTGTCTCGGAGAGCCTGTCAATCTTAAAACGGCATGCCGTTGACACAGCACCAGAGATTTTTCTGTCTCATAAATATTCATAAATCAAAATATCTCATAGATATATAATACAGCATATGTCAATATTCAGTCCGATTTCCATACGAGCACAAGTGTGCTCTAACATAATAAAAAAAAATGAAAATTTGAATATATAAAATCTTCGTCTTATTGTTTTAATAGTCTCAATGCCTGCATGTCCCTACAAAATGCACATAATAAGTTAGATGCATTTTGTAGGTACTTGTAGACATTGCATTTCCTGTAATTTCCTAAATATAAAATAACAAACAGATACAATTAGTCTATTTTTGTCCCAGAGAAAACTATCTCCATATAGATACGTATTTACTATAGAATACACAATCGTAATACAAATTAATTTTATCTCAACCGCATGAACAACCCCTACTAAAGTGGCTTCCAACTTTGTGCAAACATAACATTACTGATAAGTTTGTCGGGGCTCTAACTCGATGACGTCATTCGAACAATGGCGGCAAGATTAAAATATGCAGGCATTGTGGGCTCGACAAAGGCGAACAGTCCACAAGGCAGATAAACAAGGATTCTTCCTCAAGTACCATGACGCCACCCGTTAAGATTGCACCAAATTTCCTCCAACATTCCCTTAAACTCCTGTTCTTTCCGTCTCGTAATTTGTGTAATATATCTGGTTATCTCGACCGCCTAATCCAGCCCCAGGTGCGTCGCTAATTTTACGTTATCTTGCGTTAATATTCGTGTAAATTGATTGTGCTTTACACGAAGTAGCGAGAAATAAATGCTGTATAATGTCCTTTTTGTTCTTGATAACCTTGATTTAGATACGTTTAATTTTCTCCTTTTTTTGTTTTATTCAAATGACAGTTAATAAATAAAAATATGATTAAAATATTTCTCACTATTTAACTAAAACAGAAATAGAAATGTGTAAGGAAATAACTAATTGGAAATTACTAAGCAATTTTGTAATAGATAAAGGTATTAATTATTATAGTCATAGGAAAACCTTATATTTAACCTTTAGATATTAATATTTCACGCAGGTTCAAGCAAACAGGCAAAATAATATTAACTTAAATGGTCCATTTTCTTTCCCTTATTTCAACCACAAAATCTAGGTCTTAATTTAGGAAGATGAATATTAACCGACGTAATTTGAAACTCTGAAGATATGAGGCACGGCAACCTCAACAGTATATCACCCGCACGCTCGGCTTCTTCGCTGCTAATCCGCATAATAAAGACTCATTTTCAGTACAGGTACGCTACGTGGCCCGCCAGAACGTTAACCCCTATTAATATAATTCCCTAATTTATACCCGGGAAACGTACTTTGTTCTATTGTTACACTTATTGGAACCGCTGAAACCGCGGCTTTCAATTACGGAATCCTCACCAGTTATTGCTTTTACTTCCCTAATTCTCATTACCAAGTGTCGTAATTATCCTTCTGTAAGTGGCGATTAACGACACTTCATTACCGCTCTTAAGTTTCTTAACTTCGCTTGCTTGTTGTGGTTTGGAGGGTGCAACTTGAGAAGAACGTGAAGAATCTACCAAAAACTGGAGCGTTAAGGTGTATGTAATAGCTAACCGTGAGAATATCTTTTTTTTTTGTTACAAGTCTAGTTTTCTAATATAGCTCTTATCTGCATTTGTTGTTTGATGGTAAAATATTCAGCGGTTTGAAATACCTAACTTTTTTTTACCAAATCATTTCTAACATAACATTATACTTAATAGTATTAATAACCCTTATAGGATAGACAGAATCAATGCTCTTGAAGACTCGAACAAGTAGGTATACACAACCACTGACACTGACTGACACACCTACATACATTTTTGACATATTTATACCTTACGGGATAGACAGAGGCAATGATTTAAAAAAAAACTAGAACATAGGTTATACGTAACTAAGACTGAACAATATAGGTGTTATTGATTTTTAACTAAAGCTGAACTATATTATAGGTACCTATTTAGATTACATATAAACATCTATAGAGCTTTGGTATGTAACTTAAAGGATTCGCTCTCAAGTCACGTATTGCTAATAGATGTTAGCACAATAGACCATATATAAGCGAGGTTAATGCTATCATTTGGTTAGTTCCCCACACAACATCCGATTCGGTTTTAATTTTTATTTATTATCTTTACAGATTTATATGATACAAATGATTTTTAATTTTATAAACGAAAAATTCAATATTTTGTATAAAATTTTCATTTTAAATAATAAAATCTCAGTATCATTATAATCCTTGTTATCATATAAACGTTAAAAATATCCCAAATCATAACGGCATCCCTCTGGTACCATTGGGTCCAGGGGGTGGGTAAGTCATTATTTTTAAAACACAAATGCATACTTGGGATTCTTCTTTTAGGCAATGCGCTATAGCAACCTTACCTTTCCCTATCTGAATCTGATTTTAGTCTTTTCTGTCTGTAAGGGTTAAAGACTGTATAATAGAAACTGCATCAGATCGTGTCTTTGCAGTAAAGCGCACTGCATGTAGCCAGGTAGGTACTGCATTCTCGTATTTCTTGTGATACGTGTTCGACTGCTCGTGTTTTGTTTACGGCTCCTTGCTATCGTATTAGACGCTATATTATTATGAATTGCAAGATCGTGCTCGTGTAAATTGCGGTACATACATACAAGGATAATATGATACAATTATCTGTAAGCCCAACGAAAACAAAACACACACACGCACATAGAACACTTACATATTTATTCGTCTTTATCTCTTGCGGGGCAGACAGAGTCACAAAGCGTGGTTCAGGTTCAGCTTGGATAAATAATGGGCGCCAACACGTCTATTCACTTTTTGTTGATTATATCCACTTGTATCCACCAACCCAGGTAGTGAGTGGATGAAACAATTTTCAGCACTCAGTGCAACTTCTTAAGAACAAATCTCACCCAAACAACTTACTACGGCTTACGAACTTTTTTGTTAAAAACTTTTGTTTTTTATTGTTCTGAATTGGCAACACCCGGGGTACTAAAGGTGCTCCTTGTGAAAAAAGTTTCAAGTAACAACTTTATGTTAGAGAAAATTATGACGTTTTCTTTGACATTTATAATGCCTTAATAATGAGCCATTATCCCTTCGGAAGAGAAGTATGATTTTATGTACGAGCAAATGTTATGTATGTACATTTTACGCTAATTTATAACAATTGATTAATTAATGTATTTATTTAATTGGTACACCGACATTATACATTCAATTACAGGGACATAATATCTTGTTCTTATGAAAACAAAATTGAGTTAAATAGAGCTGAATTTATTGTTGCCTTGTCCTGGAACATTCACTATAATGAAGGACCACAAACCATTGGTTTTTGTTTCACTTTAATGAAGGACCAAGGAGGATTTAATACAACAAGTTACAAAATTCAAGTTGTTATTTTATTAAAACATAATAATTGTCCATGAAATAAAGGGGTAGGCTTATAAACTCGGGATTCCTCTTGTAGGCGATGGACTAGCCACCTGTCACTATTTGAATCTCGGTTCCAACATAAAGCCATACAGCTGAACGTCGTCTTTCAGTCTTTTCAATATTGTTGGCTCTATCAACCCCACAAGGGATATAGTTGTGAGTTGTCACTATATACATATGTATGTGTGTATAAAGAAAATATATAAAGTTTATAGCAACGATGTCCTCTTTCTACATATATCCAAAGGGCAGGATATCCAAAAAAATTGTTAGTTTTGTCCTTGCCGATATACAAAACAATAAAGCATCATATATTTAACAAGACCATACCCACAATTTTATGCAATCGAATCGAGGCAGAGTCGAGCTATTGTTAACATGCCATTTTACTTCGCTAGAGGGAAATCGGGGCGTGCCGTAAAATCGGGGAGTTCCGTAAAACCGGTGCGGATGTAGCGAAATCCGCTGCGGAAAATAGCTCGCCGATAAAATATGATTGCGTGCGATCTTTTTATTGCCGCGCCCAAGTCGAGGCCTGAGCGTCTGGAGTTTATAAGTAAACCAAATTGTATGTTTTCGCTGATGATACTTTGTTCTTTATCAGTTTTATATGTTTTCGGGATTGAAACTTCCATTCAAATGATTTATACAGATTTCAAATTATTCAACCAACATTTAGTACAATAACACTCAGAATTACCGTCAACTTCAGATCAGCAAAATTGATGTAAAACTACTTGTATATTTTAATTAAGTTTAGAATGCTGAGTCAATATAAAATTCCGCTAATTTTTTTACCTTTTACTGATAACTTCTTTTTGGAACGGGCATTTCAAAACTGGCTTAGTAGGTATAAAAAGCAATTTTTTTGTAATCTACTGACCAGATTTTAAAGATTTAAATCTGTCATTTTAATTAGATTAACAGTTTTATACAATTAGAGTTGAAACCTAGGGCACAACTTTTAAAACAAAAATAAACTGAAAGTAGATCAAGCTTGTCAAATAAAATATTCCGGCAAAACAAGTTATTCCCGAGGCCTGCGATTTTCCGAAGTGTTTTGGTAGTCCGGGTATCCAATCTAGCAATATAGCACACTTGTTACTACATGCGAACGAAATAACACGCCTAAACTACCTGAAGAAAACTAAAACTATTCGACACAGGAATTTTGACAATAAAATATAAAGGTAAATGTAATTTACAATGATATTTATGTTTTTCGGCAAAAGGTTACAATATAAAAAAATACGTTTAAAATTGTTTAAGCAATATAGCTTACAGTTAACAAAATAGCATTTTAATACGACTTGGATAATAATTAATATATTATTACCCAACTATAATAAATTTATTTTATAATTAAAAAAAGGAATGCTAATGTCTTTCTATCAATATGTATCGTTTGTATGATATGTGTTTACAGATACTCTTATTCTAGATATCGAAGTAAACTAAAATAAGCAAAATACATTGAACGTGATCTGAAACTACTTTCAAAATTATAACGCAAGCAATAATTCAATCAAACGCGGCTTAACCCGGCTCTCCGTGTTTACCAAACAAACCCTTATCACAATCCGATGAGGACCTTATCCTTCCTGCGTTAGTACTAACGGTATATTAATTATGAAATCGCTCGACAAATAGAAAAATCAGTCTAATTGTCAATAAAACAAAGGCGAGTTTCGATCGACAGCATAGTCGCAGCTTGCCGATTGTATAGTTTGGTTGTGTTTCAGCTATGAAGACCGTGTTCATAACAACTTTCATTTATTTTTTCATCAAACAACATTTCCAGCCAGGCATGTGCAGAGATGACGAAAAGATAATGAAGTGTAAGCTGCTGTTTATTTATTTTTTCTTATATTATTTAACTTGATCCAAATCGGCATGTTTAGAGTAAAAACCTAATATAATTTATTTCATGGGTTTTGTACCTTAATAAGGCAAACAATGCCCTTATCAGTTTTTTTTTTTACATTTCTTTAAAAAGTCTAAGTTCAACGTTAAATTTGTAAGTCTAAGCAACCTCAAAGCACCCTGGGGAGTCGTAATGGAGCTGTGGAAACGACTACAAAAAGAACCATGAAAGCCAGTGTCCACAACTAGATTTAGAGCCCTTCGTCGTCTAATGGTCGCTTCTTTAGAAAAACAAAGTACCGAGGTTCGATCGATGAGCGTACATTACCTATGATCCTAATTTAGACTTTTTAGAAAGCGAGCATTTTCTCAGTACCAGTATGCTGTTGGCAATCCTTATAAGTCATTTGTACATGATTCAAATATTCAGATCGATAACTAAAATAAAAATGTTTTCATAATATTTTGTGATATATATTTAAATATAATAAAATATATCTATGTATAATCACTTATAAAGTTTTTATTCCGATCCAGCTTGCTACTGGCCCAATGAGGTTTTTGAACCGTGCTTCGGCGGTTGCGCAGAGGTCTCGTGCGACAACCCCCGGAACCACTTGAGACCGTGCTACCCGTACTGTGAGCCAGGCTGCGTCTGCGAGGACCCTTACGTGAGGGATGAGCGTACGCATCAATGTGTCCTACCACAAGACTGTTCCCCGTAAGTTTCATAGTGATGAAAATAGTAAACACCACCATAGTCTGGTGAGATTTTGTTTGAAATGTACCTACTTGTGCTGCTCGAATCGGTTATTCTCCATTACGTCAATATCAGGTCTCCTTTCCAGTTATAGCACACAGGCCGGGGTCGGCTGGAGTGTCTTTATAAACCTCTGAGGGTATTATTGGCACCCTGAATCCATTTAGACATAGGTACGAGGCGCGTGGGTGGCGATTGTCGTAATATATCTGATTTACTTACGTTAAACCTTTCTCTATATTTTCGTCTCTAAGGATTATTCACTTACACAAGATAAAATAAAAGCTTAGGAAGGTAAGGTCAAATAGCGTAAAACTTGGTGTAAAGTGATATCTGATCACTTATGCCAAGCGCGTTTACTATGTCAAAATCCTCCTTAAATTATCAAAATATTTCTTTGGAAGGCCACGTTTAGCTGCATAGCTTATTAATTTATTCGAGATTTAGAGTGAAGTTACACGTGTTGCTAGCCCAGCTTAAAGAAGCATCCCAAGTTCATAAATGTCCTGTTCATAATATTTCATAAAATATTCTTGTTTCAGGACACAGATGGGCATTCCAGTTCCGACTAAGAGAGTGCCTGTTGACAAGTCGCCTCTCAAATACCCATCGAAACCTCGTATGCACAACAGAAGAGACGATTTTCCACAAGATTTTGAGAATGAAGGGCCCTTCTCCAACCGCGTGGATGAGAGCAACATGAAGAGACCGCAAGATGGATCCCGCATGGGCAATTATTTCAATATAGTGATCGCACCACCACCTATCAAAGCGATCCAACCACGGAAATTGCTGCAGAACGAGGCTTTTGTAAGGTCTAAACACGTGATGTGAAAAACGCTTATAACTTTTTTAATTAAACAAATATTTCGTCACTGTTATTCAATTTATTTTTTGTTTCCCCAAAAGTCACCTTTGATGTTAAATAGTATAGCAAAGTTGTTTTAAAAATGTAAGTATTAACAAAAGGTCACAAAAACTATTTAATCACCATTCATATCAGTAAAAGAAACGACTGCTTCCGCTATGTAGGGTTTCCTTTTTCAAACAAAGTTTTTTTTTCTGATTAGAAACGATTCTGCTAATATCACGCCATTTCAAAATAAGCCACCAACAAGGGACAACAATATGCATAAAGTTTTGCTTCTCGCGCTTCTACTTTGTAAGTGTTTAGGTTTAATGGAATATGATGTAAAACTACATATTGACAATCATCGAAATTATGTTGTAGATAATGTCGTCGCGTTCGCTACGAGACCTGGATCAGGATATGACTACGACAATAATGACCTTGATGGTAATAAAAGGCATGCGCTGCTGGACGACAGAAGGACCTGGAGGAAAAAGGCGTTGTTGAAAACAAATGACTTATCGAGAGACTTCGATGACAGAAAAAATCACGAATATTCTGACCGTTATTCAGATGATGATATGAAGATGAGTGATTCTGAAAGGCAAAGAGATTTCGATTCACCCAGTTTCAGGGGACAGAGGCGTTATGATGATCCTGACAAAATTGCGCCACCAAGAAGTAATGAATTCGCACATCCGCCTGCACCATATTATGGGTAAATGAGTAATTAAGCTGCAATTATAAAATATGATGATTTTAATAATTATTCAAACAATAATGCTAAAATATATTTACAGAGAAAAAATTGAGCCTGAGAAAAAAGCTGCATATGTAATGAACTGTGATAGGCCGCATGAAAGGTACCTACTTTATTAAAACTCTATATCAAATATGCTCCTGCACCATGCTTTTAGAATCAATAGCAATAAACATATATATAACGTTTTTATTCTTTAAGGGGTAGATTAACAACAGACTCGAAAAGAGTAAAATCTGAAAAATAAATAAATAATTTATATTTTACTTTTTGTGAAGTAAATCTTGATAAAACCTGGAGGGCACCGGGCTTTTTGTATTTATTTGTTTATTTTCTTCTGTTGATGGTATGGACCTACTATCTTCTCTCAACTTCCACGCACAATGAGTAAAATATATAAATTTACAGCATAGAAGAATATTATTTTTCTTATGTTCTAGATACGAAGCGTGTTTCGCCGGCTGCGCCGCTATAAGTTGCGACAACCCTCGGGAGCGCCTGCGCCCCTGCTACCCTTTCTGTGAGCCTGGCTGCATCTGCGTCTCCCCTTTCGTAAGGGACGAGAGGACCCATAAGTGTGTCATGCCAGATGATTGTTCCAAGTGAGTCTATGACAATGAAACTTTGCCTACTTGAGCGTCGACGTATGACCGACGAGATGGATCGACGACCTGGTGAAACGGTAAAACGTTGGCTGCACATTGCTTCCCATAGATTAAGGTGAAAATCATTGGCCGAGCAATCTTATGGCTGATATGATGATGACCTATCTAGAGGAACATTGCACTAAGGGATATGTTAACATAAATGACATAGGTATATATATGTGTTTTTACCTACTGAGTAAACACTGCCTAACGAATGGGTTTGGCTAGCCTTCGTTGGTCCTCTGAGGACGGTTTAGCGAACGATTTCATTTGGTCCTCGTTTGCTCGGTGTGCACATAGCTTTACGGAACAGAAAAAAATAACAACAAATAATTTTTCATTTTTGCAAAATAAATTAATGTAAGTTAAGTTGTAGCTTCATTTTTTAATATCTTTTCGTTTCAGGGGATTGAAAGGCGTTCCTGATCTCGGAGACGAAATATAAGTTGATCTGCATCGAGTTCATGAAGAATAAGGTGCACAAATGCTCCATAAAATATTCTAAAAATATTACAGAATAATGTAAAAAATACACGCCAAACCGGTTTATATTGGCATCATTCAGGGTTTAAGTCCTTTTAGAAAATAATTTGCTTGTATTATTTTGATGTATAGTAGAGCTAAATGATGTCTAAAATATTTATTTATAATTAAGGGCTGTAAGGGCATGGTTTATGGAACGAAAAGCGTCCACGCACTGGTGAACCACATCCTAAGTGGTTGGTCTGATGTTTCAATCAAGGATTCAAGAATTGTAGGCTTTTGAAAAGTTCTCTAGGTGCAAGCAGCTTTAAATCAGCCTATTTATGTCCGGTAATAGACTTTTTATGACTGAGATGATGAATGACGAATATTTGGTTTATTTAAAGCCTTTTCCTACTGGGGATATGATTATTTTATTATATCCTTAGTGAGAAATTATCTTGTCTTGTGCGTTTATTTACTAATGTATATTTTTTGTCAAAAAATGTATCTTAAAAATTTTATAATTTATAAAAAAATTATATTAAATCATATCTGTGTGTAATTTCGTTTTATCACCCAAATAGATATTAAACAACGTGCAAGCATACCTATATGTAGAAAATTATTTAAAAAATGTCGAAATCAAGGGAGATACTAAATTAACAAAACATTTCCCCCAGAGTAGAATAAGTCTATTACATACATAAAAAGTACATACTTAGTACGTCATTATTCCTTACGAGGCGACCTCATACTTCAGTCTCAAAAAGTATGTAAAGTCATGCTTAGCTTTATAGCTAAAAATACTAAATATCTAAAATTCACAATTTCCAATTAAGCAGTTACGAGTTGGAACCTATTAAACTTTGAGCTATTGCACGATACTGTATGTCAACTGAATTTTTCGGATGGTACCTAAATTAAATATCCAAATTGTGTATTTTATACAACATTTCTCGCAGCTTCCTACCATTCTAAATGTGTGTGCATGTTTCTTTTTATGTACTAACATGGATTGTTACGTTAAATATTATGAACAGAATACAATCGTGGTGCACGTACGAGGCACACAACATCATTCTTTGTTTCATTTTACATCGGACAGCATTTCATGAAATTGAATATTTATCCAAAAAAAAATGTTACTTTTTTTCACCAAAATTTTATCAAGAACAATATCCGGCTATCATTAGCACTATCTAAAAGTTTTTAAAAGAGTGTATGGAAATTTTGTGGAGATTTACTTTAAAATAAGTAGGTACCTAAAGGTACGAAAAGGTCTTTCAGTACTATCTTTTTACAATTGAAGCGAAATTTGTCTGTAGAAAAAGATAAGTGGCAGATAAGTATTCCATGTCCGTCTATAATATTAAGCAGTTGACGTATGATTTTTCTTTTACGACTTTACAATAAGGTATTATCTTTTCAATGCTCGCATTGTGTGATTGTACGCGTACCAGCTGCAAACAAAAATACTGTGCCAAAACACTTTTCCATTGAAATCGTACGTCTCGGGTGTTGACATTATAGTTTTAAAGTTTCCAGAAAAATCGGTGTATTTGTATTAATTTCTTTTTTTTAACCTAAGGTCAATATGCGGTTGACAAAAAACTGTGAAATTCTTAAATAACAATGAAAAGATCAATAAAATGGATATTTTTTGTGTTTTTGCAAAGCATCTGGCTGACGGCGGCACATAAAGTGAGCGCGCCATTTTTTGGTATGTGAACTTAATAGTTGATCTTTTAATCTCAGAATAATTATTTGTTACGATGCTTTATAATGAAATTAATAAAATATGTTTGCACAGAATGTGGGCCACATGGCAGATTTGAATACTGTATTGACGGAATACCAGGATGTATCGTCGGATGCCATTGCCATCCGGGCTACTATTTTGATACAGAAACAAAAGTATGCGAGCCTAAGTAAGTCTTCAATAAAAGAATAAAAAAAAACTACAGCAATAAATAACGAGAACTTTTTAAAATTTTTTATAGAGTTTTACTGAACTATGTTCATAATAATGTTTTCTATCATAATAATATTTACCGGTTACATCCTCAACTTTCTGGAGAGGATCCAGGGATGTGCCTTAATGACCATGATCCTGGATTAGGTGTGTCAGGTTTTTACACGAAGCGACTTTCATCTGCCCTCCGCAATCTTTTCAGGGGAACCTAACTCATATGGGATCATGGTTATTATATTCCGTTTCCTGAATGTGCAGGTCCTCACGATGATTCCCTAACCGCAAGAGCATCGGTTAGCACACAAACTAATGTACATAACTCAGGAAAGAGTCCTTGTAATATGGCCGAGGTTATATTTAAAGCTGTGCCCCCACACGCATTACTTTGTCGGGCACCTTAACCGTTCGACCACTGGCGCTCTGATTTCCAGCACACCACAAAGTTAATCTACCTCTATTTACCAGTTTATCAACTATAACGACATCCAACGCCGATGAAATAATGTTAATATGTTCTCGCTTGAATATAGTATTGGTTACCAGATAACCTCTTACCTAACTTACCAGAACTGTAGTCTATTTTATATCTTTACTCGATTCTTGAAGGTATAAATGAGACCATTAATAGATTCAAATAGGTACTAGAGTACTTAATTTTTCGGTATAAATGCTTTAAAATACTCGTATATGTAATTTAATATTCATTTAATCTAAAGATTATTTTCTATATCTAATCTTAAGTTTATTTAAAACACTAATATTTATGTTATTAAAGATTTCTTGTTTAAATAAATTTTATTAACATCATTTCTCGAACGACACGCTGATCTGAGTATAATTTCAGTACCAAGCTTAGAATGGACTACAGAAGACAATTTCAGTCAGAGCCCACGCCGACTTTTGTCACCGCAACTGATCCGAGCCCCACACCCACAACGACAGCAAGTTTAATAGATAGAAATGTCGAGGCTATAGCTAAAGATGCCGATGACCTCGGAGACTGGTTGTACAATCAATTCTTCAAAACAATTGAGAATCAAGTGATAAACAAAACAGATGAAGAGAAACAACCAACCAGAAGAAGCGGTTCCAACGCAGAAGCCGGTATAAGCCAACGCAAACTTGGTATCACAGGTAAACCGACGCGAAGAAGTAATACCCCCCAGCGAAGGAATCGTCACAAACATAGCAAAAGATCCTCAAAGAAAAAACATTCAAGAAAATCTTTAAAAAAGAAATTATTACGGATATCTGAAGACGATAGTTTATTTGATTCCAGTTCAGACGATTCTAGTTCGTCTAGTTCCTCTTCAGCGTCATCAGATAGTGATTCTAGCTCGGAAGAGCGTTCGAAAGATCATGGTCGCAAAATTCTCATGATTAATAAAAAGCCAACGGTCCCATTGCCGTCCTTCATCTTCATGCCCAACATGGAAACTCCATATTTCCCTCCATTAGGTCTGCCGGCCCCTCCACCTGCCCCTATGCCTATGTATCCAATGATACCAATACCACCTGTGATGCCATATCCAAGTAAGTGTACATTTATTTTTGTAACTGTCTCCTTCGGTTAATACTGATACTAACATGTTAATACAACGTGTTCTACATACTTATTTGGATTAAACAATATTAAAGCTTATTTACACCAACATCAGAATAACACATCAACATCACAACTAATATTATAAATGCGAAAGGATGTAATAAGTTTGTTTGTTTGTTTGTAATCTCTTCACGCGTTATCTACTGAACCAATTCTCTTGAGATTTCGCGGTATTGTAATTAGAATCTGGACATAGGGTGCTCTCCATTCCCGTTAATACTTTAATTCCCGTGGGATTCACAAAAAACCTGTATTCTTTTGTAGGTGGCGCTAAATTCGCGCGGGCGTACCTATTTTCCTTTATAGATGGCGTTTAAAAGCGCGGGCGGAGCCGCGGGTGAAAGCTAATATAAAATAATTTACATGCGACTAAAGATGGGAATAAAGCAGATGCAATCGATGATGACAATTTATGATGAATCTGACTTTTATCCATCTTAATGTAATCTAACTCGGATTAATTAATTGCAGTCGATAGATAAATAGATAGAATACCCTTTATTGTACATAAAATAATAACAATTAATTCATCCTAAACTTATGCTATAGTAATATAGCCACAAAGTAGTTAAGTAAGTTAAGTTCCAGTAGTTACCTAGTAATCTTTTTTGTCTATCCAGTGATTTCAATGAGTTCATCAACGTCGGGTACAGAAGCTCCACATACTACTGATGCTCCTCATACAACAAACCCACCTCATAACACAGAAACTCCCAACAAAACGGAATCCCCTGAACCCGAAGAAAATAAACCTGATGAAGAAAAACCAGAAGAAGCAGCGCCGGAAGTACGCCGGTACTTATTTAACTGACTTATTCAGTTTACTTATACTGTATACGTAATATTCTTAGCTTCAACCAAATTGATCTTGACTTTACACCTTTACAAGACAAGAGTGAGGCTCCGCTCGTGTAAAGTGAATGATTCGTTAATTTCCCTTCTTGCGGAAATTTTGGGATATTGTCTCTTAATGCACCCCAGGAACCTACATACCAAATTTTAAATCTCTACACCCTGAAGTTTGGGCTGTGCCTTGATATATCAGTCAATGTCCTTTTTCAAATAAATTATTTTGTGATTTGATTGTGTATGTGATGAAAACATTTTAATTTTATTGCAGTGGATACGGTAGAAAATCAGGCAAAGGTATATTCCGAAACAGAGGTAATCAACGACCAAATGCAAAACAAAGATTCGTAAGTTCATTATTATAAATATTCATACATATTAAAACAGTAACTGACCAATATCTGTACAGACGAGATATTGGCAGAAAATTTAAGAAGAAAACTTAGCAACTTAAAATGAAAAGTGGCAAAAATTGTCTTGTTGTGTCTCTAATAAATAAGTGTATAGCATTCCTTAGGAGAACTGAAGGTGTAAACGAAATAACTTTTGTTATTTTTTTAAATATTGATTAATTATAATTACAGATGAAAATGCTACAAGAAAAAATGAAGAAAAAGTATGAGATGTCACAAAGGAACAACTATTTTCCACAAGATTTTAAGGATCCAGAATTTGAACATGGCCTATCAGAATTTGAGCCGAATATGCCTTTAGAATACGAACAAAATGGTAATTCGGAATTCACGTATTCGGATACACATCCTGATCCAGAACTTGGGCCTTACAATCATAACGTCAATTTCAAATACTTATCACAACTTATTCACAAAATGAATAAAACTGATTTCAATCCAACTTTACAGCCACAATCAATAAAACTTCCACGCCAAAATCCATCACAGACTCCTAACTTGATTCTAATCCCTAATAATAATCGAAGTCCTAATCAAATCCCCAATTTAGATCCAAATAGAAATTCAGATCCATATTCGCATATAGATATGGCTTCACTTAACGTGGTCAATGGACCAAACCGTAGACTCGGTAACACCGCGATGCGTATAGTGAATAATACGGCGAAGGATGATTATGCTGATCTAGGAAGACAAATAGCTGCACTTGTTCGAAAAATAGAGTCCAAAGGAGATCAACAGGTTGACATCAGCTTTGAAGGAGAGAAATCTGAGGCAAAGATCCCCCCAGTTATGTTTAACGACAATGGCATGTCATCTCGGTCCTACTGGGAGCGGTTTGCGAGATCTCCGTTTAAAATTCGTTTAGATACAGATTTTAGGCATTTACACAGCAGTGAAGAACTGCAACAAATACAGTTAAATTTGGAAGATCGAATTAATAAAGAAGCTACAACTCCACGATCTTTATCCTTACAACAGATAGAGAACAGGATTAGTGTCATTCAAAGAATAAAGTCAGCACAAGATAAAGAAGATCGAAAGCCGAAGTATAGGAAACCTACAAAACTGAGGATATTGACACCATTAAACATATTGCCTAAAATAAAAAACAAAGTGACATATCATCCGAATCTTGTACAACAAAATAAAACGAAATCTTTATATGTAGCTACAACTCAAGCCAAGAAGCCACTTCCAATTAAGTTAAATTTGACTATGCCTTATCATTCTGAACATATACCTAAGGGGCTCATGAAGGTCTCTGGAACACATAACAAAGTCAATAAATATGCGCAGCGGTTTAAGATTCCTCTAAGTAGCCCGTTACAGCGCGCTGCCGTTAATCAAACCAACATTCCCATCCCAAACAGAAATATACCATATATGAAACCTAAAATAAATAATATGATAAATTCCCATTTATTACATAGTTGGAGTTATAACAATGGTATCTACCGGCACCACGACAATATAATTCATACCCCTACTTTTTCGTATGAATCACCGAATAAACCTTCATCCTATTTCGAACACCAAATAAATCATTTTGATTATTTTGATTAATTGTAAGTAATTAAATGTCTTATTATTAAGTAAAGAATAGAATCTGTTTTTTTTTTCATCTTTATTAAGGTAAATAAGAGTAAATGATCCCGACCTCTGGTAACCCTGATAAAATCATGGCTAATTTACAAGTTTAAAATTCCTCAAGTACTACTTTCCTCATTCGACACATTAATACGTACACAAAGGACAATCGGACAAAAAGGAATCGCATCCACTGCTATCTAACAACAAAGCACATAAACGGAATTATTGAAACGATGAAATGTAGTGCTTGCTCCACAATTTTGCCCGCGATAATCCTGTGTAGCTTTCTTCACAGACAATTTAATTCCTATTTCATAATACAGGAACGACTGCATGGTTCCAATTGAAGTAGCGCTTAGTGCAGAGGGATGCATGCATGATGCGGGCGAGTGCAAGCTTGCAGACTGTTTGCCATCAACGAATGAGCCCGGGCGAAAGAGATGCGATTTCAAATTTGGCCGGTTATTCTGAAACGCAACCGACACTGAACAGAATACAAATTTGACTGTTATTTCAAACAAGTTTAAAAAAAAACATGCAACGATTTTGTAGCTTATGTATTTTTTTGTTATTGTACTATTTTGTTAGAATCCTATTTAGTTTTTAATAAATAGCTTAATGTTTGCTATGTTAATATGAGCAATAAACTTAAGTATAAAAAGTAATAAAACATAGGTACATTTTGGAGTAATTATTCTCAGTTGCATTATCGATTAATGGTGATCCTTAGTTTTTAACAGCATTCAATTTTTTTAGTTTTAAGAATGTGCTGAATGGACATTATTTTATTCAACTTTCACAGAATCAACCGGTATTTTCATGCGCATCCTATTACAGTTTAAGTTTACTCCAAAATGATTGCTTCAAAATTTAGTGCCTCAATGTTTTGCTTAATCACCGGTTTGCGTTTAAATAGTAAGTTTGTAGAAAGTTTACATAGAAAATAGAAACCTAAATTATATTCTTTTGTCGATGACCGTATGAAATTGAATTGTTTAATTTGGTTAGTCGCTTTAAAAACTAAACTTTTCGTGTAAGTAAAAATATTTTTTGATGATGTTTTTCGGTTAAGAAGTAGGTTAAATCAAATTTTACATTTTCATCATTATTTTGTTGATACGTAAGAAAAGTTCAGAACCAGACATATTTTTCAACCACAAAATGATTTTGTCAATCACAATGAACAAAATCTTTATGCCATATAAATTTTTACTTTCAATAATAATGGCCACCCCAATAACCGTTCGTTACTGCGATACCTGTTTAATCATAACTAACGTTATTTGACTGTGTCGTAGTAGGAGCACGGGGACAATCCGATAATATACAGTCGCAATAACCATTTCCTAGGAACTTACATGTGGTAACGACCCTAATGCGAGTTCTATTCAAATCGTCAAGATATTGTATAATTCACAAATATCACAGTATTCAAAATACTACCTAACATAGAAATTGCTTGTAATAAGTGAATCAAAATTGCAACATGCTATCAGTGAGACAGCCTGCAAAATCTTTTAACGGCATGTAAAACAACTGAGATGTAACCACCTTTAATGAAAAAAGAAAGTATGATAAGTATATTTTCGTCAATATCATGATACCTACCTATAAAATGATAAATGAAAACATCAAAAAGTTTTATATACCTACTCATGATACAAGATCAGACAAAATCTCAAGATTAAATTAAATTCATGTGGTTTCCGGCACCAATAGAATAAGAATAGGACTACTCCATCTCTTTCCCGTGGATGTCGTAAAAGGTGACTAAGGGATAGGCTTATAAACTTGGGTTTCTTCTTTAGGCAATGGGCTAGCAACCTATCACTATTTGACTGTTGGCTTTTTCTACCCCGGTGGGAAGGGATATAGACGTGAATATATGTATGTATGTATGTACAAGTATGTTAATAACATTGATGTGGTCAAAATAATCAGGCGAATAAGTACGTAAGGCGAGTAAATCTTTATTTTTATTGTAACTCACTTTTCTTTTCATATAAGCAAAAACTTATCTACCCTGTTTCAGAACAAAAAAAAAGTCTGCAAATTGAATCCGTGCAAAAAGTTCTGTATTGGTATTCGACAGATAAGCCAGCTGTCAATTTTCTTTGTATTTGATTCCAGCGATGATTTGATTGTTACGAAGTTGTCTACGCAAAATACGATGGACATTTTGTATGTGTTGTTCGTTTGACCTTCGTCAGTCAAGCTTGACAAGTTTGGTAGTGCAGGTCTACTTAGTGGTGAAACGGTCACTTTTAACTTAGGTAATAAAAATGAAAATACAAAACTTTTTATCAAGTATACCTGCTTTTTTCCTGGACTAAATATGTTCATTCTATAACCATATAATGTCTATAAAACATTTGAGAAGTAGGACTTACAGCACGGATAATGTTTAAAATCATAACACCAACCCGCTAATTGTGGCAGAGATGTGTACGTGCAAAAACATATCTCTGCCTATCCCTCCGGGAAAGAGGTGTGATGTTACGTATGTATGTATGTATGTATATGTGCGTGCAAAGAAGCTGCCAAGCTTGATTTCTTAAATATTGTACTAACTTTATAATACCAAGGTTGTGAATATTTCTTATTTCTGTCCCCAATTTTTATCTTTTTCCATTTTTAAGACATTAAGGTATGGGTAATTAATATTCAATTTAAGTCTAAATAAGCACATCCAGGCGGTTTAGCTTGTATATCGAGCCTAAATCAAACTAACACGTCACTAAGGAATACTTAACAAAGAAACGGTTCGACGGATATTTTTTCTTATTTTTCCTTTCCCTTGGCGAAGGCAGAAATATTTCTTGCCTTTTGTTTGTAGCTAACTTGATATGGTTAGTTAAGCACGTTACTTTACCTTCTGAAATATTAATTTTTTCTCATGTTCTGATTTGGGTACAAAACAATGAAGCAATTTTTGCCTTGAACTTATTTTTGTTAAATAACTTAATTTTAATATTTTACGTATCCACAAGAAATATAGTTGGGAATGAATAGTATTTAAAAAAGAATTGTAATATTGCTTTTATATATAAGATACCAAGTTATATTTGATAGATTCAAAGCATTAGCATCTTTTTAAAGTTATTGGTTCTCAAAGTGGAACACCCTCGGGCCCTCACGTTCCGAAAGACCAACTCAGCCACCGACCTCACTTCACTTGAAACGGGTCACTCGGCCCCTACAAGGAGGGCCGGCTCTTGGAAACTACATAATCCCTTACTTATTTTCAATATTGTTTTTATTCCTATAAAACCGATTAAATTATTATATAATCACTACTTACCATTTTCTTTTTTTATTTAAAATCAAATAATATGAATACAATTACGCATAATGCATAGCGATAAAGTAAACCATATAAATGTATACATGCTATACTTACAGTTATTTAAATAAATTAAAGATAGAAGGTACTATGTCACTTCAGACACTTTTCAATTCCAAGGAAAACTCATAAGGAATCTACAGACTTGGAATACAGCCGCCACGCGTGCCAAACAAAATAAGTGTTTTCGTCCTTTTGTTGTTCCAATCAAATACTGCGACGTCGGAAGCAGGCTGAATGTGTGTACTTGCACATCGAAGTTCGCTTACAAATAGGGTCGATATTTATTTGACGCGCCATCGCCGAGCTTTCCAATTTTCATATTTCCCACGGCGGCCCGCCCCACATCGTATCTACTAAATCTCCTTCCGATATTTTTATGAATCGAAATTGATTTACAACACTTGATACCGAAAACGTTTCCTCGATTTTTTTCATACAGGCTTGCCCGACTCGTGAAACTGTCATGTTACGAGCGTAGCTCAGGGAAACGACGATATTAAAAAGATAGATACCTTTCAACCGCAGAATTATAAACCAACATTTTCATCGAAAGTCTTTTCTGAGAATTACAGTTCGAATATTCCACTTTCAAAAGCAATAACTGTAAACAGAATAAAGGAAAAACCGCAGAGCATTTCGCTTGCGTTACAGCGTTGCCGTAAAAGGAACGTGGAATAAGCTGAAGTAGTGCGATGAGAGGGACTGCCGACTCAGCGGCGGAGCCGGGAGCTATTTCCCTCAGGCCTGTTTACGGAAAGCACCTCGACTCAATCTGCACCTCACGAATATACGGAAACAGCCAGCGTAATGAACAAAACGAAATGCCTACGCAACTTTGGCCCCAATGTATTTACGTCAAAGCGAAACAAAACTTGAAACTGCCGCCAGTTGGAGTTTCGAGTAACGCTTTATTTCAGGAATTCGTAGAATATAGGCAATCAGGAGACTAACATAGGTCTTAGAATATTTAAGTCATGCAAATATAAAACTTATCAGGGTAGACATGGCATAGTGACATAGGGTACAGTCATGAAAAGATTTGTGACATTTACATAAAATTATAATAACTGTCTGTATATAAAGTTGCGATTCATACACACACATTACAGAGTTACGATGATAAGTTAGGATAGTGCGGGTAAGTTAATTACATTAATTTACATATCTGTGCGTGCGCGAACTTTCAAGAGCTACTTCTGCCGGAAACCTCCATCTAATCCTACACCAGATTACAATTAGATGACGGTACGTTTTTTAACAAAAACGGATAATATTATTCCCTCAAAAATTTAATTTCCTGTGTAAGGACAGGACTTATATAGGTCTTTTCCCTTGACCGTATGTAATTGAAAGTGATCCGCGAATTAATTATAACGTAGGTACATGTTTTGATGGAATTACCTCGTCGTGTTCCCACTTAATTCCTTTTAATACCAATGCCAATAGGTTCTATTTATTACATATGTTTCATTTATAGATTTCAGAAACCCTGAAATTTTTATTTCCGGAATACCTACTTCCTTTTTTATTGAATATTGAAGGTGGTGAAAAGCCACTTTGAAGAATATGTCACAAAGGAAAAATCAACGAAACAAAGACAGCTTTATTGACATCACAAAAATGCGTGTTGTGATTCAGTAATGTAAATGTCGCGGGTTATTGCGAATAATAAAAACGCGGCGCAAATAAAAAGAGTAACAAAGAGAAAAACGTGAAACTTGTGACAGTCACCGCAATCTGACAATCAAGTAATTTTGAGGCCCCGGAGACGAACAAGTACATACACCAGAAAGTAAAGTCATGCTACAAACAGTACGAATACCTCTGTCTTACAAGTAGTACGCAATTTTGCAATTTTACCTAAATCATAAGGACTTTGCGTAACTTGACATGACGTTGCATGTACATTTGTACAATTGAAACAAAGACACAAACAAGCCCAATTTAGAAACTCGCAAGTTATCAGATTTTACTCCCGTTTGTTAAACTTCTCTAAGACTTCTTGTTTATATAAAGAAAATTCAAAATTAAATAACAAACTGGCATGAACAGCTGTAGAGAAGTTTTTCAAAAACTACCTATCAATAGTAGTAAAAAAGGTAGAATATGTATTAGTTAATTGCGAATGTATGGGAAAATTTAACTGTAAATGTTCCCATACATTCGCAAGTGTCATTTATTTTAAGTACCATTATATGTGTTCTACAATTTCCGAATAATCAGAACTGGATACAGAATTTCCATTGAATGTATATGTAATTCCCTTATGTAAGAAAAGCTAATTCCGGGAACTACGAAGAGCTATCTGGCCGAAACGAATCCGCCTCAAGAATACGAAGTGACAGGATAAAACGGGAATCGGAAAACTGCTTATTTTATTACCGTGCCGACTGTAACCCGGACATACAAAATAAAAATACTATGGATATGACATATGCTGTGCTCTGTTAAATAGAGAATTTGCGCAAGGTAACATCGTTCACGAGAAAAAGGTAGTCATTAATTATTTTTTTGGGTATTTTAAACGTATATTTTTGACAACATGTTTTTTTTTATTATATAACTGGAGTAGCAGTTTATCACGTTATTTTTTTTACCCGCGGGAAATTAGAGAAATCTGGTAAGTCCATTCACTTAAGGATTTTCATCTCTAGATCCTTTACGATGTGCGTTGGTATGACGGGAAATTCCCATTTCAGTGTAATTTCAATAACTTAAAAAAATATATTAATTCTTAGCTAAGCGTAATAAACATATAAAACCCTTCTGCAATTTCCCTTTTGTAGAATAGGCCTCCGGGAGTAACCCCAATTAGAGGCGAGCTGGAAACACTGGCCGACCTAGCGCAGGCAATACATTCGATGCCTTAATTTTACGGTTAACTAGTTCCGCCGAAGCTGGCACTAACAATTGCTGAGGAAAAACAACTATATTTGTTGTCTATTTTAAGGAAGTAAATTATCACACAAAAATATAAGCTCCAATTTTCAGGAATAAAAGTAAACTATGTTATGTTACTTCTGATACCAAATTTGAGTCAGTTTCAGTCTGGTTTTCAGAACAGATCTTTTCTCGTATATAATGTTACATGGTTTATTTATATAACTACAATATAACCCATCCGCCAAATTTATTCTACTATTGTTATAAAACCCAATTTCAATGTTATTTCGAAACTCAAAATAAGTGTAAGCAAATGTTATCTTTCCAATAATTCACTCATTTAGTCATTATAATGATTTAAGAGAGATAAACCTAGGAGAACAGCAACTTTCTGAAGCTAATTTTTATAAGACTTATATGATAAGAAGAGAGAAAACTTTACGTAATAAAATACTACACAATAAAATATGGGGTCCGTATACTAATATAATCAATAAATCAACTGATGGTTTTAAGTTAAATACTACTGTATAGTATATTTCTTGAGTAATAAAACAAACAGAGCTTAGTTGACCAGTTCATGCGCTTTCACATGAAATATAAACGTTCCAAGTAACTACGGAAATGGATCCGCTGGTGGAAGCCATTTTTATAGTTGGCCGGAAGTGAAGCACGTAAAGGGCAAGTCATGTTCGATTCCCGAGCCGTTCCCGCGGGACTCCCAGATATAATTAAAGAAATTCGCTGCGTCATGGCTGACGTAATGTTTCAAGATGTCGCCCGTTCTGTTAGTAAACATAACCGTCCTGGGACTTTTTAATAACTCAATCAGTAAGGAAGTTACCTGCTTTGGGAATTTCTGTTATCGAAAACGTGTTGAATTTGAAGCTTTTATTTAGTTTATTTCAGGAACGTAAACAGCTTAACCGACGCGCACCGACTCGAAAACCCGGCATGAAAAGTTTGATGAATGGTCGTGGCAAATATAGTACCTCCATCATAAAGCCATGCAAGTGAGCATGGTCTTTAGATCTTTTCAAGACTGTTGGCTCTGTCTTCCCCGCAAGGTATATATATGTATGGATGTAGAGTATTCCCGATTTTTTTAGCAGTTAAGGCTTTGAAGCTACTCGTACATATCTACTCACTACGATTTTATTATTTTAAAAATGTCAGTATTACAGTCTTATTATCAGTAAGTAATACTGTGGGTCAATTATGCTGAAATTGAGAGGAAAATAACTTAGAGTATTATCAAAGCTAAAGGTAATTCTGACATTCCATGGGAGTGAAGCCCCGAGCAAAACTAGGTGTATTTAATATAACTTATTTTCAGTAATCTCATAACAGGGTAAATCAAATTAAAACCATCCTCACATCCAACGTGTTTAATGTAAAACTTTATTAATATTACCTGTTAAAATGTATCATGAATTGGCTTGAGTGACGTATTAGGACGGGTAAGCCTACTGATGTGTAACATGTCGACATGACAGGCCTTATGGAAATTGTTGGTTATTAGATCGAGGTTCAACACCTGTTGTGACGTCATAACAGCGGTGTAAGTTAATAAGACGCCAGATACTTGAAATAAGGGAATAAGATATTTTCTGGAATCGTTCTTTTTGATAGAGTAAATATTTTGTTTAATACTCATTTTATTTTCCTTAGTTTAGAGTGGTTTCGATGTGAATATTATGCATTGTTAAGTATTTATAATTAATTTATCTATTTAGTTAGGCATAGTATATTCCAGCTGTTCCTAGCAATTTACAAAGCTAAAAGCGCTTATAAAGCTCTTTACTTAGCCCTTCAGTTTAACTTTATGAAACATCCTAAATAACACAATTATGTAAGTATATAAAACACGTTTTCCCATAAGTAAATGATTTTGATTCTTATGATAATTTTATTATTATGTGTTATACATACTTTCTTGCTAACAAAAACTTGCCAAATTTTCTAGTAAATTTACATATTATTTCTCCTCACTGTTGGTACATCTAGGTTTTACTTCAGCTAATTCGGGGGTTCCACGTCTTTCTCCTGAAAGTTGTTTGAGCTGCAGTCGACAGATGGCGCCACATCGCACATAAATTATGACACCGCAGCAATCCGGCTTCTTTGGTGTTTTTACTCCCATCAAATTTATGAGGTGTCTTTTTGCGTGTAAATATTCAAGGTAAAGCCCTCTAAACTTATTTAAAAATATAGATTTTGATTCATGCCAAATATCAAGTAGGCCAGTAGCACCACTTAGAAAAAGAAAATGTGCGGATTAATTGTATTTTTTTTTTCTCTTAAAATAAAGACCATATTGTTTTTTTTTACCTTTTGAGTTTTTAAAAGGTTGTATGTATATCATTATTCTTGTCAATACTTAATGAATTACATAGAAAAACATAAAAATCTTCTAAAATGAAAAATTTTTGTGTAGAAGCTCTCATAATAGCACGGTAACTCATGTAATGAAGTAATTACAGGAGTTTTATGCACCCACGGCCGTTATTGCAGTCTGCTGCACCGCTGTTTCAAACTTTGGGTGGGTACCTGCGTGGTCGCGGTGAATGAAAACTAGGGCTTAACCAAAACCGGAATCCTCTTAGTGGAAAACAGATAAAAATCTCACACGGTTTTATAATAAAAAAAAACTTGTATCTTATCCATAAAATCTACATTTACAAACGTACTACTCAGAAACAAAAAAAAATGGATTTTTGTTTATTACAAATAAAGCAGACCCCAGGCCCTGTAGCCCTGTGTGAAGGGTGCAAAACCTAGAAAACCGACCGCTTTTCATGAAATTTGGCATAGATTTAACTTCGATGCTACGCTACTACGCCTAAGCCAATGCTTGCGATTCTGATTTAAAAATTAATTTTTTTCGTCGACAAAAAATATCACTCCTACAATTTATATTCACAACAGCCTATTAAAGTGAGGTTTTTCCCGTTTCACTACAATTCCGAATATATTTATCTAGAACCAACAATGAGTTTTGAACCGAGACCGAGACCACGTTTGATGAGGGTAGACACTAATGGAAACTACAGCGTTCCGAATTTGAATTTTTCCGCCGTTACCTGCGCCTATAAATCAAGCGAAAAGTCGCCTTAAGCTCTGCGGATCCCGTCTCGAACATTTTAAAATTTAAATTACGTGCAACTCCAGAGAAGCGTATAATTTGTATCTACATACATTACGAGCTGCGGTATTACATGACGGAATAATTTTAAAACATGATAAATACAAACAGAACGTATACCCAAAATTGGTTGACTAAACTAAAGTTTGCCCACGGTACCTACCTTAGTGCCCCCTAGATCACTTATAGATAAATCAACATGCCAAATTCCAAATATCTACGTGTATGCTGTGCTTGCTGTGAATCCTATAACTAAATAATTAAAATTTTAAAACGTCAACTACAAGCTACACAAGCCTATGAATAACTAACTATGCCCGCGACTTCGTCCGCATGGAAACCCTATCAATCCCACGGGAACTCTGGGATAAAGTCTATGTGTTATTCTGGGTCTTCAGTTGAAGACCCAGAATAACACATAGACTTTATCCCAGATGGGTAGTTACCCACATACCAAATTTCATCGTAATCCGTTCAGTAGTTTTTGCGTGAGAGAGTAACAAACATCCATATTGACATCCTGACATACTCACAAACTTTCGCATTTATAATATTAGTAGGATGTGTCATGCCTAAATTAAATATTTCAGCGGCAGGATATTTATTTAGGAATTAAGTACTTACACTACTCGTGTAAGTGCTCGTATACGTATGGAAATTATCGTAATGCCGTGTCGTCGTCTACTTACTTTTCTAAGGTAATTCTAAAAAATAAAGTACCTAAACCCTTTTTAAAAGTTTGTAGTCTTCCAGTTCCGTTATCCCGACATTCCTACTATTTATTTGGAATATATACTCTGACGTCATCTGAGATAAGAACGTTGAACTAGTTAATAAGGTAGGTAACGGTTGCTACCAAAAAGCAAAAGCACATTATCACACGAGAACAGGAAAGTACGCTTACATACATTTTGTTTGTGAACGTATCTAAACCAGCATGCAGTTTTAGTTCTTGCGTGTTAGACTAGGGGGCGCTACTAAACTAGAAACGAATAAATTAAGCTCTAAAATAACTTCCCAGAACAATAATATAGTAAAAATGGGTTTCCAAAATGAGCAACATATAGCTCCGAAAGCGGTAAGTTGGCAAATCTGCTTTTTTTGTTTTATGTTGGTACATACAGGTTTATGTTTTTACGATGGTATTTACATAAATTTATTCTTTAAACACAAATATACCAAATGTATTGCAATGAACATGGATTAGTATGTACGAGTATACAGTTTCAAAAATATATGTGGCCCCACCTGTAATACTTTTAATTAGGTGTCTTCCAAGTAAAAACGGATTTATGAGGAATCTTTGTAATAATAAAACTGTCCAGGGCTAGAACAAATAATATGCACCTGCGAAATATCAGAACGTGATCAGAAGTCATCTAAAAATAGCTACACAGTGATCAAGAAGGGCGTCGCTAACTGACGGACAGATAGACGAGGGCATCATTAGAACCCTCCAAATCCGGAGACACCTGCACCGACCGGCACATTCTAAAATAGCTCTTTTACACCGAGTTGATGGATTTTGTCGTTTACTACGTTTAGCGCTCGCAAAGAATGATCCTTTCGTACATTATCGTTAAATATACCTTGTCGTTTTCATAGAATACGCTATGTTATTCCAATATTTTTGGTAATTTTAGTCGTATTTTTAATAGTTTGTGCATTTGTTCAGATCGAGTGCAGAAGAACTATTTTCATAAATAGAAATATGAAGCATAAACAGATAAGGCCCCGTTATTTATGAAACTTTGGTCTGGCATAGGCAGAACAGGTTATCGCGTCATGTGACTTGCATACATCAAAGGCGGGTTGCATTATATTTTTGTAACAAGTGGCTACTAACACAGAAACAGGTACCTCATTCCACCATCCGGTCACATTTCGGTACATGTCGCCTATGTCTGCGATTCCTAGGTTAAGAATTCTTATGAAAACACCGCCCCTTCCCACATATTATATAGAGAAGAAAAAGTGGAAACTAGTAAAGTGCAGGCGAACATAAGCTGACCCTGGTTCTTTTTCGATTGAACCTATGTTTAATAATAGCTTATATAAAGGAGGATAGTACTTATGTAGATGCTAAATTGAATGATGACCTCCTAAGCAATAATGTTTAATTTTCTAAACACAGTCACTCGCTTGCACTGATTTTCAACAGTTAAACAGCTATTTAGTTCAATTGCTGAAAGAGAACATGGTTGATTCAATTAAATAGCAAATGATGCTACTAGCAACTATCAATAATGCAGTCTTAGAACTAGGTACAAAACAAATCCTTTTTCTCTATGGTATTTGAATCTATGATATATAATAAAGATTATCCAATAGAAATCGAAATTATACTGGTAGTTGAGTATATTATTCCGGTTGCTATGGTTATCCAGTAAAGTTAACTGTGCATTCAATACCCGTATACATTTTAATAAAATATAAATATACAATGATATCTAACGATTATTTTTACTTTTAAGCGTAACAACTTTTATTTTTTGCCTCAAAAGGCGCGTCTTAACGTAGATTACGTAAGTGCGCAGTAGGGCGGCGCGCTGGGCGGCGGAGCGGCGAGGGGCGGCAAACACCTTCGTGCTGGCTGTGGACCTTCACGTCCGTGACAGTGCCTGTTATCAATACAAACAGCATCCGCATTGCGACTGACAACACAACAAAACAAGGTAAGATCACATTCTCGAAAAAAAAATATTTTAGAAACATGTTGAGGTTTTAGATTATGTAATATGAAAGTATACTTAGTTAGGTAGGGATGTAAATGTTTTAAAAATAATTAAAACATATAGCATAGAATAGAATAGATATAATATGATTAAAAATATTCCGTACATAAAATAGGACAACTAAATATACTTAGCTTTGATATCGAGTAATCTTCAATGCATATACTTTACGCCATTTATATTGTTGACGATTTTGTGTAATAAAGGTAGTTGACGTTGATTTGTTGAAGTTCGAAATTAATAAATCGAAGATTGCCGGTTGCACCCTCTGCCATTATGATACAGGGCCCAGGGTCCACTTTCCAATATTTCTTTCTACACTGTCGGGTTTTCGGTTTTAAATAAATCCCCTCCTATCTAGTATTAATGGCCATACATCCACTGAGTATACTTATTTTTTTATTATAAATTTAAGTGCCATTGGACACAAATTGCGGGTGGTAAGCAATATAGGGTCTAAAGCACACAAGCACAAACAATTACTCTTGCCTCGAAAATCCCTAAGTCGTAGGTATCGGAGAACAGAGACTAAGAGAGACCGACCATTAATTATAAACAAACAATAGAAAAATATTATTTATTCTTATCATGATATATCAATTATAGTAAAGTCATGTGACATGATGAAACATGATGACCTTTTAACATTGAACTTTAACGTATAAACATCATACATATGTACATATAATCACGTCTATATCCCTTGCGGGGTATACTTGAAAAGACGAATAGGCCACGTTTAGCTGTTTGGCTTACTGATAGAATTAAGATCGTTCGTTTATCGTAACTATGCCAATACTGGAATCAGATTTTTCAGCAATATATTCCGATTTCACCAAAGCTCGGCCGTTGTACGATTACTTACCTTCATCTAAATAAAGGAATAAAAATAATAGGCATCTAAAGTGCGTGGGTGCTCGTGTTTATCAAGAAGGCCTCGGGGGCCGCATGAAGAGTTGAGCCGAAGTGGAGGCTTCGCGGGATTTAGCCCGAGGTCAACGAACCTCGCATGTTTGATCGTTGGCGGCACGCGCACTGAATTATAATTATTTTAGACAAAAATAAACTTTATTTGCCATTCAAATTAACGTGAACATATTAGGTATTTTAATAACGAATATGATTTTCTTTTAGTTATTTCTTAAAATTTTCTATTAAAAATGTTTGTAGTAGGTAGTCTAGTCTCTTCTTCTTCAAGATGACTAAGTCCGTGCTATCTGTCTTTTAAGTATGACGAGAAACAAATACGCGTTACGATTCCCACGAAATGTCCCCGTTATGTTAGAATCAGCTCGGCTGATCGAAATTCAATGCATCACAATTCGCTAACTGTAGGTACGCAGAGTTTCTTGGAACCAAACTGTATTGATATAATGATTTACAATCGCTTAGGTACTGATCATTTAAAGACTTATCATCTTACTTTACGTTATGAAATTTACATAATACGGACTTTGGAAGCTACCTTGGTACTTTATACTACTATTATTTTCTGGGAAAAATTGCGATACTGATTGCATATCACATAAACAGCTGTGCGGTGTAGAACTAACCTTGAGGGATAAAGAAATTCGTTTGTAATAGAAATTCTGTGACATCATGATATACTTACGCATAAATACTAACAACAAATATTACCAATTCTCAGAAATATATGATCGGAGCCATTTGTCTAATTTATAAAATACTTAAAAATTAATGAAAATGGAATTGTCTGTGTAAAAAAGACCTAATAAACTAGCTACCTTCATTAATGTGTGTTCATGTACATTAGTGCCGTGTGGTTTCCGGCACCAATACAAAAAAGAATAGGACCACTCCATCTCTTTCCCATCGATGTCGTAAAAGGCGACTTACGGACAGGCTTACAAATTTGGATTCTTTTTAGGCGATGGGCTAGCAACCTGTCACTATTTGAATCTCAATTCTATCATTAAGCAAAATAGCTGAACGTGGCCATTTAGTCTTTTCAAGACTGATGGCTCTGTCTACCCCGCAAGGGATGTATGTATGTACCTACATTAATTCATGAGCGCAAATACCTATGTATTAATTTTTTTTTTGTAAATGTAGGCAAACAAAACGTTTATTAATCTGCAGTTCTCAACTTACTTGATTTGTTCAATATTCACTGCAAAAACTGAACTGAACTGCGGAAAGGTGCAACAAAGTGTGTTTTTAACTAATATCTAATTTTGGAAATTATCATTATTAAGACATTAGAACAACTCGTGCGCAGAAGCACGCACAAGCCGCAAACAACATCGGTTAGTAGAAACGTGCGGTCGTGCGCTCTCCACGCCTGAAACATTACGAGAACTGAAACGTTCACTGTTGTCATTTCAATTTCTACATACTTCTTGTTTTTAATTGCTAATAGTGACATAGACTACAAAAAAAGAATCTAAATTTTGGTGTGATAAGACTTGGAATTGGTGAACTCAAAATATTATGTAAGTAATTTCACTTCAGAAATTTTTGAATTGAATTATGTACATATACATACATATAATCACGTCTACCTATATCCCTTACATGGTAGCCAAAAGTCTTGAAAAAACTGAAAGGCCACGTTCAGATGTAGGTATGGCTAAAAGATGGAATTGAGATTCAAATAATGACAGGTTGCTTGCCCATCGCCTACAGGAGGAATCCCAAGTTTATAAGCCTACCCCTTAGTCGCCTTTTACGACACCTTTTATTTTTTTGTGGTTCTATTCTAAAATGTCCTTTCTTAATTTTAACTTTATCTTACTAGTGTTGTTTTATAGCTGAAGAATATATTAGAATTTTTTTTTTACAAACGCTTATTCTTTGAACAGCCAGTAGCTTATAATTAAGTTGGTAGGTACTTATAACTTATTATTTGACTAAGTATTAATTGGCTGTTGTCAGTTAAAATTATCATTCTTGTACGTTTCATATGTTACGGGACATACGTAATTGATTTTTACTTTCGAAAGCGTAAAATTTAATTAATTTTTATTAAGATTTGATTGCTTTGATCACGCACAACGTTAGCACGTAGGTTGGTATAAAAAAGAATATTATATAAATAACTTTAAAAGTTTCAATTAATAATTAAAAGTTGTAATACTCGATAAGGTATTAATGTCAAATGTTATTGTGTTCAAGAATAATTACATTCCTTCAATGGGATCAATACCTCTAACTCATTATGTAAACAGAGAATTCCCGAGTTCTAACTCTGATCGCTGTGAAACAGAATACTGAGTACGGGTCGTAGAGAGTAAATAGGTCAAGGGAGATTTTCCGCAGCGAGGCGGGTCATCGTCCTACTTGCGAAAATCGGTTATATAAGTTTTCCTAAACGATCGTTTCACTCGTGAATTGAAAATGAAATGAATTTATTTATAAAAGATATCACCATTATTGGATATGTACGATCGCGTTCATATCTGCAGTCATAGTTTTTAAATTCTTACGGGTTAAAATAGCGTGCACTGTGGTTCCACTTGATACACACACACATGCACACAATTTAAAAGAATAAATATTCCTTCAAATGAATTCGGTCTTTAATACCAATGATTACTAAGTAAAAGAGTTTATTATTCTATGAAATATAACATAACAAAACAGAAAGAGACGGTAATCAACGATTGCCGAACTGGGCCCGATAATTGTCGATCGAGATATCGTCGTCTCTCATTATTTCCATAAGATTTGCCTATAGAGGGAAGCCTGCGACTGCCAGACTTATTTCATTTCAATAAGGTTGAAAGTTTGTCTGCACACGACCCTAACATAGGTAGTGGTTCCTTTGAAAGTTATTGGGTAGCAATTTTATTACTTCGTGTGAGCAAGTGAGATCTAAGATATATTAGATAAACTCGCTTGCTCACACTCGCTTGTTCTAGTTACTAGCGTTACTTGGATTCCGAAGTTATTCAAGGATTTTTTTGTCTATTTTAGTGTTATTGACAATTTTTAATGTTTCAAGGTGCCATTTGAACTAAGTAACTGACTGACTAACTAACTAACTGATATCTAAGAATTACAGTACCCGTGTTTTCAAACACGGAAATCAGCAAGAAATATTAAACAAGAGGGAGCAAAATAAAACATTCAATAATTAAAATTAGTAAATTTTATTGAAACAGTTTACCTATAGTTTTGTTTACATATTGATGATTATATAAAGCTATACATATTATAGATAGTATATTATACTAATTGTATCATCCACTTATCTCCTGTTATTAAGGTTACAGCTTAATTATTCGTTTTCATAAAGAAAAGATATTGAAGCTGTCCTTAAAATACTATCTAAGTAATTAGTACTTTTAATATAAATTGGCAGAACCTTTCACGCACTATATGGACTCGATGCACAGGGCAGTTGTCTTGCACAAATGATATTGTTGGCATATCATCAATCGGATAAATACACCGCACAGTTGGTAACATGGTTTCTTGCAGCACTTGCACATAATGAGCAGTTGTAGCGCGTCCTGCTATCCACACCTGTTCCCCAGGTCCAGCAGCACTCATCCAGCCCCACATATTTACAGATATGTGTCCAGACTCCATATTTGGCACAATATTTTTTTCTTCATACCGAGTTGCATTTCTTCGCCATAAATAAATGAAGTCTACCGTGTTGTGATGACATAAAATAAACGAAGTTTTCGTCCGTAAATATCGCTTTTTTCCAGTCAAAATCCAAATACTGCCGGGCAAATTCTAAACGTTTTTGCTTATTTATTTCTGATAAATACGGCTTTCTTGCTGGCTGTCTGTGGTGTAGTCTCTCACGGTGCAAACTCAAAACAGTAACCACTGATGTCTCGAACTGTTCCGCAAATATTCTGGTCGGTATGAAGCCATTATTTTCGTACTGTTCCACCATGGATCTCCGCTGTGTGGCGTGCCGCTGTGTTGATTAGCGGACGACTTTTTTTTTTCACTACCCTCTTCTTGATGGCGGGTTACCCAACTTGTTGTTTATTGTGTTATTTGTGTGAATGTGTGAGTGATAGCAGCGGTGCAAGCTATAAAGTTTTGCGAACTATGACTGCAATTATGAACGCGACCGTACATTCTATTCCGAATGTGTGCAATTACATTATACGAATAATCAATAATGAACAAAAAAAAATTTATTAAATTTTGATTATAGTATTTTTTTATAACAAAGATAATAATGGATGATATGACTCTTAACCCCGCCGCTAACAGTGAAATATACGAAAGAAGTACTTAGTTTAATAGTAACGAGGTTTGAATTATCATTAAATTGAAAGATAATGCCCCTGAAAATAAAAACAACATTTTTTTTTTTCACATAATATCTAGAGTTGTCAATGCCGCTCGCTCGTTATCCACTGCACAAAAGGCTGTATCTACTTCAGATAAAGATCGGACGTCCCGCGCTATACAAATATTGTCACGCTCTGATACTATCTCCTACAAAGCCTTACAGAGTGGCCGACAATGAAGACGCGAGACGGCGTGATAGAGCACCGATCAAGAAACTAGCTTCTATTATTATATTTAACAAGGGCATAAAACCCAGTCGATTTTGGCCCCTGTGTCTTACCAATTTACGTCATGAATATAAAACAGCTTAAGTGACTTGCATTTGTTACGTAACGGGAAAACTGCTGCATAGGAACTTCAACTTGAGATGAATATCTGTACTTTCTGAGAACGCAAGTGTGAACAAGCTTAACACGTGACACCAAGTACCGTTGGCTGTACAACCTGTGACGAACTCAACTAGGAAAGGTTTTAACAAAGGCGTTTCTTTAATTACCATTTAAGGTGTGCGCTTGATCCCATGGAATCTATTATTATTAGACAACAATGGATTTTCACCGCGATTGGGTGTCGTATGTCATTCGATATATATCAAAATAAGTAGTAGTGTCTACGTTAGGGTTGTTGAGTATATTCGATGTACTAATAGACAAAGGTGTTTTTTACCTAACTACAATTTGTTATATTGAACGATTAGGTAATGTGTGTCATGGCCGCCTAGTGTGTCGCACCTTATAGTAACATGTCCATATAACTTCTGTTAATATGGCTCCAATATCATGTATCTAAATCTATTTATATTATGATAAACGATTGTTAATAAGTTCAGTCCAATTAATATTTTCACAAACGCCAAAATAGAAAACCAGTCGCCAAGTATTCAATACGCCTTCTTACTGATGGATGAAGAAATTTATCTATTTACGAGTATGTCAACTTCCCTTCTATCTGACATAAATAGATAAGTTTCTTCATCCTTCTAGGAAAATCTTTTAAGTTAAATAGGATTAAGCATTTCGAAGGTATTCAAAAATCAATAAAAAATATTGAAAATAACTTTAAATAAATTCCAGATTCGGTTCCATCTTTCCATTATTATAAGTATATATAGCAAACAACCATTTTTCTGCCACGATAGTTTTGTTCCCATTTCTATCAAACATTGAAACCAAGAAGTGAGCCTAACTCAATCAACATACATGTTTTCAACTGGCTACTATTACGATTCTCATCAATTACCTACAATTAGAACTAACGACATTCGCCGCAAATGAAGATCGAAGGTCGTGGCCGTGAATGTTTTTATTGAACCTCTCTAGGAATTAATTGAGCAATTGACTTGAATGCCTAGATAGTTTTGAGGAAATTTCGTCTAGAATCATAATTATGTAGAAACCGGTTACCGCAACATATCCAGAAACGGGACCACTGGTAAAATCTTTTTGTTTTAAAACATTTAGATATTAGAGCTCCGTATCCCTACGAGGAGCCAAATGCATTCTGACAGTTCAACAACTGAAGAGACTGTCCTGCAATTAAAAAATGACAACTTTTCACACAATGTAGTCTCGCTTTATTATAGCAAAAAAGATTTCCAACTCAAATATATGCTCTAATTTTGGAAATGTCAGCTAAACTGCCGAACATCATAGTTTAGCTTAATTTTTGTCTCATGGCTATCCTCACAGATGTAGAATACTTAATTGCTATTAAAGTAGACGTTGTGCACGTATAGGAAGAAAGGAAACAGATAATGATGATAGAGGCACGATCGTGATATCATGGAGTGTGTACACTTAATTATCTTTATTTATCATCAATATAATTTGTAATGGTTATTGCAAAACATATTTCCGACTGTTGTAAGCTACCTACGCACCCTCCCGACTCACAGTACAAAGAAACGGGATCACTCTTTTGAGAGGAGTGCGTACGGTTCGCTGCCTCCAGATAATGCAAACCCGCTGTTCAGCTTTGTGTCGTTCATATAACAACTCGCAGCAGCTCGCGCGTAGCACATGTTGACGAATAACATTTTAAGGAAGTTTCTATTCAAAAAACCTTTACGTTATAGGCGAGTGTCAGAGACTTTCGACATCAGATGGACCTTAACTGAATGCATAGTGCCTTAAGATTTTTTAAAGTTAGTTACAAACATACCTAACCTAAGTATCGAGTAGGTATACTATCTTGGTATAACAGAATGGCATTACGTAAAGTTTGACGCAGTACCCAGAATGTGGCGTCCTAGTTTAATTTGGGTCGTTGCGACGGGACGCCTCTGATTACAGGATGTGTAATTTTGTAATATCTAATCTACACTCTCTCATCCATAAAATAGGAGTTTTACCATACTATGCTCTACTGATGCTGCAACATGTGTCTAATATTTGTACTTAACTGAACTTTTTTTCTGAACTAAACGTTATTAGAACTTTCAATCATACAGTCTGTAATTTTTTTTATAATATACGTGTGCCTTCTTAGCATCAAGTTTTAACTCATCATGTTGTCTACTACTCAACGCCCTTCCACTATTTGTATCCAACATTGTTCTTAAGAAAGAAAATCCAATTTTTAAAGTCACGTTCCCGAGTGTATGTCTAGTCAAAAATGACGCAAATCTCTTTTGACTACTACTTACCTAATTTTGTTTGGTATAGTAAATACCTACATGATAATAACAAATAGGTACAAAAAAGATTTGTTAAAAACCGCAAGCCTTATTTTTGTATGGCTAAGGTCGCTAGAAAGGAAGGCGCGTTGTGTTATGCCCGTAATTTGTGTTTGTAAACCATCGGGTCCACGCACAGACCATATACTTATTGGCTCTAACACAATTATTAAGAGTTTTATATATTTTTTTATTCAGTGTGAACACACTCAATGCAATCGTAATATGTTTAGCCAAAAAGGCCGGCCGACATTAAAAATAAAAACGTACCTAACATATTCGGTTGTCATGGCTGTTACAGAACGTTTGGGTAGAGCTCAATTTTAAAGAGCAATAACAATAAAATCAATCAATAACATTCGTATTGATCATCTGGCGATTCTTTATTTTTAACGCTTACCTATATACGGTATGTATTGCTATAGTGAACTTAAATTTTGATTGGTAATTGTTTATGATGAAAAGGGTTTCTTCTTTTTTATTTAGCCGAGTATTGATGATTATCAACAAAATATATCATCATCAACTATGTGTGTCGCGGTGGGCGTCCGTGTACAGACACTGACGCACATCGTACTTTGTCACACTCTTTAACTTTTTCTTCATTTGTGATGGTTGCAATCTCTGAACGGATTTTCAATTGATCGACTTAAACAAGAAGTAGGTACATAGAGCTTAGGGACCAGTACACGTTTTTATCGCACGGAATACTATAGCTGTTACGCTTTTTATTATAACGAGAAACGGAACAGCGATAGTTTTTCGCGCGACAAAAACGGCGTCGCGCGTGTTGTGCTACGGGGGCTGGAGACTAAATAATAAAATGGTATAAATTGACATGTGAGGATCTGTTAAAAATCATGGGGCACAGACTACTGAGTAATCTAAAAAATATTGCATTTTGTTACAGAATGACGTCCCCAGCCATCACCAAATCGCCAGAAAAGCAAGGTGACAAGAAGTCGCCCACTCATTCAGGTGGTGTGGAGAGGGCTCCGTCCCCAGAAGCTACATCATCTTCGTCTGCCCCTCCGCAGCAACCGGAACCCTTCAGCTGGCTCCGAATCTTCAAACTAGCAGATCTCATGATGAAACAAGGATGTTAGATTAACATTGTATGTACATTCATGTGTTCTGGAGTAAAGCAATAATTTTATTTTTGAATCTTAGGCAGAAATTATAAAAGATGCCATAATAGTAAATTATATTAGGTATTTACTGTTTACTATAGAATATTCGTTTAGATACATTATGCATAGTTCCTTATTTACACAGTACAATACCCACCACCACATGTATACAAATGGGAAATTATGCATCATATGAATGAAGAGGTAAGCAGATGATGTTTACCTACCCAAGTAGTAATTGCCTGCCTACTTTTAGGTACCTAACATTAGAAAAAATCATTTATGCAAGAGATTCAATCCACAGCGAATCAGTGATAATAAGTGTAGTGAAATATCAAATACGAACACCGCAATAATTTTCACTAGTTATGACTCGTCAGTTCGAAGACAAATATCTAACAATATGTGGATATTTCATTCATTATTACTCCTCAATGACATAGACCAAATTTTATATTTTTAGGTATTTAAATCTACGTATGTAATATGTAATGGTATTGTCAATTTTATTGTATGTAGGTACTTATTTGTTGTTTGTTAGTCGCTTTGACAATTGTTAAGACTTTATCATAATGTCAAAATAGTTGGGACTTCCATATGCCGCCTTATTTCCTAAATGTTTTGTGTACTAATTATGACTGTTATTTCGTCTTTGAATAAAAAATTATTCTTAAATGTTCAAAAATATACGTATCACATAATGTCGTATTTATCTTATCAATTGACCATCCCACACCCGTAATTAGTACTATATGTCACAGCTGGGTTGCGATAAGCGTGTAAATCAATTTTAAATAAATGGCAGGTGATCGAGATTCGAAATAAAAACCACTTTGTGTATAATATTTTTTTTTAATAGTATTGGTAGGTAGGAGGTACATAACACGCAGGAGTCTGGGTTGTTTGGATAAAGGGAAGTAAAGATACAATACTATTTTCAATATGTACAAAATATACAATTATCTCTATAACCTAGCTTTTAACTCTACAATATAATTATGATCACAATATTTTTATATCCTTACGCTCTGCTAGAATCAAAACCGACGTGGTGCCGCTCGGCGTCCGAGTGCGGTAGTTGCATGACAACAGTCTACCTTTCACTTTTGCTGCACACTTGAGATCAAATGTTATTTTTACAAATATTTAAACTCTAACATCTCCCACACGGCAACAACCGCTCTCGGAGGAAGCACCGCGCACTTAGCCATTCCATCCTCATATCACCACTGAGAATATGTTTTGAGAACAGAATGACACACAGGCGTAATCGATAGAAGTGCTACATCGCCACGCCTCTCGCGAGCCGGCTAAGAGGCGTCTCGACGTGACAACTTCTCATTGAACCCACATTTAACATAGTAAACAAACAAAACTATATTATACTTCTCACATTAGTTTACAGTTGTTATACCTATTAAGTCTGCATTAACTTATTACGACTTAACATCACTGAGGAAACAAACCATGATTTTTTTTGATTTCAAAATTACGGAGCATGGAAAACTTTACGAAAATATTAATTATTAGTAATTGACATTTTAATAGCATAATTTACAAGAATGACATTATATTCCAGGCAGGCACCTTATGTTTATACTCTGGACCAGCCAAGAAAATCATTACATTCATGTTATAACATAAGGAAAATGAGTAAATACCAATTTTATCATAATAAATACTTCTTTTATAATTCTCTTTTGTTGCTTATCTCATAAAATTTTCAATATCAAGTCTAAATACTGTACTGCTATGTTCCATGAAGACGTATTTACATTGAGGTCCTTTATAAGGACTTCAAATTAGAATAAATATAGTGTACATTATTGGGCATCTGTTAGCTAATAAAATTATATTTTTTAAATTAATGGACGAAGTGACGAGTTCGTTAGTGTTCCTCCTAGCCAAGTCGAGAACTGTTTGCGACGGAAACATGACAAACAATCATTATATTTATTTATACATTCTACAGATTAGACCTAAACAGAATAATCATAATATTACCTGTGCTATTAATTTCTATATCATACAATATAAAATTACAATACATAAAATATTTTGTACTTTGTTTATCCGCACGACAGAACAGTCGCACCATTATCTAACTATACATGTTATGCGAGATGCGATGATATCGATCGACCGCCGCGGCTTCATGCAGACGATCAACTTATGAGAAGTACAATATTGTTAGTTTTAGCATCGCAAGAGTATTGCTATTGAATTTAAACGTAAAGAAAAGGAATTATAGGTGTGTATGAGGGCAATGACTGTGACTGTATAAAGGATGAATCAACTGATGACGCCGGAGCAAATGAGGATCGAGAATATGTTGTCGGTGGCACCCTGTAAGGCGGCGCGGGCGACGAGGCGGATAGAGAGCGAGAACGGGACGGGACACTCCAGAAAACGTAAAATCAAATCGGGATAAATGTGAAAAATAATATGAGAAGTTATTTTTATGGCCGCCACTTCTATCTAACGCGTTATATGTACCTTTTAACGGTAAAAATAGCACAACCATATATTTATAGAAAGTTATTATTGTTTGAGTTTGGTTCTTTAATAATTGAGAACCGTTAAAAGGTACACATCTAGAAACAGAAGGACAAAATTGTAGTCGCTGGGTTGATGAAAAAACTTGCCCAAAATGAACAAATTTGAAGAATCTTGAGTACAGTACACAATTGCTCGTCACCTATATCAAAGTGTCATCCTGACATATTCTCGCGCACAATAAACCATGTTTTTATTTAGCTAAGAACATCGCAGCACACAGGTGCCCGCGCGAGTGCCGCTCGAATCGTCTCCGAATTGACCTGCGGCAGGTCCAGACAACACATGCACATTGTAAGCATGTCAGAGATCAATTCAGAGTGCATCGAGCGCACCACCCTTATGTTCCATAAGACTAACTACAGTCTACATTTAAAAGTCAGAATCACAGTTTATTTTCCATGTGTTTTCTTACGGTATTACATGTTTCAACTATCATATTTTTACAAATAAACAGTTATCAATCGACCCAGTAATCATGAGTTTCCGTTACCTACCGTAATTACCTAAGCGAATAAATCGAATTATAGTATGAATCAATTCGGTATTTACAAACTTTAAATTACTTTAGACCTAGTCGCTTAAAACAAAATAACAATTTACACTAACAATAAAAAATGCTCGATAGATCGCCACTCATCTAATCGGAACCCAAAACTATTCGTTTTATCAACTGACTTTGCCATTTATTAATCATACTTTTATAAATTTAAACTCCGAATAATGTCGAACCCAGTCGACTATAACAAAAGTATTTTACAAATAAGCTTAAACTTAAATCTAAGTCTTAAATAAGTGACGGCTTACTTATCGTGAGAGTTACAGGCTGCCCGCCCCGCGGCGCTAACAATAAATAATTATAGTACGTCACTACAACGACACTTCACTTTCTCAGAGGTAATCCAAGTCAATTCCTACAATCGTCATCTTCTTTCAAGGATGAAACGATTCCGCGCGGTCTCTAACGATCTCTACCAGGTGGACCGATATCTAAGATAAAAAATAAAGTTTTTAAAAAAGTTTCACAACCTGGCCAATATTTACAATGCATAATTATTAGTCATCTACGTGTGTCCTTTATCGGGGAACCGTTTACTGTCACAATCGGGGTACGGTGTGATCACGTCCGAGTGCATAGACGAAATGGGTGGTGCGATCAATATGATCACCGTGATCATCACACAGTAGCGATCACAATGAGCAAGTGCGCGATGTCCGCCACGCGGTGCATCAAGTCGGGAGCGATGCGGTTGAGGTTCTCGTTGGCGAAGTCACATGACGGGAAGATGTGCACAGTGTACATCGCCTGTACAACAAATAGCCACAATTAAAATTATTTATATTTTATAATTATCTTGACGATAGACTCAATAAGCTACAAATACACACAAAATTTGAAATAACTGCGTCAGCAAAGGTTAAATAATATATTAACAAAAAGGATTATTGAAATGTCTGATAGAAAATTCAATAAATTATAGCATGGAGGATTATATGAATGATAAACATGTCTGCCCGAGCTTGACATAATGGCATCATAAATGCATGTGCATTTTTGGTATAGTATTGACATAATTTGTACAGTATGTACTTACATATCTTATTTTATCTATTTGACATAATATTAGTATTAAAATCATTAGTTTTATACTCATTAATATATTTTCTCTCTGGAAAGGAACATAGGATCTTTTGATCTGGATTGGGTAAGTCAGGTTTTTCACTAAGCTCCTCCTACACATCAATATTTACAGGAACCTAACTCATATTGGGAAAGAGATTGGAGTGGTCCTTTCCTGTTAAAGTGCTAAGAACCACATGTGACCCACACAAGTTTCTGGTATTCATTCATAACTCTCTTCATACAAGCTCTGCGGTTTCGGGTACTCTTGACCTGGCCCTTTACCAGCATGTCAATTCTGCTATTTTATTTTAATCCGAAACGGATCTGAAACGCATTGATTACAACTTTTGGTATTCTACTAACAATTTGTCAAAACGAAGCCCTAACGCATTGGTTACGCAGCCGAAACGGTTTGGTTGTCGTATTCTGCTAAAGGACACATAACCTTCCGTTTGCCGTTCGGCTATTATTTCGTATTCTGATAAGTTTTTGACAGTTGGTCCTGCCGAAACGCAACGGTTCTGCATTGGTTGAATTGTCCAAAGTTACGGTTTTGCATCGTCAGCAAATAACCAGCCGCTTCCGTTTCATTTGCGTTTCAGCTATCAACGTAAAGTTACTGGAATACCGTTTGACAATATAAACGCAACTGTAACCAAGCTGAAACGCATCCGAACTGTTTCGGTTAACAAATAGCAGAATTGGCCTGCAGGAAGTCCTTAATTTGATCAAGATACGTTCGTCTAGGCCCTCCCACTCCGACCTTTCTCTCCACACTCTTCTTGTATATCTGCTTAGTCAACCTGCTTTCATTCATCCTCTCCATATGACCAAACCATCTTAACATACATCTTATATCATAACATTCCTGTTACTACATCTTCTTTCACATCAGAACATTCCCGTATCATGCTGTTCCTTACCCGGTCACTCAATTTCACACCGATCATACTCCTTAATGCTCTCATTTACACCGCATTTAATCTGCTTTCGTGCTTCTTTTGCCACACCCAACTTTCACTCCCATTCATTAATGTTGGGACCAACTCGCCCTTATGCACATAGATTGAGCGAGATAGCAGGAGACATTTGGTTTCGGATTTTACTTGAAAAAAGATCGTTAAGTGTTCATACGGTTCGATTTGGCGGTGGGTAACGCTATTCAATGCGAGTAATGATGGCGGTATCGTACCTGTTGGTGTCCGGGAGGCGCGACGTTGACGATGCCGGCGGCCTGCTTGCGCTGCAGGTAGGTGATGAAGCCGGCCGTCAGGTTGGTGGACTGCTGCAGCACGTCCATGTGGTCGCGCCCGCATGGCAGCGCCAGCAGCATGCAGTGTTCGTTCTCCATCTGTTATGACAAGCGTATATGTCTTTACTAACATTCAACATGATGGATAAATAACAAACTTCCATTTTTGACTTAACCAACTTTGTTTATACCAAGGCAACCTTTAGGAAATAGGCATGTCCAAAGAATACAAAAAATATTGCATCGTTAAGTCTTATGCTCAGTGCGTAATTTTTTGCCATGCCACTGTGGCACGCGGTCTATTATACACAGAGACCATTGCCTGTTATCTTTCCAGAAAGAAGCGAGGATTCCTGACATCATGACAGTGAGTAACATATTACAGATATCCACGAATTATGCGCGCGAGATGAAAGGCACGTAGAAGGTTACATCACCATCGCCGCGAACACCGATTGCAAAATATTTTTCGAATCGATTCTGACACAATGTAACGCAAGATGCGCGTTGCGTATAATTTACTACACATCCAGTAACTAATCAATGGTCCTTCAAGCCGGATATGAACCATCCGTATCGTGTACCCAATGAGTGGCTACTACTGCGACATACCTTCATCTTGCGGTGCACCTGGTCGAGCTGCGCGGGCTCCAGGCGCATGCGCTGCGCGATCCGCAGCAGCGGCGTGGAGCCGTCCGCGAGCCGCGGCAGCGTGTCGCCCGCTACGCCCGGGTTGCCGCCCACGAAGTGCATCTGCACGGCCGCGCTGTCGTTCTTCAGAGCTAGTAGCCCTTGCCACATCACCGGGTAGCGCTGTTAACGGAAATAAATAAAGTTAATTTTATATAATTGTATTGTTAGTTTTGTTAGCTGTCTGATAAAAACAATGGTTCGTAAATAAGAGCAGGAGAGAGAGTAACGAAAACCCAGGAGATGCCGCTCTAGCGTGGCGCTAGCACGGCATCAGCGCGGAAAATACGCGCGCGCTTCTATTGCGGCCTTGAAAAGACTGAATGGCTACGTTCAGCTATTTGGCTCAATGATAGAATTCAGATTCAAACAGTGACAGGTTGCTAACCCATCGTCTAAAAAAGAATCCTAAGTTTGTAAGCCTATCCCTTAGTCGCCTTTTACGACATCCATGGGAAAGAGGTTGTGTGGTCCTATTCTATTTTGTATTGGTGCCGGGAACCACACGGCAATGTGTTATCTTTTGCGCCAAATAAAGATTTTTCTTTCTGTCTTTATGTTTTAAGGGCCCGTGTCGGACTTACGCTACTGTGAGTTGTTTTAACGTGGAAAAGGCCTATTTCTTATCATCTTGATAGACCAAATAAATAGAAAGAGAATAGATAACACATACGCGTTATCAAGCTTAGTGAGATTCTTGGGGTGTAAAGAGAGTAGACTCACCCGCAGCAGCATCTGCAGCGAGTCGGCCTCGCGCGGCACCTGCGAGGCGTGCGGCGGGCCCAGCACGGCGGGCGGCGCGGGCAGCCCCGACAGCGGCGCGGGCCGCGAGCTGTGCGCCGGCGGCGGCGAGCGCGCGCCGCGCGGGCAGCCGGCGCCGGCGCCCACTGCGTACACTGGCAACGCGAAAACAGATTATTTATAGCCTTTTCTTATATTTCATTTTCAATAATAATAAGAGAATCGCCCCGAATAACCCATGTCATGCCATTTTATTTTATGACACTTAATGTTTAGATTGTTTCTGCTATCTTTGTGATCAATGTGTGTTTTTGATTAATCTTGTGAGCATTTTGGAACTAACATGTGCCAAACAGTCGCCCTTATCTAATACCTTGACACCTTAAAAAGAAGATATTGGACTTACTTATGAGCCGATCAGCGGGGGGCGGCGCGGGCGAGTGCGCGGGGCGCGGCACGCGCGCGCCCGGCGGCGGCCGGCGCAGCTCCAGCGGCGGCGTGGGCGCCTCGCAGCCCTCCGCCTCCAGGCTCCTGTAACAACAACATACATTACCATCCCTCCGGCATAGGTTCCGGTTGCCCATTCTCAAAAGAGGAACCCGAGGTGCGACGGATCTCTGCAACCTTTGCATAGCAAAACCTAACCCATATTAGATCAAGGTTACACCTCATGTTGAGTTATATTAGCATAAATATTATGGTTACTAGTATGAATATGCTTACATACATATCATAAGTTTATCAAATAAAATTAATAATGATTCCAAACTTCAAAAATTTTACTTTTACTAACCTGGTATATGGTGAAGGTGGGGTCCGACTCTCGTGTTGGGTGGCTCGGAAATGTTGCTGGTACATCTGGTAGTGCTGATGTGAAAAATGTGGATACATTCCGTCGCCCTACAAATATATTGCAACATTAGAATTTAGAAAAAAGATCACTAGCAAATGATTATAAGTAACTGGTCATTACTAAGCAAGTGTATATAAAAAATGATTGACGATACCAACTACAAATAAGGAAGAGTAATTCAATAATCTACAGGTATACCTACAAGAAGTGGAATGTAATTAGGACTACAATATTAATATAATCTAGGGATGAGGTAATTGAGAACGATCTTACATTTCGAACAATTAAATCATCATAAAAATAAAATAAAAAAATCGGCCTTTAACGTTATCTCAATCTCAATGAAATGAATATGAAATTACACATTCTCCATTTCCGATCTTTTTTATACCAAACTACGTTTGTTATGAATAAAAATATGTACTAAAAATATGAGCTACGGATGTATGAAGAAAAAAAAAGTATTACGTTGTGATAAACCGAGGTGACGGGAGAAGTCTGTTGATGTGCTGGCGGCGGACTTCTAACTAAATCAGCCGACTATCCGGATGGCATGAACAGAATTATAACGATATAGACTTCATTCTCATTAAGAAACGGTTAAAAACGACAAGTAAAGGTTTCCTGGAGGATCAAACTTACCATAGCCATTTGTCCTTGAGGGCTGATGTTAGGCACGCTGGTGAGCGTGACGCGGGAAGCATTTCCTGGAATATTTTTAATTAAATATATATCAAATTTAGATTCAATGTATAAAAGTTCGAACCAAAGCATCTAGAGCACAGTGGCCGTTCCTTATTAGGTGAGCCATAACGAAGATCGACTGATTACCACGTAGACTGAAAACGTTACGTGTGAAGAAAATTTAGGTAAATGAAGAAAGGCCTCAAAGAGCTTATATTCAGGGCTGTAAAGTTGTTAAAAATGTAAATACACCTTTATGAAGATAACTATTTGAATAAAATTAAGAAGAACCGAAACGGTCTACTCAGCAAAACTTACCGGGGTGCGATGGATGGTGCGGCGAGACGACTGCGACCTGCTTGGGGAGCGGCGCGGGGAGCGGCGCGGGGTGCGGCGGGTGGTGCGCGCCGCGCGGCAGGCTCGCGGGGCCCGCGTACGCGCCGCGGAAGCCGCGCGACGCGCCTGCGCCCGCGCCCGCCGGCTCCGCGCCCAGCCCGCCCGCCGCCGGCCCGCCGCCCGGGCCCATTCCGCCCTCGCCCTCACCGCCTCTGTAAGTTAACAAAATCTTTTATTTATCCAACCCAATACGCATCTCAAAGCGAAATATTGTATGAGTTTATTTAAAGTGAATGAGGTATGAAAGGAATAAACGCGTACCTCATCAAAACGGGTGTAGCTCTGTCGGCGGGTCGGTGCGTGGAGGGCGGGCGGTGCGGCAGCGCGGGCGACTGCACGCGCGCGTCCGCGTCGGTGCCGAGCGGCATGAGCCCCGCCACGCCGTCCACCAGCCGCCGCGCGAAGCCCGCGTCGCCCGCCTCGCCGCGCAGCGGAACCGCCTCCGCCGCCGCCGCCGTCCGCAATGGCAGCGTCACCGGCTTCTCCTCGGCACGAGGCGGACCCGCGGCAACGGCCGCCTCGAACGCGGACGCCAACTTGGCGCTGATCTCCGATATCATTTTCTTTGGAGGTTTCATTATCGGCGTAGGGTTGGTGGGCGCGGTAGAGACCGGTTTCGGTATCGGAGCCGGGATCGCTGGCGGCTCGGGCTCCGCTCTGACGGGCGCCGCAGAGTCTGCCATCCTCGGTACTTTCACCTCTGTCGGTTCAGGTTCTTTTTTCGGCTTCTCGTCGCCGCTCTCTGTCGACGCGTCCGACAAACTTCTGTCTCTGACCCTCTTGACGCCCCGCGGTGATTTTCTAGTATCCATTGCGGACTTATCTTGATTTTGATTCGCTTTCGTCCCGGCTTGGCGGGTGGGCCTCTTCCTGTTTTTGGGTCCTTTGACAATGTCATCTATGACGTCGTCCACGGTGGGTTTATGGACGTCTTTTTCTTGGAGCCTTCTAGATTTACGGGTATTCGGGGAAGGTGAGATGAAATCTTCCGGCTTCTCATCTTTATTGGATTTTTCGTTTGTCTTGGGCTGATCTTTTATAACGAGAGAAGACGTGACGTTCGTGAGACCTGGCTGTGGACTTTTTATCGTCAAAATCAGTCTCGGTCTAGCTTCAGATTTAGTCGGCGATGTCGAAGTTTCGTCACCAGAATCTTCGTGGAAATCATATACATCACCAGGCATATTATTGGCAATGTTGTTAACAAAATTTTTCACTTTTTTGTCAAGTTTAGCCCGGCCTCTTCCACGTTTAGTTGATCCACCTCTTGGAGGTTTCGATATTTGTCTGGTTTGTACTCTCTCTTGATTTCTTTCGCATTTCTTCCCTCTTGTACTACGTCCACCTCTTTTACTAATGGTGGTATTTCTAACTACATTGAATTCGTCATCATTACTTTCAGTGGCAGTTTCAACAGATGTCTCTAAAGATAAAGATTGAGAACTTTCCCTTTTTTCGCAACTTGAATTCAATTGGGTCAAAGCAACTGATTCTTTACCTGTTAAATCCTGTTTTAATTCTTGTTCATCAACGTTTTCATTACAAAGTGAGTCGACTTTTTTAATAACGGAATCTATGTTAACGTCTTTAGCGCTCCAAGAATCATTCTCATCTAAATTCTTCATCTGATTTTCTTGGGTATCTGTGTCTTTTGGTAATAAATTGAAAATATTGGTGTCATCCGTTTCAATTTTATTTAGTTTAATATCTTCAAAGGATGTTTTACCTAATGTGATGATACTAGTATCTGAACTACTACTCATAAATAGATCAGTTTTGAGTAGTGTCGGTGGGTCTAAACTGTGAATGGAAGTTTTAGAATCTGATTTGTGCGATTCAGTTTGACTTGTATCAGAATCAGATAAGGTTCTATTGTTATCCTTTTGAGAAACAGTTTGCTCCAACTTCAAATCTCCAACTGGTGTTTTATTTACATGAACATCGTCTTTCGACTCATCAGTACTCTGTTCTCTTCTATCACGACTGGGTAAATTGGTGGTTATAAGAGTAACAGTTTTACCAACATTTACTTCAAGTTTCTTTTCGGGATCATTGGTCACCTTTATTTCATTAGTGTTATCCTTAAGAAGTTCTTCAAAATCTGTCTCACATTTTGCTATAATTTCCACAGACGACTTAACTTTTTTCAAATGTACTCCTTCCTTATCTTTATCTATAGAATCGTATAAAAATGGAGACTGACTTGATTTTTCTTCAATTTGTTTATCCGTTCCTTGTGCTATGTGATTATGATGACTTTGACTTTCAGCTTTATCTTGGTTAACTCTTATAGCTCCCGAGGCATTTGTGGTTTTTAATAACAAAGGCGTCATTACTACATTAGTTAAACTAGTTGTCGTAACTGCAACTGAATTGGAAGACTCTAATCGTGTCAAGACTGTTGGAGACCTGATAGTCGCCATTGATAACACCGACGGTGGTGCTCCCTTATTGGCAGCATCAATTTGAATGACTTTACTAATAGGTGCAGTTGTGAGCAGTCTCGGCGAATTTAAAGTATGAATAACATTAGAATTTTGACTTCTGTTAATGTTATTGGGTTCCTGAATTGTGCACATCACTGGCTTCGTTCCACTTTGAATGATTGACGCAGTAGAATGATTAACTCCAGCTACATGTATTATTGGCGGCGAACCAAAGGGTATATGATTATGTTGATCTGACTTTTGTGTTTGAGTATCTCTCTTCTCGTTTAGGGAATTTATATTATTAATTAAAACTTTATTGGGTAAATGAAGAGAAGTATTTATATTTCCAACATGCATTGCATTTTGCATAGATATGAGACGATTCTGAGCCATCACTGTGGGGTTATTATTCTGTTGTAAACTAGTCGGTGACAAAATTATTTTAGGCTCGCTAATGCCATCAGAAGTATTTCTTAAATCCGTTTTTCTTATATCTGCTGTAGTTATTATTTTCGAATGATGAATAGATGGTGAAACACTGACATTATTTCCTTTATTCTGGACTATGTTGCCAACACTTATTTGTTTTGAAATAGGTGCTAAGACTGGAGTTACCGGTAATCGATTAAATTGTATTGGGGCTCCCTGGGTTTGAACTAGCACAGAATTAGGTCTGCTCGGGGACACCATAGTTCTAGCACCATGTGGTAAATGCATTGCTTGGATGGGGCTCAATGATGGTTGTTGCATCCTTACGACCGTCACTTGACCAGGAGATCTTTGCTGCATATTAGGTGTCCCGATACCGGCTGAATTTAAACTTTGCGGAGTACTCAATATAGCCATATTAGTCAATCGTGGAGAAAGCAAACCTTCATTCTGAGATGTAGATTTGGGACTTTGTAATCTTGGATCATTAGTATTTCTAGGAGATATGACTATTCCTGGTGACTTTTGATATAAAATGTGTTGTTCTGGTATTTTTATAGTTGGAGGTTGCATGTTCGACACTTGTGGCCGAATGATTTGGTTTATTACTTGGTAGGGTGCGCTTACTCGAGCGGGCGCAATGATAGGCCGTAAAGTATTATTCATTTGCATGTTCTGAGTTGATGGGGTCTTAATTTGCACAATATTAGCTGTAATATGTGTTGGCTTAACTTCAGACTTTTCTCTACTCACCAACTGATTAGGCTGAATATTTAAAACATGATGCGGTTCTAATTTATTGCTACTTAAAGTCCAAGATGTTATCACTGGAGTCGCAGTTGAAGTTATTTGCTGCGTTGTTTCCCGTTTAGCTAATTGAATCTTGAATTCAGCATCATTGCTTTTCAGGCTTGATTCATTTCCTTCAGATGTCAATACTTTAACCACAGTAGTTTTTGGTTTAGAAATTATTTTTGACTGTTCCTCAGATGTACTTAAGGATTGATTTGTAGCAATTATATTTATAGGCAGTGTTTCAATTGCATCTTGGGGAGTCTCATCAGCTTCCTCAGTATCAGTGTCAATAAAGAGATCACTGTCTGATACTGGAGTGTCTGGTTTCATTTCCATTTCACAAGCATTTAAGTTCTGAACCGCCTGTCTCATTTCTTCGGCATCTTCTTCAGGTATAGTTTCAGTTTCAATTGTAACACTTTCTATTTCAGTTTGACTCGAAACATTGGTTTCAACTTGTTCATAGTCAGAAAAATCAACTTTGCCGCCAAAACTTTCACCTAAAAGAGCAGCCACCGCATCTGCCGTCTCTTCTTGTGATATTATTGCTCTTGGTTTTTCTTCCACTTTTTTATCATTTTTCGGTGACATTTCCACTTTTTCTACATTAGAATTAGTATCAGACAAATTTGATATGCTGCGCACAGCGGTTTCGCTACTGTCAATAGTGTCCATAAGCGTGCAGGAAAATGACGTAGATTCACTATTACTTTGATCTGAAATTATTGGCGCAGGATCACCACTTGGTAAGGGCACTTCACTGATATCACATTCAATGGGAGCAGGCATAGGTATTTCATCGACTTCAATCATTTTCTTTCCCAAATACTCACTATCAATGCTAGATTCAATAGATATAACTCCTGGTGAACTAGGATCCGCATCGCGGGAGTCTAAATCTGGTATGGCAGTTGGGGGACTTTCTGTTAGTCTAGGTAGACTAGGAGACTCAGAGAGTGACTTACAATCATCTGACTTATCAGCAACGTTTTCCGGCTCATTCGGAAGAGGTATATCTAAAAGCAGAGTTTTGTTAGAGATTTCAACAAGAGGCTTTTCAAGTAAAATGTCAGACTTTTCCAATTTATCATGATGATGATGATAATGGTGATGATCTTTACGACTTTGTCGTTGTTCTCTGCTCCTTTTCTTTTTCTTCTTCTTTTCCCTGCAATCTTTTTTATTTTTCTCACTATGCCGCTCATTGATTTTATTATTTTCAGAAAGTTCATTTTTATATGTAAACTCATTTGTATCGTCACGCTTAATATCCAGCGTTTCTAAAATAGATCTATTTTCATCATCAGACACGGTGTCTTCAATCAACCGGGCTTCAATGGCTTTACTAACTGCGTCTACGTCTAAGCTATTTTCGTCTTCCTTTGCAATATATCTCTTATCTCTTCTCCTTTTCTCTTTTTTCCGTTTATTTTCATCTTTCTCTTTACATTTGCTTTCGTCGCAATTTACCGCAAGGGTTGGTTGATTATGAGGGGCACTGTAGGACTCGTAACTATGGGAGAAGTCTAGTTTATTATTTGGTTGTGAAACTCTTGCCTCTTTATCTGATTCATCTGACAGTGGACCAAAAATATCCTCCATTTTACCTTCTTTTTTAGAAACAGAATCCATTGAAAATTCAAAAGAACTGTTGGTGGGCTTTTTCTCCTTCTTGAATCGAATTTTGTCTTCCCGAGTATCATCAGTATCTACACTTTCACGGGTTTTATCTTTCCTTTTTTCTTTTTTATTACTGTGGCGCCGCATTTTTTCAGAATGTTTATGTTTGTTTTCAAAGCCTTCACTGTTTTCATGCACTTTACCGTCATCGTCGGAAAAAGAGAATTTATGTTTCTTTTGTTTTCGTTTATGTTTTTTACGAATTTCCAAAGCATTTCTGTTCGAAGTCATAGATTCGCTCTCTGAAGAAAAATCTATGACAGATTTATTAAAGTTATGTTTGTATTCCAAATCAGTTTCCACGCTTGATTTTAATTTACTATCCTCACTATCACTCTTACCAAACAAATTTAATAAGGAGTTCCTTTTTATTTTGTCATCACTGACTTCTTTTGAAGTATCATCTTTAGTCCTTTGTGAAGATTCAGAATCAGAGATAATTTCTTTTTTGATGTTAGTAATAAAAGGAGGGCTTTTACTGATACTTCTTTTATTGGATCTTTCATCATCAGATGTGTCAGACATAATGCGAGTTCTAGAATTTTTGCGGGATAATTTATTTCTTAAATCTTCTTCACTACCAACCGCATTGAAATAATCACTGGATTTAATACGATCAAAATCAAGGCTTGTCCGATGTAATTTATCTAACTTTTTGTTATGAATCATCAAACGATCGTCGTCTGTAGAGCTATCAATTGATGATTTGTGAGTCTTCTTCCTGTCTTGTTCAGAGTCACTATCTTCATCCCAACTAGATCTTTTCTTCTCTTCGCGTTTTGCCCTGCTTTGTTTTAGTTGACTGAATTTTGCTTTGATTTTTTCTTGTCGTTTTTCTTCTTCTTGCTTTTGCATATTTTTACAAGAACGAGCTTTGACTTTGTCATACATGGATATATAAGTTGGACCGTCATCAACTATGTCGAAAATAGAATGTTTCTTAGGTTCGTCAGAGTCAGAACTATCTGTGCTAAGTTGCTTTCTATTTTTCCGTTTATTGAGATCGTTCTTATCTTCCCTGCTCTTCCGCTCAATTGACATACGCTTCTCGCGAGCTGCCTCTTTCTTTTTGTCGTCACATTTTTGTTTCTTTTCATCTTTTGATTTGGAAAGTTCTGCTTGGTGTAGGGCATCCTGTTGCATTTGTAGTGCTTGTATTTGTTGCAGTTGTTGGATACGTTTCTTTTCCTTCATTTCTTTTCTTAGTGCTCGTTGCTTTTCATCTTCCTCACTGGATCGGAGCTCTAACGTGGCAAGAAAGTCTAGATCATGATGCAAGCTTTCAGAAGAGGCTTCAGTGTTAATTTTTTCATCATTAGTGATTTTGGGACTCTTTTTGGACAATTTCATTTTGTCAGCAGGTTTTTGATCTTTGCTCTCTTCTTTATTTTTTACATCATAAATATCATCGGGCGGTTTAACCTGATTCTTTTTATCATCTTTTGTTTTACTTTCTATTAATTTTGCAAAATGACCTTTATTAAACTTGGCCGTTTTATGTTTTGAATCTTGGTGATTTGATGAAGATTTTGAATCTTTTGAATCTCGTCGTTCAAGACTTTTCGCGTCAGTTTTTATCTTTTTGGTTTCTTCATAAACAGAATCTAAACTATCGTGAGAAGACATTCTGCGTTTGTACCCAATATTCGGAGGTAAACTTGAACATGAATTTAAACGCTCCTTACGTTTAGCATCAGCAGTTGGTGAATCAACAGAATAATGTCTTTGTTTTTCAGAAACTTCTGATTTGGACTTGGCAGCTAATTCAGTATTATTTTTGCCCTTCACAATTAATTTCTCAGAATTATCAGGCTCTTCTTTTGCTTCAACTTTAATTAATGAATCAAGGTCGGCTGTTGTGAGCAATAAATCTTTGCTGTCTTGTTTACAAAATAAAGTGTTGTAATTTTTGAGAGTTACTTTTGAATCTTCTTTGATTTCACTACTTTCCTCTTTGACTTTCATGGAGTCATGAGATGCTCTGGACGTAGATGAGTCTGTAGAATCTTTGCGACATAAATCTCTAGAAATGTCATCTCTGGAAGACTTTCTAGACTTCACCAAATCCGAATCTTTTTTACCCTCACGTTTAGAATCCTGGGATTCCTTTTTTGATTTGTCATGTTTAATTTTATCTTCTTTTTTAGCTTTGGAATCTAAGTCAGTTGAATCCTTTCTTTTATCTTTATCCATTTTATCTTTCCTATGATGATCATGCCGCGTAGATTTTTCCTCTGCGTGTTTTGTTCGATCATTTTCTCTATCATGTTTATGCTTTTCATGATCAGATTTAGATTTTTCGCCGTGAGACTTTTCAGTGTGTACAGACTCTTTGTTCTTCTTTTCTTTTTCGTTTCTATCTACCCTTTCAGTTCTGTGGCTTCTGGATTTTTCTTTGTCATGCTCATGTTTATCTTTATCTGATCGTTCTTTTCCATGTCTATTTTTTTCCCGATCATTTCTACTACGATCTTCTGTGCGCTTTTCACCGTCTAGTAGCTTTTTCTCCGAGTAAAAAATTGTATCTGAATTAATTTTTTCACTATTATACCCTTTTACAAATTCAATATTTTCTTTTTCCAACTTATTGCTTGTATGTACTGAATCCAAAATAGTATTTTGATTGAATTTTTCTTTTCCGTTTTTGTCTTCAGCCTTATGATATTCCTGTGAGACCATTTGAGAAACTTCTTTTGTTATTTTTGCTAAATCAGAAGCACTCAAGAGAATATGCGGTGGCTCTGAATCTAAATAGTCATTGATATTATTTTGAACTAGTATATCTTTACACACTTCCGGTTCAGATTTAATCGAATTATTTGTATCTTCTATTTTATTTTCACTATCACAGTTGCTTACTTCAGTTGGGACAGATAAATCAGAATTTGATTGAATTTCTTTCTCCTCCTTATTCAAGTTTTCTTCAGGAGCATCAATTTCACCATTCTCCTTTTCTTGCTTCAGTAAAATATCTGCAATGTCACGAGCAATGTTTTCTTCACACTGGTCAACAACCAATGTATCTAATTCTTTTTCCGGTTTCCGTTCAAAGAGGTTATTATTAGTATTGTCTTTAGTCTTTTCTTGTCGTCTATCTAGGGGGGCAAAATTATCCTTGGTTATATTCCTTTCTCTAGGGGGCGCTTCATTGCTTTGTAGATCTGGCTCTGTTCGATTGGGTACATCACCACTGTCCTTGTCATTTCCTGCATCAGCACTAAACTTGTTGCCGATGGAGGGAAGGGAATCTCGCCTCCTTCTTTCGTGGATACCTCTTGAGTCCGCGTCGAGCTCTTCGACTCTTCTTTCGCAAGGATCCGGTTGAGATCTATCCGTCGAAGGGGTTCTGGGACGAATTCGGTAGTCGGTGAGTCGATCTAGCTGGTGCGGTCTCTCCGGGGGAGGTCGGTTTAGTCTCGGGTCGGAGAGGCGCTCTGCGGGGTCTACCTCGCTCTCCGACTGCAGCGCCGGCTTGGCGGAGGGCGCGGGTCCCGCTGGGAGCGGGGGCGCGTGCGTGGAGAAGGGATAGCGGAGCGGCCGCGAGCCCGAGCGGCGCGGGCTACCGCCAGGGCTAGGGGCTCGCGCGCCCTCCAGTCGCTCCGAATCCTCGTCGAACACGGAGCGCTTGGCGAGCAGCGAGCGCACCACCTCGGAGGGCTTCACCTCATTGATGTCCACCTCGAGAAGTCGGTGGCGGAGGCGTGCGCGGTCGGGCGCATCCGCGAGCGCACGGGACCCGCTCCACCGTTCGTACTTTTCGTCGAGACTGCAAAATAACAAATTATTATTGAAAGTGTTGAGGCGTCAAGTTCCCTTTACGTGGAATTTTTCAGATGTCATTATCTTTATGCTTTAAATTTGCCAAATTTCACCTTTCAACAGCAGTGGAAGTAAGAATGTTACAACAGCAAAGTATACGGACCTTCTGATGCGCTCCTCTAGCGAAGGCGAGTGCGGCGCGGAGCCGGTACTGGAGGAGGACGCGGAGCGGGGGCGCGGCGGGGAGTCAGGCGCGGGCGCCGGCTGGGGCGCGGTGCGGGGCGTGGGAGCCGCGGCACGCAATAATTGCGCCGCAAACCGAGGCAGCGGCAGGCTCATAGGCAAAGCTGGACGCTCGCGAGGAGGACGTCGCGGCTCACTAGGGATTGCATCTGGGAGGAAACAAGATATTTTAAAGATATATCACTCTCATTCGCTTGTACGCAGTTATTACATCATTTGCTAGGAACCCTGTATACTTATTTTACTTCATGCACATTCTTTAATCATTAAAAAAAAAATCTTTTAGTAGGCAACAACATAGTTTTAACTTAAAATTTAGGTGCTGGAGCCATCTTTTAAGCAAAAGAATGCTTGTGCCAGATGACTCCGCTCTTCTTATCGATAAGACACATAAATGTTACCTAAAGTGATTTAGAACATGCATGACTAAGGTTTAGGTTTATAACAATTTAAGGTTTGTTGTATATATATATTATACTACTAGCTTTCCGCCCGCGGCTTCGCCCACGTGTAATTCGGTTATATATAGCGTTTATTAAAGATCTCGACAGGGCTTTTTCTTCCACAGGCTGAAATCTTGTTACAACTGGAATTAAATATAGCCTGTGTTACTCGGGGATGATGTAGCTTTCTAATGGTGAATGTTTGAAATCGATTCAGTTGTCCATGTGTTTTATTTATGCATACCGATTACGCCGAGATTTATGGACCGATTTACGTGATTTTTTTTTGTTCGGTAGAGTATACTTTCAAGTTGGTCCCGTTGTTACCTAGTCAGGATCTGATGATGGTATTCCAGGGAAATCAAGGGCAAACCTCAAATTTACAGGCAATTTCATAGATCTGTTTAAGTATTTGCGTCTGATAGTCATCATCCCATGTGAATGAGCTGATGATGGAAGGTACAACTCCTCAACGGTTAGGAGTTGAAAGAAAATTCTTACGAAGTTATACGTACATGTGAGGCTATTAGGTTGACCTGATAATAAAAAGTAAATCTCATTAACGTTAAGAATTTAGGTGAAAATGGATGCGGACAAATTTCGTCTCTTCACTTGTTTCCTTTTAGCTGTTTGTATGGGTAGTGTTAACACAAAATAGGGATTTAAAGGCGTGATGTTATTAATGTTATGCATGTATGTACATAATTATGTATGTTATTATGTATGTTAAAGAGACGACTGAAAGTTGTCATACAAAGTCTTTTTTTTTAAGGATGGGAAATCATCAAATGACCTCTCCCGCTCTGGGTGGAACGGAAGGGAGTGTCAGACTTTTACTGACTAAAACCCACCTCGTTCCTTCAGTTGCCCTTTGCGTTCCGGGGCCACGGTATCTCGTTAGAACTTTCCCGCAGCCCCGGCTCAGTTTATCCCGTTTCCCCCCCTTGGGGGTTGACATATCAAAAATCCCTTCTTAGTGCTCACTTATGTTACTAAAGGAACCTCTGTTCAAAATCTCAGACTCCTATACCGAGCGGTTTCGGCTGTGCGTTAATAAATCAGTCACCCAATCGTACCCCCTAAATCACGATTGGAGGGTAGTTTGAAAAAACTTATAATGTCAAACATATTTACTTGCCTATGTACGTGTTCATGCCAAGTTTTAAGTTTATAAACCCAAGGAATAAGATTTTTCATAGAAACGTTTTTACCCCTTTTCCCCCCCTTGGGGGTTGAATTTCCAAAAATCCTTTCTTAGTGCTCCCCTTCATATCCCAAGGAACCTACATTCCAAATTTCAGCTGTCTACGACCAGTAGTTTCGACTGTGCGTTGTCTGTCAGTCAGTCACTCAGTAACGGAAGAGTTTTATATATATAGATTAATTTTATTATAAAGACGGGCAGAACGAGAGTTGAACTGCACTTGAGCAAAGTGTGTTACTGTATGTTGATGCTGAGCAACATCGAATCTTTGTCTTCTTCTACCTACTGTATCAGGTGTATAAGATAAGCTTTTATGTTTCCTAAGTGTCATTTGGAGAATGTAATCATTACAAGCATACTCGTCAAATTAGGAAACGAAGGAATTTACTTTTTTATTCAATTTTTTTATTCAACTTTGTGCTCCAGAATGTATCCGGGACATGTTTTCTTCAAAAAGCATATTTTACCGTAGACCATCGATTTTAACTGTAAAATTTTCTGCTTTCTTAGGCTGAATAAGCAAATAACTCTAATATAACTCTTACTTAAATGTTCCTCAAGCTCACCTGGCTCATCTCTGAGCGGAGTGCCGGCCCTATCGGCGGAGACGTCCCTCCGGCGTCGGTGTCTACGTCGCGCGTGTCGCTCCCCCGCGCGCGAGCCAGAGCGCGACCGCCGCCCGCACGCCGTACTCACGCTACCGCCGGCGCTGCGGTGGCGCTCCTGAACACACACCCACTTTATATTAACACGAGTTCATAGACACCAATAAATTCCGCAAGCGAAACTTAAATTGTAAATAGAAACAACTATCTACATGTAACATGTATAGCAAAGTATAACTTATAAATTTTCCCCATTTTCCCATTGGTTAAAAAAAATGGTTTTTAAATCTTTATAAAAAATATCCTCGTGTAACATTCCAGCGACAACAAAATTACACTAATGCCACATTTGAAGAAGGAGGTTTCACAATTTAATCGGTGTTTGACCAATCTAGGGAAATGGCTACTGACTATCTGGACTTCCCATGCAAAGCAATAATTCCACTACCAAACAATAAATCATACATACTACGAGGTAATTGACATTATTTTGCGTTACTTATATCTGATTTGTGAAGAAACTTGAATTTTTGACCGCCCAAGACACCAACAACACTCGAAATTAGTAATTTTTATGCTGTAAAAACTCTGATTTTCAAGTCTGTCGTCTTGTTAGCTTGTAAAGTCAAAAAATATGTTTGAAGCGTCATGGGCACGCTTTACTTGCGGCATTGTTAAAATAAACTTCAAAAAAAATATAGCAGGGATATATTACCTTCGAATGCTTTCGATCTTCGGTGCTGGAGTCGCGGCGGTGCCGCCTGGCGCGATGCGGCGACACCACCACCGACTGCAGTCTGTCTTCATATGGAGTGTCTTCCGTTTGCGGACTGGACCCTAACTCCTCATATACCCTACAATTTTAATACAATATTTGAATCATTCTAAATTGTTATCATATATCCAGTGGGATTAGTGCGAGTTTAACTCGAACAAACGAGTCTGTCTCGATGAGTCGAGCCGATCGCGTTTACTAGGTACCTTTGATCGAGTAAAATTCGACTAATCCCACATGATATGCGAAGCTTAAAAAAACAAACCATCCAGGTCCAGACTGTATTAATGTTACCAGACAACGCTTAATGGAATTAATACTGAACGAGTTTTTTTTCTTAACGTTGTCCTTATGTAAATACTAAACTACAAAACGAAATTTGTTATTTTTTTAAAGTAGAGTGTGCCATGATGTATTTGGTTTATTCTTAAAACCGGAATACCTATTTAATTATTGTGAACATGACAAAATACTTAACGAGCATTTTTCAACAATCTGCATTGAATACATTTAAACACTTAACATTTAAGTAAGCAAGGGAACGGTCCGAGTACCTGTATCGTCTGTCGGCGGAGTAGTCGGGCGTGTCGTAATGGTCGAGCGCGGGATAGCGCGGCGTGCGCGACGAACCGCGGGTGTAGCTGGACGCTCGCGATCGGGAACCATCGTACCTAAAAGGGAAACAACCACCACGTTAGTATTGATAATCTTCATTTCTCTACACTTACAGCATTATTCATAAAAAATCCTAATTAGTCTCTTAAGAACGTCTTAAGCAGTATTTAAAATTTTGTTATTCATAAAACCAGTTAAGTCGTGTCTTAGTTGATCATCTCTTATTTTTTAACCTTGGCAACATCGTGGTAGTTTTTAACTTCAGTGGAAGCTATCTGGCTGTAAAATATTGTACAAAAATAAAGAAATATTGCTTGTCTCTCTGTCACTCTCACTTTGTTTGACTTCAATACTTCATTTTTTATCGAACATTTTTATGTAGGTACCTACCTAACCTCACGGATTCTTTTTCAAACTTAATAGAGGTATAAGTTCTTTTTTGCGTTTAGTTTATATGTAAATTGTAGTAGCCATATGAACACTGTCCTACTTAATTTACTTTGAGTCCACAGTTATTTGTTCTCTTATAAGATTTACTCTTATAAGATTTATAATTGATCCCATTTATTTTTAATCTATATTTTATTCTAAATTTTTCATAGTATTTCAACATGGAATCGGACCTTGCCTTATAAACTCTTACTCGAGAACGCGTAAATTCCTCATTATCCAAATCTCACTCAATATTATATACATCGTCGTCAAATAGTCAATACATAATTATTTGAGGAAGTTATTGTGAGTAAAAATATAAAATTGACACCAAACGAAAAACAAGTTCCAAAAAATGCAAACAAAACGCGCTATAGTCATTTAGATGTCAGATGTGAGAAAAATAGTCATCGGCGGCAAATGAAATCAGCTGTGGCTGGTCTGCCATGTTGTTGCTTAAGCCCCTCAAGTGTCCGAGACTTTTTAAATTGATAGCCATTTAAGACACTGTTTTAGACGATGTTTAACCCTAAACAGCATTTATGAATACGATGTTTCTTATGTGTCTCAAAATTTAAGTAATGTTTATAAATAAATAAATAAATAAATTTATAAATAAATAAATAAATAAATTTATAAATAAATAAATAAATAAATAAGTGCCGTGTGGTTCCCGGCACCAATACAAAAAAGAATAGGACCACTCCATCTCTTTCCCATGGATGTCGTAAAAGGCGACTAAGGGATAGGCTTACAAACTTGGGATTCTTTTTTAGGCGATGGGCTAGCAACCTGTCACTAGTTGAATCTCAATTCTATCGTTAAGCCAAATAGCTGAACGTGGCCATTCAGTCTTTTCAAGACTGTTGGCTCTGTCTTCCCCGCAAGGGATATAGACGTGACGGTATGTATGTATGTTTATAAATAAGGCTGTTAATATTGTAAAGAGAAGGAGTTAAAGATACATAGATGGACCCTTCAGACGTAGGTAACATAGCCAGTACTTTTATTGTTTAGGCCAGCTACTTAAAATATTTTTAGCCAACACCTGCTACCATAGCTTAAAAAAATAGGTATAGCTTAAAACATAGGTAAACTATCCCTGTCCCATTTCACGTCATAATAAAAAGCGAAACAGCGATGGTTTCTCGCGCGATTTAAACGCCGTCGCGCATGCCATGGTGCGGGGGCTGATCACATAATATAAAATACTCAAGAGAGAACCTTCTTCTTCTTCGTCCATGTCTATTCCCTATTTGGGCTCGGCCCAACTCGTTATCCCGGCGCTTGGCCCTGTATCCACATTTGCTCTTCAATGAAATCTTTAGGTACGGTTGTCTACCACGCAGCCTGCGGTCCCCCCTTTCTCCTCTTAGGGTTAGGGATAGCCAGATCTTGTTTAACAGCGTTAAGATTTGTCATTGTATCATTTTCATTGGACTTTTTTAAATAGTTCTAGAATCTTTTTTTTTAAGGCGTGTCTTTTGATAGACAGCCCAATACTATTGCTAATACAATCTTCTCAGGAAAGGATAAATTAGAATGAGTGGTTAAATAAAGATACTTCTGCACTGATAAAAATCTTACAAAAAAAAATTCTTAAAAATATACAGATAATTATAATACATAACGCGCTCACCGGATAGAGTCGTGCCTCGTGGAAGGTAGGTACCGTCCGGTGATATCATTTCCGACCCTCTCCCCCGGGGGCACGGCGGAGCCGCCATGTTTCTCCAGTTGTTCGTAGAAAGCTTCCTGCACAATTAAACATTATTATGAGTATTAATAGCAGAAAGAAGGAACAAAAGGAACAATAATTGTTTTACTAACGAAAGAAACTAACAAATGGTAATACACATTAATAATAAAACGAAAAAACTTTTATTTTTGTATGTTTGTAATGATAAAGCTCAAAACAAATCAACCGATTTCAAACGAACCCGTAGTTCCTGAGATTAGCGCATTCAAACAAACAAACAATCTCTTCAGTTTATAATATTAGTAAAGATAGATTAGAAGATTTTATTCCGAATTCCATGTGGTATGGTGTCGGTACCTGGCACTCTCTCGATGCGTAGTCTACACAGAGCCTGGGGTGCGCGGGCTCGGCGGCGGAGGCCTGCGCGGCCACGCGGCGCAGCTCGCGCACGGCCGCGCCCGCCGCCGCCGCCTGCTCGAAGTGCACGAGCGCCGCGCCCGCCGCGCGGTCCACGCACACCGACGTGGCCGCGCCGCAGCGGGACACCGCGCCCAGCACCTACACCAACACCAACACGTCATAACAATCATCTGCTTACTACGTCTTTGCCTCTTACAGGATAGACAAAGCGGACAGTCTTGAAACGACTAAAAGGCCACGTTAAGCTGTACGACTTACTGATGAAATTTGAGATTTAAATAGTGTCACTATTTGTTGCTAGCCCATCGCCTAGCATCCAAAGTTAATTATCAGCAGGTTTATCTATTCCCCAGATATCGTATCGTGTAGCCAGTATAATGGCTTATTGTAGATCTATATGATGCTACCGATATAGCTACGTAGAAAGTTACACAACGAAAGAGTCCCGCAAATACCTACATTACTTTCGAATAATAGATTTGAGTACGCAGCTCAAATAGCGCCTATTCAATCTTGCCTTGAAAATCCCCAAGTTATACCTTGTATCGGGAAGAAATATCTACAAATTTAGTAGTAATTTGATAGCTTTACATTTAACTAAATATAAAATATTATATTCACAAAATGGCAAATACCGCAATCATCAAGCAAGTGTTCTTTGATAAATGTTGTGATGCAATTAAATTACCAATGTTAATATAATTTATTGCTTATATATTACGGTATTTATCTAATTACGCATTAAAAATATCGCACAAAATTTTACATTATTTTGTTTGTCATTATTTATGTACCTGCTTTTCCGTGTGTTCCGTGAGGCCATCCACCCAAACACAGGTAGTAGCGACCGGCTTTCCAAAGCCTAACTTGACTCTGGAGCCGCCCACATATTCGCCGTCCATGGAGCGGATAGCTTCCACCACACTTGATATAGACGCGTATTGACAGAATGCATAGCCGGCGCCGCCGCCACTGCCCTTCTTAATGTCGATCTCTATGATGCGACCAAAATGCTTGAATTTATCCCGAAGTTGTTGTTGCGTTACATCTTTTTCTAAATTACCGATGAACAAAGTCCGCGTTGCCTATAAAACAAAAATTATAATATAACAAAAAATATTCAAAATGCAAATTCACGTTAAATAAAATTAAATCGTTTTGAAAAATAAATAAACGAAAATACTTTCATGGTGACAACTTCATGAAAATCTGAGTGCGTCGGTGGTCGAATCGGTAAGGTGCCCGGCGTGTGGCGCAAAAAAGCACAAGTTAGAATCCCACCACCACCATTACCAATGACTATTTTCGAAGTTATGTACATTAGTTTAAATACTAACCGATGCTCTTACGGTGAGGGTGCGACCGGGACTAAAGTCAAGAGGAAGAAGAAAAACTTCATGACAATCAGTGCAGCTTGAGTTTATTCCGAATTGACAGAAATATTGGAGGATTTTGTTATGAAGGATGAAGTCAATAATTTTACCTTGGGATGATACTCGTCAATATCAGTCTCGTATGGTTTAGCCGAGTCGGCGTCTTCATCACAACTTTGGTGGGGTGCCACTGAGATCTTGCATCCAAAAAAAAGCTTATCCTGAGACACCTCGAGCGCTTTTTCTACGTCGGACGGCTTTTTAAATCGCACTACTGCGTACCGATCGGCGTTCTGACCGACCACTTTCACCCACATCACCTTCCCGTGCTTTTTGTATTCGTGGTAAAGACCATCTTTGAGGGAGCTATCGGTCGATCTGGTCGGCAAATTCCGAACGCATATTGCGAGAGGTCTGCCGTTCGCTGTCGACGCCCACTAAAACAATACGTTTATTTATAGAAGTTATATTTTGGAAAATAATTTTTGATTTCTAGTGCTAATCACAGCCAAATATCAAATAAATCGGAAAAATCCCATTTACTACGACAAAAAGACACACGAAGTACTTAATACTGAAAGAATTTTAAAATTATCAAAAAAAAAAAACTATTGTACAGACAGTGTTGATACAATGAGCGGACTTAATGTTAATGCATTTCCCAACAATCAACCTTTGTGTTAAGCAGAGAATTTAATAGGTATATGAAGTCTTGTTTTACACGTCTTAATAAGACCACAATTTAAGACTCAGATTCGTTTAAAAGCAGAAAGTACTCTACATCTTTTGGGTATCCCAAGTGAGCCGCAAGCATATTAATTGTCTGCAGGTATTAAAGAAATGTCGCTTACTTGGTATTGGTGCGTGGGAGGCGTGCGGTGGTTGGCATGCGGCGCCTGCGCGGGCGGCGGATGCGCGGGCGTGGAGGCGCGCGAGGTGTCGCTAGGCTCGGGGGAGCTGGACTCGGAGCGCGACGAGCCCGAGCCCGAGTGCCGCCGCCGCCGCCCGCCGCCCTCGGTGCCGCCGCCCGGCGTGCTTGGCGTGCTTTCGCCGCCCGTCGCGCCCCCCGCACCGCCCCCGCTTCCCGTCCCACTTGCGTACCATCGGTGATGAGGTGTTGTTGTTGTTGTTGTCCTGTAACAAAACATTTCAGCTCTAGTATTATGCATACCTATTAGTAGAATATTCTACGAATAGCCTTTAGGCTTCATAATCTTCCTCCTTTTATTAATCCCAGTTTCATCTTAGTGGAGCCCGGGTCATGCCTTTTGATCGTGATTCTGGATTGGATTAGTCAGGTTTTACACAAAGCCCTTAGACTCACATATGTCCTAACCAATTATTGAATCATGATAAAAGATACACTAGAAAAATATACGTTTTTCCTTAGAACAGAACAGCGAGCGATTGTTGCATAGTCGGTTTCATTACTAATATTGGAATGAATTGATTATACGTAATACATACATTATAGTTACGCTGTTATCTTATGCGCAGAACATGCATCAAATAATATATTAATAAGACATAACTTCCAAACAATACGCCGAAAACCTGTACTTTTATACAATAGTATACATACACATACATACATATAATCACGTTTATATCCCTTGCGGGGTAGACAGAGCCAACAGTCTCTTAAAGACTGATAGGCCACGTTCAGCTATTTGGCTTTAAGATAGAATCGAGCCAAATAGCTGAACGTGGCCTATCTATACAATAGTATAACTATTTAATATCATCCCACACATAAAGCTATCGATTAGATGAGATTATTTCATCGCACGCTAAGAGTAATTACCTCAGTCAATTACTGTATGACGTAACTGATTGATAAAGAATATAATATACCTGATACATTAGCACAATAATAATAACATAAGATTACATATGAAACTTTTATATATTTTTGTCTATCTACACATTCATATTCATGCATATAGTCACGTCTATATCCCTTAGTAGATAGAGCCGACAGCTTTGAAGATCTATCTACACATTTTGCTAATTTTAATCAATAATAGGTAGGTATATTTAAAGTAATGCAGAAATTTGAATGGAAATTTCGAAGTCTCTCTGTATCCCGTAATTTTCGGAGCGATTTAACGATGTTTACAAAACACTAGCTTTCGCGTTCTCCACACTTCACACACGATCCTTCAACAATTTATATATTTCCTTGAGCAGAAACATAGGTTACGCAAATAGGCTGTATCGTGAATGATTGCTATTATTCGTGCAGATTGTCTTGTCATGATCAGTTTATTGACATACATAATGTGTGTGCTCAACTCGACCGCAACGCTATAAACTGCTCTACAGAAAAGACAGTTGACAAACAAATTAACGCTCTACTTTAAGTTAGCGAGTGCACGCCCGCAGTTCAGCCTGCGAAAATCAACTCTTTTTAGGGTTCTGTACCTATAAGATAAAAACGGGACTCTATTGCTTAGCCTCCACTGTCTGTCTGTCAGTCACCAGGCTGTATCTCATACACCGTGATAGGTAGAAAGCTAAAATTTCACAGATCATGTATCAGGGGCCTTAAAATAAGCGGGCTTTTTCGTATTTTTTTTTTTCAATATTTACAACAGTAACAAGTAGTAGCTTATAATTTTCACAGAATATTTACTTGTACATTACATTAAAAAATATATTAGAGGCTCCCATACAAAAAAACGTAATTTTAATGCAATTTTTTGTTCGATTTTATTAAACGTGAATATCTATACTAATATTATAAAGCTGAAGAGTATATAGTAATATATAAAGGTTCGAATTGAAAAATTATTTTATTCAAATGTAACAGTCTCCTTATTGTTTATACGTAATCCTCCTTTTCAATTTAGATGTCTTGAATATTTTAGTTGCATATAAAGTAAACTTAATTCAATTTTGGTACTGCGTGAGTTCATATCGTTTGATTTTATTGTATATATAAGCTTTCATGTCGCTTTTCTATAACTATGTATACTTATATTTTAAAGCTGAAGAGTTTGTTTGTTTGTTTGAACGCGCTAATCTCAGGAACTTCTGATCCGAATTTAAAAGTATTTTTGTGTTGAATAGACCATTTATCGAGGAAGACTTTAGGCTATATAACATCACGCGGCAACTATAAGGAGCAAAGTAATAATAGAATATGTGACAAAAGCGGGGAAAATTATTCATCCTTGAGGGCTTCAATGATGCCCAAAATAACTATTCCACGCGGACGAAGTCGCGGGCACAGCTTGTAAAAAATAAATATTTAAATAACAAACGTTTTGTTTGTTACGTCCGCGAGTCTGACTCGCACTTGGTGGGTTTTTTTTTTTTTCACCGTTCTCGCGGATACTTTGGGAAAAACTCTCTGAAGGAAACTGTCATATTTTAAAATTCTAGATCCTTTTTAGTACGGGTTATGCGTTGATCAGTCGATGTCGTCTTTTATACATACACTAGTAGTTAGCGATTCTGTCCGCATAAAACGAAATTTTTTGTCTTTCTACCTAAGTACTCTTTAATTATGTACACGCAAAATTAAAAAAAAATTGCTTCAATAGATAACGCGTGAAGAGATTACAAACAAACAAACTTTCTTTCGAAGTTAAATAATATTAGTAGGATTAATTCATATATAATCCCCGTTTCCGTGGGAATTTAGAGAAAACTTTTAGCGGATGCCTTCATCATAGTAAACAACTATCTGCATTCCAAATTTCAGCCTGGTTGGTCCAGTAGTTTGGGGAGTGTATTGATAGATCAAGATTAGTCAGTCATTGCTTCTATATATAAAGATAAATTTATAAAGTGTAACATGAAAAAAATTATAGACCATTAGACAGACATAATTATGTACGAGTGAACCTAAGCTTCCTCGGAGGGATCATTTTATCTTTTGTGTGCTACGGAAACCTTTCAAAAACCATTATGAGTTTACCTTTCGACATTGGAAGGCGGTGTTGAATATGGCGCATTGGAGCTGTTGTTCCTTTGGTAGCGACCGTACCCAGCAGGGGTGTTCCCACGTCGGCAATATTCAGTTGCACTATCATTGGTACCCCGCCAGTTAGCCGGCGCCGCCGCTGTCGCAGCTATAGGACACGCATTTCCTGTACTCTCCTCGCCGCCTCTGTAGACAAAAATAATGATAATAAATAGGTAAGTGATAACGAGTAGTGTTTACGTACTGGCGACCTCGTGGCGCAACGGTAGTGCGCTTGTCTGTGACAGAGAAGTCCAGGGTTCAAATCCCAGCCAAGGCATTTTGATATCGTTCAGTTAGTCTAACACAAGTCTCGACCTTACTGCGAGGCTCACTCTGTCATTTGTTTATTTGTGTTGTATATTAATCAGTACCTACACCCACAAACAATTATAAACTATTTTTCCAACGAACCGAACTGCAGCCACATCTATATTGCGTTTTACTGCACTATTCGCATAAAAAGGTTGATAATTATGATTTCGAAAAATAAAATTTCAAAATAATAAGCTTCCATGCTGGTCTGGTAGAGAAGAAAAAATGTTGTGTGTGACAATCGATTCTCTTCACGTGCAGATTGAAAATGAAAGCCTAATAAACATGGGATTCTTTTTTGAGGCGATGGGCTAGGTACCAGTCCCAATTTGAATACCAATTCATTAATTCATCAATCAACCAATATTAATGTGGGCGTTTTGCGTTGCATTACAAAAATATAGGTTGTATATGTTATATTGTTGTAATGCAACGCGAAAGTTTAAAATAACTCTTTCGGTACCGTTACGAACACCAGATGTAGGTACTTCTGCAGTTCTCCTACCATTTATTATCTATGGTGTTTTCTTTGAGCTGTACTATTTCTCAACAAGAAGCTCAAAGTTTAAAGAACAGATGAAGAAGTTTCAAGGACTCTTACGTGGTTAATTAAAAGAATCTTGGGCTTTTTCCACCCGATTGTGGAGGGAATATTCCCTTTTGAATGACCTGCGAAGACAGGAAAAGAGTGGGCTAATGTTTGTAAAGTATTAAGATAAATGTTTGATTAAATTAAACAATATCATGATTAGCTTAAACTTAAATTTTGTTCCCATATCTATTTGATTTTCAGATCTGGAATGGCCTCAAGTGCCGTGTGCGATCTAAATTGATCAGCATCAATGCAAGCCATCAAATGACAGATGGTGGTTAAAGCACTGCCATATCCCTGAGGACACTTGAGGAAAGAATAGCAAATATCCTATGCAGAGATCTCCTCTTTTCATTTTTATTTGGACAGACTATGGCCACACGTGTTCCATCAATGCAGGCTAAGTACCCTGGCATCTTTAAACATCTATACAACCGAAAAAAGTATATATGCATTAGTTGTGTACTGTTAAATAAAATTAAGTTATGAAAGGACTTACTTTTATTAGGAATTCAATATCTCTTTTCGTAAAGAAAATTTATAAACCTAAGTCGTTAATGGTTACAAACTAACACATAAAAAAAGATAACTACAAACTTATATTAAATTTACAAATTATGCAGTCCCTGCATAGAATCAACCTGCGGGAGTGTGCCTAGAAGTACAGAGAATAAGGCGCGGGACAGACACAAGCGGCGCGGCGCGCATCGGGCGCAGTGCCGGTGCGCATCGGTCGCGCTATTGGCGCCTTTCCAATATTCTTTCATACAAAATGTAGAAGAAGGACGTGGTGCAAAACAGATTGAAGAGGTGCGCTTATGGCACGCCCGCGCCGCTTGTGTTTGACCCGCGCCTAAAAAATAAATAATTTCTAGCTCTACCGGTCACGAGATGCTAATCAGCTTTCACGACAATTATCGGAAAAGCTGGTGGGCAGATGGGCCCCAAGGTCCCTAAGTTTCTACCCCAAAAGGTTCTAATATATATGTATATGTAATACCGTTACCTACATATTTGCGCCTTTTTAGGTTTTCTGCCTCATGTGTAGCGGCAACGGCCTTAGATTTGGTAACCTGTAGATGAGGCGGCGCAATTGCGTCTACGCAAGTATCATCCCACACCAACGGCCGCCCCAATCTCTGTACACTTAAAGTATAGACCGAAATTACCCAAAAGATTGATTTAATCAATCAGGACCTTCAAATATTTATTTTACAGACCTCCATGAAAACCGTAGCGTTTCTTAAATTAAGGAAAAACAATAGGAAAAAATTAAAAGATGTATAGGTAAATTACTTTATTGATGACAATTGGTATGTAGTTACCAAAACATTTGTGGTACATGCAGAACATTTTTGGCATTCATGGAATTTTAATATATTTTCTACACAATAGAACGTGTCCAGGGGTCAAGGCAGTTAAAAGAAATGTGTTGATAAGTTTTTGTTAGTAGCAGTGGAAGAATCTTTGTCATTGGGTAGTTTGTACTATTAGTCAAAGCTGAAAGTAAGTATTTGTAAAAGCTGAAAGTTTCTGTAAATATGCCTCTAGTACAGGTAGGAACGCTCCCCACCTATGATACTCAGGCAGTGGTTGCTTTGGCAGGTAGCAGGTAATAAAGGTATACTTTTTTCAACCTGATCTTCCTTAATTTGTAAAGCTCAATTTTTTGATATTTTATCCGTAATAATACACAAACTCGCGTTACTCATTGCCAGACACCTACTACGGTTGCAACCCCTTGCCAGACACCCCTAAACTATAATATTTTGTTACTCTACATACGTCATTTTGTAAAATCTGAATTTAATACATATTTTTCGGGGAATTATTCAAACAACGTTTCTGTAGTAGCCAGACCATTTTTGAAGGTGCTATTATCCTGCCAGACGCATTGGAGTGAGCAAAAGATGCAAGAGTGCGAAGTATATGTAGTAACTGGAGCGAGTGGAACAGAGTGGGTATCGTTCAGTGGACGGTTATACACGCATAGTAAACGTTGTAATATTAATTTGTGCTCGTTGTAAAATAAATTTTAAAATTACGAAAAATACATAACCTCAAATATAAAGACATTATTTTATAAAATGAACTTCATATAACTTAAAAATAATATGAATTAATTGTTTCGTTTTTTCACAGAATTAATATTTTGTTATACAGGGTGACATTTAAAACAACTTATTTTACACTTTCTTACAACTTATTTTACAATTTTATTCTTTCGATACTCATATTTTAAAATATTTTCCGTTAAAAATGGGAAAAGGAAAACAGTTACCTATTGAAACTCGTTCAGCTATTATTGCGTCGAGAAAGGAAGGCATTTCTGAGAGAGAAATTGCAAAAAAAATTGGTATTTTGCCTAAAGGGGTATATTATACCCCTGTAAGACATCGGGAGTAGGGGAGTTTATCGGACAGAAAACGGAGCGGCAGGCCAAAAATCACTTCTAAAGCAGAAAACTGGTTTATAACAATCTATAACAATCTTGAAGCGAGATCGTCGACTTACAGCACCAGAAATCACACGGGAGTTGAAAAAAACGCGAACAAAAGCAGTGTCAGTTTCTACAGTGACGAACCGTCTTTTATCTGCTGGTCTGAAGGGGTGCGTCGCCGCGAAAAATCCATTATTACGACCCATACACAAGAAGAAACGTCTGCAGTAGGCAAAACAACATGAACATTGGACAATTGAACAGTGGAAAACAGTGTTATTGGACCAATGAATAAAAATTTGAAATTTTCAGATCTAATAGAAGAGTCTTTGTCCGCCGCAGACCAAATGAAACGGGTGTCTGAGGCCTGTTTAGTGTCATCAGTAAAACACCGTGGTGGCAATATTTTAGTCTGGGGCTGTTTTGCTGGAGCAGTCGTCGGGGATCATTTAAAAATTGATGGTATTATGAGGAAGGAGCAGTATCTACAAATATTACAAAATCATGCTGTGCCTTCAGGAACACGTATTGTAGGTGAACCATTCGTGTGTTCCAAGATAATGACCTGAAGCACTCGGCACGAATAGCCAAAGCCTTCTTAGAAGAACAAGAATCAAACGGTATTATTGAATTGATGAAGTGGCCCCCGCAATCACCTGATCTATCACCTATTGAGAAATTATGGGATGAATTGGACCGAAAAGCCAAGGAACGTTTGCCACAGAATACTAGACAACTGTGGCAAATACCTACAGGAAGCTTGGAAAGAAATTGGCGCAGAGTACTTGAACAAATTATTGGAGAGAATGCCTAAAATCTGCCACGCTGTTATTAGGCAAAGGGTGGTCATATAAACGAAAATTGATTATAAATTATTTGTGTGTGTAATTAAAAATATTTTGATTTGAAGTTATAGCTTGACAGTTGTTTTAATCAAATACCTGATTACAATTCATAAATTAAAACTTAATATTATCTTAATCTAACGAACTTACCCTACGTGCGGTGTGGTTACACGAATACAAAAAAAGAATAGGACCACTCCATCTCTTTTCCACGGATGTCGTAAAAGTGCTTAAGGTATAGGCTTATAATATACTAGGATTCCTTTTTAGGCGACGGGCTTCCAACCTGTCACTACTTAAATCTCAATTCTATCATTAAACCAAGCAGCTGAATGTCTGAATACCGTTAGCTAAAATGACTCCCCATCCGTAACCGTAGAAATCTCTACATCACACAAGCATCCCAGACTATCTTAAAAAAGACTTCCAACTAATAAGTTCTACTCACGAAAAAATCCCACGTTCTTCATCTAAGTTAACTCTTGCTATCCCTTTTCACCGTACAGGTATTGTATATACCTCCAATTCTTTCGCCGTTATGGCTGTTAGGCTCTGGAATTCACTTCCCGAGTCCACCAGGGTGCGAGGGTATTTAATACCCATAAGCCTTTTCACTAATTTCGGTAATCGCTGCACTTATTTATTTATGTACTAGCGACCCGCCCCGGCTTCGCACGGGTGCAAAATTATAAATGTTATTATGCATAAAAACCTTCCTCTTGAATCACTCTACCTGTTACAAAAAACCGCATCAAAATCCGTTGCGTAATTTTAAAGATTTAAGCATACAGACAAACAGACTAAAATAGCGACTTTGTTTTATACTATGTAGTGATATTGTTTATCTATTGTAGTTTTCAGGTATGTATATTATAATTATTTTATATTTTGTGTAGGTATAAATATATATATTTAGTTTGACCCTACATAAAGTTCTCTGTCAGACCGAATGGTTTACTGGTAGATAATGCTTCCAGCATTAAGTCCGCCAATTGTGCTATACATTTGTATTTTGTGCAATGAAGTTTGAATAAATAAATGAATGTTCATCTGTCTACCCCGCAAGGGATATAAACGTGACTATATGCATGTATGTATGTTTGTACTACACGTAAGATAATGAATATAGGCCGACCCAGTAAAATTCTTCGAACACAAAGTTGAGGACAAAAAAAAGAAGGTATAAAATTAAGATCAGTTAACCAAAGTTACCGAGAGACCAGCGAAAGAAGAGTTGTTTGTCACCCTTTTACAATAAAAACACTAAACAGATTTTGATGTAACTTGGTACTTTGAAACGGACAGGATACAGTAAGTATTAGTGATTCCTACGGGAACAAAAATGTTTGTTTAACACCAGTAGAGCTGCGGGAGATAGCTAGTAGATACAAGAAAGCTTGAAAGACCAGATCAATAAAGATTTTAACAGGGCATTATTCCCAAAAGCAAAGAAGCTGAACTTAAAATCAAGTGTCAAAAAGATATTCATTATACGGGCTTAGCTCGTTTGTCGCAACAGTTTATTACTAATAGATACAAATATGTATTTAATGAATAAAAGTTAAAATGGCATATAAACTCAAAAATTTTAAAAATACTTTAAAAGGCAATGGTTTGAGCAAAACAATTTTCACAAAGCTGTAGCGCGTAAGCACAACGCGCCATTGGGTGGCATTTCAAATTAAACAGATTCATTAGACTCGCGAATCCAACATTAGCTCTTGTCCTAGTAGACATTTTAAAAACGAAACCGGCGTTTGCAACTATAAAAACATATCAAAAATAAGAAAACTACATGCAGATAGACGAAGAAATAAAATTAGCAATCCAACAGCTTAAAATCAAAGAAATCAACGTTGAGCATTGCCTCGAAATAGAATTTAATGATAATGAATAAAATTGGTCTAAATATTATTTTCTGGACCCTTCAAAGCATAAAATTTTATTAAAATGTATTTTTGTAATTTTCTTATATTTTAACATTATAAATTAAGTAAGTAATAAAATGGGAAAATATGGGAGGTAATTTCAAAATTCAACATTGTATTTCCGTCGATATTCATGCTGTGTCGATAGTTTATACAAAATTTTAATAAATCTTTATTACTGCGGCGACTTTATTGATTTGCAATCAAAAAACATCTGTTAAAAATCTAGGAACATGACTGAGACAGGTTTTGTTTGTTAAAGCACATTCATATTATATATATTAAAAATAGATGCATCATTGGTTACTGCAACTACATACATATAGTCACGTCTATATCCCTTACGGGGTAGACAGAGCCAATAGTCCGGAAAAGACTGAATGGCCACGTTCAGCTGTTCGGCTTAATTATGGAATTGAGATCCAAAGTGACAGGTTGCTAACCCATCGCCTAAAAAAAGGATCAATTTTATAAGCCTATCCCTTAGTCGCCTTTTACGACATCCATGGGAAAGAGATGGAGTTACCAAAATAATATATTAATAAAACCAATTTTGAAGAAAAAAAAATATGAAAAGCTGGTTTCAAACTTTGACTTTAAAAGTGGCCGAAGGGTATTTGCCTCTGTGAATGTAAGTAAAAAATATAATTACATATTTAATAAAAATATAATTATTTTTTACTTAAGTTCGAATGGTTATTTATTGAAATTTGGCATGCAGATTCGTTATGTGGTCTAGGGGAGGTTCGAGAAATTACGCAATTAACAAAAGTTTTTGTTTTACGCGGTCAGAGCGGCTGCGGGCGTACTCTAAAAGACAATGTTATCCTACTAATAAAAAAATCATGTTAACCTACTAATAAGAGTCCATCAACATTTTTCTTTTTACGAGTAAATTACTACTTTGTTACCTATTACGTTTATTACTTTTACTTAGTACATATAATGGATTACTTGGAAGAAATTGCATACAAAGATAACGATTCTCACCTAAACTAAAATTTGTTCATTTTAAATATGTATTTGTTTCTTTAGAAGAATACATAAATCTTCGAGCTGTTGTTGTGGCTTGGCTTGGCTTGTTAGCCATTTCACATCCTTAATGCACAACTACAATCCAGCAGAAAAAGAAAAAAAAAGACTGCCAGACGCAACAGGAACCTAAAGCAGTGATTCGTGATGGGTTTATTAACCACGTAAGATCAAGTACAGAATTTAGTCAGACAAACGGCTAAAACGCTGACAGATAAAGTGTGACACCCCAGCCTTGTGATGACAGTCGGTTAGCCACTGATAGATATCTAAAAGCATTAATCATATACCAAACGACTAAAATTTTGCAAGCTATAGTTACATATGCTACAACACTCTTTGGTCGTTAAATCTGGAGTATTGGTATGACTCTTGTGCTGTGTGGTGCATTGAAAAAAGCTGGAATTTATACTTTGGTTTATCGATATCCATAAAGAGAAAAACTATAATAACCATTAAAGGAGAGTGCCGTGTGGTTCCCGGCACCAATATAAAAAAGAATAGGACCACTCATCTCTTTCCCATGGATGTCGTAAAAGGCGACTAAGGGATAGGCTTACAAACTCTGGATTCTTTTTTAGGCGATGGGTTAGCAACCTGTCACTATTTGAATCTCAATTCTATCATTAAGCCAAATAGCTGAACGTGGCCATTCGGTCTTTTCAAAACTGTTGGCTCTGTCTACCCCGTAAGGGATATAGACGAGACCATATACAGTTAGGTGCAGAACTGAGTCAATGTATCGCTATTGTTTAATTATATTAAATATAATCCTTATTTAATAAATAATAACCGAAAATTTTATGTTATTATTTGAATTTATATCGTTGTGTTAATTAACCATGAGATTTTGTCCTTTAACTATATGTCAAAACGTTGTAACATTTGATATTGATTGATTCACTTTTGCACCGTATTTATAACCGACTCGCGCTCACACGTATAAACGCGTTTAAACTCGTAAGAATTGATGGAGAAAAAGCAAATTTGCTTTGTTTTTACTCAGTGTATTTCTATATCGCACGAGGAATAGTTCAACGTTATACTTTTTTTTTTCATTATAATCATGAAACCAACTTTAAAGAATATTGTAGAGTCTGCTAAACAGTTACTCATATGTGGAAAATCGACAAGGGATATCGCTCATATTTTAAACGTGAGTCAATCTACTGTACAGAGAATAAAATTAAAGTGTAAACTTCCCGTGCCAAGTAATGTTGGTGGTCGTACTAAAAAGTTATCTGATAGAGAGGTAAAAAAAAGTTATTCACTAATTAAGATCAAGTGAAGCGTCTTCAGCATCAGAAGCAGCGGCGCTTTAAGACAAGATACTGGCACGTCAGTAAGTAAGTGGACTGTTCGTCGGGCATGGACACAATGCGAAAATGCAAGCTGTAGAGAAGAAAAAGAAACCTCTCCTTACAAAAAAAATATTAAAGCTAGAATATACTTCGTAAAACAATCTATGGACTGGTCAGAAAGTGATTGGATGAAAGTTATTTGGTCAGATGAGACTAAAATTAATATAATACAGCACAGACGGGCGAAAATGGGCTTGGAAAAAAGAGGGCGAACCTTTACAAACCAAGGATTTTATTCAAACAGTGAAACATGGTGGTGGTAATATCAAACTCTGGGGCTGCGTAACAGCTTACGGCGTGGGACCAATATACAAAATCGACGGAAACATGAATGGAACAATGTATCTTAACATTCTAAAGACACATCTGATGGAAGCTGTTGAAAATATGCCATTTCCTGTGAGTGAAGTATTATTTCAACAGGACAACGACCCCAAACATACATCAAAAATAGTAAAAAAATTGGCTTGTTAAGCAAGAGTTTCAAGTCCTTCCGTGGCCATCTCAGAGTCCTGACATCAATCCCATTGAAAATTTATGGGCATATTTGAAAAGCATGCTATTAAATGAATATCAAGCACCACCATCAAACCTAAATATTCTATGGGAACGTGTACAAGAAAAGTGGTACAAAATTCCACCCCAGTATTGTGAAAAACTTGTTAAAAGTTTGGTAAACAGGTTAAACGCTGTTAAAAAAGCAAAAGGTCTTTGGACAAAATATTAAAAAATGATTTTATGATTATGTTTTTATGTTTTTCCAAATGGTGCAAAAGTGAACCAATTATAATTGAAATGATTATCTATGAAAGTTACTATAAAAACTTATTACAGTTTTTCAATTAAAGTTATAATAAATAAGGTTTTCAAATATAATTATGTTTTTCTTATTTTGTAGTTAATCCCAGTTTTACAAGCCTTTTTTTATTTAAACATAAGATACTGACTCAGTTCTGCACCTAACTGTATATGTATGTATTAAAGGAGACGGTTCGAACAATCCTATCGTTACCGAGTAGCTATCAATTCTCGATACCGAGTACTTGATTCAACCTGCTCCTGACTAATGACAAACGCTGGTATCGATTACTTTGTCTCAACTTTTTAGCAGGAGTCAATTTGTCATTTCGTTGTGTCGTTATTCCTTCAATTCACTCGGTTCATTCACATTTTTGAGTCACAACGTTCGTTTGCTTTTCAACAACTGGTGCGACGATGACTATTTGTTATCATCGAGTAGTAGATAAGATGGAATAAAAAATATTTCCACAAGAGTGATTCAAAGCTTGTGTCAATAGTCGAACAATATATGTGTTGGGGCCAAAACTATATAATAATCATCTACCCAACAGTATAAAAGATCAAGATATAAAACAATAAGGCAAGATTACAAAAAAAAATAATTGAAAGATGTTATTATTCATTAGAGGAATTTTAAATGATAAAATTATGTAATAAAAGTAGCTTTATTTTATTTTTATGACATTTGGAAGTATTTCATTGACTGTATCATATTTATTTGACATTTGATGAATTTAAATTATTTTTCAATTTAGGTAATTTTTAATTTTTTTAATTAATATTATAATTTGACATTTTATTTAATTATAATTATTATTTATTCTACTTATTTGACATTGTAATATTGACAAAACGATCATAATTAGACAGAGCCATTATACGCTGATTATTTAAAATATATGTTTATAATTTCGACGCTTTAGGAGGTAGAATATAGGTTCACAGAAACTGTACCTGAATAATTAAGACCTATATTGTAACCATATTCAAGGAATCAATGATTATGATTATTTTTTTATCAACAACAACTTATTCTTTTAACAACAAGTTTTATTAACTGATTTTAAAACTTTCGCGTTGCATTTTGCTATTTTTGAAAAATAAAGTTATTAAATGCGCACGTAACGTAACTTTATTTTATCACCGAACCAAAAAGCTTCATTAAGCAAATTTTAACCACTTTTTAAAAAAAAAAATGTATTAAGTAATATCAACTATTTTTGTTTTTTTTTATATTTCAATGTTCTTTTTTGCAGCGGTGCAACTTTCAAAAAAAGGCTGAAGACACTGAATGTTAAAGTGAATTTAGGACAAGTCTTACTTATATATGGAGAACCTTTTGATACAGAACCACGCGGCTCGACTTCTGCCAGTACAACTTCATTTAAACTTTATGTTTATATACACAATTATCAAAACTATATCTCTATTTGCGGGGAAGACAGAGCCAACAGTCTTGAAAAAACTGATAGGCTACGTTCAGCTGTTGAGACTAATTTATTTCAAATAGAGACAGATGGCTAGCCCAACGCCTAAAAGGAGAATCCCAAGTTTATAAGTGTATCATTTAGTCGCCTTTTACGACGTCTATGGGAAAGAGATCGGGTGGTCCTATTTTTTTTCTATTGTAGTTGTAGTTGTCGATTGTAGTTGCCGGGAACCACTCCAATATCATACCAATTAGAAATTCATGATGATAATGAGAATTAGAAAGAAAGAAAGAAAAATCGTTTATTTGGTACATTAACAAAATATAAATTGGAATCATCGCATGTGTAAACGATATCTGGAGCTCACACCAATAATATCTCCATTCATATTAAATGTTTCCCATGCTCCAGGAATGCTCAGTGCAATTAAAAAAAAATTAAAAGGATATTAAGCTTAAAAGTGTTGGTATTGTTGTTGTAGCCTTTTAAATAACACGTGAGCTATTGGGAGAGCATTATGTAACTGTGTCACAGGTTATTTCTTTAATAAACTGCTTAATAACTCAGTTCAATGATACGGTCTATTATACAAGTTCTGATTTACTTCATTTGCTGTTTCAAAATTGATTTGATGTATTAGAGATACTTAATTCCCGATACTTCGAACCCTAAATGAGGTTGCATGTTGAGGAATGTTTAGAGCAATTAGCAATTTTGCCATCCTGTTTCATAGGCGCTCTGCGCTATGTGCATGAGCGCACCTATGAAGCAATTCAACGAAAGATGCATTTTAGAGGTTCGTGACTAAAAGGTAAAACGGGACCCTATTACTAAGCCTCCGCTGTCTGTCCGCCTGTCTGTGATTAGGCCGCATCTCGTAAACCGCGATAGCTAGAAAGCTGAATTTCACAAATTATGTATTTTCGTTATTAAAACAAACTATAAAATAATATTGAGGGGAGTGTTAATAACGGTAACAGGTATTTTTACATTATATTTAATTTTAAATGAGCGTTTCTCTGAAAACTGGGCAACTCGTTAATACAGGCCTTTGTTGTATAGTAAAGGGTTTAGCAAGATACGTATGACGAGTCGGCCCCCAAATGGGGATCGATATCGAAACTTTTGTTTTAATATCGACTTGATGCTCAAACACGATTTATATTTTTCGCGACCGACTTCCGCTTTGACCTTGAGATAGAGAGCAAAATATCCGTATGCTTGACTATTACTGAATGTGATATATATCCGTGAAGCTAATTAAGATAAAGAAGTGAAACTAACGCCAGGTGTTAGGTTACATTACGGAGTATATCACATATATTTTTTATAATTTTTAGGATAAATAAATTACATTAAAAAATAAAATATTTTTTTTTCTGAGTTCTCTGTGATTTACAATCACAAAATTAATATATGTTATGCTCCTTTGTGTGTTCTATCTCTCTAACACATCAGCTTGTGTGGAATATTGACTTACGAGTATGTTTTAAAACATAAGTCCATAGTCTTAAGAGATGGGATAATAGTTAAAAAAGAAATGAAAAAAAAAACAGCCAGTGTTCAATACTTATTATTATTACTTTTTCGTGTCAAACAAAATACAAAAAACAAAATATAATCTCAAGGTTAAAGCGAAAAGAACATAGATCGTGTTTGAACATCAAGTCGATATTAAAACAAAAGTTTCGATATCGATTCCCATTTGGGGGCCGACTCGTCATACGTATCCGGCTAAACCCTTTACAGATAATGTCTCTTCTGTAGTTAACTAAGAAAGATAACAACCATAACTATCTCTAATTTCGGTAATCGCTGCATCTAATTATTTATGTATATTGTTTATTTATTGTAGTTTTTATGAATGTTTATTTAAATTCAAATCTTTTCTCTTTATTAATAGTGTAGATGAGGATAGAGAAAAAAAAAACATCAACGTAGAAATAAGAAGGAGCACTTCGGAAGATACGAAAAAAAATCTAAAAACCGAAGAAAAATTAAACTAAGATGGGCTTAAAAACTATAAGCAACAAAAGTGCAATATTAAAATGTTTAAAAATAACTGAAGAAAAACAAGAAATAATTATCGAAAATTTCCTATCAGAAAGAGAGGCAGCCAAAAGAGCTTGAGAAGAAATCATTCCCTAAACTTCATTTATAAAAATACACTTGACAATGTATTTTTATAAATCAGAGTGTGGAAAGCCATGTTTTTATATACATTAATGAAGGATATTTTTACTGCCGTGTGGTTCTCACCACCAATAAATGTATAGGACCACTCCATCTCTTTCCCATGGATAATACCATGTCGTAAACGGTGCCTAAGGGATAGGTTTATATACTTGGGATTCCTCTTTAAGACGATAGGCTAGCTAGCAGTATTTGAATCTCAATTCTATCATTGAGCCGAACAGCTGTTGCTCTTCAGTCTTTTATGTTATGATATATTTTCACTGAAAAATAGGTTCAGGTATAAGAAATATATTACAGGGAATAATTTTGCTCAAGTGAAGGTAGAGAGGAAAACAAGACAGACATGGTCCAAAAGTTAGAATGATCCTCAAAATTGTACTTTGAAACATACTGGTATTCTAAAACGGAGCTTTTGAATTGTTTAAACGAAGAATTATCCACAATTTGGATCCAGTCATTGCATCCGCATTGGCAGCATTTACTCTTTGAATCTATTTTTGAATTTTGAGTTCTTTGAAAATAAGAATTTAACAGCCTTATTTACAAAAAAGTCTTAATAAGTCTCTTAAGAACGTCTTCACTAAAATGTAGAAGAAATAAACAGGGTCTTAATTTTCTTATTCATAAAACCAGTTAAGTCGTGTCTAACTTATTTAACTAAGACACTATCTCTTATTTTTTTTAACCCTGGCAGCATCGTGGTAGTTTTTAAATTTAGTGGTAGCTATCTGGCTGTAGAAGTATTCTTCGTACAAAAAGAAATAATGCATGTCACTGTCACTTTGTTTGACTTGAATACTTAATTTTTTACCAAACAAATATAAGTAGGTAAGTTTCTTTTCTGCGTTAAGTTTGGAGACAAGTTTGAACAGTGTAGCGGGAGCGATGATTCGGTTCCACCGCACCAACGGGAAGATCTTACGCCAGGCTAGGTATTATGCCTGGGGAACCGCGGAACGATGTTGAGACGTAGGTTGTATTTATGCTCCAATCCATGAAATCTTTTTATTCGCTGCTATTGACTGAGCGCGTCAATTTCTTCGCGATGATTGACCGTTGCGTTGTTGTGTTTGGTTGTTTGTGACGTGTGGCGTAGAGATGTCGCCACAAGTGTCCTACTTAATTACGAATAATTTTATGTTTGACCACCTCTTAAGTCCACAGTTATTTGTACCCTTATAAGATTTATAATTGTTTCCCTATTTTGTTGTTGTTACAATGTTTTTTTTCCTTATATACTTTTAGTCGAGAACGCGTATATTCCTCATTATCCAAATCTCGCTCAATATTATTACATCGTCGTCAAAATCAAAATCATTCGAGGAATTCATTGTGAGTAAAAATACAAAATTGTCACAAAACGAAAGACATGTAATCCAATCCAAAAATGCAAAAAATGTAAACAAATGCGCCATAGTCATTGAGATGCCAGATTGATGAAAATGTTGAACTGTAATCAGCATTCATGAATACGATTTTTCTTAAGTATGACTTAAAGTTAGTCTTAAAATTTAACTAACTTTTATGAATGTAACCGCGAATGAATTTGGTACTATAATTGTCAGAATGTTAAAACTATCTTAAGAAAAAATTATATATTGAGAACTGAAATCGTCCTTTTCAGTGATGTGATGTGATAACAGGAACGCAGTTTTGTCGCAACGGATGCACAGCCGATACTAAATATGAGATATATAAGAACTAACTAAAGGACCGCCCGCAAAGCGGCTAACTAAGTCTTGCTCACTTCGCAACGGGCCATGCAGCAGAAATCGTAATATTTTAATTTCACCACAACTTCAAAACCAAACGTCCAATTTTTATCATTCAAAGACCAATTATTATCTACATCTGTACTTATTGATGAAATTATTTATTTTGATAAGGATTAATAGCATGAGTAAAAAAAACGCGTTGAAATGTAGACCAAAAAAAATTCAAGATTTTTAAATAAAAATGTGGTTGTTGTGCCTCACTCGACATAGATAGGTATAGTGTGTCGCGGACTTTTTTGTAGATATTTATAAGATCTACAATTAATTAAAACATTTTATGGTTCTATCTTTTGTAGTTTAGGCAGCGTACGCAAAATAAGTAACTTTTTGGTTGATTTTTTTCAGTTTGTGTCCGAAAAATCCAAATATATTAGGGAACCCTATTTTTTTCCAAAATAAAATTAGTCTATGTTACTCGTGGATAATGTAGCTTTCGAATGGTGAAAGAATTTTTAAAATCGGTCCAGTAGTTTTTGAGCCTATTCATTACAACCAAACAAACAAAGTTTTCCTCTTTATAATATTAGTGTAGATACAATACCCCAAAAAAAATTAAGGCATCTGAAAATGATATAGAAAAAAATACCAGTTAAGTTTTCATGTATTGAACTTCGGATAGAAATGTTTGTGTTCTTTGAAATATAATTATCATTTTTTTGGCGCCCTCTGTAGCGCAGCGGTAGTACGCTTGTCTGTGACACCGGAGGTCCCGGGTTCGAATCCCGGCCAGGGCATGATGAGATAAGAATTTTTTTTAATTGGCCTGGGTCTTGATAGTTTATATAAGTATTTATTATAAAATACAGTATCGTTGAGTTAGTATCTCGTAACACAAGTCTCGAACTTCGAGGCTATCTCAATCAGTGTAATTTGTCCCGTATATATTTATTATATTTTATTAGTGAGCCTTTGAAAGATATTTACCTTTTTTAACGATCATGTTATATAGGCTCCGTTGTAAAAGAGTATACTTTTCATAAATAATGTTTTTATTACGAAATAAATGTCATTTTTGTTACGGAATTAATGTCACCTTTTTCTCACTCACTTTTTGATTGTACAAAATTGTATTGTTTTGGGTTGTCCGCCTGAGTGTTTTAGATAAAAAAAGGTTTGTCTTGTCAGAGTTTGTGAGTATATTGAAGGATTTGTTACACATAATTTTCGTTTGAGAAAGCCAGGTATGTAGCTACTGGACGTTTAAATTTCAATAAGAAAATTATTTTTCCTAAATGAGAATTGTATGAATTTTTCCCCATTAAGGGTCAAAAGGGCTCATGTCCATAATTTTTAGAAGAAAGGGCAATGTTCCTCTTGCTTTTGTCGACAAATAATTAGACAACTATAATGAAAAGTAACTTCACAAGTTATTATTGACAAGAAAAAGGTCAAATAAATGCTTTCAAAAACAATCTTATGCTTAACTATCTATTACCCGCGGTTTTGCTCACGGATATTGATGTTTAAGGCGAATACTACTAAACAGTCTTTTTGTAGTTTATTGGTCCCTTTATTAATAAAAACCATTAGGACGGGAATCAATACAATCTTTGAAGGCGGTTTGGTGTGCTATTCGTCTGCCGTAATCGTGTCTGCCCTATCGGAGTTGAATTTTTCCAGTCTGACCTGTCTCGGTTGTTTAGCAACTAGTTTTTCCATCATAGTTTGCAATTGCTGACAATAGATGTCTGCCGTAATCGTCTGGCCAGATTTGAGAAAACTGGACGAAATGGACGAAACCGGCACTAGTCCACCAAACACTTAAAAGTAACTTTTTTTGGGTCAATTTTCGCTTGGAGCTGGATTTGGCTGGCTGGCCAGGGTCCAGCCATTGCGTTAAGCGTTTCCGTTTATCGTAGATAATCCACTTTTCATCACAGGTAATGATTTGATTAAAAACCCCTTTATTATTGTGCCGGCTAAGTAATGTGACGCAACAGTCGCCACGCGTTTGCCCGTTTGCTTCATTCAATTCGTGAGTTACCCACCTTTCAAGTTTCTTAATCTTCCCAATTTGCTTCAAGTGGATTAAAATAGTTTTATCACTAACACCGAAGCCTGAAGCTAACTCGGACGTGGTTTGTGATGGTCACGCTTCTACAAAAGCCTTCAATTCTTCGATATCAACTAGAGTCTCGTTCTGCAGGTCCAAATGTCCAAAACGAAAACATTGGAACCCAAAACGCCCCATGTTTTCTTTTGCGACACGACCGCCATACACTTCGATCTGTTTTCGTACCACTGGTGCCACGGTGGAACTCGTACTCGTAAATAACGCGTTATTTCAAGTTTTCCATTTTGAACTACGTAACGCAAACAGAAAAATCAAAAGAAAAAACAAATGTATGACGGTCAACGAAACACAAATACATGTGTAAATAGCTATTATAAATTTGAATTTGGAATCTCTAACCAAAGGGGCGAAATTTGTAATTAAAGTAGCCACCAGTACAAGAAAATTTCACATGTAAGGACCTAAAAGTAGTTTCTGTTTCCTAATACTATACATTTATTGCAGCCCACGGTTGTATCTGTATTTAGAAGTTTGAAGGTTGCTTGGAAAACTGCAGTTCACTCTTGGCATTTGGATAATATTGATAATCCCGTTTTTCGTAAGTTCGTTTTGTTCGTTGTTGAATGAAGTATTCATTAGTAAGTATTATTCATAGGCCAATAATCACAGATTACCCCCAATTGCTTCCCCATGTAAGGACCCCTATCAATTACAATTAAAAGGACGTAAAGTAAGTAAGTATATCGATTGTTTACGAATTATTAGTTAAATGATGATTAATTTAAATTGAAGATATTAACCGTTTTAAAAATTTAAGGGTCTCAGTTTGACCTGTATGTTTATCTACTTATTTTGTGATGTGATACTTATTTATATATATATATCACTTACTTTTTCAACATATATAACATATAACCATGCTTAACAATAAATTTAACGATAAGCCAAAGAATTGTAGTTTCAAAATTGAGGCTAATCACAATACTTATTTGGACATTTTTTATTTACTAGCTGTGCCCGAGACTTCGTCTGCGTGGAATAGTTATTTGGTCATCATTGAAGCCCTCAAGGATTTTCCCCGATTTTTGTCACATTCTCCATTATTTCTTCGCTCCTAATACCTAGTTGCAGCGTAATGTTATATAGCCTAAAGCCTTCCTCGAAAAATGGTCTTTTCAACACAGAAATTATTTTTCAATTCGTACCAGTAGTCCCTGAGATTAGCACGTTTAAACAAACAAACTCTGCATCTTTATAATATTAGTATAGATTTGATAACAAACATAAGATTAAGGTGAGAACTTCCTTTTTGGAAGTCGGTTATGAATATGTGTGATTATTTATAATTATTAATAATCAGTGCCGTGTGGTTCCCGGCACTATTACAAAAAAGAATAGGACCACTCCATCTCTTTCCCATGGATGTCGTAAAAGGCGACTAAGGGATAGGCTTATAAACTTAGGATTCCTCTTTTAGGCGATGGGCTAGCAACCTGTCACTATTTGAATCTCGGTTCTATCATTAAGCCAAATAGCTGAACGTGGCCATTCAGTCTTTTCAAGACTGTTGGCTCTGTCTACCCCGCAAGGGATATAGACGTGATCATATGTATGTATGTATGTATGTATTAATAATCACACATATTCATAACTCAATAATTATAATTAATCAGTGCCAAGAATGTATGGAAGAGTCGATGTCCAAATCTCAAAATTCTGGAAAACCCTTCGGCGCAAAATTGGCCACTCTGTAGTTAAAACCACATTAAATTAATTGAAGCCTCAGGAAATTCTGCATAGCGGGCCCGTCAAACATTGCCTTCTGCAAACCTTGTGACCTTACTTGACAATGACTCCTTCCGCTTGGCGACATCACTCAGGTTAGGTCCCGCATTGTTGTTCGTGCGGCGATAACGTCGACGTTCTGGGCCACCATGGCCTTTCTTACCGCAGAAGTTCCGGCCGTTTAAGCCGACACGCTGCTTTAAACAGCATTATTCACCGAGCTCTTACCACCATTAACGTTCCTGCCATTCTAGAACCCGGTTTGGCTCGTGAAGATGGCAAGGGATCGGATGGAAAGGAACCTTTTGTCTGGGATGCCACTTGCGTGGACACCTTAGAGCAGTCCCACCTCCAAGTCATCGGGTCCAAGGCAGCTGCGGCTATACCACGTAGCAATGCTGCTAGCCTTCTAGACACTTTACCTCGAAACTTGCATTTTTGGAAATAAGTGTTAGTTTTATATTTAGGTGTTTTTGTAGGTTTATATTTTATTTATATTAATTTTCTTAAATTAATTTTAAATATAGGTTTATTTTAGTTTCACCGGCACCGGGCTCGATTCCAGGTTCGGGCGGTGGTGCGATGTTTTTGTAGACCTAGGTCTTGGATTATTCTGTCATACTATCGCGTTTATAAGTCGTGTTGGCAAAAGTCGACGGCGCTGTTGATATGGATAAATCACGCAGGTCACAAAAATATATGTAAATTGTATATGTCTAATACATATTACATAAATATATTATGCCCAAGTTTATAAATAAACATCCAAGACCAAGGTCAATCAAAAAAAAGTAAATATTCCATCATGACCATATTCACCAATACTAATGTGCAGTAATTAAAATTCTTAAATGATAGGCTTACAAACTTGGCATTCTTTTTATTAGGCGATGGGCTTGCAACCTGTCACTATTTGAATCTCAATTCTATCATTAAGCCAAATAGATGAACGTGGCCATTTGAAGACTGTTGGCTTTGTCTACTCCGCAAGGGATATAGAAGTGACCATGTGTGTGTATGTGTGTGTTTAGTTTAATTTATTAAGTTTTAATATAAGTTTTAATATATTTAGAACTAAGCACTTCAATATGCTCAATCGTTTAAACTTAATTAAAATACTCGTATGTTCCTTATTTGATCGGATGTGTTTTATAATTTTTAGTTTTATAAATAGGTCTTGCGGAAACTTCAGCATAAACAAAAGTATTGCAAGAAAAATATCACCTGAACGATTCAAAAATGGTTTTTGTGAGCGTGGAAGCCTGACAAAGTCTGTTTTGTGTCGAGGGAACCTATTAAAGAACTCGGTGAATTGCAAAGAAAAAAGAGAAACGTAAAAAAAGTCTGAAAGAGCACAAAATCTGCTAAAATATTAACGAAGAGAGTAAGAAATCTAAGACAGATTAATATAGCTAGTACCTACTGAAGAAGAATGGTTAGCGTCTCGTCATAATATGGATGATATTTAACTGATGAATGTAATGTCGATGAAAGATGTGGTGAAATAGACCTAGAAAATGACCAGGATATAAATACTAACCTACTATTAAGCAGATTGATTATTTAATGGTTAAGTTTCCCAGAAAGGAAAGATTTCACAAAAAGGTATGTTTGTTTAGTACAGAAGGTTACAAGTAAAGATAATATTGAAGTTAAAGCTATAAAAATTTCTGAAAAAGATATGTATCTGGTTTCTCTCAAAAATCATTTATGTACGAAAAATGATTATTATTGGTGATAGAAATAAGTACAAATTTGCAAAACCTTTAGATGTAGACGGGAATACATTATACAAAAAAAAATCTGTTAAGAACTTCTTTAATTATATTTCGGTGTGTATAATTCAATTTAAAAAAAAAATACACTTTTCAGTTAATATTTTGTTTAGTTTATAGTATTATTAAAACCTAATCAGAAATTTGTGACGTACATTAGTTTGAATACGTTCCGATGCCCTTACGGCGAGGGAAAACATCGTGAGAAAACCTGCCACTCAGGCAGACTCGCCCAATCCAGGATCCATGGTCAAAGGCATATCCTCCCTAGAGGTGAGGAAAGGAAATTTGTGATACCCAGTAAAAAAATTATAATGTTAAAAAGTTATAATGTTTAATTAAGATGTATTTAAATGTTCCTTATATCGAGGTTTACAGATGTCCACTGTTGATTTAAATAAGTGTCAACCATTGGTGATTTAGATTTTTGGATGTGTGATCTTTAGGTCACATAATACAAATTAAAAAAAATAGCAAATTTTGTTTTTATTTACGTACGTTGCTTCAGTGAAATATTTTTATAAAATTAGCTATATAAAAGATATTCTAATGTACAAATAATAGTACAATTAATAAATCTTGAAAGTAATCTTTTACAATTTTCATATAAAAATATACAAAAAAAAAGTCTCAATTCTATTTTTATAAAATTATCTCAATTCTATCATAAAGCCATATAGCTGAACGTGGCCTTACAGTCTTTTTAAGACTGTTGGCTCTGTCTATATGTAAATTTATCTTTCTTATTTAAAGTGTCTGGCATTGGCGCCTTAACCTTAGTTGATGCAGAAGGAACACAATTGATTTTAAATATCTTTTGGACCTGCAAACTCAAAAGATTAATATGTAGGAAATAAAGGTGAGCTTAGGAACGCAATTGTTAGGTATGTAAGTCAGTAGCTGATGCATTATTTTTATGTGAAGAAAACTAAGAACTTCGAGGTTGCAGACTTACATACTTTTTTAAATATTATCAAAGATACCTTCCATATTTTAAAAAGTAGATTTTCGTTAGCGTCCGGATATAAAAAAGAAATGTGCGAGGCGAATTAAGCCATTTCAAAAGATCTATATCTTATAATAAAATCGTAAACGAGCTGTGTCTTTACATTGAATATTTTTAAAAAAAGGTGGGACGAGCAGTAATTCTACGTATATGCAAATACAAATAATTGAATGCTACTGAGGCTGAAACAAGTTTTTAGGATTTTTGTTCGCAATGGAATCAAATACGGCTGAATTGATTAGAATGCTGTTTTCGTCAAACTTTCCGTATAATATAGTGTTTATCACTCAAATCGGCTGATAAATATAAAAGTCACAAATATTTTTTAGTAGGTATATCGATTGATTTATCTGATGTTTTGAAAACGTTTAGCTTACAAAAACATGATTATAAGTTTATATGATAACATGAAACATGATGTTTTAAAAATATGCAAGATTTTACATGAGGATACTTCGACAAAAGTTGGGCGACTTTATATCATCGGTCGATAAATTTTGACGTTTTATTTCAATTAAAGGTTATTGAAATAAAGAAGTTAGTGTTCAAATCATCTGTACTATTTCGTATCATAGCTCCCAAACTACACAATAGATCGTTTTCTTCTCGAGATGTTTGTCATCATTCATAAATTTTACTTCTACAATGCAAACAAAGAAACATTTTGTAATGTATTTTCCATATTTCAAAATACTACCCAACTATTAATAATATTTAAAAATGTCTATACTTTGTTTAATTTTCTCATCAGTCTTGTATACATTATTAAAATTCTAAATTCCCACAAATTATGTAAGTTTTTATCAGTCTATGGTACTATGTAGTGAAGTTACCTACAGACGCCAATTTGTTACGCCGCCATTTTAAAACAGTATCAGCGGGCCGCCAACGGTGAGCGAGCGTGTTGGGTGCCTATTTTAGTCATTAACTATTTCAATACCGTAGTAAGTAATATTTTCTTTATTACATATCACTACATAGTATAAAACAAAGTCGCTATTTTAGTCTGTTTTTTTGTATGCTTAAATCTTTAAAATTACGCAGCGGATTTTGATGCGGTTTTTTGTAACAGGTAGAGTGATTCAAGAGGAAGGTTTTTATGTATAATAACATTTATAATTTTGCACCCGTGCGGAGCCGAGGCGGGTCGCTAGTTTTAGTATACTTTTATAAAAATAAGTTTGTTTTAAATAAATAATGTAAACTACTCACGAAATTGACCAGTAAAATGCTTGCTTGGCATAACCTATAATTAGACATAATGGCCTCTTAAATGCTTGTGCATTTTTGACATGGTGTTGACATAATTTGTACACTGTGTAATCTATTTGACGAAATATTGGTCATGAAATAATTAGTTTTACGTTCATTCATGTTTTTAATGTGGACAATGTGCATTCGTCCACGATTTAGATTTAAGAGATCTTTATTTGTAAATCGACGTCCAGTGAAAATTCTGCAGTGTAGTTTGCTTCGCCGCTTCTTCTACACATGTGCTTTGGAAGCGGTAGTAGTTATATTTAAGTGATGTGACGACAATAAGTGATACCTTGTATCCAATTTTCAAAATAAATCTATTCCATTCAAATTGGTATTTAATCCATAATTACCCTGTCCGATACTTAAAAACAGATACGCAAAATTTCAAAGAAAATTGGTTCAGTAGATAACCCGTGAAGAGACAACCAACAAATAAAGTTACTTTCGCATTTATTATATGAGGTAGTTGGGATTTCTGCAGCAACATGGAAATTTACTGACACAGCCTACGCAAAAAGGCTTCGGTGCGGCTTTGAAAGGAGCTGCTACAAACTATGTCCTTAAAGGTGCAATGACGTATACTTTTAATCAAGTTGATAAAACTAATTGCAATGTTTTGGTGTATGAAGTCAGTGAGCAAGATATTAAGGATGCCGAATATCTGCTTAGTAATGCCGAATATCTGCTTAGTATTCCAGGTTCTAAGAATATGCAAAAAAACACACTATGCTTAATATTGGGGAGCTCTTTTGTGAAGACTGTGAAATAAAGTCTCACTATCCTTGTTCAAGGCGTCTGATTGTACGATAAATATCTGCATGTTCAATTGATTAACACAAAATACAAGACGTGGATTGTATTTTTAAGTTATATAACGATGAACTCCATGCACCTTATTTTATCAAATTCACCAAGAAGTATCGTAACATTGTGTCTGTTTACAAAGGCAGCCGATCATGTTAAAAAAATATAACATTTAATTTTATATTGAAAAATAAAACTTCTTTAAATTTGGAGAAGTTTTTTATGTTGTTGTGTAGATTAAACACTAGAATAATAACTAGCGTAAAAGTGAATTTAGATTTCATACTCAATTATGACGTTACTAAAGAACATTATTCAAAATGGATGTGATACGAACAGATTGCTCAGCAAATTATAAATCAATTTTTACAATATATTTCGGAGTATGAATGATAACAATTAAATCAGTGTTTTAGTACTTTCATTTATTAAACATTGACTGTTTGACAATTCCATAGTCTCATAGTTTACACGAAGTGACTCCAATTTGACCTTCGCAACCTTTGCAGGTAAACCTATCCCCATATTGGATCGATCATGGTTAACACATCCAGTTTCCTATAAGTGTCAACCATGATCATCGGTTAGTATTCAAATAAATTAATGTAACATATCTTTCTAAAATAGTCATTGGTACATGGCCGAGATGGGATTCGAATCGATGTTTTATTATTTTATCATTTATGATTAAATGTATATATTTTATAATTAATTACTAAGTGTTTTTGAAATGCCAGATCGGAAATTTATAAGTAAATTAAAGATGAGCATTGTAGGAAAAACCCTTTGATAGGACGTTTTCATTTCTTATTTAGTTATTTACAAAAAAAAAATTATATCGGCAATGTGCACATTCGTCCACGATTTAGATTTAAAATGATATTTGTAAATAGACGTCCGGTTAAAATGCTGTAGTGTAGTTTGTTCTGCCACTTCTTCTACACATGCGCTTTGGAAGTGGTAGAAGTTCTAATTTTGAAATAATCTATTCTATGCTGTCTCTTGATTGATCAGTTGGTTTTTATTATACATCAGTTTAGTTTAGTTAGTATTGGAACATGTAACTGGAAAACACAGTCCCTTGGTACAGTCCTATGCCTGAAAATATAGCAGAGGTCTGTTAAACAACACAGGGGACTGTTTATTCTTTCGTTGACCCACCCTATAACGCATTATCGTAAAAAAACTATATATTTTCATAATTACTACTAAACTATATGAAGAAATTCCAAATATTGTAAACTTTACATGGAACTACACCAACGTTGTCGGAGCAATTACGTACAAAAGAACTGATTTGATTTTGTGGTTAACTCTGGAGGCGACATTTATAATATTGAGCAATTTTTACAGTAATCTAAGAGCGATGTTTAGGCACCACATATTTAAGGTCAAAAAATCAAAGGAACTAGCAATGGAATGTGCATCATGTGGAAAATATTTATTCAATGCTCCATCCTCAGCCTTCCAAGTAAATGTAAAACACTTACAACGAAAAAACTTTTGTGAATATCCAGATAAAAAAAAATATTGAATATGGTATGTTGCTGTTATTAATGACATTGATGAGGATGACAACAAATTAATAGTGACTTTTCTCAAGATAAGTGACCAAAAATTTTTAATCGATCACAATGACGTTCCAGACCAGATCAAATCTTCCAACGGATGGATATACCTCATGCCTTAATTTTGAAGGTGTGATGTTGTGATTGGTTAATAAAGTACCAAGGAGTGGGGAGTGTCGGCCATTACCGATATACGACGGTGCGGGCAGTCGCTTGTCACCTTTGGTGTGTATAATAATACTTATGGTGTTGTATTATTCTATATCCTTACCAACAAGTAATACAGTGGGACACCACAAGTGGCGACGAGGATAAATGTGAGTACCACACATAAATATTGAAATACAAAGTACTTAATAAAATAAATGTGAGTCAATACTATAAAAAGGAAAGAAATTACCAACAATCTTTGTATTACTATGATACACACTGTTTGAATTCAAAACATTAACCATGGAAAAGTATTACGATGCATCAGCTCGGAAAGTTGAGGCAAAATAAACCAATGACGTGATGATACCTAGCATAATGAATTTTTCTCAAGTACCTTCAAATCCAATTCGATAATAAAGAGTGTTTATATTTTGCATGGAATATTTTAACTGTACCTGCATTATTATATAATTGATATAGCAAATAACATTCTTCGTTTTGGTTGATAGTTTTCTCGGTGTGTACCACAGTGACTTTATTTTCCTACCTACCAACGAATGCATAAGCAGCGGCATGGCGGGCCAGCCTCAGCTGATTCCATCTGGGGCCGATGAACGTTTCTTTTAGATCTGGCATCACAATGACAATGGCGCCTTTCGTTTGCTTATTGATATCAAATAAAATGACAGTGACCTTATTATTAAAGTCAATTAAAGTGACTATTATTATCTATAAGTTCTTCCGGCACGGTAGGAAAAAAAAAAATAGAAAAAAAACTTGGCAGTTGCCCTATACATGTACATACAAATACACATTTTTGTATGCGTATGTGATCGCGACTGATAACCACTCAGTAGCAGGGGCGTGATAATTACTGGTGTGCACAATTGGATAATTATCAGCCGGTGCTAATAATAAACGTTGAAAACTTCTTTCTCAGTTGAAAAAAAAAAATAATAGATTGGAAGTTAGGTGTAGATATTATTTAGTTTTCCTGCGATTAATATTTTACAGAAAATATATATTTCAAGTAAGGATTATTGTTACTATCGTTGAGTTAGTATCTCGTAACACAAGTCTCGAACTTACTTCGGGACTAACTCAATCTGTGTAATTTGTCCAAAAAAAAAAAAAAAAGTAGAATCATGTTTATACAATCGCAATTGAAAAATTAGATAATTTTTTTATAAAAAGCAAAATAGATATTTTGAAAGACACTTATTCAGATCAATAAAACAAGAACAAAATGAAAGCTTCGATAAATTCCTTGTAAGATTAAGGCAACAAAGTGCTAAGTGCGAGTTTTCTTCAGAAGAAGATCAGATAATAGATCAAATTATTGAAAATGTGCGTCCCCCGATCTGAGAAAGAAGTTATTAACGTTAGGTGACTCAGTCCAACTAGGACAAATAATTTCAGAAGCAAATGCTTTTGAAAGCGTTGAAAGACAGCTAAACGAATTTAAAATACCTACAAGTATTAACAAAATTGATACAAATGGGCCCAAATTATTACCGCTTGCGTGCACCAGGTGTGGTAATTCAAATCATAAAGCCGATAGCCCAGAATGTCCAGCTAAGGACAAACCCTAAAGACAAACCCTGCAAAAAATGCGGATATATTGGGCATTTCCAAGGACAATGCAGAACAAGGGCAAGTAAAAGGAAAAGCAAACAAAATAATTACAAGCGACTAATGTTCGGAATATCAAATGCCCCTGAACATTTTCAAAAAAATTTTAGAAAATATCCTTCTACCTTGTGATGGCGTCGTAAATTTTATAGACGATATTTTAGCATTTGAATGTGATGAATCGGAACATAATTCAAGACTTAAACAAGTACTTAATATTTTAAAAGAAAATAATGTGCTCTTAAATAATGTGCTCTTAAAGTGTCTTTTCAATGCAAAGAAAATAGACTTTTTAGGAATTGAATTATCTTCCGAAGGGGTTAGGCCATTGGATAAATATATTCAAGTAATTGAATCATTTCGAGAACCCAAAACCATTGACGAAATCCAAAGTTTCTTAGGACTAGTAAATTTTGTTAATAAATGGATTCCAAATCTCTCCACTCTTACAGAACCTATTCGGTTAATTTTACGTGAAAAGCTACACAAATCCGCTAATATCTCACATTATTGGAAAAATTCGCAACAACATGCTTTTCTAAAACTCAAGCAATGTTTGAAGAATATTCATACCCTCGGATTTTATGACCCCAATGACAAGACCCAACTATTGCCGATGCAAGTCCTGTAGGACTTGGAGCGGTATTGGTGCAATTTGATTTACACGGTCCTCGTATAATCGCATTTGCAAATAAGAGTCTTACTGACGTTGAGAAAAGATACTGTCAGACAGAAAAAGAGGCTTTGGCTTTGGTATGGGCAATCGAGCATTTTAAAATGTACCTATTGGAAAACAGTTTGAGTTGGTCACCGATCATAAGCCTCTTGAAGTTATCTTTAGTCCACGATCTAAACCTTGCGCCAGGATTGAGCGATAGGTGTTACGGCTACAAGCTTATGACTACAAGGTAATATATCGGCTAGGGAAAAGTAACATCGCGGATCCATTTTCTCGATTGTGCATAAACGCAAGGCCGAAACCCTTTGACGACGAGTATCATGTCAATCAGGTTGCACATTATGCGCGGCCTGTAGCAGTATCCCTAAAGGACTTGTCTGAAGCGGCAGCAACTGACACTGAAATAAAGTTAGTAAAGGAAGGTCTGCTAAATAATAAATGGGATGGTCAAATCAATAAATATAGAGCATTTGAAACTGAGCTGTGGTTACACGAAGATATTTTGTTAAATGGAAATAAAATTGTAATACCGGAACAGTTACGTGATCGAGTGCTAGAGGCAGCTCATGAGGGTCATCCTGGTATTGTGGCCATGAAATCTAGGTTGAGGACAAAAGTTTGGTGGCCGAAAATTGACAGAGATGCGGAATCCATGGTTAAACATTGTAAAGGATGCACATTAGTTTCAGGTCCTAACCCGCCAGTTCCCATGAAGCGGCGGGAATTGCCCATTGAAGTATGGATTGATGTAGCAGTTGATTTCTTAGGTCCTCTTCCGAGTGGACACTATTTATTTGTTATTATTGACTATTTTAGTAGATACATGGAAATTAAACCAATGAAAACAATAACGTCAAAAGATACTATTAGTGTTTTAAGGGAAATATTTTCACGTTTAGGCAATCCTTTGAGTATCACATGTGACAACGGCAAGCAATTTGTCTCTGAAGCCTTCAAATCCTTCTGTCTTGAACAAGGTATTAGACTATTTCACACTGTCCCCTATTGGCCCCAACAAAATGGGGAAGTAGAGAGACAAAACAGAAGTATTCTTAAGAGATTAAAAATAAGTCAAATTCAAAAGTCAGACTGGAACAAAGATATATACGATTATCTTAGCATGTACAATAGTACTCCTCATAACACTACCGGTAAAACTCCTTCAGAACTTTTTCTAGGTAGAATCTTTAGAGACAAATTGCCATCGTTGATAAATATAGGGAATGAGATAGATATTTCAGAGACAAGAGATAGAGACAAAGAACGCAAAGAACATGGGAAGATGACTGAAGACAAGAAGAGGAAAGCAAAGGAATCAGATATAGTAACAGGAGAAAAGGTCTATGTCAAAAACTTGTTAAAAGGAAACAAACTAACGCCTTAATTTGATCCAATACCACTCACTGTTCTAAGGGCAAATGAAAATGAAGCAGATGTCAGAAATGATACTACTGGGAAAGAATATAGACGCAACATCGTACATTTGAAAAGAACTGAAGGTAAATGGGAAATTTGCAAAAAGAATATCGAATGATCATGACGAAGATTTAGATGATTAAATATTTTTATGTTTAAACTATTATACCAAAATGCAAATGCCTTATATTTAATTTCTAATTTAGTTTTTATAATTAATTATGAATAATCATAAAAAAGGAAATGATGTGATGTTGTGATTGGTTAATAAAGTACCAAGGAGTGGGGAGTGTCGGCCATTACCGATATACGACGGTGCGGGCAGTCGCTTGTCACCTTTGGTGTGTATAATAATACTTATGGTGTTGTATTATTCTATATCCTTACCAACAAGTAATACAGTGGGACACCACAGAAGGGAAAGAGAATATTTTATCAATTTTCTAAACACGTACCTAGATGTTTTTTCAAGCGTTAAAAGTTTTTATGTCTGGAAAGACTTTTGACACTTTTTGAGATCTTAGTTGATTTGTGTTAATATTTGAAAGAAAATATTTTAATATAAATGAAAACTGCTTAAGCATTTAATGATAATTATAATAAATAAGACCTAATGTTGATCTCATATAAAGATACATACATATTATCACGTCTACATCCCTGGCGGGGTAGACAGAGCCAATAGTTTTGAAAAGTCTGAAAACTCGCTGTCAACTGGATGGCTCTAAGGGAGAAAGAACGCCTAAAATACATTAAAAAGAAAGAGAAGAGAATACGAAAGCTTTTAATAACATGATTCCGCGCAAACATCGGGATGCAAAGAAGTGAAAATCAATATTTTTTTATACAGAAAATGGGCAACCGCAGGCACTTTTCACGTCGTTTTACATTTCAATAAATTAAAGTTTTTAGAATTTTTCCGCGTACACTTATTTGCAGGCAAACTCATGCCTTGAGTTCATTCAAATGACGATAACTTTTTTTTTTAACCGATTTTGATAAAACAAACTTCAAATGTTTTTCTGAGTAAAACAATGCAATTGGTGAAAGTTTTAAGTAAATCGGTTCAGTGCTTTCGGAAATAATCGTGATCATACATACAGACAGACAGACAAGAAATTCAAAAAAAATATATTTTTGCTTTCTTTTATTCATTTTAAGTGTCCCTCTATTCATTTCAGTCAAAAATACTAAATGTACAGACAAAATATTTTTACTGTTTTATTATATGTGTATAGATATAAGTATTTATAAAAAAGTTACAAAGTACGAGGATTCACCCAAAAGTTCGTGGCCTCACCTAGTAAATAAATGTCTATAATTTTTAATAACTCATAATAATATTTTTGAGATCACTGGCATAAGTTATGGACGAGAACAAAATATTATAACTCAAGAATTAGGTTTTCACAAGGTGTCGGCGAGATGGGTGCCGAAATTGCTTTCAGCTGACCAGAAAAGGGTTAGTTTCACCATTTCACGTGACTGTTTGGAGCTGTTTGAGTCCGATCCTGATGATTTTTCGTCACGATTTGTAACTATAGATGAAAGCTAGGTTCATCACTACGAGTATACTCCCGAGTCAAAGCAGCAGCCTAAACAATGGAAGCGGTCCGGTTCACCGACTCCCAAGAAGGCAAAGGCAGTGTTGTCAACCAACAAAGTTATGGCATCTGTTTTTTGGGATGCAAGGGGGGTTACAAGTATATTGGTAGATTATTTACCAATGTGAAATAATTAATTCTAAATATTACTGTAACCTGCTGAGACAATTAAAAGAAAAAATAAAGGAAAAACGACCGGGAATGATCAGTAAATTTAAATTTTGTTTCAGAATTTAAACACTTGGGAGGATCAAAATTTTCTAATAATGACGAGATAGCTGCGGTGGACGAGTATTTTGACGACTTAGAGGAATAATTTTTTTTCGAAAGAAACGCTTCTCAAAACGTACCGTCTCCATAAGTGTGCTGGTACATCGCACAACCAAATCGACCACTGGTAAGAGAAGACGCACCAGCTGATGAAACTCTTCCAGTAGTGGTCGCCTACTCGTCAGAGTGGCTTCATATTCTTTTCTCATTATTTCAATGAGCTTCATTAGTGAAAACAGACTTATTGGAATAAGAAAAAACGTTGAGAAAAATTACCAAGACAATACCACAGACTCGAATATAGTTGAAGTAGTTCGAAAATAATTGAGACAAGGTACTAAGATATAAATAAATATTATGAGGGACAAATAATACATATTCAGTAAGCCAGGAAGCCAGTTTGAGACTCGTGTTACGAGACATTAACGATAAGTTAGTTATAAATACTTAGATAAACATCAGAGTCAAAGGACAATCAGAGATAGTTCGTTTCTCATCATGTTCTGGCCGGGATTCGAACCTGCGCCATAGAAGCCTTCAATATAAAAAAAAGATGGATAAAGTATTGATGTACAAAAAACGTCTATCGTAGTTGAAAATGGAAGAAGACAGATCACAGAAAATAGCAGTTACTCTAGCTAGAGTGTAGGAAAAATCCAGTCAAAGTAGCACTTTTGGGCGAAGTTCTAAAAGAACACAAGAGAATTTTGCAGTTACGAAAAAGGCTTTTAATAAAAGTGAAAAGATTGTTGATAAATACAAGTTATGGCGAATAAATAACAATCTTTAAGATAATAAAAAATGTAAATAAATGTGTCAACAAATAAAAGGAAAAAAAATGTGTAAAGATGTGTAAGATTGAAATTAGTTAAATACACTTTCAACAAGACAAAAGAATTAAAGTAAGAGTCAAATTTTGATAAACAATTTCATTATGAGATAAGATTATTCAATTGTTTAATTAGTAGGCTGCAAAATTTATTTATAATACAGAGAAGTGCTTAATTTCGGTATTAATTCGATATTTTTATTTAAATATTACAGTCCCCTGTCATGTGGAACAGTCCCCTGTAATGGTTTTTCAGAAAAAGCTCAATATTTCCTAAAGTAATGGAAATATGTTTGGTGTCTCTGTTGCGTAATGTTAAATATACAACATTTAAACTGAGTAACATTAATCACTACATAGTATAAAACAAAGTCGCTATTTTAGTCTGTTTGTCTGTATGCTTAAATCTTTAAAATTACGCAACGGATTTTGATGCGGTTTTTTGTAACAGGTAGAGTGATTCAAGAGGAAGGTTTTTATGAATAATAACATCTATTAAATAATGGAGAAATACTGTTATTTTCAGGGTTTCTAATGTGGTGTCGTAAATTCTTACATTTCTTGCCGCTTACATTACGTACTAGAGCAAGAGCCCGTGAACGCCAGACATACCTTATTTTGTAAAAGCTGAAAGTTTCTGTAAATATGCCTCTAGTACAGGTAGGAACGATCCCCACCTATGGTACTCAGGCAGTGGTTGCTTTGGCAGGTAGCAGGTAATAAAGGTATACTTTTTTCAACCTGAAATTCGTTAATTTGTAAAGCTCAATTTTTTGATATTTTATCCGTAATAATACACAAACTCGCGTTACTCATTGCCAGACACGTACTATGGTTGCAACCCCTTGCCAGACACCCCTAAACTATAATATTTTGTAGCTCTACTTACGTCATTTTGTAAAATCTGAATTTAATACATATTTTTTGGGGAATTATTCAAACAAAGTTTCTGAAGTAGCCAGACATTTTTGAAGGTTCTATTATCCTGCCAGACGCATTGGAGTGAGCAAAAGATGCAAGAGTGCGGAGTATATGTAGTAACTGGAGCGAGTGGGACAGTTTACTATGCGTATATAACCGTCCGTTGAACAATACAAAATAAACTAGGGATGGCGATCTAAGATCGATTAATCGAAAAATCGATTATTTGGAGCGAAAAAATCGATCTTTTTAATCGATCGTATACATTGAATCGATCTCAGACATTCTAAAATCGAGATACGATTTTTTCTGTTTTGGTTTAAACCATACAATTAATTGAAGGCCCGTATTACAAGAGTGCTGCCGGTTGATTACTCAAAACCTCGCAAGATGGCTGTATGTGTAGTCTCCTTCGCCTCACTTCTCATCAATAAACTTGTTACGTTTATAAATTATAATCATATTCTTTAACCTACATATATGCGCCACCACCGTAATCTGCTGTGGCGCCCATGTGGGCCGACCGTCCGAGACAACTTAAAACTCGATTTTAAGCTTAACATACATATCGTTATGGTTTAAAATTGTTTAATTTACATCCCAAACATACTTAGCAACCACAGACAACAGAAATTAATCTATTACTTTGAATAAAGGAATATGGGATTTCCACAAGTTGCTTGTCAAAAAGCAACTTTCTATGTATAATGCACTTGCACAGGAAACTTAGGGTTTAAATTACGAACTTAAACATTATTTATCGCAGGCAGTCGTGGACCTGAAATATGATCCTATACATTACTGGCAAGAGCTAAAAAACCATCAATAGCCATGACGTATATGACTATTGTGGCATCATCCGTTCCTTGTGAGCGCCTGTTTTCAGTTGCTGGAAACATAGCAAATGATGAGCGGAACCGCTTGGATCCCGGTAGACTTGACAGATTGTTGTTTTTAAAAAGGTAAGGTATTAATCATTGGGAACTTTAAGTCAAATTATCTTATTGTTTTTGATTAAAAAAGATTTGAAAATAAATGTTTTGTTTTCTACCTGGTCTGATACATTGATGATAATAGTAATAAAAATAATTGTTAAAAGAATTTGATAAAAAGATCGTTAATTCTAACATTTGTCATGTTTTTTATGAATTTGATTTATACTTACAGTGAAAAAAACATTTTGAAAAATATCGAATTTTTGAGGATTGATTCATCAGGTCACATCCCTAAAATAAACGACAGCTGATGCGCAATGAAACGTCGCAAGAAACCGAACACTCTGTCCCACTCGCTCCAGTTACTACATATACTCCGCACTCTTGCATCTTTTGCTCACTCCAATGCGTCTGGCAGAATATTAGAACCTTCAAAACTGTCTGGCTACTTCAGAAACTTTGTTTGAATAATTCCCCAAAAAATATGTATTAAATTCAGATTTTACAAAATGACGTAAGTAGAGTTACAAAATATTATAGTTTAGGGGTGTCTGGCAAGGGGTTGCAACCATAGTACGTGTCTGGCAATGAGTAACGCGAGTTTGTGTATTATTACGGATAAAATATCAAAAAATTGAGCTTTACAAATTAACGAATTTCAGGTTGAAAAAAGTATACCTTTATTACCTGCTACCTGCCAAAGCAACCACTGCCTGAGTACCATAGGTGGGGATCGTTCCTACCTGTACTAGAGGCATATTTACAGAAACTTTCAGCTTTTACAAAATAAGGTATGTCTGGCGTTCACGGGCTCTTGGGCTATACGCAGGCTTAACCTTAAAGGATTTATAAAAATAATGAACTAAGTATTGTACACCTTGAAAAGGTCTACAGAAAAGTCCGCGATGGTATATGTCTATCTCTTATCGATATCCCACAAAACCATTTTTTGTCATTTACTTTTTACGGCAAATAATAGCTAATTTTCGAAGCGATTTTAAGCACTACAGCATTATTCCTTATTTAGGTATATGAGGCAGGTAAAGACTATGTAAATATTGACTATCAAAAAGTGATGTGGTGCATCCTATTTTGATAAATAAACATATTGATTTTTTCCGAATTTTGCACCCGTGCGAAGCCGGGGCGGGTCGCTAGTGGAATATATAGGTAAGCAAAAAACTTGTCAAGACAGCTCTCTAAGAGCAAGTTGCCCAGTTTATAGAGAAATGCCCAGAAATACATACTTTTTATTCAAAAATGTATTTAAATTTTGGGGGTAAAATATCCGGCGTTAGAAACATTATGCGGGTGAGGAAGGCCGCAGGTGGGGAGTTATGGTGACAATCACGTGAGAGTATGCTCGCTACTTATGTATGTCATCACATTCTGTATCTAGAACTATTAACTTAAGTGATGGTTTACATTTACACTCAAAATATTCTTCAATCAATAAGCTGAACGTGGCCGGAACGTGGCGTTCAGTCTTTGTGACCGTATACATATTTCTCGTTATCCCATAATTTTGTATTCATTATAGGGACAGGGGTTTCGTCATATTTACCACTGTTCCTATTCATAAAAATGGGAATACTAGCAATTGCACGTATTGTTGACCACTTTTATTTGCATTCAGACAGCAATTATTTTTGTGGTCACAATTCATACCTCTTCTAGCTCAGCAAATTAGTACCTAATATTATTTTACTATTAAGTGATACAGGTCCTGAATATATAAAGGTACCTAGGTTTTTTAAAGTTGATGTAAGGAAATGTAATGATATTTTTTGACTAGCTGTGCCCGCGACTTCGTCCGCGTGGAATAGTTATTTTGGGCATCATATTTATTTTTGCAAACATCCTCCTCGGCTTTGGCTTGGGGCGGTCAGGCGGTCACGCGTATTAGAAAGAACGCTGGTTCGCCGTATTAAATGTTTCGCTGCAAATTGCTTATAACGACTATATCTCAGAACCTATTCGTCTGATTTATATACTGTAAATGGCAATTTTAGTCTACATGAAAAGCCGAAAGTAATAAACATATTTATTTGGATAAGGATTAATACTGAATTAAAGAAAATTGGTTTCAAAATAACTTACGTTTATAATGAAAAAATAATCTTAAAAAATGAACATAAAAGTGGTTATTGTAAGTAAACCTTAAGAGATAGAGATATATGCTCTCGCGGACTTTTTTGTGGCAAAAAATGAGTACTTCACATATTTTGTACATTGTTTTACTATATCTTTGTTGGTTTGCGCAGCGTTCGCGTGGAAAGCTCGCAGATGGCCGACTCATTCAACTTTCATCTGCATTGTTGACGTTTCCCGTAGGAAATCCGGGATAAAATGTAGCCTATAGCCTTCCTCGATAAATAGACTATCTAACAGTGAAAGAATTATTCAAATCGGTTCAGTAGTTTTTGAGATTAGCGCGTTTAAACAAACAAACAAAACAAACTCTTCAGCTTTATAATATTAGTATAGATATTATATCATCAATAGGTTTAAATATGTCAAACTAGCTGTGCCCGCGACTTCGTCCGCGTGGAATAGTTATTTTGGGCATCATATTTATAGTTATTTTGGGCATCATATTTTGCAAACATCCTCCTCGGCTTTATCAATTATAGCTGTTAATTGTTATGTGACTTGGCCCACATCATTACCCGCGACGGAACGGAGACCATATAGTGAGATGAGAGGCCTTTGCCCAGTAGTGGGATCTTACAGGCTGATACAATTAAATACTCATCCTCAACAACAATCTTAAAAGATAGACATAGAATAATGATAGAAAATTGAACATAAAAGTGGTTATTGTAAGTGTAAGTAAACCTTAAGAGATAGATATATGCTCTCGCGGACTTTTTTGTGGCAAAAAATTAGTACTTCACATCTTTAGTACATTGTTTTACTATATCTTTGTTGGTTTGCGCAGCGTTCGCGTGGAAAGCTCGCAGATGGCCGACTCATTCAACTTTCACCTGCATTGTTGACGTTTCCCGTAGGAAATCCGGGATAAAATGTAGCCTATAGCCTTCCTCGATAAATAGACTATCTAACAGTGAAAGAATTATTCAAATCGGTTCAGTAGTTTCTGAGATTAGCGCGTTTAAACAAACAAACAAAACAAACTCTTCAGCTTTATAATATTAGTATAGATGAGAATGGTTATCAGTGGCCTTGTAAGTCTGGAGTCTTGTGGCAAATTTTCGTATGGGTGCCGCATCAGTTTCTTACTGACTTCTATAATATTAGTTAAGAAACAAAATAAGAAAATTATTTAAATAAGAGCGTTACTATATTTCAATTAACAAAATAAGATAGTATATATTTGCATTATATGCCAAGCCGCGTCAATTTATAAGAATAACAATACTGTACTGGCAATTCATTAATTTACACGTGTGAATTAATATTTTATAAAAAGAGACCAAGAGGAAGGCTTAATAAATTTGGGATTCTTCTTTCAGGCGAAGGGCTACTTGCCACCATTTTAATCTCAATTCCGTTATTAAGCCAAACATTAAGACTAAGAATCAGCATTCTGTCTCCCCTGTAAGGCATAAAGACGTGATTATATAGGTTCGTGACGTGATTATATAGGTTCGTATGTATACATAGAGATTTATACTTTCGTTTGATTAAATCTTTGTTAGACATCTTAATGAAATTTGGCATAAATAAATTACTGAAGTGATGACATAGGATACGCACTTGCTACCTCGAAATTAGCACGAAGTGAATTCCCGGGCAAAATTCTAGTGATAATATTATTAAGTTTGACTAGCGTGAATTCATAATGTAAATTATTATGTTTCGATGACATATTCTTTTGTTAGGTACTAGACACAGACACACAAAATTAATAACAAAGTGCATCATTAAAACCAACTCGGAGCCGCCGCCAACCAACTAACAGTAGTGGATGAATCCTTGTTGCCCACATGAATTCACTGCACTTCTTCATTGGCACTGCGATTTATGCACTGTCACATTTTTCACTACACTGTGTCACTTTTTATGCGCATCCCGCACTGCAATCCAGATGAAATCACTGCAATCCATGTTTTCTCCGTTTCGCCAAATTTTCTACATGGCGGCGGCGGCACCAGTATTTGTGCGAGGTCTAAGGCCAAACATGCCTAAGGTATAATGAAATTAGATAAACCACTTCAAGACACAATTAAGCAATTTGGAGAATGCCTTAGGGTTATGTCACGTATCTACAATGGCCACACACACACTACGATACTTAACCGTCAAATGGTAATATCGTAGGAAAGCAATTATGTAAAAGCAGTTAGAGTCCGTTCGTCTAGATAGCGTCGTGCAGCTATATGACTTGTTTTTTATGCATTACCTTGAAATAAAGTGCCAAGAGCAACTGTATGGAGCGACTGTAGTGGATTAATTATTTGTATGTAAACACGTCAGAAAAGTTATTTTTATCTAGGAATGAATGATTATTATTTTTTATATAAAGCTAAAATATGCGTGCTTAACATATAAAAGGGCGCCATCTATCCTACGGACTTCTATAAACTTATATGTAATTATCATATTCGAAATCAATATATTCAGTGTAATTATTTATAAATGTGTTAAATGTAAAGATATTATTTATTTTACTCATGACATCTTTTTAAATTTTCTCAGTATTATATATTAGCTTATTTCAATGAAAATGGAGGTAGAAAATACTTCGATTTTAAATGTCAATATTTTGTTTGTTTAAAACAACGAATATGATAGTACAGATATTGCAAAAAGTAAAACAAAAACTTACGAGAGATGATAACGCGAAACGGAAGCGGGAGCAGGTGCAGAGTTCACGGAGGATGAAGAGCCTGAATAGCCAGAGCCAGCTGGCGATGAACCGGCCGAAGGAGCGCCCGCTGACGTGGGTATCGCTGCCGGCTCATAGTATTCGGTGGTAAGGGTACGCTCATCGAGCACGTGCTCAGCGTTGTGCGCTTTGGAAGCCGACTTGATGTCCATGAAGGCAACTGTAGCGCACACGCCACTCGATCCACCGCTAGGTGCAGGGATCGCATTTGCACTCTCAGTTCTACCCAGCAACTTGACATTCTGGACTCGGCCATAGCTGTAAACAATAACAAACGTTCATATTTTGGTAACAGTAAACTCAATATTTATCATTAAACAAATTGAATATTAATAAAAGGAAAAGCCGAACAAAAGATAAACATTCGCCCAATTGCCAAACAAAGTTCTTAAGCACATTCCGACATGATTCAAGCAGAAACAGATACAATGACGATATTTCGATTAGAATCGATAGAGTACACTGAAACATTTGGTTCATTAAGCCAAAGTCGGTCACTGAAACACCTAAAGTGACCATTTAAATTTAATTGTTTTGAACAAATGATTTATCAGTATTTTCTTAATATAAACTTTCGTCTAAGTTAATGTACAATCTACGTACACTCTATCGATAGTGTGTGTTATAGCACTGAAACAATAATTGCATGCCTCCCTGAACACATAAAGGCAAACTAATAACAAAATTTGAGGTTCTTTTCTTTTCCCATTCGCAGAAAAACGTTAGATAATTTGTTTAACTTTTAAAGTATGCAAAATGACTATTTGTATTTTTACAACCTGTATAATATTCTCTGCGAAGAAGGATGTGCAAATAATGGATTTTTAAGACTTACGATGTTTTTCGAAAAAGAAAATTAAAATGAAAACAAAGAGAATGAATACATACGAATATTGATTGGCTTAAAAAATTAAGCTGATAATAAGTAGGTAGCTATGTCGATGGACATTTTTTTTTCTTAATTAAATAAATGACTTCCGCCTAGTTTTCTCCACTCATTCAATATTTAAAATATTGAAAATACATAGAAGCCGAAATTAACGTATTAAAAATAATTATTAACCAGCGAAAAGGGAGAGCTTGCGAAATTAATTAATAGAAGTCTCTTTAAACTTATAAACAACAAGTAGCAGTAGATATGGCGACTACAAGTACAAATGGAAATTTTTCGATTGCCAATGCTGACGATGGCTACGTCGTCACAGTATACGAGTATTTTTCTTCAGTTTGGCCAGATCTGATTATTTTAGGTCTGATCCTTATCTTACTAATTTTAGAATAATGTATGCTAATGCTTATATATCGATTAAAATTAAGATAACACCGTTACAGAAATACAACTTGCACATCATAATTAAATATAAACTAACTACACCGCAAATACCTCATTAAAAGTGAAATATAGGCAGCCTTATAAGATTTTTCCAGACATATTTTGGAAGTCAGTTGTTTACATTTGTCTTTCCTTAAGTGACTCATTGTCAAACTTCTATTACAACAGGACAACTGAAACGCACAAAGACGACATACTTGTGTTCATAGCTAAATTTTTAACATTTTCAGTTTATAACGAAGTCTACAACCAGTCAGCGCATATCCGCCCTATTCTAACTTAATTGGCATTTTTTGGGCATAGGTACTGCATTTATTTTACACTTAAAAATATAAAACGTCGTAGATGATGGTAATATGGAAATATGGAATATGCCAACTAATTTAACTTTTGCACTAACAAAAGGTTCTTCGTACTACTAAATACAATTAATTCGAACGTTTGTATTTTTGTTAGTCAGACAACAGTCAAAATCTTCTATGGCTATAAAAAGGAATTTAACATCAAAATAACAAATTTCAAGCCGCGAGCAGATACTAAGGTTAGAAATAATTTACTAAGCCAAGTAGAGCTTACAAGTGTCGCAGACGATAAGTTTTGCATTGAATTTAGCGTGCATTAAACTTACGAATAAAATACCAGGTTTTTTAAAACTACTGTCAAATTTTCAGAAAAAAATAATTTATAGTGAAGATATGTTAAGCTTATCAATGAAATCACTCATATTGTGCGGCATAAAAAAAATTATATTTTTCACTTTTTAGGGTTCTATACCTAAAAGGTAAAAAGGTCTGTCTGTATGTCACTAGGCTCTATCTCATAAAAAGTGACAGCTAGAAAGCTGAATCTTCACAAATATTGTATTTCCGTTGTTGCTTTAACAACAAATAATTTTAATGAGTAATTATCTTTCAAAATAAATAATAAAATGATAATAAAGTAAAATGGCAATAAAGTAAACTACGTTAGTCGGTAGGTAGGTCGGTCGCTACGGTAGTGCCGAAGGTGTAAGGCACAGGTTCGAATCCCACCTCGGCCATAGTGCCAATGACCATTTGCGAAGTTATGAACATTAGTTAGAAAACTAACCTATGCTCTTACAGCGTGGGAAAATATCGTGAGGAAACCTGCACATTTAGGCAACTGGATGTGTAACCATGATCGATCCAATACTGGTTTTTTCATTAATTTTATTTGTTAAAAAAAATAGGTTTGTGCAAAATCCTGACTCGCCCAATCCAGGGTCAAAGGCATACCCCGGGCTCCCCTCCAGAGTGAGGATGCAACCGGGACTAAAGCCAACAGAAAGAAGAAGTATAATAAAGTAATTATTCAATGTAATTTTTTTGGTCGATTTTAATAAGCAGATAGAAATGTGAATATAAAAAAGTGATGATGGTACGGAGCCCTTACTGCGCGAGTACGACTCGCACTTGGCCGGTTGTTATATTTATGCCATCTCTGCTAGTTTGTAAAGAAAAGGAAAATTCGACTAATAATATCCACCGGAATTTCTGAGCCTCATGTGTGTGATTTATTGTAAAATTTGACAGGAGTTTTAAATGCCACGCTAATTAAAGTGAGAACAACACACATCGAAATTGGATGTTGCCAAATTAGACGGTGCTTGTAGTAGATAGTACGATGGTTTTATACAATTTTGTTAACTTGGGTGAATAAAGTGAGAAATAGCCTTTATTTAACTGTTTGAATATTCTTAAGTCAAACGAGGAACATGAAAGATTTACTCTATTCACACAAATAAAAGTGGTTGAATAACCTTGTCAGGACGCTGACTTGGCGGTCCGCGGCACAAATAGGGCCGGGCATAATAAATAGCAAGATTGCATGTACATTTAATTTACAATCCTTTTTTTATTCGACTCCGATTTTCCGCACATATCTACCGAATCATTGTACGTACTCAATATTGCACAATTCGATTATCTGTTTTCGAACAATTACTCTTTTGGGAATATCAGCATGGTTATTTTAATAAACAAATAGTGAAATAATGCAGACAGAACACTTATTCATGCTATAATATAGAAAATAAATGCACAATTAAAACAGTCAGTCCTTCAGGTACAGGAATTTCATTCTTCGCATCACATAATTATTAATGTAATTTTACTGATCTACTACTCATAACTAGCGAAAAAATAGTAGATTGTTTACTAATACAATGTTCTGTTAACCAATCCTTGGATACACATTTTTAAGTATTTTTAGCGTAGATAAATTTGTTCTTATCAAAAAAAACGTATTTTTTTTTTCTTTAATAAAAATATGGGGTATAGTTTCTACCAGTAAAACTGACTGAAATATACACACAAATAGGTACCTGATAAAATTGTTGGAATGAAGTGAGACCTCACCGATTACTGAACTGCTTGTTATAAGTCTTCTTATTAAACCACTGCGAAGAAGCCAATAGTTTTTGAGATTAAGCTATATGAGTATGTCCCTTCCTGAACTATTTTATATAACTATAAGGATAAGACGACTTGACCGATTCTGACAATTGGGGTTTCGTGAATCGTTTTTATTGCGCTGTGACCGAGTAACAATGATGACAAATTCATCGTTGTTACTCGGTCGATGTCAGGGAATAAATTTTAAGGATAAGACCCGGATTACAGCTCACGTAAAACACAGGCGTATAAAAATTTATGTGGCTGGAATGCTGCCTAAAACAACTGCACGTATTACAAACTGTTCTATGTGAATAGCCTGTTTTCTAAACTATATCGTATATGTATAAGTGTATTCAATTTTACACGAGGGTCGATCAATATATTAACACAAAGAATTTTTTAAATAAACCCTTGGTATTTAATACATACTTTGGATTAAGCAAACATATGTTTCGTAGATGTATAATAATATTAAAAAAATTTGTAGGCATCGACACGTTGACTGGTATAAATTCTAAAACAAGAAGACATGCTGTATGTATCTTATCTTAAATAAGAAAAACAGACTTGAACACGTCTGACCGGACGAGTGGCGCGCGTCGGCATGACTCGTGAGAGTGAGCAACACTACAAAAAATGCGCTGTTGCCGCACTAGTCGCACGCAGCGCAGTATCAGGCAAACAACACTGTCGAAGCGTTGTTGCCGTTTTGACAGGCTCGCACCCGCTTCAACAACCTACGCAACCGATAGAATAGTATCTACCTACTCGTAATGTTTATTGCAGTCGTAGGCATTTGGGAATTAAATAGGCGGCTGTCGGTGTCGGAAATATTAATGAGAATAAAATGTAGCATATTTCCTATTTGTACGTATGAATGTCAATTAGTAGGTAAATATGAAGCTAACAAGTTCCTTTATTTCATTTTCCACCCAAGATCCACGGATATTAATTATACCTTTAAATATGTATGAATAAAGCAATTTCGAGAAAATATGTCGGTATGAAAGATGAACAAAAAAGTACAATTTTGGAACAATTATATAAGAGAATAGGTATACTATTCTCTTTCTTATGGTAATTTAAAAAGTGATTTAATCTTGTTGACAAAAAAAATTGCCGTCATAACAGAAACTTTTAAAGAATTCATTCCATAGCCCATTACGCCTTCACTTCGTTGCGAGACATGTTTCTTATTTTAGAACTTGTCCTTATTATTGTCCGCGACTTCATTCGCTATAAAAGTTCACTAAAAATAGTGTTCACGTTTGCGAAACCAAACAACCAGACTGTTGTTGGTCTTAATAGATCTCCCACATCAATTTTATGGCAATGTTTTTCAAGTACAGACATCGATCAATTATTATATGTATGGATTTCTTTATACTCCTGCATAGATTCGCTAAAAACTTTTATTTACGTTCTGTAGTTTGTCCACATAAAACCTAATATTTAAAAAGGTTTTGCCTAGATACTAACATAGGTTAGAACTTGGTAAGTCTAAACTGTGGATTTACATAAGCAGACGAATCAATAATACTAAAATCGACTTAGTATCATATTTTCGTTTCGGTGAGAAAATTTAATGAACGGTAGGCATAGGCACCAAAGAGTGATTAAATCGGTCGATGTCTAGTGCGGCGTTGCCGCATTTACAACATGGCTGCGCCGCGCTCGTTGTACCCGTTTCCGTGTGAAACTCAACGACTGCGTCTGTGTGTTCGAGGTGGCAGTCACAGTCGGCAGCGCGCTTCGAGGCGAGCCGGCGAACGGGGGAAGAGGTCGGGGAGTGCAGGGGGAACGAGATACCGGCTCGGTGGGTGACGTCAGTATACTTTCTGAATTGCTCTTCACGCGTTGAAATGTGTTCTGCCGACTTAAACCGAATATAAGTTGACTCATTTATAAATAATATAGGTACTACAGGTGTTGTTACATTTATATTTTTACAATGAAATATTTTGTATTAATGCTTTTTTTTAGGGTTTAGAAACAGAGAACACCACTTTATGATTCAGCGATATTGTCGATACTGTACGGCGTTTTTGTTAGATTTATCGACTACGAACGAAGTAGGTTTAAAATTAAAAATTATAGAGGTGTAATGTTGTGACTGAAAAACCAAGTTCGTAAGTGTCCGCTCGCTCCGATTTAAATCAACCCGAGGTCTTAGCAAGTATAATTTCAAGGTTATACGATTTAAATTTTAAAATACACTTCACCTGAAGTTGAATTTGGCGTCCACTCAATCCTATCAAAATTGGAAATATCTACTTGCAATTCTTACACAGGGATTAAATATTATCACTTTCACAATTTTCATTTTCACAATTTAAGTTGTCATTTATCTACCCCAGATTCACATCAGGATCATAAACTCAAAGCTAGTATTTTTTATCGTGAACAAGATTAATAAAATAACACACAAACCAAATTGGGTATTTAAATGCACAAACAATATAGATTTCCACTCGTGGAAAATTTATATCTGAAAATGATCATTTGAGTGACACAAGATCCGGAGTCTAGTCAGCACATCAATACTATTACAGGAAGGTATTTCGGGAATGCAGTGAAATCGAAAATTGAAAAATTTTATGCAAATATTTTTCCCGACAAAGCTCCTTCAATGTTTCCAGTTATTTTACAGTACTCGCTCACAAATATTTCTATAGTTAGATATCCCAATAATAACTAAATGTCATTGACTCTTACGATTTTTATGTATTATAAGACTGGGAGAAGGTAGAACAGTACCGTTGTCTACGGAGGCTGCAGTAAGCAGGCCGTCTTACCGTTATGTACAATGAATCTTTGTTCATTGCCTAGACAGCAGAATATGTACACATAGTTCAGGTTTACACGTACACCTTAGGTAATAGAGTCAAAATGACACACACATACGTCGCTTATAAACATACATATTTATATGACCACACTGCTTTAAGCACTCAATCAATCATCTGTGTTAAAGTAAATCATATCAAATAATTTACTTACTACTTACGTACTAAACCTACTTACTTACAGCACTTAATTTAACACGATCACGTCGAAAATATATAGGTGAATAAAGTTTACGTTCTTCATTACACCTTGTAATATTATTTGATCCTCCCAAAACGAATTCATCTGTTTTACATGAGCACATTAAAAAAGGATGTGTGCCCGCAACTCCCGTTTGTGTGTTATTGGAAATATGAAAGTTATTAAATTTACTTAAATATAGATTTATTTTTTTAAATACAAGCTTTTAAATTTGAAATAATTGAAAATAACGGATGGACTTCATTTATATTGGATTTGTTAATAGATAATACTTCTGACTTTCTGACTAATAATCTTTTTTAAGTTAAAATTTCTTTTCCACTTAATACGTCTGCAGATAAAATAATTCTCTAGGCTTCTGCAAGTCCCCCCCACCATGAAATCTTTACCTGCTGAGTATGGACAATCTCTAAAATATATCGTTCTTTTCATCGGTTTCAGTTCATAATTGGCTGAATAATTGCTTAAAAACATTACCACAAAAGTCTAATAAAGAACATCGTCATTTTATTCGAGTGTAGTAGTAGAAGTAGTACCCCACTTTACTGCATTCTGAAAACTGCAGGAGCAAGAAAATCAACAACTTTCACCAAGATGTCGCACTCGTTTCGTAAAAATAACATAATGAGTCATATTCGGCCACACAGACAACTGTGTTGCATTGAAGTTATGCATAAATGCTGAAAATTAAAAAACTTTGTTTATAGGGGTTGTTTTAGTGTGAAATTAAGGTTTGTTAACAAACCCTAGTTACGACTAAGCTGTTTTCAAGTGCTAAGCTAAGCTGAGCGCTTGAAAACATATTTATCGAAAGTTAAATATCCAACTGAGCATTTACTAATGAGAGCGCAACTCACAAAGTCAATATAAGATAGGTTGCCATCGATTTGGTTAAAACAGCACCCCTTTGCAATATGAGGAACCAGCTAGACTGGTATGTTTGATGCGATTAATGACGTAACCATACTTTGAGACGCTACGATGTAAATTAAAAACAATAAGGTAGGTAGACTTCATTTTTGGGTTGACTTGGCTTTTTAAAAGGTCATCGTTGACGATATAGTACTATTGGGCATAATCAGCAAAACTGCTTTAAAAATGCCTTGCATGAGATGCCAACAGTTAATGGCAGGAAAGTGCAAACAATAGAATACATAAATATAAACTTTCCGTTCTCACAGAAGTAATTTCTAGAGAAACGTAACCTACGTTTCTTTTACAACACCACACCATACTGCGTTACGTTATGGACAGCGTGTTTAAATTACAAGCAGTACCCATAACTGGATGAAGGGCAGACTAAGGAAATACAGTAATTTCAATCGGTACTGGACATAGCTTTTCAAGAAAGCTGCCACGCCGAATGTGAGACTGTTTCAACCTTAAGGCAAACGAAAAAAGGATTAAAAAAACAAGTAACCCAACTTGATCAAAAATATGAAGTATCTTTTTTTTAAAGGAATCGATATAACGTTATTTAGTTTTTTTTATATTACCAGAGAAGTTACTGCTTTTAGGATTTTACCAATTCGCAAATTTTTGCAGCTTAGAATATATAAAATGGAACATTTTAACATTTTAAGTTGCTGCAGTCATTCTACCTGGATTTCTATATTCTTAACCCGTCAGTACTTCAATGATCTTGTCGTATCACTTGAATCATATGTCGCAATAGTAACGATAAACACGATATAAGAACAAGAAGATACCCCTCTTGTTCTTTTATCGTATTTCCTGACTACTCGCATGGTGCATTAATAAGTTGAATAACTAAGCAACATTTTTATTTCCGTTTCGAGATGGGGTTATTACGGCGGCGCCCAGGAGTCGAATTGGACGGAACGGGCTAGCATGTAGTAGGGGTAAGTGAACAGGGGTCCTATTTGGTTGGGTAGGTCGTAGAGCCCGCGGCGGCCCGGATTGCCCGCGCAGGTCGATAGAGCGAGGGGAGTGGGTGAGGCCAAGCAGTGCTGCACGGGGTGGTGCCCTCGCCTCGCCCTCACCCCGTGGACCCGTCAGCAGTCGGCAACTTTCGCGTTGCATAATAATGTTACAACACCTATCGTCCATACCACCACCTTACCTCAAACCATCGATGCGGCCACCACCCGTCGGCTGCGCTACAGCTGTACTACATGTACACAAACGATGTATAGTCTTGTACTTCACTATATATGCTTATAGAATCTTTATTTCGCCTATAACGTTCATTAATTGAATGAATCTATTTTCTACATAAGTAAAAAATATTCTTATGAAATATACACAAAAAAAGGCACTGGCTGACATATCAACGAACAGCCCAAATCACTGGCTGTTAGTTATTTGAAATTTTGTATACTTATGTGCATGAAAAGAGAATTATCCGAAATTCCCGCAGAAACTAAAATTAGGGGGATTTTATGTTGAAGCAGGCGGTGCTGCAAGCTAACTCTCGTTTGTATAAATCATGCACTGTGTTAACTTTTTCGTTAAATCATTTTTTAGAATCGTTTTGGATTTGGCATAGGTATAATTAAAACTATTTATGCGGGATTAAATGATTATTGGGCCGTTGTGGTTCCCAGCAACAATGGAAAAAGAATAGGACAAATCTATCTCTTGCCCATGGATGTCGTATAGGGAGACTTAAAGATGGACTAGCAACCTGTCACTATTTGAATGTCAATTCAATCATTGCGCCAAATAGCTGAACGTTGCCGGCTCTGTCTACCCCGCAAGGGATGCAGACGTGATTATTTATTTATTTTTTGTATGTATGAATGATTATTTGCTCCTAACGCTTATATCCCACATTGCTACTATAGTTAACTATAGTTTAGTGTTAGTGTGTTATGTCCAAATTTGTTACTTTGATAAAAACAAACCAGACACCGTTTCCGACCAAACCGGTCTACACCTCCTTTTTTAGTTTTTTGTTAAAAATATATGTACATAACACAAATTAAAAAGGAAAAGTGATCGAACTTTAAGCAAGAGAGCATCATATTGACTTATCATAATGAGAAACCTTTTTGTAATAAAAATATCACGTTTGCTGTATGGGAACTGCCTTCTGAATAATTAGGAGATCTAGCTGAAGAAGTATTAGCCGATCTAAAGCGGTATTTCGGGCTCAACCTTCAAGAAAGGGACGATCATCCGCCGATACAAAGTTGATTGTATTTGTACTCCATTCCATAGAAAGTTAGTTTGATCGATTAAGCATTTTATTTATTTTGAGGCGTATTTATTATACGTCGCCACATTTTTCAGTATTATTTGTTATGGTTGCATGAGTTGCATCATCTATGAACATTTGAAATACGATGTAGTATGGCTTTTATATAAAACTTTCACTAGAAGTAAGATACCCATATTTTTTACTTGGGATTGTTAACATATAAAATTTTATGTTTGAAATTTGGCTCATTCTAGAAGGACGTAACGACGCAATGACGTCATCTGTATGAACTTATAAGTTTAGTACGTTCGTCAACGTTTTAAGTCTTTAAACAATTAACATTATTGACATTGACTGCAGGTATTTTGTATACAAACAACTTAAGAATTGTTATTTTATTTTCACTTCTTGTGATGAAGAACGCAAAATCAAAAATTTAAGAAAGTGGTCTTTAGATTGTTTACGTTTGCGAATGTTATTTTTCCTGACAGTTGACGGATAAAAACTTTTAGTTTGTGAATCGAAACTCTATTATTTAATTTTTTTTTTTTTTTAAATATATCGATATAAAATCTATTAATATTCTTTTGGATCTAGAATAGTAAAATTAAGAAACGGTTAATTTTGATTGGGGTCTTGAAGAAAATGAAATGTAGTCAATGAGATTGTTTATCTTAAACTTTATTCCGGTAAAAATAACCATTAACCAAAATCCTTGACAAATTTCGGGACTTAAAATTTATTGTGTTTCCTCGAAGTAGTGATGCCGATCGATGGTCTATCGAAAGTTGAATATAAGAAATACTACCGTCAGAACTCGGTTACCGTATACGCAACAATACTATCGATAGCAGTTTCAATAATTATTAATTTTTTAAATTTAGGTTTAATGCTATCAATAGTATTGTAAATTATTGAAACTATTGTACCAAAGTGAGCTATCGATTGTATAGATGATTTCCAAGGTCAACTATCGATAGTTTGGCAATATGAGTTTGAAATGAAAATCATTACCTGGATTACTTTTACGATTTTAATACTTGTTACTTATGTATAAGTTGACAATATACAAGTAAGAAGTAAGTAGTATACTTGTTTAAATTATATAAGTATGGATACATAGGCAGTAACAGTTGAGTGTCGAATTTTAAATAAGATTTGGGATCTTAAATTTATTTATTATGATTTAATATTATGACTTCATTTAAAATTAAGAAAAGAGAAAATCTGTGAATCTGTATGTGCGTCTTTCCTGTAAAAAAGAGTAAACATTTAGAGTAGCAGATATAATTGCATATTTTGACTAAGTATTACCTAGTTATAATCGTAATAATCGAATAATTAATAACAGCGAAATATTTAACCCAACCGAGTTCAGATCATGCCTGATCCCTTCTTTTGTAACGACTAACTGGTTACTTTATCTTGTCTTGACATTCAAAGTTCAACGCAATGAAATGTCAAACCTCTCCCTCTGCGAGTTACATTATTACCTTTAATGCTTCACATTTAGTTAGCTAACCCTTCCTCACGACAACATTTCAGAAGCTTACCCTTTGACGAGTTTTGTACAATAATGTTGTTGTTAAAAAAATGATACTTTTTTACTAATATACATACAAAAAAATAAAAGAAAAATTATATTTAAAACGACTTACGACGGCTATAATAATGTCTGAGCTGTAATTTCAAGGAATTGAAAAAAAATGTTGGCTAAATATTACGGGGATAGATTTGTTTATTAAACAAATAGATATACTTGACTACTTCTTTTTATTTAGAACACACTGAGCATAGTAGTGAAGAGATTATAAATAAGTATTACAGTAGTATATGTAATTTTTTTAGCTTTTTATCACTTATATGAAGTCCCCTCTCCTATTGTCCCTTATCGCTAGTACTAATATTAAATGAACTGTATGAATACAATTTTTAAATATCAATATCCGTCCGGTCAATATGGTGAAATAATTCTAGCAATCTTTTACGTATAAACGTATCAGCGTAGACTTTAGAAAAGCAGTCTGCGCCCGGCTTTAGAGGCTCTGAGAAATAATGTCGGCGCAATAGCGTTCTGCGCATTATTACTCACCCCTCTTGGAGCCGGGGTGGACGGCAGGCATCGATCGCACTACCAACTGCGCCCTATGAACGAGCGTGCTCGCGGCCCCTCATAGGTATTCCGGTTGATATGACACCGCATTTGTAGATAGTTGAGCTATAGGATATATATATATATAAAGTGTATATATATCCTATAGCGTGTGTGTGTGTGTGTGTGTAGTTTTCACACTATATATATATATATATATATATATATATATATAGTGTGAAATCTACTATTGGTGAAGGTTGTAATTAAATCGGTTAAGTACTTTTGGAGATAAGCGTGATCATACATGAAAATTCTCTATCCATTTCAGTCAAAATACTAAATGTACAAACAAAATATTTTTACCGTTTTATTATATGTAGTATTTTGATTTTCAGTTTTTTTTAAATAAAATACTTAAACAACAAAAAAAATATTTTTAATAAATACAAATATCTTGTTTTTGTTGGGGCTCGAACTTGAAACTCGAAGACTTCACAGTCTCACACGCCAACCACTGGACCATCGAGGCCGCTGCGGTGGTGTCGAAATTAAAGTAGACTACATAACATAAAATGACGCCACTTTCCCGGAGGGGAAACAGAAACTACATCTTTCCACTTGCCACGATCTTCGCTTCATCCACATTCATAATTCTCTTCAGCTCGACGGTTTCTAAGTAGACTAACAAACCATGGATCTTTTTACGTGAGAATTACGCATGTTATGTGCGGCAAAACCAGGATATTATCAAACTGATTTTCACTTATATTTATATGTACATACATACATATAGTCACGTCTATATCCCTTACGGGGTAGACAGAGCCAACAGTCCCGAAAAGACTGAATGAGCACGTTCAGCTGCTCGGCTTGATGATGGAATTGAGATCCAAATAGTGACAGGTTGCTAGCCCATGGACTAAAAAAAGGACCGCAATTTTATAAGCCTATCCCTTAGTCGCTTTTTACGACATCCGTGGGAAAGAGATGGAGTGGTCCTATTCTTTTTGTTTTGGTGCCGGGAACCACACGGCACATATTTATATGTTATAGGTATAATGGTGTCGTACAATGATAAATGACTTTGAATTTTAAATTTCGTAACTTATTTGCAGGCAAACTCATGCCTTGAGTTCATTGAAATGACGATAATTTTTTTTAGTGAACCGTTTTTGATGAAACAAACTTTAAATTTTTCTGAGTTAAAACAAAGCAATTAGTGAAAGTTTTAAATCGGTTCAGTACTTTCGAAGATAAGCGTGATCATACATAATATAAAATATTTTTTTTGCTTTTTATTATTTATTGTAAGTGTCCCCTCTATCCATTTCAGTCAAAAATACTAAACGTACAGACAAAATATTTTTACTGTTTCATTATATGTATGATAAGGGATAATAAATCTTGTGAATGTATTGCTCGAGTGTCATGTAATGTCGTGTTTTCTTGCTTAGGAATGAGTGTAGTGGTAAAAAATATATAATTTAAATCCCACCGACAAGAGATTAGTTTCTTTATGTTATTAGTTAATGAAAATACTTAGTGAGTGCGAATTAATAACTTATCATAAATATAAAAAGTAGCTGTTAACCGCGACTCCGGATTTTTCAGAAAAGCTGTATCTCTAGACCTTTATAAAGTATCTTTTTGTCTGTTTTGTCTTGTTATTGAAGTTTTTGGCTTTATTCGTTACGAATAAAACTCTTTACATAGTATACATACCTTAATTAAGAAAATTAAAAGCAAAATATCAAACTTTGAGAATCGTCAAAAAACGGAATAGGTATTTTAATATCAGAAAAGAATCACTTGAGTCTCTTTCTGACAAGATAATCAAGACTATTATCAATAAAATAACTTATTAAAGTACTTCTTTGTAAAATGTAAGATACAATATATAATTAAAATGTTGAAATGTTAAAATACAAAAATAGAAACATAACATAGTCCTGTTTAAAAATCATGTAAGAACACGTGACGTTATGGAAGTGTACAAAACACGGCGCCAAGCTGCCGCGTTGCCAACTCGCGTCAGCGCCACTAGACCAACAAACTACGCCTACTGTACACAAACTTCAAACGCCGTGGATGAATATAACTCAATAGACTAATCCATACCAGTAGCAAACGATTCGCCTACACGATGGACTACCGAGCGACTAAAAAATGTGTGTAGACTTGCATTCAAAACTGATTCTTATAAACCAAAAAAGCTACATTCAGTATTAATTTTTAGCTTTTTTAATGTATGAAATGGCTAGTTACCCTCTAGCCATAAATATATAAACTGCTCAATACTATCAGAGTGAGGAAGCAAATTACGAAAAATAAAAGAAATCTCACAACACGAAAATTCACCTTATATTCCGCAGTACAATTAATCTGTACTATCAAATAAAAACAAATAATTTAAATTTGAGAGATAGCTTCTAGCTGGTTATTTTTGCTTGTGGCAGGTTCGATGACCTCGCGCTCCCCGCCCGCGCACCCGAGCTGCTTTTGGAGCGCGACATTGCAAAACTGTGGTGGGGTTTAGGAAAATGTATGTTGGCGTTACCGCTTCCATGCTCGCTGAACGTAGTATCATTAATAAGTACCTTGATAGTGTGGTAGGATATAGTCTCGAAAAATAAAAAATAATCTGCTGTGATGACTAGTCTTTCTTTTGGTTTACACATAATGAAGTGACATCCTACTACTTTACTTTAGTATAGTTTTAAATTATTATAACTAATGTAATGTTTGATAAGAAGAGTTCGTGATTGTTTGTATATTATCCAGGCTTTTGTACGTTAAGTAGTAACTAAAAAACAAACTGCATGCAAATGTTTCGATTAAGAGTGATGAAAGACAATGATGACAAAAAGATATGAGATGTACAGGTCAAGTCTTTTCGTTGTTATATGTACATAGCTGATAAAATTTTGGCGAAGGGCCAGAAAGTGGCTTAATTGTGAATGCTGAAAAGGCCTATGACGAGAGTAGATTGGAATAAATTATGGTCAGCTAAGTGCCTTGAAAATCCAAGTCGTTTCACTTTTGACAAAGAAGAACAGGTTGAGTGACAAGTTCGATAATACGGTGCCATTCCTGTCGAATTGCAGCCATTCGGGTACACTTATTGAGTAATTTGTTACCGCCTTCATTTGGTCTGTCCATCTCATCGGGGATCTGCCACGGGCTCTGGTACTATCAATTATTCTCTAAACTAACACACGCTCTGTGTCATCGTTACGATGAGATAGATACATGGCCAAAGAATGTAAGAATACGTGCTTGTACTTTAGACGATAGGCGCTATCTTAAGCAAAATTCGCTCAGAATATACATTGTGCCGTGTGGTTCCCGGCACCAATACAAAAAAGAATAGGACCACTCCATCTCTTTCCCATGGATGTCGTAAAAGGCGACTAAGGGATAGGCTTACAAACTTGAGATTCTGTTTTTAGGCGATAGGCTAGCAACTTGTCACTATTCGAATCTCAATTCTATCTTAAAGCCAAATAGCTGAACGTGGCCTATCAGTCCGCTCAGGACTGTTGGCTCTGTCTACCCCGCAAGGGATATAGACGTGATTATATGTATGTATGTATGTATGTATGTATATACATTATATAGGTTCGTACGGAATTCTGTCCACGAAACCCTAAGCATTCTTCGTCAGCATAAAGTACCAGTGTCATCGGCCGAAGAGGTACAGGAGATGGTGACCTGTATGTAGAACGAAGCTTACGTGAACGAAGTACCAAGATACATATATTAAGAATAGTAAAACAAAAACATTGGTATTTTAATTGGGGGAGAAAAAGAGTGGACCAGTGAAAGAGATTGTATACAAAGTCAATTCGGCTAGATAATGCCAGTATTGGTTTTGGTTATTTTAATTAATACATAATAAAATGATACGATAGATGTTACGTTCCTAGCAAATTAAACTTTGGTGAACGATGAGGACATCATGTAAAAGGTAAAATACAAAGGACCATTATTTAATATTTTGCACGAAGGTTCTATGTCATCTACAATAAGAGAAAAATTCCTGGAATTCCCGCGGGAAATAAACGTAATTTTTCGCTTTACGCAGTATTTTTTTTTCTAGTATAGTATTATTGAGATATTAAGGAGTGTGTAACAAAGAAAAATATGATGGTATCATTCTGACGCACATGACGATGTTTAACGAAAGTTCACGAAACAAGCACACAGTAGAATTTTACTTGGCAATTAGTACATAGGCAGATAAATGGCAGTAAAAAGTATATGTTAGTTTATAGTTAATTTGTTCTTTAGCAGCAATTACCAAATGTATATTTAAATATAAGTTATTTAGTTGTGTGTGCAATAAATAGTCACCTATTGAGATTTGGGAAATTTTTACACTAGTAGGTACTATTAATCTGAAGGCGAGTCACACTTGACTTAAGCAAAATAAGCTTTTGCTCGCGACTTTTTCTGTGTGGTTTATTTTATCCCAGTAAAAAGTAATCAACCTCAGGATCCACTCTAGCTCTGTACCAAATTTCATCAAAATCGGTTCAGCGGTTTAGGCATGAAAGCGTAACTTATGAGACAGACAGACAAAGTTACTTTCGCATTTATAATATTAATAAGGATTAAAAGAAACCAACTCCTTTCATTAAGCAGTTTATTAAAAAAAAAAGATTTTTTTTGTCTGAGTCCGCTCGACTCGGTAGCGGGTGTTTATGTTGCTTTTTGAAGCGCGGTTCCCTAAGTGTTAATAACAGAGGATGGACTTAGCATAAATTAAAACATTACTATAAATACGTAAAAACAGAAGTCCTGTAACGTCTTCTCTTTTAGAAGTGGTAGAAGAGGCATGAAAGAAGAATAAAGCTGGTATAAGCAATTAAGCACAAAGGTATAATCAGTGTTAAGTTTAGTGTCAAGATAAGGAATAGTAAGATAAGGATTTTTTTTGTGTGAGAAAAGATAAAGGTACAAGCAGATTTAAGAAAGGGGATAGTTAGATGGTTTGGACATGTGGAGAAGACGTGGAAAGTGTGAATGGGGGAATGTTGAAAGGGAAAGATGTAAACGAACGTACTCCTCGATCAAATCGAAATTCTCTATGACCATTTAACGATTCCTTGCCATTTCCTTGCTTCCAAGACTATAAATTGTAAAAAAGTTATTCTGAAGGGCGTTTAAACGAAATCACGGGGAATTTACGCGACGGGAGAGAAGTCACAATATTAAAAAAATCCACCTTTAAGAATCGCGCAGACACGCGAGGAATCATCTCGTCGAATCATTGAAATTTGTGTTTTGTGAATTTTCAATTGTGATTATTTTTCATAGTCGTCCAAAACATGTGAAAATAATATTTGTAAGTGGCAAAAACAAATGTGAGCGAAAAAATTAGGATAAATGTACCTAATAAATTGTTTTTAGGGTTCCGTACCTAAAAGGTAAAACAGAATCATATTCCTTAGCCTTCGCTGTCTGTTTGTCAACAGGCTGTATCGCGTAAACCGTGATAGCTGGAAAGTTAAAATTTTTACAAATTATGTATTTTTGTTGACGCTTTAACAACAAATACATAAAACTAAAAAGGCTTTGTGTGTGTGTAAAGATGGTATCCGTTCAACAAACGTAATTTTTTCTCGATTTCTAAAAACAGTTAAAAACGGGAATTTAAAAAAGAACCCTTGGTGTGTGAGTCCAACTTGCACTTGGACGGTTTTTAGGTGAACGACTGGATGCGGCGCGGCGGTGTAGCATAGCGTAGAACCGCGCCTCACCCACACTCATGCTTATAGGCCCATTGAGTAGCATAGTGACGTTCAGAAACTACGTTTCATATATTTATTATATAATTGTTTATCAATTTATGTAGTTGTATTTTAAAAGATTTTATCATAATGGTTATTGTTATTTATTTTTAAACAGTAAATTAAAAACTGTACTCGCGTTTAGAAAAATGGCACTAACGATTTTGTTAAAATTTTAAAGATGTCAAAAAAATCGATTTCGCTGCCGTAATTTCTGCGCGCACGAGTGCCAGTGAGATTGGGTCAGAGCCATCGGAGGAGGATTTTCAGGACGGAGGACCCGAATTCGATTCCCAGCAACGGGATATGTTTTTTTTTTTGTTGTGGTTTTTGATATTGTTTTTTCTTCATAAGTATAACATTTAGCTTTTAAATTAAAAAAAGGCGTTTTTATGGGGTTTCTACTTTTTATGGCTTTGCAAACATACATCCTACCTACAGACAGAAAAAAATCTAAGCATCACATATCTGGCTTCTGTTGTTAGTCTAAAGATCCGATATAAATCTCTAAAGATATTTGGCAATATCTTTAGAGTACACTTCTTTTGGCACAAGTAGTTACTACCTACAAACGTGAAAATAATTTATGTTATGGCTGATGTTCGAAACGGTTGTGATTTGGACGATCATGACGGTAATTTCATTGTCATTGTGCCAAAAATAGGAGACGAATACAAGCAACCCCAGCTTATAGCATGTTTTGAATAAACATGGAAACAGTTCAACATTGGCGCCCAAGGATATAAGTAAAGACAGGAAGACAAGGCAAGCAAAAATAATTATACCTATATCTACCAGGATATTAAAACGTATTGCCTAGGGACTATTTATTTTAGTATAGTAAATAAAAGGTAAGTTATTTTTTGTTAGGGACTTAAAAAAAGGAACGAATACGTATTATCTATATAGGCATTTTCAGTCGCCTAACTTTGCAGTTTACTGTATTATGCCTTTATTGCATCATATTGCGTAGCTCTAGTCCAATACCTATAAACAAGACACCAAACTGCCAGACAAAAATAACGTTAGTGGATAGATACTTATAATGTGACTAACTTTAATAATGAATGATATTAGATATGCGGGCGTACGAACCGACAAAATGACAATACAATACAAAGCTAGTACAGTGGAAAGCGCCCCACGTTCGACTTCGCTCTTGCGGCGTTGCAACATGTCGCCATTGACGAGTTGACGACCGCCGCCCGGCCCGGCTAGGCCGAGAACATCGTGCAACCGACTACTAATACTGATACGCTGCTTTGCTTGCTTCTTTTGTCATCGTTACTTTGTTTGTCACTAGACCATACATAGATACATAGTCATGTCTATATCCCTTACGGGGTAGACAGAGGCAACGTTCAGCTGCAGGTATGGCTTCATGATAGAATTGAGATTCAAATAGTGACAGGTTGCTAGCCCATCGCCTACACGAAGAATCCCAAGTTTATATAAGCCTACTTTTACTAGACCAAGCGACCAAATTCGGCCAACCAAATAAGACATGCTAAAACTTGCGTGTTCAAAATCATGGACGCACAACCATGTGGGCAAGTTAGCTACACGAGTTTGTAAATAAATAAACCAGTAACAAATTATATTAATAGTTAGTACCTAAGTAGCGTTAGTTTGTACCGTTCTCTGCGTCTATAGAAAGCTGGGCGATGTTTAATGCCTACTACAAAAATAATATTATGCATTACCGTTTGAAGTGATCTCTTATCCGGTCTTCACGAATGTTATCGGGTAAATTTCCAACCCACAGGTGCCGAGTCTCTCTAACCATCTTGCTTCGAACTCCACATTAGGAATCATTACCCATTCGCGTCACTACGTGGCAAAAATCAATTTTGCACACAACGGTGCTTCACACATTTTGATTTATCACTTAAAATTAACGATAAGCATAGTTTAGGACACACTGAGTTAACACTTTATGATAAAAACAACACTATCTTTCACTTCACGACATTCGATAATCTCATCACAAAATCCACTCCACTATAAACAGCACGTAATAGACGCGAGCGTATACACTTCGCAGCTCTCGAATTGACAGTGAAGCCAGCTTCGACGCGAGTTTGCCGATAAGCTCCGCCTTCTGACCGCTGCCGCGCAAAGTGGAGTAGGGTGGCCAGCAACATAAAATACAATTTACTTAATTTTTATCCATTAATTTAAAACAACGGGATATAAATATTTAGTAAGTGTCAACAAAATGAAGAATTCATAAGAACATACATAGCATGATATATATCATATAAATAATATAAATCTTACAACGGAAAATTCAAATTCGACCATAAATTTATGATATTTTTAAAGTGATTAGCAACTATTCCATGGTTTTTTTTTATCCCACAAGTAACAACTTTACTTTAAAGGTAATAATTATCAAATTGAAGAACGTTGAAAGATAACATTGAATGGATAAAATAGCGGATCGCTGGCCAGCATTACCCCGAATGTTCTTTCTCTTTCATTATAACATAAAGCTATCTCACTTCCACTCACGAGTTACAACTCCTGTGTTGCAGTAAACAAAAATTACCCTAAAACTATGCATCTATTATGAATTTTTGTATGCTTTGATACTGGCATAAATTTTCCTATGTATTTTATTATTTAAGCTAAACGTAGCCTTTCCATCTTTTCAAAACTTGGCCCCGTCTACTCCGTTAGTGATAAAGACATGATTATTATTATTTAGTGGTAATAATTAGCTCGTTAAGCTAACGGAACAAAAACCTCAGTATATTTGACTCATCGATTTTTCATTTTTAGTTTGTTGTAGTTGTTAACATTGTTGATGGATTGAGTCAGAGAGTAGGTTTTAATAAAACGCAACGCACGTGGAAGCACTTTCGTATAAATAGTTTGGATTCCCGTTCCTCATATCGTTCAGTTGGCGAGCTCCTTGCTGCCGATGCTGCTTGGCAACGGAGGTGTGTATATTTAATTTTGTTTTTACTTTATTTCGGTGGGTTTGAATTTTTTCTTTAATTTTTACTTTTTTATATGCTTTCAAAAAAAGTTCTCAGTTTCGGTGAACCGATTTTGATGTGGTTTTCAGAAAAGTGTTTGTTACACTTAGGAAAAGGTTTTAAAATAAAAGTCTTCTTAAAAGGGGAATATCGATTGGAAGCGAGTCTCTTTTACAAAAGTTATTACCAATTTTTTTTATAGTTTACATACATACATACATATAATCACGTTTATATCCCTTGCGGGGTAGACAGAGCCAACAGTCCTGAGCGGACTGATAGGCCACGTTCAGCTATTTGGCTTTAAGATAGAATTGAGATTCGAATAGTGACAAGTTGCTAGCCTATCGCCTAAAAAAAGAATCTCAAGTTTGTAAGCCTATCCCTTAGTCGCCTTTTACGACATCCATGGGAAAGAGATGGAGTGGTCCTATTCTTTTTTGTATTGGTGCCGGGAACCACACGGCACCAATACAAAAAAGTTTTATAGTTAACGGTTTTATAGTTTTCCGAGTGTTTTTGTGTTGTATTGTATTTACTACTTTTTTTTTTTGATGTCCACCGAGCACTGAACATAAAATAATAAGTGTGTCTATATAAAACGTCTGTCTATTTATCTAAATTAATTATACTATTTAAATATGTAAATTGAAATCAAATATTATTTGCAAAATATATGTATATGTATGATCAATCGAAAAGGTTTACAGAGCTTTTTTGTTATTTTAAAAAATAAATCCCCTAGAGAAATACTGCAAACCCAAGTCAAGACCTTGCCGAAAACCAACCGCAAATTCAGTAGACCCAGAAAAGGTTCTTATACAGGGTTACATAGGTTTTGAGATACTTCTTTAGTCGATGGATTAGCAACCTGCCACTATTTAAATCTTGATTCCATCATACCGATACCTATACAACTAAACGAGTACTTATTCGGTTTTCGGACTATTCATGTAAAGTCTTTTTAACGAAACCCATTTCCAAACTGCCATATCGTCGCAGAGACGTGGCCTTAAGTCTTGAAAAGACTATTTGCTTTAGCACCCCCTATGGGATAAAGACGTGATTATACGTATGTACCTATGTATTTCCTAACTTATATATATACATTTTATTATATACATATTCGAAAACGGTTAGTTACAATATTATTATACAAGTAATATGGATAGATTATCCCACGCTTATCCCATCCCAACTAATATTATAAATGCGCCAATAAGTTATTTGTTTGTCTCTAACTCTTCACGGGTTATCTACTGAATTAATCTATTAATCTATATACAATATATACTTAATAAGATTCTGGAGAAGCACAAAGTGTACCTTTTAATGCCGGTAAACACTATACCTACTTAGGTCTCGTGGGATATGCGAAAAACCTGTATTCCTGAGTAGGTGGTGCTAAATTGTCAATTTTTTGTAAGTGACGTTTAATTCGGTTCTTTTTTGTAGGTGGAGTTAATTTCATCGCATTTTTGTAGATAGTGTTAAATTCGTCGCAATTTGTAGGTGGCGCTAAATTCACGCGGGCGAAGCTGCAGGTAAAAGCTAGTATTCATATTATAAACTACTATTTTACCGATTTTGTTCATTCAAACAAATTTTTCATTGCATAGGTTTTGTTTTTAAAAGTATTCTATTTGTTTTGCATAAAGAATTTTTCACTAGTGATTTGAACTCTAGCCTTCTGGTTTTTATTATTGGATACAACGAAAATCAGGCTAGTGGCTTTGCTGCATAGGTTAGGTAAGAGTGTAAATAATCATGTAATCTAAAAATGTTTTAGCAACCTCTACATAATATACATCATATCACTTACATATACCTAGATCTGGCGGTGCAACGGTGAAAAAGCTAGTAGTAAACATGAAGAATCCCATGTTTACTTTCCTTGATTAGTTGGTTAATTGCAATCTGCATGAAAAGAGAAGCTGCTGGCACATACTATGTTTTATTTGCTATCAGATCAGCATAGAAGCTTGCACACTAGGCTTTCACTGCGCTAGACGAATTTGCACTTCTTTCCGTAGTCGCCTTTTACAATATCCACGGGAAAGACATGGGACTGCTTCTACACGGAACAGTTCTAACCCAGTGGCGATTCCTGGTGTCTATAATTAGGGTGGCCCCAGTTTTTGTTATACTTATAGGCTGTTGTGTTAAGTGCCCAAAACCTGAAAATCGTTTCTTCAGACGGTCAATCTGAACAACTATCAGTCTTTCATTAAGGAACACTTTGAAATCGCAAAAAAAGAAATTTCATACAATTTGACATTTTCTTTTTTGTATGAAATAGCTTTGAAATTTTTTCGCGATTTTAGTCCCATAGTGAAAGTTGTTCAGGTTGACGGTCTGAAGAAACGGTTTTAATTTTAGTTGTTGCGCATTCAACAACACACGGTAGATATCGATTTACCTAGATTTTTTCTTAATATTAAACCGAAATACACAATTTTAATGAATAAAAAATGAAATTATATAATGAATGAGACCTTTATTTACTTAAACACTATCTAAACATAAACTCTATTCGCTGTTCAACGGATACAAATTTTTCGATCACTTGATCATAAAAATAATTTATTATTTGCAAATCTACTAGTTAAGTGCCTTTTCGATCGATAAAACAGATAATCAGTTCAATCTCTCCTGCCCTTGCGTACTTCTTAGGTACGTTTTAAAGCAGAGAAAGAACGCTCGACGGAAGCAGCTGTCGCTGGTATTGTAAAAAATCAATTTGTGATGACAGAGTTGAGAGGAATGAATTGTGGTCAGCACTTTCTATGCATGGGGTGAGCAGTCTCTTAATACGAGCACTGAAATCCTTATATGAGGATTCGAGTGCTTGTGGCAGGATAAACGGAGCGCACACTGAGTGGTTTAAGATTGAGAAAGGCGTTAGGCAAGGATGTGTTGCGTCACCGTGGCTGTTCAACCTATTTATGGATAGTTGTTTGACAGATTTGAAAGAGTCTGAAAGTGGATTAAGGATGAATGAGTTACTTGTCAAATGTCTGCTCTATGCCGACGATCAGGTTATACTGGCGTCATCAGAGGAAGAGTTACAGGAGATGGTAAATTGTACGCATGAAGCTTTAAAAGAGAAAGGAATGAAAGTGAACGTAAGTAGAACTAAAACACTGGTTTATGAAATGGAGAAAGAAATGACAGCATGTAATATTTTGATTGGAGGAGAAAAGTTGAGCAAGTGAAAGAGTTTGTATATCTAGGATCAAAGTTTACATTATATGGCAAGTGTGATAATGATATTGAAAGGAGAGTGAACCCGGGAACATGGTGAATGGAGCTTTGCATGCCTTTATGAGCAGTCAGAAACTATCCAAAAAGGCTCGACATTAATGTATGGGAGTGAAAGTTGGGTATGGCAAAAGAAGCATGAAAGCAGAATAAATGCAGTGGAAATGAGAGCGTTAAGGAGTTTGATGGGTGTGAAATTGAGTGACCGGATAAGGAACAGCGTGATAAGGGAATGTTGTTATGTGAAAGAAGATGTAGTTACAGGAATAGAAAAGGGTATGTTAAGATGGTTCGGTCATGTGGAGAGGATGAATTAAAGCAGGTTGACTAAGCAGATATACAAGGAGAGTGTGGAGGGAAAGGTCGGAGTGGGAAGACCTAGACGAACATATCTTGATCAAATTAAGGACGTCCTGGTAAAGGGTCAGGTCAAAAGTATCCGAAACCGCCGAGATTGCATGAAGAGTTATGAATGTGGATGAAGCGAAGGAAGTATGCAGAGATCGTGGCAAGTGGAAAGAGGTAGTCTCTGCCTACCCCTCCGGGAAAGAGGCGTGATTTTTATGTATGTAATTTGGATAATTTGTATACTTGTTCAAAACTTGAAGCTATCCTGTTTTTTTCTATGTACAGCATAAATCTGTGATATTTTTTAAGATATTCCTTTAAAAACGGTAGCGGTTAGAAAGTGCTTTGCGACTGCTGGATCGTATAATATTAATAAATTTAGAAGTTCAACGTAGTTACCTCGATTCAATGAACTAGTAGGTTCATCATGCCCTCCAAATGTTAATTCTCGCTTTGCAAGGAAACAAGTCACGACTATAAGTCGTTTCAGTACTTCGCGATTCTTTTTCACCTGCAGATTATGCTGAGAATTCAACATTCTAATTTGCGTACTAAGAGCTTCAACGATTCTCCCCTCGCCGAAATCCGTTAACTTAAGCACGCATTGCAAATGGGAAATGCTTTGTTTATGTTTTTCTGAGAAGTCTGTAAAGTGTTAAGATTATCCACACCTGTCGTGGCCAACCTTCCAGGTTGAATTAACTTGTGAAAATAGTAAACACGGCCAACAAAAAAGTATCATTTGTTTATCACAACCTGTTAACCATGAATATAAGGTATACTATACTGACTTTCTTTGAAATTTCTAGTATATTTTTTCATGCGATCTTTGTGCACAGTCTTTTAACCGCCTAATTTAGGGCAAGGACGTCCATTTTCCACTATCAACCGTTTTTCGGCAAACGATCTCGTCGTGGAAGGTCTTTCTAAAAGTTGTTGAATCACTCATATTTTCATGTCTATTATTAACTAAGTAATTACTTAATGAAACGTCAATTAAATCAATAGAAAGATAGAAACGTAACAAACACTATCATAAATCTACACTATCGTAAAAAACATGCGAAAAATCGTTAGGTAGTGCGCTATTCACAGTTTCAGACCCGTGTTTCAAATTCAGTAAGTAATTTATACTAGACGATTGAGAGGGCTCGCGGGTGGGCAGCCGAAGCGCATCGCATCGCAGCGCTCGCCACGGCCGCGGTGCCGACCGAACGCGACGACAATCGTGAACGCGAGTTGCGTTTGTGATAGATGACCGCAGCGCTCGTAAAATGCAATTATTATAACTAGGTCTAAATAATTAGGCGGTAAGTATACAATATTTTACATTTTATTTAATGCTTAAAAATTATGGTATGGCGGCGTCATACGCGCCATCTAGAAATCGCCTCTGAAATAATCTAATCTGTCACCCAAATAGTCATAAAATGTATTATAGCACGGTATATCAATATAATATGTAGGTATAGCTTCTTTTGTGACGGGCAGCACTTCGCTGCGACATACACCTACTGGCGATTACAAAGTACGGCTTGTACCCTGTGTTGCCGATTATAGATTGTAAAAAATAGAGTAGATTGTTGACATTTGCGTACATGTCGCTTACGTTTGAACGTTGTCAAAACAATTACGCTAGATAATGCTCACTCCGTTAATACCTACTTATGCATTAAACATAGCTTCATCTCCTTAACTAAACTACCACAGTTTGGTTTGGCGACAAAGATTTAGCGTGTTTCATTAACTACATAAACATTGAGAACATGATGAGAGGTCCCATTCTTTGGTGCTATTTTACAGGTTTAATTATTTATTGTCCTAGTTTTATTCCGTAGTTGCATCACCTTTAAAACCCTTCACCTGACTTTGACAGTGACATTTGGCATTACAGGTTAGTTGTGTTAGTGTTGGGAACTACATAACGAAAGTGAATTAAAAATGTTAAATGAAATATGAAACTACAAATAAATATATACATTTTAATATTGTGCCTGCGTCTTCGGTTGCCGTTTCATGATAAATGATCGAATACCTTTCATATTTTTTTTAAGAAATTCCCAGTTTAATGTATTAATTCCATTGACATTTTTAAACACTAGCGATTCTTAGAATGTTGTTTTTTATCGCTTGCACCAATTTTAAAATTGGACTTTTGCCCTATTCCGCGCGCTAATAACCTATATTTATTTTTCAGTTAATTATCTGTAAAATAAAAATGCTCATTGAGAGGCAAGAGTCAAGCTCGGGCCATACATATTTATCATTTATATCCTGTATCCTGTATGTATTTAATGTACTTTTTGAATTTTTTGTCTGGCTTTCAAAAACACTTGGTCATAAAGTCATATACAATATACAATTAATCAGATATGATATCCTTATCTTAGCTAGCCGATGTGCTGAGACCAACAACTTATAATTGTTTCGCAGTGATTTACTAGTACATTCACTTTTTCTTGAAAGTAAGTTTTTCCTAACATGCATAATATTATCGAATATGTATTGCCAATTCAATCTTATCCTATTATCGATAACTTTGGTAAACAACACTAGCTTCACTATTTAACTTGGTACCTAGTTTTGTTGTGTTATTTTGACCAATATCTATTTAGTTTGTAAATTTGACTTTTATTTATTTGAGTCAGTCTGTGCCTACGTATCTTTTCCCCTTCGTGACAATTTAATAATTCGGAATTATTGAAAAAGTAAATTAAAAGATGTTGAGAAGTAGGGATTTTTACAGAACTGCTTATAACTATGTTAAATCAGGATTTCTGTATTCTACCCAAGTCAGCACTTCGGCGGCGTCAGCAGCAGGTGTCTCTATCAGCGATAACTGTGTGAATAAATTAAAGCAACTCTGTGACGGCAACAATAACTTCCTTAGGCTATGTGTTGAAAGTGGTGGATGTTCTGGGTTTCAATATAAGTTTGATTTGGACAATAAAATTGCAGATGATGACAGGTAAGTTAGACCAACTTCATTTGTCCATTAAGAGAAAGAGTGTTTTGGTTCACTGACCGTGGGTTCTTATACATATCTTTAGCTATCTGACTCTGCTATCTAGGTATCGATTTGGATGGCACATATAGAGAGACTTACTTAGCAGCAGGTTTAAAATGGAATAAAATAATTATAATGAAATATACGTAATAACATTAATAATAGAATGAACAAAGAAGAATTGGGCATCATCAAATATACCAATTGCCAACAATAAGGGCAGTTTGTATTGAGCATTGGTGGTCGAATGGGTAAGGTGTTTGGTAAAATGTGTGATGCCCTAAAGGCACAGATTCAAATCCCATCGCAGTCATGTATGTCAGTCAATTTGGTAGTTGTGTACATTACATACATACATACATACATATGATCACGTCTATATCCCTTGCGGGGTAGACAGAGCCAACAGTCTTGAAAAGACTGAATGGCCACGTTCAGCTATTTGGCTTAATGATAGAACCGAGATTCAAATAGTGACAGGTTGCTAGCCCATCGCCTAAAAGAGGAATCCTAAGTTTATAAGCCTATCCCTTAGTCGCCTTTTACGACATCCATGGGAAAGAGATGGAGTGGTCCTATTCTTTTTTGTAATAGTGCCGGGAACCACACGGCATGTTGTGTACATTAGTTTGAATAAAAACTGATGCTCTTATGGTGAAATATCATATGAGGGAAAATATCATGAGGAAATCTACACATTAAGGCTATTGGATTTGTAAGCATGATTAATCCAATACAGGTTAAGTTTACCTGCAAAGGTTTTTATATGTCGAGAGAAGTACTTTTCATACAATATTACATTACAATTAATACCCTCTATGTTTCAGTTCTAAGACTTAGGCCTGTGATAATTTTTCTAATGGTGGTCCTGGCCAGTACATGGTTTAACAAAAAATTTAAGCACTAACAATTTAAATAGAATCTTGAACTAAAAGTGTGTTTATTTGATTTCAGAATTTTCGAGAAAGATGGTGTTAAAATAGTTATTGATGAGACATCTCTGGAATACATCAAAGGGTCGACAATTGACTACCACACAGAGCTGATACGGTCTGCTTTCCGAGTTGTTCAGAATCCAAATGCCGACCTTGGATGTTCATGTGGTGCCAGCTTCTCTATTAAAATAGATTAAAGATACCATGGCATGATACTACTGAAGATATTGATTATGATATGTTTGCTTATTTAAATCATTTTATATTTTTGTTAATATGTAATTGTTATGTATAATAATATAATATGTTCCTAATTCCTAGTCTATTTAAGAAAAATGTAAATAGTGTAGGTACATACATATTGATGGTATTATATATTAAATAGTACAGAAAATATAGAGACTTGAATTTGTTTATTAATTGTAGGAAGTAAACTATTTTGTCACGAGAACTAGCAAGGTTAATTTGCTATTTTTATTTTTCTCTTTAATTAATTATGTTATTTGGTTATAATGTGTAAAAACCAGTTTCAAAAATTATAACACTAACTATGTAAACTTTAGTTCGTTTTTTATATACATATTGCAGTACTGTGGCTGTCTTGAAATTTTTATTGAGAAGCAAATCTCATGGCACAAGAAGGGAAGTAGACAAATGTGCCTAATCCCTTGGAAGATTGTTACGACATCACATGGGAAAAATATGGAGTGGTCCTAAACAAGTACCAACCACAGCATTGCTTGTTAGTATGCTTATTATTTTAGAGGAATATTTAAAATATCTGCATTTCATCCTATTTATGTAAAATACGTAGTTGTTGTTCTGCAAATGTTTGAAGAATATGTTGATTCAAATTCAATCAAGGATCTCTGCGCACCAGAACACCACATTAATGGTATTGTTGTCGTTTTTATTTTTAAAAACTGTTTTAGGTCAGGTCATAAAGGAAAACAGTTTTTAATTTGCAGCTATTTAGTATTTATTTATAAAAGAAACATCTCATTATATAAACAGCTCGATGCAGCTTTTTATGGAGGGCCACACCCCATCTAAGGGCGGGAACATACGGGCAAAGTAAAAGGGCTTGCCCTATTTGCGGAATTGACAGCCGATCTGTAAATAATAATAAAAATGCTTCATAAATTTTATGTTAGCAATAAAATTAATTCTATTCAATTTATGTGCAATAGAGTTTGAAAACAAACAAAAAGTGTACTTAAAAATTTTACGTACTATCCTTCCTAAAGAGCTCGAGGCTCGCTTATTGCCACACACGGTGCGGCTCCAATCTGACCTTCGCTACATTGTTTTACAAGGGAACCTGACACAGCTTGGATCATGGTTGTTTTATTATGTAAATGTGGTTATTCCCTTTGTCGCGTTTTATCTCGTGGTCTTATTCAGAAGGACACGCCATAATTTTTTTTATTGTTTGCCGGCCTCTTTTTCACAGCAGTATTTTTATAAAACAAAGTTTGAGACGGTTCCGGGTTCGAAACCAGGCCAGGATTAGCCTGGTATCTTGGATATATGTTTTACCTACCTAAATGTATCATTTAAAAATATAGGATCGTTATGTAAGTAGGTACTTAAAATTTAAAGTTTGAATTTAGTTTTAGGCTATTTATATCTGTGTTTTTTTCCTTATATGGTACTCACGGCTGCAATTCCGCCTTGAAAGCGAAGTCATCCGTGACTTTCTTCACGTTGTGCGGCGAGTACCGATTGTAGAATCCCCAAATGCTGTTCATTAACTTGCTGTTGTACTTGAGTGGAGACAGCTCTGTTACTAAAAATAAATCTAGATAAGTATTGTAATACTTAATATATTAAGTAGTAATTAGTCTTACTTCCTATCTCCTAATTATAAATGCAAATAATATAAGGTAGGATAGTACTTTAATAAATGACTAGCTAGTCTATTGAATGGCTAAAAGAGAACTCGTTAAGTTGTTGAATGTAACGTTCAACATCTGAACCTGAACAACTCATGAAATACCTACTTACATAGGTTTTTCATGAAAGCACGAAGTTTATCGCGTGTCATAAATAACACTTACAAGCTGACAAGTTGAAGAACTTGGTGTCACCCTTGCTCTTAACGTTCGTGGTGATCTTCATGTCTTGACGCTGCGTCTCGCGGATACGTCCAGCAGAGAAAGCGGATGGGGGAATTGCGGCCATAGTCTTCGCCTGGCAGGCTGGAATAGGCAATCACACAAGCGTTCAATTCATTGCGGTAATTTTTTTTCTTACCTAGGCGACCTCACCCCAAAAGAAACTCAAGTTATTGGATTGAACGAAAGTACACAATACTTTTTTTTTGTTGTTTTTGAACAAAAAGAGAAAATAATTCACGATACAGAATACAGTTAGTACAACGGTGAATGCAAAGTGAATTTTTCTACTGATTTTTATGTATTAGCAACTTTATTTATTATTAAGCACTAATAGTTTGAACTAATAAAAAAATCTAGTCCTATCTCATGCGGCAAAAGTGCATCAAGGTTCTTTAACAAACATGATAACGTACCTAAATTTAACTTAATGACCTTTCTTTGTGACGTGCTTATCGGCCCATTGGAGTGGGTAAAATCAATGCTAATGTACTTACAGATACAAATTATTTAATCAATGTGAAGATTCATTCGACCCCCATGAGTGCTGACAAAAAGGTAGGTAGGTACTCATAGATGTACATTCTGTCAGAAAAGTATCGGGAATGGATTATTTATTTATGGTTCCAAATTCAAATTTTTGTTTTTTTTGTTGTTGTTAGATTGGCACAACTGTTTTCCATTTTGGCGCGGAGTTTGAGTTGCATCTGTTGTTTACATTAAATACAGTGCTATTTTTAGTTATATCATATCTAGTGTGTATTGCTAATTTCATAATGGATAAAAACATCGAACAAAGAGTTTGTCTTAAATTTTGCATTGCCAATGGAATATCGTGTTCGGAGTCACTGAAAATGTTACAGAAGGCTTACGGTGAATCGACTTTATCAATAACTCGTGCTTATGAGTGGTACAAAGCGTTCAAAAGCGGTCGAGATGTGATGGAAGATTTGCCTCGCTCTGGTAGGCCATCAACGTCTGCAACTGAAGTTAACATCGCAAAAGTGAAGGAAATAGTGACTGAAAATCCTCATTCAACTTTGAGAGAGATAGCCACCGAACTTTCTGTATCTCACGAGTCGATCCGTACCATTTTAACTAATAATTTGGGTATGAAACATGTTGCCGCTCGGCTAGTCCCAAAAGACCTGAATTTTTTTCAAAAACTCAATCGCATGAGAGTCGCTGAGGACATGCTAGAACGAGTCAATTCCGACCCAACATTCATGAAACGCATTGTTACTGGTGACGAGACGTGGGTTTACGAGTTTGACATGCAAACTAGTCAACAAGCTTCGGAGTGGCGCCTTCCAACTGAACCGAAACCGAAAAAACCACGCCAAAGTCGTTCAAAAGTCAAAGTCATGTTGACTGTTTTCTTTGACTATCGCGGTGTTGTGCACTCGGAATTCTTGCCGGAAGGTCAAACGGTAAATAAGGAATATTATTTGAGTGTTATGCGGCGTTTAAGAGAGCAAATCCGACGAAAAAGGCCAGATTTGTGGAAAGAAAATTCTTGGATTTTGCACCATGATAATGCACCTTCGCACAAGGCCATCATTGTGAACGAATTTTTAACCAAACACTCAACAAATACCATCGAGCAACCACCATATTCACCAGATATGGCTCCAGCCGACTTTTTTCTTTTTCCTAAACTCAAATTACCACTTCGTGGGACCCGTTTTCAATCGGTAGAAGACATAAAAGAGAATTCGCGGCGAGAACTGACCTCAATTCCGGAAACAGCGTTTAAAAAATGTTTTGATGATTGGATTATTCGTTGGCGTAAGTGTATCGTTTCTAAAGGAGCATATTTTGAAGGTGATAAAATAAATTTGGATGAATAACAAACAGTTTGTGTATTATTGATCTTTTCCTGCTACTTTCTTGACAGAGTAGTAAGTTATGATAAACTAGTGACTTATAATGATTTATTAAACTTACTAGAAGCCGCCCGCGACTTCGTCCGCATGGAAACCCTATCAATCCCGCGGGAACTCTGGGATAAAAAGTAGCCTATGTGTTATTCTGGGTCTTCAGCTACCTACATACCAAATTTCATGGTAATCGGTTCAGTAGTTTTTGCGTGAAAGAGTAACAAACATCCATACATCCATACAAACTTTCGCCTTTATAATAGTAGTAGGAAGTAGGATAAGAATTTAAGATGTAGGTACTAAGTAAATAAACAAATCTGTTGAAATTACCTAACTACTTACATCGTTTCGTAAATTTTTACATTGTCGATTTATCTATCGGATCCAAGCCCTCTAGAATATCAATTTTATAATGTTACTAGAGGCCGCCCGCGACTTCGTCCGCATGGAAACCCTATCAATCCCGCGGGAACTCTAGGATAAAAAGTAGCCTATGTGTTATTCTGGGTCTTCAGCTACCTACATACCAAATTTCATGGTAATCGGTTCAGTAGTTTTTGCGTGAAAGAGTAACAAACATCCATACAAACTTTCGCCTTTATAATAGTACCTAGTAGGATAGGATTTAGTGCGTTTCTTAGTCATTTCAGAATTATGACTTAGTGTGGGCCCTAGCCCTAAACTATCTATGTTGTAAGCTGTAAAAATATTACCTTTACACAGATTGAAGAAAATACTCCCAAGGGTCGAGTAAATCCGAATTTTGTCGGCTCCGACGACGGGGCCCCTGCAGACGCCGGTTGCTTTAGACACCCTGATTATTCTAGATAGCACCATGAAATCGCAAAGGAATTGAGCAGAAGATAGTCACAAGGGCGAGTAGATATTCAATGCGTAATGTGACGACGAATTCTTATCTTAGAGATCTGAGTTAGAAAAGTCAGTAAAATCTTCCAAATGAAGAGTGGAAGGTCTGATTTCAAAAAAACACGAGCAGTGCGGGTCGCGACAAAGATGCCACTGGTAAATCTTCAAAATGGCTGCGTTGATATGAAGATGCCACGCACGACCCTCTTATCACCAGTGTGGTTGCCGAGGCGGCGCAATAGTTCACGACTTAATTCAATTGAAATTGAATCCTAAAATGTTAGATTACATTTTGAAATAATGCTTTTAAATTTATGATAAGGTTGAAATCAAAACCATATAAGAATTAGGATAGATTTTTGATGCAGATATTAAAATAAACGATTTTAGAAATTTTTTATGGACTTTAATCGAGCTCGTATTTGAATATCAATTAGGTACCTACATCATGAAGCCATACAGTGGACGTGGCCTATTATTTTCGAGACTGTTGGTTATGTCTACTCGGCAAAGGATATATTGCCTACTTATATGTAGGTATATACATATGTCATGGGACTGAAACCAAGCAAAAGCTATAGCAGGTACCTATTTAAAATTTAAGACACATAATTTTAGAAATAGCCGAACACAAATCTACCTTAATATTATGTTTATGTAGGTATTTGTATGATAGCATTTTTCGCATGATACAAAGATGAGATGTTATAAAGATGTGATAAACAAGTTAATTTTGGGACAGAAATAAAAAACGCACCGAAGAAAACTTTTAAGTTGTACGTGGTACATATGTATCTAACATATGTACCTACCGCTTTTACCGCTACTACTTCGTTTTTATCACGCTGTCTCGTTTCACGTCATAATTCTTTTAATTATGACGTGAACAAAACAACCATAGTTAGTAGCGCAATAAAAATTTTACTTTATTTCCTTGCCTAATGGGCCAGACAAAGCCAACAGTTTATATCTTTGATCAAGTGATTATATCAAAGAAATTTTACTTAGGTCGATGATATTACATGTGCCTGTCTTGAATACAGATACCTACAATGGGCTTAATAGAAAATATTTAACCTTTATGAACCTGCCCTTCAATAAGCGCACCACCGATAGCTTTAATTATTTTAATCGATAAACACCAACTATTAAAGTCAACATGTTGAAATTAATACCTACGTTGAATCTCCGCGACTTCATTTCTCGGTTCTGTGGTGCCCCTAATAGAGGTAAAAGAACTGACCGAATTATACCAGCCTCAACTTTGATCCTTTTATTGATAACCTTTAGAATAAATAAAACAAAATAAAGACTGACGCATGTTCTGACAAAGTAAAATTTTCCTTTGTTCCAAAATTGGGCGATGGGCTAGCAACCTGTTACTATTTTCATCTAAAGTCTTTCATAAAGCCTAATAGCTGAATGTGGCCTTTCAGTCTTTTGATTACTGTTGCCTCTGTCTACCCCGCAATGGATATAGACGTGTTTATATGTTATGTCATGTTTGGCATGGTGATAGACGATGGTCTTTTTTGTCAAAGACTTACATAATGGACATTTATTTATTTTACTTTCATGATTATATCTCATAAGGAGGTAAGTATAACTTCTACATGTTTTCAAATTGTCTCTGAAGATAATCACTGTGGAATTCTCTTCCTGAATCTATTTGGAGGGCGCCCAATAGATTTGAATTCAAGGAGCAAGTCCATAATCTTCTTTTTGACCAGTAAACATGTGGTATATGTATGTTTATTTAATATGGAGTATAAATCTATAGTCATACCTACGTACATATGTAAACTATTATATGAAAGCGTATTAAGTAACCTTTTATTAATATTTATATATATTTTTAAAGTTTTCGCACCACCCGTACTGGATGTAGGTACAGTCAGTTTGGTCCAAAGGTTCGACTGGCAGTCCACTTGCTGTACATTTGATGGGTATAAAGTTAAAATAAATATGTGATATCTCGATGTATGCGCGTAGGTATAACGTCATTATGGAAAAGTTCATACATAGTGCGTCACACAGTTGCACAATTCTGATACATAATTTCCGCAACACTGTAACAGCCTATGTTATTAAACGAGCAATATTTGTACATATGTATATTTGTATACCCGGTTCTCGAGATTTGACATATATTATAGGGACACTTGATCGATCTAGCTGGGTCCCACCCACATACAAAGTTAGTTTTTCCCATATTTCTTACCAAAAATCATTTTCTCGTAATAGATAACTATCTATTACGAGAAAATGATTTTTGGTAGCAACTGCTAGAGATCAATAAATTCGCAGACGCGACGGTGTTAATGGATTTACTATTTTGTTGTTAAATTTTTCTGTCATTTTTTAAAAACTATGTACTTTTTTGACGTCCACCGACCATAGCTCGGTCACCCAGGTATTTTTAATAATAACAAACAGTAAATGACAATATCACACCTTTAAATATAATGTATTTAGAAAATTGTAAACCTTTGGCCGACGCAACTTATTGATATAAAAGTAGATTTACTCCTGCAGGTCTAATCAAACATCATTAAGAAAAAACAAAGTACACCTTTTTTAGGAGTACTACACTGTGGGATAAAAATTCACTACCGAGCACATGTATTCACACAACAAAATTAGAAGAGGATTCGTAGAGAAGGACCGTAATTTGCCATAGAAACAGGTGAAACTACGGGAAAAACTAGTATTAGTTAAGTAGTTGACTATTTTTTGTGTTATTTTGTCTATATCGTGATCTATGTTAAAAGGTCACATATCAGACAGGGACACTAGGTAAACAATATCGTTATCATTTTATTCTTAGAACAGAGATTAGGGTGAGATATTTCTCGTAAAATATTGAAGAGAATAAAAACAAGGCCAGTAACACAATTTCATTATATTCACATATTCTTACATCAAATCTGTATCCTTAAGTTCTACTCAGTTGTACCATAATTCACAGTTTATTCAAACAAAATTTCATAATACTGCGGAAATTTGAATAAAATAAAAATTTCGATTGATATAAAATTCGGAATTTACATAATATAAGTAGAAAGATTTGTTATCAGATATGAACAAGGAATTGAGGTAGGTACATTACGTAAGTAAAAATTTATAAAAACAACTTCCATGCAAAATTAAATAAAGCAGGTCTTCATTGCCAATTCAATATTTCGATTAAAAATTGAGATAAAATTTGTCGAGGTTGAATTTTTTACAAACGTTTTTCATAGTCATCAAATAGTAATATTTGCTTGACTCTTGAACAATACAAGCAGTAATATAAAAGTAATATCATAACATGTCCACGGGCAAATAAATACACAAGGCGAAACATTAAAAATGTGAGATTATGATACCGATATTTACACAATTTCGATTCATAAAAAGTGTTCTACTACATCTAATAGTATTACAAATACGCTTTCGAAATACGAAAAACATGTTTGTATTGAATTATTTTTTTTAAGTACCGTGGTGCGTTAAAAGTATATTTAATTTGTAATAAATGCTGATATTCACAGAAAAATATGACAGCAACGAAAACTTTTAATTCGAGGACATATGGTAACGATGTTTAAGGCATGCGTTTTGTACTCGCTAGCTCGGATCATTTGTGGAGGTTTTTCGTACTTGTAGCGCTTCGACAGTCTAACTATAATAAATTACATGATATAAATAATCGCAACTTAATGAACACCATGTGATCGAGTGGCGCTGAAAATACTGATCGACTCGGTCAGCGTAATTATACCTGAAACAATAATAATAAATTACATTATAGAAATTTGTATTCTTAAATTTAATACAGTGTCTTTGTATTTGATACTGGGATATTTAAACTCCTAAGTTTGGCATTTTCTCTCTCTAACTTAAGAAACAGACCAATAAAAGCTTTTTATAAATCCAAATCCTCACCTAGATCGTCTCAATACGTCCTGATGACGGGCGGCACAGTCTTGCACTCCTGCGCATTGAGTGTGTTATCTATGACGGGCCTGTAACTCAGTTTGGTCTCTCCTGTTTCCACATTGGTCTCCGCTAGTGTGTGCTTTCTCCAATGTTTCTCGAATGGAAGTTTTGTCTGTAATAATAATAGGTTTTAGTGACAATAACGGTTTATAGAAAAGTTTTAAGACGGCAGTGAAAAGTGAAAGTTCCCAAGAAAAACAAAACTGTGATACACAGAGTGGCATCCATTCTAATCCTGCCACGGTCTTGTCAAAATGCCTTTTTTCTGAGTTTTGCAAGTTGAATTCTATGCAGCTTGCGATACGGTACCATCTACCTTTTAACAATGCAATTTGCTTTGTGACAAGTATCCTTCCCCCTATAAATACTTGAAGAGGTCAACCTTGTACTTTCTGGTCTTGTAGTACTCCCGCGCGTGCGAAATAAAAAAATGGAATTCACGTTTTCTTGATAACCACTTTTCAAGTGAAAGCTGTCTAGGAACAAGTATTCGCCTGTCCTTTCAAAGATTTGAAAGGGATGAATTTCATAACTTTGAAGTACATAGTCAAATTCATCCCTCTTGTTTGCCTATTTAATCTAAAAGACTATCTGATCGCTCTCTTTTCTCTGCTTTTTCTATTTCTCCCTTAAATATTGGAACTTTCTTACGTTACTAATACCGAATCTCGAATAATAAATATTCTAGTCACCTGTCCCTCCAAAGGCTTGGAGTAATCAAATTCATCCCTCCTGGTCTTGAAGTCCTCCCGAGCATGCGCCCCGCGGGACTCCTGCCTCGCCAGCGCCCCCTCTACGATCTGAACGGCGTTTATCAATAAATTCTGAAGTTCGAGCGTCTCCACTAGATCGCTGTTCCAAATCAATGAGCGATCGGACACTTTCACGTCCGCTATCTGTTTGTAGATCTCGTGGATTAGTTTCTGGCCTGCAAAATGTGACACAGTAATCTTTATATTTTAGTAAAAGGGAAGAAAAATATAAGAATGAAGTTATGATTAGTTTAATAATATAATAGCGTCTCTACTAGATCGTTGTTCTATTTTAAAGAGCGATCGGAATTTTCATGTTATCTGTTTGTAGATCTTGTGGATTAATTTCTGGCTTTTGGTAACAGGAGGAAAAATCGTAGAATGAAAATGGAACTAGTTTAGTAATAGAAACACTTCACGTCCCCCGTCCACCAGATCAAATAATAGAGCTACTGCCCTTTAACTATACACCATACCAGCTTCGAGCGTGCTTTGTTGTCGGAAGACGGCGGCGTTGGTCTGCATGCACTTCTGCATGCGCAGGCGCAAGTCCGCGGTGGCGATCGAGCCGTTCGAGTAGCGGACGCGGTCCAGGTTCGCAATGCTGGCTTCACCGGTCGACTGGAATATAATTACAGGTTTTGTACTAAATAATAATTTCTAGCTGAATACATTAATAATTATAACTATGTATTTATTTCAAACTCAGCACGACAGAACTTTCTTATATTATTTGCGCACAAATGAATTAATTAACCATCATCATCATGTTTCTGTTGTCACCGTGCGACTCACCGATACATCCGGGTTAAAATAAAAGTACGTTACGTGCGCGTTTAATACCTGTATTATTCATGAACAGTATAATGCAAAGCCAAAGTCTAAAATCAGTAAAATTGTTGTTCGTGTTGTGTTAATACATACATACACATGGTCACGTCTATATCCCTTGCGGGGCAGACAGAGCCAATAATAAGTCTTGAAAGGACTGAATGGCCACGTTCAGCTATTGTGTTGATGAAGATTTTTAATAAACAAAAAGTTAGCTTACGTTCTTGAGAGGTGCTTGCGAATCGCCCGGCTTGGCGATTTCGGCGATGGTGAGCGCGCACGCGCGGCCGAACACGACCAGGTCCAGCAGCGAGTTGGCGCCCAGCCGGTTGGCGCCGTGCACGGACGCGCACGACGCCTCGCCCGCCGCGAACAGCCCGGGCACGATGCGGTCCGCGCCGTTGTGGTGGGTCAGCACCTTCAAAGTTTATATAGCAATGGGATAAATAACTTCATGATATCTTTTTAGATAGTTTGAAAAGTGCAGTCTCTGAAGAAACACAGTAAAGGATGCATCCAGGAACGAGGGAACATTCTTAATTTGTCCAATGGAATTGGGGCGATCGTGAATTGAACCTTAGGTCCGAGCCCGATTTTTAAACATATATTACCTCCCCTCTATAGTTGGTAGGAGTGCCTCCCATGTTGTAATGCACGGTTGGTAACACAGGAATGGGCTCCTTGGTGACGTCGACGCCCGCGAAGATCATGGCGGTCTCGGAGATGCCGGGCAGCCGCTGCTTCAGCTGGTCCGGCGGCAGGTGGTGCAGCTGCAGGTGCACGTGGTCCTTCTCCGGCCCGCAGCCGCGACCTGGTTGATAATTACAAGTGAATAATAAGAATACCTGTTTTTGGTGCTTCAACTTACTTTTATCAGGAGCTTTATTGTCGTTGTATTTGTCAATTATTATTACGACGTGGTCACGTAATAAAAGTATAATTATGAAGCTTGATTGAGTGATTATGACTATGTGCTGAGGTTCTTTACCTAATCTTAATGTAATGAAGGCGCTTTTCGTCCGTTGGCGGAATAATTGACAGCGGCAATCTAATGAACTTCTATAGAAACAAACGCGAAAATATGAACTTACCCTCCATGATCTCTACGGTCATGGCCCTAGAGACCACGTCCCGGCTGGCGAGGTCCTTGGCTACGGGTGCGTACCGCTCCATGAACCTTTCCCCTTTGGCGTTCACCAGGAATCCACCTTCACCACGGCAACCTTCCGTGATCAGGCAGCCGGCGCCGTAGATACCTGGAATAGTATTGTAAGTTGATGAACATTTTACTTTACGGCAAAACAAGCATAGTATACCGGCCCACTGAATATATACACGCCTCACACTCGCACCAATAGTGTGACAGTCGGCCGCCATTGCGTCATAGCTTATCTCATTTTTTGTCATCACACATGCGTACAATGCGGCCATTACGATGCTTCACTTTATTACGAGCCACACTACGTCTGCCGGAATATCTTCTTAACAACTAAAAGTTATTAACTATTAATGAAAGGGCCGTCATCCTCCTGTCATTTAAAGTGCTCATGTCCCCCTATGACCACAATACAGAACTGTGTAATTAATAAATGAAATGATCTCCCTAACCTTGTTAACAGAGCAATATAAAACAACTTGAACAATGCCTGCTGCAAAACATGGCAGTAGTTATTGCCTAAATCTAAAATTATTGCCACATCCACTCCTGTGAGAACTACCTAGAAGATGGACTGAAACAGATTCCCACTACAGCGTCACATTTGGACAGTCCCCAAGACTCACCGGTGGGGTGGAACTGCACAAACTCCATGTCCTCGTTCTGCAGGCCGGCGCGGGCCGCCATGGCGGTGCCGTCGCCGGTGCACGTGTGCGCGGACGTGCAACTGAAGTACGCGCGCCCGGTGCCGCCCGTCGCTAGGATCGTGTTCTTCGCTTGGAACCTGCGAGATCAGTTTAACTAGCAGATTGGGTCTTGAGGATTAGTAGTAAGAGTGCTTGTTTGTAAACTCTTTATTGCACATAAATAAAAATATATAACAAGGTTTGTTGTCATTTTTGCTACGAGGATGCGCTAGTTTTTAAGACTTTATCAGCCATTTGATTTTATCTTTTAATTCAGTGAACTCATTTAAGAAGTTAATTTGCGTCGTGGCTCTGTAAATCATTTCTCATAACTTTTTGTGATAATACCAAAGATTTACAGACAGGATGTCCATCATGCAGGCCATCTAAGATAACATTGTTTACTTTAATTTACTTAATTATGTATTAAATAATTCTTCAACATTTAAAGTAAGTATGTATCTACGGTATATAATTACCAATGTTGTCACAACACATTTGTAATTACCTTCTAAAATTTACTTAATCACGATATCCATTAACAACGACAAACAATATTTGATTACCTACTAATATCATTAAAATTGACAATACCTGTGTAGAGTTCCGTCTTCGAGGTTAAGCGCGATGCATCCTTTGCAAACGCCGTCTTCCATCAGTAGATCCATTGCGAAGTATTCGATGAAATATTCGCAGTCGTAGCGGAGAGACTGACCGTACAGTGTGTGGAGAAGGGAGTGGCCCGTTCTGAAATTATCACAAGATTATTACTTGTTTTATTAAATTATGCCATAGGCGGAGAAGATAGGGCAAAACGATGAACACAAGTGAAACATAATTTTGAAAATAATATATAGACCTTTGGGGTTGTCATGTCTATTAGCTGCTTTTACATTAAGTAGTAGATTAAATAGAATTGGCACCTGACTATTCTATTTTCTAAAGGTTGTATGATAGAGAATGCTATTAGCAATAAGGTCCCCTATTATACCAATAAAGTTTTAAATAAATAAATTCATTCTATCACCGGGAATTTAAAACCAAAGAAATTGTTGCTTTTTAATATTTTCATTGAATTGAAAGCCCCCAGGGTCAGCTAAAACAGAATAGTTGTACTGTACACTAACAGTTGTTGTAAACTGCAATGCCAATGTCGTTAAATACTAGGAGTTGTATGCCTTTTGACGATACTTACAGGGAATGTTGTTAAATACATTACCTGTCAGCCACAGCGCAGCACCTGTGCGCCTGCCCTCCCTTGCCGAACTTGAGGGACTGCCCTCCAAAGGCGCGCTGGTAGATACGCCCCTCGGGGGTGCGGGAGAATGGCATGCCGTAGTTGTCCAACTCGATTACCGCGTGCGGCGCCTCTCGTGTCATGTAGTGAATCGCGTCCTTTAAACATGGTTTATTTAAGCATCATAACTTCAAACAAATAGAACTAGAGTACAATTTCCGTTATTCGAGGACATTCTATATGTATACATACATATAGTCGCACGTCTTTATCCGTTACGGGGATAGATATCAGGGGTAGACAGGCAGTTTCAAAAAGGCTGAAAGGTCAGTTTAGCTACATATGTATATTAATGACGAGGACTGTAAAACAACGACTGTCCTGTATCACTTTTGGTCCAGTTGCCCGCCTATTATGCTCGTCTAGCTTAAATTACATCTATAAGTCGCAATAGAAAGTCTATGAGCCAGACAATCCTGGCATCTTTTCAAGATATTTATTGCAATGTTGTTGACATACCAACTGTTGTGTTCAAGCATGTAGGCAACTTTTTTTATATATATTTAGTTATTTATTGTATGTATATAAATATTAACAGGCCAAGCCAGCTGGGAAATATATGCATATGTATGTCATAGCAACGGTTGCCATGATTGGTGATGTTGTTGTTGTTTTGATGAAGAAAAAATATCAGATTTTTATTCTTAAATATTTTTAGTTGATTTCCAAAAATATAGTGCATTTTCATTGGATTATTTCTCTCCTCTGTTCTCCTTCTGTCTTCTGTAGTGTATATTCCCGATTTTTCCACTATACTTCCTACAAAGCAGTACCTAATGGCGGTGCTTTAATCCCGAGGGTCGCGGGATTTAATATCGAGACAATCATACCAGCTTGTTTAGATGTTCTCAGATTGAATAGGACTTCGCAAATAAAGACTTTGAGATGTTTTATTTAATATAACCGGGGATTTGATGACTCTATGATTAAACAATTTATTAACAATACAACAACTTTTTTTTGCACCACAATAAATAACAGCAAACTCACATGTAATACAAACATTGCAGCAAAAGGCGACCTAGTAACAATAATAATTAATTTCAAAATTTCAAAACGTTGGTTAACAAAAATATGAAGTCTATTGTAATTTATTATTGTTTCTAAAGAAATAATCATAGTTTGGCGAGACCAGCTAGGTAGCAGTTTGAACAGTAATTACTAAGTCTGCTGCTAATAGCCATAACAAATTGTAGACCACAATGATAAAACGAGCAAAGTTGCCAAGGTTATCACTATCAGTTTAAATTGAACACCGCATCACAGGACGCATTATGCACCGATAACTTCTTATAGGTAGCTATTCATTTTTGGTCGAGATAAGCTTTACTTACTAAGCATATATGACTATCACTTAATTTTTATAAACAGCTATCAGCTGATAGAACTTTATACGGAGATAAGTTTGTTTTTGTTGTTAAAAATAAATACCTACTAATATTTACCTTGTCATGGTTTTACTATAAGACATCGATTGTTACGCCATTCACATGAATGAATGCATGTGTTACTACAATGACTTGTAATTAATTATTGTAAATACATAAATTATATAATATATTACAGTTCAATGCACTTGTATTTGCATACAATATGTAAATTTTTATTTTTTCCTTATGGCAATATATAGTCATAGGTACAGTCAGTAGTACATATTTATCCGATGCTGTGTTCCCGTGAGGCTGTCTCGTTTTGAGTAAGTAAGTTTATAACATATAATAATTGTACCTATATTTTGCTGAGGACAATCTCCGTTGAAGTTGAACATGATCGAATGTACGTAAAACGTGTAGGACAATAGAGAATGACGTTTCAGTTTTTTTTTATTTTCAAAGATAAGCTCTTTGCAATTGTGAGCGTAACGTTTTTAGCTTATAAAATTTGCTTAAGTATGTATACTAGATTTCATGCCAGAAAATATACTTTGCTTTAGTAGCAAGCATGCTTTTCTTTAATGGTTTTTGGTTTCTAATTAAAATGCCGTGTGGTTGCTGGAACTTTAGAATAGAACCAACTCCATATCTTTTCCATGGATGTCGTAAAATCGACTGAGGGATAGGCTTATAATCTTGGGATTTTTCGGCGATAGATAGGCGATGGAATTGAGGTTCCAACCTCAATTCCATCATTTAAGCCGTATAGCTGTACATTACCTTTCAGTCTTTATGAGACTGTTGGCTCTGTTTACCCCGCAAGGCATAAAAACGTGATTAAATTAGTGTATATTGTAGAATGTCTACATCACGTGATTTAATATTTCCAGCCTATGTATGTAATCAAGTTTGATAATGACCAAAGTGAGAATTTCCACGGTTTTATTACCCTAACCTTTGTCCAGTCGTATTTATTATTGAATTTAAGTGTAAGTTATTTTCGTATTTTATTTAACTAGCTTATGGCAATGGGCATGCAATACATAAAGAATTCGGGAAATCCTCTCAGTCACCATTGTAGTGCTCCCAAAATCTGCGTTTATGTGGAGTGACCTTTGCATGTGTGGCAGTGTGTTCTTTGTCAGAATAACGAGTTTGTCTTCTAACAGAGGGGTTCGTGCGAGTTTAACTCGATAAAACTCAACTGGCAAGTAAACGCGAATTTGTATGTCATTTAATCAGAGCCACCGCTTAATTACGCGATTGACGGGTTTGATCGAGTAAAAATCGCACTACTCACACACTCAGGCTCTATGTACTTCAATAATTATATAAAATGTTAGAATATTCGATTAGTGTGGTCATATTTTAATTTAATCAAATGAATTGTTATTTTTTTCATAATTTACGGGAGTAGTTATAAACATAAAATACGAGTGTTGAGATTTTACAGCATTGATAAACACGTTTATCTCAGAAAAGAGCAAAAAAAAAAATGTGTGAGTAATTATAGTAATTAAATCAAATAATTGCTTATATAATAAAGTGCTTTTTGTTCAAGGTTGTAGGAAGGAGGTATGCAATGATTTATCAGAAAATTACTGATTTTATTTAAATATTTCAAGAACCTAGTACCAATGTAAGTTTGTTTATCACCTTTCATGTCTAAAAAGGTAATAATATTCATTAAGAAATTTAAGGCGGCCTTGTACGTTTGAGAAACTAAAACTAGTTTGAAGCAAGTAAGTGCTCATAATGACAATGATAAAATCACACCTGATCTCCCAGCCAATCGGATCCCTTCACAGTATCGTACATATGCCACAACCAGTGGTCTTCTTCCATGTTACCTGAAAAAAACAAATTTATCTAGTTCCACACACTTATTCAATACAAATATTATTAAATGAATTGGCTTTTAGAGGATTTGATGGCAGCTTATCATATATGCCATTTCTTAATCACAATTTAAATTAACAAATTAAAACATGTGGGTAGTAACAAAGAAGTGTAATTTTTCAACACATCTTGATATAAGCAATTAAGTTTCCTTCACATTTTATGAACCTGCTTTAAAGAAGAAAATAATAACAGCAGAATATAAAAAAAAATTCTTTAGCACCATTTCCATTTTTTTGTAACTAATTTAAGTAAAAAAAATTTTTTTCTCCAGCCAAGAACTTTTTCACCTAACAATATTAAAAAAAATATTACCTAGAGCAGCATTTATGCCACCCTGGGCCGCTACTGTGTGGGACCTTGTGGGGAACAGCTTCGTGACAACAGCAGTCTTGAATCCCTCTTGAACTAAACCAAAGGCAGCTCGGAGCCCGGCACCACCCGCTCCAATCACCAAGGCATCATGCTTGTGGTCTATGACTGTGTATGCTTTTGTTGTGTTGCTGTTCGCCGAGGCATCTTTTGCTGGCCGTGCACCTCCAACAGATACATGGAGATTTCGGTATAGGTGTGTAGCCTACAATAATAAGTAAAGGAAAGGTTGTAGAATATCTTACAGGCATGGCAAATAGGCGGCAACCAATGTAAAATAACAGTATTTTACTTATTAACTTACATATAGATATAAATAATTCAACAGAGCAGATTAAGAATGTCATATTTTTATATTTTTTTAATCTAAATATTCTTGTACGGAGTAGAATGACATGTTTATAAAAATTCTTTCCTACTTTCTTTCCTTATAGAACTTTCTTATTATCACATCTTAGTCAAAGCCAACAGTCTTAAAACGATAAAACCATGTTCAGCTGTATGATGGAATTGAGGTTCTGCTAGCCCATTGCCTAAAAGAAGAATCCCAAGTTCTCAGTTCTTCTTCTTTTTCTCTACCCTTGATTGAAGAGAAACAGTAGGTACCTAATTGAAGTCTATGCTTAAGATGTATGGTTAATCAGGTTTCTTGCTGTTCTTGCACCAATTGCATGGAAGTGAAAGATAAGATTACAATGATCTTTTTGATTTTATATTGAATATGCTATAGCTTGTGACTTCATTCGCACATAAAAGTTCTCTGATAAAACTGTCCCCCTGTATTGCCCCTTAGAGGGGTGGAATAGGAATTCTTGTTTACAAGTTTTTAAGTTGGACCAAGCCTCACATTTTTGAGAGCACCATATTTAAATCAGAGCAATAGATTTGGCATGATGCAGGTATAAACATACAGTCTGAAATTCTAAAAATCACATTTCCTATAGAACCCCCATTTTTACTTTTTGCCAATATCTTTTAAGTCCAGTCTGCAGTCAGTTATTATTTTATTATATGTATAGATGAAAACTAGTACATAAAAAGTAGTGAAATGGTTAAGGTATTTATCAGGTGAAAAACCCTTTGCAGAGGGAGAAACAGAGATAAACAAAATTTTTAAGTAAGTTCTGTTATAATAATGTGCAATATTTTTTGAACAAATAGATTCCATGTAAACATCTCATAATCGTGTCACAGTAAGTGATGAAGGTGCACAGAAATTGATTTTTTCTGGGGATATAATCTGTTAGAAAATTGTAGGGTAAAGATAATTCAGGATGTTGAAATAAAATTGTGAAATAGGTAAATGTAGGTATTAAAAAAGCAAACGATAATAAATTCTTATGAACTCCCACATTCAAGATTAATCTTTCACATCTTTGTGTGTTCTTAGATGGCACCTTCCACAACTATACCTACTTGGAAGACCGGGGTTCGCCATTATATTAAAGATTAAAATATTGTAAAGTTTAAAAATACACACACATAATATTTCAAACAATAGTAAATTATTTTAGAAATAAAATTTATGTAAGTTTATTAGTTTCGTACGTTGAGGAAAATAAAGGGATAGAAAGAATGTGGTCTACTGTACCAAAACATATTACATAACAAATTCTAGTTCAAGTCAATTTTAGGAAACCAACCAGTGAAGCAGGACTCTTGGATACGGCGACTTTAATTAATGCGCTCATGATGGAACTCTCTATCCGCACCGGAGCACAAAATTAAAATTTGTTTTTGGATAAATTCACATTCACGCGCACCACAAGATTTCGTTGCCAAATTCTTTGCTGTCAAAATTAGTTTTGTTTCACTCATGGGTTTTTTTATTGACATTTGGTTTTCATCTGCATAGACTATAATGTGAATGCGTTTTATTTCTGACGGTAAGATGTATTACTTAACTGTATGTATTTTATATCTTTGCGTATCGTAAACAAGGTCACAATCATAAATGACGCAGTCATGCCGGGAAAATTGCAGCAACTCGGCTCAAATAAAAGTGTAAAGAGTGGTGGAAATAAACAAATTTGATTTTATTTATATAAAATACGATTCAGATCAAATTGATTTATCCAGAGATTACAGTTTGGATACTGACACATTGATAACCATAATTTGATTGATTTAAAATAGCTTAATTAAACATAAATGGCAGATAATCCAAGTAGTGACGGGCTTTCAGAAGCTGAAAGACTACGAGGCAAGTTTCTAATCTTTTACTTTTCTTGACTTCATTTTCACATGAAGTATAAACACATGGTTATGACATATACACATGCATGAATCTAAAGCTGAAATGGTTACGAAAAGCATGCAATGGTCTTGTGATTTATGATATTTTTTGTTTGAGTTACCCGCGTAATACAAAATATATGTTAATTTCTGTCCCTGAAGGAATTCCGGACAATCTTCTCTCAGTGCCTTAGTACTCCCTTAGCAATAAACAAAACACCCTACATGTTAAATTTCAAATCTCCGCATAGCCCAGCTGAGTGGTACACACACACATATAATCACGTCTACATCCCTTGCGGGGTAGATAGAGCCAACAGTCTTGAAAAGACTGAAGGGCCATGTTTAGCTGTTTGACTTAATGATAGCATTGATTGAGATTCAAATAGTGACAGGTTGCTAGCCCATCGCCTAAAAAAATAATCCCAAGTTATAAGCCAGCTGAGTGGTCTTTTTTCTATTTATAATTGTTGATAAGTCAATCAATCAGTCAGTCAGTGTCTTTTTTTTTATATATAGATCATATTGTAATTACCTTTCAGAAGAGGAATTAGCACAAGAGCTGGAGCATAGTGACTCAAATGAAGATGATTCACAAGAAATATCTCTTGAAATTGAAGAGAAATTGTTGAAAGATGAACCTGAATGTAAGTCTTCAAATGTGGCATTTTTACTTTACAATCATTGAAGACTTGTTTTTCTTCTCTCTATGAAGGGCATATATCAGTAACTCTTGACATCCTGTATGTGTATAAGTAATAATGCTATTGGGATTGCTAAAGCTTGTTTTCATTTACTGTTATTTGTTAATTTATTACAATAAGTGTGCCTGTGAAGATTAAGGACCATGAGTTACTTTTAAGTCTCAAGTAGACTTTTTTTATTCAAACAAATATTCTAGTTTTGGAAAAAAGGTTTTTGAAAAACTGACCTAATTAAACCTAGTATATAATTTTTCAAATTATTATTTCACAATGACCATTTGTTTCTTTACAGATACAACTCTTGTAAATTATGGGGAAAGCATACAAAATGCCAATATTGAGAATGAGATTGTGGAGACATACTCAGATAGCTCCCAAAATGTTGAAACTGTGCATCGGGCCGATGAGCTTGGTAACATCTACTCAGAGAATTCAGATAATTTCATAAGTACCCAGCCTGATATCACTGACCAGTACGAAACTTACATCAATGACTACTCATTTGATAATAATCATATCATTGACACACCACAAAACACCAATAATGAGAATTATAATGCCAATGAAATGAAGGATAACATTGTGATGCCTGATATGAATGAATTTCAACAAAGTGAAACCACAACTAATTATGAATCTCAAATGACAGAAGAAATGTTGATTAGTGAAAGAGAGAGGGAGAAGAAGAGCAAAAAGGAACTTGAAGAGGAGGAACGGGAGAAGATGCAGTATGTTTCATTTATCTTCAAATAATTTAATAAGATTTTTGAACTTGACTATTATCTTTCTATCAAAATGCTATTTTTTCTCACCTGATTCTTTGATATGGCAGTTTCAAACATTTCAGAAGGCAGGAAGACATTCGCTACTCCTGTTATACTTTACTCAATACTCAAGGTTGCCAGTTTATCTTGCTTTTATTTTAATTGAATTTTCAGAGTGCTTGTGTCAAACTTCACAGAAGAGCAGTTGGATAGGTATGAGATGTACAGGCGCGCCGCTTTCCCCAAAGCTGCAGTAAAGCGTTTGATGCAAACTATCACTGGATGCTCAGTCGGTCAGAATGTTGTTATAGCCATGTCTGGTATTGCTAAGGTATTCGTGGGCGAAGTTGTTGAAGAAGGTTAGTGATTAATAATGTCCCTTATGTAATTATATATCCCTATGATTTTGTCTTGAGTCTACCTAAGTAATTCACTTTGGGGCTATACTAGTTCTATTTTTGTGTGATTTGTCCCATAGTGGTTCTTTAACCGTCATTCTTCATAATACAAAGCTTAGATAATAGTATTTAATTAATTTTAATTGATCTTTCAGCACTTGAGGTTCTAGAGAAATCAGGAGAAGCTGGACCATTACAACCTAAACATCTCCGAGAGGCACTGAGGAGGCTTAGGATGAGAGGAGCCATACCGACAAGAAAAGCACACCGAAGCTTTTTTAGACTATAGCAGACATTGTGTCATCTTGTGTGTACATACTAACTCATAAGTGTAAGTTTCACTTCAATCAAAACTTAATTGGTTTTACTAACAAAGATACGCAATTTTAATTGAACCTGAACCTTTAAAAATTGTGTGAAATGTCATTGATATACTTACCTATCCCAAATCAAATTTTATAAGTACAATAAATAAGTTTTGATTATGTTTAGTAGTATAAAGAAAGATTTGTATATTAAAGTTTTTATGTAAAACATTAGTGGAAAAACTATTAGAATCTAAATGAATTACAAAACTGTGCTGTCACAAGTGTGAAAAATCATAGTACCCATGTTTTTGGTTTAGTTGACAGCTAACCATTTTGTTATTAAAACTGGCAGTTTGTTGTATTATATTTTGTAATAAATAATAAAAATACCAAATGTTTAATAAAATGTTAATTTTATTACACGATAATTGTTATTTAATTTAAAACAATATACAACAGTAACTAAGGATTATTCATAGTTCGAAAACTTGAAAACAAAATCAGTCTTGTTAAATGGCCAACTACATTGTAGACGAGAGACTGGAAATCCTTGGAAAAGTTCAATACATTCAATAAAAAATAAAATGGCTATCATTAACAAAAAACGTGTACACAAATTCCATTCAAAACACAAAAACATGAATTGGCACTCAATTCTTATGAAATCATACAATTTCTATTTTACAAAATAGTCCAGCTGTATTGATACAATAATAAATATGAGTTTTGGCGCATTAAAAGTGCATAGTGGACATTTACCGGTGGTGTTTGTACTTCTGTGTTTTTTATAGCATGAATTCTATTTTTCCACCTTTATTTAAAATGGGTACTGCAGAACACTAGCCATATACACTATGCAAGCAATAGGTTGCATAGAGGTAAACATACGCCAGTATACACTCTTGACACGTAAACTAGAGCACTGTATATTCATGTCGTTCATATATCACAGTTTTCATTATTTCCAGGATTGCTCTGGCCAGTGTATTTGGCATTTCTTGTAACAGAAATAGAACATACACAAATAAATTACATGATAATAAAATACAACTGATAATAATTAGCGCTAGCTAAGCAAGGAAGGCACAAATTAGTTATAGATAGCATTTTGGTAACATTTGTGTAATATATTAATATTTATCATAAACCATATATTCGGAGAACACTTATAAAATATAAGTAATGGTCCAATATTGCCACTTTGTGCAAATTCAAGATTACATTTTATGTGCATTTTGGTAAAAAACTGTTTCTGTAGGCACAATATTATATTGTATTAACAATATTAAGATCTACAACAATTTAGAGAAGTGTAACTCTGATAGATTCATTTAAGTTGATGTTAGAAAGTTAAAGTTATGGATTTAAAAATACTTCGACAAAGTAAATTGTTAGGAAGGTATATAAAAAATTCAACTTTTCGTACCTCAATAACTTTGCTCGACTTTTCGCATATTAAATAAAATATTTACTATTTGGGAACATTAAGGCGTCAAGCTTGCATTGCTGTCCAACCTTTTTATAAATAATTCATACATTTTATGCATATTAGAACGTTTAATCCCAAATAGTACAAAAATAGTTTACGCAAAGTATTGCAGGTGAAAAATCCTATTCATAGCTTACAATAGAAGCAAACCAAAAATGCGAGCACCTTTGTGCTGTCAATATCGAGTTGATATTTCGTCTCTTTTAAACGAATAAAATCATACAGATCTTACGTAACAATCGCGCCACCACGCCGTCACTATAATAGACTAGAAATCGTCTCACAAATAAAGACCAACCAATGGAACATATGGGAGGAGTGTAGATTCATCATTTTGCATTGGGAAACTTCATTTTTAGATACTAAAAAGAACCAATCGTTTTGTCAGAAATTTAATTCAATGCTTTTACAAAGTTGTGCCGAGTTGTCATTCGAGCAAAATTTGAAGCTCTGCACTAGCCCCATGCCATCACTTTTCACATTTATTTACTCGAAGGCTATACTCCATGAACACTCGTTCCACAAAATAATAATCTATACTCTACCACTTTCAAGTTCCAGTGAGCGGTCGGTTCACACTCGCAGCCGCTTGACGCCGCACTGTATGCAGAACTTGGCGGTATCGACGGGGAACTTGCTGCCGCACTCGTGGCAGAACCGCGACAGCCTCTGCGCGGGCTCCCGTTGCAGCGAGCACTCCGAGCCGCTGGAGCTCAGCTGCCCGCTGTGGCGCCACGCCGCGGGGCTGCGGCGCGACGATGCTCGGGAACTCACGCGTTTCTCTGCAATTACAGTTCATTTCATTTAAACACATATCACGCCCCCTTTCCTTGAGGGGTAGGCAGAGTATCTTCCAACTTTTCACAATACCATCATTCGTTCATTCACATTACTTCATGCAGGCTCTCGTCGGTTGACGGTCATTGACGTTAATTCATAGAATTCGAATTAATATAAAACTATAAAAGTGGTACCTATGTGACACCATAACGTTTTCAATTTGCATCTTAATCCTGAGATTTATTGGAAAGCTTTACAATTACATAAGTGATACAAACAAGCTTGAGCTAACCGATACCTGCAACTGAATGACTCTCTTCCTTATAAGAGGCATGCATTTCGATCTGCGGCAAGGGCTCGTCCAGCTCCGCCGATCGCTCCATCGCCAAGAACTCTTCGCTGGACATCGAACGCACGTCCTCCTTGTGACTGCCCCCGGAATCTGAACCCGCGGGAATTTGCTCCAGTGACGTCAAACCATTCGTCTCTTTGGGATTACACAGCGATAGTTTCGATGGAGATATTCTATTTAAGCTAAAAACGTAAAGAAACCTTAATGAATTTTTAAGAAATTATATAACAACAATTCGTAAGCTTCCGAGATTTCGAAATAAAGTATACGTAATAAAAAAAATTAAGTTTCCAAATTGATAGTCTTGTTAAAACACGTTGAAGTAATCTCTTGGCAATTCCACTGACAAGCGGAAGGTGTAAATAAAATTTTACCTGACTAACCTGCTATAAGCAGAGTCGTTGCTAACTTTTCCATTTGGCGTATAGTTTCCATTAGAAACGTTGTCAGCTTTCTTGTTCATTCGATCCGCTTTGACCCGCATATCTCGTTTCGTGGTACCATTGTGTGACGAAGTATAATTAGCCACCTCTTTCATCGACTTGCTCTCATGTCTTTCAGATTCGTAGAATTTGTCGAAATCTTTTAAGGATTGCATTAAATCTTGCTCTACTTGGTCGGCTTTTTTACGACTCTTCGCACTGTCCTGTTTTATCGAGTTTTTCTTTTGAATGGAGTCAAGGAGGGAAGTGGAACGCTTCACAGAGGATGGGAAAAGGCTCTCATTCACGATATTGTTACTGCTAAAATTAAGAGACATTGATTTGTTAACTGGGATCATGCCGTTACTACTACTCTTAACTACGGGAGACGAACACATACTGTTCATTTCAGACACCCTATTACTATCAGTTAACTCAGATCGCTTAACTACTCTAGTTGTGGAACTACATGTCCTTTTTTCCGCTTTTTGCTTATTAATTTCATCATCAAATGAAATCATAAACTCTTCTATATCAAAATCCTCGCAAAGAGAATCGTCGTCCCTGATTGACGTTTTAGAAGCTATACTTTGTTCTAAGGACGACATAATTTTATCATATTGTGCACTTAGATCATCTATAGTTGGGGCAGTAGATTTTATATTATTGTTACTTTCTATTTTCATACACTTAAATTTAGAATTTAAAACATCATTTGAATTATCATCCTTGTTATTTATTTGTTTATTTGTGTTAAATGATTCAAACTTGGCAGGCAAATTTTCCGTCGTAAGTAGTGATTCCATGCTACTAATTATATCAGGATTATTTAAAATAATATTGACATTAAGTGGCAAGTTATCATTTTCATTTATAAGTCTGGGGTCTATATAATTACTATCTGTCATGGATGAATTATCGTCGGTTAGAACCACATCAAGGTTAACAAAGTTTTTCTTTTCGTTATCTCTATTTATCTTATCTAATTTCACGGGTTGCTTTATTGTACTTCTTTGGAAACTGTGGTACATTGACGTTGCTATTTTTGGAATTTTTTCTTTTGGTTTTGGTGTACTGTAATTAGAAGCGGTGTAACTCGAAAAGGACCTATTAAGACTACTGTTGCGATTAAAGTAGTTCTTATCCATAGTACCTACGTTTTCTTTACTGGATTTTGTGAATGTTGTATTTAATTTTGTTTGACTAGATTTCTTGTCATTCCTATTTAATCTAAATGAACTGCATCTACTACCTATGGTGTTTGTGTTTTCATTGTTTGTGCTGCCGAATGATTTCATTCTTTGTAAAGTTGGTGTCTTTTGATATGTCTTATTTAGTGTGTCTTTCATTAATTTAGTGTTATCTGTTCGAAGATATGAGGATGGTGTCTTTTCTTTAGTGGGACGAAGGATAGGGAGTGTTCTGTTGGAGTCTTTGGATGCATTGTGTATTTTCTTAGGAATGTTTGTGTCTGAAGACATGAGTTCTTTCATCTGTCTAGCTGCTGATACGAACGGGTCGTAATTATCGTCAAGCCTGAAACATTCAACAAGCGTTGTTAATAATAACTATCACATACATTTGTTTAATAAGATTATTTTACTTACAATAATAACCTATATAAGTAAGCTTAAGGAAGGACTGAGGGAAATGGAATAAAAAGGTGGTCTGACCTCTTATTTTCAATACGCGGGAGCTTTAGCGGCGGGGCTTCTGATGTTATCGACTGTCCATCACTATTCTCTTCTTGCTCGTTTTTTATGAATGTTTTTGCGCGATTTTGTTGACTCAACATTTCGAATTTTCTGTTTGGTTTGTATATCCTCTGCATTCTTTTTTTATTGCATTTTAGTTTATTTTCAAACTTGTTGTTTTCTGATATATTGGGTAGTTTTAACAGCGGGACTTTATTTTCCTGTACATACTTTTCTTCAAGCTGTAGTGCCATATTTTCGGGGATCAACTTTTGTTCAGAAGGTCCACTTGCAACATTATCATAAAATTTCAACCCATACACGGTTATGTGTTCCATATCGCAAACATTTTTACTAGTTTCGTCAATATTTGTTACAAGTGTATCTGTTTCAACAGATTCCCTATTTGCACTTTTTAGTAATTCCTTTAAATTATTCTTTAATTCTTGAAATGTGTCAGAAAATATGTGTTTCTCGGAATCTGCTGCCATATTTTCTAAACTATTACTATTTATAGCTTCGAGGGAATTTGTTTTAGGTGTACAGATATTTTCCATTTCTTTTTCTATCTCAGACATATTATTGTGACTTTTGTTACTTATCATTTTGTCTGTTATATTAAGAAATTCTTCTAAATCATCTGCATTTTCTGTAAACTTCGTGTAAGTTTCACCACTCCCATGACGACTAAAGTTATCTTCTACAAATTCGTTATCTCCATTTTGTTCTATAGAATCATTGAACGTTTCCGCGCTTATATCACGACCATAATTTTCTTCTAAATTTTCAACAGATGGATATTGGCTTTCACCACAGTTCTGTTCGGATACTTGATACGTTTCCTCTGTGATCTGGCTATTAAACTTCACATTGGCAAATGTATCAACTTTCTGGCCGCCGACATCAACAGATGGTATATTTCCCTTAAATATATTAGACGTTGAATCGGTAAAATCAGAAATTAATTGATCGGACATGCTGGGTGTAGTAATGTAGTCATTAGATTCTGTCGTTGTATTATATTCTTTGGAAAAACTTTCTTTTACAGAATCCAATTTTGCTTCTATGTCGCACGAGCTGACGACAGTCAAGTTTTTGTACAGTAATTCAATCTTCGGTTCGGGTGTACAGGTGTCTGTCAATTTTAATACATTATTAATCTCTTTAGATCTTGTTTTACGGTTCTTACTAGATTTTTTCATTTCTGGGTTTTCATAAATTATGCATGGTATTGATGGACATAACAATTCCGTGTTTATTCCTATTGATTGACAATTTTTATCAGATTTTTTCGAAGCATCTTCAAGGCTATCCAGACTCATACTGTTTTCTTTTGCTAATTTACCAGATAGTTTTCTTATTTTAACTTTCGCCTTTTCTTTGGCATTGGAATTCATTACAGATTTTTCTTGTATTTTTGTTGCTATACGTAATTTGGTTTTAGTCTGTTTCATTACTCCTACTTCACTTTTAACATCCGAAGTAGAAACACTTTCACAACTTTGGTTATTATTACGTTTAAAAGATCCCACATCTTTCTTCTTCACAAGTGGTATCTGACTTTTGTCTACTGTTTTTTTATTGGAAATATCTGCAGCTTCTTTGACTGACTTTTCTTTGTATTTATTTGCAAGTTCTTCGAGCTTTTTCAATTGCTGTTGTTTTTTTACATTCAGTCTGGTTTTGTTTTGGTTTGCGCTTTTCTTTATGTTAGGATCGGTGCTACTTGTTTGGACAGAGGATGGTTGGGACTCTTGGGGTTTTCTACAATAGGGAAAGGAAGGTGAATTTTTCGTAGCAAAAATCTATTGTAACAAACAAGGAGACAGGAATAAGTTGTTAATTTAAAATTCATGAAAATAGGTACTTATAAAAAGCAAATTAAAATATGTCTATACCTTCCTTTCCCCTTATTCGCTACTTTACAAATACATATAGTAAACGAAACCCTTTAGAATCACGATATTTAAAAAATAAAACAATGATATTTTTCACTCCTTATGGGCATATTGTACGATCTCGAATTAGTAAAGCATGTCCATTGGGTTTCGTGTCTAAGCCAATAATGATAGATAACTATGTAGTTTTCAAAAGAGAATTCATACCTTGAACTGCTGAGGTCTCTCGCAAGCCTGGCTTGTCTGGCTTTCACATTGGCGTCTCCGGAACTGTTGTTGGAATTTCTGGAGTTCCTTATAACTGGTACGTGGGGAGACTCCTCGTGATCGTTGCTCGATAGAGATTCTGTAAGCCACAAATCATGATTACCACACAACAATTGTATATATGTTGACCAAATATGGCGAAGTCTCAAACTTTTAGTCTTCGACCGTGATGTGACTATAAACCAAATACTTAAATTCGTAACATTGGACATAATGTAAATAAATATAAATATATACGGGACAAATTACACAGATTGAGTTAGCCTCGAAGTAAGTTCGAAACTTGTGTTACGAGATACTAACTCAACGATACTATATTTTATAATAAATACTTAGATAGATAAACATCCAAAACCTAGACCAATCAGAGAAAGTTCGTTTCTCATCATGCCCTGACCGGGATTCGAACCCGGGACCTCCGGTGTCACAGATAAGCGTATTACCGCTGCGCCACAGAGGCCATGATGAATGTATCACATCGTTGTTATTGACATCAAATAAATAATTGGAAAACTCCTAAGTACTTACCCCTCCAAATCACAGAAGCAGTGACGGATCAAATTAAACTGCGGTGTTTTCATCAGTGACGCCAATTTACAATGAATATCTAACAGACTACTGCAGTACTTAGGTGTGTGTCTTACTTTGGATCTTTTACGCCTCTTTCCCGGAGAGGTGTGCAGAGACTACATTTTTCAACTTGTTACGATCTCTGCGCAGTTCAACACCTTTTGCTTTATCCTAATAAAAATGTAACTAATAGGGGGGGAAACTAAAGTAGAAGCCAGTGCAACAGAATCAATTATAACAAAACAGACTGAATAAATATTATTTTCATTAACATTTTAAAACAAGCTCGTCTGGTACTATAGGTATTTTTTATTGTAAACGCTAAGAAAACTTGTCGTAACTTGCCTGAAGCCCTAGTTCTGCCCGTCCTGTAGTCGCCGTACTCGCGCGGCGGCGACACGCCCCGCGACGACTCCACCGACGCCGACCGGCTGTTCGACGACTTGTCGCGGGTTTGAGACGATCTGTCAAAGCAAAAAGTTTGTTTCTAATTGCGAACATTCACCAAATTATCAAATCTTAATAATGTTAATGGATTTCAACAAAAAGGGAAATTGTCTGGTCAGTATTGGGGATCGAATGGTTAACGTGTAATATAAAGCTCAATGCAACAGGAGGCAGAGTTTAAAATCCGACAAGGATCGTGTCCCAATCACTCTTTTTACGTACTTATCTATATACATACATAGTCACGTCTATGTATATCCTTTGCGGGGTGGACCCATTCAGCTGTATGGCTTAATGGAATTGAGATACAAATAGTGACAGGTTGCTAGCCCATCGCCTTTAAGACGAATCCCAAGTTTATAAATCTATCTCTTAGTTGCCTTTTACGACATCTATGGGAGAGATAAAGGTTTGTACTGCGTGCGCGCTCGGCAGCGCCTTGTACTGCGTGCGCATTGAGGCGCCGCTTGGTATCAGTGAGTTGCGGCGGCGGATGTAGGCGCCTGTCTCGATAGGTACAGAGAGGGTGGACCGACCGCCGGCCGCGCACGGGCGGCGCCTTGTACTGCGTGCGCGCGTTGAGGCGCTGCTTGGCGTCGGCGAGGTGCGGCGGCGGCTGCGCGGGCGCGGCGGGCAGGATCTTGGCCTTGTCGGCGCACCACTCCACGTGCCGCTCGAACGCGCGCGGCCCGAACGCGCGGCTGCAGTGCGGGCAGCGCTGCAGGTCTGATGTCGGCTGGGGGCAGATCATTATAAGCTACTTAATCAACGTTGATAACCGTGGTTTGAACCATTTAACAGATGGACGGACGATCTGGTCTATATTCCTGAAAGCTTAAGACTGAGAAGTATGGCGTCCTTTGCTAGACGCCTACATTATAGCTTTGGATGAAGAGATATAATGAAAGGCAGGAAAGAGGCGTGATTTTTTGAGGCTGTATGATGTTCCTTGTCAACATTCGTCAAAAACTTTATAGGACCCAATCAGGACAGTACCCTCTCTTTCGTAGTAAATTAATTCTTCTAATGGTAGTTTTTTGTACATACCTTAGTGATAGCTGTTCTGACAGACTGTTGCTTTGGTTTGGGCGCGACCTTGGCGGTGTTCGGAGGACTCTTCTCCAGGAATGGGCTGTTTTCTGGAAGACCGAAATTCTTTGGCAAATACTGTTCCAAGTCTGTACCTGAAAATCATTTTCCGTCATTACAATTCTTCGCTACATAATATTTCATTTTGATGAATATTAGAAAAAGAAAATTTCCATACAATGACGTTTCATCAGTCTGTTCCATAGTAATTATTAGTTTAAACTTGTTGTGATCAAAATCATAAAAATTAGACGTTAAACAAATATAAGTAGCATTATACATGGAGCCTTTGCCTGGTACCTATATTGCCCGTTAAACGTAATAATCACAGGTATTAACATTTTCTAGGTATTGTTCTGTAAAATTACTTAACAGCATTGTTAAACTAACAACCAGTTTTGCAAACACTTGCGTTAAAACGGTTACTTATTGTTTACGGTAGCTATAGGTATGAACTCTTAGTCTTCGAGTTGATGAGTCACTTCATACCATACCTAGTTGTTGCATAGTTTTGTAAGATACTGCGAAAAAATATTTTATTTGAAATTTTCTGAACATGAACATAGATAAACTAAAAGAACACGACGAAAATTCTATAGCTAATTTAAATTACCTATAGCATCACGCTTTGTCATTTTCAATCAGTTACGACAAGGACATACAAGCTTTAAATTAAGATAAAAGCAAAATAAAAGATGGACGAGACAATACCACCTCTCCCATGTCAACTTGTTGATTAGCCATTACCTTATTATATTACACAAAGACATGTAAAACGTCACACTCTATGGTTTCTATGGCCGTCACTTCAGAAGTGGGCGTGTGTTGCTAAATAGTTCATAAACAAATATGTATAAGTAATTTATGTAAATACGGGACAAATTTGTAACTAGTCGAGTTGAAACATACCTACATATTATGTCCATGTCACAATAGTGCATTTCAATAGATATTTAGGTTTACATGTTAAGGCTTTTAAGTTTTGTTTATTAGTGTCAGCGCAAAAGTAAACAAGGTGTGCTATTTAAGCTTCTAGTAATAAATTTCCAATACCTAAGAAAATATACATAGGAGAAACATCCTGAGGGAACACAGTTAAAAAGACTAAATGTGTAACTATATGATCCAAGATGAGATAGGTTTCTCTATCGATAAGGTCAAGGATATCAAATTAAAATAGCTTCAACTAAATTTCCCACTCCGAGATCGGATTCTTAAAGGGACGCCGGGGTCCGGCAGGGTGCAACCTGCATAATGTAGGTACCTATTAATAACACAATACCGACAGAATATAAAAATTAGTATTAAACAATCATAATTATTCTATTTAATGTCGGTAAAAGTGTAGCATAACATGGTCCCATAGTTTCCAAGGTTAAGACAACATTGTGTAAAAGTATTATCATGTCATTTATCATGCCCTATCAAGAAGCAAGATAAAGAAAAATTTCCTACGTTAATTCATTCAGAGGTATTATTCGTCATTGTACCTATGTTAAAGGTGCTGTTGTTCATAACAGATTACATTTGCGACTTTTTGAACACGTTCATCAATACCCGGATGCTCACTGTTATTAGAATTCCACGTTAGTATTAATTAGTGATGTATAGTGAAACTTAATTGAATTAGTTGCGTTAGTTAAAACGTTCACACAGTGTAGACAGATTCTAAACGAACTTCAAACAGACCACCCACTCACCGCTATTAGCACTAGCGCCATTCGCCGGAGCCAGCCCTTATTACCCACAAAAACAAAATCATCAAATTATCAAAATAAATCATGCTTATAATATATTCGAAATACTTAAAATAGATAAAATGGTACCACACATACTAATCACCAATAACGAATAAAATAAACATAATTTTACATTCAAATAATATATCGACGAACTAATAAGTTGTACAAATAAAATAATTAGATGGAATTTAATGGAATGGAAATCAAAATCAATGAACCCGTTCACCACAGCAAAATCCCTTCACCAGTAGCCAGTTTGACAAGCGTAGTTATGACTTACCTTCGCGCCTCTGCCGGGACGAGTCGAATGTCTTCCTCTTCTTGACTGTCATCTTCTCGCATATCTTCTCGTGCTTGGCCAGGGATTGCGGCAGGAATGTGCGGCCGCAGCTCGAACATGGCTGTAGCGTTTGTGGCCCTGGAAGTTCAAGTTAAACCCAAAATAACGAATTGAACCGAACGGTAAAAGCCTCACCTATTACCATAAATAAGAATATAAATAATAAATTAACTTGACTTTCATACTGGAAACCTAGGATACAATACAACAATAGGGTAACAAAATATTACCTCTTACGAGTCTTCTCTTACAATAGGACATTTGAAATAACAAACAGATTGTGCATTAGTCGCTATTTAAGGTATTTTTAAAATCTAATAGCGTATCTGATGAGTGTAACATGGACCAATCTTAGTGTTACATTATTTGTAAATACAACCTAATAACAGCTATCTGATAATGAAGACAGCTCTTTGAAATGCACCCTTCTTATTCATTGGTATTTATCTAGGTATAGATTTGTTTAGCCAGGACATTAATGTTCGTCCAAGCTTCACAGAATATTTTTTTACACATCCAAAAATCGTTACTGTTACCATAGGATGTGTATGGCGAACGGTGGTGTCGCCAGCAGGATATTAGCGATCTCCTATTCCACAGGAGCGGACCTAATTGAAAAATCAATCAATCACAGTGCAATTTGGAAACTATTAGTATACTTTTGCATTTTGACGGCCTCTGTGGCGCAGCGGCAGTACGCTTGTCTGTGACACCGTAGGTCCCGGGTTCGAATCCCGGCCAGGGCGTCATAAGAAAAAAACTTTTTCGGATTGGCCTGGGTCTTGGATGTTTATCTATATAAGTATTTATTATAAAATATAGTATCGTTGAGTTAGTATCTCGTAACACAAGATTCGAACTTACTTCGAGCCTAACTCAATCCGTGTAATTTGTCCCGTATATATTTATTTATTTATTTTTATGAATAATTCGTTACCTGAGGGTTCAGGAGCTACTGGTGCTACAGGATGCGTCGGCACGGGCGGTGAAGGCGGCGGCCCGACTCGGGTCGGCGGCGGCGTGCGTGGTAGCGGTCGGAACGTGTCGCCATTGGGCGACGCCGGCGCAGGCTCAGGTGACGGCGACCGGGAGGACTTCGACGATTGTTGCTGTTGGAGATGCCGCTTGCCTAAAACAAGAACATATGATAATGTTATAACCGTTACATGTTTTGAGCCGTTATTTATAGGCTATATATGATAGACTTGAACAAGTAGAACATACATACATACATACAATCACGTCTATATCCCTTGCGGGGTAGACAGAGCCTACAGTCTTGTAAAGACTGATAGGCCACGTTCAGCTATTTGGCTTTAAGATAGGATTGAGATTCAAATAGTGACAGGTTGCTAGCCCATCGCCTAAAAGGATAATCCCAAGTTTATAAGCCTACCCCTTAGTCGGCTTTTACGACATCCATGGGAAAGAGATGGAGTGGTCCTATTCTTTTTTGTATTGGTGCCGGAAACCACACGGCACAAGTAGAAGTTTGCAGATAATAATGCTTTCCTATTATTTTTTTAAACTGCCTACCTTCATTTACTACCTAGATTTATAACATCGATAAACGATACTAACAATTGCATTGTAGCAATTCCATTCATTGTTTGATATAGTTTTGTTATTTTGAAAAACCAAGAATATAATTGCACTGACTTGTAGGACCGAATATCCTGTAGAATCCTTGTAATTAAGTACATATGTTTTACTGCATAAATTCAAATTGTAATATTACATCTTAAATTTGTACAGTAGCAAGGACATGGCGAGTAAATATGATGTAATAATGTGAGCCGGTCGGCGGCCACAACCTCCATATCGATTAGGATTATTATTACAACTGAACTCACGCAATCCTCGCTGGCAAAGCTTTTCCAATAATATTGTTAACCTTAGCATTGCTGACCTCCATTGAGTAAGGGAGGCTGTTTTATAAACACATTAATATTTTATCTCTAAAACATTGAAACATGAAACCGAGAAACAAAAAAACATTACCACTTTACGTTTAGGACAGATCATAAAACGTAGCGATTATATCTTCATTGGGGAGGATGCCCTAATTCATTTTATTTATGCCAGTGTGAATACGACTATCTATAGATCTCGAATATTCGTTTTTTTAGTATTATTGATCTTTCATCTAAGCTTAGGATAGACGAAAATCATAAACCATAACCTTTTGATTGATAATTCCGCAAAGTTATAGGTAAGATAAAAGGTTCCTATTTAGTTAAGACTTTACTATAAAACGACCATGGGTCTAGTACATATGCCTAATATAACTGTTACAGCACATCGAAAACTTGAAAATTGACATAATCTTGATAATTATTAAAAATATTAAAAACTAATTTCATGATTGTTAAAATCATATTATTATGATCTTAATATGATCTAGGTATTAGTTGTTGGCTAACAACATCTTGGGATTGAAATAAATGTAAATAAACATAAAGTAAGAGAGAGATAATAAACATAGCATTACTATGTCACTCATATAGGTACTTAATAAAGTCCTGCTAATTAGCATAATTTAAAGTGGACGATGACTGATTACTTCCTTCACGGCATTCCTAATCATTAATTCCAGTTATCCAAACCTCCTTATTAATTCTTAGACATAATATAATCAATGTAACAAAATACGACACAAGTAAAACGATGACATAAATAATAAAAACCAGACGACCTTGAAAACCTTAAAATTTTTCATACTAAGATTAAAGCAATGTTTGTAGTTATGACTTTTTAAAAGGCTATAAATATCAATCATATAGATAACGGGAGAGTAACGTGGTCTGGAAACTGCGCCTGCGCAACTGCATCCCGATTGAGGGCGTTCGAGTGGCGTATGAGCATGACTGTACTTTTAATTGACTTAGCCAGCCGATAAAACGGTACTGAGCCCCATAATAGGGTCATCTTGATACCAGAGAAATGTTTTGTATCAGATATCTTAAGCTAAATAGACAGATAATAGGAATAAATATAAAGACGTGGAAATCGCTCTCGGATATTGGATATAGCATCCCTAGGGAGGACGAAAACGGGATCAACACTAAAAAGGCTGATGACGAATAAAAGATGTGAAATACTATATCAATTTAATTGAAAGACAGAAAAATCATACTTCATTCAATAATGCCGTTTAAAAAGCCGCATTATAAATAAGTATAATAAATAAAGAATGCAAGCTTGACTGTTTCAGTAAGTAAATTGATATAATGATGCCTCCTTGCCACTTAAAATGCCGAATATATCAAACGATTTCGCCAATTTAACCTTTCCGAGAAGATCACTGTACGTTCCCAATACTAAAGAGCACAGACAGACAGACGTCACGTGTACCACATCAACATCACTACATTCACGCATGCCGCGAAAACAAATTGCTATTTGTTCTTTTTTGTGACAAACCTGATTAGTCTGCTAAACATGGGTACTAATTTCTTGAGTTTGGAATGATTATATTACTTTGTCACTAACTTAGGTAACAATTTTATTAAGTCTTGAAGGTGGTGCCAAGACATCGGATATTTGAGATGATGAAACAGAATCTATAGAAAGTTAATTTGATAATAATGCGACGATTCAAGTTATTAAATTGAAGAAAATAATTGAGAAATGAAGTCACGATTTAGTAGGTAACTGTTTTACTTTTACTCTTTTACTAAATGAAATGTAAAAACAATGGTGGTGTAGACTAAAAGATACTCGTAAGTAAGGGGTTTCCGAAAACCAAATTAGTGTAACTGTTTTGATCAGCCTAGACATTTGATGGGGGTCTAACGTCATCGATACTTTCAGAAATACGGCTGTAAAAAGCCTGTAGTTATATGGATATTTAATGAAATTTAGTCCAATGCTAATGTATAATATAGTTCTGAATTTAGGTGTAGCGCCATAAGGAATAATTAGAGAATGTAATGATGTCGACACGCAAGTTTATAGGGAGTTTAGGGAAAAACTGACGGGCAACGAGTCTAAATGTGTCGAGGGGGGACTCAGTGCAAGGCTGCGACTGGTACGTTTTGCCTACGATTGGCGTTTACGGGGGAGGAGAATTCTCTCAGAAGGGTCTTTAAATCATACATTCATGACTTTTCCAAACTCGTTCTTGAAGGCGGAGGGATAAATTTCTAAAGCTCAGCACATTATTTAGATACCCATTCAGAAGAATATTGATTTTAATAAGAAAGGGTGAAGAAGACCGATAGTTGACAATAAATTAAACAAAATTGAATTAACATTATTATACCAAAACATATAAGCAACTAAAGAGATATACAGACTGAAAGGTCATCCATACTGCTTACAGGAATATAAAAAGAGCAGCTAGACGACTAAACAGAAAAATTACAAGCTTGATGCAAAGCTTGTAATTTTTCTGTTTAGTCTACTGGTAAGGTTCGAATCACAACAACGCTATTATAGGAACAAAGCCATAAATATCTCGGGCCAAAGTTGTGCAGCACAGCCGTCGATGACTAAGAGAACTATTTCATCTAGGTCTTTAGTAAATACAATGAACTCAATTTAACCATAATGGATACATACATTTCTAAAGAAATAGATCTAGATCGTTATTTTAATTTTCAATTCGATTCAACAAAAGTTTTGGAGAGGTGAAAATTGGATATGTTTGACAAAGAGACAGTTTTAAACAGGTCATACCATAATAACTTGCGATATATTTAAGTTATCTTCAAAACTAGCAAAACTCTTTGTTATCTCACCAACGCGGTAAGCTGGCATTATAAGTAAAACCACTTCACAGCAACTATTGCAAAACATGCTTTTAGATCCCCTTATAAAAGTGGTCTTAACCACAAATGGATTAACGATGCCAAGAATGTCACGTTTATAGGCCAATGCGATCAGTTCATTCCATACAACGGTTATCTGTTGTCTTTTGCCATAGTTTGTCTGAGATTTATATAATCGTTAACATTTAAATACAGGGTCCGTCGTGTCGTGTCTTTTTATAGGGAGTTTAATCTATTAATATTCTGTTGGCCCATTAAACCGGAAAGCATAGCAGTAGTGAGCGGAAAGAGTCGAGTTCAAATCTTAACCGATGTCCTGCCAACACCTTGGGGAATTTGACATCAAAAAAGATTTCTAACTCATGATCTCGAAGAACTGACAATGTTACTTTACTCAAATTATTTCGTAATATAATGATTTTGATCGGAGAAGAAAGCGAGCGTATCCGTGTTATATGAAGTTTAATTATGAATTACGATTCGCGTGAAACATGTAATAAAGCACAAAATTACTTCCTATTTGGGTAAATATTACCGAAAAGATCACGGATTAGTCTTGCTTCACGGATTTATCAGAAAATTTATTTCATCAACTCGAATAAAATTTATAGATCTGATGTTAATTATTTCTAGCGATGTTGGATAAGTTTCAACCTAAGAAATTACACTTATGTTGTGTGGATACGAGTACAATGTAAAACAAATGTACCTATGTAAACCGTTCATACTAGGTACATGCCTACAATATAGACCGGTTTGACAGTTTTACATTAGGTCCATGGACAATCAATCTCATTCCTGCTGTGTCAGGTCAACCTATTCACGACATCTTACGTGAGAATAGGATTAAAGAAAGTGCTCAAAGGGTTACATAAAAAATCTCGTTTGGACGTTTTATCCATCAATGTCGTATCTACTTTCATAGTAATGTTAAAAACGTGTCCGTGAGAACCAACGCACGCAAACACTGCGATATTAGAGATAGGTACGCTCTTTACTTGGCTCGTTTACACTTCTTACATAAATAAAGGTCAAGTTATGTACCGCCATAAGTTATTTGCTGTGTCATTGAAGTATGCTGAACTTTTGTGAATCATTTCAAAAGAGAGTTACGTTTTCATAAATTACTTTTTGAATTAGAAGAACCATAATAACAAAGGCACTAATGTCGAATTTGGAAATTAAAATAGGCAGTGAAAGTAAAGTGAATTTTGTTTCTGAGGCCTTGCACCAATAAACAAATAGAAATCTCTATCTTCACGCTCACGGTCGTCGATTCCATCATCGATGCTGTACTAGATGAGACAGAAACCACAAAATATAAAGTACATAAACTTTATATTTAAATTACTAAAGGCCATACGTACTTACGAGTTATTTTAAGTCTAAAACTTTTTTATAACTTATTTCACGAAATTCAAAGTGAAGGCAAGTTTACAATTACGACGTACGGTATCTATCCTATACACATTTCTCTTCAAACCCCTTCTATCCTATACTTTCTCTTCAAAACCCTTCAACCGACAGGATGTTTCAAGAGGAAAGGAGTAATATCCACTGTAAATTAATGGTTAATAAATTTTGATAAGGTTCCAGATCTCAATCGGATATAAATTTGACGTGTTTGTATTCTCAGTATTTTATGACAAAATGATAATTAATATTTCGATCTCAAATATCATCTCGGATGTGAACGCGGTTAGTAACGAGGTTTCACAATCACTTTGTGAACACAATACGATTTCATAAATTCATTATTGATACACATATTGTAATGTGATGCATTATTTTCACTTTTAGTAATTCATTGAATGTTAATTCTTTCTTTGCACAAGTGTGTCGCGTGTAGGTAGGTTCATCAGCTACAATAGAATAAAACTGAAAATGATTAATTTAATATTATTGTTTAAGGATAAAAATAATAAAGAAATTGCAATAGGCTAGACTATACGAAATTCAAGATTAGAAGTTAAATCTTAAAAATCACGGAAATCAATATCATTGTTTAATTGAAATTTTATTCACAGCTGAAGGATTTCTCCAATTTCATAATCAACATTGTATAATGTTATCTGATGCCAGTTAGATGCACCTGCAGCAAATTCACACAGTTTTGAAAGCATGTAGGTATGCAGATACAGAAACAAACATGGAATGCGGATAAAATCTTGCAATTACGCTGTTGTATCACGATCACGAATTTATGAAGTTCTCACGGAAAGCTGGCGTAAGTAAGACACAAACAGTACTAAAGTCTGACATACCAAATCCGGTTGCTGCCCTGGTATAGTGGCAATTCAGTTATTAAGTATGTTTTTTAAAGACGACTGATATAAAGTAACAAAGACAATAGTTGACTACATACGGACGAGAGTTAAAATGATCAATCATTAGCATACAAAAATATTTTGACGGTTCAAAATTACAGGCATTAGGAAAATTAATATAAAGCGAAGACTTGTTTACGCTATTGGTAAGCAATACGAGGCTTTAACATTTAAGCGGAGATCAGTAATTAAAGTTGATGATTTGCTGGCTCACAAAACCGGCAATATATATTCACAATAATTTGCGTTTACAATAGGACGTCAGTTTGAAAAGTAGACATTCAATAAACATAAAGCATCTATCGTTTTATATAAAATATTGGCCTAAAACATGCAGGCTTTTCCTGTTTTAAAGTTTAGAGGACTATAATTTCATGTAACGAAAGAAGACAATTGATATTTGCATAAAGAATGTTAAGGCTGCTTTGTTTTCAAATTTTAACCTATCTTGACAATGTTAATGCAGTCAATATAAACGAATTGAAACTCCATTTGATTAGTAAGTTAAATAGAGTGATAAATTACTACTTTGTAGGTATAACATCAATTTCTCTAGATAGGTATCACACATTACCAAAAAATTCAATTTCTTGTAACTGTATTGTACTATAGCACAGATATAGGTAGCTAAGTTTTTAAAGGTTTAATAATGGCTATAAATAAGTTTACAAAATAAACGTTCTGATAAATTAGATAAGTTTATAAAATCAACTTTGGAAAGAATAGAAAAATATGTAATACGAAATCACCTAACGATATACATATGTATAATATGTGACCTTCTCCCGAGTAAGTATTGGCACAATATTATCTTCAATGATTATGAAAATAAGTGTTGACATTCAATCATAACAGTTCATGAACCTTTTGCATCAAGCATATTTCAAGATAACCTTATCAAAAAACAGTTTGAAATAACCAAGTATAAATGAACTTAATCAAGTCTCACCTTTTTTACGACGAAAACTAATAGGAATACCACAAGGCATTTTCACTACTACGAATTCGCAATCACAAATGAAACATGCAACACTGAGAGAGATGTATTGGACACTGAAGTCGAACAATACGTTACTAGGCTTTCTGTCCGTTGTAGTAGGTACTATGTTCAGTTCAGACCACGTGCTTATCAGTTTCTAACTCTGTGAATGCGTGAATACAATCTCCGAGCTCAAATGTTTCTGTTTCAACGTTGCCAGTTTTTGTAATATTGTAATTTTTGTGGTTCATAATTATGTATGAGGCGATCATTCTGCTTGAATTATCATTAGTACCGTCTTCTTATTTATATCCAGTGGTAAAATACAAGGTCGGTGTCAAAGGTATTAAAACATGTTTCTTAATGATGTTACTGTTTTGCCGGTGTATCGATTAGTTGTACTAACGTGCACACATATATTTGGTATAGCATTCTGAGAAAAAAACTTTAAAAATATAAAACAGACGAAATAGTAATAAAAATTATGTTTTGAACAAAGGACTATCTAAAAGCAATAAGTGAAAGTGTTATCACAAACATTGTGTACCAAACTATGAACATAATTGATAAAATACTAAACTGTAGCGGTTACTATTTTGAATATCCACATAGTGAAAGATATCAATTAAAACGATCAGAAGAAAAATTTCTGGAGTGTAGTGTCGACAATATCCTCAAATGTTTATGAAACTTCGGCTCATAAGGTAATAATTATGAAATTCAAAACAATTAGATATTTCGAAAAGTGACGCTAAACATTTCTTATAGACCCATGCCAAGGTCACTCAGCTAATCGTTAAGTCACTAACGACATCTTTTATCAACTTTGTTCAATAGTTGTATGAAGACTATAAATTTACCTATTGCACAGAGTAACAATTAAAAGAACAAACTTCATTCTACCAGTAACGCCATCTATACGCTTTGTTGCACAATTAATTGAAAAGAACGTCAATACCTAATAGTATAAAATATATTGACATAAAGATGACGCTTTGTGCAAATTGTAAGAAAAAAATCGATGATAGACGATTTTTAAAATGCTCTCTATGTGAAAAATATTATGATTTAAAATGCGCAAATGTATCTGAACAACGATTTTATAATACATTGACCCCGCAACATAAAAAGAAATGGCGTTGCATAGGATGTATTCATAAAACACCATCAAATCATAAAACACCTTTTGTGACTATACCTACAACAAAAACTATAGAGAGTACAGAAAGTAAAGATGAATGTAATATCACACTGAGAAAAAAACAACAAAAAACCTGTAACGATTCTGATGAAGAGTCATTTTTCAACAACCTAAGTTCAATAGGAGACACATTTATTGATAATAGCCAGGATAAAACTTTTAATAAAGATATAAAATCTGTGCAATATGTTACAGTTGAAGTATTAACTAAATTGCTAGAGAATAACAAAACATCGATTATAACAGGTTTAAAAGAAGTGATTAAACAGGAAATACTACAAGCCGTAACTGACCTGGCTATAGATTTAAATAGGAAGACTGAGGTACTGAATGTGAAACAAGAATTAATGAATACTGAGATTACAGATATTAATGTAAAAATTCAAAATTTAGAAATAGAAACGATAAATCTTAGAAAACAAATTTCAGACCTCGATGCAAAAAACAAAATGTTATTAAAACAAGAAAAAGAAACATTTATCACAGGCGATCTCAACTATAAAAAAATTGTACTACATGGCTTTCCAGAAACACATAAAGAAACTGAAATAGAAACTCATGACCGAATCATTTATTTATTTCAAAATGTCATAAATGTTAATCTGTTGGGCTATGTAGAAAACTCGTACCGAATTGGCCGCTATGGCAAAAGTACCAGCAGACCATTAGTAATTGAATTATTAAGTAAGAGAATGACTAAACATATACTTCAATGTTCATCATCCTTCTACAAGATAGGTCTTTCAGTTACAAAATACCTAAACAAAGATGAAGTTATAAAAAGGAACGAGTTAAGAAAAATATTAGAAGAAAGCAGAAGAAATGGACAACATGCGATATTTAAAGACAACAAACTTTACATTAATGGACAAGAATTCAAGCAAGACACATGCCGACAGGAAAACTGTGATACAACTAGTATCCCAACAGAAGAGAGAAAAGAAAATAATAAGTCACTAAATTCCTATTTGCTCACTGATATAAGTATGTACCCCTGTAAAGCAAATAAAAAGTTAATAGATATAGATAAAAATGAAAATGTAAATTTAGATAAGCATTTATCCTCCAATAATATATGTCCAATTAACTCTTGCCCAAAAAATTCAAAAAACTAATTAACCACTCTACAGATAGTAAAAACCTGACAATAACTTTTCAAAACATACAAAGCATAGGAAACAAAGTGCATTTAATTGAACAACTACTTCTAGATAAACATATTGAAATACTTGTATTATCTGAACTATGGCGCAATAAATATTTTTGTAATTCAATAGATATATCAGGATACAATTTTGCATCGTTATTATGTAGAGAGAAACAAGAAGGTGGAGGGGTTGGAATATTATTAAATGAAAATATTCAATACATACAGAGAAAAGATATTGTTGGTTTTTCTGTAGAGGGAGTAATTGAACTTTGTGCTATAGAGTTACCAAAAATTAATACAATTTTATTAGGAGTATACAGAGCCGATCGTCATATTAATGTATTTTATGAACAGATGACTAAAGTTCTTGATAAGTTGAATACAAAAAATAAAACTATAATAGTTGGCGGTGATTTTAATATTAAAGTTAATATAAATGACTCTGTAAGTAAAACATTTTTAAATTTTTGGTCTTCATATAATTTTAAACAACTTATTAAACAGCCAACTCGAGTAACTGATAAAACTGCTTCTTGTATCGATTTAGTACTTGTAAATAATGAGTCAAATGTACTTAATGTGACTGTAGAGGATTATGGCCTCTCTGACCACAAGAGTACTAATATAGTAATAAAATATGAAAAAATTCTTTCCAACAATAATACATTTAGGTATGCTACAAAAAGATTATTTAACAAAGAAAATATGAGTAATTTTAAAAATTCATTGAACAATCTTAAATGGACACAAATAATAACCACTAGTCAAACAATTAACGAAAACTATAGTTCATTTCATAATATTATACTTTCCAATTTAAATAAACATATACCCGTAAAAAAAATAAAAATAAAAAATAAAGTAAGAAAAACGTGGCTAACCACAGGCTTAAAAAACTCTTGTAAGACAAAAAGGTATATGAGAACAATTCTTAACCAAACAAATAGCCCTATCATTAGAAGCCATCTTAAATCATATAGTCAAATTTTAAAAAAATGTATAAAAATTTCAAGGAAAAATGATTACATTCGTAAAATGAAGCAAAGTGATAATAAAATCAAAACAATGTGGAAAATTATAAATACAAAATATGGTAGAACCACAAAAAAATTCCAATCCAATTTGAAAATAAATATAAATGATAAAATTTCAGAAGATCCTTATAAAATATCTAATACTTTTAACAAACATTTTGCTTCTATTGGACAGACTAAAACTTCACAACGCAGTAACAAAGGTTACCCTGTAATGAATCCTCCAACCACTACAATGTTCCTAAATTCAGTTGATGAAAAAGAAATTAAAAATATAATTAAATCTTTGAAAAATAAACACAGTTTCGGTAGCGATGGAATACCAACAATACTTTTGAAATTTTGTGCTGATGAACTTACACAACCCCTTACTCTTTTGATAAATCAAAGTTTTCAAGAAGGTACATTTCCAGATCTTCTTAAAATATCAACAGTCATACCGATACATAAAAAAGATGATCCCACAAACCCGAACAATTATAGACCGATTGCACTCTTATCCACCTTTTCCAAAGTATTTGAAAAAGCAATGAGCAATAGACTATATACGTTTTTAGAAAAATTTAAAATTCTCGATGACAGGCAAAACGGTTTTCGGAAAACAAAATCTACTACAACTGCAGTGTACAATTATATTCAAAACGCCTTACGACATATTAACGAGAAGAAACATGCCTTTGGTCTTTTGCTTGATATGACTAAGGCTTATGATAAAGTATCTCATAAAATATTATTGTCCAAATTATATGGATCTGGGGTTCGTGGACGAGCATATCAGTGGTTCCAATCTTACTTGCAAAATAGAAAACAAATTGTACAAATAACGTTTTACAATGACCACAATAATACAATAGAAATAATAAAATCTAATGAAACAAGTTTAACATGTGCTATACCTCAAGGGAGCGTAATTAGGATGTATACTATTTATAATATATATTAATGACCTGCCAAAAATTTTTGATAAAGAAAATACAACTAGTATTCTTTTTGCAGATGATCTGTCAATTTTGATTGGACATGATAATAATAGTAATAAAGATATAAAATCAATAGTATTAGATAAACTTAAAATAGCTGAAAAATGGCTTAGTGATCATAACCTGGAAATAAATTACAAAAAGACAAAGCTAATGCAATTTACATCTGTAAACAAAGCACCATTAGATACTTCTCTTATTCAATATAATAAAACAGATATAGAAACAGTGAATACTTTTAATTTATTAGGCATACATATAGATTCTCATATTAACTGGAAAAGTCACATAGAAAATGTCAAAGCAAAATTAAGTAAATTTATATATGCACTATATCAAATAAAACATTGCACAAATCTTGAAACTGCACTATCGGCTTACTATGCGTATGCTTACTCCTGGCTAAAGTATGGGGTAATGCTATGGGGTAATAGCAGTAGCGCTCATGAAGTATTTATATTACAGAAAAAATGTGTTAGAATATTAGCAGAAATAAAAAATACTGAAAGCTGCAAACCATATTATAAAAAATTTGAATTACTAACACTACCTTCAATTTACATTCAGGATATATGTCAATTTGTACACAAAAATAAGCATTTATTCACTCAAATAAAAGATACACATACATATCACACAAGAAATAAAAATAACTTATGCATTCAACCTGCAAGAATAAAAATGCTCCACCAAAGCCCATTTCATATGGGAATAAAAATTTATAATAAACTACCAAATTCTATAAAAAATGAAAATAAATTAACTCACTTTAATAAAAAAATTAAGTCTATGCTTCTTCAAAACAATTTTTATTCTATAGATGAGTACCTTAATTTAAATAAGTAGGTAGTAGGATTATAATAGTTTTACATTGTAAACTTGAAAACATTAGAACATTATAAATATTTACAATAATAATAAATAAGCACCTATTAACAGATAAATATAAATTGTGCAATACTAGGTTTAAACAATTCTAATTAGATTTAAAATTATAATGTGATACTAAGTAGGTACCTTTATGTATAAGTTTGTATGTCTACTAATACATAAAAATGTTTGCAACACCCGAAAGGGTAAATATGAAGATCTGTTATACATTATATTTAAGACCTTGTTGTACTCATATTATGCAAATAAAAGTTTGAATTTGAATTTGAATTTGAACAAAAATAAACAAAAATTAATGAAATAAGTAATATGTAAACAATAAGGTGTAAATTTATATTTATTTTCATTTTTTTAAACATTCTTCTAAATCCAGTGACTGTTCTGTAATTTGTTGTTATATTTATTTTTAATGAGCGGAGTTTACACATACAGGAACATTTGTGTGAGAGATAGTATAGCTGACATACCTACCTTTAATTTTGACAACATTTTATACATAAATTAGTTTATTATATAATAATATGTTACGTTTTATTTCCCTAGCACCATGCTTCATTAAAATTATTTACTGTCATTAGTTTAATTTCATAGATCTTACAAGAAGTCGGATGATAACTGAAGTCGAAAAATTGTACCTATTCGAATTGTTTCTTTACGATTTGCATGGTCAACAGCTTTATAGCTTTCGGCCCAAATGTTGAGGAATGCCGAACCCTTCGAGACTATGGACCCCTTTAAAATCTTTAAATTAGAATCGTTACATTCAAGAGCAGCTGTCCATGTTCGCGACTAGGGATGCATTGAATTCAATAAAAAATCCCGCTACATCTGCTCGCGTGAAGAAACGCGACCATCGTCAAGATATTCTTAAGCATAAAAAGAGGCGGCCGTAAATAATTCGACTGCGCAATTAGTATCGAGAATCTTAACGATTGAAAACTACTGGAAACGCTTTTTAAAATCTGCGAATTCGAATATGTTCTCGATTGTTTTTAAAAAACATGGCAGATGTAAACATTGTAATGAGGATGAAAAATTATGATATTTATATATTTATTTATATAGCCTTCTGCATTTTTATAGAAATTAATGCTTGAATTTTAAACAATTTTTCTTTAATAGTTTCAGAATTTTCGACACACATTTTTTTATTTACCCAGATTTAAACTTTTTAATTTGCGCGGGAACGGAAAGATAAATACTCTATGGTATCAGCATGCAATGTAGCCTAAATAATTTTTTTTTACTATTGTTACACAAAAAGTACCTATTATCAATTTGTTTTAAGAACAATGTATCATCAAAAAATCAAACGTTTAATCACTACATCAAAGTAGGATGCAGGTATACGAATAGGTTAAGTACATTAGAGAACTGATGAGATAGGATAAATAAATACTATTATTTACAAACAACAACTAATTACCTTTTTTAGATCCAAATATAGACTTTAACTTTGAGATGGTCCTTTTCTTCATTTTGCCGACGAGCACAGGCACTCACACTGCACGCATCGGTCCACAACAGACAAAAATACACGCGGCACTGCGTCCTCAAGTTTTTCATGCAGCCGTTGCTTTTTGCTCCTTTTGCCGCTCTTATTTCCGTGCTACGAAAATAGGCTCAACGCAACACTTGCACAGCCGCAGGCGCATCACTCATACGCACACACCCTTCGATGATCCAATAAACTTTTAATTTATCAACTCATATGCACATTTGAAACCGTTCAACATCTTTGACCTATTTAAAAAGAAGTCCATACACATATTTGTTATTATTCACCTCGCTTTTATCAACTTTATCAAGCGGGCACGCTGATAACGATATGAAATTATAATAGAACTCAAGATCATAACGCGCGGTTCTGCAACTATAGCTCGTAAAGAATACTAACTGGCAAATATTGCTGTTCTGTAAAAGTGGAGATAATTAAAATTAAACACGTTAGGCGTAACAGAATCAAAGGACTCTTAAGTGAAGATTACACAATTCGCCCTCTGTTTATGAGTAGTAATTTATGGACGTAGATAGTTAATATTTCAGGCGGCAACCATCGTCTCGACGGCTATTCTTGGTCGAATATCGAACGCAACTAAACACGCATCGGCGCACGCGCAAGCCACGACCCACGATCATAATATGGACAAGAGTTGACCGGCACACAATATGAAAAAACTATGAAAAAAGTTCAAAAATTGTCAGATCCCTCTTCCGTTAACAGAATCCCGTTTCCGTCGAAATCCAATCAAGCGGTAAAATGGAATCGAGTCATAAAGATAGTTTGAGCATTTTCAATGGCCCAGTGGTGACAACACCGGAGACAACACATCCGCCGTCTCCTTTTAAATATAAAATTTTAACGAATAGCACTTTCGGGAATCGAACGCTGCGAGAATGGGCTGTACCAGGCATAAATCACAAAGATGCGACTGAAATAAAGAATACGATGATCCCTAAGGGAGAGCAGGACGAGTAATAGCAAAAAAGCAAAAGAATTTACGAGTGCTCAATCCATTGTCACATCGAAAAGCTTATAAGTTTTATAAGATTAAATATAATAACTATTTTAAAAGTAATATTTATATTTTTCTGAGTGGCAGCATCACAACAATGCCTTAATAAATTTTAGTATTTCATTCAGTTAGTTATATCTAAGACTGATGACAAATACGTTAGCGCAAATATCACATCTTGAGAATATACCATATTTGATGAAACATTGCAAAAAGCCCACAATTATTTTTAGTAAATGGTTCTAACTAATGTTAAGTTAACAATACACTGTTCATCATTTTCGAGTTTTATAAATGTCTTAAAGTCTGATAAACGATACAAAGTTTATCTTTGTCGCAAAAGTAGAGGTAATACATAGGACTCACTAGTTATACAAACGTAGAACTGTGAAACATACGATGTGTCATTTATTTAGAAATATTCAAGTTTGTTTGTGTTTACCACACCGACAGTGGGGAGTGCCGGTTTTCGGCTTTCGACATCTCTGTAATGGTAAATACTTGACAACTCTACGGTTCTATACACACGTGTGAAAAATTAATGAAGATTGATGAGTGGCGCATTGTTTTTTTTTTGGAAAGGAAACCACTTGTAACAATGGAATGCTTTACCTACAGTGAGCAAAAAAGTGTATAAAATTAAAAGTATAAAAATGCCAATTAATGGAAAGGATAATAGTTGCCTTATCCATTTCTATTAAGTATTATGTGTTAAAACCCAAAGACTTTTGTTCTGCATACCATAAAGAGCAGACAAAGACAGATACGTATAGTTCGGGTGATGTCATAAGTGCACACATAAAACAGTTTCATTAAAGATAGAACGATGTAATGGATCCGTAGTCAAAGGTCGTTACACCATGATGTGAGAGTAAAAGAGATTGCTGATACATGATACATGCCGTATGCAGGCTTTGAACGCAATGGAGCGAGGCAGACCGTTCGGTCAAACCACACTTGGACGCACAGATGAACACCCCAGTAGAACAACGTAAAACTCAAAACTGCCTTTTAGAGAAGGTTTAAGCTTTTAGACTACTACGAGTATCTATTATCTCATGGAAAACATAACTTCCCGTAAATAGAATTCAAAATTAATACGGACCTATGTCGTAACAATGTTACATTTATAAGCCCACAAATATAAGACGAAATTAGTATGGAAATCGAACCACCTAAGAACTCTTCTCAATTTTTCAAATAATTATTTGTAAGTAATTCATGTGTTTTAAGAAAAGGTACCTAATAATGTTTTATCTCATTGAATATAGAGAAGTTTTTGACCCTTAGTTCTAATGTCTGCAGATGAAGGTGGCATTGATTGAATAAAATACACTCATACAACATGATGCTGGGATAGGTAAATCGTAAGGGGTTACTAAAGTCACAAATCCGACAAGACCGGTGTATTTCTATATGAGTTTAGGTATCAAGCTACTTCTTTGAAAGACAATATTCCTTTCTTCTTAATTGTTGCTCGTTTTATAGATGTTTTCACCAGTGTTGCGTTTCAGATGTTGTAAAGTTTAAACAAAGACTGTAATTTTTGCGGTTTGGGCCAATATGTTTCGAGAATAACCAAAAAAAATAAGAGGACAACTGTTTTGTATTGAATTTGATTGCGCCAATTACTGCACGTCCCACAGAGAACTGAAGAGTACTTACATATACGTGAATTTGATACGCGTGACAACCTAGACATGAGATCAATAATGATAGTTTCGAGGACATAACTGTTGGAATCATAACAGCAATCTTGAGAATATTTGATGCTTTCAACTTGGGTGAACTTTCACAGAAAATAATGACAAAGCAAAATGCCTTTTTCCTCACTGTGGTTCCACCACAGCTTCATGATTTGACATTATACGTCACAGTCATTAATCATTATAACTGAGAAAAAGGGATAATCACATGCGGATCTTAAATATAGCTTACAATGGTTTATAACATTAAACAAGGGAAATGAAAGCGGGTGGAAGTGACAAGTCAACAAAAAACAAACCAGTCGAGTTTATGACCTATTATTTCAGAAACGAGGTTTTGACGTAACTGAGTCTCATAACAACAGACGGAGTGAAGTCCAGACGATTAAGACAATAGGCTAGTTTCACAATGAACCCGTCGCAGCCAAATCAAGCTCAGATATCAGTCATTATGCAATGGAAAACAAAGATACAATACAAACACAGACAGCGAAAGATGTTATTCAGGGGCTGACGTTCACTTTTTACTCCTCTACGTGCAAATAAATTCGTTGAATGTTATAGCAAAACATATAAATCACCAATATAATATGTAAAAAAATCAAAACGCCTATTCTAAAAATTAAGCAGTCTGTATTTTAACTTTCATGATTTATAGGTAGTTTATTCGTGCTTTACTAACGGTGACAAGCCTAAGTCGAGTCCAAATAGGTTTTCATTTGGAAAAAGTACTTTTACACCTTGTGTAGGTAGGTATGTACACTGGCAGTTGTAATTAAAAGTAGTTGGCGTAATAAGTAACTATTATTAGCGGTAGCGTCGTTTATCAAATGGCAGCATTGACTTTTAAATTGCATGCTTTTATCACGTAAGTACTCAAATATACTTATTATCTATTTCGTCGTGTGAAATTAATACTGTCATCGTCTGTTACAATAGCAATGTCGTAAATAGATGTCAATAATACGTACACATCAGCCTGATATGCTGTTATTATGCAAAATAAGCAAATTAATGAAAGCACTTCGCAGTAAACGATGCCAGTAGTTAAAGATAATCCTCGGGCGGTGAATAACTGTCTTTAATTAAACTGTTCCAGTGATTGACCAGTCGCTATCTTGTGTCGTGCGATCTTTATTGGCCATTCACGATTTAAAATATAAATGCGAGATGTAATCACAAGCATTTCACGTCAAGGCACTCCTCAGGGGCAACATTTAGCATTATATAAAAATGAAATCATAAATAATTTGAAATCTGAATCACTTCTAGCGTATTAATATAGTTCTATCTTATAGATAAAGTAGGGTTACCCAATCCTAGATCCTGGTTATAGGCACACTTAAAGGGCTCCTACAACGGTAAGCAACCGCGTCTGGCGCCAGGATGATTATGAACAAATACGACGACGACGGGCGACCATAAACGTCGGACCATTGATGTAGGACGTAAACAAATAAAAATAGCGTATATGCGAACACTCCTGTCTATTGTAGTTTTATTATACATATGTAAGAGCTATCCAGATGATTGCATTTCGTAAAATTCAGTCAAGCACACAGGGTGCTTGACTGAATTTTACGCTTTCCGACTTAGGTGTGCCTCATAGCCTTCGTTATCGAAACAAAAAGCAACAGGTGTGGAACATGCATAGTGACGTGGGTGGTCGATAAACCTTCAAGGTTCGTGCTGCCGTTATAAAATTTGGCAATGCTGATAATAAATAATAAACTCTTTACTCAAATAATGTAGTTATCCCGTTGTATTCAGACACATTACTTAGTTAAAAAAAAATAAATAAATATAGACAACCTCTTATCGAAGCCCGTTATTATTTCTTGCAAAATCATCATAATATTTAAAGCAAAGTGTCGTCTATAAAAGTGGATAATGCAAACGTCAAAAAATTCATTGTTTTGTATGTAAATGTGATTTCGATATTCTCGAAGGATTTTCCATTGTAAAGTCGACGACAAAGACGGATGACCGACCAGCGTATTTTAATTATCATGTATGTTTATGCAAATTGCTGTACTGTAGCGTCTTATTTTTATTTTGGATATGTGCTGTTCTGCAGATGGCTAAGTAATTCAGGCAAATCAATAGAAAAAATCGTTATATATAGACTAGAGTTTGGGCAAGGATAAAAGCTTTTATTGCGAAAAAATGCTTCAATGACTGAAATATGGAATGAAAGTTCGTAATTATAACTAAATTTTTCAAAATTAAGAAGTCGAGAGTAAAACCGCGACGATTCTCCTTTTTACATAAACTAGTACAAATACAAAAAACGACTGGCAAATGATTGATGTTGATGATCCCAATTTCCTATTGATCGCTAATGTTACAGCGCGGTTTATTTATGTAAGTAGGTCGGCACATTTTGCGTAATTACGCAATTTTATTACAGTTACATTTCATGAGATTACGAATATGATTAATATAATGCGTCTGTTTTTCTACATACTAGAACGCGAAGATCGCCTTTGCAATAATTTTTAGTTTTGAAATAATTCAATTAATAACGATGAATAATAATTGACAAATCGTCATGTAAGACAAAAATTTAATACACTTTATACTTTTTAATGCCATGCTAAAACAAGGGACAAAATAGGCGAGTGTTGATTACACACTAAATCAGTTGAATTACCTACTGAAACCATCAATAAAACAATGCAAATAGCAGCAAGGAGTCAACGCACTTTCAATTAGAAAACGAGAACAAATTGTTATCATTAATATGACGACGATACTTTAACTCTTCTTCGAGTTCAATTGTCATAAATATACATACTTATAATCACGCCTATATCCATTGCAGAGTAGACAGAGCCAACAGTCTTGAAAAGACTAATAGGCCACGTTCAGCTGTTTGGCTTAATGATAGAATTGAGGTAAATCCTAAGTTAATAAGCCTTTTCCTTAGTCGCCTCTTTCGACATCTATGAACGATATGGAGTGGTCCTATGCTTTTTTATTTGGATATAAATAAATTACAATTTCAAACATTACTTTTATATACTAAAAAGGAATCTACGGATTCTTAACCTGTTCGATTGTGTGTTATACCTTCTCCGAAATATGATAAAATTCTTTAAAACATGTTTGACGTGAACCAGATCCTAGATAGGTAAGTCGAAACGAAGCGTTAAATAACTATCATGTCATGCATTTCGTACTATTTGTAGGTCTTCTACAACTGCCATAAAAATTAGCAACTCCATATATATATACATTTTCTAATTTTTTTCTGAAATTGAATATTCAGTTGAATCCGACGATATTTGACCCTTTCCGTTGTGACTTGGTTGGTGGCTTGTATGGAAGATAGGATTATAGATGCCGTTATATTTACTTACGAAAGACAAAAGTTTAGCATTTTCAAGTACCTACTCATCCAAGTTGCTTTAACGAGATGATAATATTATCGATGACCACTATTTAAATGCTTTTGAAATAACTTAGCCACGTGTGGGCGACACTTTGATCCTACACACGAAATATTTGACGACGACCGTGTAGTGATTTGAATGGTTATTTTATTACTCCGAAACAAGATTTAAGATATTAAAATACAAATTGGGAAAATAATTCGAGATTTATTCTCTCATATGTATTTGCGTATTCCCAGTTGCAAATGCCTCTAAATGCTGCAAAACCTGAGGTCGCTAGTATAAGCTTATCCTTATTTCACCCCTTTATTCATAAGAAGAAAAGAAACTAAGTAGTTTTAGTTGCTGTGTTGGTTTGGTAAACACAAAAAAAAATCAAAATAACATTTATTTGAACAAGTTATACTTATAACATAATAGTCTTTATTAGTAAAAGAGCTGCGGATAATTACAATTTTATTTGCACAAAGAAAAGTTAGGAGTGCAAATACTATTTACCAACAATAATAGGGTCTCCGGACGTATTCATATCATTATTTGGTTGGGCTTTCACTAAATGACTTGATGTTTTTCTTTATTATGAAGTCGTTGCAAAAACCTACAGATGAGTTTGCTAAAATGTATCAATACCTATCGAAATATTGAATTAAACTCGGTTATCTTTTACAACTGATTTTTTTTAAGAAGAGTGATGATCTTTATAGATTAAATCAAAAGAGTTGAGATATCGTCCATTAAAATAAAATTGACATTATTTACAACAATAAAGCAAGTTACTAAAAACATGCCCAAAATATGAAAGCAAATTGAAAGTCTTCGGCTTCGCCATGACAAGCATAATTTGTATTACGAAAATAAGCGTTAATAAAAACAAGATATTAGATCGACGATAAACTGAGTACAATATGGTTAGGAGATTTGTTATACAAGTAAAAGTAATTATGCTGTCATTGAAGACGTGATACCGATGAAGATTAAAGCTTATGCAAAATTGTGATTGGAAAAAGAAAAACACAAAGCACAATATCATATCATGTTGAAAATTGAAAGTTATTCTCGGACCGCTCATCAAATTGTTATTGGAACTAATACATCTGTGTAGATACTTTCTTCACCACAGTAACTCACCGTGCTGTAGATATGGTTCCCGGCACCAATAAAAAAGAATAAGACCATTCCATATCGTTCCCATGAATGTCGAAAAAGACGACTAAACAATATAGGCTTATAAACTTGGGATGCTTCTATTTAATTTGAATCTCAATTCTATCATTAAGCCAAACAGCTGAATGTGGACTATCAGTGTTTTCAAGACTGTTGACTCTGTCTACCCCGAAAGGGATAGAGACGTGATTTGATATGTAAGTATGTGTGTAACTCAACATAAGACGAACTCAAACATTTTCTCTTACTTGAGATTCAGTTTACAATGCACGACGATAACATCAGTAAGAAACGTTTTGACCATGGATGTTCGTTTGCAACAACCAAGTCTGCCATAAAAGAGGATAGTTATGTCAGCGATGCACGTTTTGAATTAAACCGATCTTTAGTAAATTGTATCGTTAGTACCTACACCGTCATTTAATTATGAAATCCATAGTTTTACAATAACAGGTTTAGGGATAAGCGTTCCCTTTACTTTTCGGAAAGTTTCTCATGGAATAGATGAACCTAGCCTTTCAATCTTTTCAAGACGGTTGGCTTTGTCTAGCCCACAAGGCATACAGACGTGATTATATGTATGCAATGCTTCTTCAATTATTGTGAGAAGCACGATCCAATTAGTGTTATATTTACACATGTCTATACAACAGATAACATTATTTTCCGTAGGTTTAAATGTTAGATTCAAAAATTTTATGAGACATTATTTTTATTTAATGAGCTTATAAACTTTAAGTTAACCTGATTTGTTTAATTTCAATATCGTGTCGTTCTTTCACATATTTGGTCATAGATGTACAAGATGAGACATGGGTGAGACTCCTTTAATATTAAAAAAGCTAATATGTTTGCCACATTTGTTGTATAATAGAGCAGTTGTCTGCACCCCTTGAGTTTTTAAATGGATACTCAAAGAATGAACGGTACCTACTTAGGTACCAAGTAGGTACATTAGCTACATTTTCTTGATAAATATGGATACGCCGCTAATGCGATAAAAAGTTCAATCTTGTGGGAGATAATTGCATTAATTACCGACCTATGCTCACATCGCACACCATGTTGGTTTTTGTTACGTTTTCAAGCAGAACGCGAACAAGAAATTGAGTAACGGATGTATCTCAGCAGGTTATTGTTTACCGCTATTGTAGTTAGGTATTCTTAGTATCTGCGTCCTTAATCAATGGTTAATCTACTTGAACTTCCTATTACCAGAAAAGGGAAGATTACACTTCTATGATAACAAAACAGCCTTTAAAGCTAAGATAGTTAAATTTTACTTGACCACAAGAGTATATTAACAATTCGGCGTTTTACATAAATGACACAAAAAAAACTCTTCAGACCATATAGCTAAAAAAGCGGATAGACTGTCTGTCATTAAACTGCAGAGAGATATCTCTATTAATTTTTACCATAATAGAATTGCACCTAAAATTATTTTCAGGCGTTAGATCTACGGTAGCTGTTTAATCGTGTAATTACATACGGTTTCAAGGGAACGTCTAATCTTTATGAAACATTATGCTATAGCTATGAGGTGATAATATTTTTAAGATTGAATAAAGCCTCCTTTATCTAAACACTTCCAAGAAACAGGAAAATAGCCGACATTCGCAGTACTTATTACGTGCCATTGGAATCGACTCCGAAAAGGCAATAAGTGATGCACGGCAGACTTGCGATTTACCATTTGTCACGTTTATATGACGTATTTTAAGATACAAAAGTTCATATCATTTCTACTGAATGATAACACTCGAGTGCATTTAGACTAACGAAGCGTAGTGGATGATTAAGTATTAAAAGTTACAAATCCACTATCTACTGCTTGCTTTGCTGCATGATTTGGCCTATTTCGGACAGTTCAAATTCTTCCAGAAGTTTTATCATATTTAATGGAACTTATTCATTCTCATGAGAGATGATTAAAAAAAGCTTTAAGAGGTACAAAACATCACAATGTAAAGCAGTAGGAATCCTTAGATCTTATTTACAAGACCTAGGAATGGATGGAAGCTGTCGAACTATAAGCATCAAAGCCTGCGATTTAGACAAGTGTGTATGTAATTTGTGGATGAAACAAACCTTGGTGGATCAGCCAGAGACAGCCTTATCATTACAATTAGTATCAAGTGTGTGTTGTTACTGTCCCCTGCTGGCGAGAATCGCGTGTTTGTTCTACAATCGCGATCTCGAACCACCTTCAACTCCATGACGCAATCTATTGCGCGCCATTGCATATTTACAGCCTATAGACACGGCGATTAAACATTGACTAGCAACAAGGACTAATACATACCTACTAGCAAGCACCATATTTGCTTGCCTAAGTTATGTTGCACCAAGCCATGTTTAAGTGTATGATCCATTGTATTTCTAACTAGGAACATGCCTACTAAGTAGGTCCTACCTACATAGTGCATGTCGCCTGTACTTACTGTGACAAATTTTGGATAGATTAAGCTTCCTCGGTTTTAAATTTGGGGTTTGGAGACTACTATTCTAGGTAGGTAGGGAGGTTCCTAACAAAGTTAGTTCTAGTTAGTCTATATCAAAAAAGATGTAAATAATAAAGATGATCCTCAATCCTCATATTACGAAGGTCAGTAGGTACCTAAGAGTAGGTTCATACCTACTTATTAACTAAAATTTATATTTGCTCATAATACCTACTATGCTATCTACACTTGGGGTGACTTGGGCAGGTAAAAAAAAAGATCATTTGAATAGCGGAAATAGGTAAGTACTTATGTAAGTATCTATATATCAAAATAAATAAGTAGTAAGTACACAAGTAAATTATCTGTCGAATCAAAGTCAAGAATTAAAGTCATGGGTGGACAGAACAAAGTACCTAATGAATATATACCGAAATCCTTAACAAATTAATTATAAAAATAAAGGTGTGCCGAAAAACAATAGCAGTAAATATTACAGGTAGGGACCTACCTTCTTTTAAACCTTATATCAAATTCATTAACTTCGTTCCCTCAAGATAATATTTATAAAAATAGTGACGGAGGCGAGGAAGAGCCTCATCAGGTCCTTCTTCAAGGACTCGAGGTCGAGTCGAGGAATAAACCTGTTAGATTTTCAATGTGTTTTTGAATAAAGGCGCGTAGTAACGAAATGTTTCACAAAGAAAAAAATGTATATCATTTAAAATAATATTTAACAGAACTTACCTTCATAAATCTCCATGTCGATCCCGGCCAAAAAAATGAAAAGTTATTCTAAAATAAAAACGTTTCTATGACGACGCATGACAGCAAACTCTAATCAGAATCCTATTGGGTGAAAAAAAGCTCATAATTTCAAGAGCAACACAGCGCAGCACAGATAATAAATTGTGCTTTTATTTAAGGCATCCATACATGTACGCATTTGTAGTTAGCTTAATAGTAAAAAAGGTGATTGGTTTCAAACAAAGCTCATATGAAATATCGTTGATTAAAAATGTTAGTAAATATTTACAAATTTTTACATACAATTTTGTATAACCAAAGTTACTCTTGTTGTTTATAATACAACCACGTCATTAGAATATACGTAAATTTTAACATGTCAGTCAGAGTCAAAAACGTTAGTACAAAAAGAGATATTTCTTTTGATTTCAACATTCATTTTAAATTAAGTTATCAAACACCATTTACAAATCACAAGCAGTTATATAAAAATTTGTGCGTCGCAGTGAACATATTCGGATTTTTATGCTCAGATCATTAGCTTAGCTGATAAAAAAAAATTGGAGGAACGAAACGTTGACGAATGGTTGTCGGTTTTTATTTCGGCACAATTTCTTGTTAATTTTCCTCAATATTGGCGTTCTTTTCATAATTCATTTAGTGCAATAAATAGAATAATGGGTCTCACAATATCTAGTGTTTTTACAAGGCTTTTCGGAAAGAAACAAATGCGTATACTCATGGGTAAGTACAGAACATGACAGCTCAGCGGTTGATTGCGTAGAAATTAGTTTCTTGAGTATTTTCCACACATATTTGTGCTATTTTTGGTATGACTTTGTACAAAAATCATTGTTTGATTGCAGTGGGGCTCGATGCCGCCGGTAAAACCACTATACTATACAAGTTAAAACTTGGTGAGATCGTGACTACCATACCTACTATTGGATTCAACGTCGAGACTGTGGAGTACAAAAACATTAGCTTCACGGTATGGGATGTCGGCGGTCAGGATAAAATAAGGCCATTGTGGCGTCATTACTACCAAAACACACAAGGACTTATTTTTGTGGTAGACTCGAGTGACACAAAGAGAATAGCAGAAGCTGAAAATGAGCTAGCTAATATGGTAAGATGTTTGTTTGATGAATAATTATTTTGCATGACTGTCTTTGATAAATTTAAAGCAATATTTAATCAATTTTACTTTGTGCAATTAATGAGGTAGTCAAAGATCATAAATGTCTATCCAAACTATGCTAGATTGAATAGGGCAAGATTCTATTATATACTTCCTTTTTAAAATTGCTACAAATTTTACTTTTCAGCTAAAAGAAGATGAATTAAATGATGCAGTTATCCTTGTATTTGCCAACAAACAGGACATGCCAAACGCAATGACCGCAGCTGAGCTTACAAATGCTCTCAATTTAAACAACCTGAGAAACCGTCGTGTAAGCATTTATAAGATTTGTTACATATTCTGACAATTTTTGCTGAAGGAATGGTTGTGGTGGTGATGACATCATGTACCAATTAAAATTGTATCCTTATCAGTTACCTACTAAATAAAAAGCAGTCCAGCTGTTTCGAAAGAGGTCAAAAATAACAATTTTGTATTCTCCTGAAATTAGACTTTAAAATATTCTTTCTTCACAATATGATGCAAACATGATGAGTGTTCTGTTAACTTTATGATGCAACTTTGGACAGAACAGAAGTGACTCGTCTCACATTAATTTAATATTCTGCTTTAAAAATATACAGTCTCAAGTACAAAAAAGTTTTATGATTTTGATGAAAGTTGGAGAACATTATAATACATCTATAAATCTATAAAGACAATACTAGCTGTGTTCCAACTAATGTATATATTTTTTCAGTGGTACATTCAGGCAACTTGTGCAACGCAAGGACAAGGGCTCTATGAGGGCCTGGACTGGCTTTCAAATGAATTGGCAAAGAAGTGAGACATGTCATAGTTGGTATTCAGAGGGGATCTACACATAATACATTCCCATGACAAACGACATCTAACATCGTGAATGTTGTTCAAGCTATATAAAACCAAGAGACTATGAAAATTTATATGTAATTTATATTAATTAGGGTAAATAAGGTGTATTTTCATCCACATTAAGTGAACTTGTCAGACATAACAATTTACATTAGTATTAAATTTTTTGTCTTTCTCTTTAACTTTTATATTATTTGTAAGGATTTCTTTTTTCATTTTGATTCATTCCATATTTTTTAAAGTTATTCTGATTTTGTTCATGAATAGTTTATCAATTGATTTGTACCAATTGCATTCAAAACATAGATTTAATTGTTCTTATTGAGTAATACATTTATATAGTGTGATAGTAATTGTTTATATATTTTGTAAATTAAAAATTCGATGCTTAATTACAGTATAATCTCTGCACAATTATTTAAAATCGCATGCTTTTACCGAATTGCGAAATATTTGAGGCTGGCATTACTAAACAATTTTCTTGCTACTATCCTACATGTTTATACATTAGTAATCGAAGACACCACCTTTTATACAGTATGAACTGCCTAATATAAATTTACCTACAAATAAATGCTGTGCTGGAGTAATGTAGATAATTCGATTCTACAAATTTTCCCTTTAAGTTTCAAAGCTCTTATCATAATAGTGACAATAATAATTTCACATACCATAGATAAATAATTGCAAATGTTTATATCCTTCAGTGTTAGGTGTATAAGTAAATGTGACTCTGTTGCACATTTCTTCCGATTTAATTTTTATTTTAAATTAATAAATCTTGAAAGAGATTTGTGCAACTAAGTAGCACAAAATGCCTTTTGTATTCATGAAAAGTTGCCACTTTTGATGTAATCTAATATAACCTTTTATTAAACTCTCAGACTCTGGTGGATGGGTATATTGTCTGTAATGAGTAAAAACTATGAAAACGTCTTCCCCATAGGATGCACTTAAAAATACGGAGAGCGGATGAGTAGCCATCTAGATAATTCTTACTTGATTTTTCCTAAGGTTGCAATATAATATAATGTATATAATGAATAAAATGTCCCATTGGCCAAACATTGTAACGTTTTAAATTTCTATCTTGATTAAATATGCTATATAAAGATATTGGTAAGATTAGTGGCAAATAAAATTGTAGCTGTAATTATCAAAGATTTTTATTTACATCAAAATGCAATAATGGCAAATTAATTCGGTTCATAAGTTAACAAAACAAAAATCAATCTTAGCAATAGATAGTGCATTAAATTATTTGTAAATATAGATATATTGTCATACTGCATAAACATACATACCTAGCTAGTAAAAACATAAAAGTGAGTAACTACCTTACAAAAATATGGCGATATTATAAAACTTTTCTATGCTTGTATCGTGGAGAGTTTTCTGATGTTTCCAATTTTTATTTACCTATTTGTGACTCCAATTTGCATTCCGTTTTTCAACAAAACTCCGAATTCCTTCTTGACCATCATCAATATTGATATTTTGTACCATAGTGTCTTCACCCAACTTATACGCTTCGAGCAGATCTAAATCAATTTGCTTGTAAAAAAATTGTTTCCCAAGAGTGATGACTCTACGACTTTTTAGTTTTATTTTTTCAACAATTTCATTAACTTCGCGATCTAGTTGGTCTGCAGGAACTAATTTTGTGACTAAACCACTTTCGTACGCCTCTCGTGCTGTGATTGGTTCCCCTGTTTAAAAAAAAACTTTTGTCCATTTCTTAATGAAAAAGAAGGCAAGCATTTTAATTAATATAAGTTGCTTTTGAAAAATAAGGGTAGTATGTGAAAATAATTTGTTATAATATAATAGTATAGAAACCTGTAAAAAGCATGTAAGTAGCTCGCGATTTGGGCATACACCGCCCTATCGCAATCCCTGGTGTTGAACAAAATATCCCAAAATTTGCTCTGAAAAAAAAATATTTAAGTGATTAATGGTAAGCATAGGCGCTTCACTAGGGTACGCTGCTACAAGCGAATGTCACAGTGCAACCTGAGACCGTAGATATCTAAAATTATTTATTGTAAAAATAGTTCTTCCTACAATATCGTAAATAACATTGTTCATGGTTATACATGTAGGTATGTATAAATCCAGTTTTCTGAATGTGCCCTCTCGATATTTAAACTTGTGAAGATAACTTGGAAAAAGAGTCAATGGCCTAGGTAGGGTTCGACCCTATGATTGTTTATTTACCCCGGTGTAGAGAATTTGCTTGTGTCCGAACAAACTATCATGTCGCATGTCGCGACTAATTGGCATCCAGCCGCTGTAGCGAAACCGTTTACCTAAAACAAATTAAGTCAGTACATAGGTAGTTTATATTTATATAAAACTTAGGACGAACGAGACGCCAGTCGCTAATACAGACGTTTTAGATGAATTTATTATTTATTGGATGTAACTATGTCATAAACAAGTGAAGCCGCAAGCGGAAGCTAGTTTAAAACAATTTAATTACCTTAGCTATAACGGGCACAGGGCTTTGTATTATAGACTTCATCAGTTCTGTGGCTTTTTGGAAAACCAACTTGTGTTGTTCTAAACCTGTGGAGGATTGCTGAAAATTATCGAAAAAGAAACATTATGTCAAAAAGCGCACATCGCAGTGTGTTCGACATTCATTAGACTTTTAAATTGTTAATATTTGATAAGCTCTTCCTTCGCCGATAGGAATAAGTAATTATGTTATAAACACTTCACATAGGTACTAACCAACTCTTTTAAATTGTGACCTGCAGAAAACACATTGCCTTTAGCACTCAAAACTATAGCCCTCAATGTTATATCATCTTTATTTCTGTTGATTGCTTCGGTAAGGTCGCTCATCATGTCCAGGGATAGTGAATTTCTAAAAAAATAGTTTTTTTGGTAACTAATTACTCAAGTAATAGTACCTATAGATATCTATATGAAGGGTGGTATATTCGCCCCATGAAACATGGAACTACCTACTCCCATGAGTATGAAACTAACTCCCATCCCACTAGTTTCATGGGACTACAGGAACAGAAAAAGTGCCGCTTGTCTCACCATGGGGGATTTGAGGTTTGGTATTTGAGGAGACGTCACCGTACACAATACCAGAAAGTTCTTAACACCTAATCAGAATAAAATACACCTTCCACTAAAGTACTCTTTACGTTTAAAGTACTCTTAACATAAAGTTACATCCTCGATTTTATCAAGGTACGTTCGTCTAGGCACTCGGCAAGAGCATTGGTGGTCGGCGGAATCACTTCGTGTGAAAACCTGACTCACCCAATCTAGGATCCATGGTCAAAGGCATTCCCCAGGCTCCTCCTCCAGAGTGGTGAGGATACAACTGGGAATAAATCCAGGAGGGAGAATACGTCGTCCAGGCATTCCACTTTCAACGTTCAACCATCATCATCACGCATTTACCTATGAAAGTCTTACAAAGAATACAAACTTTGTCTTTTCATGGTTCAAAGTAATTTCCCGGGTTCCATTGGTTTCTGTTGTCGAAACATATTGGCTGTTTTTTCGAGTAAATATTGGCAATGACCTTGAATATTTTGTCTGAAAACATAAATTAGGTACTAATTTCAAGAAATCTGATTAACCTCAAATTATACCTACAACATCCCTAATTATGAAAATAAAAACAAATAATTAAAACACGCCCATTGCAACCCTTTTATTGGTAAACATTAAGGCTATTTGATTTTGGTCTATTTTAGGGTTGCTACCTATTATTTGGAGTAAATCCTCGAAGTAAAAGCATTTTCTAATATATAAATAATAATATGAACTTCATGAATTGGACACTTACCAGCGTCGCAGCAAACATGCTTACTTTCTTTAACTTACCTACTTAATTTTAGCTAACAAAAATTCTTATCACTTCATATCAAAGAAGTTTACTTATATCAAAACAAGTTGATGTCAAATAAAGTTCAGGGTTGCCAGTGGTCGATATTTCTACTTTTTAGAATAAAACCACTAAATATGTTTAGGCATTTATTAAATATTTATGTAAACAGCTGTTTTATTGATATTGTAGAGTAAATACGAAAAGGGCGTAAACAGGTAGGCGTAATCTGATTTTCTTAAATATATAAAAAGTACACTGATCTGAAATATCAACGCACAGCCCGAGCCGCTAGGTCTAGAGGTTTAAAATTTGACATGTAGGTTTGGCTGTGGTGTAGGGGTGCACTAAGAGAGGATTTCCTGTAACATCCGTGTGAGCGAGATTTTCTTTTTTATCGGGCGGAGCCATGGGCGTTAGTTGTTTACCGATAAAACATCTTTGGATGTTGTTCACATTCTGACGCGTCTGAGCTGGCCGTGTCGTCTTCTTCGAAGTAATCCATACCTTCGTCCTCAGCAGTGATCAAATCGGTGACAGCTCTGTGAAAATAACAATATTTTAACGTTTTGTTAAATGGTCTTTTTTACTTTATCAAATCAAACCTAAAGCTAAATCTTGTAGTTGTTTGGATGGACAAACAAAAATTGTGTTTTCAAAAAAAAATCAAACCAATGCATAGGTATAAATTAGTAGGTTAGCGAAATAAACGAGAAATAAACACACAATCAAACTAAGGAAGTTGACAGAAAATTAAGTGGTTTTGGTTTGGTTGGTAGTAGAAACCGCTTATTGAAGAAGTTGGTGACCGGCCGATAAAAAAAGAATCGTATCTATGAGAATGGTAAATTTTTACAAAGCAGGCCAATTTATTAAGATTCAAGTGAAGTATTAATTTTTCAACATTATTTTCTTCCTTTTTAATACTAAGAGATTATAGGCTCTGTCTACCCCGAAAAGGAAAAAAGACTATATGTTGTTGTTTTAATACTTTTATAATAGGGATACAAACCTTAAAACGCTTTCTTCAAAATAGCTGTGTGTGGTAGCATGAGAAGAGTTAACTGTGATTTTCGAAGCCAAAACATCATCCAAAAACTTTCTCAATTGAATCAGTTTGTCTGCTTGGTCTTTGGGACACCGCACTTTGAAAGTAGATATTGACATCAGACAGGTATCTTTTTCCACTGAAAATTAATATTCAATCAGCACATGCAGTATGAGTATGTGCTGTGTTCAGGGATACATGAACTATGTTACTCATAGATAAAAACATCGCCAGCTGTTTTTTTTGTTCAAAGAGGACGAAGCCACGTTCTAACTCGTCCGATATTTCAACATAATCTTCTAACTGCAAGTTCTACTTACTTATATCAATTTTCAGTTCACCAAAGAACAGCAGAGGTAGCGTATGTACTAGGGTAACATCGATTAAGAAGAGATCGGACGACCGCTGCTTCAACCAGTAGACCAACCAGTTGGCGCCCGGGTTGTTACACGCGATCCTTTTGCCACCGTGCTTGTGATGGACACACATCACACTACTAGGATGTATTTGTATACTGCCGTCTTCTGGAGTATGCACTTTTACACGCGGATTTCGATTAAGCTTTCTGCTTTGAAGACCTATCCATCTGTAAGTAAGTATTATTATTTAAAATATTTGTTTGAGTCAATATTTAGTAAAAAAAAAACTGCAGCCAAATCAGTGCGCACACACTGACAGATAAATCAATTCCTCAATAAAACTGGCAATATGAGTTTTTAGAAATTATCTTCTATGTCATACAATTTGTCTACTTTTTTATTGTATGTATTGATTGATACAGATGATTCACATAAATATACGAATAATAATAACAAACTAACGCCTAGACTAGAACTTACCTCACAGAGCCGATGTTCGGGTACAAGGCGGCTGCAACGACAGCTTTGAAAACGCTTAAATTATTCCCATTCCTATTTTCCCACGGGGACCTCACATCTGCCGCCGCCAAGAAGCCCATTTGCTTTAGATGATCCACCAATTGCAGCTTCATATCAGATAAAAGTTCTAAAGTATTATGGGCTAGGAAATTGTTGTACGCGAAACTTCGTCTCTCTCTTTTCGGCAGATATTCCCATTGGATGATAGCTTCTGACATGGCCACGTGGTCGCTTGGCTCACCTAGAGCGAGGTTCTGTTTGGCCTCTTCTGCTTCTCTCTCGTGACCTGAAAATGTTCTATAAATTAAATAATTATCCGGCTAAATACTTCGTTGTGGCATAATAATAATAATAAAACGGTCCTTGAAACTCTATACAGATAAAAGGTAGATACTGAGCATAAATAGTTGGCTGTTACACAAAGAGACAACAAGTCCATAAGAACTTTCTTGAGGACCACTTGGTCCTCACAAATATTTTACTGTTATATAGAAAAACATGTATAGGCGTTAGTTGCGGTTACATCCTCACTTCTCTGTAGAGATGCCCGGGTGCGTCTTTTTGACCTTGATGCAGGATTTCGGAGTAAGGTTTTTACACAAAGCGACCATCTGACTGCATCTTTAGCAAAGGAACCAAATCTGTATTGGATCATGTTTCCAGAATGTGCAGGTTTCCTCACGAAGTTATCTCTCATCGTATGCTCTTACGTACATAATAATAAAAAAGAGTTATTGGTACATGGCTGAGGTGGGATTGAAACTTGTGTCTTTTTATCATGCTTAACCTTATTGATTGGACTTTTCATAACTTACCAATGACCATTAGAAAGGGGTCCTTGAAGCTCCATACAGAAGCCAGGCTGGCAGCGCGGTCGAGACAGCCCAGTAAAGTGCCCAGCACCAGTAGTTTCCCAGCCGCCGGGTGAACGGGCAGCCTTGCCAAATGCCAGCCTAGAGGCGTCAGGGTTTCCTTGTCATCTAGGGCACCACATCTGCAAGTTAACACGGGTTAGTCAACTGTTACTTAGCCAGCTTAGCAAAAGTGGTGCTTTATATTTATAATTACACTTCCAAAACAAGGAAAGTTTTACAGAACATAGGCATCAACCAAGAATAAGGGTGTTCCAAGTGAAATGGGTCTCTGAAGGTCTGGAAAACTGTCACAAATGACAGCCACAATAGGAGTTTATTTATCAGTGGAACATAACAGTGTAGGTATAAACATATAATTGTATAGTATTAATACATGATTAATTAAATTGACTTTATTTATTCATTTACTACATGTACACAGAAAACATAAAGGAATGATAAACACAAATAAGTTTTACTGACAAAACGTTCTAAACGTGCAAAATTTGTAATGTACTCACTGCTGTAGATGTTTGACCGCCCTCTTAATAGTAGTTACATCAGGAGAGTCGGGTACTAATTGGAGGGCGGATTCCGCTAAGCCAAGCCTTAGTCTCTTGATGGATAATACTGGTTCCAGAAGGTTGTTCCTCTGCAGCTCAGGTAGAAGGCGTTCTTCGAGTTTCGAGGCCCGGAATGACGTCAGGAGGTGGTAACAGATGCCTGGCTGGCAACGACCAGCACGCCCGCGTCTAATGGTGAAGGGGAATTTACAAAATTATCGGCTATAAGACAAGAAGATAGTTAATTAAATAAAATTAATAAAAATATACACATTACCTACATAATATATTAGCTACGGGATTCACAGAGATTGGGTTAGACCAAAGCAAGTTTATGTTTATTACCAGATTTGTAAAGTACCTGCGTAGATGTCTATTTTGAATAAGAAACGTAGAAGTTTAGTTTGATTCGATAATTCGATGGTAAGTTGTGCTATTCTGTGCCGTCAAATATTGCTTAGGCGACTAATACTATAACGGTTTGTATTGAAAATACTCCGCGTTATAAATATTCACATAATAATCACTTATTTATAGTCTCCGCCTCTGAACCTGGGGCCAGGGTTTGATTCTGGTCACGTTATGATCTCAGTGGTTCTGATGGTCAGTGGTTTCAGGTTGAAAAGAAGACTTAGAAAACACAAGTTAAACAAAGCTGCACTATAGTCCAGGTATATGTCACACCTGCACCCTTTCTGACAACTGTATGTCCATCTATAACTATAATTCATACATGAAAATATATATAAAAAATCATATAATCACGTCTATGGTATATACCCTTGCAGGGTAGACAGAACAACAGTCATCAAAAGACTGAAAGGCCACATTCAGCTGTTTGGCTTAATGATAGAATTGAGATTCAAATAGTGACGCGTTGCTAGCCCATCGCCTAAAAGAGGAATCTCAAGTATATGTGTAAGCTTATCCTTTAGTCGCCTTTTACGACATCCATTGGAAAGTGATGAAGTGGTCCTATTGTTTTTTCTATTGGTGCCGGGAACCACACGGCACATCAGACATGAAATGGTGAGGAAATTCCATTCGCACATAAGAATTACCTTTGTCGCAAATTGGCTTTAGAAACCCAATGCGTTTGTAGTGTAGTGATATAGTCCTCCACATTCAACCCATTGTATTTGATTCTGCCACAGTCAATCACATACACTATGTCGTCTATAGTTATAGATGTCTCTGCTATGTTCGTCGCCACTATTATCTTCCTGATATGATCTGGCGGTCTTTCGAATATCTTTTGTTGTTGCACAGTGGGTAACTTTGAATGTAAAGGGTAGATTTCATACAGATTTGAAGGGAAAGCATTGCTTTGTTCCATTAGGCTGAGTAGTTTAGTAATGTCGCCAATGCCCGGTAAGAATATTAATACTGCGCCAGGGTCACCGCGACAAATATGGATTAAAAGGTTAAGAATAAGTTCCGTGTTAAGTTCTTCAATTCTATAGTCGCTTAACGTGTTATATACGTCATTGTTTATGTTACCAGACTTCTTTAAAGATTCTAGCCAAGGCCCTGTAAGGAATTGGATATAATTAGGTATACTTTTTTGTTAAATAAAATTTTAGAACAAAGGTTTTATATTTGGATGTTAAAAAACTTTTTGCATGCTCAAAACACATAGACTAAAACCTTACCAACTTCAGCTCTATACTTTATCATCTGTTCTGAAATGGTTTCTTTTGATTTCTTCTTTATATATTTGTGCCATCGCGGCTTCGACATGTTTTTATTTTTCCCCATCTGTTCTAAGTCTGGTATGAATCCAGTAGTTTGAAGGATTTCTTCTAAATAGATATCCTGTACGGGGTATGCCAACCCTTCTATGTGCATCATAGGGCAGTCATCGTAATAAGAGCTTAGCTTATCAGCGTCGATAGTCGCGCTCATCAATATGAGCTTCAAATCTTTTCGCTTTTTAAGGACCTGGAACATATAACACATATATATTATGTCTTCATCCCTAAGGGGGTGGATAGGGGCCAAGTTACAAGACTTGTTAGCTATGTTTAGCTGGATTGTTTTAAGATGGAATCGAAATTCAGATAGTGACCAATAGCCTGAAAAAGAAGCTTTGGCTCATCAATTTTTACAACGAAAAATAGCATTTGGCACATGTTTTTTCTTCAAATTAGAAAAAAATGGATTGTGAGCAATAATGTGTAAAAGATATCACAGGATAAAGAAAAGCTGAAGCTACTAGGATGCTAATCCTACAATAGATATTATAGTTATTATAGCGACAATTATTTTTTAAAATTTTATTTTGCCTTAAATATATAACAGGTCAACTATATATATTAACAAGGTTATTTAAATAGTACAAAGTGAACAAGACACTTAGATAGGCTCTTTTTCCTTTACCTTTTTTAGCATGCACATAGCAAGATCAATATGCGTGTCCCTCTCATGCACCTCATCTAATATAATGTGACTGTATTTCGTTAAACCTTGGTCTGTCTCTAAGTCGACTAGGAGGACACCTGTCGTGCAAAAAGTGATACTCCCTCTGTTGCGACAGTCCACTCTGAAAATAAACAGTAATTTGTATTTAGGCTGTCTGGTAAAATCTGACAGTTAATTTATTTGTTAATGCAGTTTTTGTCACCCTATTTCATTTCTTTTTGAAATTGATTTAAATTTTATATTTTATAATAATAAATAGCTACCATAGTACTGAGTAAACATAATTTGTCTTTTTTTTTGCAACTAATATAAAAACAACTACACTATTATGATAAAATATAGCCTAGACAAAGACCAGACCTCCAGAAAGAGTAAAAGTATGCTAGGCTCACCTTTCAAGTCTCACAACATATCCAACAGATGTGCCAACTTTTTCACCTCTTTCCTGAGCTACCCTCATGGCCAAGGATAAAGCAGCAATCCGTCTTGGCTGGGTTACTAGTATTTTAATATTGCCACCTTTCAGATTAGCAATAGCATCATCTAAAATTACTTGTGGAACCTGATAAAGTAAACATTTTAGTCTTATGAAATAAGACTGGTAAGGTTGAATCCAGTTGATATTAGACAATCAGATTTTTATTTTTATTAATTTAAGTGTGTTTGACTCTGTGAAACTCAAATAATAAATACAGTCATATCAAGTGAAGTATTAAATGACGTTCAATATTATTCCTAGTTATTTTTATAAGGAAAATTGTTGCTAAGTCAGTTTTCAATGCAAACTTACCTGGGTTGATTTTCCACATCCTGTCTCACCACTTATAACAATCACTTGGTTATTCTTAATTACATCCAACAAGTCACTGGTTTTATTATAAGTGGGAAGCTTCTTTCTGAACTCCAAAAACTTATTGTACTGTGAGTTTTTTAGCATACTTGTATAATCATCATACAATTGTTTACTTATTTCATTAATATTATTGGTACTCTCAATAATTTTGATTCCATTAGCAAGACATTCATCAAGTTTTTGGTCAAATGAACCCGTGATGATGTCTTCATAGCCATATTTGAAGTCCCCAGCCCCTCTGAATGACAACTGTCTTATATTATTTCCATAATCAAATGACACCTCATTTTTTATTGGTACAAAATCAGGAGCCTTAGAAGTGTTTTGTTCTAAGTCATTTTGGGGTATTTTTGGTTTTTTAAACTCAAAATTATCAGAATCATCCTTACACTCCTGTTTTATAATAACTTCTTCATCTCTTTCTACTTTAATGTTTGATTTGTTTGCTTTCTCTAGAATAGATTGTAAATCTGCATCCAGCTTATAAACAATAGGCATTGGAATTTTCAGGGTGAGCTACAAAAAAGAACAAAATTATATAAACAAGAATGATATACCTTAAGGTTAAAGAAAAATGAAGCTTTTATTGATTTGATTTTATGTTAAAGAAAGATCCTTAATTTTTTTGATTGCATTGTCTACTCAAAAATAAAGGGCTTAACTCTTAAAACGGGCCACCGTCAGAGAGGTTGGGGAGGAGGTGGGGAGGGTGTGGGAGGGTTTGTATGACCCGCCCCCAAGTATTTTTTTTTTCCTTTTTTATATGAAGTTTTGAATGCAATATTTTCGGTTTGTCATTGTAAACTTTGTTAATTTATTATTACATAATTAGTTTGTCCATTAAACATGTACAATACATTAATATATTTTAGCACTAAAAATATAGTCAAAAACTTTGTTTAAAAGTAAAAACAAAAAAGACACTAACTATGAACAGAACGCAATCCGCCGTTTTGTTATGTGCTACTGTCATCTTATCTACTGACTTCGAAAGTAGCTGTCGGTTAGCAGACAGCAGGGCGTGCAGGGGGCACGGGGGGGTCGTAATGAAAAAAACAAGCGGAGTGTTCAAATTGAGTAAAAAAGTCTAGTATAGGTTAGGTTTAACTCCCCTTTTATCCCTTCTTACTTTCCCCCCCTTAACCATCTGGCGGTTAATGACCTTTAGCACACATTTTATATGAAAACTTTAAAAATTCGTAAAAAAAAACTATAGGCTTCCGGCAAGGGGGGGTCACGGGAGGGGGGGGGGGTGTTACACCCTCCCCCCTCCCCACCCCTCTCCGGCGGTGGCCCGTTTCAAGAGTTTTACCAAATAAAGTTTATATTTGTTTTAACAAGACCCAAGCAATTTAAGCATTACTTTTATATGTTTAAGGAACAAAGTAAGTTCAAGACTTGTGGTATACTAACTCAATAATACAAAATGTTTATAATAAAGGTTAAACTCTTGAAACGGGCCACCGCCGGAGAGGGGTGGGGAGGGGGCAGGGGGATGGGGGAGGGGTTAACACCCCCCCTCCCGTGACCCCCCCTGCCGGAAGCCTATAGTTTTTTTTTACGAATTTTTAAAGTTTTCATATAAAAAGTGTGCTAAAGGTCATTAACCGCCAGATGGGCAAGGGAGGGGAAAGTCAGAAGGGATGAAAGGGGTGAAGGTGAGCTAAACCTAACCTAACCTATACGTACTGTCTATTATACTTTTTTACTCAGTTTGAACGCTCCGCTCGCTTCGCTTTGGTGGTTTACACCAACCTAACCTAACCAAACCGAGTTTGATTTGTGACTAATTTGTTTCTTTTCATTGTCTTTTTTGTTTTTACTTTTAAGCAAAGTTTTTGACTATATTTTTAGTGCTAAAATATATTAATTAATGTGTTGTACATGTTTAATGGACAAACTAATTATTTAATACTAAATTAACACAGTTTACAATGACAAACCGAAAATATTGCGTTGTTTAGTGCAATTTTTAAGATTTTCAAAAATTCGTATAAAAAAAAGGGGGGGCTTCCGGCAAAAAAAAATACTTGGGGGGGGTCATACAAACCCTCCTGCACCCTCCCCACCCCCTCCCCAACCTCTCTGGCGGTGGCCCGTTTTAAGAGTTGAGCCATAATAAATGCCTAAATAGAAAAACAGACAAGACCCAGGCTCCGAAAGCTCAAGCTCAGTTCTTTATTATCATGAACTGATTGGGGATTAAACCCGGGACCTTTTGGTTTAAGAGTTTACTGCACCAAACAGGCCAGGCTAAATGTAACATTACAGTATAATTAATCAAATGTTTACAATATAATCCTCAGGCCTCTTCTTAAATGTTCCCTTCTTGCCATATATATTCCCTTCTTTACGCGCTTCTGCGTTTTTCATAGCACGATCTCTATAGTACAGACCGATGTCTTTCCCTCGTAAGCCTCGTGGGCGACGCACTGGTTCAAGGTCATCAGAAGTTCCAGGTGTTGGTGGTTCAAAACGCCTGTCTCCCCATGAGAAACCTTTGTTACATTGCCGGTATGGTGCCGAATTTCTGCCTCGACGAGACATTATGTAAGTTATCAGTCGGGAAACCTAATATTTAGAACACGAATAAACGATTTAGTAAAGTTAGTGTTGATATAGTATAAATAAATTGATGAAATATCGATTTCAGACTATTTAGGTATGTATTTTAAAATAGGTACCTACAATAAGTTTACAACAGAATTCTCATTCTGTAATTATTTTGACAGTGACATCACACAAATTTGACACTGCAGTGCTGTAGGGTGACTTTATTTTTATTTTGACTTTGGCAAATTTGACACAGTAGTCCTGCAGGCTGTCGTGTGTTTTATTGGCCACTCATATGAATTTTTACAATTAGCTATAGAATTTCTTGGGTTGATTATCTCATAGAGATAAGGGAAGTAAATTTTTTATTAAAACGTAAAATATCTTTAAATCATATTTTTCCACCGACATCCTATGCTGTCTGTTACTGTCACTAAGCTGTCACCTGAGTGTCCGTGAATTTTAGTTTTGTGTTTGATTTTTGTTATGATAGTATGGTAAAATTTTGTGTCTGAATTTCTTGTGTAATGAGAAAGAGAAAGGAAGGGAACAAGAATTCAACAGTATAATAAGGAGATTAACAAAAACGAGAGCCAGAAAATAACATGAAAGAAAAATATTTCTGTTTATAAAGTTCTTAAAAAGTTCAACATGTTACTCAGATCTGTATGGTTTTTTTTTTCATTCAAACATAATATGAAATGTAATCAAAATTTGTTGCTTAATAAAGTTCATTTATTTTGTTTTCCAGGAACCCTGGTCTCTACTATGTAGGGGCCGAAAGAAAAAGATAGTAACCCTAGTGATCGTTCTTATGTTTCTCATTAATGCTTTGTTTTATGTGGCTTTAGTATTGCACAATACTGTAAAGAAGAGACTAGAAAACAAAAGGTAAGTCTCAGTAAGTGGTATAAGTAATGAAAAAGTTACCTTCCCAATGCAAGGGCCCCAATGTACACTGTCCTTTAGTTTTACCTAATGTAAGGCAGGCAGGGCACACTACTACCAACTAAATAACCCTATGTAGTTGGTAGGCTGGCACATTAGATGTCAGAGTCCATTCCTCTCCCAGGTGAAGACCTGTTTCGTTCATATTTCCTCCATGATAACAAAAAAGGAGGAGAACATTAAAACTTTGGAAAACTAAAACATTAAGGTTTTTCCAGGATAATAATAGTCTCTAATTGAAACTCCAGCAGGGCATGGCATGCGCGACGCTGTTTTTGTAGTGCAAGAAACTGTTGCTGTCCTTTTTTCACAGTATAATTTATAGCAGCAATAAGTTATCACTCAATAATAATATAGATGATCTTTATTTTTAAATTACACACTGAAAAAGTAAAGTGAATATGCAATTAATTGGATTAAAATTTTGAAACTTGAAGGATACAAAAGATGTTATTTTTTTGTTTAACTTATTATGCCTTGTAGAAATTTATAACTAACATACTTACTAAAATATGTATAATATGTATGTAGCCCAACAATAGAGTTCTTGGTATTCAGTCAATTGTAAACAGTAAACAATTGTTATTTTTTGCAGCAGGTACTATGATAACAATTCCTATTTAGATAAAAATGGAATGAAAGTCATTGTTGGACATTATATTGGTGGAAATAATGGTGGTCCATTGTCTGATGGTGAGTGTTCCAAGTTGGTATTTAATTCATGTCAGAGATTCATTCATTCACTCATAGGATCACGTCTAAATCCCTTGCAGGGCAGACAGAGCCAGCATTCTTGATAGTCTGATAGGCCATGTTTAGCTGATAGGCTTAATGATAGATTTGAGATTCAAATAGTGACAGGTTGCTAGCCTTTCGCCTAAAAGCAGAATCCCAGGTTTAGAAGCCTAAAACTTAGTCAAGTTTTACAACATCCGTGGCAAAGAGATGGAGTGGTTTTTTAAAATATTGCTACCAGTATCCACATGTCAATTGTCAGAGATATTGCTTCATACATTTTAAAATAATGTTTAGGTCCTATTACATGCATTCATACATACATATAATATGTATAAGTCTTTATCCCTTATGGGTAAGACCTCAAGGGTTTCTCTTTCTCTGTGACTTAATGATGGAACTCAGCTTAACACATTGCCTGCCATAGTAGATTTGCTAATACAAAGATTATATACCTGTCAGTCACCGGTGACTGACATGGCAGTCTATGTGTTAAAAAAGTAACAGGTTGCTAGCCCACTGTCTAAAAGAAGAATCCCTTGTTTTTAAAAATTAAATAAACCTAGTGCAATAGCCATGATCGAAAATAGGTCAGGTACCTGAGAAAAGAATCAAGAGGTAAGAGAATATAATACTCTCCATTGCACAACAAGAAAGCTACAAAGCCAATTCTCATTTCATTCTAAACATGCAGCAAAAACCTTATCATGTAAACTTTAAACTTTTCAGACTAGAAACAGTCTGTGTCATTTACCTACTCCACTGCCTGGATTGTGGCTATATACAGATCCCCAAGCTCCTCTCCTGTCAGCTCACACAAACCCTGGGTTCAGAGGATGATGAATACTAAATGATGATTGTTCTTTTAGAAACTACTTACGTTGTACCTTTTTTTTTGCCATTTATGCTATTGTCTGTACCTTGTGGTAAAACATCGTGAGGAAACCGGCACATGCAGGCAATTTAATGTGTAATTATGATCCAGTACGGGTTAGGTTCCTGAATATGGTACATTTTTAGCCATTTATGTTCCTCGGCTATTGTTTGTACCTACAACATTAAAAAAAATGTTTTCAGATGAAGTTAATGCAAATAATTACGCGCCAGTGGCAGGTGCCGGAGAAGGAGGAAGGCCCGTTCAGATTTCGCAGCGCGAGTTGATCACTGCCAAGGAGCTCTTTTCTCTCCACTCCTACAATATAGTTGTTGGAGACAAAATATCTATCAATAGAAGTCTTCCTGACATGCGGAGTGAAAGGTATGTCTGTTAACTTTGTATGCGGTTAAGCTTGGTGATATATTTTTTTATTTTATGAAGCAATCCCTAAAATTTGACCATAAGGAGACACTTTAGGCACCTATTGGAAACTTGTACAACAAGGGCATCTCTTTTCCCAAAAAATATATTTGTGGTTCTTTTGCCAAAAATATAGTTGTAGACCAATGGTTGACATGTTTGTCAGTTTTACTGGTGAAGTTTCAAGGCATTCTGCATTTGTCTTTCGCTTCCTGGCATTATTCCCGGAGAGTTCTGAGTGAGTCTTTTGGCCATGATCCTGCATTGGGAAAGTCAGGTTTTATATGAAGTCACTCCCCTCTTACCTCCGCAACCTTTGCAGGGGAACCGGAATTTGTATGAAATGATAATGTGCGATAATTTTTGGCACACAATTGTTGTTTTGTGAATCTGTGTGATTCTAAAACAATTACTTCATCGCAACCACAGGAAGTTTATTGTTTTGGTTTGGAACTGAATGATGAATCGAATTTATAAAAGCGTTGTTAAAATACGGAGGTAACAATATTTAAGGATTGCAGAAATTCTATAACAGTGATAGAAAAATCATACATTTTGATTTACTTTATTGTATATAACATACATATATACAACTCTTTGTCATGCAGTTTTTATTAAAATTATGGTTATTTACAGTAGTAAATGGATATTTTTAATGAATAAACATTATAATTAAACTTCACTTTCAAGTGACTTTACCAGAAATAACAAGCTTCTGTATGTTTGTTTTGTCAAAGTTAAATAAATATGTGCAATATTTTCATATTTCAGCTGTAGAAGTGTGGAATATGACATCAACAACTTGCCTACAGCTACAGTGATCATCGTATTTCACAATGAGGCGTGGTCCACTCTCATGAGGACCGTCATGTCTGTGATACTCAGGTCACCTGAGCAGTTAATTAAACAGGTAATCTTCTTCTTAGCCATCATCTATCAAATATTTGATGACAGTCTCCTTCAACTCCCTCCCCTGAATATGATCGCCATTCTAAGGTATTTATTTGTTTTCCGCCGTAAGCATACAAAAATATAGACCATATCGAAATCTACAGATAAATATATTTCAATACAAACAATATAGTTACTAGTCGTTGGGAAAGTGACCCGCTTTTAACACTTGTCACAACTAAGATTGACCCTAGTCTGTTATTAGTATTAAAAAAATATTTGATTTAAAATATGTATAAGCTAAATGTTGCGTGTAGCTAAACCATTGTTTAAATTTTTTCACGCTTGGGTTTCATATTTATTTTTTGCATTTCAGATAATTTTAGTTGACGACGCCAGCGAGAGAGCGTACCTAGGCAAAGAGTTGGAAGATGCTATAGCCGACTTTCCCAAAGTGCATTTGTTGAGAAACTCGAAACGGACCGGGTTGGTCGGTGCTCGGTTGCTGGGCGCAAAAGCCGCTATCGGAGATGTATTGGTGTTTTTAGATGCGCACTGTGAGGTAAATTTGAATAAATTTTGAGCTAGCCCGGAGTAAACTAATAGGATAATACACTGAAATTTAGAAACATTTGTTGTTATGTGCCTATAGTTTCATATTCCTACATATAAAGCATCGTTTTGTTTTCAAAGTAATGTAAAAAAAGTTATGCTTTTGTATCAGATATATTGAAGATTTGGCCCTTATAATTAACACTAAAATTCACAGGTAACTCCGGGTTGGCTAGAACCGTTACTAGAACGCGCAGGCAGCGACGATGTCTTCATATGTCCACACATCGACGTCATCTCTGATGATACCTTTACCTACACGAAGAGTATCGACGCTCACTGGGGCGCCTTCAGCTGGCACCTCCATTTCCGCTGGCTGTTCCCCAGCAAAGAGGTCATGAAACAAAAGGAGGAAGACCCCTCGAAGCCATACCCCACACCGGCCATGGCAGGCGGTCTTTATGCTGTTAGAAAGAGTTTGTTTTGGCGCTTGGGGAGTTACGATGAAGGTATGGTCATTTGGGGCTCGGAAAATCTAGAACTCTCCTGGAGAGCTTGGCAATGCGGGGCCAGAGTCGAGATTACCCCATGTTCTAGGGTGGGTCACTTGTTTAGGAGACGCACCCCGTATAAATACCCGGGTGGCGTTGATCATGTTTGGAACAGCAATCTAGCGCGCGCGGTCGTAGTATGGATGAACGAGTATGCAGACTTCATTTTCAAGTTCAACCCGCAAGTCGCCGCCGTGCGGGATAAACAGCAAGTGGGGGAACGGATAGAGTTGAGGAAAAATTTAAATTGCAAAAGTTTCAAATGGTATTTAGATAATGTTTGGCCTCAGCATTTCTTCCCTTCAGATGAAAGGTGGTTTGGTAGGATCAAGAATGATAAGGGCGCTTGTTTGGCCGCCTCGTCTTCTACTCCCGGGGTCGGTGGCCCTGCTTCCGGAGTGTCATGCGCTGGCGACTTGCAACTACAAGGGTTGGTAGTGTTTACACCAGAAGGGAACTTTATGGTGGACGACGGTATGTGTTTAGAGAGAGGGAACGGTCGCGTCGTTTGGAAGTCTTGCAATGGTAACTCTAAACAGGTTTGGGAGCAAAAAGGTCCGAGAATAAAGAGCGACACTGGGTTATGTTTGACTATAATCGCGAACAAAAGTAGGGATGGGGTCGAAGACCCTATCACGTTGAATAAATGCTCGCTAAACCGTGGACAAATATGGCATTTCGAACGAGTGCCTTGGCGTTAATTGTGATATAGAATAAACTTAGCATAAGTAGCAATGAAACGACTGCAATCTCATATCCTCAAATTTTATTAACATTTAATCTTATTAACATTATTGTGCAAAATCTAATTAAGAAGTAGAAAGTGCTAATAATTAAGCTTGATATGAAAAAAATAGATGTTTGCCCCCATAGCATGACATGCGCGACGCCATTTTTGTCGCACGAAAATTATCGCTGTTTCGCTTTTTATTATAAAGGGTTAGGGAACAGCGATGTTTTTTCGTGCGACAATAAAGGCATCGCGCGTGTCATGCTACTGGGGCTGAAAATAACTTTTAAATACGGTAAACACGTAATATGAAATCGCACTGCAATAAAAAATTAACATTACTAGTATGTACGAGTATCTTAACTAACCGACGATAGTTCAAACTATAGCAAAGCACTGATTAAGCTAAGAAGTAACTGTGATTTATTTATAAATGAAATATTGTTAAACCATTAGTTTGCCAGTATGACCCGAGCGACCATACATACATGTGATTTAATATAGGTATATTTGAAAAGGATTAAATGCTTCCTTCTATTATCCTTTAATTTAAGTTACATTAGGTTTTTTTGGGTACGGTTTTTGACAAAAATGACATTCACAATTATAAACAAACAGTATTGAAAATTATATTTGAATCTCATAACGCTCTCTCATCTCTGCGTGTTCCCGGTGTGTTCGGGGCCCGAGGTCCGCCTTCCAAGTTGGAAGGCGTACCCCGGTCATCATTCACATAATATCATCTTTTGCGACTTAATCTCATAACGCGTGTATATTTTTAGCCCCGTGTGCCACAAGTATAATTTATCATTACGTTTTATTAATTAATAAGCACCTCTATGAATGTTTCAGTGACGTGCATTCTATGTGGACAACTCCAATTATGTATTTTTTACATTATATTGATAAGCAAATCTAACTGGCATGGTAATACTTAATACTCATGTTTTTTTTTTATTTTTACAATTTTACACTTATACATGTAATACAAAGCTATTTTTAAACGGTTTTATTTAGCTCACCCCGTTTGTTTTATTTATTCTTGGGTCAAATTTAGTAATTCAAATTTCACCCTCTTCCTGTCAACCGATTAATCTGAAATTTTGTATACACTTTGGATTTTGGTGACAATATAATTATGTTTATTCATTATCATTATAAATTCAAGATGGCCGCCGTTACAAAATGGCGGATAATTTAGGTTTCATTAATCCCATCAATATGGGTATCAAATGAAAGGGCTCAACAAGCAGAATACAATATACTATAAAAAATTGAAATCTAAGATGGCGGCCTCTACAAAATGGCGGATAACTTAGGTTTTATCAATCCCATCAACATGGGTATCAAATGTAAGGTCTCAACAAGTAGAATACAATTTACTATTCAAAATTAAAATCTAAGCAGTGGGATAAAATGTAGCCTATGTTACTCCTGAAGGTTAAGTCTATCCCTGTGCCAAATTTCATTCAAATCGGTCCAGTAGTTTTTGAGTTTATTCGTTACAAAAACAAAAAAACTAAAAACTAGAAAATAAAAATAGGTAAAAAAACTTTTTAAGTTAAACGGTTTTATGTTAAACATATTGCAATGTTTAATATAAATGTACTAAAAACCAAAAAATAATAAAATAGATACAGTCGTGGGAATTATAAACATATGCATAGACTAGACTAAAATAAAACCGTGGGGCACGTCAATTGTCTACAAATTATAGACTTAATGTGCGATAGAAGAATCGTTTAATTCGTCGTTGATCAAAATGTCGTCAACGTCATCGTTGATTAAAATGTTTGTTTTGTAATGTTACACTATAATTAGGCAGTTGTTCAACCGACAACGATGGACGTGTGATAAGTAGGGCTAGAATGTGGAAACAAGTTAGCAAGCTCGATTAAGCGAGTTTTAGGGTTTCATAATGTTGAGCGAGTAGTACTTTTATCATAAGTTTTGTCGATTAAAGACAAACTACGAGCAGTGAAACGATTCCTCGCTAGCCAGCAAAATAGTAAGTTATTTGCGCACCGTCTGCGGGCCAACTGCCTAACGACGAATTAAACGATTCTTCTATCGCACATTAAGTCTATAATTTGTAGACAATTGACGTGCCCCACGGTTTTATTTTAGTCTAGTCTATGCATATGTTTATAATTCCCACGAATGTATCTATTTTATTATTTTTTGGTTTTTAGTACATTTATATTAAACATTGCAATATGTTTAACATAAAACCGTTTAACTTAAAAAGTTTTTTTACCTATTTTTATCTTTCTTAAATTCAAGTCTTCATTAAAATCAGTTAAATGTCGAGTAATTTAGTAAACGCAGTGAACCTTGAACTACTTTATCAATAGTATTAGAATGTTCCAGTAAAGAATCCATTTAATTTACAACGGAGTACTTACTTCATATTAAGCACTTTTTTCATAATAAAAAAACGAAGTCATTAGTTGAGTTGCATTTTTTATAGTAATTAATGCTATTATCTATTATAATTTTATTCAAAGTGATGATTTTCTTAAAAGAACATTCCACTAGCGTCCCAGTAAGCATTTTTTGTAGGAACTAACATTTTTATGTTGTATTTTATAACGTTCTTAACAAGAAAGACAAAAGTTTATTTATAAGAGTAATTTTTTTTTGTTTTGCGTGTTGTATTGTTTTGTTTATAACTGAAAATTTTATATTTGATCACAACATTGTTTTACGAAATTGTATAATTTTAAATAGGGTAAAAGCTTCGTTAAAAATATAATTTTGAATTGAAGGCAGTATTTCACTTTTACATTTTTGGTAAAACTAAATTGAGTATTGTATGTATGTTGTTAATACTTTAATATGTACTTTTGTATGTGATGTTTATTTCAGGGCGGTCTGAGGTTACTCGTACCTAATGTATTTGTATGTACAATGATAAATGGCACTTTATACTGACTGAACATTGTCCAATACAAAACTTATAAGTGGGAATGTCAGAGCTTCAATGAATATCTTTTCCTTTTAAAAAGTAACATTTGGTTGTGACAAGAAAGATAAATGTAGGTATGTATTTGAAGCAGTTTTTATTTAAGTGGCATGAAAGCAATAAAACAATTTTTTTACAAGAATTGTTGTTTAATTTTAAAAGTTGTATAAAAGCTATGGTCTATAAAAGTAAGAAATTGTATTGGTTAATTGTTTAATAGTTCCCCAATTAAAATAAGTGGGTAGCTCATAAAACAGACAGAAACTTGAATATCATTGTAAATAGCATCTCCACCATAAAAGTATAAACTTAGCAGATGTCAATCAGGAATCTCAAGAATCAATCTTATTACAAGGAATATGAAGTGCATAAATTAAATCTGGTATAATTAAATATATATCAATATATTCTTACTACATTATAGGAAAATACAAATACAAGTCTCTAAGACTTTATTCTTTTCATCGGTTGGCAGGAAATATCAATTTCATCTGAAAATGAAGTACAGTATGGAAATGCTCAAAATTACAGAAAACACCACCTGTAGACGCCCTGCGGAGTTGCAGTTGTTTCGGTTGCAGATATAACAGCGAGCGTCGCTGTGGCCTCTGGCTCTTTCTACTGACTCGAGGCCGACGCATACTGAGTCTGCCTGCTGCTTGGGCACACAGCCTCTAAGGATGTCCACTGTGTTACCAACTGAAAGTTAAGAAAGTTCTCTTATGTTCATTGACACCGAAATACTATATGAAAAAGACTCATAAGTTGGGTTTGCATACCAACAAGCTCTTTGAGAAAACTGCGTGATATTTTAAACTAGGTACTTCTTTTTCTCGTGCGTCGAAAACCTTGATCAAGAGACAAAGTTATCTGACGATTACGTAATAAAGCGCAGACTGAAAATGCTAGAAATGAGAACGCCATTTATCGGTGTTCCATTAAATTGTCAGAGAATAGAAAACCAATGTCACTGGTAGACGATTCCGGCGAGTATATCAAATCAATCAATGTAAATGAGCCCTTAGAATACGAGTTCATTGATAGCTTTCTAATGGACGTGAATGATGCTGCGCTATCTAGCTCGATTTACTGGTGAAGTGAGTCTAATGCGCAGTTTTCCATAAAACTCATTTTCTCATATACTCGCCTAACGATGGTGCCCACTTTTACGCCTATCTAAGCCATTATTAGTGGGTAGAAAACGTAGAATGTATAAAGTGTTTATTGCACGTTACTACGATCACAAGATTGAGCTAGCCCTAGTCTACCTAGCTTAAAAAGAGCGAATTTCATGAGGGTCGTAATTTGGCTTCGTTACTTTCATAAAACGAGCGGTTAAATAATCCATCCCTTGAATCCTTTTCACAGTGGATTTAGAAAAGAAACTGTTAAAAGATATTTTTATTATTATTGAACAGATTTCGCCTTTCTACTGTACTCAAGTAATGAAAGCAAATAAGTACCTAATTCATTTTTATCTTACATGTTTTATCATCTGGCGTAGCTATGAACTTTAAGCAGCGGTACTCTATAGGCACCCTGGAGCCAGTGGACGGGGGCGGATGTCCGTGGTTGTAGATCCATTCGGGGGTCACCCAGTTGGAAGGGTGACATTCTTTGGGTGAACCAGGATTGTATACCTCCTCAGGCCGGCAGCCGAGGCATTGTTTGAAGAAACAGCTTTCTGGAACCACTGGAAAGAGCGGAGATTTTTTTAATATATATGGAATGAACTCATACATGATTGAGTTAGCCCCAAAGTAAGTTGGAAACTTTGTTATGGGATAGATATGGGACATGACGCAACAATTCAAGTATTTTTTTTTTATTATTAGTTGTCAATTAACTCCTTTTCACTTTTTTGATTGATACGTTAAGATTCATACCTCCATAATGTCATTATTAAGATATTCCTCAATTTGTTTGCCAACTATTTGCCAAGCCTTGGGAAGGTTGTTAAGTTATATGCTCCATTCCTGCGAGTAATTTTAAGACAATTGTACCTACCCGTAGTTGGCAAATAAATGAATATGAATCTTTTTATGGGACGTACTTTTTATAGTAGGGACACACACTTGAAAGACTCTAATTTGATCAATCTAAGTAAGATTCTCCCCTTTCTCTTTGTACTCTCTATATCACTACAAAATTTATATTTTACTCACATTTTTGTACATATTGTCTTTATAAGCAATTAACCATACAGCAGGAATAGGTATGTTAACTTTATCATCTGTTACTGGATCTCACAATATATATAAATTAATTGGTTCGGCCTAAATTAAATTGGCGCCGAAAAAGAAAATCGCGCGTGAGATCTCGATTTCTCTCGCCGTGAAATATTCTCTGCGTGAACTCTTTTAATTAAGAGCTACTTTAATGATATGGAAGGGGCCGGGATATCAGTGGAACAGGAAACATACGTGCGAATCACAATCAAGTACTGTTATTCGATAAAGAGGAACGAATCTGATTGTATGAATCTCTTTATATAAAATGAAAAAAAAAAAAAAAACTTCTGGAGTGTTTTCATAAGCATCATCCTGCCGACAATGAAGTAAGCAGAGTTAGAACAACAAAAACGTCTATCGATTAATTAAATACTTATTCAAAGACGACCGAAAACAGAACCACAAAGAAATAAATGGCCTTCAATCTTTAGTTTCGAACTGCTGGCTAAATCAAACGGTGAAACATAACTTATCTAATTAATAACGTAGCTTTACCTTAGTCATACTATTTGCAAAATTATGCACGGCTTTCGATAGTCAGTGTCTTGTAATGACTGCTCTACTCCACGTTTGTTTTAACCGCTGCCAATCATGTCATTTTCTCGCGTTTCGCGCCATTTTACTGGCCGTCCGCGTATGCGTACGCGCAATTATTGAAAACGAGAGAATCCGCTCTCGATGCAACGGCGTGCCGACACGCATTGAACCCGATCGTACTTTCTTTCGATTTTATTTTTAAGTGCAACTTATCATCTTCCGTTATTTGTCAAGCCGCTTTGATGAGTGCGCATTAAGTCTGTTCGCACCCCGTGATTTCATAAATAGCATTTTAAATTAGTGTTGTTTTACTGTAAGAATTCTTGTTGTTAGTATTTATTGCAATATCGCAAAGATATAATATAATGGAAATAAAACTTACCATGTTTAAGTAAGTGAGTAGGTATGGTAGGTATGCATATCGTACTATACCAAAATATCATTTAGCCCAACCGTTGTTACATGAAGATCTTTGTAATGTTTTTTAATTATGTGAGAAAATGAAAATATTTCGTTTCAGAATGTTGACAGGTACCTATATGAATAATAAATACCTGTGCTAATTCTTACATGAAGAAAATGGTAGGCACGTAAATCGTTGTAGTTATGACGTATCAACTCAATAGGGAACATCTGACTGACCCAAAAAAATTATTTTATACGTATTTTTGTGACCCTACTGCATGGATGAACCCCTATGAACAATCACTGTTGATTTCCGATTTCGTTGAAATAATGAAGATTGCCAAAGAAGAAACTTAAAAAAAAACTAGATGTTTTGCCGATACCTTAGGTAACTGGTGGTCTCAGGTCTCAACCGGCGATGCGTAAAGCGATCGACCACTGAGAAAGTGCGTGATGGGCGGGTGACATAATTGTTCGTACTTAGTTGGTCTTGTCGGAACGCTCGTTGTAATTTTATACCTAGCTGTTTTTGTATCGACAAAGCAGCAAATAAACAATTTCACTAATTGGAAAGAAGTTAAAACTATAGGTAGATTTGTACCTTTGGGCAAACTGGAAAAACAAATGTCGAAAAGCGGGCCCGAGGCCCTGAAGCATAGTAGTGAAGGGCCCCTGGAAACACGGAAATATGGACGAGAATAAATAGGTATAGATAATAATATTTGCCTTTTTACATGACGTTTCATGAACCGTTTATGTTTGACAGCTTATCTACATTATTTTCGCAAGGAAAACATTAAACGTTTATTATATTACTGCAATATTTTATGAAAAATATCTAAACAAGATACAGATTTAATTGTTTAATTAAAACGTCATATCTACAAACCTCACGTGCTAAAGATAAAGTTATCCTATGTAATGATGTTTCAGAATAAATTGCCTATTTCTTGTAAATATTGAATAATATTTTCTTAGGCACTTTATCTGTAATCTTACTGCAGTAGTAAACACACAGTTTAAGCGTATGTTAATGTTCTGCATCCAGTTTTATCGGAGTATCAACACTAGATAACATCATGGGCACAGCACAATGGTGACCCAAATTCATAGTGTGATGAACAACACGAAACGTCGCCTACGTGTGTTGTCGTGACATACCTACCAATGACAATGTAAATACAATTGTCAACAGTGGAATAAATAAATATTTATCCGGAGGCAGCTGATCTGAGATGAGTCGGGCGCCATTGTGTTAAAGTAGTAGTGCGCGGGCGACCGGTCTCGTTGCCCATTCATACGCTGAATTTGTAATAACTAAGTGACGTAACCATTTTATTAACCTGAGAGAATGCATTGAAACGATACGTTGCGGTGATAAAAGTATGCCTGTTTTTCGAAAAACAGAAACAAAGAAAGAATCCGAAAACATGCGTGCAAACTACTTATTTGTGTAAATAACAAACAAGAATGATTAGTCAAAATTACTGCCGCATACCTACTAAAAGTGTGAAACCCGTCCGAATAAACAAATCTTAACAGTGTAAATTATTGTATTTAATGGATAGTAACAGTGATTTAGTAAAATGAACGGATAATATCTAAAAAAAACTAGGATTACTTTCACTATACAACTAAAAGACAGTAGCTTACCATAGGGCAATAAAACCGCAGCACTAAAAATATACACTAACATTTCAGAGTTCCAATAATAACATTTCATACGAGTACCGCGGGCAAATGCTTTTATCATACTAATCTGAGGTGAAATCGCCATTATCTTTGTGTTATCAATGGGCAGTAAATTAATTTGACGTTTCGAGTGGAAAACAAAACTCTAACGGGTGTAATTTTAGGGAGTTCACAAAAATAAACGCTGATTCTTTCACTATTAGTCATATTGGATCAGAATATTTTGGCACGGATTTTTCCATCAGCAATAGTAGATGGGATTCCTAAATTTACGACTGCAGTTGGCTACGGAAACGCAATCAGCATATCTGCTGTTTTAATGGTAAACTGTAATCTTCTACGAACTAGTGTTTCTGTTTATTTTCACAAAAAATGAGCCACGGGAAGAACTACCTATATGCATTTAATGCAACGCGAAAATTTAAATAAAGCCACCTTTGGTTCAGTATATGAACATAAATTATTTGACAATATTTAACTTATAACTTACGTAAAAAATCGGCTAAAGATTACGTTAGATAGGTACTTAATTTAAATGACTGTAGTTTTTGATCGATTTCACGTGGGTTGGGTGATAAATACTGGATTACGTTAATTAAAAGCACGATCGATAACTTCACTGTTCTTATAACCATAATTTTGGTTCGATTAATCGTTTATTTTTAATAGTTATACTTTGTAAATGTCACGGAAATAATAAAATTATTTAGATTTTCTTTAATCAAATTAAATGTGGAAAAAGACATTGTGTGTGCCAAGTTCTTCTCTTCCTAGTAGTTTGTGAAAGTAAAATCAAAGGAAAGGTTGTTAAACTTATGGGATAAGTACATACTTTTTTTACTGACGAGACTATTTCTAAATCTAAATAGTCATCCAGTTAAATGGAAAACACGATTTCTATTTAACTGGATGACTATGCCTATGCCTATGCATACATACATACATATAATCACGTCTATATCCCTTGCGGGGTAGACAGAGCCTACAGTCTTGTAAAGACTGATAGGCCACGTTCAGCTATTTGGCTTTAAGATAGGATTGAGATTCAAATAGTGACAGGTTGCTAGCCCATCGCCTAAAAGAAGAATCCCAAGTTGATAAGCCTACCCCTACCCCTACCTATGCCTATGCCTTGTGACTATTGGCTCATGCTACCCCATAAAGGACAAAGACGTGATATTGTTAGCATTGAGAAATCCACTTACACATTCTACTTATTTCTCTTAATTACTTTCTAACTCATCAGCTAGTTATGTAAGATAAAACTACCTCTATGAAATAAAATTGTTTCAGTATTGTTATTAAGATAGCGTTTTTGATCTGATAAGTTTCTAATTATATATGAATTTACTTTCTGTCTTATCAAAGATAGGATTATTATGTATTTGTAGAGGTGTTTTAGGTCAAGGTATTAAAATATATGAAAGTGTTTTGCTCTATAATAAAATTGCCCAAATTAATCGACATTTCTGTAAAAACAACGGACATTAAATGGAATTGTAACTATTTGTTGTCAATATGTGTAGCATTATTAACATATACATACATACATACATATGGTCACGTCTACATATATCCCTTGCGGGGTAGACAGAGCCAACAGTCTTGAAAAGACTGAATGGCCACGTTCAGCTATTTGGCTTAATGATAGAATTGAGATTTAAATAGTGACAGGTTGCTAGCCCATCGCCTAAAAAAGAATCCCAAGTTTGTAAGCCTATTCCTTAGTCGCCTTTTACGACATCCATGGGAAAGAGATGGAGTGGTCCTATTCTTTTTTGTATTGGTGCCGGGAACCACACGGCACTTATATATATATTAATATCATAAAGGCGAAATTTGTCTGTCTTTTATATTTTCACTGCTTATCTATTTTTAACCCACATATGTTCCTTTTTTCGAGAAATTCCCACGGGAGCTAAGCCCTGGACAGAAGTTTAGTGGTACAAAAATAACTATTTGCTCTAGTGATCCAAAAATGGCGGCGAAATAACGGCCCAAGAGCAGGATAACAGCGCGCGCGCAGGACGTGCTTGTGTGAATCGTACGCGATCTCAGAGCGTCCTTCGCGATCCTATCTGCGGGCTGCGGGTCACTGTGTCGGCCATTCCCGCACACATTTCGCATTCGCTCACCATGTCACTTATCAAAGATGGATATAAACCTAAATACATTATAGTTAAATGTTTGAGCGTCGCCGCTCCAGTGGCGTATTAAATTGTCAAAAATTCAATTCCTTATTATGTAGAACAAAGTTTTAATACTCAGGCACTCACCAAAGGTTTTGACAAAACCAGTGACTTTTTGATGCAAGCCCCGGTGCTAATCGATGTATGAATTGATTTGATTATTTTAAAAGTTACTGGCGAAAATTCTAGTTGCAAAAATCCTTGCATACTTTATGCGTAAACCACCAGGCATAAGCTATAAATTGAAATTGAATAGGTACTTATCAAACGCAAAAATTCATCGTTCACAAATTCTTTCCAACACAAACCTTATAATGATAAATCACACTAATGTGTTTGGTTCGCATACATAATTTATAATTAACGCCCAAAAAAATGGAATTCATTTAAAACACTTAAGAAAACACACAAATTAAGCTACTATTCAAATAGGCTAATCAAAGGACGGTAGCTTGGTCAAATGATGGCAATAAATCTTCAAAAACCAGAAGATTCAATTACACGGCTACCGGAAGGCATGAAAAGTGGCATTAACAAATTGTCCAAGATAAATAAAACCTTTTTAATCTTCAGAAGAGGTCCCGAACGAGTTCTTCTTATCGAATTCGGCGGCGTTTTTTCGTTTATCGAACAGTTAATGTATTGGTCAAGAATTAATTGGTCCCCTTGAGTGAAAGCCCCGCCGCTCCTAAATAACGCTTGAAACACTTAAAAGCGGGAGATGAGTGTGATAAAGGTTTGCAGCTGCATCAGATCGGTGTACAATGAACTGATTTAGAGAGACTAATCGGTCGTGTCAATGTATTTTGGTCAAAGATTTATCTCTCCTAATCTTGAATCTTTCTTGTACTAATAAGTTAGTGTAGTCGTTCATATAATATTTTAACGTTTTTACGAAACATAATCGTGGATTATCATCGCTGTTATCTGTTTCTATGTCAAATATTCTGTTAAAGGTGTTGTGTTGTAGGTGGTTGATATGTTCGAAATATTTTGGTCGTCAATATGTGGTCAATCAAAGAAAAGGCTTAGTTTGATTCTGTATCGTTATCTCTGAATCTAAAACCTTAATAGATTGTAATACATACTACTCTGTCAAGAAAGTAGCAGGAAAAGATCAATAATACACAAACTGTTTGTTATTCATCCAAATTTATTTTATCACCTTCAAAATATGCTCCTTTAGAAACGATACACTTACGCCAACGAATAATCCAATCATCAAAACATTTTTTAAACGCTGTTTCCGGAATTGAGGTCAGTTCTCGCCGCGAATTCTCTTTTATGTCTTCTACCGATTGAAAACGGGTGCCACGAAGTGGTAATTTGAGTTTAGGAAAAAGATAAAAGTCGGCTGGAGCCATATCTGGTGAATATGGTGGTTGCCCGATGGTATTTGTTGAGTGTTTGGTTAAAAATTCGTTCACAATGATGGCCTTGTGCGAAGGTGCATTATCATGGTGCAAAATCCAAGGATTTTCTTTCCACAAATCTGGCCTTTTTCATCGGATTTGCTCTCTTAAACGCCGCATAACACTTAAATAATATTCCTTATTTACCGTTTGACCTTCCGGCAAGAATTCCGAGTGCACAACACCGCGATAGTCAAAGAAAACAGTCAACATGACTTTGACTTTTGAACGACTTTGGCGTGGTTTTTTCGGTTTCGGTTCAGTTGGAAGGCGCCACTCCGAAGCTTGTTGACTAGTTTGCATGTCAAACTCGTAAACCCACGTCTCGTCACCAGTAACAATGCGTTTCATGAATGTTGGGTCGGAATTGACTCGTTCTAGCATGTCCTCAGCGACTCTCATGCGATTGAGTTTTTGAAAAAAATTCAGGTCTTTTGGGACTAGCCGAGCGGCAACATGTTTCATACCCAAATTATTAGTTAAAATGGTACGGATCGACTCGTGAGATACAGAAAGTTCGGTGGCTATCTCTCTCAAAGTTGAATGAGGATTTTCAGTCACTATTTCCTTCACTTTTGCGATGTTAACTTCAGTTGCAGACGTTGATGGCCTACCAGAGCGAGGCAAATCTTCCATCACATCTCGACCGCTTTTGAACGCTTTGTACTACTCATAAGCACGAGTTTTTGATAAAGTCGATTCACCGTAAGCCTTCTGTAACATTTTCAGTGACTCCGAACACGATATTCCATTGGCAATGCAAAATTTAAGACAAACTCTTTGTTCGATGTTTTTATCCATTATGCATTAGCAATACACACTAGATATGATATAACTAAAAATAGCACTGTATTTAATGTAAACAACAGATGCAACTCAAACTCCGCGCCAAAATGGTAAACAGTTGTGCCAATCTAACAACAACAAAAAAAAACAAAAATTTGAATTTGGAACCATAAATAAATAATCCATTCCCGATACTTTTCTGACTGAATGTACATACATAAAATCACGTTTCCCGGAGGGACAGGTAGAGATTACATCTTTCCACTTGCTACGATCTCTGCATACTTCTTTCGCTTCATTCCTAACTCTCTTCATGCAAACTTGGTGGTTGTAGGGAACTTTTGACCTGATCCTTTGTCAGGACGTCCTTAATTTGATCAGGATACGTTCGTCTATGTCTTTCCACTTCGACCTTTCCCTCCACTCTCTTCGTGTATGTTTGCTTAGTCAACCTGCTTTCATTCATCCTCTCCACATGACCAAACCAGCTTAACATACCGTTATCTATTCCTGTTACTACATCTTCTTTCAAATCACAACATTCCCTTATTATGTTGTTTCTTATCCGGTCATTCAATTTCACACCAATCATACTCCTCATTTCTACCGCATTTATTCTGCTTTCGAGCTTTTTTTGCCACACCCAACTTTCACTCCTATACATTAATGTTGGGACCAACACGACCTTATACACAGCCAGGCAATTGTAATATTGGCTCTTTCTATCTTAAAAGGGATAAACATATGACATGTATGTGTATGGATGCATAGGATGGATGGATTATTGGAAGGCATCGTTGTACAAAAAAAGAAACTATGTACTTAAACCATCACAATTTTGAATCGTAACTATAATTTGATGCATTTAGCTAAGAAATATTCTCTTTCTATTTTTTTATTCACATGTTTCTTTTGACATGTTAATAAAGCCTGTAACAATTGAATTACAAATAAAAAGTTATCCCAAAGTAGATGGTCCACCAATAATAAACACTGGAACTGTCGCACAAAGGCATGAGATCTCACGCGACCGAATTCTTGGGGCAACCGGCATCTTTCTGGAATCTCAATCCTCTTTAAAAACGTTATCTCAAGTACCTAGTCTACAAATAATAAACGCTAGAACTGTCGCACAAGGGCATGAGACCTCACGCGACCGAAGTCTTGGGGCAGCCAGCATCCATCTGGAATCTAAATCCTCTTATCTTTTGGCAGCATCCGCGCTGCTGCATGCCGACACGACGTCGCCACGACGTGTACCAAATTTAGACGGAGATGCAGACTCCGAAAGAGCGTTTTCAAAGTATTAATGCTACAGTTTAAATTGTTTTCTTTTTTCATTCTTTTAAAAAGACTATAGAGAACTAGTAGGCGATCCCGCAAGGCAGCGTTGTTGAAGGGATAGCAGAGAGATTTGGTAGATATAACCTGAAGGTTAAGAGTCATGGGTTGCTGTTGTTTGAGCAATAGTGTTCTTGTATCGCGTAGTGGTAAGTAGTGAGTAGTATTACAACGTGGAAGTTAATTACACAGATTCCTTTGTGTAAGTAACTCACTGACTGACTTAATGACAAGTCAATTGGAAATACTGTCTTTCCTATTTAGTTAGCTATATAGTTCCTAATTAGTTACAGTAAGAACAGGCACGATGAGACAGGCATTACCTGACCGCTATTATTGCTAAAAGTTTACACTAATGTGAAAATGTAGGTAAGGCTCGCAAAAAATGAGCTGCTAAAATTTCTTTTTTATTTATACATTTATTTTTCAAGATTCCGGGGTCAAGATCTTAGTCTACATGACAAACGCGATCTCGGACACTATTTTGCACGTATACAGACCAAAACATATCTTTAACACTCATTTTCAACCGTAATTTAATGACGTAAAGTTTAGAATTGTGGTCCACGATCGTGATTTTGTTCTCGTTGGCAATGCTGGCCTTATTTGGCGGAGATTGTCTTAGTTTGGTAGCGACATGACACCTCCTTCAGTGGATGAAGCGTGCTGCTACTCTGTCTTGTTATCTAACTAAGGTATTGTCGGAAGTTATATTTACGTTTAAATTCTTCCTAAAAGTTTATACGATGTAACATTTACTTGCCCAAGCAAAATGGGAATGCGTTACATAAAAAAGAATGTGTGTAAGTGTTTTTCCAAAATGTAGTAACAATCTTTATTGTATGATTTAAGTGTGAAAGATAGATTTTGTTATAAATAAATAAAATACGTTCACAATTATCAGAAAATCAATAATTATGTTATTAGCTGTCATAAAAATATATGGCGTAAAAAACCCCCAAATAGGTCGAATGACCTTATCAAAAAGACGTCGGATGAGGCAGCTTCCAATTGGTATATTTTTATAGGAGAGGTAACTTCTTCACGTTAAAATGATGACGACAAAGTATAACAACTTTCTGATTAAAAAGGAGTTTAGGAGACAAACTATTAATTCTCTGCCCACGGTCTGATCATATCTAGTTAAATAAATGGTTGTGAGAATTTGTATTTGCTACATACATATATATCTACGTAACTAGTTGACGCCCGCAACCCCGTTTGCGTGTTATTGGAAAACAAATACTTTTGTTAAGACGTCTTTTCCATAATTCGGTTGATTTAGCTGGTGTATAATGATTCTGCATCAGGTGTTCCAGATCTTCGATTTTTATACGCCAACAGAAAATGCTCATCAGGTTGAACAACTTTTGTTAAGACGTCATTTCGATATTTTCTAAAGGCTAAGTTGTTATGGCTCAATATCAGCTGTACCAGATAAGAAAATAAATTATAATAAATATGAAAAAGTTTCATTCAAATCCGTTCAGTAGTTCCGGAGATTAGCGTGTACAAACATACAAACAGACACATGTTTATGGTGGGAAAGTATTTAGTTTAGTTTATTATAAGTATAAATTGATTGACGCATAAAACAACATAGTTTACAATATTTTTTTATCACAGCTAAAATCAGTCCTAAATAAAATAAACAACCTAGCTGTTTTATGTGGATCGACTTAAAAGTATACAAGTTCCTCAAAATATAACTGATTGCAGTAGTGGTGATTTGTGACTACTCGTCAAGTCAGGCCCAATAGAAAATGTTGGTAATGTGTTCGGCTCTTTTGATGTAAACGGATGTCTACTCGCATCCGTCGGGCTAATGGTGAGATTGATGTTGGGAGTGGCCGAAGCCGGGGAGGTGAGCTTGTTAGACTAAATATTATCATAGTTGATCGGTAAACACTTAAATATTGATGATATCATTAAAATAGGAAGGATGAGATGATACGCGAAAAGATGAGAGAGTGACTTTTAGAAGATAACATACATACAAACATATCATCACGTCTATATCCCTTACGGGGTAGACAGAGCCAACAGTCTTGAAAAGGCTGAAAGGCCACATTCAGCTGTTTGGCTTTTTGATTGAATTGAGATTCAAATAGTGACAGATGATAACATTACTTTATATATATTTATTTATTTCTTTTCAAGATTGTTGGCTCTGTCTACCCCGTAAAGGATATAGACGTGATTATATGTATGTATGTATATTTATTATTTTATAGAAAACCTTTGTATTCGCTCCCGTTAAATATTATAGTAGCTTATGAAGGTTTTGTCTGGTCAGTGCCGAAATCAATCCAGATTTTACAAACAGAATATCTACCTACATATTAAGATTTTATCTCAGTATCCGACTATTTAATCTCAACTTAAAAAAGGATAACTTCTAAGATTTATAAAAAAGTTTTTGACTTATTTTATTACCAGAAGCTTACAGACGAAAGCTTCCCGACTCCGCCCCTTAAAGAACAATATAGTAATGTAGTCACTTTCCAACCATCAACCAATTTATAATTGAACGAAATGCACAATTACACGATCGCGGCGGACCGATAATTTTTAGTTATTTCGCAATTTCTCAACATTATTACACGTCCACCTATGGCGGTGGTTATTATCATAATTTATTTTTAAAATGCCGCATAAAAATCGATGAGTGTTAATTGAATTCGGGGAGTCGGCAAATAAGAACTGGAGGCGCGAAAATTGGTCGAGGCACCGTTTAAAGTATCGTTAAGGCTCGTTGGGAGAAAATATTGTAATAGCGGTGAGGAGTGTAGTTTATGAGTTGAGGAAAGATGGCTACCTCCTGCTGATTCGCGCGGTATTGAAATCCCTAATGCGAGGTGTACACTCGAGGTTTCAGAATGATTTCTGCGGTATTATCTCGAGGATAGTGTGTTACTGTCATGCGTCTTTACTATGTGTGTTTAAGTAACGTTCCAGGTTAGTTCTGGTCGTTACGTTAGTTCATTTTGGCTGGAATCATCAATTTTTATGTCCACTAGACTATAATTGCTGTCGACTTCAAACTAGGATTTTTTTACCCTTTTCTGCTATTTCTTATTTGCAACCGAGATTTGTTATTCTTTTTATTCTCCTAGTTTTCTGATATTGAAGATTTTAAACTAAGGCAGTAATTTTGAATACGTTAAGTGCTGGGTGTGATGACTGCACACAAAATAACGAGCACAAGAAAAATTAATAATCAATAAGTAATCTTTGAGAGAATGCGGAAAAACAAGAAGCGTTTTCTGTTTTTTTATCTGTTTTAGAATAGTGGGTGTGTAACTGCCTTTGAATTGATGTAGTTACGGACCAGACCAGTCCCCAGCCTGACGGCTTGACAGGTGATGCCGATATTGACGGCTCTCGGCACTCACTCATCGCATTTTCCACCAAAGTGTTAATAAAAGGCGTTTCACAACCCATAAATCAGAAATCTGTTTGCAAAATAACCGACTTACGCGAACCTTTTAGTATGACGGGGTTAAATTGATTTCGCTTGATGCAAAACCCGACATTACTTACCTACCTACGACAGAATTTTTAAGTTGATATTAAATGACTAAGTTTAGAAATAGAATATAAATAAAATCATACAAAATCTGATTTAAATATTAAAAATATTTTAATACGACTTAAAATATTTTACTTTTTGCATTATAAGTTTTTAATATTTTCATGATCCAGGCAGAAGAACTTTTAATAAATACAAAATATGAATTTAAAAGTTTGTTTAAATAGAGTTCTAAGGATATATCTACAAATTAAATAATAGATTTATGTAAAATTTGCCATTTTCTGCTATGTCGCGCGCTGCTGCAGTGCACAATTAGTAGAAATACGCAATTCTATCTCAATACTTGAAAGTAATTGTGAAGAAGCTATTGAGTTTTATTACGCCCTGTTTGCCGCCGAGATAGGAACGACGACTATTTTACGACTTATTTATAGTTTAATTACAGAAAAGTCGCTCGACATGACTAGGATGGGTTCCGAGCGAATTCCTTGGAAAGAGGGCGGGTACTATTACCGTACGCCTGTGTAAAACTGTTCATGGGCAAATGATCATTATGTATACTCGTATAAGTACTTGCCTACAACGACTTATAAACTTGAGATTTCTCTTTTAGGCGAACGGCTAGGATGCACACTTTTTGCTAGCTTTTAGCGTTAGTAACCACTTTATTTGGATTTCAAAGACATTGGATTTTGTCTTCCTCGTAAGAAATAAAGACGTGATATGTGTGTGCATGCGTATACAACTAAGTATAATATTCAAACACGCCTCTTTTCCAGAAAGCTAGGAAGAGACTACATCTTTCCACTTGTCACGATCTCTGCTTTTCTTTAGCTTCATCCACATTCATAACTCCTAATGCAAGTTCGTCGGCTTCAGGTATTTCGGATCTAGGTTTATAAAAATGCACGATGTCGTTAATTCTTTATATCCTTAACCATATATGTCTAGTAAAAACTGTCTGTCTTTTTCCACAACCATATAAAAGTAGATTTAGATGAGTGAGAGAGAGAGAATTTTCAACTGTAATTTATGCATGGCGACAATTTTTCGTAGTGTCTTGCCATTACGATAAACCTTGCATCAATAAAATGATAACTAAAGGTCATGGTATCTAGGGCAGGTGGACACAGCAGCCGATCACGTACGTGTTTGCGAAAATATCGAAACATCGTTCAATCGAGCCATGATCGATTCTGTTCCGATTGGCTTCAATCATCGAGAATCGGACGTGATCGCTGTGTATCTCGTGTCAAGGGTACTTGGAATTGGATCTAAATTATAGTAGAATTGATTCTTCCTTCTGGTGGTGTGGTGGAATTAAAAACAGTCATAAATATATATTAATACCTATGAATAAAAGTTAAATATATAAACTTAGATAAAAATACAATATATAAACTTGGGATTCTTCTTTTAGGCGATGGGCTGGCAACCTGGCATTCTTAGACGATAGGTGACGAAGCTACTGAGACTTACACTAGAAAGATAATGTTTAGTTTTAATTATGCCGTATTTAGAATGGGGGACGTGACTTTACAACTCGAAATCTTATTAATATCTAACTACTAACTTTTTGATTACGAAGTAATGAGCTGGCCACTTCTTTGCACCAAAGATTTATTCATTATTAAATGTTGCACACTCATATTAGCTTGCAGTTTTGTTCTTTGTTGTTCAAGGTGGTCTCAAGGAGGTTATGACAATATTACGCAAACATTATATGTGTATTAGTTCAATCAGCTATTGTTTCAATATATCTTTGATATCAGATTGACAGGTTATACACTTTCGCTTATATTTGGAGCACTCCCCCGCGTCTCGACTCGATTGATAATATCGATTGAATTTTTACACGTCATCGAACAAAAGTAGCTTAACTGCATGTAGTCCAAAATATTTTAACGCGATGTTGGTTTTGCTAGGAACTTTTTTTTTAATAGAAAACATATAAAAAATTTTGGGAACTGTTATATTGGAAAATAAGGGAAGATTAAGATTCAATTGCTGACACAGCTGATCCTGTTCTTTTAGTCTGGCACAAATAGCTTTAGTGAATTTAAGCATTTACTGAAGTGCAAACATTAAAAATATTGTACCTATTTACTTACATAATTGAGTTTCTAAGCAACAGACAGAGATTGTACATTGGAAACAGGCTGTGGGGAGCTGACATTATACCTATAATTCTATGGAAGCATTTCCCGAAATTCCTACGGGACAGGAAATTACTGGAATAATTATTTAACATGGGTGAAGTCGCGGGCGTATTCTACGTAATCTAGTTTTCATTATAAGTCATCCTTGAAAATGCTTTTAAATATCAACAGAGCGATCACCGTCTCTATCAAATGTCGGATTAAACACCTACATCCTACATATCAAAACAAAAAGTGTTATAAGATAATCCGTTTTGAAAGCCATTTGATTATGTAATTGCATTTCCTGTAAGCTTTATTAATATTCTGTAATAATAAGTAGTATCTGAGAAACATTATTACCTTTAAAAGCAAAGTAATGAAATGACAAAATATTTAAGTAAATATTTTTTTATTAAAATATAGTGAAAAAAAAAATTATGAATATATTATTAATCAATGGTGAAAATATTGGTGGCGGGAACCACACTGCCGGGCTATGTCTACCCCGCAAGGGATATAGCCGTGATTATATGAATAAATAAATAAATAAAAATGTCTAGGGTAGACAGTTTTTTTTACGTGACGTGACGTGAATATATGTATGTAAGGAATTAAAAAAAAATACGATTTCTTGGTGTCTGGAAAGCAGTGTCGAATTATTAACATACTGAAGTTTTTTGAATAAAATAGAGATTTGTTTTTGTGGCAAGAGATAAATATTAAAACATACGAGTACTTAAACGTAACTTTGTCTTTGTTTGCTGACTGCCATCAAATCAGACCGCAAAAGAGACAGACGAATAAATTGCATAGCGATGACGGCGCAATTTTTACCCAAAAAACACTTTCAACTATTAATAATAAGTATATATGTATATACATACATAATATTCTCGTCTTTATCCCTTACCGAGTAGTCAGAGCAGACAGTCTCGCAAAGACTGCAACCCCACGATCAACTGTATGGCTTCATGGTGGAATGACATTCAAATAGTACAGGTTGTGTAGCCCACCGCCTAAAAAAAGAATCTCAACTTTATAAACTTATACCTTAGGCGCCTTTTACGACATCGATGGGAAAGAGAAGGAGAATTCCTATTCAAAAGGGTCGGGAATCACACTGTAATTAATATTTGTAGGTTAATTAAGTATTTTCATCAAGTCAAGTCCTTATTATCTTTTTTTAAGTTCTGATTTATATTTTTGCTGCGATAAAGATTTTATCTTTCTAGTCTATCAAGTATCTAGTAACTTTTTACAATGGCTTTTAATTATTTTCAAATTCTAAACAAATCGGTTGCCTTAAAATAATGTGTTTGTTGTTGTAGTTTTTTTTTATATTATTTATAGTTTTCGAGAACTAAGAACCAACTTAGTAAGTAGATATCGGCAGATATACCTACTCAGTTTCATAGCGAAGAAAATTAATTTTTGTATCTGTGGCATATCTCGGCTAATTGGAAGTCTTTTAATTGTTGATGTTAAGATAAGGAACTTGAGATAACACGAATAACAAGTTTAATTATTCCAATTTATGTATCTCTCCCTCCTACCTCCTTTAAATTGCATTTGTAAGATGCTACAATTTTATATTACTTGCCAAATCAGGAGATCGTTCATTCGCATTCACTTAGTTTTACAATTAATATAAAGTAATTTCCATTATTAAAACATTTCCAGCCGAGTTTTAAATTTTCCAAGGTAATTAAGAAAAATATATCTTACAATTCTAATCTACAAATTTCAGTAAATACCCATTACCTACATACATTATTTCTTTTTGTAATAAGATACAAACAATTCATTATGGGGAAGTAGGTTCTCTGGCAAAGAGCCGTGTCTTATAAAAACTTGATTTACCCAATCAGCCCTCATAGTGTGGCACGTGTGACGCCGTTTATATCGCGCGAAAAACTATCGCTGTTTCGCTTTTTCTTTTGATGTAAAACGGGACATCGATAGTTTTTCTGCGATAAATCTATAAATATATAAATACGGCGTTATGTTTACCTTGCTACGGGGGTAGGATCGTAGTCAAAGGCACACCTAGGGTTCCTCTCGAGAGAGGATTCGACCAGGATTATCGCCAGAAAAACTATGATTATATTCTACCAGTTTACATACATTACAATTATATATATTTATTTTACATCCAAAAGAAATATATATATAATTTTGAAAGCTGGTATTGTGTACTATATGGGATAGACAACGTATACCCCGCTAGATTTATGTATCTTGGATATAAATCGGAACTTTTCAATGAACATTTTTCAAAGGAGGCATCTGGAGATATTGTTCGATTAAGGTTGTTGTAATTCTGTAATATTTTTGTTGCAAACGAGGATGACCTCGGGCAAAAACGATTAAAATGTAAACCTCTTCGCCGATAAATCCAAAAGTTTAACACAGAATTATAATTTTGATAAGAGTTTGGTTATTTAAAACCAAACTATAATTCTAAATAAGTGAATAACTGCGGTCATCATATTTTAATTTAGGAGAACACGAACAGAGCTATTTCGAAAAAAGAAACCATACATGTATAATAATGTCCATCATATTTTTTTTTATACATTTATATTTGGTGACATATTTTGATTGTTGTTGTGTTCTTAATTATTGGTAACGACAGTGTCTTCTTACAATACTAGTTCTATACTATCTACCGCAAAATTTTTGCCTTTTAGATAAGCCACCAAGTAATTAGTGATAATTAATAGGTACTTTTTGAAGCAAATAAAATATATACCATACACGTATGCCATATCTCTTACGCTTCGGTGTAAATAAGGAAGCGCAGAAGAGTTATTTAGGGTTGTCAAATTACCGTTGTCGATTACCTTAATCTGGCAATCGTCCCATGCTTTTAAGCGCTATTTATCATGGCAAAGACGCATGCGCCGCCCGCCATCCATCATGGATCGAAAGAACAGGGATGTTTTACAGCATAGTCATGTTTTATCCATGTTACATCGCATCAGCCAACACGATACGTCTTATTCGGCTCTTGAATGTGTAATATTTTTTTTTCTGTCATGTTAATATGGTTTCATAATTTAGTTATGCATTGTAAGTTGAACGTATGTTATACGTATATTTTTTAATGCTGTAGCATAAATTTTTTATTAATTTCATAAACTTCATTGGGAATCGTGATTAGGTACAAGGGATATAGACGTGACTATATGTATGTATGCATTAAGTACCATAGTACACACATGTCTTCTAGTATGGTACTTAATCACGATTTTAAGAATGAAAAAATTTCTGCTGCTGAACGTGACCTTTTAGTCTTTTTTAAACGATTGGTTCTTCTCCGAAAGCTGAAAGTGACCTGCTAGTCATTTCGGGATTATTCGCTCTTTTTTTTTCGGATGGGATAACGATGGGATAGATATGTATGTAAAAGTATTTGAAAAATGGACTAAGATGGATTTTGATAACATTACACTGAGATACGTACTAAGAAAATAGTAACCTAGTATAACTAGGACAAAAGTGGAGTCTTTGCCTTTTCTGTGGCAAAGTTATAGCATAAGATATTCGTAATCGAAATAATGACCAAATGCATTTGAATTATTTACAGTTCGCCCCAGACTGCTAAAGGGCAGCGAGTGCGTCTCGATATGCCATAGAGAAGGAGTTGCCGCTTATCTATGGAATTCGACGGGCGCTGACTCACGCGGCCGGCGGCCACACCTGATGCGAGTGCCAGCCCTAACGAATATCAAGCGTTCGAAATTTAAAGCAAATTTTGATGGGCAAGTTTTAAATATTATTTAATCGAATAATTAATAAAAAAGTATATATATGGAAAAGAAATTTGGATTAATAATATCAAATTAACATGATAACTTAATATCTAGGAAAAACCTCTCGAAGGAGATGGCGGGAGGACTGCGACATCTTTCTTAGTGAATGGCAAAATTATGCTTCGGATAGCATTATGAAAGGAACAAGGGGAAGAAGGGCCACATATAAACAAGCTAAAAAAACAAACAATTATTTTTGAAATTAAATCAGTCTGCAAAAGCAAAATGAAAACCGGTATGTATAATTTCATACGCTTAATTTTTACGGAATCTTTTTGTGCTTAGATGCGTAGCTTCTACAGTATATCTTGTAATTTTATGAGCGTTAAAACTTGTTTATTTGAAATCCTGCATTGTTAGATGGTAATACAATTGTTTGCTTGAATTGTATCTGTCAAAAGTGTAATTTGTAGCCTCTTTTAGCATTGTAATGTAAAATCAATTTGATTTCGAGTACTTCCAATGTTATTTGTATACCATTACACTTGCATACAGACGCCCTCTATTTCAATTGTCCGCAACTAAAATTTCACAGTCTATGTTCTAAATGAGATTTGTGGTCAAACAATTGATTCAATCTAGACCTGTTCACTTTCTTACTTTAAAACAGTAATATAAATAACTTTAACACAAATGAAAACAGTTTTTATCGCAATAATAATAAAATCTATGTTAGGTTGATGTTATTTGTGGCTTAGATTGTATAATACTGAGTCGCTGAGGTTAATTTCACACTAGATTTGTATGACACGATGGTTTCCATTCGTATGAAATCAATCGAAGAAATAATTTACGCACCTACTTAACCGTGCGAGCGTGACTTTGTAAATATATTAGACCTATATCTGACACTTTCATTTATTTTATGACTCTCTATCACATAATACATTGAAAAGTTATATATCAATCGATTTATTACCATATATCTAACAAAACTGTAAAGCATCACATCAAACTTCAAGCTTTTAAGAAAAATACCGCTTTGAAATCGGTTTCTTCATTCAGAAGCTATGATGCCTTAGAAACAGGTAGAGAGGTCAAAAGTATTACAATCTTCCTCTCTATGAGGAAAAGAAAGAGGCGATAGAAATATAAAGATACGGCACATGCCTTATCTATAAACGTTCGTGAATAACCCCGCTTACCTTAATTTCGCCTTTTAACCTGGAGTTAAAAAATACACATAAGTACTCGTCACCATTCCATCAAAGTGCGTCGGTCTTTACGTTTTTGCATCGCAAGATGAACGATGCCTTCATTTTCTCCCCCATTTACGGTACTTGAACAATTTATGAAGTACAAACAAAATAAAAATTTCCATCAAAATGAAGAATCGTACGGGAAGGTACCTAATTATTATTTCCCCTTTAAAATCAACGTAAATGGAAATAAATGCTTCGCAGTACGCAATTTGGGATAATAATGACAATATTATGCCAAATGAAGACATTCCGCGAATGGGTTTCGGAGTTTATTCGATTTCCGTGCGCAAAAAATCGAGATCGACTCGTTTTGATGATGACGGTGTTGGGGGAACTATTAACCTCATTGCTTGAATTAGTTGTTGGTTTTATAACTGAAGAAGATTGATGATCAAACAAGATTTAATTTAACATTGTTGTTAAATTATAGTAGATACTCGTCATTGTAATTTTAATAAAAAAATAAAGAAAAGTAAGGATAATAAATAGAAACATTATTATAGCGTTATCGCTTTCTGTGTGCGAAATGAAGATACAGTTCCAACTCCATTCACAAACAGATTCGTTCTGCGAATTAAATAAACAAAAATAAAAAATAAACAGATATACAGCTGGGCAGACCGCTTCTTTACACAAGCCGACGGGAAATCAGATAAACAAGATATCGATCATTCCATCAGGCGTTTTATTAGCGCCATAAATTTCACAAAATTATTTCTCTGCAGGACCTCTTCAGAATCACGAAATTGCCAAACATTATAACTACCTAAGTAAATTACAGTTCGTACTTGACGTTAAGTATAGAGGATATATGCTCGTGTTTTGTCTGAGCTCGGTAAGTGACGATTACGATAAAATTGGGCCCGTTACGGTTTTATAATGAGCATAAAAGATGACGCCTGAGGAGTTTGTTTGCCTTTTTGACTTTCCAGTCTGTGTTCTGCTTTATAATTTGATTTCAATGAGATTTGTGAAATCACGTACTTTTTAATGGCTACACAATACGATGCCGCATCTCAACGGAATATCAGCTTTTCCAGCATCCAGCATTTCAGAACTAAGTAACTGACAGACAGAGCACAGTACAAAACGCTAGTTCTGTAAATGTGACATTAAGCAATTATTTAAGTTACTATGTGGTTTAAAGGTGAATACCAAAGGAAGATTTCCCAAAATTCTCGCGGAAACGGAATATTGCTAGGATTTTTAGTTTTACATGGGCGGAGCTAGTAAAAATTGGAGCTTACATCTATATAGCTTGCATGCTATACGAGTATGTCTCGGTGCTTGTCTTTAAGTTAATTTGAACCACTGTACAATTATAACTAAATTGAATAATAAATTACAGGTTACAGTCGTCAACCTGCCTTTGACATCTCGGCACTTGTTTCAAGTTTGCTCGCACTGTTACAGTTCCTTTTGGCATATTATATCATTTTGAAAGCAAGGGAAAGCAACATTCTCTTTTTGACATTGATTTTAAGCCAATATTGCTGCTATATCGCGCAATGTATTAAGGTACTCGTGACGTCAAGTTACGAAAAATTTAAGAACTGTAAGATTCAATCTTACAGTTACGTACAAATTTTAAAGATGGTTTTAAATGTTGTATCAGATATAAAGCTGATAAAATGAAAATGAGTAAATAACGATCTATTTTTAACGCTAAATAGCTTTGGTCCAAGGTTTTGCTTGCATTATTATAAGTTTCCTTTTTCGAAATTTTAAGTTCCCTCCCTTCCCTTCCCTTACGTATTATTAACATATATGTTTTTCTGAGTTTATTAAATCCCCTATGCTATTTATATGAGGAATCAAGCATTGTCTTTCATTAACTTTAAAATTTTAAGGTCTGAAGATTTGTACAAATTAAAGAAATAAGTTTTCAATCTTCCGGTTTATAATAAAATATATTCATGAACAAAAAGCAATCCCCAATCAATGCCATACCGTAAGTTATTTAAAAGATAACAAAACGAATAATGTTAATTAATTTTAAAGTCCTCTTAGGGCAAGAAGGCCATATTAATCTTAACTTAATATGAAACAAAGTTTATTTATATAATACTCTTTCGTTACAGAGTGACTGGTTGAGAGACAACATACAGCCCAGGATTACCTACAATTGCCACGGGAACGGAATCTGCCGGGATTTTTCATTTTACGTGGGCGGAGGCGCAGGCGCAGGTGAACATCGACGAGATTACATACATATAGTCACATCTATACCCATTGCGGGTGCGAGGTAGGCAGAACCAATTAACAGTCTTGAAAATATTCAAAGGCCACGTTCATCTTGATAGAACTGTATTAGCGTTCCCTTAGTCGACTAATATGACATCCGTGGAAAAGATATGGAGTGGTCCTACTCTTAATTGCCGGGAACCACACGGCAATTAGTAATTGTATAATTTAATGAGTAATACGTTTTGTGAACTAAATACCTTTGACCTTTTGCAACTTCAGACGCCTTTAACGAGGATAATGAGACGTGTAATGTTTTAATTGAAAGGTGTGAAGCCTGGCTGGTTTGACCAAATAACTGACTTATCTGTGGCATAATCAGACCACATTCTATCTAATTAATATGCATGTTGAACATTGTCACGTGGTTGAGTGAAAAAATAAGGTCATTAACAATATTTTTGGTTAATCCCCGAGTCTTGAAAAAGTATAATCAGTGCAATAAATTACAGGGATTGGTAAAAAATCAAATTTACAAATCAAAGCTGACTTTATCGTATTTCGGAGCCAAAAATGGAAAACCTTAATAAGGTGTGTACTAATTTTGAGTATAACATATCGCATCAACTATTGGTGAACACATCTATTTATTTATTTATGTTTATTTACCTGTACATATGTACATATTATACTAATAAATAAATAAATTTGTTATCGATAATATTAACATTTATTATTTAAGCATTTGATCGTGTACTGTATTAGGTATAACTTGCAATTAAATATTATCGCCTAATGTTATCAAAGAATAATTTATTGCCATTATATAGTATTAATCAAATTAATCAAAGATATCATAACTCCACGGATAGATAAGTTTAAACTAGGTACAATAAACAGATGGCTCGTTGGTCTAGGGGTATGATTTTCGCTTAGGGTGCGAGAGGTCCCGGGTTCAAATCCCGGACGAGCCCAATTTTTTTTTTATTTGTGACTCTAGAACTTTTTTTCATGACTTGGTCATAATTAACCTTAGATGAAAGAGTTACAGAAAAGATTTGTATATCTTCTGTATTTTTGTATATCTATAACGAATAATCTTAAAAGCAACTGAACCGACTATAAAAATGAAATCAAAAATAAGTTAGAATTTTTAAAGTGTTAGGCGACTTTTATGAACGGCATTCTTGTTTTAGGCGGTGAGCAATCCCATCATGAAGCTGATCGGCGCCTACGAATTTGTGTGACACCTCCGCAAACTTTGCAGGGGAATCGTACCTATATTGGATCATGGTACGAGTAATATGTATAACAAAAAATAAGTACTAGTACTTTCTACCAATACACAGCTTCTGTACTGTACCAGGCCTCAGATAAATGTTGGTGTCACGTCTTTGGTAAATTGCTGAGGTTCCAACCCAGCCTTATGCCTCGAGCGATCGATTGTGGTGATAACCGTTGCGATAAGGGTGCAGTTATATGATGCTCCTTCTTATTATAATTTTTTGTCAACTAACGTCACAACGATATAGGTGCTTGTAACATATAAGTATTTTTAATCTTGGTTAGCATACCAACAGAAAGGCTGATAATAATTTGAAGAGAATCTTTACGTGGCCTTCGAGACCTGTGATTGGTTCTGTGTTCTCCATAAGTGATTAAGTTTTAATAATATGTATATCACTACATATTATAAACTGCCAGTATTTTCCCTGTATGAATGTATGCGCTAATACTAAAGGTGTGGACGGATTTTTGGATGGAGGGTTTTCTGAGGATGGTTTATATCTATAAATGTGGGAAGCCGGGTCGCTAGTTATATATAAAACGTGCTATAAAACTTTAAATCGGACGAGAGGTACATAATTATGCGAAATTCTAAGTAACTTCAATATAGTACGGAAATGCTAAAATAGCGACCATTTCAGCAAATTCCCCAACACCGGTCTAGATGACCTGTGATATATTTACGCCGGTAGGCACTAGAGAAGGCGTGGTGAGACGCGACGCGTGCGCAAGTAGGCTAGAAGGGAGAGAATTGCCCAAGAGGTAGAACTAGCGGGGTTCTAAATCTTGAGCGATTGTTTTATATTTATCTATTAAAACAGCATTATTTTAGGCGTAGAAAACACATAATTGAAACTTGAATAATATAAGATTTTTTACTACCTTTTTAGGCACTGATCTCGGAGTCTATTATTAGGAAGAAAAATATCCGTTGTCTGCTGCATTTGGCCTAGTGTTTGTGAGGAAGAATACTGGTGTCCTTCCTATGGCAAGTACTGTAAAAAATATTACGTGAACAATTGAAGTTATCACACAAGTATCGACCGTACTTTAGAGGCTACAATCTGTGTGATGTATTCATTTATTTGGCAATAGACTGTCCGCTATCTCCTATACCTCAGAGTGTAGTTCTAGTAAGGAAGAATTGCAGTGTCGTGCCACTGTTGATAAATCATCAGCGGCCACGCGCGCCCGCGGCCTACCCGCAACCGAAATACACTGACAGTGCTTTAAATAATGCTTTGCCATGTGATTGTGGAGATGTTTCATAATAGACGTGTGGACTTTTTTCAGTTCTTTTATTGTAATAAATGATAAAAAAAAGCTATGAATGAATTGGAGTAATGTACAGTCTGTGTAGAAGTTAGAGACGATATCAAACCAAAAACGAAACCAACGTGATCATGGTTGGATTATAGAGATGATGTTAGGAATGTTATGTTATAACGTATATGTTGAATATAGGTACTTATATTATTTGTTGAATGATGGTGAATATTAATAAAAAGAGTATAAAAGTAAAATCTTGATTTAAAAAAAAATAAGAATATTCCTAGAGTTAGTAGCAAATGAATTTGTAAGAACACCTGTAGAAAATGAATTCATATTTTATACATCAAAAGCGATCGACGGACTATTTTGGCAACGTACTTCCATTTGGAACCACTCAAAAGTAATTTCATTATAAAGCTGCAATAAAAACGCAAGAAGTGCTAGTTTTAGGACCAGTACTTAACAAACGATGATCTGCGATGTTACGGTTTCATTCGGCAATGTCATCTGAATCTTTAGGTGTATCACTGTCTCTTTTTATTTCCAAATCAAGGCAGTCTCCATAAAAAGCTATAAAGAGCTATGGCGACCAGCCATTATTTCTTAGAATCAAACACTGATACGCCGCCATTGGAAACGGCATACACTATGTTAATGGCAGGGGTGAGATATACAAATAAGGTTTATTTATATGTTTGAATAATATTAACACCCGAGAATCTTGCCTTATTATTCAAATTTCTGTGATAACACCATCAAGAGATATGAGTTCCCGGTTTTGATTAGATTGTTTAAGTCAGTGGTAAATGAACTTTTAAGAAAACTGTTATTTATATTAAGAAGAGAAATTGTTTATTTATAATGTAAGTAAGAGATAATTTTGGATAGGTACGTACCTTTTGGACCAGATGCTATGTTTTGTAGAAGGGAAGGGCTTTTAAAATTGTGTTTCTTCTTTTCGACGATAGACCTACATGTCATTGTTTGGATTTCAAAATTGTCATAAAATTACCTAAACGTATAGGAAAACAGACGTAATATATATTTATATAGTTTTGAATAATGGTAGCGTATAATATGTTTGCCGACTTCAACGCTCAGCCACAGATTTTTTTTCTGAAATTTATATATAAACGTATATTTACAATGTAGGCGTAATAAAGGATCCATAGAACCTCCCATGTAAGTAAACCTTGTTGTAAAAGCTAGTTGAAAACTAAGTCTGGCACTCCTAGCACAGCTCTAAGCATTACACACTATTGAAAGGCTATTGTGCAATCTCGTCCATAACTGAAACTGTGTGACAGTATATGTAATATATTGTAATTGCCATATTATTGACTTTAAGAAACTTGTTATAATTACGCAGTTTTTTTCCTAAGACTTGTTACAATTCATTTTATTTTATAAATTTACGAAACCACAAGTATAATACAACAATAAGTCTACATAAACGAATAAACAGCTAAAGCTACTGGATGAACATATTTCTCAAAAAATTTGTGATTTTTTTTAAATGTAGGCATGCAGTTCAAACAATGTCTTTTGTTCAAGGAAATTTTTGGGAATGGAAAGTGAATGAATTAGTTGAAATGTTTAGCAAATAACAATCTTTGTACTTTGACTTTGAAAACTAAATGGGGCACTTCTAGCACAACCCATTGCACAGCATTGAAAGACTTATGTGCAATCTGCCCCATAACTCAACCTCCGCTCATTGTCCAGATTCTCACTCCCGGCCTATCTATAATCCAGTGACAAATTTACTATGTAACACATTGTAGCGGCCATATTAATGACCATATCTAATGTGATGTAATCACCGCGGTGTCTTTATATTCGCCGGTGATTTTATATGCTTGTATGTTTAGACGCGTGGAATGATTGCCATGAGAAAGTGCACTTGTGACGAGGATTAAGTCTGATAGTATGCCGTTGAAAAGATGATAACATTTTTATTGTAAATTCTTTAGTGTATATTTCTTCGTAATCATACATTCGTACAATATTCTATTTTTGGCGATGGGCTAGCCGTCTTTATTTGAACTGAACTAATTTACTGAATAGTTGAACGAAGCCTATCAGTTTTTTCAAGACTGCTCTGTCTACCCCGATAGGGATATGTTAATATGTATGTATGTCGGGATACAAGTGGGTCTTTACATACATAAGCCTTTACTTTATTGTAGTACAGTACATTAACTTCTTCTTATTTTTCTTTGCCTTATCCCATTATTTGAGGTCGGCTCTCCTCATTTCTATGCACCAGGACTGCCTGTCTTGAAATTGTGCCCTCTCCTAATCTCTAAAAATCGTTGACCACCAAGTAGCAGGTGGACAGTGTATGTACATAATTAACTATTCAAACTAATTTAAAAACCGCTCTCTAACTGTGTTATGCAAGACATTTTTAGGCTGGCTGCCCCTAAGCAATAATTAAAAAATAATTACAAATTTTAGATGTCCGACTTACTGAAATTTTAATGTAATTGCAATACGAGGTCCGTATTTTGGGTCAACACAAATTGATGTAGGAATTTTGCAGTTTCAGTTTCAGTTCCCTGTAAGTATAAAATGTTTCAGTTTATCTCTTTATATTAATACAGCTATTTATATAAACAAAACTATCGATCGCAGAAACCAAGAGGATATAATCGGAAATATGATGAGATGGGAAAGATAAAGTAAAGACTGGGAAATTATCGAGCCATCAAACTGATATATCAGAGCATTGGGCTAGAAGATTTGCGTCAGAAAATTAAAAAGCCGTTTAAGACCACCACGAAGGCACTGTTATAAGGCTTCTTGGCATGATGGTAAATTTTGAGCCACCAAACGATGCGTGATTTGTGGTTTGTATGGAAGATAATAAGTGTTATATTGCTTATACCTAACAGCGTATCTGGCGCTGTGGAACTGTTCATGCCTTTATTAATTCATACAGTATCTATGAGAGGATGAAGTGGGAGCACCCGGATCTGCTACTGTGTGCTGCTACTGTGATTATGAGGGAAGAACACGTCACAGTAGCGAAAGTCCTTAATTGAGCTCTTGAAGCATTTCTGCGGATTAGAGAATCCGTAGAAATGGTTTGCTCAATTAAGTGCACAGTTGATACTATGTAGTTTATACTTGTGTTGCATATCTCCAACAAAACATCGTTCGAGCCACAGTTCTCCAGGAAAACACCCAGCCTGACGGAGGACCTTCTCTTTGTCGTTGTCGCGCCGAATCAACGCCCCCGCGAAGGCGACAGGAAAAATCGAAAGTGCAAGGTTTCAGATGTGCAAAGAACAAAAAATTTATGAGTAAGGCTCGCTACAATACCCTAGTACAGCGAGCATTTCGAACTATCTTGCATGATGCCAGATCGATCTTATGTCATAGAAATAGTAACAAATTTTCAATGAATTTGGAAGTATCTATGTGTTGTTTGCCGTACAATTAGTGGACAAGGAAATAGTCTTGCTTGTCATCATAACAGGCAAAAACAGTCACGGAGTTTATGTTGCGTGAAATTGACGTTTTTTCAAATATATTACTTGTAGGATCGTGGCTGGCACTAGTGGCTCCATTCACTAGGCCTTTGTCATTGAGACAAGAGCTGGAAATGAGAAAATGAAATACGTAAGAGAGATTCAAAGTCAAACGATTTAAATTTGTTTCGTTAATAGTCCAGTGCTGAAGAGGCTCTTGATTAAATAACCAATTTTAATACTTCACTTCATTTTATATTTTACCCACAAGACCCCCTTCAGTTTGGTATTATTATTTGGCTGGCAAACGAATACAGGTTTTCCGCAAATTTCACAGAAAACGAGATGAAAAGTATAGCCTTCCCCATACTCTTAATTATATATTCAGTAGAAAACGCTTGAAAATAAAACAAACAAATAAACTTACTTTCCCATTTATAATACAAATTAGGGGTTGAAAACCTACAAATTAAATCAATCATTTCGATTTGCAAAACATGCAAATTGAAGTGATTGATTTAATTTGTAGGTAGTAAACTATGTTTACAACTTTACAAAAGTTGTTCTTGTTTTTTAAAACTACAATTGGCTCAGTATTCGATATTCGGTAGGTACATAAAATGTAAGTAAAAAAATGTTGACGAATCTCCGAAAGTAAGCTTCTGGCACAAAAGCGATCCTCCAACCTTGCCGTTCATGTGCCCAAGGTCGCCCACAAGAAGCCTTACTTGTGATAAAAAATTTCATAAAAAGCAAGTCACCGACTTAATTAGGTTTATAGGTAGGTACTGACGTATAGAGAAAAAAAAAACATTTTTTATACAAGTTTCATCAAATTGGTCCATTAGTTTTTGAGTTTAATTATTACAAACAAAAATGCAAACCTTCTCTTTTTCTATATATAATATAGGGATAAGGGATAAAGAAGTAACGATATATTTATCATTGTGAAAACCCGGTATTTCTGCGAAATGATGAAACATCTAACCGAAGCAAATTTTTGTTCTATCGATGACCAATATAGTAAAAAGAAGCTATAATAACCTTCAATTGAAGGCATCAGTCTGTTTTAGTTTATTTATTAAAATAATTTACTTGTTTCGGAAAATTTTCTTTATTCCGCAGTAAAATGTAGTTAGTCAATTCCTTGAACTCAGTGTTTAGGTATTTTTTTGCTCAGAAGAGAATAATGTTGTCGAAATAAATGATTTGAACAATTTTTGTGGAAAGTATAATTCTAGTGTTTACTTCATTATTTTTCTAGATTACTTTGTTTTGAGTTAATTAAGTATATAATTGAACGTTTCGTATTTAATTTTAACTCGTACTCTACTCAATGACAATTAACGCTATGCCATATGTAACAAAAAACAGATGTAGCCCACTCATCAAGTTAAATAAATTAACAAACATTAGTTATTATAAATTATCAGTTATTATCGGATAATTAATAAGCTATGAAAAGATATCGATGTGTTACTTACGCGAGTTCAAGAGTACATTAAAATCAAACTATACAAATCCAACCAAAGCCTTAGCGCTCTAAATAAAGAGGTGAACTGACAAAGAACTTTTTGATTAAATTTTACGAGGAACGTGTATTGTAGAGGTAGTAACGGGTGCCGCTCGTGCAAAGAAGAGACAAGGTCAGATCTCCAAAAATATGTTGTAATGACATTTTTTATTTGATCGAAATTAGTCACACGTTGCCAACGCGGAAGGAAAAACGACGCTTGGTTCACCGTCAAAAGACATTCTATTTGATAGCAGAAACGAAAAATTTTAACTAAAGGTTTGTTCTGGGACGTATTGTATGGTATTACAGTACGTTTCCACACTAATTTGTCAGTGAAAAAGTAACCTCAGAAAATGTACGGTAGTTGTTCATCGTAAATCGTTAAAAAAATTTGACGATCTTTATATTTAACATCTTAGAACTGCTGCTGGTGAAAATTGTTACTCAATTTCTCTGCTTGATTGAAAAGTTGACCGTAATATTATATAATGCATTAAGTCCGCCTACTGCCGCCAAATATATGCGAAAATTAATTATATGAAAACGTAAGGAATCTAATTAATACAAACGCAGCACACTTGTGATTGACATATACGTAAATACAGTTATAAAAACCACAACATATAATTAAACGTTTATGCATTTATAATTGACATGCTAAAGTGCCTTGTAATTAATGTCGAATATTCGCTATTAATGTATAACACGTGTAAATTGTTATTAATTTGTTCGATTTAATCTAGCTGTAGTCGGGCGCGTGCGCAGATGCACTGGCCAGATTATGGTAACTTACTGCGGCTGGCTAAGTTCATCTGGAATTCTACGGATATATCTAGACTTGACTTCTGACTATATAATAGCTTTACTTACTTTAAGGTCTAGTATTATTCTGTGCCAAATATATTTAAAATCAATCAGGTTGTTTTGAGGTTATCGTTACATTTGAAAATTGTAATGATTTTGATATACCCGTAATAAGTATTTATATTTAAAAGATTTAAAGATTTATATTATATTTTCACTTTAAGAACATTTATTTAAAGGCGTTCACTTTTGCCTATTTATAACAGAATGATTGTGTTCCATATCTATGATCGTAAAACATATGTAACGAATAATGTTTTGGGACTGAATTTTCTTCTTTATACAAACTATTGTATGACAAAAATAATTCTTATTATAATCGGCAGGGAAAAAGGTACTATAGGAGAAATTTTCGGATACTTTCTGTGTTATAATAACGAACTTAGGGTAAAGGTATTCTTCTCTTCGGTGAAAGGCTAGCAACCTGTCACTATTTGACTCTCAATCCAATTATTCATAGTCTCCACGAGACTGGATGTCTCTTTCTACCTCGTAAGAGATAAAAATGTGAATATATGTATGTATAATACCGAACATAGTGATAAACGCATTAAGCAAAAAATAATAAGTGGAAGATTGGCTGAGTAGCTTTACAATGACGATTGTATATAATCTGTATCGAGATCACGTTCTGTCAAGCACGAGTGACCAGACCTTGACTACTGATCCTGTGTCACCAGATGATTTGCACAAGTCTGCTCCGCTATTTTTGAAGGAGGTTACCCGATCACAAATTGCTTTTGTGACCGTCGGTAAAGAAAGGTCGTGTAAAAATTTGAAAGATATCTGTAAACTTATTGGGAATGCACCTTCTATTCGTGTTGTCTGGTTGCAAAATTTATCAATGTTATAAAAAATGCTGTGATGACCTTGCTAAGGGAGACATAAACACATGATAAAGGAAGTTGAAGAAGAGTTGTTTTGGTCATCCCCTTTTTGGCACAAGTTTCGACCTCAGCGTCTCACATAGGCAATGCGCCAAGTAAGTTTCCTTCTACAATTATCGATTAAAATCCTCTTTTTAATATTGTAATGCACGGTTGCGCCCTTCCTTAGATTCGCCTGCAACCAGGATCCAGGATTTATAAACAAATATACCTGTTATTTTAAATTAACGGTAATAAAACGACATAGAAAATCCATATTTTATGCAATCTAGCTTCAGGGCAAGCCGTAGAATTCACTGCCGTGTTTAATCAGGTATGCGTCTTTTATTGCTGTGAATTTGCATGAATCACAATTAACATCGCTAGAAACACCATCTACATCAGGAATCCGCAAGAGCGATGCACCGATGACATAATTTGCCGAAGCAAATAAGGTTCAGCCACCGTTACTGATAAATCATCCAGTTTTATGACGACAGTAGCCAATAAACCTATTTGTTCGCGTACAGCCTCACATAATCGAGCCCTGCTTGACAGATATGGGTCCCTAAATTATCCGAGATTATTTTCTTTGTAGATTATTCCAATCGAAGTCGAGCCTTAAATCGAATGCAAGAGATTTCACATTGATAACCGTTATTGTGCATTACATAATGTCCTTTGGTGTTTTATATCGGACACATAGCAGTAATTTTACGAGAGTCATCTCTGTGTGACTGATAGGTCATAAATAACGAAGAGATAAAATTTTGCGCCGTCCTAAATATTCTTAATCTAAGTTTAGGATTTGTTATTTAAATATTTCTGACACATATACGAGTAGTTAGACATTTTACATAATAAAACCAGCAGTCTATGATAACTAATTGATATTTAATTTAAATCAAATTTGGATGTTTTAATAAATAAGGTTTGTTACATAATATCAGATTTTGACCAATACAGTGAAGCAAGATCAACTTTAACTATTACTTAAAAATACCGTTGAAATAGAAATAATAAGTCTTCAAAGCTACTGCCAGCTTTATGACTATACCTACCCAGGCAGAACCTAGTCTAGTCACGCGCGTGCCTGATCTCCGACAAATCAAGATGAATTGCGGAGCTATTCTTTCTTCCCTACTACGTTTTGCTAAACCATAGACTTTAATAGAGCAATGGACGAACAAGATTAAAAACGAATGAAGTTATTTTCCCGATAATTAAATTTTCCTGTATTCTGTCGAATTTACATATTGTAACTTCAAGCAGTCAATAAATAAGATGTCGGTGATATATATATTTTTTAAATTATGTTAAATTCTGGTACAATTGACTCTCTCAAGTAATTTCTCTCTCTCTTTTATTTCAACATTCTTCTTTCCTGAGGACCGGGTTTCTGCAATTGGTCCGCTCTCTCGCGGTTCATTTTGCGTGGAGTCTACTTGATTGTAACAGAATATTATTTCTATCAAATAAATGTAATCGCATTACAAATAAATCCTTTATCTGAATGTTTCTTGTTAACCAAACACAACATTTTTGAGAGTCGATACTACTATAAAAGTATTTTTTTAAAACTTTTACCAGATGCATACTAGAAACTGTTTATGTACGTCTAGATACGAAACGTCTATGCATTGAACATGTCGCTAATACTGCTCTGCGGCCTTATTACGACTGACCTCTTCGAAGGGCGTGTGCACATTAGTTTTATTTTTAAATGTGTGTAAATGGGTCATTAATTAATAAAAAATAAAATAAAAAAAAATTATTATAGATTTCAGTTAGGGATTTCATTTCTATGGAAATATAAAAAATTAAAAGTAGCCCGTTAAGGTAATTTCAGATGGTCTATGGGAGTTAATGGAGTGAAAATACGATACCGATAGCCTGACTATTTGAAACGTAAGGCCATACGCAAGTGGATAGAAAAAAAAGATGGACATCAATGCCATCTACCAGCCTTTTATGTAAAGCAAGATTCGGAGAAGGCAATGAATTTTCGAGGATAATAATTGAACTTACAATTGCTCTACGACCTACAAATACCTACAATAAATGAAAAGGGGGGAAGGTTTTTAAGACTAGTATTATATACATAAATAATATAATGTTTTAAATTTAGTTCGTTCGTCCAGGCATCGCAATATACCAGGGAGTAAAACAACTAATCTTCCAAATCTTCTTAAAAAAAGAACGTTCTGGAATTCGCCATTAGAAACCGCCCTTTGTGCTTACGAAACTCCTGCTGGGCGATCCGTTCGAATCACTCCGTGATGCAGCATTAGCAGAATTTGCATTTATTTGTCTGTCAGGCTGTCATACGAAATACCATTACGACTAAGTATAGATTTATCGACCAACTATTTTTTGTCAGAATCTATATGCATTGATAGTTTTGTGTACTAACTTTTAGTCTGTATGTGTTCTTTTTGGTATAAATAACATGTTAATTTTATCAATTTGCATCTTTTTGTCTTCCCATTTCCAATCCATGTTTCGGAGTCGGTTTTGCGAAATTTCTCCCTCCGCTGAAGAATATCACCATTTTGTATCATAAATTTATGAATCTTTTTTATTGAATTTCGATAACAAGTGTTGCAAGCAGTTATCCAATCGCGGAGGAACTACAAGAAAATTTCCCGGAGCCCTCAGTAATGGCTGTCGGATTTAATTCAACGTTGCGCTGAACATGAAATGTCGACAGGCGCAGCTCCTGGACCCCCTTTATACCTGAAGGTATTTTAATAAAGTTATCAAAATTAATATCTAATAATGAATGCGGACGCAAACTCGGAAACGAAAACGTGCATCTTGAGAGAAGTGTATTGTGCTTTTGAAATATCATCTTAGCTCAAATTAAAAATAGCATATTGTTATTTTTATGTACAATCAAGTATATACGTCCATTCATACCTCATTAATTTGTTGTAAGTAGGTATTCGTTAAGAACCAAATTAGTTGCTAAAATGCAAGATGAAGATGCAAGATATATTATTAAGTCCATAACGTTGCATCTTTGCATACATTATCTCGTATGGAAATTGTACATAAAATCTGATTAAGGTCAATCACATTTTTCGTACGATTTCCTTACTAGATTAATGTATACAAAAGATGCAAAGTAAAATGAAACCACAATGACGGTAAAAGAAATATAAAGGCCTCAATGTCTGCGTATGTAAACAGACTTTAAAAGAGATTAAATGTAAGAAGTTTTGCGGGCAAGTGCACCGTTTCACCTCCATATCAATCAAAATCAAATCGGATCTTTTAATCCAGTGGACGGACGACGTTTTGCCTTAATTAAGGACGTCGGTCGAACTTGTAAAACATGTTTGCACGCATTTACAGAGTCAACTTTGTTCACATTAGCCAAGTAAGCTGTGTCTAGTAGCCATGCTAGTAGGTACCTTACTTACTACATAAAATGTCTAGTCCCAACTGATGGGTGGGACGAGAAAGAAAGTTTATAGGTAGTTTATTTGTCATCTAGATGCCTTATTTTCATTATTAAGGTTCTTAGCTAAGAAGTTTATACTATAGTAACCTTTGTACCGTAAAAAAATATTTCTCTTGCGGCATTTGCGTTTAACTTTAGGAATTTTTTAGGGTACAGGATTTAATCTGATATTTATAATTTTTTTACCATTATACCACTAAATAATATCTTTACTGACTACAGACCGATAACCTGTGAAACTACTTGCAGTGTCTGGTGAAACTAGCTCGACGCGAAAGTAATACCAACTTTTGAACTAAACCAATGTGAACTCGGTCAACTGGCTGACCTGAGTTTATACATGAGTTGCATTGAAAGGGTTACTGCGAAAAGCTATTGAAGTGTCAATTTTGGACCAAATTAACCGTTGGTTTTACTTCGTTATCTTAATTACTTTGGGATTTAACAAATGATTTTAAAATCTTTGTGAAACCACTGACAAGAAAAGGATTATATAGGATCGAAATTTGTATTCTTATAGTAATTAGAAAAATACGTGGTTTTTTATATAAAGATTAGTAAGAAATTTATAACCAGATTTTTTTTTTCACCGATTTGGTAATTTTATTTAATATTTAGTAATATCGCAGAAAAATAAAATTTAAAGTATTCCCTTAGAGCGATTAATACTAAAATGAGGTGCGTTTTAGTTATGCGAAAGTAGGTAAAATTGTATATTAACTTCAAAATTAGATCCAACTAAATTTGAACATTTTCCCAGAGCTGCTTGTAGATGCTCTCTGAAGCACCGCTTGCAAGACACCTGGGTCGGGACCACCGTGGGAAGACACGTTAATATTTTTTCTTGTTGGCTTCTGTATAGTTCCATTAGAAATACCCAAATAAACTAACATTTAATGAGATCATTTTGTCAGTAACATTTAAAACTGAATTTTTAAGGCACACATAGTCGAGTGGGTTGGAATTTTTGAAACGTGCACAGAGAAGAAAAATAACAAAAGAGCAAAAATCTTAATACAAGTTTTTTAGAGCCGAGTTCTATCATTAGTAATCTTGCCAATTCTGATAAACATAATTAAGAATTGTTTACCGGTTGACTTGAAAAGATCCTTCTATTGGATAAGTCCGCCATTGCAAGAGTCTTATTTATTTTATAACTATACTACTCGTACCCGTATATCTTGTAGCTGTATAAATTTCTGTGCAATAAACATATTATAAGCAAACGAACAAAGATTAACTTATCAGAAGGAGTTTAAAATTAATCGTATCAAGGGTTTACTTCACATTTCGAAAAGGGAACACACCAAGCATTTATTTGCTTTGCACGGAACATAGCTTGGGCGGCACAATTAATTATATCATGAGGCACTGACATTAAGTGCAGCGGCGTTTTTTCACTTTTACCAAAAAAAAAAAGTTACAAAACTTAATTTCTTCGCGATAAACTGGAGCAAGGCATCGGTGGACCTTGCGCGAGTGAATTATTTCATTACATAACCCGGCCCCAGTTTGGAATGCAATTATTAGAGCAACCTCACTCCGAGTGACGTGTACGGCGTTATCGAGCCGAGAGTAATTTAAGTAAAACTTCGGCCATTTGCGTAACAATATAACGCTGGCTGCAGTTACGCATATTTTTTATGTTTATAAAGAGACAGTTATGTAGTCAGTAAGTAAAATTACTTATTCTCTCACGTGACGGTGATGCTCATTGAAAACGTAACGTATTTAAGTAACGCATTTTGATACTACTTACCAGGAATTTATAAAATATGATAGGTTGTATGAATGTTTTTTTTAGATATTGTTGATAAAATATAAACTTTTTCTTAATTATCTTAACACGTTATTATTAAAAAAAACATTCCCAAGTAGTATAGTTGAGCTAGTTCAACTCTGTTATTTGTCTTATTCAAATTTATTTAAATTCGTAACCCTTTTGCGCATAAAGTACTGACAACATTCAAGTTATAAAAGCATAGTACATTTTTCCAATATATTTATTAAAACTTGTTTATGTCAAGAGATTTATAAAGGCGTCGATCAAATAAGAGGATACAGTGCGAGCAGTGGACGGCCTTCTCAAAGCTATTGTTACAGACAAACACACGCCCATAAATCAATACTAGTGTTATTTATGGTGTAAAGATCAAGTCAATAAAAACAAGCGCATTAATTGATACGTCGATATTTCTTTTCACTGTTGTTAATGATTCGTTAATGACATATCATTAAGATCAGTGAAAAAATGTATTATCTTCGTAATCAGCTGCGTACATAATATAAAAGAACTATACGACTTTATTTGAGTAACATTATGTTGTAAAAATGATGTAACTAAATATTATATTAAAGTCTTTATTTTCAACGATATTGAGAAAGACCATGTTATATTATTTACAGTAAATACGTATATTTTAATTTGTATATTAACTTATCCTTTTTAAGAATCTATAATCAAATTATTTGTGCATATCAGTTTAAATGTAGGTATTTCTCATCGGACTGGAATCTTACCAATGATTTATAATGTGGCGCTTGTATAAAAATAAACTAAAACCTGTTTCGTTCATTCGTTTCTAGTGTCGGCGACATTTTTGTCAATAGATTTTGTCCGTGGTATTGGTTTTTAAACATAGGTGAAGTCGTATTTTATGCAAGAGAAGTGGGTCGCCGCAAACTTGGACCTCGCGAACAATACGTTTTTTATAAAATTGTGAATATATCTCTGAAAGGAAGAGGCCGCCCGCCATCGACCTGGTGGTCAAATATCCAAAAGGATCTCAAGCAAGCCCAGTTGCTAAAATCGACAACCCAAGACCGAAACGTCTTGGCGCAGAAAAGTGAGGAGACCCGACCCCACATCACGGGACCAGGAACGGAAGAAAAAGAAGTGAATATCTCTGAGACTTGACTGATTTATGGTGGACTGGTGCTTCACTAACTTAAAAATTCTATTCACAGGTACTAAAAACTTTATAAATTTTATCAAAATCAGAACAGCGTTTCAGAAGTTATTGTGATGCAGACATTCGCACAGAAAATGTATTTTTGTTCAAAGTTTTTATAAAAAGTTGATTGGTAGATACACGGATAAGTAAATTTGCCCGAGATAGTATATTTCAGCTTAACATCAAGTTGGTATAAGAAGAAATAACACACAAGTCATTCACTATGAAAAATGTTACATTAGGTTTTACATATTCAAAAATTGCATTTCTTTTAGTATTCTTTGGAAAAGGCAGTAATTTATGAATATTAAAACGCACTTAATTTCGCCACATTATTCAGCGCCGTCTGATTTCGCTGTATTGTTTGCCGAAGCGATGAGTCGATCGCGCCACAGATAACCACCGGACCCAGCCAATAAATAACCGAACCACCAGATTAAGTGATTATTAAGAACAAAAAGCGTGTAAAAATTACGACAAAAATTGATAAGAACTTCTTTTGTTGCTGAGTTGAAAGTAAATTGCGTCGCGTTGAAAACCGCTTCAAAATAAGGGTGATCTTGCCAAACTTTGGAGAAAGGTAGTCTCTTTAATAAAGGCAATTGGCGAATGGACTTATTTAAAGTTGGCAATAAAAGGAATTCCTTAATGATGCTGACGTCGAACGAAGCTGTTCGGCGGCTCTTCTTTTAAAATAATTTTAAATATGTTTTTGGTCGGTCGATGCCTCCTACCTTATATCGACATTGAGACACTAGAATACCTAACTATCCTTTGTCGGTTGATTTAATTAATGCATGTTCTTTATTAATTGGTCATTGACACATCAATGACGACTTTAGTTCAAATTTAGGTTGCCGTTTCAGTAACTTAAGCCGTAAGTTTTGATAGGTTATCGATGTAATTGTCACTTACTAAAAACGGTGTGAGAAAAAAGCTATTTATTTTCAAACTATTTAAAAAAAATTACCTCGACGAATAAGTGTTCGGTTATTAACAATAATTAGATCCAATGACTAACAAACATAATTTTAAAATTCATTAACTCAAAAAATATAAATTCAATTATGCCTTGGTATAAGGTGTTAATCGTTCTGTGTTTCTGGCGACATGCTGTTTAGAATGTAATTATTTTCATACCAATCCACAGAAGGCTGTTATAAAAATAAAGTTCAAAATTTCGAATAAATATTTAAACTAAAAAAAAGTACAATAAAAATAAGAATCATATAAAATAAAATGCCATTATTAAATAATATTTTTTTTAGTGTTGCACAATTCCTGATACTATTGATGTAATAATGTCTACTTGCTCTCTCAGATATTTATCGATAACAATCGAGTTTACTCGATTACTGCAAACGTGTATAAACCATAAACATCCTTATAAGCATCTCTATTTGACTGCCAGAAGCAATAGGAAAGTAAAGATAAACAATAAAACGTATATCATCTTTATCTCACATAAACCTTTCCTTTATCGATATCGATCTATTAGCATTTAAGGCTGGGAGGGTCTTTTGTCGATAACAAAATATCCAGGAATAGTTATATATACTTAGTGAATTCATAAAATTTTTTTTAACTAACTAAACTAATTTTATGAATGCGAATGAAATTTTGATTGTTTGTTACCTCTTCACGCGTTACCTACTGAATTAATCTTCTTGTCGCACATAATTACGAGTCTGGAGAAGGACATAGGCTACCTTTTATCCCGGTGAAAACTATAGTTCCCCTTGGATTAGCAAAAACCTGCTTGCGAATCTGCGGACCAAAGCTAGTTGTTACATTAGAATAATTATATTTTGGGATTAATGTCCACAACTAATCGTAGTTCAAATCTACATAAATGTTTCAGGGTACGAATTTTGACTACATACTGCTTAATCACAGATGAAGACAATTATGAAAAACTTTATTTTGTCGATAATTTGTCGCAACCCTATTCCAATATCGACATTATGAGAATACCATCGCAGCGTAGTTTCTCCGAAAACGTATCGGGCATCGGTTTTATTGCCGGATGATTACGGAGATTGTAAGTGGTACAATTTAATGTAATTTTTTCGAAAATGTCGAATAAAGTGATCGAGATTAAAACATAATCGGACGCTGTTATTATGAATCGGCCTCGCGTGTTCCGTGGAGGGGATAGCAGGGTTGATGACACTTTATGTAGTACATTGTACATTTATTCACATTTCTGTGGCATAGATTGACACCTCAATAAAAATTTTAAAGACCATCTAATAAGAATGAAAAGATTTAAAAGCCACGTTCAACTGTATGGTTTAATGATAGAATTGAAATTCAAATAGTGACAGGTTGCTAGCTTAAAATAATATTTATTTGACTTTTACCATCTGCACAGGAAAAAAACAGCTAGCACATATTATGTATTTTCTCGCTACCAGATCAGCACACATAAAAGTACCTACCACTGAAAGTCGTCTAAAAACAGTTATTTTAATACAATACCACATATTTATTTAGCGACCAAAATAATTAAACATGCGCGATTCTATTCAGCGTATTCAGAAAGCTATTGTACTGTCACCTGATACAATATTAATCACAAAATAAAATACATTTTATTAACACTTATAAGGATTTTGCCAAATATAGTAAAATATATATATTTTCCCTACTTATAACTACAATGAGCAGTTTTGATTCAAATAACTATACTCATATACAAAAAAGATAAATGGACTTAAATATATTTCTCTTTTATCTAATCCTACTTCTATTTGTTTGGATTCGGGGACCTCTTCATTAATTTTCATCAGGTTAATCAGTCCTATACTAAATTTTGAATATTATGCCTACCGTTATTGTTAAATTTTACCTAAACATAAACGAAGACAGAGACTAGATGCGATTGCCACTAAGTAAAGTAGTAATTACAATAATTTATTTTGGCAATGTACAGTCGGCTGCAGAGAAACATTAACCCCTCTTCGTATTAACCAAAACCATAAGAGGTCAAGTTTACATACAGGCGACTTTATCTGCCTTGTAAAAATGCAATGCAAACGAAATTTTGTACCAATTTCAACAAACTACTTACATCGCGTAGGCGTAAAGCAAAAATGTATTTAAAACAGTATTACGTACAATCTACTTATTTAACATTTCTGAATGGAGGCGGCAGGCGGCAATGGATTCTGCGCACGCCGGTCCACTGCCATACCTTATAATTAGCCGATATCAATTCGATGCGATAGCGTGGCGGTCCCTTGCGAAACTCGTCCAGTTTCTAAGGGCCCATATCGATCCTTGTTTCATACCATTTCAATATACTCCACCGAACAAGCGATCAAATGTAACACTTAAAACGTGAGCAATAAAATCAAATACCGCGTGTGCTCTAATTTACATTAAGACATTTCTTTCCCGATGTTAATTGAACTATTGATAAAGTTACTACGAAAAGGTATCCTCATTAATTCAGACAACTTTAACCCTACAATGCAGCTGATAAAGTTTAGATTTGCAAGAGAAAACCGATATTTTATATCGTTTTGATATTGAGGTGTAACACGCGTTAGAATCAGGATGCTGTAACTGCCCGGACGCGACTCTAATTACCACCGCCACTCAATATTGCAAAATGAAGCCTATTCTAGTACCCTTCGGCTATTACACCCGGTTCATTGTTACACAAAACATTTGAAGTGGGCAAGTATTAGGTAACATTCCCATAGCTGCGAGTATGAGATGTGCGTGCATCGTAAACGCATAAAACGGTAGCAAATTGCGACGTTCAAGAGTCAAAAAACAGATGACAGTCAAGTAAATCTCATTAAAAAACGTTATGATTATATATAACTTTTATTAATTTATATAAGTATTTATTATAAAATATAGTATCGTTGAGTTACTTACTTCGAGGCTATTTGTCCCGTATATATTTATATTTATATATTCCTTTACTAGTGTTACTTAACATCAAAGCGTATAGGTACAAGGTGAATTGTGAGCTTTTGGTTTCTTAGTGTTAAAAAACTCAAGTTGGTATAAAAAATATTTATCATACTTAGCCATATACATAAAAAAAACAACAACTAAGTCTAATTTCTCTTACTACTGCATCATTCTGTAACGATAATTATGTATAGCAGCTATAAAAGCGTAGCAATGGAAAGCCGGGTTTATCATGACCTGGGTGCGCCTGCTACTGACCACTATAAACAATTTATACGTTATCAGCGCCATCGCCCCGAAACAATTTCTAATTAATCGAAACACAATCTGTTAATTGCCGTTATGAAAGTTTAATTGCATCTATTACAACAAATAAATTATGTCACTTTAAGAACTGACACTCGCATGTCCGTGATGAGCGACCTGATAATCTCCCTCTCTCTTCTTTTCGGTTTTATTCTCCACCGCAATGTTTCTAGCTTTGCAAAGAATTTGTTATAATATTATAGCATTTTTACTTAAAGCTCTCTCAGCTTTTAATTTATTTGTTTTAAGAATTGATGATGATTGATAAATTATGCGACGTCTATTCTGTTTTTTTTCCACCTGCCCCGATTTTAATTGGTCTCCTGAGAGAAAATTGGAAATGTTTTTATTGCTGAAGAAAAGATACTAGCGTTTTCTACTTCACTTAAACAATATGAACTTCATATGGTTTCAATTTGAATAAAAAAACTATCAAAGTTTGATCGTTTTTATTTTAATAAGTAGGCGATCAAAGATGAAAATAATTTAATTACTGTTTTGTGCATTTTAACATATCTCTTTAATATAAAGAATTGATTTGATAGATATAAGTAATAAAATTAATTGGCTCTTAACCGCAGTATGCCATTAACACTTTTTGTTTGGCAATAAGCATGATTTATTGCAAACAGGACCTGTCAATACACTCTTAAGACCTGCTTCCCGGCGGTGCATTAAAATTTTGTTTATTTTAATTAAGCAACTACTTAAGTAAATTTTGATATGAGTGACAGAAAACATATTTTAAATTATTTTTAATTAAATTAGTGCTTCAAGCACCGCGGTCGATTTTAAACGATTTCATGTATAAAAAATTAATGCTTGTTCTTTGGACCTGCAAGATACAAGCTTAGAAAAAGGAGAAAGTTATTGTCTATTTAATAAACAAATATTGGGATAGCGGAAAAACAATTATGTAGGTCGCTGGATTTTTGGTAAAGAGAATATTGTGAAAGGAAGAAGCGGGAAGCGGGAATGCACAACACGTACCTTAATTTCTCGTATGTTGGCTTCTTGGGCCCTGGCCAGGGTTCTTCTTGTTTCAAAGATGCGCACTTTTTCTATTTTTATTATATGAGCGGAGCGGTCAATTTGCGGCCATATTTTTTCTTCAATCACTAGTTTTTCAAATTTGAATTGAAATGTTCTATGGCTCCATTCGTAAGCCGTCGAGTGTTGTCGAGATCCGAAGAAACCACATATGCTGTCACTATCGTATTGTGCGGAATGAAAAGGGATAGGAACAGTAAAATAAAGCGGCGCGTTCATCCTCCGGCGCCTTGAGAAACATCGCTTTCTCAAAAGAAAAATAAAAGGAAATCACTCATAGAGTAGCGTAAATAGTAGTGGATTTTAATATTAACTAAAGCGAAAAAAAATAATATAATAAGATTCATAAAATAAGAAATTATTAAGAAAATGCGGTATTGTTATTGCGACGGCAATGGACTTAATTTAACGATTGGTCTTTTAAGAAAACCATTTTGAGTTTTAACTAAAGCTACTCTCACAGTACCGTCTGCACCTGGATAAGTTTTTTCAATGATTCCCAATGGCCATCGTAATGGGGGAACATTATCTTCATGTATCAACACTACAGTACCAATTTTGACGTTCGTTACATCTTTCAACCATTTCTGACGAACCTGTAAATTATTCAAGTACTCTAAATGCCATCTTTTCCAATATGAGCGAATCATTTGATCGAGTAGCGATTTACGTGTAACTAGCGGCGTAGAAGAAACAGGTGCGAGTGGCAAGTACTGTAGTGGAGAAGCCATAATAAAGTGCGCGGGAGTTAAAGGCTCAAGATGCGGTTCTTCCTGTAGTACGCAGAGTGGTCGTGAATTCATTATTGTTTCAATCTGTGTTAATACTGTTAAAAGCTCTTCATATGTAAGTAGTTGATTGCCAATAATGCGGTACAAATGAGTCTTCAAACTTTTTATATTTGACTCCCAAATTCCTCCAAAATGCGGAGCGCGGGGAGGAGACATATGCCATTCTATGCGGCGATTTACAAGCTCGCTTGAGAGTAAATCATTATAATCTGAAGAAAGTAAAAAATTATAAAGCTCATTCAAATGAGACTTAGCGCCAACGAAATTAGTTCCATTATCGGAATATAGATGAGAAACTGGACCCCTACGGGATATAAATCTCTTAAACGCAGAAAGAAATGTAATAGAAGATAAATCTGAGGCAAGTTCAATATGAACTGCTTTCGTCACTAAACAAATGAATAGGCAAATGTATGCCTTTTGACTTCGCTGACCACGACGTCTACAAATAGTGATGTTAATAGGCCCAGCGTAATCCACGCCAGTATGAACGAAAGCTTTTGTCTCTTGAACACGAAATGCGAGTAAATTCGCCATCTTAGGAGTTGGATGCGAAGGAGAATTTTTAAAACAAAAATTACAATTATGTACTCGTTGCCGTATAACAGATCGAGATGATATTATCCAATATTTTTGGCGAATCAAAGAGCTAAGAAGAGCGGCACCAGTATGACAATGTACGCGGTGAAAATAGTCTATAATCAAGTAAGTAACATTATCATGTTTAGGAAGTAAAATAGGATGTTTCGCTTCGAACGGTAAGTTTGAATTAGCTAATCGACCTCCTATTCTGATTAATTTATCTTCCGATATAAATAAGTCTAATTTATTAAGCGGGGCAGAAGGTATATTACCCTTTTTCAAATCATTTATGACATGTGTAAAATGAGCGATTTGAACTGATCGAAGCAAATAGTTTTCAGCGGTAATTATATGAGAGGTCTCTAACCTTTTAGAGCGGGGCAATAATCTTACAAAGCGTAAAATATATACAATTATTCTTAATAGTTTATTCCATGAAGAAACTTTGCACGATAAAGAACAAAGAGGAGACAATTCTATACCACGAGAAGCGGTTGCGACAAGCGTTTTACTGTTAAATTCTGGCAAGTCTTCACATTTTTCAGGCTGAAAAGATTCTATCGGCCACTGAAGTACAGGCGTAATTAACCATTCAGGACCGTTCCACCATAATTTGTGCGTAAGTAATTGTTCAGGTAATAAACCTCTCGACAGACAGTCTGCGGGATTCTGAACTCCGGCGACGTGGAAGAAGTTTTTAGGCTCTAGATTCTCGTGACATTTGGCAACACGATTGCTGACAAAAATATTCCACCGATGTGGAGATGAATGAATCCACGAAAGAGCTATTTTTGAGTCTGAAAAAGCATAAACATTATCTATAGGCGTGCGCGCTGAATAAGTATCGTAGACCAATTTGGTTAGTTTAGACATTATGACGGCAGCACAGAGCTCCAAGCGGGCAAGTGAAACTACTTTGACTGGCGCAACCTTTGACTTTGCACAAACCAAGCGGACACATATGTTACCAGTAGGATCGGTAACATGTAAGAAAACAACACAGCCATACGCTTTCATACTAGCGTCAGCGAAAGCAACTATATTAACCCTAGAACCCTGAGCTACAGCCAGATGGCGGGGAATTTTTAAATTAGCAAGAAGTGGCAATTGTTCTCTAAATTTAATAAACATAGCGGATATATTTGTCGGAGGTGTTTCATCCCATCCAACCTTCTGAAGCCAAAGTTCTTTAATTAGAAGTTTAGCATAAACAATTACAGGCGCGGCAAAACCTAACACGTCCCATAAGCGGGCGATTGAAGAAAGTATAGAACGTTTGGTACAAGAGCGATCATCGTTATTTATTTTAAAAACAAATGTGTCACTCTCCGGCTGCCATTCCAGCCCTAATATTTTAAGAGAAGCGGATTTATCAAATTCTACTTGTTGTGAAAGTCTTAGCGGTAGCGGAATATTATCAAGTACCATTTTAGAGTTACTCGACCATTTAACTAAATCAAAACCACCTGATTTAAACATTTTAATCAACTGCGTAGAAGCTTCGACAGCATCTGATTCATTTAAAATTGAACTAGCTAAATCATCCATATAGAGCTCCTTTTCAGCTATAGCTGCTGCTACAGGAAAATTAGAACGTTCATCATTACAAAGTTGACGTACTGTGCGCATTGCAACAAATGGGCTGGACCTAAGTCCAAACGTCACTCTGTTGAACTTGAACATACGAATCGGTTCAGAAGGGTCAAATCGAAAGAGTATTTTTTGATATTTTTGATGTTCCTCAGTTACAAGTATCTGAAGATACATCTGCCTTATATCTGCAGTTAAAATTGAACTAGCTAAATCATCCATATAGAGCTCCTTTTCAGCTATAGCTGCTGCTACAGGAAAATTAGAACGTTCATCATTACAAAGTTGACGTACTGTGCGCATTGCAACAAATGGGCTGGACCTAAGTCCAAACGTCACTCTGTTGAACTTGAACATACGAATCGGTTCAGAAGGGTCAAATCGAAAGAGTATTTTTTGATATTTTTGATGTTCCTCAGTTACAAGTATCTGAAGATACATCTGCCTTATATCTGCAGTTAAAGCTACTGGAAATAAACGAAAATTAAGTAATAATAAAAATAAATCAGCTTGAAGATTAGGTCCAGTGTGTAAAATATCATTGAGAGATACACCATTATGACATTGAGCACTCGCGTCCAAAACAACCCTGACTTTAGTAGTCTGTTTGTCCAATCTGACAACTGGGTGGTGAGGAATTATATAACCTCCATCAGACTCGTCCGATGGTAACACTGGATCTAAGTATTTGTTATTTATGTAATCCATGATAGCGGCGTTATAGCTCACACGTAAATCTGTGTCGCTAAGTCTGCGTTCCAGTGCCAATAAACGGCGATGAGCAACAGTGTACGAGTTCCCTAAGCTACTGGGATCCTTAGCAAATGGTAACACGGTGCAATAGCGACCAGATGAGTCGCGAGAGACTGTAGAAGCGTAAATTTGTTCACATTCTTCATCAGTACGACTAAGAAATTTATTCACAGGAACTTCCTCTAATTCCCAGAATTTAGAAAGAGAGGCATCTATACTTTTTTCAAAAGAAGTAAGAAATGAAGCGGAAGATGAAGATGGAATTGCGGTTATATCGCCAATGACTGACGAAGCGGTATTAGCAGCGGCGTCACCCATGAAAACAAATCCGAAAACAGTTTCAATAGCGGGCGGAGCTGGCGGTGCAATGACTTTTCCACTAAGAAGTAAGAATGGGAATAACTTTGCTCCTAGGACAATTTCGATTTCTCCAGGAATATGCCAGAATGGATCTGCAAGCGGTATGTTTACCAGATGCCTAACAATAGATGTGTCAATATAATCTATAGGAAGACGATCGGTAATACAATCTATGACTAATGCGGTTAAGTTAAAAGTTTGTTTATTATTTTTCGCAGAAATCGTAAAATTAGCATACCCTATAACAGGCCGGGAAGTCAAACCAACACCCTTTAAAGTCGAATTTGACAGCGGAATAATTTTCAAATTAAGTTTTTTGCAACAGTTTAGAGTAATCAAATTGTTCTGTGAAGCATTATCAATAAGACATCGAACAGTTTCTTTTATATTCTTATCATTATTATACGCGTAAATACTGGCGGTAGAAAGAAGCACTTCAGATCGGTTATGACAAGTTAACGTGGTACAGGGAAGAACATTCGTTAGGTCAGGTGAGCGAGCGCAGAGCGATACGTGCTCGCGATCTTTGCTAATAACGGGCATTGATGCCGCGGAGGTGGAGGCGCAATTCTCTGTACCAGTTTCAGCCGAAGCAGCGCTGTCTTGTATGGTTGTCCTAGTGAACGAATCTCGAAATGACGCAGAAGGTGAGTTTTTATTTGAGGATGAATCTAAATGCAACAAAGAATGATGACTTTTTCCACATTGTCTACATTTATACTTCGAATTACATTTTGACACGGAATGTGTCAAGCTAAGGCAGTTTACACACCCTACTTTCGATTTAATAAATTCAAGGCGATTTTTCGGTGACAAAGATTTAAATGCGGGGCAAGTATAAAGCTGAAAGTGTTCAGACGTATTACACATCGTACATACAGAGCGGTTGTCGATATTATTATTATTGCGGGTTACGAACGAATGGACTGTATGGCGGGAGCGGTTTGAATTATTAATAGTAGCATTGTTATTTTGAGTAGTGCGGTTAAATGAATTATTATTATTAGCAGTGCGATCTAAGATTTTTACTTGACTTTTAATGAATTCAACTAAATCTGAATAACTCGGAATTATTTTATCTCTAGCAGTCATTTCAAACGCCTGAGCGGTACTTGAATCTAATTTGCGGAATGCTAAATTAAATAAAATAAAATCATAAGTATCTTCAATTTTTAATTGATTTAGTGCAGCGGTAGCAGCGTCAAATGTATCTATGAAATTATTTAATGCAACAGAGTTATTTGAAGCGGCTTTAATATTAAGCAACGTAGAAACATAATACGAACCTAGGGCTCTCTTATCCTGATATTTCTTTGTTAAACTGTCCCAAATGGACTTATAGTTTTCGCCAGAAGGAATCACGCCTGCTATAATTTTTAATGCATTTCCGGTGAGCCTTCCAACTAAATATTGAATTCTATGAGAATCTGTTAAATCTGGATTACAATGTATATTAGCTTTAAAAGATTCATAGAAAACGGGCCAATTTTCAATTTTTCCGTCAAAGCTAGGAATATTAAGCGGAGCTAGTTTGAAGGGAGCCTTATTCGTTGTTTGCGGAACTGCACTCGAAGAAACGGATTTACCTTTTAGATTTACACGAAACCTTACAACACGAGCATAAATATCTTCAAATGATGAAAGTGACTTATAATTTGGTTGGAATTTGGGATCTAATTCCATGTGTAATAGGTTAATTTCATCCAAAGTTTGCATGAAATCATTACGCAATATGTCTACAGTTTGACTATCGGACATAAAAGTCTCAATCGAGCGCAATTCGGTAGTAGATGGAGACAAATGTTTGCCTACCTCGTATAATTTAGTAAGACGTTCAAAGCGAACCTTATTTTTCTCTTGTAACAACTTGAGTTTAGATTCCATGGTAAAAGATGGCGGATAGATATTTTATGAAATAAAACACTTATACCAAAATCTTATTCAAAATAAGCGGTGAGCGGTGTGAGAGTACTATGAGCGGACGTTTTTATTTAATTGTGTAGGTAGATTCTACACAGAAGCCGGCCGAATGTCGGCGCAATGCGGTTATGATTATCTGCAGAAAATCGCGGTTTTAAACAAATCTCGTCAATAACAATACGCATGAAGCGGGTTTGAAGCGGGTTTTATGCGGCTCGTAATGGACCACAAAATGGGATAGCGGAAAAACAATTATGTAGGTCGCTGGATTTTTGGTAAAGAGAATATTGTGAAAGGAAGAAGCGGGAAGCGGGAATGCACAACACGTACCTTAATTTCTCGTATGTTGGCTTCTTGGGCCCTGGCCAGGGTTCTTCTTGTTTCAAAGATGCGCACTTTTTCTATTTTTATTATATGAGCGGAGCGGTCAATTTGCGGCCATATTTTTTCTTCAATCACTAGTTTTTCAAATTTGAATTGAAATGTTCTATGGCTCCATTCGTAAGCCGTCGAGTGTTGTCGAGATCCGAAGAAACCACATATGCTGTCACTATCGTATTGTGCGGAATGAAAAGGGATAGGAACAGTAAAATAAAGCGGCGCGTTCAAATATATTCTTTTGCTCTTTTTTTGTTTTTATTTTTATCTAAAACTAGCACTTGGGAGCAAGTGGAAAATTCCAGAAAAAGTAGTCTATGGCACTCCCGAATTTCTGTTAATCAATCCGTCTCATCTTCAGGTTACCTAATCTAAGGCCGGTGTTGCTGCAAATGAGGCAGAAAATCTTAAAATGCGCAAATATGAAAGTACTCGTATCGGTTATACCTATACGAGTATATTAGAATTTTTTGGGGTAGAAACTCTGGGACCCTGGGGCTCATCTGCCCACCAGTTTTTGACAATTGTCGAAAAAGCTGATTGAGGTATCTCATGACCGGAGGGCTGGAAATTATCTGGCTCAGAGAATCATTACCATTTAAAATAGTATGTAGTAGTAGTATGGCATGTAGTGATATAGTAGTGTAGTGATGACAAAATATGGGATGCTCAAGCGGGATTTCGAAAGGGAATGGGATGTACTGATCAGGTCTTTTCTTTGCGGTGCATAGCCGAAAAGTTTTTGGCCAAGAGTCAAAAAGTCTATTGCACATTCGTGGATTTGGAAAAGGCCTATGACAGAGTTGAGAGGAATGAATTGTGGTCAGCACTTTCTATGCATGGGGTGAGCAGTCTCTTGATACGAGCACTGAAATCCTTATATGAGGATTCGAGTGCTTGTGTCAGGATAAACGGAGCGCACACTGAGTGGTTTAAGATTGAGAAAGGTGTTAGGCAGGGATGTGTTGCGTCACCGTGGCTGTTCAACCTATTTATGGATAGTTGTTTGACAGATTTGAAAGAGTCTGAAAGTGGATTAAGGATGAATGAATTACTCGTCAAATGTCTGCTCTATGCCGACGAGGTTATACTGGCGTCATCAGCGGAGGAGTTACAGGAGATGGTAAACTGTATGCATGAAGCTTTAAAAGAGAAAGGAATGAAAGTGAACGTAAGTAAAACTAAAACACTGGTTTTTGAAATGGAGAAAGAAATGACAGCATGTAATATTTTGATTGGAGGAGAAAAAGTTGAGCAAGTGAAAGAGTTTGTATATCTAGGATCAAAGTTTACATCAGATGGCAAGTGTGATAGTGATATTGAAAGGAGAGTGAACGCGGGGAACATGGTGAATGGAGCTTTGCATGCCTTTATGAGCAGTCAGAAACTATCCAAAAAGGCTCGACTGGCTGTGCACAGGGGCGTGTTGGTCCCGACATTAATGTATGGGAGTGAAAGTTGGGTATGGCAAAAGAAGCACGAAAGCAGAATAAATGCAGTGGAAATGAGAGCGTTAAGGAGTATGTTGGGTGTGAAATTGAGTGACCGGATAAGGAACAGCGTGATAAGGGAATGTTGTGATGTGAAAGAAGATGTAGTTACAGGAATAGAAAAGGGTATGTTGAGATGGTTCGGTCATGTGGAGAGGATGAATGAAAACAGGTTGACTAAGCAGATATACAAGGAGAGTGTGGAGGGAAAGGTCGGGGTGGGAAGACCTAGACGAACATATCTTGATCAAATTAAGGACGTCCTGGTGAAGGGTCAGGTCAAAAGTGCCCGAAACCGCCGAGCTTGCATGAAGAGAGTTATGAATGTGGATGAAGCAAAGGAAGTATGCAGGGATCGTGGCAAGTGGAAAGAGGTAGTCTCTGCCTACCCCTCCGGGAAAGAGGCGTGAGTTTATGTATGTATGTATGTAGTAGTATGGCAGCATGCCATCCTTCTGGGCACACTCCCGCAAGTTGAAGCTTTGCAGGGACTGTACAATGTATAAATTTAATTTTAGTTTATAGTCATCTTTTTTTAAAATAAGTAGTTTTAGTTTTAATAACAAATTATATTTCACACAATATAAACCAAATTTAAACCTTCGATTTTAATCCGCCAAAAAAATTTTTTTTTCATGAAATAAACAATTAACTGCCCAAAAAAGTAACCGAAATCGCGCGGTCGATATCCTCGGTGCCATTTTGTGACAAGCAAGCTATATTACTCTTATGTCAACTAAACTACTTAACAACGTTAATGCATTATAATAATTCTGGGAAAAATAAAATATTTTCATGCAATTGACCACATCGTTTCCAAATATTTTTCAAAAGTTGTTAGTAGTAACAGTTTAGCAGCACATAATTATCAACTTTTAGGATAATATTTTTTAGTGAGTTTTTTCAATGCAATTTGTATCAAGACCTCGTCGATGTCATTATGTTCAGGGCTAAGCTTACAAATCTCATATATTAAATTTAGTACTTTGCGTATATGGAGCATGGATGCGGGCTAATCAAACTTAATTCTATACTAGAGATCTGATGTAATAATGACAGGAAACTAGAGTGATTCACGCAAAATTGATTAGCGGGTACATAGTAGTGTACGCAATCGTAAGGTCACATAGGTAGATTTCCTCGTATGCAATTTGTACAGCTTCATACTTTAAATCATACCTCTTTTCTGGAGGGATAGGCAAAGACTATAGTTTCCTATTGCCACGATGCTGCTTTCTTTTTCACATTCATAACTCTCTTCATTCAATCTATGCTTGTCTTGACTTGATTTATCGAGATATATGGGCTGATTTACATAGTAAAATATTTTTCTTAATTCCAAAAAACCGTTTCTTCACAACATAAGATTTAAAATGTTATACGATTCTTCAAAATGAAAAATGAGCAATCTTTGATTCGTTTCCTGCAGATTCTTTAAATATCCATCTGAGGACATTCTGGCTTCGCAATTTCTTTGTATCCGATTTCGGTATTCATTATATTTTATGTAAAAGGAAGGAGAAATTCCTTACATCAAATTGAGATAGTCATCACTGATCAATGATACAAACATACATAAAATCAGACCTTTTCCCCGGAAGGGTAGGCAGCGACAACATCTTTTCACTTGCCACGATGTCTGCAAACTTCTTTCGCTTCATCCAGATTTATAACTTTCTTTATGAAAGTTCGGTGGTTTCGAGTTAGCATTCAAAATCGACTCTTGTTAGATATTAACATGACCTTCCTTGCCAGTCTGTTAGGGAATAAAAAAACATAGGTATTGTATTTTCAGGACCCATCTAAGTATAATTGGTTAAATAAAGCTTCAATGCTTATGCATTTATGCAATAAAAAGTCAATCAATATAATGCGCAGTATCCAACATTGGTAGTACCTTTATCTTGTAAGTTTATCACAAACAAAATATGTCGATGTGTCAATCAACTGGGTTTATTTTTATAAAACGTTATAAAGTTGTAGAGTCGAGCAGAATTTAATTTAAAAAGATTTCCTAGTCTGAAGATAACGATCGATCGAGGCCACACGTTCGTTGTAGGGGAGGAGTGGCCTTTTAGTCGTCTCGTGGATATTCAACTTATACAAATGATTGCCTTTGTGACATGGTAAAAATATAAAATGTATGGTAAACAAACATACAGGTTTTGGCGCCCACTTGGGAACGCAAGATATTATTTCTATATTTGATGTTGGGGGTAACTGATGTTCTTAAATAATACAATAACTATTCCTATCACATGAACTTCTATCGCTGAAATAACATATTTTCAATTAATCCCATTTCTAAATATGGGTGAATTAATTTGGGCGCGGGCTCCACGAGGCTACCTCGAGGTCGCCTCTCACTCGATCCTCTGTAATCGATAATAAAAAACCTCTTTTATTACGATTGTTGCGAGAGGACAAAGTGAATTATGTACACTGCTTCCTTTACTGTTTTTGGGTACATTTGGGGTTCGGCAATGAATCAGAGATTTTAGACATTTTTGTTGTGTGACAGAGTTAAAACTTGGGTTGACAGACGGAGTTACCCTATTGCATTAATCGTCCTTCATTTGTTAGTTTTTTTGGTGGTATAACTTATTTAACATTATAATAAAAGTAGTTAGGTACCTATTAAAAATTTATATTGTTTTGTAGAAATTGATCTAGAGAAACTAAAACGGCTGGAGCGCATTTTGGAATTTCTACTCATTTTTATTCTTCGCGCATTTTGGAACTTATGTTTTAACCCTGTTTTTCTTTTGTTAATACTTCGGAAGATCTTTGTTTTGAATTGTCAATCGACATAATTTTTTTAAATGACTACGAAAACAATCGACTTGCATTGCAATTTTTGCCACGGAACCCTCAATAGAGCACGACTCACACATTTGGAGAGCGGTTTTTTTATTATTATATGTTTATCGTCAACCTTTTATTATGTCAAAACTTAGTGACGAGTCGGGTTTTTTCATTTTATGTTGCAGTAAATGTGATCGCTCGTAATTCTCTTTTTAACGAGCAAATATTTGTTGTTCCATTTTTACACATTGCTGTAAGCGATGGAAACGCTGTTGTAATCTAAAGTCACGCATTCACATCTTTTACAGGATGGACGGAGCCAATTGTTACCGGGATTGGGGAGTCAATTTTGTTAGATAATGGAAATGAGATTTAGTTATAGTCACGGGTTACTGGCCTATTGCTTAAAAGAAATCTCAAGTATATTTAAAAGTCTTTTGACTTTTATATGCCTGGGAAGGAGAGGCCACTGGCATATACTAACAAGTTCGGCATTATTTTCCTAATTCTCTTACATGCCCATTCTTAAGTGCCGAGAACCACACGTCAACGATATTACTTTTCCATTTTAACTTATAGTAGACAATGTCATAAATAGCCTTGATACACCATTATTTTTGGTATTCCCAGCGAGAGCAAAACAAACATTGGATCAAATAGATTTCATTACTAAAATATCGAGTTTTGTGCCTATCGGCTGTAGCCTACAGTTTGGTCGCCTTTAAAACATAGATAGATACAATATTATCACGTCTATATAATTTGCCGGGTAGACAGAGCCAACAGTCATCAAAAGACTGAAAGTTCACGTTGAGCTGATTTGCTTAATGATAGAATTGAGATTTTAAATAGTATCAGGTTGCTAGCCCATCGCCTAAAAGAGGAATCCCAAGTATATAAGCCTATCCCTTAGTCGTCTTTTACGACAACCATGGGTAAGAGATAGTGGTCCTATTTTATAGTGCCGGGAGCATCACACGGCACATACATACATCACACGGCACCTTAACTTAAATACTGTAATTGAATTCATATGCTGTTCCAGCACCTTGAAGTAACCTTAATGTATGGAGTTTCATATAATCTGTAGCTGGGTGTAGGCAGTGAGATGTCTTGTAAGTGGCGACACTACGACAGTAACGAACTGCGGGCACCGTTTATGGAGACCACATTATGTTGCCTTTTGACATCATTAAGGCACTGTCGGGCCCGTTCTGGTAATTCTTGACAGCAGACGTAGCTGGAATTGTAAGCAGTGTTGCTTTAGGTAAAGGGCGTACTTTGTGTTTATTTTAATACATGCATTTATCATGTTTTGATCCTCCGGGGTAGACAGAGCTTATTGTCTTACGGCTGAGCTTCGAGCTTTAAAGACTAGATGGCTTTAGGTTAAGAATAATATGCAGAAGTTTATTCATTTACGTGGGAATACGCTACATTAATAACGTGAAAGATAAGTAATATTTGAACTTTTAAAACAAATGCTTTTGTCGAAATCGGTTGGAAACGGGAGCGGTTAGGAATGGGAGGTCGTTTTTTTTTTATTTTAATTCATTAACTTGTTTCACTTTAATAGTTTAAACGAAGTATTCGCAGAACCAATACCTTTTATATATACCTTCATAAAAAAAACAAACGTATATAAATTGTGTAACCGTATTGACTCCGTCCTTTTTGTTCCTACTAATGGCACAGTATCATTGCGCTGTGCCATTCAATCTTCGTAGCTCATCTTGAATCTTCTTTCAACTTAAATTCCTTTCTTCACCGTCGTTAAATAGACTGTATTACTATCAGCTTAAGTTTGTTTTTATGTTACTTAGTTTCAATTTATATGACTTTTTGTATTGGTTTTATAGCGCGTGGCTAGCTCGTGCCAATTTGTGGATAGCGCCTGAGTCCGGGCGCTTCGGGCCGCTTTCTTTCCTCCATTGCTAAACTAGTTAGGAGAATATCACTGCAGCGTTAAATAGGGCTTAATGGCATCGACAGTCGATATCGACAATTTGCATAATTGGCTATCGAGTCGTAATGCGCGTGTGATTGTAACTTTGAGATGAGATGTTCGAATTAAGTTGTAAAACAGTTCGCATTTTGTTTTTACTATCGCTAGTAAGATGGCTTCGTTATTTAAGGTTCCACGCAATATATATTGTAACGACACTCATAAAATATAAATTATTCTCAGACATGTTTGATTCAATGTTCAGAAGTCTTATAGTGTTTACCATAAATTGTTAAACTAATATCAGACAATTTTGAAGTGATTTTGAAGGACAAGGAAGAACTTGAAGGTATAGATTAGCTAATACAAACTAGGATTTTTTGCTAATCAGAAATATTAATCAAATATATTAATGAACATTGTAAAAATAAATATATTTTTTCACAAAAATTATATCACGACTACCGATTGTCAGCATAACTGTCTGACATCCAAAAATCGATAAGTCGTCACAACACTAGAACTCTGCCCGCGGCATTACACCCGTATCTCCTACTGGCTACCTCATTATGATGATTGATGCTGTGTGTATGCCTCAATATGTGCTCGCCGTCTCCCGGTCACGAGCGACTTGTAATGAAGCGAGGATGGTTGCAGTAGATTTATTGCTAACGAAACGTATTGTGATTCAGTCGCGAGATCTATCTACTGAGTTATGTAACGGACGGTTATCTTTTTAAATGAATTAAAAATATTTCGTATTGATTTGGTCTTATTTTATTTTATTAACAGTTAAGAGGTTCATCTTAAATAATTTTGGGTTCATATTCCTTTAAAGGAAAGTAGTTTAAAACGTGCCTCCTACTTAATTCTATTTGTTTTTCAATATTTTTTAAGAATTTTTACACATGACTTCTTTTCATGACTGTTGGCTCTGTCTACCCCGCAAGGGGTAGTATAGAGGTGACCATATGTATGCATGTATGTATGACTTCTTAATTTATTGGCAAAACAGATATTTTTGCCTAAACAGACATTTTTGGCAAAACATAAATTTAAATAAAATAAATTAATTTACCCTTTTGTTGAGTAATTTGATGGTGAATTGGCTTTGTAGATAGTCGTGTGTTGATAACAGGTAAATTAAGATGTGTGTCGACTGTGGTCATGCGTCGCATGCGTCACTTTGTACAGCTTCTTTAGAAATTACACTGCCGTAACATCTGAGTAATAAGTTTGTTGAGATACGAGTGTGTATTGTGAAGATATAAGATACTTACTAATATTCTTAAAGTAAACCTCACCTAAATTCTGAAAAGAAATTACGTGAGGAAGCCTCTACATTTATTCAACTGGATGTGTAACCATGATCCAATACGAATTAGGTCATGAGACACTTTGTGTAAAAACCTGGCTTACCCAATTTATGACCGCAGTCATAGAAGTACCTCGGGCCCCTCCAGATAGAAGATGGCGAAACCCGTACTAACGTCATTAGGATGATAATGAACTTAAGAAGTTTCGACTTTTTGTTTTGATTAAAAATGACATTAATAAATTAAAACTTTTTCCAAGTATTTTTAGTTTTTCAATTTATACCTCATAGAACAAAATACGATATAGGTATATTAAATACGAAACCTTTTTGTTCTTGTTTGTTTATTATTGTTTCAAGGTGTGGCTTGTTGCTATTTTGTGTAATATAAAGATAAAAAGTAAATTGTGTTCCAAAGTGCATCTCAGACTTTAAACAATACGTATTTTTAAAATCATCTTAAGCAAGCGACCATGATAATAATGATGTAGCCTCGATTATGTCCATCTGTTTGAACACTCATCGCGCCTGAACTTTTTGAATCGTCATGCATGTATATATCAGGCTTTATGGTTATTTTTAATAAAAGTCATAAGAGTATGAATTTCATTGTCAGGGCAATGTGGGTCTAAAAATTATCGAATTTTTATAAAACTCTCGTAAAGTATGGTATTGTATGTATTAAAAAACTGCTGTGCTGAATCGAGTTGGAGCTTGGGAAGAAGGGATTTTTTACCGATGAAAATATATCTACCTAAACTAATTAATTTAAAACTACCTATAATAAAAATACTACTTTTTATTAAATGAAAAAAATAAACTCACACCGTTTAATCTTGTTATCAGCCGCTTACCAAGTTTTGATATTCCTCCTTTTTAGTTCATTTACTTGATTTCTTTTCTGTCAATAGTTTGTTTTAGATTTTCTATGCCTTCAAGTTCTTCCTTGTCCTTCAAAACCACGTCAAAATTATCTGATATTAGTTTAACAATTTATGGTAAACACTATAAGACTACTGAACATTGAATCAAACATGTCTGAGAATAATATCATCTCTGGCGAAGTGAAGACCAGAATTATATAAAAAAAAATTAAGGTTTCAGGTATCTAATAATCAATATCCTATTTTATATCTGAAATTGAGACTTATTTTCTAATCGATTTAAAAGTTTAGTTCCACCCATTACATCATTAGATTTGACAAACTTTAAAAAATCAAATCCATAACGAGCATTTTTTTCTCATATCTACGATCAAATAGTCCAAGATCCAGTATCATAGCGCGCATTCACGAACATTTATTGCCTCGATGCGAGCGAACAAAAACAGCGCACGCTTGCGACATGAAAACTGCAAGTCGTCATATGAATAATACATTTATATGATGTATTATCACCTTGTTGGAGCCTGTTAGAATAAATGAATAAAATAAATAAATATATACGGGACAAATTACACAGATTGAGTTAGCCTCGAAGTAAGTTCGAAACTTGTGTTACGAGATACTAACTCAACGATACTATATTTTATAATAAATACTTATATAGATAAACATCCAAGACCCAGGGCAATCAGAAAAAGTTCTTTTCTCATCATGCCCTGGCCGGGATTCGAACCCGGGACCTCCGGTGTCACAGACAAGCGTACTACCGCTGCGCCACAGAGGCCGACTATTTGTTAGAAGTTTATCTGGTTTGATAACAACTCGTTACTTTTAGTCAAAGAGAGAAAATAGATTTTATTGCTTGACGTATTTATAGTATTTTATACAGTGAATCCACATCAAGCACGATTTGCTTGAGAGGTCATGAACTCATCTTTTGATTTTGTTTATATGTTTGATCTAAATCAAAATGCTGTCATATTAAAGTTACATCAAATATTTGAGAAAAACGATTACCCTGAGAAGTTGATAACGGTTTTTAAAAAGAACATATATTACAATTATTTATTCATTAGTCGCTATTAATTAAACACACAACGTAACATTATATCTATGGATTTCTTAAATCACATTTAGTATAATAGAAGTTAATGATAGAATATAATTTTGTAAAACTAAATATTTATTAGCACCAAATAAATATATAAAATACAGTACTTCGATTCCTATAACTACCTTGCAATAATCACATATTTAATTATTACATTCAAGAGCCAATTTTTATTAAATGTAAGTTTTGAACCTGCCTCTTAGACTATTTGATAACAAGTATTTATTTATTTACACAGAGGCGCGGGAACCGCTCAGCTAAGATACGTGTCACCATTCCAAATGGCATGTAATGTGTCATGACAGTAAATGTAGAAAATATTGACAGAAAGGAAATCAGCTATCATGCTCTTCAACATCTGCGGCTTTATTGGTTGGTTTCGAAAAAGCAATATACATAAATCGATTTGATTATATATTCGGGGCGTCGGCTCCGGTACGAGTGACTAAGGAACAAAAGTAGCCTATATAAGTTCTGAAAAAGTAGTATATTTCCGTGCTAAATTTCATAAAAATTGGATCTTAAGTGTTTGTCTAGTTTAGAAAAAAAAAATGAGAAAAAAATTCTTTTTTGAAATAGCAATGATTAAATAATACAAAAAGATTGAAAATAGGTATTTGTGACGCCAATAAGTGAGTGTCGATATGTGAAAAGAGCTTTATTTCTACACCCTCTATAATTTGTAGTAAATGTACCTTAGTGAAAATAAATGCAATATGTGACATTGATGCGCCTCATTCAAAAACATTATGCGATGTTAAGATCCCGAGATAGCGAGTCATACTCATCAAAAGAAAGAGAATAACATGACAAGTGTACTTCTTCACAGTTTTGAATTATGTATACTGTAAAGGTAATAAAAATTTTAATTCTAGGCTGAATATAACTGTTTATATTAACATTATGTTTTTCTATTTATTCTTAAAATGAACGAGTTTCGTTTGAAATTTTCAATTTTCGTTTTACTACGCTTTTTCCCAAAGGGGAAGACAGAGACTATCCTTCCAATTACCACGATCCCTCTTGTTCTCTCTACGTCCACATTTAGTCAATCTTATTAGTTAAGCTCGTTGGTTTGGTGTGTTAAATCTTGACTTGATCTTTTACTGTACTTTACTCTTAACAATCTGGAATTGACTAAGTTACGTTCGTTTTTTCTTTCTATAAATAAGATGAAGGTATTTCTTTACTTTCGTTACATTAACAAACTATATCACGGTGTTTTTCAAGCTTTACTTTGTTTGATTTTATTTAAGTCATCGTCAAAAAACCTAAGATATCACCCATTATCTGACTGATCGATTGAACTGAAAATGGTAATGAACCTCTATTTCTGATCAAAACTAAATAAGATACAATATTTTTACAACCACTATTGAATCAATGTTAGTAAAAGGCTTTCTCATCTCACCACACAATAGAAGTAGAGGAGACGAAATCCCAGAGTTACTTTCATAACCCATAGAATGCGTGTGTGGCTCATACTATTAGTGAAACATAAATAATCAGCAAAAACATATTCATCTGTAACGTTTAAAGCTTCTTTTTCATGTAATTTTTTTTAATGAATGACCGCTAACACTGCTTTAGATACATCTTAAGCCTGCAAGAGAGCTTAGAGGTATTACTTTGTATGAATTTTGTCCATAATAGATATTTGCCTTTATATATAACCTAACCTAATAGCATAATTGAACACAAAAAGCATTTTGTAAAAAAAAATCGTTAACAAACCAGTAACGTAATGTTATAATTGCAGAGACTCGCGCTCTTCCAAACAAGAGAAATGCTATACAAACTCTATGATAGAAACCAATCAGTGCGGTCGGCGACCACCACAAACCGCACTTGAGATCTTGTACCGTCTTTCTCCTAGTTCTGCCACAGCAACTGTACGAAGAGTACATCAAAGTCACCAGTCACAGTTGGAACAAAGTTCATTTGTTTGATTGATCCTGTTCAAATGTTTATTCAATACAGTTTTGTTCACTCTTAAATTCTTTTGAGACAGAGATATTTTATCACTTTTGTAGGTTTTAAATCCTCGCTCTTTTCTATTTATAGCGTATATATTTTAAGGGGAACATGTATCTTCTTTTTCGCTATATCTAATCAACATGACTCGAAATCAAATTTAAAAAAAATCTTGCAAATGGTTCCAAAGAATAAACCGTTTTACATTATCCACCATATGATATTTCTGCTAGCCGAGATATGGATGGTGTCCCTGCCCACGCTGCTAGCATACTGATTATTTTATACTGTGGTGTCTCCGTTAAGTTCGTGATGTAAAATAAATCATAAGGCAATTCATCTGACATTGTAATTGTAGGTCTGTCACTTAGCCAAAGTATTTAGCGTTTCCCGTGTTCCCTCGCATCAGAGGGCAACGCGTGGTAACTTGATAGATATTAATGTGCATGAGTTTGTGTCTACGTGGTAATATTTAATAGTTAATAATTGCTATTGTGAAATGAATGTTGGATACGAAATTGCTCAGGAAATCTAAAATTTAATTTACGTGAAACTATTACTGTACTTCTTTTAGACTTTATACATTTAGTTACCACAATTTGGAATTAAATTATGAGAGCATTTATATACACACACACACACATACTGGACGAGAGCAGAAAAAATAGTGAAACAAATATGAAACCGCCAAGACGAGCCAAGTGAAACGAAACTATTTTTTATAGTAATTTTTTTTTGTTTCAAGTTTGTTTGTCTTATTAACCCCGCGTTAGCTACTGAACCATTCTTCTTGGACCTTTCATGCCGGTAAAATTTATAGTTTTCATGAGATTTGTGAAAAACTTGTATTCTTTTGTACGTAGCGTTAAATTCACGCGGGCGAGACTGCGGGCGAAAGTTAGTAACTTATGTTGTAAAGGCTTCCTATATATTTCCTGTGTACCTGCATAAATAAAAGCAAAGACAATGTTGTATAATGAAATTGTACTAGATTTGATTTTGGGATAAGCTCATAATAAGCCTATTCAGTTCTTATTCAAAATGAACACAATAGTGTGGAAGACAGGAACATTTATCACTTAATTAACAAGTAAACCAGATCCAAACAATTTGACTCTCCTATTGAGTTACGAAGGTATTGCTCAAACCACCTTACAATGATTAATTTCAATTAAACCTAGGAGCCAGAAGTAAATTGGTTCAATTCCATTGTTTATTTATGAGTTGCGGATCACGAATGCCTTCGCGAAGTATGGAGTAATACAGATTAGAGCAATAAAGTTATGTTCATGATATTTTTGGGAATTCCGTATATTCAAAACTTATATTTCGTAGTGCCGTTTTTCGGAGGCTTTTAGTCCCCGGCACTTAAAAATATAACAACTCGATATATTTCCTATGTATGTCGTTACAGGTGACTAATAAACTCAGAATTATTCTTGTAGGCGATCGGCTGGCAACCTGTTAGTATTTGAATTCCAATACTATCGTTTAGCCATACAGCTGCTCGTAGGCCGTGTTCAGTTTTTTCTAGACTGTGGGTACTGTCTACCTCGCAAGGATCAGAGACGTGACTATATGTTTATTTTGTAAGAGTATTCTAGATCAACAAGTTTTAATCAAGATGATATAAAAGGACTTTAAGGGTTTTAAGCGATGGATTAGAAGAGAAGAGAGAAGAATTATTCTTTGCTATCAATCTTATATTATTAACAGTTAATAACTACAATGACTGCGGAACCCTACAGCCGTACAGTCCGACATGTTCTAGTATAGTTTTTGTAGGTATGTTCGTTTACGATCGATATGGAATGATAGCTATGTGTAAAATGATAATTGTGATGCTCGAGTTACATGCTTCATAGGCCCGAGTGCACTGGTCTAAGCTTGAATTTGTAGAAATTGTTAATTAATCTTGAGAAATCTTAGTAAATATCAGTGACAATTAAATGACACCTTATTTCGTTAGAATTCTTTATATTTCAGATAAAAAAAATATTATCTATAGGTATGTGTATTCCGTGTGGTTCCTGGCACCAATACAAAAAAGAATGGGACCATTCCATCTCTTTCCCATGGATGTCGTAAAAGGCGACTAAGGGATAGACTTACATACTTCGGATTCTTTTTTAGGCGATGGGCTAGCAACCTGTCACTATTTGAATCTCAATTCTATCTTAAAGCCAAATAGCTGAACGTGGCCTATCAGTCTTTACAAGACTGTTGGCTATATCTACCTCGCAAGGGATAGGTATAGATGTGATTATATGTATTTATGAATGTATGTATATTTTCTACAAAGAAAGATAGCACTACTAGATCGATAACATTATTTTTATTCTTGCCGTCTGTTTAACTGAACATTACCCAAAACTTTGTATATTATAGACAGAACAGTGAACACTATTTATTCCGGAAAGTTTAAACTCTAAGTCTACTAAATTTTTATGTAGAAGGCACATAACCGTCCCCTGAAAGAAATTAACAAGTCTCTAATTTTTGTAAATTACCACGAGATTGACGCCCTAAATAAGAGCTTGTTAACGACATATTAATGAAAGTCTAAATATTATTGCAAATACACGCTACCGTGCACTGCTACGACTGTCAATAATCATAATGTACGTGAGAATGAGCCATGCATTTTTATACCAGTAGCGAGTAACACAATCCCCACGGTCCATATCCAGAAGGCTCAGGTTATGGTGGCTGCTCTTGTTTTATTTTTGCACTTTATAACAAGTTTTTGCTTGAAGAAAAACGTACGCACTCATCTCGCGAGAAAGTCGGACCGTTGACCAATCGTGCGACACGAATGTAGAATGACATTGTGTGGTACAGACGTTTTGTGACGTGAAACTGAAAGCGAGAAGGTAAAAAATTGTCTAGGATAGCGGAATTTATGTAATATGTAGTCTTATATTTTACTGTTTCTTTTTAAAAGTTTAAATTAAGTAACATTCATTTTATTTCAGTCTTATGTTTGCTGAAGCTTCTATGTAAGTTTAGTCTACTTGTTTACCTTTTAATTTCATTTGAAACTTTGAGTGCGTTTGACTTCAATTTGCAGATGGTAAGCAAGATGAGGTGGGTGATAGTCGCAAGCTCAAATAATAGGCTAAGATATAAGTATCATCTTAGATCGTATAATATGATCTGAGGTTATCGTGGAACTGCCACAAGAGGAGGCAATAAAATTTTAATCTATGTAATTTAGTTACAATGGAATTTCAATAAAGTCGTTGTTTTCTTCGAATTTCCACTACTTACTTTGAATTGAAATGCCGCGTCTATAACAACTATCTTAGCTTATTGTCAGCATACAGTGAAACCTGTCAGTGACCGAATGAAAAACTGAATAAGAGCAGCCTAGCGGGATAGTATCGAGAGTGAAACCGCGGCGCCCCGGGCGAATAGAAGTCCATCCTAATTAGATCTCTGAGGCTAGGGATGACAGCATGTAAGAAATAAAAAATTTGATTTTAAATTTAGAACAAAACAACTAGAAAAAAAAGACAGGTAAATAGGAGGCTAATAGCTGCGATTAAAAATTGGGTTTTAAAATAAGAACGCGGTTTTTTGTTAACAGAAAATAAAATAAGCGCTGCGTTTGTTTTAAAATTTGAATAAAAAACAAACACAAGCATGTTGTTTTTTTACACAAGATTAAGTGCACAAATTGCAGCTAATACATTGCAATAATTGTTATTTAAGATCTGAAATAAAATTGACTATGTCTGTTTATGGCTTAAATAAACATTTTCGTGTACGTTTCATTATGTTATAATTAATTTAATCAATGTCAAAGAAAAGTACCGTTTTGACCTTTAGTAATTGGATAGTTAACATTAAAAAAAAGATTATTGTGAGGAATTAATATATATTCCATACTTAAATTATATGAGAAAAGTCAACCCTATTCATGACAAGCGAATCTAAGCTACTTAAAATGTTTTAATGAAAACGAGCTAGAGGTCGAGTTATTTTGGTTATAGTACCGTATACTTAAGGTTTTCAATACATCTTTGAGACACGTCAAAGCCCCGGGCTGTTAAAGGGATATTGCCTCTGTTTAAAATAGTTTCGATGTATTCATATGTAGTTTGTTCTTCTTATTGTATTGTTAGTTAAATACGTCAAATAGAAATGGTAAAGTTACATTCAACCTCAGCTTCTTTTTTCACCAAAAAGTATTGTTATATCTAACAATTATTTAAATAAAATCGTACTATGCTATCATAGGTTCAATTATTAAATACGTTTCCCATAAAAAGTAAAAGACAGTGAAAAAAAAATTTGAAATATCATTTCTAACTTATACTACAAGAAAAGCCTAGTAATTCATTCATATGTCAATGCTTATATGGTTTAAATAAATAACTTTTCTTATGACACACGCGTCGTAATTGAGAAAATTAACAGTTTAATTAGAATTTGATATCTGGTATTTTAATGAACATAAATAAGCGTACTTCCTGTGTAAATATAGCCATGGACATTTTTCGCATTCAATGGTAGATCTCTATCCTGTCTGGCTTCATTAAAATTAAGTGATAGAATATTTAATGATGACCTAATAAGTGCACGCTACAGCATGAATGAATGTGAATTTGTTGTATGGTCAGTTAGATTCATTAAAGGAATAAAGTATCTACCTACATGATGTTAAAAACTTTGATCTTTTTTAATGCTTGCTTTAGTATAAGAAATTCGAATACCGGAGGGGTCATGACAAAATAGACCTTTTTTCGGTTGACTTGATATTGGATGTTTATTGTATACATACTTCGAAATAAATGTCCGATTAGAAGAAGAAAAGTATGGCTTATTTATGATTGATAAACAGAAAAAAACTAAACGTATTTTTTTTTTCATTTACTATTATTTATAATATTCACGTAAAACTGGCAATCAAGGAATATAGCAAAAAAAGTCAGCGTAATAAATAGAACCTTTTTTTAAATTATCGGAAAGCTTGAGAAGAGGCACGGTTATCAAACTGTAATTGGTCGTGGTGGGTCCGAAAGAGCCCGAAATATGCGCGTCCTCTGCTTCGTTACTCAGGAATCCGCTCTTATTAATGCGAGTTGCTCCCGTAATGAGGTAAAACAGCTTTTTTTTTGCAAAAGGATGCACCATTTTATTGCATAATCTGAGAAGTGGTATCATCGTTGTGTTTATTGAAAATACATTTTGAATTTTAACCTGGTTTTGTTTATACCTAAAAAACCTGATGATGGTGCTAGCATGGGTGACGTTCTCCAGTCATTTCTATCGCTGTGTAGGTGACATGGTTACTCATGCTCTCTCTGAACATGAGTAAACATTTACAACTAGAATCTTCGATTAAGTAGTAGTAGATTGTACCTTCATTTTCATTGTCGGATCAATCACGCTGATTTAAGTTTGGATATATTATATCCGTCTAAAATTAATCAACATAAAAAAGTATTACCTTACTCAGCACTTGAACCCACACTCTCCAGGTAAAACAAACACCTAATTCACGATTAGTGCAATATTAATTTATTTAAAACAGAAATTACGGATTAAGAATTTTAACCAACCATTGAAGTTAATGGAGAGTTAAATAAACACATAAACCACCGCGATACTATCGGGAATGCCATTTCGATATGTAACCAATGATGTTAATTTTATTCTATTGCCACTTACACCGATGGTTACTCAGTTAAGGACTCATATGGCTATGTTAAGTTTAGATCGAAAGATGGTCGTTAGACATTTTCTCTAAAAAAAATCTAATCAAGAATTAGATTAAAACCTATCCGGATTTAAACAGAAACATTTAGTTTTTTCACACTAATCGTATATAGTTGCAGAATGTTCAAATGCTCATAGCATGGCATAACTTCGTAGTTACGGGTTAATACGTTTCTCGCAAGCATAGAATCTTAGAGATTCAAGTATAAAAAGCATAACCTAATAGGTTAAGCTTGAGATGCAATGTGGCCTACATTTTTTTATTCTTCCTGTACATTTTACGAAACGAGTTTTGAAAAAGGAAAAATAATTCTCACGGTTGCACTTGACGGGTTGCGCCTGCGCCGAAATCTTAAATGACGCGAAACATTTTATGACGACGGGCATGCAGATCGAGGGTTACGGGACTTTGAAAAGCAAAGATAATTAAGAAGTGTATGAAAGTTACCTTTAATAATTAAAAATCTGTGTTGTAATTTAAGTTTAAGTAATCAAACTAGATATGTTTGTAGGCGGTTCATAAAATACACCTTTCACCTTTTACATCTTTACCTCTCTGAAGAGAATATTAGGGTCATCAATAATAGAGAGACCATGGTGAATGGCTAACCCCAGGCTTCTCTCCACTTTACTTACCACCAGGCTATTCTCCAGATTGGCTTTAAAATTATTATTTAGTCCAGTATTTTAAGGTCAGTATTTTATAACGGTTTACTAGCTTTTTCGAGGGGCTTCGTTTTCGTGATTCCTGAAAGTCTCTATTTCTGTGCCAACTTTCCTTAACTTTGGTGCAGTAGTTTTGAGGTTATTCGTGACAAATAAACAAAATATTTTCTTTTTATAATTTTAGTACAGATATATACATTCGTACAGTATTATCAATCAGATCACGAGCCTGGCGGCATACTATATAATTTAGTAACTGGACGACATTACGCTCTGTACCGCCGATATCAACAACTACCGTATAATTAATCTGCATTACCCACTGTGCTAGATCTTTGGTGTGAAGATCTGTAGTATATGTTAACATATACTTTGGGTTATATGCTAATGGGTCAATCTTAATTATTAACATATATCACGTTTTCATTTTTTACTGAGTTAAAGAACTGTGAAAAGAATCGATTCTTAATAATAACATAGCTAAAGAAACTTTTTACTTATTTGCGCGAATGTATACTTGGTATTTTTTTCAAGTTAAAACTAATTAAGGGATTTGGATAATACATTACAGTATAATTACTGTTAACTACCTATTATTCACATCCAAGCTGTAATCAGTTAAATAAGGAATTTACGTAAGGCACAATTTATAAGTGGTGCTACGATCTTTGAAAGGTAGTGTGTTACCAAAAGAATAGGTAAATATATGTATACTGGGGCTAAAGTAATATTGTTTTAGGAACATGATCAAACAACTGAACGGATTCTGAACCTTTGGTAAAACTATGCTTTGTGATGTTTTCATAAAAAATATGAACTGATGATATTTTTTTGCACATTATTTTAAAAACCAATAACTGAAATGTTTTGTATTCAGTTTCTGGTTTACCAAAGTAGAATTTGGTGGACTTACCAATAATTACGTATCGTTGTGGCCGCAGGCTACAGCCGCTCAATTTGTTTATTACGATTTATTACATATTTATATGAAAAAAATTAATAAAGTGTAGGTATTATCACATAATTTGTGAGCTGTAACCATATCTTAACTATGAGTTTGTCATAGTTAATTGAAAAGTAAAAGTGAATTTAGATGCGGACCAGATTAAAGTGGTTTATATGGCTATTTACTATCAATGTATAGTGTGTTACATGGAAAGTTATACCACTTAGATGCATAGTTGCTTTTATACTACGGTACATACTTCATGTAAAGCTTCACGTTGCATATTAATGTTACGGGTTTTTTATACAATATGCATATTATTATACGGAGTAGACAGAACCAATAGACAGATGCAAAATCTTCGTAGGAAGAAGATTTATGTGTTTTACACTTTATTATTGTTTCTTTAAACTAAATGAAATTAGCTTCCTTCTTTTTTTTGGCTTGAAACTTGTTGCTGGTTATGGTACTTTTCATGACAAATAGTCAGTTAATCTATTTTATGTAAATATTGTAAATACTATAAATTTTAAGTGGATTTAAATATACATTTTTGTTAGAAAAGGAGGCACGACCATAATCGGCGCAGACAGCTATCATGCGTGTACGCAGAGGAAACGTCGATCAGTAGCGAATTGAACAGACCAATTAATAGTAAATCTCTTGCAATTATTACAATGCTATGCGGCGTATATACAAGGAACAAATGAGATCGAATTTTTTTTTCAAATGAAGTGTTTTCGATTTTTCTGCTTAAGTAACTAGAGTGTGTTTTAAGAATTTTCGGAATCCTAGCCGGATTTTTGTCTGCGTCGTGTTACTTAAACTTTAGTGATATATTGTGACTATTTGCCAAAGTTCAGTGAATCTTATTTAAGCATATAAGGTAAGTATTTAATCTCGATAAAAATTTGCGTTATTGACAAATCACATTAGGCTTCCAACAAGATAAGTTGCCTGCTAGTTAGATTTATAATCTTTAAAAAGTCAATTAGTGTGTGTTGGATGCAGAATTTAAAATTCAGAACGATAACATGGTAGCATGCCAAAAGAAGTAAAATTAATGAGGATTTAAAGCGAGCGAATCGCTTTAATGACACAGTGCCTTAAGCAACATGCGTCGAAACTTGAAATCATCTTACATGTACTTTATATAATCAGGTAAGGGAAATTGTATCAAAATTTTGGTATAAGGTCCAAGAAGCAAATTAAAGAGTTCGCGGATGTATACGCGTTTTAATTACGTATTTCATAATACAAATTAGTCAGAGCAAATTAAAAAAAGTTGAAGTTTAATGTTTTGTCGGTGTTATCTTTATAGTCAAGTAATCTTTTCCTTCCTTTTCTTTCTTTTCACAAAACACAAAAGTTATTGAAGAAAGGTAGGATTTACATGCATATTGTTACACCTGAACGCCCTTCTACGAGGATTCGGAGGTGCGCTATTTGATCTTGGTCTTGGATTAGGTAAGTCAGGTTTTCAGGTTATACGAAACGATTCCCGTCTGACCTTTGCACAGGGATCTAAAAATGTTGTATTAGTTTAAAAGCTGCATTAGATAAACGTGCCCATTCCCTAAGCCGTCTAACACGACATCCATGGGAAAAAGATGAAGTCGTCCCATTCTAAAGTTCCGGGAACTACGAGTAGGCACCAATGAGACGTGAACATCTAGTATTGTTTAAAGATATGTGGATGGTTCTGATCTGTCATTATTTTTATCCCGCGAAAAACATTATACAATCGAGTGGTCATGTCGGTAAGTGTAAGTACAGGGTTCGAGAATATACCTGCCTTTTAATGGGAAAAAGAGTATTTCGAATGAAATACGAACTTTAAATTCGACCACGAATACAGGTTGTTAAAATTTATTTTGCATATATAAGTTATTGAAAATTTTTGCTGTTACCGCTAATAGTATGAAATATATACCATAATAGTAGAAAAAAATAAACATTAAGGTTAAGACATTAGTCAAATTATGCTTATATTGTTATCTTATGAGATTAGAAATAAATAACGCTACTTACTTGATACGTACGCGTATCTTAGAAACATATTCAAAAAAAAAATTAAGTTTCCTTCTTTCCTCGGTTATGTTGGAGGTATCTTATTTAATTAAGAAGAGTTTATTAATTTAAATCAATGGTTACCAGAACAGATGATGCTTATTCAAATAAACACATAATTGTAACTAAAGCCGGTTTTAAAAATGTTGTAATTTAACGTACCTGGCCGCCATAGTGACACGTGTAACAAGTCTAAACATAGAGGTATTTTTGTTTCATCAAGAGTGCGCAATTCTGGGAAAAGTGACAAAGAAAAGCTTTTCATAATACCTATAATAAGCAATTTCATTTATTCTTACTAAAACGACACTGAGAAAAGATTTGTATTTTATATTTATTTCCCACGAATAAACTCAAAAACGATTAGAATAATTTTGACCGAATTGGCACAGAGTAGACGTTCAGAAGTAACGTACTACATTTTCCGCTAATAAATCTAGTCGTACGCATTGAAAATAAAGAGTTTTTAGTGTCTTTTTTATATCATTTCATTTAATCAGGATTATGACTTACATTATTTTTACTTAGATTATCAAATTCATCAAATAACATGTTCATTATACTGCGCCACCAATGGTCCTATTAATATTTTTTCTTTGGCAAAACGCTTGATTTTTTTGCTTAAAACGCACAGCGCGCACTCTATAGAGACCTCAATCGAAACTAGATGGTAATAAACAATTTTAAAATTATTACGTTCACGCCAGTTGCTAGCACTCGCCGTCAACTTTATAATTGGTTGTCATCCGCCAGGGACTTTCTAAGTATGAGCTAGTGTTTATGCAAACCATAAATAATCATTATGTACCGAGAAACATACTCGTGGTGATTAATATTTATGTATTTGTTTTTTGTACTTGAGAATCAGCTTTAGACGTTTTTGCTGTTTGTAAAAAAAAATAATTTAATTAATTTATTTTATAAACAGCAAAAACGTCTCTTCTTATGAAGTCTTTTTCTGAATTTAGAAAATGGATCATTTAGATACTTTTGAACTCCACGATCAGTTTATGATGCGGTTTATGTTTAATATTTAAAATAACTGCTTTTGTTTACAAGAACACTCTGTGTAATTGCCTTACTAGTGAGAGGACAAGGAAGAGTTGGTCATTATATTGCGCAACACTTGGATCTTTCTGTCACTTATCTACTCTGATTTAAGTGTCAGAAATAATTATCGCCCAATCTCTCCCATCCCAATCATCCCAATCCAAATCGAAAATTGATAGAAAATAACTATGTGTTTTACTGCGCATCATCATCAACAGTGGACCGTTTCAACTTACATATCTGACACACTTAACCATTCAAATAAATCCATATTCTAAATGGTTTAAGAGGAGTTGTCAGTTGCGCAATACCCAAGTTTTTGTCACCGCCTAGGCCTGTTTCATCAGGCAACCTTGCTTTCCGTTAATTAGCCACCTCGCTGAGCACGAGTGATGGATCGGGCACCTGTTTCGGGCCATTGATATCTAATAAGTTGACTAGAATCGCCAATTATCGCTGAAACCGTTTTCTATGAACTATATAACGCTTCCACAGGGTAGAAAATTAAAACTGATAGGCGTAGAAGGAAATGAATATCAGGCCAGGCGAACGCTTATACATACATTAATTTTCTCGCTATGGGTATTACAAATTTATAATCGGTATACTTATCCTTTACGTTTTAGTTTCACGATTCGCAAAACCAACTTTGGTTGGTACTTAAAGGTATGGTATAGTAACTCTAAAAAAGGACTAGCAAATACATACATACATACATACATACATAAAATCACGCCTCTTTCCCGGAGGGGTAGGCAGAGACTACCTCTTTCCACTTGCCACGATCTCTGCATATTTCCTTCGCTTCATCCACATTCATAACTCTTTTCATGCAAGCTCTGCGGTTTCGGGTACTTTTGACCAAATATTATTTTAAATATCTGACAGTTATAGAGAATGAAGTGTTACAAAGTATTTCGTTTTGGTACCTTTGTAGCGATAGATTCAAAGCTTACTTGATAGAAGGTGAAGCGCAGTCAGAGTAAGAGAATAGGGAAATGGATATAGGATGAATGAATGAATAAAAGAATTAAATTAATATTCAAGCGTATAGCAATAAACGGGCCTAGAAATACAATAAGATTGACACTTGTCAAACTGACAATTTTTTATTTTACTTGTCCGCCGAATTTATGGCAGGACGAAAGAGTTCCGCGTATGAGTAGTGATATAGGTTGTCCGTTTATTACTAAAATATAATTTTATTTATTATTTTATGTATTTATAATTAAAACTATTAAAATTAATAAATTGTAAAAATCCCTACATCAGCCCCCCCTTGAGACCGTCAAGGGCGATAATAGTCGGGGAATCTTACCTTACGACCTGATCTAGTTTTAGTATTTACTTCTCGATCAGGTGGGTTCTGATTCTCTGATTGTGGTACATGACGTGTATCGGTGTTGTGTTTGTCATGCTTTTGTGAAGTATGTTTGTGTGATGCGTGATCTGAAGGTATGTATGGAGTGGTGTCTGGGTCACACAGTATGTAGGCCGGCTTGACTCGGTCTATCGATACCGTGACTCTTTTACCCCTAACCAAGATAGTGAATACCTTATTATCTCGCTGAAGTACCTCATATGGTCCGGAATACGCAGGTTTCAAGGTGCCATCAACCGTGCAATCACGCAAAAATACATGAGTGCAAGTGGTTAAATCCTTGAAAACGAACGTTGGACGTTTTCCCCCATGATGAGAGGCTGGTGTGGGCTTCAGGCTTTGGACTATATTCCTAAGTCTTGAAGTGAAGTCCGTCAAGTCTAAGGGACAGTCAGTTTCAGAATCAAAAAATTCACCTGGCAGACGCAATGGTTCGCCATACACCATTTCTGCTGAGGTAGTTCGTAAGTCGTCCTTGAACGCGCTGCGGACACCCAGCAATACGAGAGGGAGAGACTCGACCCAATTTGTGTTACCGTGGCAGATTATGGCAGATTTCAGCTGCCGATGGAATCTTTCCACGAGGCCATTACAGGCGGGATGATAGGCGGTTGTTCGGCGATGAGTAAATCCAGCGATGCGAGAAAGATTTCCGAATAACGCTGATTCAAACTGTCTGCCACGATCTGTCACGATATCAGCAGGGCAACCAAACCTAGAAATCCAGCCATTGAGTAAGGCTTTTGCAACTGCCTCGGCCGTAATTTCTTCTAAGGGTATTGCCTCAGGCCAACGCGTAAAACGGTCGATGGCTGTGAGACAATACTTGTAACCTTGGCATGAAGGTAATGGTCCGATCAGGTCAATATGGACGAATTTGAAGCGAGCTGCAGGAAGTTTGAAGTTGCTGAGAGGAGCACTAGTATGACGCGTGATCTTAGACTGTTGGCACGCTATGCATGCTCTCACCCAGTTCCTACAGTCCTTTTTCACCTCCGGCCAAACATAACGTTCAGAGACCAATCTGGCTGTTGCCTTGGCACCAGGGTGGCTGAGACAATGTAGACTCTCGAACACCCTTCTCCGTAACAGCTTGGGAACAAACGGTCGAACCATGTCTGTGCTGGTGTCACAAAACAGCTCTGTGTTGGAACCTGGAATCTTGACTTTTTTAAGGCACAGTGAAGTCGTACCTTCTGCAAGTTGCCTAAGCTCTGGATCAGAACGTTGAGCAGCAGCCAGCTGTTCTGAATCGATTGGCTGGGAAATTTCCTCAACTCGCGAGAGGGTATCAGCTACCACGTTGTCCTTACCAGAGATGTGACGAATGTCGGTGGTAAACTGCGCAATCAGATCCAGGTGTCGGAACTGTCTTGGCGAGCAGTTTTCCTTTCGACTTTGGAAGGCAAAAGTCAGGGGCTTGTGGTCGGTGTAGACCGTAAAAGTTCTAGCTTCGAGCATGTGCCTAAAATATTTTATACTCTCATAAATGGCGAGCAATTCTCGATCGTAGGGTGAGTATTTCTGCTGGGAAGGACTCAGCCCACGAGAGAAAAATGCCAAAGGCTCCCAGGACTCACCATCAGACTGTTGCTGTAACACCGAACCGATAGCTCTGTCTGACGCATCAGTAACAAGCGCCAATCTTGCGTCACACTTGGGATGAGCCAGCAAGGCGGCCTGACACAGACCTTCTTTGCAGGCTTCAAAAGCCTCAAGTGACTTACCAGTAATATGTACCGGGTGTGAACCTTTCACTGATCCTGTCAGCAGTGCGTTCAGAGGACCTTGTTGTTTAGCGGCGCCTGAAATAAACCTACGATAAAAGTTTACCATACCCAAGAAGCGGCGTAGTTCCTTTACCGTCTTTGGGACAGGGAAATTGGTGATGGCTTCGACCTTCTCAGGTAGGGGTGTCGTACCTTTACCTGAAATTCTATATCCTAAAAAGGTTACCTCAGACGCGCCAAAGACACACTTCGCCGTGTTGACGACCATGCCGTACTGCTTGAGTCTTTCGAAGAGTTGACGAAGGTGCTCTTCGTGGGTCTTCTGATCCTTCGAGAAGACCAGAAAATCGTCCAGATATGCATAGGTAAAATCCAGGCCCCGCAGCATCTCATCGACAAATCGCTGAAACGTCTGTCCGGCATTACGAAGTCCGAACGTCATGAACGGAAATTCGTAAAGACCGAACGGCGTTGTGATCGCTGTCTTCGCTATGTCGTCTGGATTGACCGGGATCTGGTTGTAGGCCTTCACCAAATCAATGGTAGAGAAGACGGTGCAGCCTGATAAAGAGTGGGAAAAATCATGAATGTGTTTAATGGGGTATCTGTCGGGTATTGTCCGGGCATTCAGCATGCGGTAATCCCCACAAGGACGCCACCCATTGTCCTTCTTGGGCGCAAGATGAAGGGGTGAAGCCCATGCTGATTCGGAAGGCCGACAAGTACCATTCTGTAACATAGACTCGAATTCCGATTTAGCAATTTTCAGTTTATCAGGCGCAAGCCTACGGGGAGTGCAAGAGACCGGTGGCCCAGGTGTAGTGCGGATGTGATGGACAGTGTTGTGGTGCAGTGTACGATGTATTCCATGTGGGCGAGTGATTTCGGGAAATTTTGCTAGTATGTTGTGATAGACAGAGTTACCAGAAACCACCTTCACGGAAGAAATACTTTCGTTACTAAAGGCAAGCGAAGCCACGGTCGCGACCATAGTGTTACCGTCGATAAGGCGTTGATTTCGGACATCTACTATAATATTGTAATGTGATAAGAAATCCACGCCTATTATCGCCCTCGTTACGTCGGCTACAATAAAATGCCAAGCAAAGTCACGACGCAGCCCTAGGTTTAGTACGCAATGATAGAAACCGTACGTATTTATGATTGACCCGTTAGCGGCACACAATTCAAAATTTGTTTTCGCGCGATAATCTTTTAAAAATTTGCGAGGAAATACACACAAATCACTACCTGTATCTACTAACAATTGTAATTTCGTCCGTTTGTCCGTAACAAACAAGCGACCGGTACTTGGGCAGTCGTCGGTCGCCATTATCGACTGCCTTACGCATTTCCCGTATAGTCACACGGCTTGACACATCTTTTTGCTTTATCACCGAACTTGTAGTGATACCAGCATGTCGGGAACTTCCTGTAATTCGAGTGCGATCTTGTTGACGTAGAGCGACCTCGCCAACTTGAAGACTGCCTGGTTCTTGACTTTGACCGCGACATACGGTCGACCTTGTCAGCAAGCGCTTCGAGTTGTCGTGTTAACGCAGCAATCTCACTCGACCCACTATCGTGTTTTGTGGAAACTCCTGCTGCTTGCAAATTCGGTGATACTGCATCCAGTACTTGATCAGCTAGCTCGGCGACCTCATCGAGTTTCATCCTAGCCTGCGACGCAATGATGGGTTGTACGCTGTTGGGTAAACGGCTGGCCCAGAGAGTTCTGAGTAAATCGTCTGGCACCTCAGAACCAGCTAATCCCCTTAACCGCCGCAGGAACTGCGATGGTTTGCGATCTCCCAATTCTTCATGATGAAGTAGTTGCTGGACCTGCTTTTCGCGGGACGCTGACAACCTCTTTACGAGCTCTGATTTAAGCGTCTCATACTTATCTGCCGTAGCTGGCGCCTCGATAATATCTTCGACGATCTCCACGTACTGAGGTTCTAGATGCGATACTGCATAGTGGTATTTCGTCGCCTCTGACGCAACTCCAGCTAAAACAAATTGGCTTTCCAGCGAAGCAAACCAAAGCTTCGGTTTCGACGGATAAAAAGGAGGTACTCTTACGCCTACGCGATCCAACGAAAGCGGCTCTCCGGCTCCTTTGTTCTCACTCTTTGATTGCGACATCGTGTTAAAACGGGGTCACCAATGTAGCGATAGATTCAAAGCTTACTTGATAGAAGGTGAAGCGCAGTCAGAGTAAGAGAATAGGGAAATGGATATAGGATGAATGAATGAATAAAAGAATTAAATTAATATTCAAGCGTATAGCAATAAACGGGCCTAGAAATACAATAAGATTGACACTTGTCAAACTGACAATTTTTTATTTTACTTGTCCGCCGAATTTATGGCAGGACGAAAGAGTTCCGCGTATGAGTAGTGATATAGGTTGTCCGTTTATTACTAAAATATAATTTTATTTATTATTTTATGTATTTATAATTAAAACTATTAAAATTAATAAATTGTAAAAATCCCTACACCTTCATTATTTTAATACTTTTCGGCTCTAGCCTTCTAGGATTTTTATCAATAACATAACTTATAATTTTACGTTGTTTTGTGACTATTGACTTCATCTGCCCGGTAAGGTACTCGTAGAAATACGTGATATGTGAACCAATCTAGTCAATTCTATAACTTTATATCCATGTCGACATGTCACCACAAAGTGCGCTCTCAAAAAATCACGCAACTGACCGCAGTTTCGATTTCGACGTCCATCTTATCTGCTTCGATTGTGCCTACCAGACGACCTTTCACATAAATCTATACATAACTCTTGCGTAGTGACTGACAGACGGCGCAAGCCAGGTAGCCAAAACTATTCCACTACTGAACTGGGTTTGGGAAGCTGATATTTGATATGTATGTATGTTCCTTAGAGAGCGTAAGCGAGGATTTCCCGACCACATTACTGAAACAAGAATTTGTACAAGATTGCTCATTTTATGCAGAAGTTGAAGACTTTAAGAAAAAATATAAGTATTTGTCACAATTTGTTCAGAGTCCACAGTGTGTTATATTTTTTTTTGTAATTTCGTAACTGATTATGAAAATAGTCAATTGTTTCATAAGTACTTATAAAAAAAAGTTTCTGTTAATTTAGAATGAAAGCTTATATATGAAGCCTTGTTGATAAATGAATAAATGTACTTATCAATTGAAAAAAATACTTTATTTTAATTACAGGGCATTTTAATTCACCATTGAGATGTTAATATTTTGCAAGAACGATTCCGATCTATTAGAAATTGTACAAGTATCAGTGTAATCTATTACCAAACGCAAATTGTTTTGCACAAAAACTCAGCATCGAAATTGACCACAAAAGTTGTAATTGTAAAGGTATTGGTAGTTTTTCGAGCAATAAATAATGCAACGCAATGGCGGTACGCGCACGCGCCGCTAACAAGCGCCGAGCCATCGTTGTGCAACCTGCCCCACCCTGGTTTGGCACTTTAGACACGGCCTAAGTTGAAAGCGAAGAGCGGGAGTTAGACCTACATCCTCACCTCTCTTTATTTTACACAAACCGACCTCCGTTTTGCTAGATATCTGATTTGCTTGAATGTGCGGGTCTAATCACGATATTTTTCCTCACTGTAAGAACATCAGTTAACACTCGAAGAAGCAGGTGATGACTTATTTTAATAAAGACTGGGACATGCCCGCGTCAAATGAAAAATCCTCTCTTAAAGTCCCTTCTATAAGGAGCATACATGCCAACCTTCAGCTTTTAAAGCCCAGTAGGTAGTTTCGGTTTTAAGTTTTGATTAGTGACTCAGTCAGTAACGCAATTCTAATTAATAAATTGATTACCATCTGTGTAGTTGAAAAAACTGACCACTGATGGCATAGTTACCTATTTGATAATTATTGTATTACCTCAATATGTCGTCTATTTGGATTAATTTCCTTAATTAATTAACGACCATATTTACCGGTATATGGAAAATTAGAAAAGAAAATACCATTTTAGCTTAACTACCTTTTCACAGATTTAGGACAAGATTAAGTTCAACAGATTGCAGCATTTCAGGAAATTTGATGATCTTAATAATCTTTTACCCAAAGGCCGCTATATAAATAGTTTCAGTCCAACAACGATCAGACGGGACGATCAGCGCCACTTAATACATAGTACCGCGATGTCAGTAATGCATTTCCATACAAATTTCATACTGCGTTTACTTGCTCGATGCGTTTGATGGAGTGAAACTCGCACTAACCCCAAGGGTATATTTAAAATGATTTAATCTCTAATTCTTGTCACTTGGACCAGTCCCGCACTGATTCCGTTCGTGTCCAGACAGTGTTCACAATAGTACCTAAGTGCCTACATTCGCTAGATCTAGACCAGGTCTACTTGCCGACGCCTTGAATTTACATAAATACGTATCTTCATAGTACATTTTCTTGTTTAGAAAACGAGCACGTATAGTGTTAGATTTAACATTGATTCTCTCTCATAAAAGAGTATTCTGTAATTAAAGAAGCTTGGTGTCTGGTAAAGACATCATTTGTTTGGCAACTTTGGATTTGATGGATGGATTTCGTAAAAGGCGACTAAGGGAAATGCTGATAAACTTGGGATTCTTCTACCACTATTTGAATCTTAATTCCATAATTTAGGCATACAGCTGAACGTGGCCTTTCAGTCTTTTCAGGACTGTTGGCTCTGTCTACCCCCAAGCGATATAGACATGACTATATGAATGTATGTATATATTTTTTTAAGAGGCAAGCTTCTTTTTGGCAAAGTAACCTAAAAGTTAGGAAATTATCCCGCGATAACATTACCAAAAATGTATATTAAAATGAACCCACAATACGAAGTAATGATAGAAAGTGACCGATCAGGTATTCTTCGCTCACTTGTTGTTTTGCATGAAAATAATGAAGCTTTTAGAGAAAGTTTCTAACCGTCTGCGGTGTTGTGTATTGTAATTGATAAAAAACCAATTACTTGGCCATTGTCAGATCAGCGTCAAATGTCAGTTCTAATATCGTGTCCTTAAATGAAATATACCTTTCATCTATACTTCTATATTTAAAAAGTACACAACTTTTTTAAGAAGATTCTAACGATTTGCACTTTGATAAAATTTGCTGCAGAGATAGAACTACACGATATGTTTGCGATACGATTATTGTAAATAGAAAAATGATATATGAAAATATTTTTGAAAATTTTAAGGGACTGCTTATTTTCTGACATAAACTCAACTTGAGGACCAATTTGTGAGTATTTATAGCAGTCATCATTTTAGTTGCTTTCAAATATGTACGTTAGATTGGTTCTAGTCCGTGGCGGAAACCACACCACTCAGTGTCTTCCTTTCAGATTTTCATTTATGTAATTAAGACAATAAATTCAACGATTTGCCAATATGGCGGGCTCGATGTTTCTGGGCGGTTTCGTTTGTCGCAAATTAATGGCCATAAAGCATAATCATATCGTAAACGCTCGTGCGCTGCGCAAGCGACGCGCCCGCGGCGCCCTTCGGAACCAAGATGGCGACGACGATTTAAATTGTATTAGCTACATTGAACTTAGAACTAAATGGTATTTGATTTCATACATATTTTTATAACCTTAAAACCTTGAACCTTTTTGAGGAGGAGAAGGTATCACGTAGGTACATGTTGTTTTTTTTTACTAACAGCTCAAAATGCAGTAGGACTTTAGGACTTGCGATGCGATAACGGGGACGGACCTAATAAGTTACTTCTTCTTAAAGTCCTCTTTGCATCTTCACCGGTTTTCCTCATGTTTAGCTCACAATTACTCCTGGGGATGTCAAATGCACACATTTTCTTCTAACTCATTGTTCAGTACAGTACAGTGAAAGCTCCATATTTTTCCAACCTCTTTTATCAGCGCATAGCTGTATCTGTATTCAGTAGTTTCTCTTTGAAAACGAGTGTAGATATGTAAGATAATATTGCATTGGTCGTAGACCTTAATCATTTAAAGCAAAACATTATATTTATACGTTAACTAAAAGTCGCCTATCGCCACTGAAATATGTTTACTATAACAATGTTTTTATAAGGGATACAATAAGTAGTAGTAGATGTAATGTGAATATCAGTTAATAAAAATGTTGTCAAATTAAAACATATGATTATTATATATGTATATATATTTCTAAGCAATGTTTGAATGTTATCGTTAAGCGAGGTTTCAAAGGTAAAGCACCAGTTAGGAGTAAAATTGTCCAATTTAAACCTATGAGGTACTTTTTTTTATAAATTTTACCCCAGATGGTTAGCGTGACATATTTTTTAATTATTGTATAAAAGTTCATGCACAGCGATATTATAAAGCTGTGAAAACACACAATCAAGAAATAATCTAAATACGAAAGTGATTCGTTTGTTTGTTATGTTTCACTTCCCTAGTTATGTAATGAAATAAATCTTGAAATATCACGTATATATAATTAAGACTCTGGAGAAGGACATGGGGTTCCTTTCATCCCGGTAAATACTATTGTTTCCGTGGGATTTGCGAAAACCCTTTTTTCTTTTGTAGGTGGTGCTAATTTCACGCGGGCAAAGCTAAGGTAAAACTTGCAATGAACAAAGGAAGTAAGGGTCAAAATTGAAAATGCCAAATTCAATTTAGTGTTATTTAATTCATTTTGACAAGGTAAATCGGTGACCTTTGAACGACTAAAAGGTATCAAAAGTACAAAAGATAAAGAAAATAATCTCTATTACTTATCCATTCTATGATAAGTTACGTAGCATCTCTTATCAGGGTTTGGTACGAGTATAATAAAGACAGAATGTATTTAAAACATGACTCTCAGATATACTAAAAATGCAATTTTAAAAATAACAATCGGCATATATTTTTTATTACATTTTTCACAAGTCGCTTAAATGTAAATTCAATTCACTCAAATTTCAGTAAAGTTTTCTATTGTAATCACAGAACAATGAATGTAATGATTTGATCAAATTAGTTGGGTAATTAATTGGGTAGATGCAGTTAATTAATTTATACTCGTAACATTAAAAGAGATCTATCTATACTTAAAGGAACGTTTGAACAAATACAATTCGTCAAAGGATGTGAGATTTTATAAAAAAAAAGTATTATGCGAGATTCATTGAGGATTCCAAAATAATAAATAATAAAATCACAGATTTAAAGTTAACCTTAATTTAGTAATTTGGAGAGCATGATTAAATCACTTTTATAATTATCTGATTAATTTATAGTTTAAAATCTCAAAATATGATAAAAATATATCTAATTTGCGTAATATTTTGAAACTTAACAATGTGACGTCACATTTGAGTACACACACATTTTGTGACCTGACGTCAACAACGATATAATTTACGCAACACACAGTATACATACACATAAAATTCAGAGCATTTAGAAAAAACTTCGCTAACAATTTATAAAAATATTTATAATATCTTCAATAAGCAACAAGTTATATTTTTATTGGTAACCGGCGTTTCCTTTCAGACTAATAATACTAATATATTACAATCGATAAAGCAAATGTACAAAAATATTACACAGATACTAACTACATTCGTACGAAAGTACCAAATCAAAAGGCAAAGTAAAAGTAAATTTAATTTGGCGACAAAATTGATAATTTTACTGAGATTTTACTTCAAGTCAAAGTATTTTCTTGCTTTTTCAGGATGGGCACAGACTAAGAGATATTTTAATTTTAAGCTTTTACGTAAGGTCTTATAAATGACATAATTTAAAACACTGGTATATGAGTTTTGTAGTTGGGTTAAACCTCTGATGCCTGAGGTCTGCAACCACCTTTTGCAAGTTATAGTATGTTTGAGTTTTACTTGTCACCTTATTTAACCGTTATTTTATCGGTTAGAGGTTAACACCATACATTAATCATCCACAAATTAAATTTAGTTTCATTTTTTTGATTGAAATTGGCACTTTTTGTTCAACTTATATTAAAGGCTGTAATTCTATTACATCGAACACTCTTGGAACTCTAAAATTACTTAATTTATGTCTCCATGACAAGGAATCCATTTATAAATTCTAGTAGCATATATTTCTATCGGTAGTGGAAATTCGGTATTCTTTCTAACTACACTTAAAAGCTAATTTAATTTGAACAAAGGCTTTATTTACATGAGACATTATCACGTTATTTTTCACATATAATATACATACGAGTACATTTCATATTTTTACGATTTCGCGTATACATTTTGACTGGTGACAGTTCTAATTACTTTTCAGCTATGGACATAGTTTTTTGACCTTTTAAAGAGATCATTGAATAAAATATTTGTAATTGTTCTCTTTCATATTTAAAATCTTAATTTTGTTTAACCGCAACCTTCTTCGGTTTAACTTAATTGTAATAAAGACAATCACTTTGTTCGTAGGTTTGTACAGTGGATATGTAATCTTAATATTTACAATCCACAAAATCATATCAAGTCCCGTAAAATTACACAAGAGTCATTTGGATGCTTGGACCAGATTATTGTAACTCTGAATGTTTTCCACTATCAGGTGTGGTCAGCGGCCGTGGTGGCGGCGGCAGTGCGGCGCGCTGGCGCCACTCGCCCCATGAACGACCTGATCTCCTCGAAGTACGTCTCATCCGGAGACCTCCGGCGGCTATCGTCGCCGTTCTCTGCTTCGTGTTTCTTCAAATGCCGGTCGAGGTTCGTCTGCTGGCCGAAACAACGGTCGCAGTGACGACACCGAAACGGCCGCTCCTTATTGTGTATATTCCGTACGTGTCGTTGTAAGTTTGAGGATATCGAGAACGATCTCTCGCAATATTTGCATCGGTACGGCTGTTCGCCGGTGTGCGTCCGCAAGTGTCTCGTTAGATTGGCGCTCCGAGGAAACGCTTTCCCGCAGTAGGAGCATGTGTACCGGTCTCTCGCCCTGGGGGCTCCAGGGTTCGGAGGTAAGGGTGGTGCTCTGGGAGCGCCGGGAGCGAGTAGTGTCGCCGCCGCTGCAGGTAGGAACGGGTATCGGCCGAACGAGGCCGGTAAAGCTAGCGGGAGCCTTCTGCAGAACTGTAGTAGGGCCGGGTGAGCCGGGTGGGCCGGATGCGTCGGGTGCGGCGGTGGCGAGGGTATAATGAGGTTGCAGTTTTCATCTTCCAGTCGTTGCGGTCTTTTATGAGTGACTCTGAGGTCGAGCGGCTCGTCTGCTCGAGGGGAGCCGAGGGGGCTGGAGTGGTGGTCCAGCGGCGAGGGCGGGGGGGATGCGAGGCGGCGCGGCGCCGCGTGCTTTTCGCGCATGGCGGCCGCCGCGCACGCGCTCATCGGGCTCGTGCGCCACCGACCTGGAACAATGAAAACAAAGTGTTCAATATTGATGGGACTACGGGTTTGCAATGTATAATGCCATCGGTACAAAAATTGATTTAATAATTAGTATTATGGTAGAAAAGACATCAACGCGTTCAACAGTTTAAGAAAAAGTAATCTAGATTTTCCGTCAACGTCAGTTCATAATTATTTTTTATTTTTTCAGAAGCATGTGAATATTTAAAAGTAAATTTAAATATTCTTATATTCATTTTCGATGACAATTTTGAAAATATGGCCTAAATAATGTAAATCAAGTAAGCTCCATCCATCAATCCTCCTCAACCTTCGGCTGTTAGCAATCAGGTATGCTAAACCGTCTTTCGAAAGACGACCGGCGGGCGCTGATCGATGTCACCGTGCGCCCACGCATCGGCCACGCCCACGTGGTTTCGACACAAACTGGAGCAGGCTACCGAAACGAAGACATAAAATAACCAGTTTGCAAACGGATCACCAAAATTTCGAGAAAAAAATATTTTTATCTGGTATCGTCCATTTTAAGGATTCTATAACCATATGGCAAAAGCAGCTACTCTTAAAATATATATTGTCATTACGAGAAACTTAATCAAATTAGTATCGAAAGAATCGTTTAAAAAATCACTGACTGAAAATGTATGATTATGGAGGTCATATAAGAGGGAGTCGGTTTGTGCCAAAATCCTGACTTACCAATTCCAAGATCGTATTGGCCCACCGTGGGCTTCTCTCTAGAGATGTGAGTTGTAACCGGGCCTTAAAAGCATGGAGCATGAAGATGTTCTTAAATGGTGTCACATCTGCGTGCGGTTTTATTTTAACCTATGCTCAATTTAATCATTAACGTTACTTTATTGGCCGTTCATGTTACCGTAACTATCGGGTACAAATGTGCAGCTGACATGTTATTGCGTACTCTCGTTTGCATAAGGTGGATCGTAATACTGTTATTGGAAATCGATAGCTTATTCAAAGAACGTTAAATTGTATTGATTTGTGACGACGCTATTGTAAGTTTAATGGGAAAATGTAAAAGAAAAACAGTCACAGATTACACCAGACATAGAATAAGATTTTCGGAGAAATTAAGAGTATTCAAAAAGTTAAAGTACCTCTATTGCATCTTTCATTCACCATTCATAATGCATTTACCCAAAATTAACAATACCTTTTTCTACTATATTTTCTTCTCATTTAGTTAATGGTGTCCTTTGAGTCTTGTAAGTCAATTATTTGTGGCTATAGCTAGCTATAGCTTTATATTATGAGTGGCTCTAATTTATTTGATTATATGACATCATTAAGATTTCTGTGACAATATAATTTTCTTTTCTTTTATAATTGAAGAAAGCCTGCATAGTATGGTCCATCCCCAAGGCAATTTCTACTCACAAATCATAAGCATGAGTTTAGCTCACGAGTTTACCAAATAAGGTTCCTGCAGATCTCAGCCTGACCCTCGTTCTGTAGATTTATGTCGGCTGCTTTTGGCGCAAATTAGCCGTGTGTCATTGTTGCCGTGACTGAACCAATTTGAAGAATTTCTTTTACCTATTTACTGTTTCAATGACCTGGTGGTCTAAATGTTTTTCCAGAAGATTTCTCTTTCGATTTGAAAAGTCCATCCTGTGTCAAATTTATTTTTCTTTTATCATGGTAGATATCTAAGAACAGCAATTTAGATGTACCTATCAAAAGTTTATAATAATATAAAAACTGTAAAATGATAACAAAGAATATTGATTAACATTGATTAATTAACTAAATGACTGACATAAATACGCACAGCCTAAACCACGGAGTGTAGAGATTTATAATTTGATATGAAGGTTTCATGAGTGACTAAAGGATATTTTTTCAAATTCTCACGGGAACGGAAAATAACAGACGTAAAGAATATTTTTTACGGAGCCACGAGTGTACTCTAGTAAAAAAAAACAGAACAGATGACTTATGACCACAATTGCTCAATAAAAAGTTACAAAGCAGACAATGTCGTCAAAATCGTGACTGTGCACTATAACAATCGATCAGCCTTAATAAGTTTTAATGAAAGTAAAGCTGTATACACAAGTATCACCTGACTCGATCTCGCGCATGCCAAACTCGTGAGTACACGTGGGATGTTCAGATCAATCTATGAAATAAAGTTGTCCAATTTATGAAACGTATCATTTTTGTAATAACAAACTAATATGTGTGGGTTGAATGGAAAATAATTGTTTAAAACTTTATTATCTTCTTGCATCCTTATGGACGGGGATGAGATGTCTCATCTTTTCTCTTTCTTTGTCTCAGAGGTTGATCGAAAAGATAAATTAAGGTCGCGGAGTTGAGCAGTATATAATTTAATTAAAACTAATAATTAGTCTTAATCTTATGATTGAAATGTTTATAATAATCGGACATATAACCATGATCCAATGTGGGTTGCAAAGGGGTTGCGATGTTCAGATTGAATTCGCTTCGTCTGGAAATCTAACTTATCCAATCTAGGATTGGGGTCAAAAGGAGCACCCTGGTTCGTCTCCAGACAGGTGAGGATGTAATAGGGATAAACGCTAGAAGGAGGATTAGAAAAAAATAATAATAAGACACACCTATGTCCTGTCAACTTTCATGCCTTAGAAGTAATTTACATTTTACGAGTATTCTCCAGATATTTCTGATGCGTGCTACATATAAGGGTAAAAGCTATCTGAGTTTCCATTTTGTTAATAGCAGTAGCTTTTTCTGGGCTTCGCTCCTACGGGATAAGTCAACATCTTAATAAAACATGAAAATACCTGACACACCTAATCTAAATTCATTGCCACGATGTCATTATAACTTACACTTCGTGTGCCATTAGCAGTGCGATAATTGCCATACTTGAAGATACAATCTGATCATGCACCCCATAAGGAATATCTTAGGTTATAATCCATATTAGCCACATGTTACGATGTACTAAAAGTCAATGCTTGCACGTTTTGTAAGTAGCAGTAGGTTACCATACTAAATGCTAAATTAGCGTTTCACGCTTGCGATGAAATGTGGATCAGGGAAAAAAGGAGATATGTATTAGATAAAGCCATGTGTTTTACTAAAGATAAAAGGCAAATTTGGTATTTCCTTTTATAACAAGTAATTTTTTCGTTTATTCTGTACTTCACTGTTATCGAATGATATCAATTAGAAGACAATAACAGTTTTATTCCTATCATTATTAGAAATGCCAAAATTTTAAAGCTTGTTTTTCATTTTTCATTTTCATGGAAAAACTTTATTATATCGACTAAAACTTAACAAAATTTACATGTGAGCTAGGTAAGTATGAATTATTCTGATGTAAAATTTCTGTGTGCGTAAAGTTATAAACGCAAGATCTTCGTGATTTCATTAAATTACAAATGCGGAACATTAACATTCTAAACATGTCTCCTCTTACCTGTGATCTAAGTTTTCCCTAAAGTTGCTAAGGTTGTAGCCACGCTACGCTAATTACTTGTAATTAACGATGTTCGGAAGTGTGACGCGCGGTAGGCGGGGCGTACACGGTTAGACGATTATGTTAATGTAAATAGCGACTTCATAGCGACCAATGAGCGTCATCATGGCGGCCCGCCTCGTGATATATTAGCATTTGAAACGCTTATTCGTTCTACGCTAGCACACTTTTGTCGGATTTCATGCGTTTCTAACAACCGACTCGTCTCGGTTGGTGTGTAAAATAAATGTTTCACCAATCCGATTTACTATTGGTTTAAGTCTCCGCTGCATCGTTTTCTCTAGAGAAAACTTTTATCGTTAACAATTCGTTATCATTTCTTTTAGTTATGTAGTAACTTGAGACACTATTTATTTGACAAGAAGCTATTTTGTTGATATAATAGAACATATTATTAGCTTACTTTTTAAATAAAACTTTATTCTTTTTTTATGTCTTCAATAGCCTAAAATTGATAAACTTATGTGGCCATTTTGTCTCTCATTATTCGTCGTCACTGTTTACAGTTAGGTATAGTAAGTATTTTTTTTACTTTTAGGTACTAAAACGACTGAAATTATATAACTTGTTTTAGGGTCGACCAATATAGACGTAAATGCAAAAAATGTAACTTTTTGATGAAATGCAAAATCTCTCAGTAGCTACAATATAACACAGGTTCTTATAAGGCGATTAAAGATCGACGGACGCGTGCCTAGTGCGCGCTTAAACGCGATTATGTGGGTGCCCTTAGAGTCGTGCGCTGTAAATCACAACTACCTACTACATCATAAATCATTATTACTTCTAGTCACAAGTAAGCTTTAACCGACCAATGAGATAAGTCCCGGAAGGTTGGTTGTACCGACGTAAATCGGTGGAGACATATTTTTTAAAACTTTTTCCGGTCATAGATATAAGTGCCTAAATCATTATCTTTATAGTTGTATCAATTTCTGAAGTTACAGTTGCTAAGTAAGCTTTCAAAATGATCGAAACTCACTGTCCCTCTCAAAAAACTTGAACGCAACAATAGCTAAGAGATTTCACCACACCCGCTGAAGTCATTGCGTATCGATAAAATCCAAAAAAACGAGACGTTTCTTAGAATTGCAACTCTGACTCGAACTATTTGAAATAGTTCTAATTGATTTACGGTCACACGATTCATAAGAAAGCAAAAAATGTATTGAATGGACAGCAAGGGAAACTTGATATTGGCTGGTAGGTAAGTGCATATCCGGACTTCCATATCATTATGAGCTATACTTATATAGTTAAAAATTGAATGGTTTGAATTGTAAGATAAAAAAGTTTGTGCAAAGCATTACTAAATGCGACGACAGCTATATCATAAGTCAAATAGTTGATACATTCCATCATATACTCTCTCATACGACCGGACTAGTAGCAGATTCACACGCAGGCCACTTTTTTAGATTGCATCGTATCGACAAGCACAATCTATGATTTATTTCACATCACTATTTTAGGAAACATGTCGCGCCGATCGCCTTATGGCGAGATATGAAATTACTATGATCTATTGGACCAAGATCGTTAATGTTCTGATAAAATAGATTTCGTTTTGCTGAAGGCATATAAAATTGACGATTATTTGTTTGATTATGTTCAATATAACCGAAAATACGCTTAAACTAATTCGCTTCTAAGTCACGTAGAGTTTCAGTAGCGCAAAATTTACATTATAAACGGCTATTAAGAACGTTTTCTGATATCCGAAACGCGTCGAAATAATTACAAATCGATAACGCGCTGCTTTTATGGGCCAATCAGAGTGGAATTCTATGTATTTTAGACTGGATATTTAAACTGATTCTGACCAATGGCGGGTAGATTTGACACGCATGCGCACTTACGAAGGCAAAAATGCTTCGCATGGGAACCGGGGCGTATTGGCGTGAGAACCGCCGGAAATTTCTTTTTTTGGACCAGCAGCATGCAATTCTTCTGATTAGTTATGTGCATTGCACTGCGTCTGCAACTGACTCATGTTCATTCTTAATGCATTTGATGTTACTCGAAGCGCAAATATCTTATAAGGAGCGGGAATTACTATAACATTGACGTGTAAGTTCACGTCAAGTTATAGTAATTCATCGCGACATTGTCGGAATTCTTATACAGTCCTTTACAATTTATCTTTCATTTTCTGATAATAATTAAATAACTCCGTCAAAGATGTTACAGATTGTTCTTAAAAAAATAAGTACAAAAGTGAGATTTTGTGAAGATAAAATGACGTAATAAATTTGGAATTCTTGTAAGTATATGCGTGATAAATATGGCTTAACATATTTTCACCTCTATTATATCTCCTGTCAGAGGAACAACGGAGCAGAATAACGTACTCCATTATGTATTCAGAATATAATCTGTATGAAATGCTGTACAGAAACGCGGCTAGATAACAAAACGTCTCATAATTTATTGTTCGCCATTAGCAAACGAGTATAACATGCAGACAGAAAGCAATCTTCTCTAATTTGTTCAACAAGGAGCCTAAACTTATCATATTTGACGTGTCTTATTATTTGCTTAGATATTTCTCGGTAGAATATTTCCGAAGTGCAAATGTCGTGATATTTTTAAAACGTATTTTTAAAATTTTAAAAGTACATTTTTGATTTGTTATAAGTTAATGTATTTGGGGTATGCTTAAATCACCAAAGTATTTTATTTACTTATACATATAAGAATCGTGCCCATGGTATACATATACATTCTTCCTTGATGAAATCGAAGATTCAGGCATAGTTTTTCTAAAACCAAAATAGAAATGTTCTTTTATAAGGAGAATCTCAGATAATATATAAGTATACTTACCTAGACGGTTGACATACTGATTAAACTAAACTATGGTATTAAATTGTTTGAAAGTTTCAATTTCATTTGCATCGGATATTCGGATTTACATACGTGACATGTTTAGTAGGTAGGTATAACAATGATGTAGGTATGGTGGTTTGATTGCGGCCGGTAGGGGCTCAGCTACAGATTATTAGTAAAAGTGCGATCAAATTAAAACTATAAAAGCATTAAACTAAATATTTTTGGACGCTTATTTACAACGAGTCAAACATCGCAGTTATAGTATTTATAAAACAAACAAAACTATAATAAATATAAGTATAGTTTGTTTTGATGTTGCATAAACAGGTTGTTGTGTACAACATAGCTAAGCCGTAATAATCTTGAAGGGTGATATTATAAGTTGGAGATATGCAACGACATTTTATAGGTACTCTGTTACTAGAATAGTCATTGTTGACTTTTTGATTAAAATGACATTTTGAGATGTGGGCTGTTTTAAATAAAACTTTTGTGTTGGAAAATGAAATGTGAAGCCTGTGTGATATATAGAAGGTACAATTCATCTTGGAAACTGGACCATCTGATATGGAAAAAGATTTTTTAAAACCAGTTTAACTTAGTACGCGAATTATGAAAAAGGCGCTCCAACAAAAGTTTTAGCCTGATGAGCATTTTTTCTTGGTGTATAAAAAATCTTACATATGGAACAACATACATATATGGAGCTTCAAATATGAAATACATTATTAGGGCAAATAGTAAATTCCATCCGAATGTAATCACTGGAAATAGCCAGTGTTAAAATATTCTTTCTTGCTGGCGAACCCAAACAGCAAGATTTTGAATATTAAAAGAAATGAAAAAATAATGTTAACGACTATGAGTAAACATCTGAAGACATCTTTTTTGCATTATCCGAATGTAATCACTGGAAATAGCCAGTGCTAAAATATTCTTTCTTGCTGGCGAACCCAAACAGCAAGATTTTGAATATTAAAAGAAATGAAAAAATAATGTTAACGACTATGAGTAAACATCTGAAGACATCTTTTTTGCATTATCCGAATGTAATCACTGGAAATAGCCAGTGCTAAAATATTCTTTCTTGCTGGCGAACCCAAACAGCAAGATTTTGAATATTAAAAGAAATGAAAAAATAATGTTAACGACTATGAGTAAACATCTGAAGACATCTTTTTTGCATTATCCGAATGTAATCACTGGAAATAGCCAGTGCTAAAATATTCTTTCTTGCTGGCGAACCCAAACAGCAAGATTTTGAATATTAAAAGAAATGAAAAAATAATGTTAACGACTATGAGTACCTAAACATCTGAAGACATCTTTTTTGCATTATCTATTATGTAGAAGTTTACAGGTCGTTGTAATCGCCAACGCGCTTTACGTAGGTGGTCACACCTTTATCAAGGCACAATACTGCAAGCGTCCCGTTGGATTTTATTAGACGTCCCTTTCATAAATAAGGGAAATGTCGCGCCAGGAACAGGACAAGAGATATTCTGACTCCGGATATATCAGATGTTAATGCTATTTAACGAGCTTTGAGATTTGAATCACGATCGTGGAATAAGTCAACCGCGAAATATGTTACAGCGGGTTGCGACAGTTATTGTTAAAAATCTAAACTTTACTATTGAAATTATCATTGAAAAAAATAGATAATTTCAAATATACTTATTTGAGAAGAGTATGCCTGCGGGTCCACCCGCCTAAAAAGAAGAATCCTGCTAACTGCCGTCCCCGTGGGGATTTAGGGGAAATCCTTTCTTGGTGTATCTTTAGACCATTTAAGAAACCTTACTTTTGAGCCTAGTCTGTAAATCACTCAGTATCGAAAGAGTTCTATAAATATGGATTTACAATGGATTAAGGTAAATATGACCTAATGAAAAAGCAATAAAAATCAAAGAAAATCGTTTACCACACACAATAAGAAATGTAGGAAAATATATAAAAAGGTTTAATGAATTGGAAACTAAAACAGATAATTTAGAACTATCTTTAACTAGTATTTTATATGATAAGGTATGTAAGAAAAAAAAGTCTCGTTAAAAAGTACCAGGCATTCGAACTATCAAATCAATGGTATACATTTACGCTCAGATATGGTTAAATTGGATCAAACCTAACTCGGAATTCGCGAATAAATTAATACCGTCCCATTGCATTAGTTACACTTAGATATGGGAAGATAACACTTAGTTGCCCCCGCCCATAACTGGATATAATTAATCATTTTAACGTCCACTCAACTCATTTCTGTGATCGTAATACTAGCTGATTGCGATCAATTAGATTAAAGAAATGTTTTCTACATCTTTTTAGTATGGTAATGAAGAATAACCAGCAACATCTCTTTTGTACATGATCACGTCTCTATATCTTATGGGGTAGACAGAGTCAACATATTTGAAACGACCAAAAGCCATGTTCAACTGTTTAGCTGAAATGAATGAAATAATTGAGATTCAAATTAAAGGTTTTTTCATCTAAAACAAGAATTCCAAGTTTACAAGTCTTTCATTTGATTGACTTTTACAATCTGCACGGGAAGAGTGTCAGCTGGTTAACACTTTTTTCTATGGGAGCTATGTTTAATAAGAATGTTTAAATTTCAACTTTTAGCAAAATCAAGAGATATTAGTTACTTATATAATTTCAAAAAAGCAGGCGACGGTAATTTAATTTAGAAATTTCGGTCGAATAAGTATTAAACCAGAAAAGGATAGACTACATTGTGACAGGTTCACTTTCGCTTTATTAATGTAGGCGTTAATTTATTAGTTAAGTGTTAAGTAATGATTGTATTGACAGTGTCATGTAGTTGAGATCGCCATATATCCGGTGGCCTCCGGCGACGAAGCGAGTGTGAGGACATCTGTGGCACATAAGCACTGCTTTTTTTGTCCGTGTACACCTGCCCCCGCAGGCAAGATGACCCCGCAGGCACGCGCGACGCCGTTATTATCGCGCGAAAAACTATCGCTGGTTTGCTTTTTATTTTAACGTGAAATAGTTTTTCGGGCGATAAAAATGGCCTCCGCAGTCCAGCTCCCGTAGAAACGGGGGCTCAGAAAGATGTCTATCTTTCTGATACCTATTTTTTTAATAACTCTATAAATAAAAAATAAATGTATATGTATATACGGAACATATTAGTAGCTATTTTAGTATTAGATTATGTTAGCCTCAAAGTAAGTTCGAGACTATATTTTATAATAAATACTTATAAAGATAAACATCGGAGACCGAGGCCAATCAAAGAAAGTTACGCTTCTCATCGTGCCCTGGCCGGGATTCGAACCCAGGACCTCCGGTGTCACAGGCGAGTGCACCGCCGCTGTGCCACTGAGGCCGACAATAAATAAAATGTCTCTAAGAATATATATAACAATTACTATTACAGTGTAGAGAGTGTAGAGTGTGGTAAATTCAAGCAAAACAACTATCCTTGCAATCCTGAAAACACACTTTACCGGATATAACAACAAAATTTTAAAATTTTGTGGTGTTGACTGTACTTACATATAACCTAGATACATTTCTTAATTTCAAACGGCGAATATGTTATTTGTACTGCACTTGCATCAAAATTAATAAGTAGGTATGCTATCTTGAGACTATCATCATTATCACAACACTATCATTACTATATCTAGACTGGATGTTGTTAAGTATTTATTCACCAAGCATCAAAATTAGTTCAGTGCAAACGAGTCAAGTTATATCTTAGTGATAAATTAATTGGAGTAGTTTTTGTTTCATTAACTTTACTGTAGTTAATATTATAAAAATTAAAAATATGGAGAGGATCAAAAAAGAAACAATTTTATTTATCCACAGTCCATTTCTTTTTTTTTAAATCACGTCTTATGTCTCTAAAAAAAAACTCTAAGAATATTATTAGCTTAATTGTTGCTAGAATGCTGCCTAAAAGAAGTATACGATACTGTATATTGTTCTAGATAAAGGATGGCACATTGAGATTGAATAAAATGAATCCCAAAAGTTGTTTCTCCACGTATATCGTTGGTAAACAGAAAAGTCAACCTTACAACTCAATCCGTTACTTGTCCATGACTTTATTTTAAAAAAAGATGTATAATACGAATCATCATATATGTCGTAATGTGTATGTTCTACAAGGGGCGGAGATAATCCTAGAAGCTATAGCCATCTTGACCTTCATCGTTCTACATATAGTATGTTATGGTAATAAACCAGTTAGCATTGTTCTGAGGATCCAGTGACCTGACCCCGGTTTAATGCAAGATAACGCGTGTGACATGACGTCATAAATTAGTGTATCATTGCCAACCTTAGGACTATATTCATAATTCATAACTATAGGCATATATTATCTATACTCATATTTTAGTATAAGGCTTTTGATTTAAGGTTGTTGGAGACTCTGTGATTGCTCAGGTACAGTACCATCAAATTTATCAATTGCCGAGGCAATTTTTCCCCGCGCAGAATCTGCATAGGTTCTGCCGAATTAAGTTTTACGTAAGTCGTTTTTGTTCTTTTTATAACGAATAAGAGAGAGAGAAAGAATGTTTATGCAGGTAAAGTCGCAGGCATAACAATCATACTAGTCGATTCACCTCGAATATCATCATTAATGTATGTATGTGTTATCGTTAGTAGAACTCGGGCAAGGTTGGTCTCCTCCCTTGCAAGAGTTATGTGTTTAAAGTTATAACTAATGCCACTTAACTGCTAGCACACTATGTTTATACATTTCATTGTAAGTCTAAGTTTTCACATGTTTATGCTGTTTGCAATAAAATATTAGTGATGAGTTTAGCAAATTTCATTAATACATTTAAACTTTCGCGTTGCATAAAGTCATTTTGTGACCACGGTCGGCGCAACCCGATCAAAACGGTATGAGCGTGAACTATGTGTGCGTAATTTATTTGACATTAGTTTTTCTTTTATTTTTTGCCCTTCCATCTTGCTTACTTCAAATTACACTAGATGGCGTTTAAATAAAGTCGGATTATCCAGAAATGCTTCATATCCTCTGCCATTCATATTTTGCAATCTCAAGACTCGATTATGGAAATATAGCGATAAGCCGAACGCTGTTATGTCGAGTTTTATCCAACCCACTACTTATATTCACATAACTGGTGGCTCGCAAATGGGCCGTGTATGTAAATGTCTCAATAGCTTATCAGAGCTTGTTGTGGCCATCATATCTGTATGTAGTGGAACATCTGTACACCAGGGTCGAGACTATTGCGCACGCGTTTAAGGAAGCTGTTCAATGCGCGATTTGTTATGTTGGCTTATGCGTTTAATTTAATTAAATTATTAGAAACTTAATAGCTATTGCGCAGGGCTCGCACTTCGCACCCACGGGAAAAGAACCTTATGTTATTCCTAAAGGTCGTTTCTATTTTTATAACAAATTTCATCAAAAGTTCAGTAGTTTTTAGTTTATTCGTTAATACAAATCTTTTCTCTTGTGTGTATTAAAAGCAAATCTATTGTCGGTTAATTAACTCGTAAATCTCATAGCCATTGCTTTTTCTTTTTGGAAGACATTTACGTACTGAAAGATTTGACAACATTATAACTGATCTTCCAAAAGTAGGATCAACCAGAATTGACTCACTACAAAGACAAGACTTAATCAACTGAATAAGTGGTTAATATGAAAAATTAGAAGGAGGAAAAAGGAGTAGGCCTTTAATTTCTTAATGACCTAAGTTTTATTAAAAGTAAACTTTTCTACTTACCATTGCAAGCCGCCATTCAGGATTTTATTCTAAGTTCATGCAAAAATCAAAGTGAATAGCCTTCATTATGCAAATAAGTAATGTCGTTAATACATTTTATGAATAACTGGATGCTGCTCCGATTATGGCACGCTGACAACACGTGGACTCGATCGTAAATATATAGACTAACTATATTACTCATTATATCGGTGATGATGAGAATATCGCTATAAGGATTATAAGAATAATATAAAGATTTTGTACTTGAAATACTACTTATGTACTACCTTTTTTAAATCTTTGAATGTGTAATAGATAAACAAAATCCAATGTTTATTTTTTATATATAGTATGTATTTACATACGTCCTTCAGCCAATATAAGCTTTAGGTAGGTAGGTACTTCTATAGATTTACTACAATATGCTTGCGGCTTCGCTCGCGTCATATGAAATAGCCCGGTGAATTCCGTTTTCTCGGGAATTTCGGGAAATCCTCTCTTAGTGCAAGCCTAGATAATATACGGAACCAACGGTTTGGGCTGTGTGTTGTCAAGTCAATCAGTCAGTTAGTGTCCTCTATATACACATACATACATATTAACACATCTATATCCCTTTAGGGGCAGATAGAGCCAACAGTCTTGAAAAGACCGAAAGACCACATTTAAGCACACGGCATAAACTCTCTCTATATACAAAAAAAGATAAATATAATTATGCGGCTTCAAATCGCGTCGAAATAGAGCGAGAACCACACTCTTCATTAATTTCAGAACAGGAGTGTTCAGAAACAATCAACCGTAGCGGTACCTTGATTCAGCGTGAAGATCTTGACCCCGGCGATTATACCCCGTTGGGCGATTAAGCTCTCTACAATGGATGACTATAGGTGGCTATGAGAGTACTAAAACCTAGATCACATTTGACGATCGAACTAAGTCCGATTTTAAGTTTGAGTTTGTTCATTTATTTGATGAAAATGCGTTAATCGATGCTATATTAAAAAGGCTCAAAGAATGAGGACTAAAAGGTCCGTTATTTTTTTTTAAACTAACAGTTTGTTTATAACCTGTAGGCGAAATGAGACCATATAAATGAAATCTATAAATTTTGATACATACCTACGTCGATGATAATTAGAAGAGAATAGAAACCTTAATTGTGCAAAAATTGTAACATATAAATGTTATAATTTTTGTACGTAATATCTTATGATAGATATTTTTTATTAAATATAATGTAACAAACAAATACATAGATCTATTATGAGTGTAAATATTCTGTAAGAAAAACTTATACATCATTGTATTAAAATAATATAATATAATAATCAATCCATTGAAATATTCATGTTGCTTGATAACCAGCTTTTTGTTCTGTTCATATATAGCTTACTTGCATACTATTGACTTAGTAATTGAGCTTAGTTACTAAGCAAATGTGAATCAAGCTAAATTGGCTAGCCCTAATGGCTAGTGGCAGACTAGAAACGCATTGAAGGTCGAATACAGCACTGATTAGGCGGGAAAATAATTGTTGATTCTTGCACCCATTGTCGGTTCAATGGTTCCAGTAATGATACATTTATGTCATACTATTTCCTATTATTTAGCAAACAATGTAGTAACAATAGGTGTATTACTTTAATTTATTGTTAACTTTGACGACGTTGGTTTCATCACAATTATTTAAGTTAGTGGTATGTTTGTCTTAAACAATCTTTGTAGGGGAACTAATCCAAATTGGATCACATATCCAGTTGCCTTAATGTACGTATTACATTGCGCCTATAATAACCTAGGTATATTTTAATTTATTGTTATTAAAGTTTTTGGCAAACTGTAATTAATATTATGTTTATGTACATTGTATTTATAATTTATGTCTTTTCAAGACTGTATGTTTTGCCTACCCCGCAAGTGATATAGACGTAATTATATGTATGTATGTACAAATGAATGTTTCATTTCAATAACAAAAGCGGGTGCGTTTTGGAAATAATAACATCTAGGTAAAAAAATTATTTAGATACCCAAGTAGTATCGGTTCGATCAAAATTACATAAACAGGAGGTAATAAAGATTATTATAAGCATAAACAGTGGTAGAATGTGGTGACGACATAAAGTAACACCTTTTTCAACATTAAAACTATAAAACTTGCGATGATTTCCGAATCTATTATTACGGAGGATATGATTAAAATACTTGTGTGGTTTTGAGGATGCTATAAAATTATAAGGTCATGACCATTTTGAATCTACGTGTAAATGGTTTTGGTCACTATAAGATTTTCTGTATTCAAAAGGCACACCCTGGGAGCCTCTCCGTAGAGCTGAGATGTAGCAATGTGTGCAGTATTGCGCAGGATACTAAACAAAAACGATGTTTCAAGAAGATACTACATTATACATCTATATTTATAGACTATGCTCCCACGAAAATTTATCCCATATGAAAAAATGCTTAAATTACTCATGAAAATTAATTGGAAAGAGGTAGTCTCTGCCTACCCCTCCGGGAAAGAGGCGTGAGTTTATGTATGTATGTATGTATGTATGTAAAATTAATTAAATAAAATAGTAAAGTAGGTTAGGTACATTTGTGTCAAATTTCATTAAAATTCAGAGATTTTTGAGTTATATAAAACAAACAAATATGAATGAAGAGCCGAAACCGTTATCTGAATTCTGCTGGAATTAGGCCGACTGATGAGACTGTTTTAATAACGTAGATATTGGTGAAGGAAGAATTGTTAAATTTTCCTAGTTTATGAATAAGTTAAATTAAGATTATGACCATATCACTGCGTGCTCATCACATAAATCCTTTCGACTCCATTCACAGACTCAACTATTCTCAGACGTCGAATATTGATGATGTCCATTTAAGATACCATCAATATATTACATAGCGTGGCAATATAATAATAACATTATTGATCGTAATATAGATGAAATATTTTATTGAAATTTCATAAAACATTATGAATAAAACAAATATTGCGCCATGAATGATATCTCGAGTAAAGGATATTATTCATAGATCTGTTCCTTATGACGCCATAACTGGTTCCTCTTTGGTGACACAATAAAGGCTGGTCCACACTGAGTGCGGGTGTGAAGTGAGTGGGTGAGTGATGCGCAACGAATGGCACCCGTTGGCATTTAACATGGAAATTGTGATTGTTTTATTTTTTGGTGCACTTTTAACACTTGTCATTGTGATTCATGCGATTAAACGAAGACATTGTTGTTTGTATTTTAAAAGAAATGTCAATCATTCATTAACTGAAAAAAAAAAAATACTTTTCTTATTTATGACGGCCTCTGTGGCGCAGCGGTAGTGCGCTTATCTGTGTCGCCGGAGGTCCCGGGTTCGAATCCCGGCCAGGGCATGACGGGAAACAAACTTTCTCCGATTGACCCGGGTCTTGGATGTTTATCTATATAAGTATTTATTATAAAATATAGTATCGTTGAGATAGTATCTCGTAACACAAGTTTCGAACTTACTTCGATTCTAACTCAATCTGTGTAATTTGTCCCGTAAATATATATTTATTTATTTTTATTTCAATGAAAACGAAATAAGGATGGTTAATAATACTGGTTTTGTGCCTTCTGGCTCCTTCCTGAGTAGCAAGCTTTAATAAGCTATTTTATGAGCGAATAATCAAAAATAAAAATAATTAACTAAGAACTTCTCCGTTCTGTGTGTGCCCCAACTACCAATATTGCCAATACAAATTAACAATACACACAATACTACCCACATAAGCCTTGGCATTAGCCAAATGTCTGGCAGATTCCTCGCGACGATATCAATTGTCATGTGTTAATGTCGCTTGATGATCATTGTTATGAAGTAGCGATTCGTTATACGCGACATTGATGTTCCACTATTGTTATTTAGATTTTGGTTGCGTAAAGAAACGAAGTCTCGTTTCGCTCCCCCTTATAAATTATATAAAAGGTTCCTTAGGTAATTTTAGATAGGAAAAGCTTTTGAGCTTAACATACATATAGGTACACATAAAATCACGCCTGTTCTTGAAAAGTGTAGGTAGAGACTACATCTTTCCATTTCCAAAATCTCTATATTATTTCGCTTCATTTATATAACCCTTTCACCTTTTCATTATAGGTAACCCTCTTTATGCTAACACGTAAGTCAACATTAACTTCTGAGATTAACATAGCAATAAAATTCATGATTAAAGTAAACAGAATGATCTGACAGTGAAAGACAAATAACACGAGTACTTAATAGGTTTATACAAAACGCTCTTCAAGTTTATCATGCAATTACCATCGATCTATTTAAAATACAGGCGAGTTTCTATTCAAATCAGCTATCCCTTTTTCAGTAATTGAAGTAAATTATTTAATTGAATACCTAGATCTGAACTGAAGTATTCCCGCCCAATAGTCATCTTTCAAAGTCCGATTGAATCTAGTAATTTCACCTCAAATGGACCATCTGTAAAGTAAGGAGTTAACAGAGAAATCTCTGAGAGCTGGCTAACAAAAAAGGCTTTTACGAGCATTAAGTTGTTGTGACGACATTAACATGTTTTAGCATCAGTTTTGCACTGTAACCGACAACACTTAAATTACCAGATTTTCCAAAATCTTCTTTGTCGTACGGTTTTATCCATGTCATGGGTCAATTGTTTTGAACATAATTGCTTAGCCTTTTCATTGATGGAGATGTCAGGGCATTAAGCTGATCAGTCCAGCAAATGGCCCTGACGACATGTCTTCCAAGACCTGACTCCAATCTGTACTACCAGGTGTGTTCCATGACGTCCTTACGACGCATCACTTGGCAAAATAATTGTCATCATGAATGTGTATTACAGTTTTTTTATTAATGCCGCAAAATTTATCTCCTTCTTTTTAGGTACGGATCAAAATGTTTGTGATTTCCACGTAAGAAAAATAAAACCTCATTATTAATAGCTTCGTTTAGACAGTCAACAATCTTGAAAATACTGAACAAAGGCCACGTGCAGCTGCATGGCTTGAAGATGGAATTGAGATTAATATAGTGACGGGTTGCTAGCCATCGCCTACAAAAAATGTCAATAGCTTTTTCCTTAGTCGTCGTTTTACGACAACCTTGGGAGAGTGACCCTATTCTAAAATGCCGGAAAACACACGGCACACTAATCTCATAACTGAACTCAAAGTTGAGAAGTATCCTTCTGTGCTCCTCTTAGTTTATTATCCACTAGATTCATGTTGAATAGGCCATGAATTTCTCAATGTTGTCTCGTCAACTGGATCATTGATATCAGCATTAGAAGCTATTTCGTGTTAGTGCAATTACCATCTTTGTGGACTACAAGGATGGTAATAGCGCGCATCAACGCTTATGTGTGGGTGGCAAATGTAAATTACTTATACATATTTATGGAGTTTAAAATGAAGTTATGATATATTTTATATTTCTTAAATTTAGTGATTTCTTAAAATCGTGCAAGAATTAAAGGGTTATTCTAGTTAATGTGTTAGTAGCAGTCAATACGTAGGAAATAAATATCACCATATCTTAAAGTGAATGGTTGAAATATTAAGTAAGGTTAAGTTTTTTATTGTATCGTCATTAGTCAATGTAAGCTGAAATAACTATTAATATATAATTTACACAATACTTTAATTAAATATCACCTAACCAGCCAATTTATTTTTATTTTTATGCACAAACTAAAACTTATCCAAAAACAAACACACTTCGATAAAAAATATGATTAATTATTATATATTAGGTAAAGGTGAAATTAAATTTTTCTGAATTGATTTTGTATAGGGAAAATAAATACATGCAGAAGTATGAAAAACAGAGATCATCGATGTAGACTTTGGAGCGAGTGGCTTAACCTTATTAGGGCATCATTAATGTGAAAAAAACGGCATTGGTATTACCTCAGCGCCGATGCAACGTTTATGAAGGAACTTCTTAATTAATAATTACTCTGAGGATCATTGTGGACTGGTATCACAAAATTACGTGGGCACAGAAGTTTCATTTTTATAAATATTTTTTTATAAAGTATAAACATTCATTAGACATTTCTTTTTTAGAAGAAAATCGATCAACATAATTCTTTATAATAAATAAAAGAAGTGGTCAGTAACAGTAGTAATTGAAAAAAATCAAGTGTCATTATCTGAATGTGTCCAGTTGCATCCTTAGTTTTTTTATCACTAATAAGTTAGGTTTACTTTTAAACTGGACCTCGTTAATCTAAAATATGATTAAAATATGTTTAATACTGTTTATTTAACACTGTTGAAAATCATACAACTTGTTGGTGAAAAAAAGATATTTTGATTTTGAGTACCAAGAATGCTTTGAAAGAAAATTACCTCGTTAAACTGTATTTTTATTTGTGTATTTTATAAAAACTTGTCATCACACAGTAAATAAGGAATACCAGATTTTATTCATATCAGTTCATTAAAAAAATGTGACTCGGGTTACTATCAGATTAAAGAGGTAGGCAAATAGGTCAGATGAAATGTTAATAAACAAAATGGTAGATATAATTTTGCCTTATGACTTATACTTGACTACATCACTTCAAGAAATTTCACAAATTAAATTAAAAATCAAGCTCTGAAAAAATTATCGCTGTCCCGTTTTAAATCATAATAAAAAGCGAAACAATGATAAGTTTTCGCGAGACAAAAACGGCGTAGCGCGTGCCATGCTGGTATCTCTATTTTGTTTTTATTAGTAACTTTATATAGAAAAACACTATTGTATCATCTCTATAGACTCCTTTTACCGTGTCTGAATGCACTTGATGGACGTAATTTCATCATACCTCCAATAATCCTTACAAAATTGCACTGGTATTGTGCAAGATTCATTCGTTGTCGGTATAATTGAGCGAACATGACTCGCAGAATATTTTCCCCCAAATTTCTTAATGCCAATTCAAGGAACGAAATGTTATGTTCAAACAGATTAATTGATTTAATGTGGGCTGTATGTTTAATAATTGCAAAGTCATGACGTGATGGGGTAAGTTTCATAAAAACCTTTAGAGGAGCCGCAGGGCTGCCTGTGAATATAATCCGGACTAGGTTAGTCAGGTTTTACATGAATTCGACTTTCTTGCGACCTTGGAGGAGAACGTAACTCATATTGGTCCATGGTTACTCATCCAGTTGTCTGAAAGTCCAGGTTTCCTCATGTTTTTTCTCTTACTGTGAAAGCAATGGTTAGCAATCAAATTTATGAACGTAACTCTTTACTCGTTACGTTCATAAATCAAGTCAGGACATGCACGACACCATGTCCGATACGACCGTGCGATTTGAACCTGCGCAGTGCACCGAGGAACCGGCGCCTTTTTAATCAGATTCCAACACCGTTGTTTTCATCCAATATATCAAATGATTTCATTATAAATCCATTAATCTACTAAGAAAGTGCCAATTGAAATATCGATGCGTTTACGCAGACATTAAAATGCATACGTGCGTGATAAACTCCTATAAATAACTAGGTACTAAGAAGCTTAGGCCTGCTCTATATATAAATGGCGCCTTTATCGTTTTATTCATTAATTTTATTACATTTTGTACTGCGAACTACTTAAATAATAAATAGTAAACTTCAATGTATACAAATAGAACACTCTTTCTCAGGACCGTTTTGTTTACCTATTGGTCTTTCAAATCTGATAAAATCGATCTAGTATTTTTTGTATATTTTTATGATTTTATGACTACTGAATTGACGCGAATGTGTTGCTTTTAGTCATATCTATTTCAAACGAATAAAATGCCGTAATCAGAATTTGGATTTATTTAGTGTTTTTATCTATAGTTATGAGATAATAATATAACGCATCTGTATAAAACATCACTTAAGAGAATTTATAGCTCCACCTAAGTCTCACTTATAAAGAAATTATGAGACACTAAAAAGTACTTTTGTTGAGTTTAATAAATAAATAGTCGATATAACCGGCTACCTTCCTGTTCTCGTAATTTATAAGAGCCACGAAACTTGTTTATCAAATAAATTTACTATTTGAGATTTTCGATAATAAGCCTAAACGGAAATCATCAGGTCATCGATCAAGTTTGTGATAAAAGTGTAACAACATCGACATTTCTCTTTCGTTTTATATTAGTGGATGACAAGATACAAGTAGATTACTTCATAGTTTTTGTAAATATTCTTTACAACTATTACGCCAAACCAAATACTGGTCCTAAGACTGGTCCTATTTGAAGCGCGCCTATTCAAGTGCCTTGGGTATTGGTATCAAAATAACATTTGTAAAAATCAAGACAAGTCCAGAGTACATTTTTAAGATCAGTGCTCTCTACTAAATATTTTTTACAGTATAAGTTACAACTACAATACGTAAATCTTTAAATGAAATTAATGTCATTCTCAAGTTGATTCTCATTGCCTGGTAGAACAACATCGCATCGCCGATAGCCTGAAACTACGCATTAGCATGTAATGGGCTTAGTGGTGGATAAATATAGTAAAATTGAAAGATATTAGTATAAAATCAATTTATTTTCTTTCTCATACTTTACGATCTATCCAAAAATAGCTGGAATAGGAGTTCGTCAATAATAAATTCGTTATCGATCGCTAGTCAAATACAAAAATTTGTGAGAGAAGGAGGGGAAGGTTCCTTCTTTCTTCTACTCTTGCTGCTTACCTGTTTCGTCCAGAACATAACGTATGTAAACTTCTAAAGCGCTTCAATCACAATATAACAACACCAACATAATAATAAAAACACGTGACGCAATCGCTATCTAAATAAATAATAGGATCACTTAATGCTCCGAGAAGTGTTCTAGTTGGCGCATCAGTACAAATGTCACGTAATCCGATGCCGTAGAAGGCAAGTTTAATCAAGAACACCCGAAAGACTTTCTCTGAGCCAAGGAAGCGGTCCTGGAAAGCCTTCAAGCGACACCATTATGCCTTTCTCGGCTGTCTCGCACCTGCTTTACATACTCATCTGGTCCATCCGGCGCGCAGTGCACTAATTCCAAGTGATGGGACGAAGTCGATGTATCGATAGTACTATATTTTTTCATTAATTTTTAATTTACGATTTAATTTGCTATCCATAGTAATAAACAATCACGTCTATAACCCTTGCGGGGTAGACAGGGCCAGCAGTCTTGAAAGAAAGACGATTAAATTCTTATTATTTCAAATTTACATTTGGTATTTTGCAAAAAAATTAAATCATCTAATGCTTAAAAGGATATAGTTTCAAATCCTGTTCTAGACTGAATTGACTAGTTATTAATAAATAAAATTGAATTCTGAGTCCATATAGTATGTGACTTAAATTCTGTCTGTTTCTCTACGTATAAGATTGACACTTATTAATAATTAATTTACAACCAAACAAAATGAAGTCGTCAATGCCTCACTGTCATTCTAACTGTCTTTCTATATCTGTTGACGTGGACAACAGATGTCAGACTAATTTGGAAACAGAAACTACATAATATTTTAACCGATTCCCTGTTCATAAAATTTAACAATTGATTTGTTCATATGTGATTAATCGGACATAATCTGTCAAAAATCCTGTATTTAAGAAAGCGGTTGTAACCATTTTCTTAACTTTTCTGATCGATAGAAGCATCTCAGAACTATGACAAGTAATTAATTATGTGATGGTTGTCATCGTTACTCCACTAAAGGCTAGGAATCCTTTATAATCTTTATATACGACTTATAGAAGATGTCGGCATCCATTAGCGGAGAAACTGCTCTTTATTTAGTCACAATCTCGCACATTTATAGACTTTTACGAGCAACCTAGAACACTTGTGATCAGAGATATGCTTACTTAGCTTCTAGTACTATTTAATAACCTACTGAATTGTGCTTTTTATATTTAGTTTATCGATATCGATATTTAATAATAAATACTTAAAAAATAAACAAAAATGTTTGAGTATTTGGAAGATATTATGTTTTTTTAAATTTATTATTAAGTGTGTTATAGTTGCATAACATTTAGGTATGTCAATAATAAAGGTACATCAACCTAAACATGTTCGTAAAATTATATTTGAGCATTTTTACTGGGAAGTTCCGACCACCCGCAAAACCATCATTATTAGCGACCATTTTACATAGAGCCTTTTTTCGGTTTCTCTATATGGAGACACTTTGTCATTGAGACTAAATAAATAAAATAAAGGGTCTAGTGTAACTGGACGACAAGTTTCTGAGGGTGGGCACAATACTCCAATATGTGCAAAAAATTGTATTCTCAATAATAAGGAGCGAACTTTCCCTTCCTATAAGAAGGAACTACCTACCGCATCTTACAAGAAGTTGATTTCTTTTTTGTGTCATATTATGCCTCTTGTAAAGATTGATGGGTAAATTGCCGATCCTGCGGCTTGATAACACCTGACGTTTTTAATTTTTTATTGGTTAAAATATTTAAACGTTTTTTATACTACTATACTGTTACGATATTTTGCTAAAACTGTGCTGAACTCATTCTACGTTTTATAAAACAACTGTTTTATTTATATTAATTTTGTTGGCAAATAAAAGGAAATAATGACATATTATAAAACTATACGATTTCTGTCATATTCCAATCTGTTTTACTGCTTTATTGCCGGACAATAACAATAAGCTTGCACGATAACTAATTAATAAAACGTCAACGCGTCAGCTTATAGCAGAAAGTTTATCGTCACCTGATTAATTATACCAAGGATTTTAATCTTTACGAATTAATAGCACTTTCTTTATTGCTCCACAAAATATGCATACACCTAATAAGGTACAGTTTTGAGCGATGGTTACGTAACCATTTGTCGACATAATTCGATTTCACGGAGCAACTCGTTAATTACGATTAGCGAGGATCGATGCATCGAACTAAACCGACTGGTTCTTGCAGTGAAATTGAACAGCGGTGCTCAACCATTTGGAGTGATTCTAGGATTCAGTGACAAGAGTTTGGACAATTATAGTTTCGTTGAGTCATTATGCATTTATAGAATTATTTCATTACAAACATTTATATTTTTTCAAGAAAATAGAACCGAATCTGTAAAAAGTATAGCATAGTAAGATCCATGTTGCTTTGACTCGTTGAATGTTATTATCCAAATTCGATGTGTAACCTACCTGACCGACTTTTCCTCGGTTTGTGTGTAAGTGCATCTCGATGCCAATCTCAGAAGATTTTCAATATTATGACACAAGTTGTAGTATTACCTGAAACAAAATTTTTACAAAGATTAGGTAGTTATTTTAGCTTTATTTCTTCTTAATTTTTTGGATTTGATTAAATATAGAAGCAGAACAAACTAGGCTTTCGCTTTGTTTCCGTGGAAAGCAAAATAACTTCCGACGCTAATACCTACCCACATCAAGTTATGCTAAATTTCAGCTACATCATAAGTCACGGCTAGTATAAAAAACTGTTGGCAATATTATCTTTCAAAACATTCAGAAAATGTTGACAAAGAGTGAAGATTTCTCCGGCGCATGCGCATGGCAGTACGTCGCGCGTTGAGTTTAGATACCCCTCGAACACTCGTCTTGTTAAAAAGACATTTCTGGACAGTTTTCACTATACATTTACACATCATATTTTCACACATTTATATAAGGTATACTTACTTAGGTTATATATTTTATAACTTTTAAATTACTTAGGTTATACTACTGAATTATTTCTAGGCGTTTAAGTTTTTATTTTATGACACTTAAATTCATGGTTTTTGGCAAAAAACTTTCAATAATACCGAATACAGAAATTATTTACATTCATTGCCACAATCACCTCAATTGAAAAAAGGCTCTCACGCTTTTGCAAAATTACGTCCGATCGATACAATTCTGTCACACGACTTTTCTCAAACTCAAGTTCCCACACTTAATGGGTAATCGATTTAAAGTAATCAGCGAAAAAGTTGCTTAAATTTTACGAATACTAAGTGAAATAAACGCATTTGGTTAAAATCGGTTAAATGGCTATTATCAATTTAATTCAACTACGCAGTAATAATATTTTTGCTGTACCAGTATTCACAACATTGATTTGTGTCACACTAATTTAGTGACTGTAATAAAAAGTAATGTAATTATTTAAAACTTCCTTTATTTTAATATGTACAACAACAAATTAATGATTGCTCTCAGCCTTTAATATGAAAAGTTTTGAAAGTAGATGAAGCGAAATAAGTATGCAGAGATAAGAGGTGGAAAGACGTAGTTTCTATCTACCCTTCCGAGACATAGGATGTACGTATGTCAAAATTATAAAAAAAGAACTAAAAGTCCGTTACATGTAACAAACAAAAATCTGTTCAGAAAATTCAATAACACTTTTATACTTCGTAGTATAGAGAAACCCCGTCCTAAGTCTTATTATAGTAAGAGGCTGCTATTTATATTGACCGTTAATGCCCCTTAGATTACTATGTTTAACATATCATTTTATAGTACACCGAGCTTAGTAGAACATCATTAGGTATTATCCACTTTAATGGTTATTGATTTTATATTAAACTTTATGAAGTACACTTTTAACATTATTGGGGTGCCGTTAGATCTCGTAAATTCATTTGAGGAGATATGTTTGTTTATAGTTTATTTTATATAGGCTGTTGCCTAATTAAGTTTATAATAGCAAGCAGTATGTTGGAATCGTATATTTCACTTTTTGATGACGTATACTGTTGAAGATATTTTAACCATTGATTTGAGATGTTGTTTTATCTAACTGTCCTTTATCATTAAAAGTCCTTTTCGGAAACTTCCCAGACATGTCATTGGTATCACTGCTATACTAATTTAAAAACCGACTTGGAAATCATTAAAAAAATCTTTTTATTTGTAGTAATATCGAACCTACTACCTACCAAGGCATGGTTGTTAAATTGCATTTCATATATTACGCTGTCTGTAAGTAAGTATTAATTAAAGATAAATAAAGCTTTTCACGAAATGAATTTGATTAATTATTATTGGTATAAGGTCTCAATAAAAATTTTGCGTAAGGATAAATTGGTGATTAATGCCGACTTGCATGTTGCCAGTCGTAATTATGGACCGTAATTTTTACTTTTATCTGTTTGCGTAAGAATTCTGATTATTTTTATATCAGAAACTGAGACTTGAGTGCAAAATAATGAGAGAACAGAAACAAATAACAGATGGAGCGTAATCAGTTAAATGTACATTTGCAATTTTCGTTTTATTATGTTTTTGTGTTTATTATTTTTTTTAACAACTTAAAATTAACGGGCAAAGACTTGAAATAAACAAAAGAAACTGTTGGTTATCAATATTAATAGGTTTTCCTTAAATCTTTCAAGGAACAAAAAAATCAAATGGCATACCTCTGGGCTCCTCAAATTTATGTTTATCGTAAAATCTCTTCGCGCGCCGACCTGGTATTTTAACGAATCTTTAATTTCCTCTAAATCGCTCTCATTGTTACAGAAAAGGCTTCCGTTCAACACGCACATTGGTGCCTTATTGATTACCTCATTATTACCTCCTTTTTACTCTAATTAAATTGGTTGTTTTATCGCCTTCTTTGATCCTTAATTTCGCGAAATGTCATTGATAAATGAAAACATGGACGCAATTAAGCGGAAAGAAAAAATTACGGGTCAATTGGTAACCGGTGTAAAGGGTGACGTACAGGATACGAATGCAAAAGTAATGTAATTCAACAGCTAATAAAGTATAGTGCACACTTGCGCAAAGAGAGCATGCCGCATGCCTCGTTACAGTTGCATGCATAAATAAGGCTGTGCATGGAACATGCGTGTGAAATTGTAGCGTGCGTGAAGGAAATTATTTTTATTGGGTGTTCAGGTTCACATGCGAGCCGTACGTATGTGCAGTTTATGATATCAAACGTATGCTGTTTTATGTTATTTCACAAGTTTGTAATTGAATTGGTTAATTTAATAGCATAAAAGCATTATTAGCTTATAGAAAAATAATAACGAACAAATAAGTAGAGAGTTGATATTATTTTCAACCTTTACAACTGCTTCTATAGTGGGAAGTTAAAATCACATTTTCAATTTAATAATTATACTAAAAATGAACTGAAATATTTTACCCAAAGCGGAAGGTTTTTTTGTTTATCCTCCGGTAGGTATATTCACAATGTGTAACAGTCCTTAAAAGTTTTGTTTTTAAGTTATTAAACGCACGTGTTAAAGTCTCGAGACATATTTTCAAAACTGTCATAACGACACTTAATTCAATTCAAAACGACTATAATCGTGAGCGGCGTCGGTAAAAATCTTTATTTATGCCAATTAAAACATAATATTGTGAATCCAACCGGGATGCTTCAACGACTTATGATAGTCATACGGTTTTATAAACGATTGTAATGGGAATAGCTTTGTAATAACCACTTATATATTTTTTGGTTTTTATCATTTTAAACTTGGGATTCAGATTTTTTTGTCGCATTATTACAATCTTTGTCGGTGACATATGAGGAGTTTCAATTAATTAAAATTTTTAAGATATAAGTTTCACTTGGACTAAATACTTTAATTTATTTTTCGCAATAGGCAACATAAATGTAAAACATATAAATTTATGTTTTGGAATGAATTTGAAAGTAATGTAAAAATTAAATCCTAGCGATTCAATTAATTATTCGGCGCAATGTTCTTTATAAAGGTACATTAAGTTAAAAAAAGAGTTGAGTAATTAAATTTATGGGTGCTTGTTACATTGACCGAATAAACTTAAGGTTTATGGCTATTGGTTTTAGGAAACGTGATTAAAATGACCGCGAGTTAAGTCACAAAACTTTAAGCATGTAGATGACATTTTATAGTATATATAATAGGAATTGCCCTCAGGTTCGTCCGATAATGTCGTAATTATAAATGTTAACCTTATAAAGTAATAGTAAAAACTGAATAACAATTTATAGGGTTGACGACGAATGAAATAAATTAGAGGAAATAATTTACTTATACCGTAATAGTTTGGTTATATTGTATATAGCATAACCGAGGTAAAGATGGAAAAATGTCGTAAAAACTATATACGACAGATTTTAATTCACTTATACAAGCGGACCGATATGTTAAATATTGAGAGAATATGGAATATCATCATATCGCATGGAGATCTGGGCTTTGATGGATCACCGTAATTAAGAAATGTGGGCCAAGGCGGTGGATCAAAAGATGGATATTATGGCCAGTCCACTAAGGTTAATTTTAGGCGCTCTTTTGTGTAAATGTAGAATATTTTTTGATATTACTAATCAACCTGACTTTTTACAGGGCCATGAAATCAATATGATTTGAATTGAAACTTTAAAATGTTTTTATGACTTAAGTTTTCAATAATGTATGTTTTACATACTTATAACCTTTTGAACTACTAATTACTAATTACAACTTTCCTAAATAATTTATAAAGTGTGTAACTTTTTGTGTAGTAAAGATGTTAAAAACAAACAATTACCTATGTGTGTGTAAGTTTGTTTGACAACGTCTATGGATTTTTTTTAAAGCAAATATATTTTCCACAACGTAAGAAAGTTATATTTTTTTATTCAACAGTATTTTAGCACGAAGGTTTTAAATGTAGCTTTGAAAATAATTTTCTATCAGTACTCCGTGATCGTGTCTTGTTTTTCTTAAGTCAATAAGTATTCCTAAGAAAGTTAAATTTGAAGTTAATTTTTTCGACACTCGATTTGATATGAATCGCGTATGTAATGTAGGTAAGCAATACTTGGGCAGTTAAAAAACTCGAGAATAAACATAATCTTAAATGTAAATGTTAATGGGAGTATACGTGGAAAGGTCCCCACAGATAAGAGTGTAATGTAATGTATTGATGTAATTAAAGCCAGCGCTGTTTGGGAACGCTAATTATTTCAATATGTTTATGATGCAGCATTAAGTAATATGTAATCAAGTAAATTAGTCAAAAAGTCCTTTACAAAAAATGTGATATTATATATTACAAAGTATGAAACAAAGTCACATTCCGCCTTTGTAACTTTTAAAGATGGTACGAATTTTAATGCTATTTTTAGTTTTTTAGATAGGTAGTTTACTAAGTCCAAAACTTTCTTCAAATAAAGCGAAAGCCTAAGTCCGTCCGATCACAAGTTTAATTAATAGGGATATATTTTCCATGAGTCTTTTTAGATATTTTAAGAGAATGTCTACGAAATGATTCGCCTGTGTTAAAAGTTTTGTAAAGTACTATAAAGTTTCATTCGATACTGTTCAGTAAGTATTTGTGGTGTAAAAGACTCACATAAACACATACAATACCTACCTACTTACAAAGAAGTAATATAATATTATAAATTATGCTAAAAATAATGTCCTGAGAAAAAAATTGTTTATGATTGCACAACAAGCTCCTAGGTGATTGCAACGCTTTTAGCGCCAAATTTACAGAAGGCATACAAATGTGAAACTAAAAGTATATTTGCTAATTACAAGATATTATTAACGATTATATAAGATTAATAGCTTCCACCCGCGGCTTTGTTTTAAATATTAGTCTATGTATTACTCTGATGTATAAGTTATGTTAGGTACTATCAGGTTTTGTATATTCGGTAAGTTTTTTGCAAAAGTGTGACAAATCTAGATAAATTTAAACTGTCGTGTTAACAAAATTGGTATGATCAACAAAAATTACTATAAAAAATAAAATCATTGCTACACTGTGGAGAGTGCTGGATCATAAACACTATGAAAAATAAGCACAAATTTATAAAAATATATGAAACAACATTTATTAAGACATCATATCCGTAAAATTAATTATTAAGGGGGCCGCCAAGCAAATAAGATTCATCACGTCAGATTTAAGTAGTGTTTTGTAAGCGGCATTTTGGACTCTTCCAAATAATGTGTTAGTTCTTCGTTATATCTCTTTTGTTTATTGATACGATTATTTAACCAATGTTTAAGTTGATGTGAAACTAAATTAATAAACAATAAAGCAAAAATTTGTCATATTCCTTTTATACCGCTGCAGTGCGCGTTAGAGACTGTCAAACTATTTTTATGCAAATTGTCCTTAAATAGATTTAGCTAGTGGAGCAGTGCAAACGGTCCTTATCGACGGATCGGGAAGAGAGCGGTGAAAGTATGCAAGCAGGGCAGTACAAGCCGCAACGGTGCATTCTGCGACACTGTCCTCTGTCCACTACACTTAGGCTTGCCATCCACTAGATTCTACTTCATTGATTTATTTACAAATTTAATTTTTAAAAAGCTTCTAATTCCATCCAAATCATCCAGCTGCACGTGGCATTCTAGGCTGTGCGTTTAGATTATTTTTGAAAAACAGCTAGGAATTTATAAAAAGCCTTAACCACGAGTGCGATACCTACCCACAAAAAGTGAAACAACGGTAACTAACAAAAAAATAAAGGCTTACTATAAATAATTTATTAAAATACTATAACAATATTTATTTGACCAGTCACGAGTTAAGATTATAAGGTCTCTTTTGAGTGGACAATAAGCCTTATCGATAACTCGATACATTACTTCCTAGTCGGCCATTGTTTAGCGCAGAACGGCTATTTTGATAAGGCGAATATATCAATACAGTTATAGGATTTCAAACTATGTTTTAATGGAATAATGACTCGGATACGGATAGTTGATACTTCGTACAGTTATCCGAGTTACACTATAATGAGTTAAGTATTATTTGTTGGGCGTTCCATGAATTGTATGAATCATACATTATAATCCAGTTTTGGAAATTTTGTAAAAAAATAATAAATATGGTAAGTTATTATTATTGTTGTTGTTTATTTGATTATTTACTTATTTTCTGGTCAAAGGAAAGAAATTTAGTCTAGAGATTATTAAAAAAATTACGAAAAAGCAAAATAAAAATCATAATTATATTGTTTAGCATTGTCAAAATAGTTAAGGGGCATAACGTTTTTTTAGCATAAACCTTTATTATTATGATCCATTGAAGTAAAAAAAGTGTACAATATTTCTAACCAGTATTGGGTTCAGTAGCGTACCTTTTACACGTAATTGATCACTTTACCACTAAATAATAATTACACTCATCATTACTATAATTACCAACTTCAGGTGGGTCCAACGTAATAGTTATTCATTTACAATAAAACGACTAACAAAATTCAATTGATCTGATCAATTAAGTTGTTCGTAGGTTCAGGCGTCCATTCAACCTTTCACTCTAATTAATTTAAGTGCTAATAAATATCTAACTTTGATAAAATAAAGAGAGTTCCAAATGGGTAGCTTATGTTAATTATTTAATGTATGTATAGTATCTCCACCTTATTTAATTTAACTACATTAGAATCATGTTTAAAAAAATATTTATTTGTGACTTGTAGAGTAAAAGTATGTTACTTATTAAACAAGTAGGTAATAATCAAACAAAAATTTGTTACTATCCGAAACAAAGACATTAAGAATTACAAAGACTACCTAGTTGAAGTGGAGAGATTTTGGGAATCTGATACACCATCTCAAAGTATATCAAACAGATGAGGGGTGCAAAAACAAATAGCGTATTCTAATTTGCACCCTCAACTGATAAGATTCGATGAAATAAGATCAAAGAGAAAAAACGAATCCTTTCAGGGCAGTTGAGGTAACTTAACTGCAGTAAAGTTCTGAAGTACTCGTCCGAAGAATTGCAGAACAGAAGATTGAATAAAATGAAACTTGATACAAAGTCATTATCCAATGGTAAGAAATCGAGACACATAAAAAACCGTTAAGGTTTATCATTTATACCTACATTAGTAAGAATAGTCAGCATTAGAGCTTCTATAAACTTTGCAAAGCCTCTCAGGAACATAACTCGAAATTCGATAGGCCTTAATCCATAAAGTAACGACGTATCTATAGAGCGCGCTTATGGTTAAGTCAGTAATATTCGCAGGTCTTGTTTTATTTTATATCTTTATCTCCTTTGACAGAGTAATGTTAATTTAAGGAATCTTGTTCCAAACGCATTTTAGGTAAAAAAAAAATATTATACTGACAATTAATTTGACGATTGAACTTTAATTTTAAGGAATCAGCAAATAGTAAATGAATACGGAGTTTAATATATTATTATTATATATACAGAATTCTCAAATCAATACAAAAATTATTAAATAAAAAAATACTTTTCGTTTATCATCTTCGATCTTAATTGTCTCACATGAATTACTTTTGGTAATTATTAATTAATATATACAACTTTTAAAGGCGATTACAATGAAAAAAAAAAGAAATCTGGGATAAGTTGGTAATAAACTACTATATTAGTTATTTCACATTACACTTACAAAAATAAATCACGTGCTCTATTAGAATCACAGGAAATTATTTCTACACTATGACGTACAAAAGTTATATCACATGGTTTTCTTAAACAAACGGTTTACTAAGCTAATGAAGCTAAATTCTGCTTTCCCTTTGGGTGTTTTAACTATACTAAATAAAATACTGTTTCGCATCGTTACTGCTCGAGTTTTAATGCTGTAATTGGTTAGTTATCGATTTATAAAATATTACTAGTCCTTGTCAAACTGCGCTTTTTCTGTGCAAACTGATACGTCTATATTCAGTATTAATTTTATAATTCTTTATAATTTTTTAATTTAGTTTACTTAAGTCCTACTACGTCATTGATTGATTGAGATTGCGAAGTCGGAATGAAATAAAGTTTGTTATAGTATTAAATATAATATTTAAACATACATACATACATATGGTCACATCTATATCCCTTGCGGGGCAGACAGAGCCGACAGTCTTGAAAAAACTGAGTGGCCACGTTCAGCTATTTGGCTTAATGATAGAATTGAGATCGAAATAGTGACAGGTTGCTAGCCCATCGCCTAAAAGAAGAAACCCAAGTTTATAAGCCTATCCCTTAGTCGCCTTTTACGACACCCGTGGGAAAGAGATGGAGTGGTCCTATTTTTTTTTACCACACTGCGTAATATTTAAAACTTACTTTACAATGAATATATTAATTTTAAAATGAAGAAGAATTACACGTCATACAAAATTGAGGCTTAATGATCCGTCTCGGATTTAACTTTATTGATAACAAGATTAATGTATTTTAATTGACCTCTGGATCATTTTTCATCTTCAAAACATCTTTCTGTTGTTGTATTTCTTATATCTATATATTAATGATTTCATTAGCATAGTATTCACTGTTTCATTCAGTAAACTAAAATTTTTAAAATAAAGTTTTAACAATAAAATACCCAAACTATTTTTGTAAAGTCGAATAAAAAGTCGATATAAAGTCTCGTGTCCAATTTCAGATCATTATTTGTGATAGTTAAAATTATAACATGATTAATCTAATGTTTGTATTTTATTATGTAGTATAATAATATGATCAAAAATAAAAATTAGGTAGTGCTTTACTTGCAAAAAAATATCAAAATATAATTGATTTTATATTGCAACTGTGGAGGGTTGAACTACCGCAGGAAATCCTTTCAGATTAAGACATTGCTGGCAACAATAAGGAATAAACCCTTAATTAAGGATGAACTGTTATGGCCTTGAAGCAATACATTGTGTGTATTAAAACCGCAAGGTGCTTTCATTTTGATGATAAATGTCCCCCGGGCCGAGCACAAAAGACTTGTACAAAGTGGCTTACTCACAAAGAATTTGATTTATTACTTCATCGGGCACCCTTTGAAATTTTTGTACGTGTTTTCGGGTCATCCAGCCCACTCCCACTCACGACCTGCCTGCAGCCACTCAATGAAGACATTGCATTGAATATGCAATAAATCAATTCTAGTTGAAATATTGGTTTAAACATTCACGCTTAAGTTGAATAAGAAGTGACTCCGGATAACGAAGCGTAGCGGCCGGGGCATGAATGGAACGGAGAGCTAGCAAAGGTAATAGCGGGTAGCGAACATATTCAGCATGAGATCACTCCATCTCTCTTCTGTCGAGGTCATAAAACGCAATTCAGGACATCTTGTCGCTATAAGAAAATAACAGGAGCTGCAAGTATCCGTCTGTGTAAATCACGGCCGATTCAACCATGTTGGTTCATCACTTTACTTAATAAACAAACTTCGATTTTTGCCATATTGTATTAATCTGCATATCACATAATCTTACCATATTAATATTGCAAATAATTAACGCAACCTTAACACCAAACTCCGATTTTCTATGTTTAAATAGTTATTCACCTATCCTGCGCCCACGCACCACCATACAAGACGGGTAAGGTAATCATTGGTAATTTGAGACAATTTTTTACCGTATTCGTAGAAACAAAACGGTGGTGTGTCAGTTTTTAAATGTCAAGGAATCAAAAGTGAAATGACCCTGACATGACTTGTAGTGTACAAAGGTATTTCGCTTTTGAAATTTATCATACTTTTTAGTGAAAAAAAACCTAGATAGAATCAGTACAAATTCATGGTTAATAGTCACAAGCTGATCCTGGGTCATTCTCAGTACCTTATAAGAACAACATAATTTAAAAAAAATCTTTTCATTGCTAGAAGGGAATTCATTTTCTGCCGATTACTATTTAGGCAAGACATGAATCATGTAACTACTACAGAGATTTTGTATCAACAACAGATAATTCGACGCTAATTCCGTCTAGCGGTCGATTCGCAAGGCCCTGTAATAAGTGCTAACTTACAAAGCGTGGACGTAAAATAAGCCGTGGTGCCTTTGACACTTAATGTTACTTCGATGAGGACTTATAGGCCTCCGCTCACCACATAAAATAATATTGGTTACCATTACGAATATTAAATTAAACGACCGTAAGCACCGATAAGGTTTATGAGTAGAGCTGCTGATATTTATATGATTTTGACAAGGGATTAATGTGATCATTTTGTTTATATCCTGGTAATAATGATCTGTGCAAAGATTACGTGTATGTTTTCAGTGGAAGGGGTAATATATGTATATGTATGTATTAAATTCTTATTATCATAAAAATTAAAATTAGAGTCAGACCAATCTTTAATATTGTAATTAAGTAATTAACAATTTTTTTATTTATTTAATAAAACCTTATGCACGTAAAATGTACAACAGGTGGATTTTCTGCCAGTCAATCCTTATTATTTTGCGTAAATTCCTTTGATCAGTATGATGACAATAACATCTAGATAGAAAGTTTGATCATTTAGACAAAAAAAACGCTATTTTTGTCTAAATGATTTTTCGTATGACATATCTAACTTAATCTTGTTTTTTTACTGGACACTGTTTAAACAAGTACTTAGTAGAATAAACTTCATCTCAATAATCTAGATCAATGTTCGAAAAACCCCTCGTCTTCATAGAATAACTATTTCGCTACAGAGCATGCATATTGTTGTACTACTAAAGTGACCAGTACTCCTTTTTTATATTTTTTTTATAAAAAAATAACCCATCCCTTGCTTGATGAGTCCCTCTCTTTTCCTAGCCTTGTCCACTTTCGCTTAAGGTCGGCTCTTCTTGTTGTTCTTCGCCAAGTACTTGGGATATGGTGAACTAGTCATGTCATCAAATGTTCGCTTATTGAGAGACAATGCACGCCCGAAATTGCTGTCTGAAGGAAGCTGAAATTTTGTATGTATAGCCGGCCATAAAGGAGAGTAAGAGAGCACAGAAAAAGAATAAATTTATATAAGTTTTCTAAAAATTCCAAACAATCCACATATTATTATATTATCCACGATTTTCACTTATTCGTGCTCTAAGGTGGAATAAAAACTATCGCTATCTCCACTCCTTGTTGAAGCTAGACCACATTTACTTTCTACGATCTCGAAGCGGATTCCTCGCAGAATTGATTGCATTTTAAGCGGATCTACTTGCATTCTGCAGATATCTCATACTTCACAATCAGCTAAATAATCATTACTGTACTTATCGTCTCAAGTTTATTGGCAACCCGACGGTAAAATATTGTTTGAGATGAGTCGTGCATTTGGGATTTAACTATTTTATTTAGATATAAGCAGATTGTTTACCTATAAATAAAGATGAATTGACTGTTACCTTACGATACCGTATATCGTACCTAAAATTGCATAGCTTAGATTTTTATAGTAATAATATAGTCATACTTCTAATATACTTGCTTTAGTTTATGAAAGTGTGGTTTAGTTTATGAAAAAGAGCCGTGTGGTTCCCGGCACCAATACAAAAAAGAATGGGACCACTCCATCTCTTTCCCATGGATGTCGTAAAAGGCGACTAAGGGATAGGCTTACATACTTGAGATTCTTTTTTAGGCGATGGGCTAGCAACCTGTCACTATTTGAATCTCAATTCTATCCTAAAGCCAAATAGCTGAACGTGGCCTATCAGTCTTTACAAGACTGTTGGCTCTGTCTACCCCGCAAGGGATATAGACGTGATTATATGTATGTATGTTTATGAAAGACATTTTTTTTTTTCATATAGAATATAACCTGTCTGCGTAGACGCAACCTTGGTGCGAATGCATTAAACATGAGTTTCTCAATAAATGCGTTGAATTTATTTTACACACAGCGAGAAAGTAGATACGTCTTATTAATTAGTACAATAATTTGAATATTGCTCTGGATATGTCCATCACTTGCGTAAAGTGTCCTGATGAAATACTAAATCAATCTGAATTGCATGTATTTCTGATATTGCAATAAATATTCTCGATCGAGGATTAAACATTACGTAATTATACTCTTAGATTGTGGCTGATAGGAACTGTCGCTGCGTTGAGGAATTTTAATTAATATGTAAAGTTAAGGATGGTAAATAAATTCGAAGGTGGCAGCGGGTGTGCTAAAGTTAATATAAAAAGTAGTTTACACTTTCGGCTTTTAAAGTTTTGTGTGCTTATAAAAAAGTACCTAGAAGTAGTTCTACATTTTTGAAGAACTGTGTAAGCAGAACAGGGGCTGACAAAAAAGTGCGTATGAATATATTTTATTTTATATTTCTTAGGTGAAATGCAGATTGTAAAAGTTAATCAAGGTAGGCGATGGGCTGGCAACCTGTCACTATTTAAATTTATTTCTAGTCTTTTCGAGACTGTGGGCTATACCTATCCCGTAAGGGATAAAGATTTCATACATAAGTATGTATGAAAACACAGTGTGCAAATACCTTTAAAGTGACTGTCACAGCAGATGAACAGCTTTCAATGGAGTATTTATGACCATTAATTGGAGGGAAATATTTGCAACTACCAGTAATGGCGACTAATAGATTAAATCCCGCGATTGGCCGCATTTAGTTGAATATTTTAAAGTTTGTACCAAGTCTATTTAAATATTTTGTAGGAATAAATGATACTGATTTTATTTTATAACATTGTAAACCGAATATTATATGAATGAAACATTTTCTTTATAAAGCCTTGGTATACATTTCATTGAAAGAGTTTACTTTCAAAATGAATTCATTTTTATAATTCAGTACTTAACGATAACTAGAAAAAAATAAGTAACCTTAATAACTCATTCAATTCATCATCAAAAGCTTTAGTATACAAAAAAAACTGCATGGAGCCGAAACAATCAAATCGTATTGTTTTCGCATGAGATAAAACTAAATAGAATGAATAGTTAATAAAATGATTTGAAAGATGGATCGACGAGTGAGAAACATAGAAAAGTCATTAGTGCAGGTTTATTCTGTAATGAGGTAAGTAATTGCTTTTTATTCAATGTAAGAAATTTTGACATTTTCGTCTTATACTGAGACGTTAATAATAAGTACTATATGTGTATAAATGTTGTTTAAGCAATAATCGTGCATTTACATTTTTATATTCAAGTACTACTCCACCTCATTGTCATTATGTTATGGACTACAAAAATTATTTAGTTGAATTTATAGAAAAAAGAAAATGTAATGTAAGGAATAAAATAAAATATTATACTTTACATAAATTAAAATATCAATTACAACAACACATCGGTCATTAATCATAATTTTTACGTATGTAATTAATGCGAAAGTATACTAATAAAAAAAAACTATTCACCAGTAGTTAAGTGGTAACAGAATCGCCCAACAGATCATTAGCGGCGCGTGCGGTGCGCGTGCGACATCGATGCGCTATTAAATTCGAAATACTATTTTATATATTCTGCAGCTCTTCGATCTTCTTCGATTTGATGTTTTCAGTTAAATGGCGAATTTTTTTGAGGTTTAAATTGGCGAAGTTTATAATTTTTTGTACTTTTAATTTCAAAAATAAGATAATCGTCACGTTTTCTAAATGGAGATTTCCAGTTCCCGTAGCATGGCACGGGTGACGTCATTTTTATCGTATAAAAAAACTGTTGCTGTTGCGCTTTTAATTATGACGTGAAATGGGACAGCGATAGGTTTTCGCGCGATAAAAAAGGCGTCGCGCGCCTTGCTGTAGGGGCTGGTAAAAGATCGACAATATGTAAAGCTTGGTGAATATAGATGAGGCGAAGGAAATATGCAGGGACAGGGGCAAGAAGAAAGATGTAGTCTCTCCCAGGGTTTGCCTGATTAAAAGTAACTCCGATCATATATAACCTTTATTTATATGCATCACATCTACAACTGCTTGCCAACTGGCCGTATAAACAGCTTCTTCATTATATAAAGTCCTAGCAAACCTAATCGTTTATAGGTCCAAGCGTCCTAGAAAAACATGCCTTTCGAATCCCAATTTTTTTTTTTTTACATAAACTTACTTTGACAAGAAATTAGTCTAAATGTAATTAATAAGAGTTGCATTCATATCGTCCAGGTCTCTGTCCTCACCTTGAGGTTCATAGTAGCGTTTCAATTTGGCTACGTTTCTGAACACCCACGCACGCTCCCATCAATCATTACTCTTGACATTGCTTTCGCAAGGGTTAACATTTGACCAAACGTCTGCACTGCGAAGCTATTCGTTTTTAATCTGTGGCCAAGAATGAGGTTTGACTGGGCTTGGCCGACATTGGTAAAGTCCATATTGTGTAATTCGGTAATGATGGGCACGAGATTATTTTTGTTGAAATAATATCATATGGGCAATTTAATCTAGTGTTTCTACTGGCAAATAGAATATCTACGATCATTTACTGCGGAAAGTATTTGTATATCAAAAATATCCCCAACTTTACCAAATCTCTTATTAGAATTTAAAAAGTCATTGAAATAAACTTAACTCGACCTTATATCAAATATTCACTATGACGAGAGAAACAGAATTGCAATATGAAATCGACGATATTCACAAATAACTTACCCACAATTGCAAGATTGTAGCAAATTAACAACTAATAGGCAACAGCTATTATCCCTTATTTAACGCTGACAACGTCCTAAAACTATTTTGTCTACAACATTGTTTATGCATAGAAAATACGTCAAATTGTTTAGCCTTTTAAGGCGACAGAGTATTGTCGTTGTCTTACGTTCGATTAATAATGATTTATAATGCAAGCTTAGTTGCATATATACTATTGCTATGACTGTTGTTGGCCTCTTAGTGTCCTGTATCAATAAGTTTGATCAACGATAAGTTCAGGATAAAAATACAGTCGAATTGAGAAACTTGTCCTTTTTTAGTTCGGTACATAAATTTCTCTATGTATGTATATTAGCGACCCGAGTCCGGTATACGGATAAACGCATGTACTCAAATAGTTCATTTGTTTATCTGTATAATATTTGCTAAATCATTATTTTGACCATTAAGCCAACTGGAAGCTTATTTATAAGACATCATGTCGACATCTTTAGTTTTCTTTGTACATCATTAGTTAGAATTTGCCAGTCATTGTATTGGCCATCAATATCAGTGTCATTACTGCAGTCTGTTTGTTATATACTAAGTAGAGGGTCACTTATTAAAAATATATATTAAAATAAATATTCGAAAGACGTACCTTACATGTACTCGTATACATTAATCAATCTTGTTTTCTAGAGAGTTAGGTAAGATAGCATATTCCCTCCATAACACTTCTTTCACTTCATCCACATTCATAACTCTCTTCATGCAAGCTCGTTGGTTTCGGTTACTCTTGACCTGATCTTTTGATGATACATCACTCACTTAAAGTGATCAGTTTTCAGAATGATCTAATGTATCTTCTTTTCGAAACATTTAAATAATCTGAAATGAAAATGAAAAATCGATAAAAACTTCAAAAATAATTAAATAATTGTTTTTTTTTTCAGTTTCAGATGATGCCCGTAATTGCCTGCCATGACAATAAGTAGTATAACAAGATATAAATTACCGATTTTTGAGCTAAAAGAAGGTAATCCATTCTTACATTACATTATTGTGCTAAATTCCAATGTCCAACAACACAATCTATGGCAGCACTTTATCTGTAGTCCGAGTGAACTACAGCCTATTTCACAGAGCATCGTCGCTAAACTATAAAATAATACAGAATGTAGAAGTGAGTAACGGTGAGTTTAATTCATATTTTGAATTCGTAGTCTTCCTGCGCGTAATTTGATATTTGGAATGAAACGCCGTGAAGTTTCTTGGCAAAGAATATTGGTTAATCTGAAATCGATTGCAGCTTGCCGCTACCATAAGTAAAATAATCATTTTTGGGAAATAGAAAATGAATTACCCATGTTCAGTCAATTTCTACAGAAATCTATGTCCGTAAAATGTTGAGTATAAAAGTTGAATCATATAGCATAAGAAATACAAGTATAATGCCCTTTTTAATTTTATGTTTTTTGTCTCTTTTATTAATTTTTATGTAAGTAACATAAGGCATAAAACTTGATATTTCTCTCCCCGTATTTCACCTAACTCTTCGCCCGTAACTTATACCGTGCTTAGGTCAACTTACGTGCCTACGCTTTACGTATCTTTTGATATATCTATCTGTTAAGCTCTTTAATTTGTAGCTAAGCTATGATACATTAGCGACGCAGAGCTACGCGTGGGCGACCCGTCCACGTTTCATGATGAATTGGCCTGGTGTTACGAAAATCACAATTTGCAATGCGCATTGGTATATCACCCATGTATGCTGAAAATTGTTGATATGATAAATATGGTATTAGAGACCTAAATCTAAAATAATATCACAAACATTACGAGATATTATAATTTCCAAATTAAATTTAAATAAGAATAATCTTTTTGTATAGGTTTTAGAAGTACATCAGTATCATTTTATATTCCAATCCTACTTCCACTCTATTCACAGTGGATACATTTTTAATCGCTATGGAAGTCTTAATTTACAAATTATGACATTTATAGTAATAAGTTTATCTTTAAGACTTGATGCTAAGTGCAGTCTTAAGATGCAGAACCGCTTAGCATCAAGCCTAACATCGATTGCACCTGTAACAGCATTTATGTCGAACACATTGAATACAGTATTCGTTCAATCGGCATGACTCTATTAAATATTCATGGACGAGATGATCTTGATAAATGTTTTGCAATCGAACCAACTCATCGAGACCCTATTACGCTTGTAGAAATATAGGAGCAGAAGTAGTATATAAAATGTGATGTTATAAGGGCGATTATTATAAAAACATGCGAAGGACAAAAATTAAAAATATTTTAAACTATTTTGTATTTGGTTTATTGAAAACAGAACCCTAGCTATCACTCAGAGCTAACTTTTGATATCTGTTTAACATCCTAAAAGGTACAACACAAATTCTTCTAGATCTAAAATTTCCGAACCTAACACTTAATTTTTTTTACATTAATTATTAACGCTTTCAAGATCCTAACTCAAAAAATTCTTTTGTTAACGCACCATGCAAATGTCAACGACTATCTTTACAACTGAGCTTTTTACAAACGAATGCTTATTCTATTGCTTATTCGGAATCGTCGATCGCCAATATTGGAAATCATTCGCAACATGCATTATAAGCTGGTCATCGAATTCTAGGTGTATAGGCGAAACATTATTCAAATATGCTTTTGCAAATACCTATAAACATGTTTGCGTTCGGATAGCAAATAGTTTGTTGTCTTGTCACTCATTATTTCTTGATTTGTTTAACAAAACAGTGTAAGATATTGTTCTGCCAATAATATAACAGTGTTACGAAATATACGATGATAATAATGTCTGAGTTTAATCGCGATGCGAAACATTATTTTTTATTAAATAGTGTAACGACATGTAAAATTATTTATATATTTCGTGTGTTTCCAGGTACATCCTCCATTGCTATGCTTCAGTGCCCGTGATGAATGAACACCAAAACATTTTTCATAGATCTCTCATCAGGTTAACTTACAATATTATTTTTTTCTTGGAAATTTCTAAGCCTTGTTTGTAAATCTATCACTATACAATCCGCTTCAAATGCATAATTGCTTGCAAAACTAAGTTGGTGAGTGATAATACCAGGGCTGTCACGATCCGCAACGAAACGGAATGACACTAGCGCCGGAGGCAACTGGCGGCCGGCTTTGTGCAAATATGTTCTGTGCTGCTGCGTGAAAAGAAACATCCGTAGGGCTGACAATAGTATCTAAATTTGTTTATAGAATTTCTGTATTTAGAATGCTGTTTTCGGCAAATGCAAATAGGATCTTTCCATCTCCGTGATTTTATGCACATATGTTCTGTGCAAATTTGCAAATACGCTGCGTTAAAGAAAACAGAAACATCTAGAACTAAATTATCTAAAATGGTCCACGGCATTTTTTTGTGTGGTGCCTAAGTACGTGAGAATAGGACTATTCCATCTCGTTACTGTGGATATCGTAAAAGGCGACTAATGGGAACAGAAACATGCATGTAGCTCACGTCTGCCAAATCCTTTTTTCCCACACAGATGGTAAAAATCAATAAGGGCTAAACTTAGGGTTCTTCTTTTGGGTGCTAGCAGCATGTTGATATTTATCACATTTATATCATAAAGAGTCACCTCCATGGCTATATTTCAGATAACATTGTTACGCTTTTATTGCCAAAGCTGAGAGAAAACTAAGACGTGTTTTAAAATCTATCATATAAGATAATATCTATGATGTAAATATTTTTATTCTAAATATAGATTTAAACGAAAAACTTAGGCGTTATCTAAACAAAGTAAAAAAAGACTAGGCGTTAGCACCCCTGCTTAGAACGGCGCGTGCGCCGCGGGGTGCGGCGTCACTTCCTCAGTCGATCGCCGGCCGCCGCCGCCGGCAGTCGTGCCCTTCTGTAATGGGTTCACTAGTCCCGTTCTACACCGCTGTCATTACATCGGGAACCCATAATAAAACTTATCGTGTCTAGTAATGCCTTTTACTGCAATACAACACGCGCTGTTGTATATTAATTTGTTATTTCAGAATAACTATGTACTATATTTGTAACGATACACGAAGGTTCACATCTTATTATCATAAATTTGAAAGACATAACTAATTTGCCTAAAAATTTCTTCAAGGGTGCCGTGCACTGCGAAGAAGATATATAAAGATAATGCGCATTAATTTTTAAGGAATATGAGGTATCTTATGCGAAACTGCGCAAAGCGATGTCAACATTATTGGTTTGGATGTTGGCAACATTCGTGAAATAATTTTCGAATGTTCAATTTTTATGATATAAATCTATTTTCGAATAGTTGCGACACCATTAACTTTTTATTTTCACAAAAGTTAAACGCCAACTAACTTTTGCATTAAAGTCCCAAAAAAAGAAATAGCCATCACAACCATAATAAACTTAACGAATAAAGGGCCTTAATGAAAACCAACACAACAAAAAGGTATATTGTGTAATCGATTCAAGATATCGATTTGCGACATTGAAATCAATTCGGCGACATGCGGCGTAGGCGCAGCGGGTCATCCGGCAACTGAAGCACAAAATAAGCGATCTCTATCGATTTAATTAATATAGTTTGTCACACCACTAGGGGCCCACAGTGACAATAGTCGCACATTGTGTAATGATAATAACGCAATTAGCCAAAATTATGACGCTATATTTCTTTACTTTCACTTGGGAAATCCTGATATAATCTTAACATGACAAATTCCTAGTAACGTTTGTACCAAAGTTAGTTTTTCACTTAAACTGCCAAGATTTATAACATACAACAATTAAATATCTTATAACATATATCACGTCTATATCCTTAGCGGGGTACACAGAGCCAACAGTTTTAAAAATAGACTGATAGGTCAAGTTTAATTGTTTCGCTTATTGATAGAATTGAGCCTTTCCCTCTGTCGCTCTTAACGACATCCATGGGAAAGTGATACAATGATCCTATTCTTTTTTCTATTGGTGCCAGGAACCACACGGCACAGGGTATTCATTATTCAAAGCAAATATTTTATTGGCTTTGATTTGCATCTCATAAATTAATTTCAGGGTCGGGAGTACACTTGGCGGGCAAGAAACTCGCCGCAATCTGGACCAATGGCGCGTAACGGGCAGTGAAAATTCAAACAACCAGCTATTAGAAGCCTGCAGCCACAACCAACAATTTGAGCTGATCTATATCATCACAGATCGCCGGCGGATAATGTGGGAAATTTTCACTATCCGACAAACCCCGCAATTTGATAAGGGGGATCTTGGTGGACTCTCGTTTGCACTAGTTGGAAATTATCTCTCTTTTTAAAAAATACCTACATATTCTAAGTGGACAGTATCAAGTTATAATACTTTAAAGCAGTTTGATAGCATTTTCTTATATTTCGGTACGAAGAAATTAGTATGAAAATTCATTCATATAAAAATTACTTAATGTAAGATGAAGTATATATACATAAAAACATATTAAAATATATCTACCGATTTGCATTATTTTTAGATATGTTTAACATGTTATAAAATGGTAATCGTTTTTTTTTGCATGTAACTAAAAGGAACATACCAGTCATCATTACTATTGAAACCGACAGTATCCGCTGTAGAAAACTGGTAGGAAAAGTAGTTTAACCGCCTTTTTCATTCGCAATTATCGAGCCTATCGGTTCGATCGAATTACGTCTTCTTGCTTTATGCTAATATGGCGCTAAAATGGATCACAACATGTTAGTTGCGCGTGGACTTTTGTGAATTTAGACTATTTTCACAGCAAATTTTCTAATTGGATCGACAGCTAACAAGTTTATAATTAAAAGAATGCTGAAATTCTGCCTTAAACAAACAGCTTTGAAGCAACAGCTGGAAATCCTATAAGTAAAATTAAAAGAGAGAGTGTCATAAAGTGCTATATATATGTAGATATATATTGTCTATATTCTCTTCCAGGGTAGACAGGGCCAACAGTCTTGGAAAGGTTGAAAGGTCAGACCCAGCTTTATAATATTTTGATACCTATATTGTTTTTATTCTGTAACTAGCTTTTGCGCAGGGCTTCGATCCCATAGGCAATTTCAGAATAAAAGCCTATTTTATACCAACTCCCGAAGTCTATTTTATATCTCTATCAAATTTTACTATTTAACGTTATAAACTATATAAATCTTGTCTCTTTACTATTAGAATGGATTAGACCTTTAAAATAATATTTTACATATTATTATGTCTTATATTTTGATTGCCTTCACTTACTTACTCGTAGGTATACGACACTTAATGTTAATGAATTTATTATGTAAAAAAAATCTGATTAACTTGTGTGCAAAGCATGTGCAATTAACGCCTTTACATTATATTTTATGGCGTCATTTAAAAGCATCGCAATCCTATGACCTGTTAAGAGATGAGTCACAGTTGTACACTGTAGACACGAAACATCAGATACAGTTTTAATGGTGTGAACACACGCACTGTGACTCTTGGTGGACATGGAAAAAGACGTCTTTAATTATGTGTATACTTTTCTCGGGTCGAAGGTGTTCAAGCTTCTTAGAAATTCTGGGGACATCGTCGGGTGTGAAACCACGAATGCACTTCGTAACTGTGAGTTCACACAATAAAAACTGTAATTCATACGTGCCAAACTGGACGCCATTGCTGAAGATGATTTTGGGAAATTCTTTCCGCTCTTGTCGTTATTTTTTAATGTGGTGATTCTGTTGTAATAAAACTGATGAGTAGAAATATAAAATAAGAACATTGTTTTTAACATTGGCATATGATTTTTAAGTATTTGTTGCTAAGTTACAAAATAAATGGGATTTTTTTATCGCTAAAACTTGTAGGTTTTTATTTATATGATTATGTCCGCAAATCTCTCGGTTTAATTGTTCATACTACTAAAAATGTGATATAAAAAACAAGTACAAAAAAAAATTGCAAATTTAGACAACAGATGTCAACGAACTCGTTCGGGTTCATCGGGAGCGGCGGTTGCTTTAAGAATATTAATTTCTTAATCCTAATTGAATTTGTTTGTTCCGATCCGAGGCGCGACCCGATAACGCAACATGTTTAGGGTTGCTACGACGTGCACATTTACTTAAATTTACAATTAAATTTAAAAAAAATATTTTAAGGAATAAACATTTTAATTTTGCGGTTAGGTTATATATTTTATTATCAACCAATTTATAGAAATACTAAAAACTCTGTCAAAAGATTTATGTAAAAGATTTCTCTTATCAAAAGATTGATGCACCATTAACCTGTTGGGCATAAGAAGCTGAAATTTTGCATGAATGTTGCTTAAAATGTTTAGAAAAGTACTGAGATTACACATTTAATTTTCATAAAAATACATATTATTTGATCAATGTTTTTAAAATTAATTGTTAGCAGCCCTATCAAGTTCTCCGGCAATCTCTCACTGACCAATTGTTCGGGTTGAGCTAGCTAATAACCTATGAAGGTTGCAATTCTTCTATTTATTGATTAGCCATCTCTTTGTGCTTAAAGGTGAAGTTTAACTTGAAGATAACTATTAAATTGATGGCTGTTTTGATGGGATGAGTAAGCTCAGTATGTACTTAGTTTAATGGATTTATGTTTCATGTACAATAAGTTTATTCGAATTATAATGTAATAAGTGTTAGGCTTATTTTGCAATATATTTTTAGTAGAAACCTAAGGTAAAAGAGATTGTGAATAATCAAATACATAATATAATTCACTTTCAAAAAGAGCAGATGTAAATAAGACCACATAAAGTAACGCCTCCTTCCCGGAGGGTTTAGCAGAGACTATACCTTCTATTCCTATCTTTCCATTTACCACTATGTCTGCATACTTCATTAAATAAACTTATTAATCGTAAAAAAATATGACATTAACAATTATTAAAAAGAGATTTTGTAGAAGTGCTTTCAGTGCCGTATTCTGAAGCCATATTATAAAGTAGTCCACTGATTATATTCATTACGACTGAACACTCTTGTGTTATAAAACCAGATCGTTCTACTTTGCCCAGCCATATGAAGCCATTTAGCCAAGAAGCCATCTTTTCACACGGTAACAAAACGCCGTCTCCATTTCACCGCTATAACAAGAAAAGGCGGCACATTAACACACCATTTTGACATTTCACAACTCTAAATAACGTCGATAAAGAATAAACGATACAACTTTTTACAATTTTGACCAAAATCTTTTAATATTATGGAAAATATTAAATATGTTTCGAAATTTAATGTTTCCTTGCATTTATGAATATAAAAGTCTTATTGAAAGTAAACGACGCGAATATCGCGATAAATCTGTGGTAAATATTGTATTTACAGAAATAATTAAGGTGAATTGGTAAGAAAATGTTCATGGCACGGGCTTGGACAATCTAATTGAATAGGTTTCCAAAAAATCAAATCAAAAAACTCTCCCATACAAATTAGATAATCAACTGATCAGTCTTTGAATGGGAAAGTAGGAAATCATTATTTTTTTCGTTATTAGTGAGATAAGTGATGTTTTATGAATGTATGATTTGAAAAAAAATAGCTATGATCACAAGGTAAATAAAAGAGGCAAAAGGAGCCTTCTTTGCATCTAAGTGTCCATTACCATCAAGCTAATGAAGAACATGTAGTAACTATCTATAAAATTATTAATTTGTATCCGAAACTACTTAATTACGCAAGTCGTTTAAAACCAATCGCGGCCGTTGGTTTCCGCTTAACTAAGTGTTAAGGAAGGTCATATTTCATTCGGAGAAAATAATTTGTTTCTATAGATTGAGTAATTGCATTTTCGAAATATCTTTTAAATTTTCAAGCACTTGCGTCTTCAATCGACATTATGCGATGGTGCATATTAATTGATAACACACGCGTGGTAGAGAACTTACGATCCATACTAATAAATAAATCAACAGATGTTGAACTTCTGTTGTGTATGGAACTCTATAATAACTTAAAAGTTTATCATCTCTCTCGACGCAGCGCTTCATGGCCGATCTGCAAAAAAACGAGGCTTAAGAACTGCTTAATAATTCTTTTAAAGGTTGCTTGTAACAAAAACTCTAAGTAGTTTTTCTTTAAACCCTTATTATGAAATTTCGTCAAAGTATTTGTTCCAAACAAAGAATTTCGAGGCTAATTTCACAGACGACCGCAAAGGGACGAACGTGTCGTCACCGAGGAAGCGAAAGCGAATCAATCACCTTATCGATAGTGTGCGTGACCGAGGCCATTGTTAGGAAAGGGAAAATGGGACGAATCCGCCACAAAAATAAAAGAATGGGCCGGCTACGCGCTTCGGTGGAAGTTTTTTCGACTTTTTGCCGCAATCTTCATCGTGACGCATCGACAGTCGCGTGCCACTTCGTGTTGGATGTTGTTGGTATCAAAGTTTTTTAGCGCCTATGTTCAGACTAATATTCATATAATCCCTTACTGGGTAGAGAGTCATAAGATTCGATAAGATTAAAAGGCCACGATCAGCTGTTGGATTAATTATTCTAAAGTACTGGGAAGTTGAATAAGTTTTTTCTCAAATATCGTACATTTAAAATATACAATGTTTGCAAAAAATAGAGATAATATCAATAGTTTAAATACCTAAACATCGCGATGACTTCCTAGGGAGCGATCACAAATAAAAATTCCACAGGATATCACGCGAATCGAGCTCATATGAATCGATTCATACATCACTACTTAGTTAGCCGCACGTGCCCATAACTACCCATTCTAACTTGACGCAGCGATAAGCCGCTTGAACCCGAGACCTTTCCGATCTAGCATTTTACAATTGCGCCACTTTAAAATGGTAGCATGGCGTGCGCTGACCAGTTTTATTTATATTGGTCGAGTGCGGGAGCGATCATCATTTTCCTTGGTTTGTTACTATCTCCCTACCTACGTTTAATAGGTAATACGTAAATACGCCTACCACAAAGGGAGACAGGCGTGATGCTATGTATGTTTGTTACTATCTTTAATGTTGGTCCTAGGTTCCAGTCGCGATCTTACATTGAAGAGGATCCGTCAATGACCACAATCAAATGTAACAATGTACTTAAAGTTTTTTCTGTTCGGTAATCTGACTGAGACTGAGAGTAAGACTGGGGGAAAATGCTAAACGGCATTAAGGCTGTCTTTTGTACATTTTTGGTGCAAAGTTTTAAATAAATAAATAAATCCTAAAGTGGGGAATCGAGGTTACTACGAAGAGACTCTCGTCTAACCTCCGCATCTTTGCTCATCCAGTTGCAGGTTTTCTTCCTGATGCCCCTTTACGCTGTCCATGCAGATCTTTTTCAGTCTTCCCCTATTTCTAAAATCTTCTACTTCATATTTAAGGCCCTCTTAGTATTAGCCAGATTGAATACCAAAATATATAATACTTCTTAAATTGAACCCCACTAGACTGCCGACTCTACTCTCCGACCTAGCATTTCACAATTGCGCCACTGTGAGGTAGCGTGGCGAGCTGGCCAGTTGTATTTATATTGGCCCAGCGCGGGAGCGATCACGAGCTGGTAATTGATGCGCGAGAGCGCGTGCCTCGTGCCTCGCCTCTGCTGCGCCTCCGACACGGATCGTAGAAAGAATATAAGACACTTTCGCTTACTAAAAAAAGTTGTTGTTGTATTAAAAGTGAGAATAGATAAGGTGATGAATGACAAAGTAAATATGGCTGACATATTTATCAACGCAAAGACCAAACCATAAAACATCATTGAATGGTTTAGACTGAGTAAAAATTGACAAAATAACGTATAAATCAGATTAAAGAAACTTTTTAAATCTTACAAAATGGTTCTTGTATTCGTTATTTAAAATGTTGAACAGATCAACGAAATACTCTTTAACATTAGTGATACAAATAAGGTGACATTTTTAAATTATTAACTTTAATTATTAATACATTAAATAGATTATGATATCTACTGTTTCTTTAATCTTAGGTTTCAATGCCGTTATAATGCAAGTAGTGCAACATGGTGAAGCACGCGCTACTTTACGTAAAATTTATACTTTAACTCATTTCCTAAGTTTTTATATGTACTTATCGAGAAATTCAGAAACAAATACTTAAGATCTTTGAAGGTCATCAGAATTCCTCGGTAGTCCAATGGTCAAGGCGTTTGGCAATGACGAGTTTTGTGAACGAGTCGAGATTGGTGGTGAGTTCGAATCACATAAGTTCTTAAAGAATAGTAAGTAGGTAGTTAGAATATGCTATAATGCGCTCAGCCATATTAATTCTAATATTTAATCACTTGTCTGACTTATATTAGGCAAGTTTAATTAAGAACCAGAATAATAACAGCTCTACCGTTTGAACTCGATAATTTGCCAATTACCACATAATTGGATAATATCTGAACCAAATTGTTCGAAAGATTCTGCCACACCTCGATAATAAATTAATGATGACTTAATTGGTACAGTTTTTATGTTTAATAACACCATTTAATTAACCATCGCTTAGCGTCGCGTTAAACCATATTTGCCCTCTCTTTCACTCATCATTGCATACCTTTACGGTAGGTACTATAAAAGTAATTCACTGTCTTAATTCTGTGGCTTTTGACGAATATCTCTTTTAAGTATTTTCTTTTTGTTTAGTATCAATATGGTTAAATAAACTTCTTAATTACCTTATTTTGTACAATTGACTCTTTTGTAAAAAGTAAAAAAAATATATATCTTTTCTTGTAAAGCAAAATTAAATACTTATTTTACATGAAATCTCTTCCTTATAACTCGCCATTAAAACTTACAATTAAAATTCAGTGAAATAAAGTGTAATAGGTGGCATTTTTTTATATGTATATTTGTTTCTTTTTTGTTCAAGAAATCTTTACTTTAACGTACATACATACATACATACAAAGTGATCACATGTAGATGTAGATCACTTTGTATGTATGTATATATGTATGTATGTATATATGTAGATATATCCCTGGCGGGCTAGATAGGGCCAACAGTCTTGAAAAGACTGATGGGCCAAGTTCTGTTGTTTGGCTCAATGATAGAATTGAGATTCATATATAGCAAACTGTCAGTTTGCTAGCCCGTCGCCTAAAAGAATAATCCCAAGTTTGTAAGACTATCCCTTAGTCGCCTTTTACGACATCAACTTCAAAGTAAAATCGAAAGATTTAAAATTAGTTCTGATTTGAAACCCTACACCTCCGCAGCGCACCTAGAAAGCTTTGTCTTAACAGTTTAAACCGGCCGCCCCGACACTTGTATATTTATTAAGGAAAGAGACGATTTACTTGAAATATGCAAGATAGCGCCCGTCCTTCACTGCCATTATCGTAGATTTAGAGCTATATTGGCTTTCTATCGGTAATACAGAAATATTAGCGTCCGCCCGCGGTATCGCTCGCGTACAAATTGTAGCCTTGGTGTTATTCTGATGGAAAAGCTTTAACAACGTTCAGTTTCATCGAAATTCGTTCAGAAGTTTTACGAGACAGGGTGATAAATCTAAATATCACTATTATTTTCGTATTTTTGTGATATATGCAGAATGATTGTAGTTAGCGGAAAATAGCCCTGGAGATTATAAGGTAAATGAATGTGAATACCGTCATGAAATTTTATTCGATTCTTTGATTTATTTTCTAAAACAGTATAATGTACATATCAGTTGAAATATTAATGATAGTTTACGTGTGACATAAACATTACATATATAATATAATATTATATTATATTAATATAATAAGATATTAAAATAAATAGTTAGTCGATCACATTAACATATCAATAATATAAGGTGCGTTAGCTTTAAACAGCTTCATTCTATTTCTCATTTCATTTATAACCCGAGGAAATTGATACAACACTCATTTTAGACTATTTCTCTGACGTTTATTGTTTTATGTATTTATTACAATTGCTGTCTGAATACTCATTCAAAACTCATCAGTTTTAATGGCGTGATGATATCACGAGTGATTTCATTGGCGTTTTATTATTTTGTATGATTTATGGCTATTTGAATGTTGGATCAAAATAGAAAATAAGTGTTGCCCCGCGGCTTTTATTTCAAATACTAATTAACTTATGGCCTGAAAGGGTGAAATACGATCTTCACGTGGATTTTGGCAAATTTTAATTACTTTTATTTTGCTAGTGTGTCTGTTTAAAATTCTGACTTTGGCGACTATACTTTCTAGTGGTACTATCCTGTGTGGTTATTTTTTTTTTTACCGTTGAAAATAAAATTTCTATACATGTACAAAAATGCAAATTATTTGAATAAAAATTAATTTAAATGTGTATTTGAATGTTCAGACATCAGTAGGAATTTCCCATTAGCCCGAAGCCTTTTTTAAATACCAGAAATAACTTGCAGCCTTCCCGCCATGCTACCGTAATATGATCAATAGTCTATTATTTTATCTGTTAGTTGAATTTGCTTCACCTTTTTTTTTCATTTTGGCATTCTTTTAAACATAACCGTACCTAAATAAAGTTATTAGTAAAGTTGCAATAACAATTTGTAAGGTTATTCAATTTGATCATTTCGCGCGACCGTTATACACGTAACTGACACCATGCGAGTATAAAGCGAGTGCGCAATGGTAGTGGTCCACCGCCAATATTCAATTGTAGGAAACCGCAAATAGTGGATCCGTTGCTTTCGCGGTATATCGACACAGCTTCAATGGAGGAAAGTGGACTAGTGATTCACAAAGCTGTTCTACCTATATACCATCGGCTAATAGCACCTTTTAAGAGCACTTTAGACGCCTTTGTAATGATTGCGCGGTTTGATGGAGACGAATTTCTGTTGCGAAGGTTTATTTAGGGCCGTGCGTGTGTTTCCTGTGTTCGTTTTGTTTTAAATTGGAGGATACTTTGAATTTAACTTTGTATGTCGTCTGCTAACACAGGCTTCAATTCTGCCTGCCTCTTAGGGTCGTTCATTTTTATTGTATAAATATGCTCAGTATGGGTTTGTATCAAATGGTAAATTGTAATCTATGATATCCCTCCGGAAAGAAGGCCTGATGATGATGAGAATAAGTAATATCATGTGAGGTGCAAAACAATGCATTATAAGAATTTATATGTAGTCTCTGTTATTAAAGGCCGACATGAAGGGATCGCTTGCACTGTCCTCTCATTGTATCGAGTAGCGCTATCTTCGGTACGATTTCTCTAATAAAATAGTCTGTCGGTCGATAATTTATATTCTATTAAGGATTTAGCTCGAGGTAAGCTTTTGTTATGTTCCGAAAGATGTATAGTCTCATGACCACCCCTCTGGCGAATTGATACGGTTTCAGGTTCGATTTCTGCTTTAGATAAACTTTGCATAAGATTAAGTGAAAGTCATTTGATTCAGCTGTTCTATTTCTTTTACTAAATTTGAAGTGGACCTCGGTCTTTACAATATAATGGGTAAGAGTACAACTTAGAATTCCAAACATTAAGAGAGATTAAGAGAATAATAATATTGTTTGCTGAAACAGGTTTTCTTATATAGGTTTAGTAGTACAACATTCTAAGCTGGGTTAGGTTCTTCTAAACTTAATAGCGAAGGAAAGGCAGGAGTCTGTATTAACGCAATTGCTAGCACATTAAATAATTATTCCTAATTTTAAGCGTAATCTTAATGTTTTGCAGCCCACAAAGTATTTTAGTTTTCTTCAACCCTTAAATACGGCCTGTTAACATATCATCTTATTTAAAATATTCTTATTTATTTCTTTAATCTTTACCCTATCTTCCACTTCTATTTAAATATTTGCGAAAGTGAACATTGTTTATGATCTTCATTTTGAAGGCAAGCACGCCCTTAAACATTTAATATTAATCGATATTGCTAACACAGGAAACTGACTAATTGCAAACAAATTTTCATAAACCTGAATTGACCAGTAAAATGGCCAATTACGAGTGATCATTAAATATTCATAATTGCTTTGTCAAAGTCAGTACCTCTACCTGTGACTTCAATGAACGTTTATATTGATTAAGTTTATAATTTACGATCATTATGTAAAGTTAAAATGTTTCACCATTAATCTATCGATAAGTTTTTAGCATGTTTCTTACTTTATCGTACTAACTCCATTTTCAAAAAACGGAGTTAGTACGATTTACAGGCTACGAAGGGCTTGGACACATTCATTTTCAATTGAAGTTTAGAGAAAATGATGGTGTCGAGTTATTGACAGACCATATTTCAGAACCCACAGAACACAAAGAGTGGACACAACCCATTTTCTAAATCTTTTTACCAATACTTGTACATAGGTAATTTATTTGCAAAATTATGATAATTGTTTTAAAATATATTAATGAATATTGCTAAACTTTAACATGGTGTTCAAATATGAAAACATTATGAGTGTAATTTGCTCTGAAATTGTTAAAGTGAAATTGAATTTAATTATAGATTTTACTCTTGCAATAATCTTCTCAGTAGATAGTCTAATAATGATCAAGCAGTGAAGATAATGACAGTTGTAAATATTTTAAGTGGAAACTATTATTTTAAGATATAATTCATTATGTAAATTGAAGAACTTATGTGTCTTATTGCAGGATAAATAAAACTACTAATTTGCAAATAGTTAAAATAAATAGCTGTAACTGACAAGCTTGAATGAAAAGAGATATTAAAAATGGATGAAGCTTAAGTCTCTGCTTATACTGCCGCGAAAATGGAGTGATCTTATGTACCTATTTAAATAGTTGTAATACTTTTGATACTTTTTGTTTTATCCGGCACAAGTTCCAAGAGAATAAGACGATTAGGAGAAAAAACACTAACAGCAAGCTAGTATACTACTAATTTCCAAGGTGAGTTAATAGATAGGCAGTCGAGTATGAAATATTTTTCAAACCCAATAATTTTTCCTCGCCGTAAGAGCATCGTTTAGCAAAAGAAAAGAGTCATTCAGACCTGGTATCTCTTACTTGCGAGCCTGTCCCTTAATCAGTCTACCAATGATGCTCAAAAATTCTCAAAATAATAGTGTGAGCAAAAATATAGGTCTTGCGTGTTTACCAGTTCCTAATCACTATGAATTATTACTTCAAACTTTGAGTGATGGAATTAAAATAATACATAGCTCTTTAGAAGTGCAACAATTTGGACCTCAATTTGACAGTTACAATTGTCTATATTAGTGTAATGTTCGCACATAGTGGAATTTCGACTATTTATGTCAAATTATTGATGTTTGCAAGTTAATATTAGTAACATCATAAACTAAAATTATGAACTAAACCATTATTAGCTGTGGTAAGGTTCTACTTAAGCTATTTGATCGAATACAATAGTAAATTTTAATACAAAAATAATGGACAAGATAATATCAAACTAAGCTTAAATGGGTAACCAAATTGTAACTATATGATTTCTTACAAATACACTCTCTCTCTATCACTTACATGGTTATCAATAAAGTACATGGACACAATGGTATTAGTGTCACCGGTATACCTTTGTCAATTCATGAAATGTAAAGGTAAATCATACAGTCTTTGGCGTATCCCGACACTGGGGTCCGCTCCTAACGTGATATAAAATTGTAAATACCTCAACAATAAGGTAATATAAGTGTCAGTTAAAACCATTATTTTAGAAACAACTACTTATATATAGTTGACTAACAAGTTCAATTAGACATTTCTTTCTGAAAATTATTAATTCGATAACAATAATAATAGGAACAATAGAAAATGATGAGAATTCCAAAATTAGACCCATTTGTGCCACATTTAACCAGTCTATTCTATAAATTAACTTTTATTACTCGTTGTAACGAGACTTTAATGGCTGGTAGTCATTTCATTGCAATAGAAATCCGCTGAAGCCTAGATTCTAAATTATTAGATTGCATCTTGCCGCTGAAGATGCTGAGATATGCAGAATCTTAGTGGAACAATCCACTTGAGAATGCGAAGAGAATAGTAAATTTAAGGATTACTGTGAAAATTAGAGATTATTTAGAGTTAGCTGTGGGTCCATGAATTTATCAGGCACATGAATTGTAAAGTTTCTCTGATCCATGTGCCTTTAATGATTAATTTACTTTATACTGATACAAAATTTTATCACGGTTGATTAAATGCAGTTGAAAAATAATTAATTTTAACAAAACAAAAAGACAAAATGAGAAAATAAAATAGTGTAAAAGTAATTATTCAAGAGGTCGCACTAGTATACTATGCGTATTCTTTTTTTTCAAGTTTTATCTTTGTAAATTGCAAACGTCGAGAAAATTCACTTCTTCAAAAAATTCTAAACACATGTAACACTTGAAGTATATATAGTTTGTTTAGCCGTTTCTTCTCCTGCGTTTTTAGAGGTTGGCCTTCACTTACCTACAGAAAATTTAAAACACTTAGTACACTTATGTAAGAAATTGCTTTAGAGGGGCCTCATTGAAATCACCAACGGGAAAGCACCAGCAACAGTATGAACGCATTACATGCACCGATATAATCGCGCGGCAATTGACCACCGCGGAGAAATTTCCCGAGGAATTCCACACATTTCCCTCCGTGGATCTCTGCAAATTGGAGCCATTTTACATAACATGCCGCTTTTACGGTGACAGGTATTTCGCACGGATTTGTCGCAAATGTATTCAATTTTTTTTTTGTTTTCAACATGGAATGAATGTAGTATATAAGTTTCTGTAGTATGCAGAGATCGTGGCAAGTGGAAAGAGGTAGTCTCTGCCTACCCCTCCGGGAAAGAGGCGTGATTTTATGTTATGTTATGTTATATAAGTTTCTGGAATTGGGTATCTAACATAATGTATAATCGAAATTGTCTTTTAACCTGATCAAATTTCAATAATTGAAATATGTTTATACTAACCAAAATTTTATATGATTTACTAACATTCTGCATGGTAGATTAGGGTAGATTGGACAGATAAATTGATTGCAACAGGCTTCGTAATATTCCTATACATACATACATCAATGCTTTTTCTAACGAGGTAGACAAGAGTCTCAAAAAAACTGCAAGTCCTCTACAGAATTTAAATGCAGATACAGTGACAGGCCGCTAGCCCATCGCCTTAAAGAAAAATAACAATTTACTTCCTACATCAATATATATTATTAACATACATCATATAATGACGTCCCTATCCCTTACGGAATAGATAGAGCCAGCAGTTTTGAAAATACCGATAGGCCACGTTCACTTCATAATCTTTTACCATGCTTTATAATCACTTCCAGATCTTGGCATGTATCGTGCATGTTCTTGCACTGTGTAAGTGCTACATTAGATTCTGGTAGCGAGGCCGGACTAATAGCCGTGAGGTCAGGCCGTGTAGCGTCGCGCACGCTACGTTTATGATAATAAGCTTGGGGTAAAGGGTCTGAATGCATACCTCATTTATTTCCTGAATTGAATATCGTAAATGTTAATGATAATAAATTAAATAACACAATAAGTAGTTCATCCGTGCCGTGCCGTGTGGTTCTCGCTACTTTAGAATAGGACCACTCCATCTCTTTCCCATGGTTATCGTAAAAGGCTATTAAGGGATAGGCTAATAATATGGGATTCTTCTCTTAGATGATGGACTAGCAATCACTATTTAAATTTTAATTCCATCTTTGAGCTATACTGCTGAACGAGCCATTTCAGTTTTTGTGACTGTTTACTACTACTGTTTTATATTTGTAATATACTCCTTTAGTGAACAATATATTCTTAACTTCCGTGATTAAGCATTTGCTTACTAACTTAATTTACTCTGTTAGCTCTGTCTGGGGTAGACATATAAGGATAAGGGATAAAGACGTGATTATAAGTATGTTTGTAAATAGTTCAAAAGGTGGATTGCAATAGATAAATCTGACCAGATGTCGCTTTACTTACCCCTCTGAGAAAGAGGTATGTATAAATCTGAACGTCATACATATAAATCACGACTCGAATGTCGAAGTGCTGAAGAGACTTCATCCTTTCACTCTTTGTATGGTTTTATCCCAATTCATCAATGCCTTTCTTTCGGGTATTTGGTATGTATGTTTCATTGACGTCGTATATAGAATTCCCACGGAAACGGGAAAACAGATCACATGCGATATAAAGTTCGCTTAGAGCCATTAAGAAGAAAAAAAAAAACACGGTTTATTCCTCATTTTTTTGTCCTGAAATCACCTAATGGCAAATCACCTGGGTTATAAAAATCAACAAAATTTTATTTCACATTTTTTGTTTTCTTTTATCACCTGTAGGCAAATCACCTGATAGATCAAAATCCACAAGAGTTAAACTATAATTAACCTCTTTAATCCTTGACAAGAGGATTGTTTAAATACCAAGAAAACAAGTTTTATTATAAACATCGTATAGATGACAACACCCAAGAGAGTTCACACTCGAGTTTCATCAAGACTTAGAGGCAATCATAAATAGTTTAATATGACTACTAGCTACTTACCTATTAGCGCTTGGACGTGGAAACTTGGTATAATCTCATTTGCGGTAGACAGCTTGGCGGCGGTTTTTTCACACTGAAAAGACAAAAGAGTACGTTAAAACAAGACAAAAAAATTATTAAACATTATTATGCAAAAGTTTCAGGATTACTGGACTTTACTTCGACCTTTAATGAAGAAATTCCAATTTTGATTTTAAAATGAAGTTTTGAATATTCCAAATTTCTTTTCACAATTTGAATTTGGATTGCATTTTCCTTCACTTAAAAATAATAAAAATGAGTTTAATTTTATTATGATTAAATTTTTGAATTTGAATTGTAATAGCTATTATTAAATTATAAAAAATGACAACGTTTCTCAAAAGGGTTTCACCAATTTTCGTTGTTAACATGCCCATATTAAATTGTCATTGTTTACTCATTTGACCTTAATAAGTGCAAGTGAAATTCTGTAGGCTTTGATGGCAAATAAAACGGCTTGTGTTTTTATAATGACGGTGATTGACGAAAGAGGTAATAACGGTTAATAATAAGATGTTGCAAGTTTCATCGCCATCTGAATCAGGATTGCGCAACCGTTGCTCCCGAAGTCACCAAATATTGTTGTTGGCTTACAAAAGTTGGAGGCAATTATTTCATGGTATTATTGCGGAATCGTCGTCGAGTTAGTTCCATCGTGACGCGGTCCTGCCGATCCGATACTGGAAATCGGCCATCGAGAATTAATTGCGTGATCTCTGAACCGTTGCCAAATGTTTGTGGGCACTGCTTTGTGTTCATACTCGTATAAAATGATTCATTGGAAATTTCAGTGTTCTTGATTTTTTTAGTTATATTAGAGCAGGCTAATGAAAAAGGTAATTTATTTTGAAAATACTGTCATTTTTGCCAATTTTTAGTGGTTGTATTGGCTTTTTATATTACAACTATTAAAGATACTACTGCGATTTTTACTGTTGTCTAATGTATTGATAAAATTTACAATTATACTCCTTCATTAAATATTTTTCAATAAGTTTTGGAATAAGATGGATAAAAAGATAAAATTCTTTAATAATAATATACATGTCTAATAAACAGCACAAAGGAGACGGAGATAATCACTACATAGTATAAAACAAAGTCGCTATTTTAGTCTGTTTGTCTGTATGCTTAAATCTTTAAAATTACGCAACGGATTTTGATGCGGTTTTTTGTAACAGGTAGAGTGATTCAAGAGGAAGGTTTTTATGTATTTACATTTATAATTTTGCACTCGTGCGAAGCCGGGGCGGGTCGCTAGTTAAAGAATAAGAATAAGTTGATTCGTCTTAATTCTATTATTAAGGCAAACAGCTGAACTTGGTCTATAGGTCTTTTCGAGTCTGTTGTCTCTGCCTACCCCGCAAGGGATATAGACGTGATTATATGTATGTATCTAAATTGCAATAAAAAAAAACATGCAACAGTTGAAAAAGCGTTAAAACCTTTTTATCGATCGACTTTTACATCCTCGTAAATTAACGACAGTTAATTTCCAAATTATTTATCTTTGTTGACTTTATTTTTACGGATTACCAAAAACAAAATTATAAAACGTGGGTTTAATAATTTTGGTTTTCTTTTTTCTTGTTTCTTTTATTACAAAGTATGAACTTTTTTGTTCCTTTGTTACAACATGTGTGAAAAGAACTTTAAAAAAATTTACTGTGCAAAAATATTACTTCATATTACAAATTCGTGAACATTGAATATTTGTTGAATTACTCAAATATTTTGACTAGTAAAGTAGATAGAAAGGGTTGATTTTTATAAGATCATTAACGTTAATAAAATTAAAGATTTAATGATATTTGTAAATTATATTAGGTGTTAATTATGTGCGATTACAAAATAAAATGTAATAAATTCCCCATCAACATAAAGTTACGTAAAGATCGCGTGCTGAGATAGAAAATCGAGAAAAGTTATAATTTCTTAATTAACAAAAATAAAACAAAACATATTTAAGTATCAAAATGACATACTAATTAGAGGCTGATGATGTTTATGTAACTTAATTTTTTAATCCTAATTTGATGATCAAGATTAAAAACTGGTTAATCTTGATAATCATCTGTAAAATCTGATGAAATTACATTAAGTGCAAAATATATTGAAGATGAAAGTTCGATTTTTTTGAGATGATAAAAATAACTGCGGTAACCTAAATTTAGTATTATCTTAGCCTATTAACGGGTATTTTATTTCTTTTAAGTAAACATAAAGTGTTTGAATGATACTACGGTACTTTTTACTGTAGCGAATGCGCGATTTGATTTAATAAAGGAATAAAACATTGAAATTCGAATAACTAATTAATGATTAACATAAACAATTTAGTTATTTATTCTGTCTTAATCATTAAAATTAAAAATTTTATATTTTATGTTTTGCTGTTTTTGGTGATATTAAACAAAGGTTTTATCGTCAGCTATAGGTGCTCTAGTTCTTCAGTCTCGCCTTTTGCTTGTCTTCTATAGCACGCATTTGCATGTTTTCATTTGCAAAGTAACAAAATATAATAATAATATACAGCGGGTCTGGTTTTTAAAAAAACATCCTATTTTTTTTTTAATTAAAACAACATTATTTTGAAAAATTTATTAATTAACCTTTGTTATCGATATTTATTGAGAAGTTTGTATAACCTCATGGAACACCTTGACCTATATGCAGCAGGTTGTCAAATCAATCTTCAGCGGCGATTAATCTGGCGCTTCTACGCTTTATGTATCAGAATCATCGCTTATTGTACCAATTGTAATACATTTTATACACACAGGTCTTTAGTTTATTGATTTTACAAGTATTTCTATTGTATACAAAAGTTTTATTTTTTGGATAGATAAGAAAATGTCTTGAAGGATGAGATGATAAACTAATAAAAATTTAATTTTACAGCAGCAGATTTTTTAACAAGTTTGTATTAGTGTAAATATCAAAAAGTAAATTATAAGTACTACATTGTTATTTAAACAAAAGCTACTTTAAATTGTCTTCAAATATAATATATAAAGAGATAAAATTTTTAGGTTAGAAGTAAAATCAATATTCCGTTTAGTATCTCAATGACTTATGAAAAATATGTTAGACGAATTGTTTGATGCGCGTTTATGTCTTATACTGGCGCACTCACAAGTCTGTAAATAATATTGATAATATAACCAAATAAAAACTTTTATACTGGTAACATTTGGCTTTATCATTGAATTTTCAATATCACCATAATTGTATATCCAAACAGAATGTTTTGGCACGTGCCATAAATATGAACTTCTAGGCCGTATGTCAGCAGTGCGTGTCCGTCCAATATCAAGCGTCTAATGGAGCCCACAATAGTTATACCTTTGTTTCATTCGGGCACAAGCCATCAATGGCATTCGTCTTGTTAGGCAATATCATCATCATTTGTTTTGAAACATCGTATTGGGACCATTTGTTTTTTAGTAAGATGTTTTTGCTATTTTTAAAAATTAATAATCTACTTGTTGTTTTATACTTTTTAATGTCTTTGTTTTTTCATTCATTTACGTTGAATAAGATCAGAATATTTTGTAAAAAAAAAACAGAAAATAAAGATGATTCATGTAGAAATTTGCTGTGTTTAAGAATTTGCGATTTAAATATGCAAATGATAAAAAGATAATGATCAAAAACATAAAATCAATTTATCACTGAATATACAAATACGAAACCAACAAATACAGTTTTCAATTTGTCGGTTCCTAATAATAAATATAGTATGTTGTGAATCACAGTATATGCAAACTCGCCGCACGCAATGGTATAGGAGCTATAAGCCGCGTGCGCCTCGTAAACCGAGAATCAATTCCATGCTTATAAAGAAACTATTTTCTTTGATCCCTTTTGCTATTCCTTTTTTCGCACCTTATTTACTACTTTTTTTTATTGTCCAAGTGTCTTTATTGTAAAGATCTAGAGATTTATTATCTAGAGATATATTTGGAACCCTATCAACAAAGTAACAAATTAATCTAAATGCAGAGTATTGGTCAACTCTGCCGTCTTTTAATATCTTTTTTTAATTATCTTTGTTTATATATTTATTTTTTTATATTCTTTAGTGGCAAAGCCGCTCTTTTCATCTAAAACACTTATTTGTATGTATTGTCTGCTCCATAAATGGCTTTTTTTTACTAAGTACCTATCGATATTATTGAAAAAATGTAAATAGACTTTTAAATCTTTATTTTTGTATTATATTCAATAACAAAAATTATATTTGGCAAGAATAATGGCAACACATGTAATAGTAATAATATGTATTTAAATTAAAAGCAAAACCAATGAGCCCAAGTGGTATAAGCTTTTCCTCGTATGCGCATAAATACACTGAGTGAGTCTATAATTTCATCACTCCCAGCCGATAGATTTGATGTTTCGCGCAAAAGCCGTATACGGTATGAAGAAACAACTTCATTCGATCAAAGATTTTGCACGCTGATGAGCAAATAAATCTTGAGAGGTGTGAAAACCTACTGGTTTACGTGTATTTCAATAAATCCAACTTGCTTTATAGATCGCTTGAAAATAAAGTAGTTTTAGTCTGGACTTTGCTCTTATAAGAATTTCTTAAATTCCTTCTTATCATGATGTCGACCATATCGTCTATATGTTTTGATGAGCGTATTAATATGAATCACTCGATCACTTTCTTTACTTTTTATACAATTTTCTATACTTATAAAATTTTAAAATCTATATTTGTTTATTAATATATATGGAAAGTATTAACCACTAAAGGAGATACATCCAAAACTGTTGGCAAGTGACATGGCTTTCAAACTCAATTAGTCTAAATAAGTGTAAAATCAAATCAATCAAAAGTATCTACTATGTAAATTTGTAATTTAATCATTTTACCATCAGTACAAGAACCTTCATAAATCTTAACAATCTTTGGTTATATGATACTAATTGTCAATCAAAAGAGAGCGCCAAGAAACTTGACCGACTTGAAATAACCGAAATTTCAAAACTAAAATGATAAGCTACTCAAACATCTGCCCAGCCATTATCAGCCGTTATTATCTTACTTAAACGTGACTTCAATAATTTTGATTACACATATGTTGATCCAATAAGACATAAATTACGCAACATCCCTTGGTAATGTTTAAGTCAAAGTTAAGTAACATATAACAATCACAAGGTCGATAAATAATTATAGAAGTTGAATTGAATTGTTAAACATACGGTTAAGACAACTTTACTTACAATTTTATTAGCATTCATTGTTATATAGTATTGCTTGCAGGTGGTACTATGAAATCAGGAAAGCATCAAATCTTAATCAATTTTTTCATGTTATCCTTTTGAAAACCATAGTCGTTCTGGTAAAAGGTCAGGTCAAGAAACATCCTAAAATGACAAGCTCGCATGAAAATAATGATCAATGAACTAAAGAATCCAATGAACCAAAAAAATTCATACATAGATCGTGGCAAGAGTTGAATTGAAGTAAATGTGTAGTTATTCTATCTTAAAGCCAAATAGCTGAACGTGGCCTATCAGTCTTTACAAGACTGTTAGCTCTGTCTACCCCGCAAGGGATATAGACGTGATTATATGTATGTTTGTGTAGTTATTATGTACAGGCCTTATTACATATAATATGGAATATATTGATGATGATGCGATGAGTAAGAGGGAAAGAGATAGCCAATCACAGTAAACAAAAATACCTGAGTTGCGTATCACATAAAAGGGTTTCACTTGTAAATTAAGCAATTGGTAATAACAATCGAATATAAATAAAACTGTCTGTCCCTAAACAAATAAATATAACAATAATATTTTTACGTAACAAAATAAAATGCGGTAATTCCGTACATTCTCCCATCAATTGTGATTTAAAACAGGCGAAATAAATAATAAAATGTTTATATTAGCGATTTTTGAGGTTATTACCAAATTGCCGTATCCTGTACATTTACGAGTGATGCCACTAAAGAGAAGGGTCCTTATTATGATGCGGGCTCTTGATTTTTTATAACTTTCGAAAGTGAAGTTATGTAAGTGATCGCTTTTACGACGCAGGTTTATGCAGGACTGCTGTTTTATTGAATTTTTTGTTAACAATAAATCTGAAGGTTTAAATAAATACAAATAACAAATTTCATGACTCAAAACTATTGCTTTGGAATGCTTACTCAATGGTATTAAATTGCATGCATGTGGATTCGTTTCTCTCAAATTTATCTATTCATCTATAAGGAAAGATCGGTATATTACTCGTAGATATATTATTATTGCTATTAACAACAAGATCAAAGCCATTGGCCAAAACTAATTGATAATTTTTAATAAAATGTCACCACGGTTGCCTACAATAAACCACACATATTATGCTCTTTATTATTTCACGGAAATAGACTTAACTTATTTTGAGAACAGTACAAATTTCACGGAAAATGTTTTAGTCATAGCAATTACTTGTTTTTTCCTCGCGGTTATAAGGAAATGAGATTGTCACTGTATGACGCAGTGCATCGTTTTTATTTTATTTCTAGCTTTAGTAAAGAGAGTAAAGCAGCAGCAAAGTTTTGTTAAACGACTTAAAAAAATGAAGAGGTTCTCAATTCGGCCAGTGTTTTTTTTAGTTTAATTTTTAACTTGTTTCATAGTATTGGACAAGTTATTAGCTGAATGTTTACTCATTACAGATAGATGAATATAATTTGAGCAACCAGTCAAATATTAATTATATTTTAGAATCAAAGATTGATTAAAATAACACCTAAGCAGAAAAAAAACTAGGAAGTATATTAGATATGACTTGAGGACGAATTTTTAAAGGAATACACAAGCAACTGCAGTAAGCACTAATTTAAAGTGTTATAAAACTTCATTATGTGAATATCGTGGATAAAATACTAAAAACTTTTTGACAAAATATCACAATATAATATTAAACCCTTTTAATGCGTCCACATCTTTGGAGATAACAATCACTTAACACTTCACCTTATTTACTGTAATTAAGGTCCGAATACCGTAAAGTCAGGAAAATAAAATGTGTTTTTATTTTTCTGTCGCTACAATCTGACATTTTGACACGATGCGGCCACTGCAAATGTTTTCGGTTATTGTCCAGTAGCATTATAAAGCTTGTAAAAATATCCAGTTGACTGTACGTACGGGGTTATTCTGAAACACGAATGCCAGTTTAATATCAAATTAATATATTCATATAAACAATATTTAATTGCATAAATACACAACATACAAATTAATCACTAAAATTAAATTATTACTAATATTGAAAAAAAATATGATAATAAAAACTGTTACAATATTTATATTTCAATTATTAATAATTATAATTTCATTACTAGTATAGTGAGAGTTGTTTATTCTAAAATAAATCTTGTTAAATAAAATAAAATGAAATATTGTGACAAATATTATGGTTGACCGACATGAAACAAGTTTTTTGTTTCATTAATCAGCGAGTTAGTAAGTGTTTTGGTAAACATACCTAGAGCGTTCATGATTTCTCAAATCTCAGTCTCTCTATTCAAACACTAGCTTATACGTGGCTCCATTCGCATGAAGTACTTCTTTATCCGTACTCCATACAAAAGGTATGTATGTATGCAAAATTTCATGGAGACCGGTTCAGCGGATTTTACGTGAAAGACGGACAAACAAACAGACTTTCGCACATAAGTATAGTATTCAAACATAGAGTCGAACAAAAGGAAAGATGTTTGCGAATATAGCGGTATCAGAATAAACCTCTGAACCAGTTTTTGTTGCTACTGCGCTGACAAATTTAATTGTCATTGTGTAACTCAGTGAGTAGTCGACAATATAGTATGAGAAAAAATGATATATGTCACAGTCAAAACTCTTAACCAGTCAAAAGTACTATTGACTAGCACTTAACCAGTCAAAAGTACTATTGACTAGCAAAATCAGTTAAAAGTACTTTTGACCGTTGCTGCATGAAGCAGGTACGCGCTCTTACTAACAAATAAGTAGTCGTATTCTTTTCGGACATTGTTCTCAGACGCGACATGCATGTGATAGGTTCGAAGGGTGATCGCGAGCGCAGCGAGCGATCACCCTTCGAGTGTTAGGTATTTTTTTTGTAAACCACCCAAAAAGCTTTTTTGTTGCTAGTCAAAAGTACTTTTGACTGGTTAAGAGTTTTGACTGCAACATATATAAACTTTGCGTTGTGGGTTTTTATTATAATGTGGGTAAAAGTATTATAGTGATTCCACGTTATGTGTGTCGTGTGGTTAATTTTTTTTACATTTTATTGCATAATATATGAACGAGCGGCCCCTATTACTTACATACATATAATCACATACCCAATTCCTACGGGGTAGACAGAGCCAAACTTGCAGCCTCAAGCCAGACACTGAAATGCAACGTTCAGCTCTGTGGCTTAATGATAGAATTAATATATTACTTTTCTTTTAATTTATCGTTACACTCGTTACTTTTTGACAATGAATGATACGTTTAAATCTATTTGAAAAGGGTTAACATTAGGGTTAAAACAAGCTAACATAGCCGGGAAATGCTAGCATATATTTTTGTTACCGTATCGTGCAAACCACGATATTTTATCATAGCCACAAATCATAAAGGAAAACAAATTATTCATGCACATAATAAAGAGGCGAGAATCGTGAGTCCTGCATTTCTTCAGCTCCTCGTTACCGGTATTATTATGTGGAATATCGATACCAAATGTTATGAAATCGATTACATTTCATATTTTAATATATTGTCGGACAGTGGCAATAATTAAAGTGTTCTAGCTTCTATATCAAAAGCACTCTCCCCCTGTAACCCGTTTTATTGAACCGTTTTTATTTATGATTAATAATTATAAGATATACTTTTTTATTTATTGTAGAATTATATGGTTATGAATCGATTGTTCTTAAACGATTTGCTCAATAGGGTTGAGACATTCTCCAAAGCTATAAAACAGAACAAATGATAGTCGCGTGCGCGGGGGTGCGCTAATTATTGCATATACTACTCATTTTATATTTCCGCGTGCAATAAGTGAAATTTTATGCTCTTGCAGACGACAGATATAAAATTATATAACATGATAAACATCTGTTCGTTTAATTAGATTTAAAGGTTTATGATAGGTGAATCGTGATTTCGATCTGAATAAGTATTTTAAAGTTTACGAAAACACGTTTAATGTAAACAAACATACGTTACATAAATGATTTAATATTGTCATGCCCTGAAAATTATACAAATTAAAGTTATTTATGAAGACTAAAAGTTCATTAAAAGAACGCAAATGAAATAAAAGGAAAATCTAATAAGTAACTTAGTATTTTGCTTTTGGGAGATAAGCCAGCAACCTGTTCTGATTTGAATCTTAATCCCATAATGAAGTCATCCAGTCGAATGTGGCTTTAGATTTTTTTAAAGTCTGTCGAGACAGGGCCTGTCTTATCCATAAGGCATAAAAACGTGATATATGTAGTATGTGTCTAACAACTAAAGATAAACACACAACAAAATATTATAGAAATTGAATTATTCCTACAATAAATAGAAAAACTATAACTAACTAACTAATTCAAAATTTTCTAACAAATACACACATAGAGTAAGATAAACATCAAGACTTGCGATAACTTTTTATACTTTAGTCAATGTCACTGACTCATCACCTCTGCTACCAGGCTAGACTGGTCAGGCTTCCTATGCACGCAGGATATTACTCCATATATTCACCATTAACTTAATGGCTTTCGGCTGATGATTTCTATTACGAAACATTTGCGAGAAAAAAATGTTGATCGATTCGCGATTGAAGCAACTCACATTTCCTACACTTAATTATTCATAAAATGCCAAAGTGAACACAATGGAACTCGATATGCATAATAGATATAGAATCGTTCTCATTAATAGTAGTTAAAACCTTATTTATTTTTAAAAATATATAATATCAATAGCAACGGCTCAACATCACTATTTAACATACTAATCTCTGATTGTTAACATAAGGTTCTTCAAAAGTACCGACGAATAGTAATAATAACAGAATTTCCGACTTTATATTTCAGTTCATAAGATGTAAATTTGAAAAATGATTCGTTAAAAATCGTGCTTACGGTAGCCAAAATCAAGGGTCATGAGATCAAACGTGATCGAAAACTGATATTAAAGATGTAACGAGAGTGACGTACGCGTGAATAAGATATTATTATAATGGCGCAAGCGCATCATTTTTACCTGAGTAGATACGCTATGCTGTTTGGTAACTTAAAATGATAAAAAAATAAGTTATTTTATTTTTGACTTTGAGGTTTTGAATGCATTTTTCTTTAAATTCATAGTTTTGACAAAGTTGATGAGTTATGACGAAGCATGTTGTTGATCTTGCTCTAAACCAATAAATAATTGATAACTAAGTTTATGGTGAGGTTTATTTCGTCCATCATCTAAGTCTGATTTGATCATGAATTTTAATTAAATCAGCACATACAAAACAATCTTTAATCTTAAGTCAAATCGTCACTGTAGTGTAGAAAAGCGACATTATAAGGACGTATAATATCAGTACTTAACCAAAAAAAGTGAAAGTACATTATCAGTGAATTTCTACGTAATGTGACGTCGAAAGAGCCATTAAGGTAATGTAATGTCAACTCTAATCTGAATAACCACTGTAGCTTTAAAGTACAATAAATGTATGAGTTTCTTTGATGCCGCCGCCGCGAATGTGAGGCTTATTCGGGCCCAATTAAGCAAGAAAATAATATGACTGCCAAAATGTCTCGTATGGACTCATCAAAATATTTAACATTGTTTTCAGTTTTTTTTTTCTAAGATACGGTTAATCGGTCACACGTAATATTGGTGATATCGGTCACGCGTAGAAACAAGTGCTGGTAGGGATTAGAAATATGAGTACTGTTACCTACTTCTAATTTAAGAAACGAAACTAATTAAGAAATAGTTCTTAACCCAATCCGGGTCATGTGAAAAAATTATAGGAAATAAAACAATAATTTAAAAATTACTTTTAAGAAATTTTTTAAGAATATTTATTTTAGAAAATTTTGCCTTGTTTTATTTACGAATTTTAGTAAATATTTTTTCCGTTCCATTTTGCACAGTAAGGAGAAAACGTCGACACACATTTAAAACCGCCGCAACTGCACTTTAAAACCATGAAACATCGCTTGTTCTTGCTTATTTTTCATTATGCAATCATTTATAATTAACACCCACTACATTAAGCCCATCTTTGCGTATTTAAAATATCCAATTTCTTATAATATCTTCGCAAAGTTGGTAACATTACGATGAAGTAGGCGGTATTGCCCTATAAAGGATTTAAAATATTGAATATTGCGGCGTAGGTCTGTATGACTGCTCATTTAATTTTTTTTTTTATTTCACTGATATGTATGTAATATGAATCGATGTATATAAGTTGATCATTTGTTTAGTCCAGCTTAAATTAATTACATTTTTCTGATAAAAAAAGAGTTATTTTTTAAAGATTTACGAGTGGCTAAAAACATTTTTTTATTATAATGCATACATTTTATCCGTATTTACATAAAAATAAACGATTTAAATTGATTATTAAAAGAAAAAATAACTTAATTTCTACGTGTTTTATCATCTTTTTAACTGACCTGTAAAGACCTGACCTGCAAGAGAATAAAAAAAAATGAAGAACTACTTTTAGTGCAATATACGAGTACGTACCGAATAAAATTATGTGATGAAAATAAAAACTGCCCAAGATAGTGCGAGTATTTTGTAATAAATAAATTTGAGATTTTTTTATAACAAATTGGATATGTCATAGGGAGGTATCACAATTTTTTCATTTAAATTTGTCCATTGTTCTAAACTAGAGCTTGACTTTAGTAGACTAATAATATATAAAAGTGACATTATGTCGGTATTAACAGCTCTATCAATATACCGTTTTTATAATCAGACAGGCTGTAGACATCAGACAATCCAAAGCTCCGTGCGAAGTGACAGTCGCCTCAATCCAAAGTCTTCACATCTTTTGAAACAACATTATCAACCTTATAATTAAAACAGTTAGGTTGAATATGAAGTTGTTAAGATGTTAAGATAAGGTGGTCCGAAACATGTCTCATCTCAAATGGATCAGAGCATCTTGGACCCGTGAGAATTAATTTCGTGGTGTAACGACCTTCATGTTACATATAAGCTGGTATTATGGTGAGAAAATTCGTCAAATGTATCATAATCTTGAGTTAGTGTTTACTACATCTTGATTAAGATACAATTTACGTTACTTTGAAGTGGTTAAAATATAATTAACACGTTTTATCTTAGATTTGAATCCGTAGCTATGTTGTTAGCTGAGAATTTAATCTGGAAAGCGCTTAGATGATAGAGATTCAAAGTTCTTCACCAGCATCATTGTTTCGGGTTCAAGTCAATATTCGAGCAACCAATACAAGACTGGCATGGTTTTTTAGCTCTAATGAAGCTCTTACGGGAAGAATAAAAATCGTAAGGAAACCTGCACATTTAATTATATGATCCAATGCGGGTTAGGGTTCAAAGTTTCCGGAGGTCACATGGGAGACGCTTCATGTAAATCTTAATTTAATTCCTGGTCAAAGGCGCAGGCCGCGGGCTCCTCTCCAGGGTGGTGAGGATTAAACCGGGACCAACGCCAGGAGGAAGTAGATGGTAGAAGATAAATTACTACCAAAAGAAGGAAATGTAAACGAAATCCTCAGTTGATGTCTGTATGAACATATTTTATCTGTACGAAGAGAAATCGATTTGTTACATCAAATCGTCATAGCCCACGTTGTTACCGTTCTAATGAATGTTTCTTTTGATGATATTTAAAATGCATCATAAATATTAATTTATCCGTTCCACAGCACCTCGGTTTCCTCAATCGGAGCGTCTTGATTGAACAACAAAATCGAGATATACCGTTTTTTAGAGGGAAGTACAGCGGTCGTATGTAACTTGATATACTAGTAAGAAACGACTGCGGGTGGTCCATCCGTTTGTCTTGTTGTAATTAAATCAATTAGTAATATAAGACATGTCTTTCTTACTCGTTTCTTTTGATATTAAAAATTGGATTCTATTTATGAGTAAAGGTTTTATGTTCATTAAATGTTTTATGCAATTGAACTACAACTTAAGATTTAGAATTCAAACAGATGATCTGGTTCTGGTATAAAGCGTCCATTCTTCTTGGGGAGGACTCGAGGTATGCCTATGAACATTCAAGACTGCTCATCCATAGCACATTTTCGATAGATAACTTATTCAACTATTTGTAATATTGTTTAAAATCAGTGTTATTCACTTAATTGCTCATTAATGAATTAAGATAAATTTGAAATAAACCACTGTGAACTGATTTTAAACTGTTATAAGGCTTATTTTATCATCGACATAATTACTGGTAAAGGACACTTGTATTCATATTTTAATGCGACCATATAATTGTATGTCGCAGTACATCTGGCGCAGACCACGCCTTGTAGTTGGGCTGGATGAAGGCACGCGGCGCATGCGCTGCGCATAGATCGTGTTTGCACTATACATAAAAGTTAATTACATTATACTTCGCAACAATACCATAAAGAAAAATATTTAAATGGATACCATATTCGGGACTGATTGGATGAAAGAAGACCTTCAGATAGGCAAATTCTATTTCCTTAAATTTCTACACTCGGAAGTGTCTATTATGTATCTATATAAAAATAATAATTAGCGAGCAAGTAGACTTAAAACTGAGGTCAGCAATAACTAGAAAAAGTGGAGTAAAATTGGTAGGATGCAGTCTAACACACAATGAAAGAGGAAGAGAGGTGCGTTACATTTATTTTTACAAAATAAACCTGATAAATAAACAAGGCTTTCTATTGTATGTTTAAATGATATAAAATACACGTGTAAAGACTGCTTTACTTTATCTAAGAAAGCTGCGACTCGTCATCCAGTTATGGCATCTATCTATGATATTATTAATATAAAAAGTAGCGTATCTGCTTTTCACTGAACGCCTTATACAGCGATACAATCCTATTGCGATGTGGTGTTGACGGGAAATGTACCTGTTTAAGTATTTCTTTGAGTCTAATAAATAGGTATTTAAGTCGTTTAAGAGAAATGATTTGAAAGCAACTTTTTTCCATCATGACAATGTACTTACAAGGAAGTATGCAGGGATCGTGGCAAGTGGAAAGAGGTAGTCTCTGCCTACCCCTCCGGGAAAGAGGCGTGAGTTTATGTATGTATGTATGTATGACAATGTATTCTCTCGTGCACATTTCTATTCTAATTCTAAGTTTGGATTATTGTGAAATTTCGCAACTGAAGAAAATGATGTAGTGCTGTTTGTTACCGCTTCTTCTGAACTGACGCTTTGGAAGCAGCAGTAAACTTAGTTTTATTTACAACCAATATTGTGAAAAAATATATATATGACTGATTATTAAGTGATATTTGAAACGTGACATAATATTGAATGACATTTTTTAATTTGATCAATTTCTAATAGACTATAAACAAATCGGCTGAAAATTTAACACAGTCAGAGTGAAAAATGTCGTTAACTCCGTGTCAAGTTAGCTACGGCGGGTGTAACTGATAACACGCCAATGAGAGAGAGAGAGAGAGATTGGGAATCAATCTGATCAGAGGCTATTGTTATACAGCTGGAAAAACTAAGAAAAGTACAAGCAAAAGTAAGAAATATTACGTTATTAAAGAGAAATTACCATGGTTTGAATTACTTCCTTAATCTCCAAATGAACTATTGCTCAAACAGTTAACCATACAGCTCAAACAGTACAGTACACGTCACCTAGACATGTAATTAATCTAAAAGTTTACTTTCATCGTAAGCCAAAAATGCTGTTCATCTTTTGGAACCAGTCCGATGACTGATTTATGAGCATTCAATCATCTTTTAAAACACGTCGGCCAAAGCCTATTGTTCCTCTCAATAAATGAATGGTGGTTGGCTAAGAATTAAATGGTAAAAATAAATATGCAACCTTTTTTCTACTTGATAGATAGAACAAAGTACACTGACAGTAAATAATTAGATGTGTCCGTCCGGCACAAAACCGAAAGCAAAGTTAGTGTAGCGTTATCAGTTATTTTGAAACGCCGCATTACATAGGCAAGGTTATCCTTTGAAAATATTTCGAACCGTGATGGGTAGCTTTACGTAACTGTGTTTAAGATCAGATAACGCATAACGTTATTCATTGAGAGCGGGTACTTGCTCCTGCCTTTACCACAGACGTCATAACAGACCGTTGGGCAACAGTTATAATTACTAAAGAATGTTGCAAGCGTCGTGTCGTTAGGATCAATATCAGTGTAACAAAGACGCTGATCGATTTTTGTGACTCATCAAGGCCCGAGGTGAAGGCGCTCGGCTATCCCTTGACCGCTCCCTGCAACCTTGCTTTCGACGAGATAAAATCCAACTGTTCAACGTGATTGAACCGATGAAATCTACGCACGTACTTTTCCAATTGACTCGCGAGATGTTCGCATTTCAGGCTCCTAGTTGAGCATTAAATTAAACGTATTATGAAACAGCCTCGATCTTTTATTCGCTTGTCAAAGTCGACACAATCTGGCCGATCGATTGAGTTGAGAGTATCGGGAGATTTTATCACATGTCGTTTCAAGGTCACGTCCTGTAGGGATTGAGGTTAATAGCTGATTGATGCCTTTACCTATTTAACCGATTACGATCAATCCATTAGATTGATTTGTCGCATCTCTTTTGCATGTGATGGGCAAAGCTTTGGGTAATCTCGATATAGATCATCCAGATGTTTTAGATGGAGGTTAAAAAATTACGTCAAGTTGAATTTAGCTTTATTGCTTAAGAAATAAAGTTAACTGTGAAATATTTTTCGACGACACACGAGCACCGATGCGCAAGATGTACTGCGCACGCGATGATGATATCTGAATCGCCTGGGGGGCGTTACGAAAACCACTTACCTATAACACTATCAGATGGAATCGAAGCCATACGTATTATTTTGGCTACTCCATATTCCAATTATTATTTCAAGTCATATTTCTTTATTTTTATTCGTTACTTCTGATTATAGGTTTCCAATCTGCGATGAAGTTATTTATTTAGTTTTATTTAATTGATAGGTATTTAATATACTCGTTCTTTTGAATACGCCCGATTGAGGTCTCTATATGAAATTATTTATTTTAAGATTAAAGTTTATTATTTGCCAATTTTCTCTTGTTTTATGGACCTCAGGTAAATATTTTACTATTGTTGGGTTTGTTTTGTACCGTGTTTTAATGTCTTTAGCGTCATTCTTATTTCAGAATACAAATACCGCTTGTCTATCCGGGAGATATATATCTTAAAACAATACTAAATCTAGACAAAGAGCCAGTACTTAGCGTCAATAACACTTTAAAGGGTTTCTTGTCTCATTTACAGATTAATATGAAAAGCATTCTCAGGAAGACCGTAAATTATCACAAATAGTTCTCAAAGGCTAATGTAAAATAGAC